>NC_059076.1:78985353-80445978 GCF_020497125.1 Mauremys mutica | reverse complement strand
TAGAATATGCTTGCGATCTTAAGTATGTTTGAGAAATTGATGTAACAATTTCCTGTAGTCAGCTAAGGCTTTATAGGTAAGTCTGGCAAGTGTAATCCAGAATCAGGGATTTGGTTTCTGCCATTCAATATCCCTTGCATCCCTTTTCACTGTGTCTTCATACTGTTGACCCTTTGAGAGAGATGGTAGGACTTTGGTGGTGCTGATTTCCTGGTAAGGTCTTTATGCAATGCTTGGACTTATCTAAAAACTTTGGATTACAAGACATTTCTAAAAGCAGTAGTGGAATGAGACCTTTGGGATTTGAAATATTTGGCACAAAGACTGTTGCTTTGACTGGTGAAAAATATATTCTCTGCATGTTGAAATATATTATCTAAATAGCAGTATGTAGGATACTGCAAATACATCATTTGGTCAGCTTATTAGTTAAATCAGTAAAACAGCTATACTTTGTTTTTTTTTCTTAAAAAGGCTACAAAATATACTATTGTACAATGGCAGATTATGTACAGAACTTGTATTATTTTTGACTTGGCTAAGTATTGTAGAAAGTATTTCTTATTTGCAGACACTACACCAGCTGCATATTCAAATTTACTTTTTAGCTCTAAGGTATCCTAAGTCTGTATAAATATTTATTAAATTTACTAGTTCATGTACTGAGCTAAGCAAGATTGTGTTGAATGCTAGAATTCCATTTCTGGGAGCTTTGCCAAATATGTAGAACTTTGTCACTGTTAAGTAGCATGGTGTTCACACTGGAACTGCTTGCTGAGCTAGGCACTGTTCAATATAATTAAAAGTGGTAGAATTAGATACACAGGATACCAGTCTGCAATATGTTGAACACTCTGGCCTTGATCTGGGAAAGCACTTGTGCAAATATTTAAGAATATGAGTAATCTCATTGTCTTCAATGTGATTGTGCATATGCTTAAAGTTAAGTAAGTGTGTAAGCTCTTTACTGGAGCAGGGTCAGAGTGCTCAGCCCCATAATGTGCTTCTGACCACACACACAATTGTCAACTAATGCCATTTTTATCCACACTGAAGACAGATGGTTGCAGTGCTACACTGCAGCCAGGACAGTGCTATTCACAAAGCTTCATTAGATGCTCACAGAATGTAAGGACATATTTCAGTTACAGAAATTTATTTTCATTCCCATGCCATGTTAACAAAAATATACTTAATCCATTTGTTAAATTAATAAAAAGGTTAGGTATTAGTAGCCACGCACACAGTTGAGCTATCTAGACAATCACAAAAGAGTCATTCGCTTCTCAACACAAATTTCAGTAATTCAGTGCCTGCTTTACTCACAAAAGTTAAAGGAGCATTTTGATTTGGAAATTATAGGTAAAACATACCAGACACCTAAAAGCTACATAAAAATGTGAATTTGTGAAAGCAAATGTCCTTTACATGAAGAGTTTCTGGCATCAGACAAATACAAATTTTGGATAACAGATATTCAAATTTTCAGGGTTCAGAAAATCGGTATTTGCCTGTGTTTACACTTATCACTGTCATACTTCATAAACGTATTTGTACTTGAACTTGCAGGTGTGTTTCCTCATCTTTCAACACCTGATTTTGCTTCACTTCCAAGTATATAAATGTTAGGGATGATTCTGCATTACTTTCTCCACCCAAGCAGCAAGACTTGAAAATTTCACTGCCAAATAAACTATTTTTCACTATTACTTTGTGCCTATTTGTTCATATAGGGATAAAGACAAGAAAGAGAAACCTATTTTTGCCCCTGTCGTCTAAATACAATTATTTTGAGACAAATGAGCCATTTTTTTTATTCTCCTCATGAGGGAGATACATTTTGCCCTCGAGCTTTCTCAAGGTTTCATTACTCTCTGATCAGCCATTTATGCTATCTTTTTTTCTGCTATTTCAAAGAATTCTTTCTTCTTGCTAATGAATTCAAGACTTTACTGTCTGCTACATATTTTAAAGCTGAAGTCATACTGAACCACACAGAAGGGAAAAGTTAGGAATAATCCACCAGATAAACAAGTTATCCATTTTTATTTCATTTTTATATATGTATTCGAGTATGCAAGATATCTGGTGACTCAAAAACATGATTTGTCAAAATATGAAACATTAATTGGTGGCTATGGAATTTGTTTTGTAATAAAGAAAAAAAATGGTGCTCAAAATTAGCCAGGTCAGACTGGAATGCTAATCTGTGATTCCATCAACCTCTGCTGAATTTATGATAAGTTTTGGTTTTTTTAAAAATCATCTTTCCAGCCCAGATTGTTGTGAAACAAGGTTTCGGAATGTGAACAATGCCATCATGCCATGCAGTTGGGCAGACTGGAGGAATCTGATCATAAAAGAAAAATGGTGATAAATATCTACTTGTGGTCCTTTTTGCACAATGTCCAGAGAAGTGTATGATTGTTTTCTCAATGAAAATAAAGAAAGAATACCTTTGAGAACTGTAAATTGCCCCATTTATCTCAAAGAGGTGTTTCTTTAAAGTCTCATTATGCTAGTTTTAGACACTGATCCTAGAAACATTTGTACATAGGCTAGACTTCAAGCACATCCATAAATCTTTGAAAGATGAGGGGATAAATGTCAACATTATTAAGACAGCATTGGTGTCTGCCTCAAATATCTACAAGACAATAGACAATATTTAGGTATCCACCCCAAACACACTGCCGAGCTTATCCATTTTGTCCTCATCCATAACGCTTTGTCCAAACCATAAGAACAGCCACCATATGGTATATGGCTCCACCATATACCAAAACTCTTCATGGGCCTCCTTGAGGAAGAATTTCTGGACAAACGCACAGCATAACAAATAATATACCTGAAATATATCAATGACATTTTCATCCTCTGAACAGACAATCTAAACTTCCTCATACAGTTCCACCACAACTTCAATAACCACCATCCATCCATCCAATTCTCTCTAGAACACTCCCATACCAGCATCAACTTCCTGGACACCACGGTCAACTTCAACAATGGAACTCTACAAACATCTATATACAAGAAGCCCAGAGGTCACCACACTTACCTTCATAAATCCAGTAACCACCCCAAAGAGAGCAAGAAATCTGATATGTACAGCCATGTGCTTGTATACCACAGAGTATGCTCTGAGGAGAAAGTATGGGATCCACAACTTACCCACACTTAAAACTGGTTTCACGAAACAAGAACACTCCACCAGAAAAGTAGATTGCATCATGTAATGGGCCACCCAAATACCCCAAGAGAATCTGCTTTAATACAGGAAAAAAAAACTGCACACACCTAGTTGTCACCTACCACCCCATTCTGGATATGGAATATCATTAAACAATTATAACCTATATTTGATGGGGACCACATCCTGAAATAAATCTTTCCTGAATCCCCTCTTCTGGCTTTCAAACAACCCGCCAATCTCATCATCAGAAACAAGTGCCTCGTGGACAAAACCCACTGACTCAAAGTGGCACCGGAAACTGCCAGAACAACAGATACAAAACCTGCAGACAGATCTCCACTATGATGCTCCATACTTCAGATATGATGCTCAATATCCTCCACAACACACCTTTCAAGATTTATGGGTCCCACATACGCCTATCACAACATGTGGTGTACCCAATCCACTGCACTACATGCCCCAATAACAGCTATGTGGGTGAAACCAGACAATCGCTATGTTCTCGAATGAACTCGCATGGAAAAATGATAAAAGACAAAAAACACCCATGGGCAAATACTTTCCACAAAATGATCATTCTAAATCTGACCTCTCAGTCCTTGTCCTCAAAGGAAACCTGCACAATATCTTCAAAAGATGAGCTTGGGAGCTTAAATTCATAACTTTGTTAGACACTAAAAATCATGGTCTTCATAAAGACACTGGATTTATGGTTTATTAAAACAATCTGTAACTCGCTACTCCCCCCCCTTTTTTTCCCTCCTAAGACTGCAGAAGTGTTAATGCAGCACTTCACCTTGAATGGGCTTTTCCAACATGTGTTAACTACTCATGCAAAACAATTTCTTCCACCTTATATTTAGTAGTGACACTCAGAGTACCTTTCCCAGATCTGATGAGCTTCTCTGTGTAGCTTAAAAGCTTGTCTCTTTCAATAGAAAAATTTTGTCCAATAAAAGATATTACCTCACTCTTTCTCTCTAACATTATTACTATTTCTCTTCTGATAATTTTAGCAGGGACATGCAGCTATTGCAGTTATCTAGACTGGCTTAATATAAGGGGTTTTTTTGTTTTTTTTTACAGTCAAGGTTGCAATCAATTATATTCATAAAACTCTATTTTAGCATATTTTAACTTTGGGCAAGAAAACGTGTTTGGCTTGGAAACTGCCAGACTTATTTTAAAGGTAACAGAAGTAGTTTCTGTATAGTGTGAAGAAAATCCAGAGAACTGTTTTTGAGTTATAGATCACTGAAATCTATTCTGCTATGAAATTTGGATTTTTATGAAAGAATTCTTTGTTTCTCTACAGCTTACAAACAACTCTTACAAACTGTTCAAATTTTCTAAATACATAAATCTTCATTCAAATTTCAACAAAACAGAAGATAATCATTCAATATTACTAACAATCTTATCCTGATCCCCATAAATGTCAATAAGAGTATTTTGCCATTGCCTTCATGGTGCACACTTAGTTCATAAATAAATTGCCCTCAATTGCCTGGTTGCAGCTTAGTATGAACATGACTGCCCTTCTATTGCCAATGGCTAACAAAGCTCTTCCTCTATACCAAGGGCTTGAGGTCTGTTGTTTTGAAGTGGTAGGATCAGAGTTCTGTACTCAGCTTTGCAGGTCTGTGAAGCTTGTTAAAAGTTTTTGACTAATTTTAAAACTGTAATATAGCAAAGCTATTTTTTCCTTTACTGAGCAGCCACAGCATTTATCCTTTATATTTTTACATTATTCTGTCTAAGAAAAATATCAAAACCAGGATGAAATATTTGGCATTTTTGGAACAAACCCAATTTCAAGGTGTAATTCAGTAACAATTTACTGGTACAGTATTAGCTGATTTGTATTTTTCTGATTTTTCTGAAATATTTGGCTCTTGTTAAGTTGGCGCTGACATACTGAGTGAATTTTTCAGGTCTATGTCTTAAATTACACTAGAGGTGCTTTACAAATATAGCTGGTGTTCTCATTATGAGCTGCCAGGATACATGGAAAAAATATATTGAAAAGGGCTTAGGTAAAATTTGATATTGGAAAGTGAATGCACAGACTTTCTTTTATGATAATAGCAGCACATCTGCTATTGTAATAAACAGAAGACAACAAAAGATTAAGTTTAACCTAACACTGCAATTCACAAACATAAGTGGCAAATGCAATTGTGCTGTCATTAGCAAAGAAAAAAAATAGAGTGAACAAATGATCAATAGTAAGGCTAAGAGATCTTTTCGAAAATAGCAAGGGCTTAAACAAGATGTACATAAAACATAGAAAATACATAGACTATTGATTTGTCCCTTTGTGGTACCCATTGTCTATGACTTGTTAAACTATAACAATGAAGAACAGTCATGTTGCATTTTCGTATACAGTACTGAATCTCTAATTTAAATTATCGATGGGAACTTGAGCAGCAAGTATTTTCTCAACACCAATAATGTATACCTAGGAAACCCTTGAGAAAGTTGATTTTGTAAAGAAAAAAAATCTTTTAGTGAAATACTTTTAAAAATGTCTGCGGGTGGAAAATTCCAAAATAATGTATATGTGCAATGCTTTTATTAAGGATATAGAAAAAGATTCTTCTTAACTTTATTTTCTAGCCAAATTTCATTATTTTGTCCATGTGGATTTTCCATGCTATTCCATCCTATTTACTTCTAAGTAAATAAACAGTTAAAAAAACTAAGAGCTAGACTGTAACTGGCCTTGGTTTACATGGAGGAATGGGGGATGCTTAATATGCCTTTCCCCCAACCCCGCAAAGGCTTCTTAAAGTTGCACAGTCCCCCTGTGTTGAGGGGAAAGCAGGGATTGTTTTCTCTGTTCACCCTTAAAGGTCTTATGTCACTTCCAGATTGGATGAGTAGAGAACACCATGGTAATACCATACAGTAGGGCTGCTACAGCAGAAGAGCAGGCTAGAAGCATGTTGCGTGCACATGCGGAGGAGGAAAGTGAAGCCCCAGTGAAACTGCTACCCTTATTCTTCCCTTTGCCCCGAGCAGCACTCCGGTTCAGCTCAAAGTTTAAGATAATGAAGTTAATGCAGTAAATGTTCTGCTTCTAGTGTGACAGTGGGCTTTGGGGTTCAAAGCAGGGCAGTCCTGTGAAACCTGGGACTGTTGGGGAGTATGTGGATAGAGGTGGGTGCAGGGGGGAGAGCAGGGGCCTGGGCGCAGAGGCAGCTGGGGTTGGGACCATGTGTGGTTCAGTTCAGGGGGAGAGTTTAGACGAGAGAGCTTGGGCCTGGGTGCAGGACAGGGCAGGGGAGGGAAAGCTCTGGGTACCCTCCTTAGGAAAATTACGGTTGTGCTCCTGCCTGAGTGTGTTGCAATTAGAGACATACATTGATTACAGTTAACCTCGGCATTAGAACTAAGTGAAGCAAGGGCATGCACAGGACAAAGCAAGCTCACATTTCTGCATGAATAGTGATACAGAGCACTAATGCTAACACTAGGTGAAAAAGGACAATAAACAAAATTGACTGGGCTGTCCCTGCACCATCCGGTCATATAGAATAATGTGTTTATTAAATTTTGGGATGGGCTGTGTTCCAGGCACTGGTGAAGATGGAAAGCTGAAGTATCCTTATGAGGATTACAAATAGCTCCTTCAAAAACAGTACTATGATGTATTGTTTTATATAACTGTGTTTCATATCCAATGGATTCAGAATATATGAGATAGTGTTTATTCTAGTTATGGCTGGGTTTGGTCTGGGAGGAAAATTGTTGTTGGGTGTTGGAAATGTGATATTATTTGACATGTGAGTTAACTTTACCATTTGCTCCTGTAACCCTGCTTCTATTCCCACCAATGTCTACTTCTAGAGGAGTGTGTGATAACTTCAGTGATCTTCTTGTACTTTATTCAGATTTCTTGGAAGGAAGAACATTGATAATGAAACACAGGTTAAACTGGATAAGGGGAGAAATGTGTGTGAGACAAGAGCATCACTTTACCCATATAAAAGATTATGGAAGAAAGGTTAGGCATGAGGATTTAGAATTCAATAACTCTTCTGGAGCAAGGCAATAGCCACCAAAAGACTACTTTCAGGCTCAGGAAAAAGCAGGGGAAATGGATTCTCAGTTTTAAAGAGAATATCTATAAATTTACTCATTACCAAGCTAAGATGCCAAGGTTGAAATGGAGATTTAGTCAGAGGATAAAGATGAAAGTGGCCCTGAGGTAAAGGGTCCGCAAATACAAATTATTTTTCCATCTACTAACTCAGTGGCACCCAAACTTTTCCGCTTGTGACCCCCCTTACCACAAATGGAATGTGTCTGTGCCCCTTGGTCAGGGAGAGGAGTTGTATCCATGCGCAGAGCCGCAGCCAAGGGCTTGGAGCAGGGAATGGGGGCCAGCAGCAAAGAGTGGGAGCCATAGGACGGGAGCATAGCTGGGTCTGCAGCTGTGGCCGGGTACTGAGAGCAGGGGCAGGACCGGAGCGGAACTGGGGGAAGAGCAGGGCTGGGTGGCGCTCCCTCCCCACTCCCCATGGGGGCTGGCCGGAGCCCTGCCACGCCTCCCAGATGTTCCTCTCTAGGAGGGTGCACCCCACAGTTCAGGGACCACTGCACTAACTCATGAAAGGGGATAATGACTGCCAAAGCAGGAATACAGGAGATACTATTAGTTCGGAGTTGGCTAGACTGAAGCAGATACTGAACATGCTAGGAATCAGACTATACTGACGAAAACAAACCTCTGTCATTTACTCCACATGGAAAACAGCTTCCATTTCCTTTGGTTCCAAGTTAGAGTTGAGATCAGCAGAGGCAGTTTTATGAAGGAGACCTGTATGATTCCTAATTGTAATTCAGACTTCAGAAGCCTTAACTTTTCATTCCTTTGCCCTTTGCTATCTCCTCCTACTGCTCTGGTCATTTCTAGCTGATAGGGAGCATACATTTTAATCTAGACTGCACACTAATGACACAAGAACTACATTCTTAAACTAACAATACTTTTTTTCTAAAATACAGATGTATTCTTATCTCCAGATAGACATACAATTATCACAAGGCTGTAAACAATTTAAAATGGTAAATAACAAAACTTGCACAAAACAGGATATAGTATCATTAAAACTAGTATTACTAAAAACTAGTAGATCATGTGGTCATTACGGCTCTGCAGAAATAGGAGCTCTTAAATGAAGACCTGGGATCATGGTACTATCAGTGCAGCACCAAAAGCAATAACTATGAGCTATGTAAAATATGCAAACAAGAAAGCATAAAGATGGGCAGTGCAGTTTTATTAATTACAATTTGTGCAAAGAGTATAACATGCTGAATTGTCGGTTTGTTCCTTTCCCACATTACTGCTGATACTAAGTTTGAGTATGTCTGACTCATTACCTTTTATTCTCAGTAAATCTTATTTTAGGTTTCTTACAACATCCGTATTGCTTAAAATGGATCTGAAGTATATTCCACCTAGAAGTCTATAGAATAAATTCCACTAGCCACATTAATCAAACATATGCTTCTGCTTTTACTGCAATAATGTCAGACACACAGAAGAGTAAAGCAGTGAAATCTTTAAAAGCAAATCATCTAACAAACATTTATAATTAGGAGAATGCCAGGCCAATGTTTTAAAGCCCTCCTCCTCCAACTCTCACATTTTAAAGGCTCTAAAGAAGATCTATGACTTTCATTCAATTTAGAATATAGGTTAAAGGCCAGGGCCATATTCTCCTTCCGTTGCATGGCACCGAGGCAGCAATTCATCACAACTTGCAATCAAATGTGGCCAGCAACCCTCTGTGCAGAAATTGAATCTCAAGTGGCACATTACTGTTAGGAGGTAGCTGCTGCTCAGGCAGGATCGTGATAGGTTTCTATCACATAATATAGAGCTCTCATGTGTATTGAATTTTGCTGGACGTTCCAAATTTCAGCCATTCTGGGCTGCCTATTTTGCCAAGAGGAGAGAGAGACTCCCCATCTAAATATCCAGTACCCTACAGGAATGTGCAGGGCTGGGAGCCAAGAGTGCTGGTCTCCTTACTGACTGTCATTTATATTTCTGTGCACTATGGAAGCTTTATTATTAAGCAAGGTCTTATGTCCTACAGTAGCATGATTTACACATTTCTACATTTTTTCCCCTGAAAATCAATCCCTCTCAGAAGTCTACCTTGGGATGATAAACCTCTGCATCTTCCCCAAGGCGAGCCTGTGCCCATCCAGTCACAACTGATCCCTCAATCTTCAAGAATGCAAACGATAATAATAGGAAACACTTTTCTCTCACTTCACACATTAATACAGTTTTTATGGCATATAAAAAGCACATATTGCTTAAAAGAAAAATAGACTTATAAAAGGCAACTTTTTTAATTGTTTCACAAAACCTACCAGTGTTATCCACTCCGGATGAATGCTATTCTCTTCATTGCCACTATGCTCTTTTTTATACTTTTCGCTCAAAACAGAAGAGGGAGTGAAAGTAGTAGAGCATGAGGTTTGAGCTGGGGCAGTTCAGAATTGCCAGTCTCATTACAGCTGATTTTTTTGAAGTCAGCTGGATTGGAGCCACTTCTGTGTCCACCAGCAGATGTCACTTGAAATCAATGGGAACATAGTGGGTTCAGAGGACATAAACATTTTAAGGGCAGAAAAAGCATATACTTGCACACAGTTTAGCTATACTGAGAATTAATTAAAAAGGAATAGGAAGATGCTACTGTGCTGCACAACATTTAATTTTCAATTTTGCACTGGTATCTTTGAAAAAATCTTTTAGTAGTGAGATAATCATTAAACTGATTTATATGATACAAAGAGGGTTATTTATTCCTTTCACTTGGCCTGCACACTAGTAGCTAGTAAAGTAATGAACCAAATCAGAGGATACTAGTTTAGCTTTGCATAAGACTGCTAATTTGTTAGCCTGCAATTTGCCATTAAGAGTTATTTATATCTCACTAACCACTGGCCTCACACCTGGGGTTGGCAGCACCTGGCAAGCATTCTTAATGAGTTCAATAGTGTTTCCATTGAAATTGCTTACATTAATAATTGTGATGTTACTTTTTTGCATAAAAAAGTACAAACTTTTAAATGTAGTGGATTAAAAAAGGTCGATGACATCTAGTACTTCTTGTGCTAATATAGTTTGACAGTATCTGCTAAAGAAAAGGGGAGAGAACAGCTTATACAAAAATAAATCTCTCTCTGAATCTTTGTCTGAGTGGCATAACTTCATAAATAATGCTTCACTTTGTGACCTTATATTTATTTATAAAAAGTTAATTTCTACCTATAAGCATTTTACAGAAAGGAATGAATCACAGTCAGACCCAATTAAACGAACCAGTTTGTGACCCCCATTTTTCATTCACACTATTTGATTTGTAATTTTTCAATCACTGAGCATGTGAAACATCAGCCGTACGTTGTAATTGTTAAGAACTTACAACTGCCTTTGGGATCAACGGAATTTGTGGATGCCTCACACTTATGAAATGAAGGTGTCATCTAAAAAACTTTGGTAAGGATTACATACAAATTATTTATGGCTTCATTCAAAGCCCATTTTAGTCAACATGAGTCTTTCCATTGACTTCAGTGGAGTCTGGATCAGGTCCTTATGTCTCAATCATGCAAATGTGCCTATCCATGTTCCTAACATTGTTGACTTTGCTGAGACTGATCAGATGAGTATTAATAAGCATGTGCAAAACTGTTTTCAGGACCTGGCCCTCAGATTGTAAGCACTTCAGGACAGGATTTAACATATATATATAATGTATTATTATTATTTTACAGGGCCCACAAGTGTGTTAGGCACTTCCCTAAATCTATATCATCTATATCTATTGTGAAGTGCCTAACACACTTGTGAGCCCTGTAAAATAATAGTAATAATAAAGAATAATGAGTTTAAAAGACTTCATACATGTAAGTAACATAAAATTAACTACAATTAATAATAAAAAGGTTTTAAATAACTCAGTGTATTTATGGCACATAACTGTTATACTACATCATCAACCAATAGCGTTCATTCTAAAGGTTACACATTTTATTATAAATGGCTCATCAAAGAACATTTTTACAACCTTTAACCATTGACTGTTTTAATAATGTTTTTTCAAAGCATTATAGCATAGCAATAACCACTATGCATTATTAATATTTCATACAATATCTGTAGCCAGCTATTTATCATTTATAATATGCATGACAAAAGCATTATAAAACATTTACTAAGTACTTATAAATAATTTTTAGGTTACTATTAGCATGTGTTATAAATATATTATTAATTCTTTGTAAATTATTGAAAGGCAATTGTTGAAATGGAACATGAAAATAGCTTCATTTTAAGAGTGGTATTTTGTCACCCACAAATGCCCATCCAAAATGGATAGCACATTATATTTCTAGATATCCTAATGGTGCCAAACTTGCACCATCTGAAACAGAAGCCTTAGAGAGAGAGAATGAGAAAAGAGAGGAATTATGGTCCTAATCTTGCTTTGACTGAAGTCAATAGTAAAACTCCCATTGTCTTCCATGGGAGAAAAAAATCAGGCCTCCCAAATTGGAAAACTAGCTACTGTTAATTAAGTGTGAGGCTCCAAAGAAAGAGCTGCAAAACACAATGGTTTTACTTTGCTAATACTGTACGAAATTTTGATCCAGGTGAATTTGCATGTTCCACCCCAAATTCTGCTTTGGGACAAAATCAAAATTCATCAACTGAAAATTATTCTATGCTGCCATGTCTCCTGGCTCTGTATCAATCCCATGTAATTGTACAAATTTTACAATTTCTCTGCAAAAACATACATTCACCAACTGAAGACTTCAGCCAAAAGTTGAATTAACTTTGACAAACTTTCTGAGAGACAAAATCTGTGTTTGTAGTGAAATCCAGAGGCACAGATATTTTTCACACTTTCGGTGTTAACTGTGAATATTTTGCACAACCCTCACTTGAACAATTACAAAATGGACTGTATTTTTCATACATTACAGTTATAGAGATCAACACTGAAAAAGAGATTTTATACTGGATTTTAAATTTTGGAGAAAAATACAAGGAACAGATCATGATCATTATGAAGGCATAATTCTAAAATACATTTTGGTTTTAGGTAATAGATAGACCTTTCTTTCCCTTCTGGATTAAGTATGGGATCACTCATTACTCCTTCCTCTTTCAAGCCTATGTTAGGTAACTCAAAAGTGCTCAATTTTCCTTGTCTTTTTCAATGTTGTTATTCCCAGAAGTGTCAAAGAGCAGTCACTTCATTAGCATAACTGATGAAGAAAAATCTCAAATGTTCTGGAAGATGTAGGAAAAGCAACATAACATTTGTCTGGATACCTTAAGAACGTAAGAATGGCCATACTGGGTCAGATTAATGGTCCAGCTAGCCAAGTATTCTGTCTTCCAACAGTGGCCAGTGTCAGATGTTTCAGAGGAAGTGACCAGAACAGGGCAATTTATCGAGTGATCCATTCCCTACCATCCAGTCCCAGCTTCTGATAGTCAAGAGGTTTATGGAATCCCAGAACATGGGGTTATGTTCCTGACCATCTTGACCAGTGATTCTCAAACTTTTGTACTGGTGACCCCTTTCACATAGCAAGCCTCTGAGTGTGACTCCCCTTATAAATTAAAAACACTTTTTAATATATTTAACACCATTATAAATGCTAGAGGCAAAGAGGGATTTGGGGTGGAGGCTGACAGCTCGCAACCCCCCACATAATAACCTCACAACCCCCTAATGGGTCCCGACCCCCAGTTTGAGAACCCCTGATCTTGACTAACAGCCAGTGATGGACCTATCCTCTATGAAATTATTATTATTATTATTTTAACCCAGTAATACTTTTGGCCTTCATAACATCCCCAGCAACAAATTCCACAGGTTGACTATCTGTTGCACGAAGAAATACTTGCTTATGTTTGTTTTAAAGCTGCTGCCTGTTAATTTGTTTGGGTGACCCTGGTTCATGTGTGAGGTGAAAAGGTATATACTTTCCTATACCCTTTCTCCACCATTTATGATTTTATTGAGCTCCATCATATCCACCCTCAGTAATCTTTTTTCAAGGTGAACAGCCCCAGACTTTTTAATCTCTCTTCATGTGGAAGCTGTTCCACACCCCAATCAGTTCTGTTGCCCTTTTCTGTACATTTTCAAAATCTAATCTATCTTTTTTGAGGGGGTATTATCTATTCCTTTCCCAATAGTTCCTAACATTCTGTTAGCTTATTTTACTGCCATTGCAAATTGAGCAGATGTTTTCAGGGAACTATCCACAATGACTCCAAGATCTCTTTCTTTAGTGGTATACCCCATTATTTGGGATTATGTTTTCCAGTGTGCATTACTTTGCAGTTACCAACATTGAATTTCTTCTGCCATTTTCTTGCCCAGTCACCCAGTTTTGTGAGGTCCCTTTGTAACTCTTAGCAATAATTTTGTATCATCTGAAAACTCTGCCACCTCACAGTTTACCTTATTTTACCTAAGAACTACTTGCCAGAGTCTATTTTAGGTGGTTAGAACTCAGAATAAATTACCTGAAAGAAATCTTATGCCATGCTTTTTGTGAGCAAAAGAAAATAAAACCATTCCTAGTTATAGTCATGAAATACATGGAAGCTGAATCTCAGGAACAGGAAATAGGAAAATTGCAAGGTCTGGCACTTTTAATATGAATTATGAATTAACTGTCCTCTCATACATCATGCACTTTTCCACTTTCACTATTCCTCTTTTCTATTTGTTACCAATAGGCAGAGAGATTTTCTCATTTTATAGTAGTAATAATTAATAATAACTTACATTTACATAGCACATTTTATCCCAAAGGCTCCTAGAGTGCTTTATAAACATAAAATGAAGTAAAAAGTTTACTTTAGTGTATAGTAAGTGCAAAAAAAGCACATAAATACAATGTATAGAGTGGAGGACCACTGACACAAGTTAGAGATGAGTATGAAACCTTAATTCTGTTCTGTTCTGCCTAAATACTGTAATACAGACAACGAGGAGTCCTTGTGCCACCTTAGAGACTAACAAATTTATTTGGGCATAAGTTTCGTGGGCTAGAACCCACTTCATCAGATGCATGAAGTGAAAAATACAGGAGCAGGTATAAATACATGAAAGGATGGGGGTTGCTTTACCAAGTGTGAGGTCAGTCTAATGAGATAAATCAATTAACAGCAGGATACCAAGGGAGGAAAAATAACTTTTGAAGTGGTAAGAGAGTGGCCCATTACATACAGTTGACAAGAAGGTGTCAGTAACAGTAGGGAGAAATTAGTATTGGGGAAATTAAGTTTAAGTTTTGTAATGACAAAATGGTTTTGTATCTCATTAGACTGACCTCAAACTTTTCTTAACCTTTTCCAATTCCAGTATATCTTTTTTGAGATGGGGTGACCACATCTGCATGCAATATTCAAAATATGGGTGTATCATGGATTTATATAGAGGCATTATGATACTTTCTGTCTCATTTTCTATCCCTTTCTTAATGGTTTCCAACATTCTGTTTGCTTTTTTGACTGCCGCTGCACATTGAGTGGATGTTTTCAGAGAACTATCCACAATGATCCACAAAAGGTCTCTTTTTTGAGTGGTAACAGCTAATTTAGACCCCATTATTTTATATATAGTTGGGATTATGTTTTCCAATGTGCATTACTTTGCATTTATCAACATTGAATTTCATCTGCCATTTTGTTGCCGAGTCACCCAGTTTTGTCAGATCCTTTTGTAGCTCTTCACAGTCTGCCTAGGCCTTAACTATCTTGAGTAGTTTTGTATCATCTGCAAATTTTGCCACCTCACTGTTTACCCCTTTTTCCAGATCATTTATGAATATGCTGAACAGCACTGGTTCCAGTAGAGACTCTTGGGAGACACCACTATTTACCTCTCTCCATTCTAAAAACTGACCATTTATTCCTACCCTTTGTTTCCTATCTTTTAACCAGTTACCAATCCATGAGAGCACCTTCCTTCTTATCCCATGACAGCTTACTTTGCTTAAGAGCCTCTGTTGAGGGACCTTGTCAAAGGCTTTCTGAAAATTTATGTATACTATATCCACTGGATCCCCCTTGTCCACATGCTAGTTGAACCCCTGAAAGAATTCTAGTAGATTGGTGAGGCCTGATTTCCCTTTACAAAAAATATGTTGACTCTTCTCCAACAAATTACGTTCATCTATGTGTCTGACAATTTTGTTCTTTATTATAGTTTCAACCAGTTTGCCCAGTACTGAAGTCAGGCTTACTAGCCAGTAATTGCTGGGATCACCTCTGGAGCCCTTTTAAAAAAAATGGCGTCACATTAGCTATCCTCCAGTCATTTGGTACAGAAGCTGATTTAAATGATAAGTTACAGACTACAGCTAGTAGTTCTGAAATTTCACATTTGAGTTCCTTCAGAACTCTTGGGTGAATACCATCTGGTCCTGGTGATTTATTACTGTTTTGCTTACCAATTTTGTTCCAAAACCTCCTCTAATGACACCTCAGTCTAAGACAGTTAATCAGATTTGTCACATAAAAAAGAATAGCTCAGGTTTGGGAATCTCCCTGACATCCCCAGCCATGAAGACCAATGCAAAGAATTCATTTAGTTTCTCCAAAATGGCCTTATTGTCCTTGAGTGCTCTTTTAGCATCTCGATCGTCCAGTGACCCCACTGGTTGTTTAGCAGGCTTCCTGCTTCTTTTGCATTCAATACATAGTACAAACTTGCAAGGCCCACAAAACCCCCACACAACTTTATAGGTCCCAGGAAGTTCACAGGCTAATTTTTAATTTGTTCTGACTCCCAATTTGTATTCCTCTGGTATATCACAGGTACAGCACTATAGACAAGAATCATAACCTTCCTCACCTTTCCCTTGACAGAACCTTTCTTAATGCTCAGACTGGCACTCCCAATGACCATCCTTCAAATCCTTAAAAAAGAATCTTCTCAGTACCATTCACCACACTACTTTATACTAAGTATTTACTTAACATGATCTACAGTGGAAACTGCAGTAAAATTAACTTCCCTGCAGTGAGAGGCTTGTGAAGGCTGTGAAACCTTGAAGGAAATCAAGGATATATGTATCAAAATAACTCATTTCCAGCAGGAAAGGACTATTGGGACATAGAGAAAGCAATTTTTTTCATTCCACTCTGATGTATATTTTATTTTAATCTTTTGTTTAACTCTTTAGGTAATATGTGAGCATGCTAACAAACAATTCAAAAATTAAGGGTTTTTTTTGCATACTGTATGGTGTTAATGTAAACAAACAACTATTCTTTGCAAAAGCACTGCTGCATCAGACTCAGATAAAAATGTGAAATATAATACATTCTTTCTAAACTAAGACAAAGAGAGGATAAGAAAACTTTTTTTTTTAAACACACAAAGCTAGTTTCCATTTCTAACATCAAGAGTTAGGTACAGAAAAGGAGAAAAGCAGATGCAAAAAAAGAAAAGGACTATTTAGAATATGATTACAAGAGAACTATTAATCTGGGGAACACTACAGTCAGATTATATTTATCTGTCTAGGTAGTTCTCCATCACTGTAGTATCCAAGCACATACAGAAGACTTAAATCTTTTAAACGACGTCTAAGGCCATTCAATCAACTCAGATAAATAATTAAAGTCTTTAGGAAAAGAAAACATATTAGACAAGGAGGTGGGTTGGCATTATTCAATAGAAGGAATTAAGATTGTCAAAAAGGCAACCATTTGGACATAAAATATGAATGATTAGACGGAGAAAATATATAAGATAAAGTGTGTTTCATTACATAAATAGAAGTGGCAGGGACAAGTTTTATCTTACCATTAAAAGAAAACTGGTCTGATCCCTTTAATCGGAGGAAATTATAGATTAAGATAAATATAACAAACAAAAAACTGGTCTGATCCCTTTAATCGGATGAAATTATAGATTAAGATAAATATAACAAATATAAAAAATAATACTTTATTAAATAAAATGTCTAATGATTCTATTTTAATATCTTGGAATGTAAAGGCAGTGCTGAAATATGACCCAGAAAATTAAAAGCTAAAATTATATATTAGAACCGTTCTAGGAATAAATGAAAGACAGACAAACAGTGAATAACCCAGGATCCTTAATACAAGGGTACGCATGAGACCTAAATTATGAGGCAAGGTCACCAATTTGCATCACATAGTTGCTCTTAATTATGTGGCAAAGATATCACTTAATTACTATAATTTGTATTGAAATAATTATAAAGATATGCCCAGAAGATAAGAATACATAACAAGTGCATATTGCAACCAAATAAAAAACAACAATATTTGCCTAAGAAGTTAAGAGGAAACCGAAAAACAGTTCATTAAGTCACATGACTGGGAGCTCTGTGCTGCTTCTGTTGGAAAACCTGTGAACTGAGTCACTGTGTTACCCCTCTCGACATCAGCAAGTGAGAGCTTTGCTGCTGCTAAGCTATGTGTCAGCTCCCTGAAACACCAGCTTGCCTGCAAACTCTACACAGGATTCTGCTAGTCCAAACCGTGCCTTGTAGGTAACAACTACTGAACCCCAATTCCCAAATTTCCCAAAGCTGTCTCCCTTCAGCGTCCAGTCTCTCTCACAGGACCCTCAAAACAGTTAAGTTTTCTGCCTCCAAAACCACTGTATATACATCTGCCTTTTAGATTAGCTGAAGACTCATTTTCCAATTTAATACACAGCACTGAAATGGTTTCATAATAAAACAAGAATACATTTATTAACAAAGAACAGAGAATTAAGTGTTAATAGGTAAGAATGAAAGAGGCAGGGATAGTTACAAGTCAAACAAAGCAAAACATACTTTCTAGTGACTAACAATTAATTTCAGCAAGTTACAAACTTTCTCTAAACAGGTTTCCATCTATAGTCAGTTTTCAGCTACTCTTTTCTCCCAGGTCAAGAAGATCCACAAACTCAAATGGTGCTGCTTCCCTTTGTCTCCTAGGTGATGGATAACTTGAATGTCTCTTTGCCCCACAAAGTTCATTGTCTCTGTTACAAGAGGCAGGAAGACTCCTGGCGGGGGGGGGGGGGGAAGGAAGGGGCAGCCTCCACTCCCCCATTCTGATTGTTAAACAGTCATGTCCCCCACTGGTTAGCTTGATGGCTGTGTTTACCTTATATATGAATGTACTTTTCCTTGTCCTCTGCAATTAAGCTGTCAGACAAGTAAATACACATTCCTTTAAGGAAAACTGGGCTTTATGCACTGCCTGACAAACACAAGTGAAGAACATGTTTCCAGCACACATTTATTATTCTTTGTACATACATTACACACAATGATTTTCAGGACCAGCATGTTACCAATTTGCACATCATATTTTATATGGCACTTTTTAGATGCAGATTATGACAGCAGTGTGTTGGGGGTCAATGAGTGTGTCAGCCCTGATGTGAGTTGTGGTATGGTACTTGGCACTGAGGTAAAATTGTAAATTTTGCATGTGCAATTCAGGTGCTCATTTTGGATAATTTAATCCATAAAGAATACTCAATGACAAAGCCTACTTGGAAAAGAGGAAGGAGAAAATGATTTTGACAAGTTTTTTCTCTGGTTTGTGTTTCATATATATGAGGAATAAAAAGGGGATAAAACTGACAAAATACCTACATAATACTAATGTAGGTGTACAATTAATAACTGAAGAGAAATAGGAAGACAAAAGATGAAATTCAGTGCATGGTATAACATACAACTGATACAAAAGAACCTCAGAAACAGAGAATTATTAATGGACAATATGAGTTATAATTTTTTTGGATCTATGTTAAATTTGCTATAATTTTATTTTAGGGAGAAACTGCAGAAATTCCTGAATGGGACAATTATGAGTCATGGGGAGAGCAAGATATCTTCTGCAATGCATGAATTGAGCTAACAATAGCTCCTGAGGGTGGGAGGGTAGGAGAAAAGTATTTGTTGCTCAAATACAGTTGGCCTTATTAGGGTATGTCTGTACTGCAATCACAGCCGGGAGCGGGTTCAGGTCCTAGTAAAAAAAAATGTTCGGGCCCCCCAGCAAGGGCAGAATGGCTAAACAGGGCTGATGAAGCCGAGGAAGCCAGGTCCTGGGCCCCCTTCTGGACCGGCGGGCCCTGGTAATTTGTACCAGCTTTCCTGCCCCCCCCCCATCGGCCTTGATCATAGGGCATGATTGTACCTCATGACTGGAGACATACCCAGACTAACTTTAATCTAGCTATCTCAGGTCCCAGAAGAATGAAGCTCCTGCAATATGAGCTTCAAGGAGACCTGTACAAATCCATCCAGAACCATCCAGAACTCCTAGGGCTAGCTGCGTCTTGCACCACTGTGTCTTCACTGTTCCAGGACTTCTATCTAGCAAGATTAAAACTAATTTGGGTATGTCAGCTCAAGTGGCAATCACACTTTGGGACTGCAGTATAAGCACCCCTTAGATTTAAAACCAGTCGATGAGTAAGAGAGTTGTGACTTGCGGAACTAAAAGACAAAGCCCATTATTGGAGGCAAGAATGAGCAGTTCTCCCCTTTGCATGCTGCTATGAACTCGGAAAGACATAAAAGAAAAATGCAAAAAGACATGGACTGGACATATAAGGTTTAAACTATAGAGCTGAAACTTAAGGTCTGGCCAAGCTGTACTCAGTTCAGGAAGGGAGGGGCTGCACATAGCATCAGTGGTTCTAAGTTTATGGTCCAACTGTTCCCAGTTTTGGGAATGTCGGAATGAGGAGTTTTGGTCAGAACCAACTGTCAAGTTTGGATGCTGATTCAAACTGGTCTTTGATCTGGGTCCCTCTCTAGAAAAATATTACAGAATCTACCTTGTATGTTTGAGAAAAACTGACTTTCAGTGCTTTCCCAGAGGACATCTAGTTGTCTTGTGTTCTGATTGCCCTTAATTAACTTGTCATCTTCTGGGAAATAGGAATATAGAGTCTGCCTTCACTGAGAGAAGAACCCCAAATGACTATTCACCTCTACCTCCATATAACGCTGTCCTCGGGAGCCAAAAAATCTTACTGCATTATAGGTGAAACTGTGTTATATCGAACTTGCTTTTATCCACCAGTGTGCAGCCCCCTTTTTCCCCCGAGCACTCCTTTACCGCGTGATATCAGAATTCGTGTTATATCGGGTCGCGTTATATCGGGTTAGAGGTGTATTAATAAAAATAGTAAATAATAATAATACATAGCACTTTCACAGCTCTTTATATTTTCAAAGTGTTGTACAAATATTCACAAATTAATCCTGAACACATCCTTGTGAGGTAGGCAAGTAAGTGTAGTCATACAATTGGGAAAAACAATGAAGAAAATATACCTACCAAAGATAATCGAATTACTGTAGTATATTTTCTGATGCAGTATTCTAGCTTTTGTATGTGTGTGTCTCTGTGTTCTCTAATTCCCAGAATTCAGTAATCTACAATGAGCTTTCAAAGTACTTTGCATGAATTAGTCAGGTACTCTTGTTGACAGTTGGGACAGCGGGGAAGCCTCTCAAAGCAGGATATAACCAGAAAATAGAAAGATGCACAATGCCACACAAAATAAATAAATTCTGTTGAATATTTTCTTTCAACCCCTTGTTAATTATTGTACAATTATCTGGTTGGCACTTGAAAATACAAGTGTTAGTCAAATGTTTACACTTTGTTATATGTCATATCCTTAATCTCAGTGCATATTCAAACACCGCTTTTGGTTTGATATTAGAAAGCTAGGAAAAGTGACTGATCTCATATTGTCCTTTCAACATCATTCTCAGCCTCAGTAGCCGTGTAGTTGTTAACAAAATATGCTTTTATGTTGCCTGTTCTGAGGTGAAATCATGATTCTGTCAGGGACTCGAACCCCGACAGCGAAGTTCGTTGTCTGACCGCAGAGAGACAGGCAACACCAGCATGGTCCGATCAAAAGCTCTTTATTGACAAGTGCACGCGTCAATAAAGAACAGCTCGTATCCGAAGAGAACCAGCCGCCCTTTACAGCTTAGTACTAGCCTATATAGACAGTTTTATTACGTCATAGATCATTCACTTGAGCAACCCACCCCCTTTGTCTAACAACTAGAAATTAGACACCTTTTAATATATACGCATGCCTAGTCTCTACAGCATTAAATTGTTAATATCTCAACAAGCGCCAAAGGTTAGGAATGTGAGGGAGTTAAAACACACCGAACACTAAACCAGGGAATTAGAGTCACAACTGTGAGATGCTTGTGTTTCTTATCAGTTCTTCAAACACTGTTTCTTAACACAACACAGCTGGTACCAGCCCCCTCACTTATCTCACTCTTTCCCAGGGCTTTGTGAGACAATGCTGCTTCTCAGTATTTTCCACTCTGGGATTACCCAGAAACCTCTGTTAGCCTGACTTCAGTCAGGTTGGCATAACTGGTTTTGTGCTACATCTTTATTCAGGCCTAACAATTCAGAGCTTGCAGTCTGCAACCTGAATGATTGCATATTTCAGAGATTTTCCAAATGCTTTCTTTGAAAAACTAAATCAATAATTATAATAATAATGAAAAACATTGGGAGAATTCACCCTGCCTTTATGTACAGAGCAAACCATTTAAATTATAGACGTTCTCGGCCCTTTGGGGAAAAAAAGGAACTTAAAAACAGAATATGTTTGGATCTAACTCTACAAAGAGTAGCTATTTAGATTTATATTCAGAACAGATATTTTCAAATTTTAGGGTAGGGCATATTGGGTTTGCGTACTGCTATATTACTGCTTTATGACAATGATAGGTTGTAACTTTACAGCCTGCCTTGAGTAAAGAGTGGAGCATAATTGTGCTGCCCCAGGAGCAGACAATGGAGTGGTTTGTGACTCAGTCACAACTCTTTCTCTGATCCACCTTTTCTCTGTGATGTTTGGAACGGGGAGAAAATTATTTTGTCCCTTTTCTTAGAGCAGCTTATTTTCCACCATATTCCAACCCACCTTCTCACGTTTTTCATGCCTGCCTTCTCACATAGGGAGTATTAGGCAATCAGTTGTTCTCTACTTAGCCAAGCAAAGGATAAGTTGTGTGTGGGGATAGGTCTTTCACCTTACATAGTTCCATGTGTGCCCAAGACAGCTTTGGTGATTTAACCCAGTGTAAATCATATTTTGTTGAATGATGATGGCCAAGTAAAAAAGTAATATTTTTGTGTGACAGAGTGCTAGAAGGGAAATTATGGATTTTGCAAATAGATTGGTCCATAGTACTCTCAGATCAACTTTTAACCCTTCCCACCTTCAATTTTCGGAAGCTGCCAAAAAAACTCATTGACTTAACCCTCATTATTGTTGCGATTTCCCCCTCTGATATATTTATCCCCTTTCCCTGTCCATGAACTGTCTACAAGCAACCAGATGTGATTTTTTATGAATAAAATAGCAATTGTTTAATGAACAGTCTGTGCAAACAAATTTTAACTGGTGGTTTATTCATGGTCTGACCACTATGATTATTCCCCATTCATTCCATTCAACTAAAGCCACATTTCTGCTACCTGATTAGATTATAGTTCCTGCTGTCATGGACCAGACCAATTAGGACCAGCTTCTTGGCTCCCACAGCAGATCAGTGGCTGCTCAATGCATACCATGCCCAAAGTATAACCCCTTTGGACTGCTGGAGCATGTTGCAATATTGTCAAGTAATTTATGACTACCTTAAATAGCTCTCCATTTATATAGGTTTTTGAAGAAACAAATGTGCAACAGGAGAAGCTAGAAGCAACAAATTGTCTTCTTCCAGCCCTGCTCCAGCCTGTTCCAGTCCCTGCCCCTGCTTGTTCCAGCCCCTGAAACGTGCTCTGTGCAGCCCCTGCTCCCCTCCAGCTTGACTTCTGGTTTCAATCCCTGGCTCAGCCTCTGGTTTATGACTTCGGACTACCATCCAGCTCTGGCATTTGGCTTCTGTCTCTCTGGTACCGAACCTTGACTTATTTCCTGAACTCTGCCCACCCTGGACACAGCTCTAACCAGCTGGCCAAACTCTCACTTCCACCACTAGGTCTGACCGCCTACCAGTCAGTCAGCTACACTTGCCCACATGCTCAGGGTGTAATTCACCACCATATCTGGGATTGGAAAGGATTTTTTCCCTAGCCCACCTTGGCAGAGACCCTGGGTTTTATTTATTTTACTTTATTGTTACCTTTCTGTGCAGTGTGGGGCACAGATCACTTATTGGTTTGAACTACAGTAAATGGTGAATTCTCTGTAACTAGACTTTTTTTTAAATCAAGATTTGGAGACTTCAATAACTCAGTCGGGTTATGGGCCTATTATAGGAGTCAGTGGGTGAGGTTCTGAGGCCTGTGAAGTGCAGGAGGACAGACTAGATGATCATCAGACTACATGATCGTCCCTTCTAGCCTTAAAGTCTATGCATCTATGATGTATGCTTTACAAACAGGAGTCCCTTTTTCTGTCTGCAAATTATCCAAGTCCATTTGTAATTGTCTGACTCATCTGTTGTAAAGATAATAAAGTGGCTTTTAAAATGATCATAAGAACACTTCCTCTGTGAATAGACTTATGAATATTTATTCATTATGCTTTTGCTTTCTGAAAATATTCTTGTGTATAACAATTTGCTCTACAAAATGTTTGAGAACATATGGATAAAAGTGTTTGTGAATTCCAGCCAAGTGAACTAGTGCCTAATAAATCACAAGAATTTTTATGAATCCTCTTTGTATAATTGCCCAACTCTACTCAGGAATGCAGACTTTGTAGACCCAACACTTCAGGTACTCAGATCTCTGTATTGGGGGCAATATACATATTTGGAGAGAAGAGGCAGATAGGTAGGGTGGGCAGATGAGCTTCAAGATTTCTTGAACTAAAAGTTTGTTATTTTTTTGTTGCTTAAAAGCATTATGGTTTTGAGGAGAACTAGCTGGGATTTAAGAGCTCCCTTTTCCTTTATTGTTTTTGGGTATAGTGAGGAAAATACATCTGAAAATGTTTCAAACATTCCTTGCCTTCAATTGCTAGCATTTTAGAAGAGAAATCATCAAACTTCTGATCAGTCAAGAACACTAACTGTTGTAACTAGAGCAGTACTCCTGTGACAGCTCCATTAAAGACAGCAACAATGTCCAATCATTTCTGAAAATTAAGGTCATTTGAAAGGCCTAAGGCAAAGACATCATGTAATGGCATCAAATGCTTCCTTTGACATCCAGGGTTAAAAGAACTGTTGCTGTTTCTCACGGGGACTTACTTTTTGACATAGTTATTTCAGCAACCCTCAAACCTTCATAGATAAAACAAAACCCAGATTACTGGGGAAAGTGTCAAAAGTAAGCAACTGTCAACTCAAATATTACAGCTGGTCAGAAATCTTCTGCATAAACATGATTTAGTTGGAAAAATGACCATTTGTCAAATATAAATGTTTTGTGGAAACATGTCAGGTTCTATGAACTTTCCTACCGACTTGCCTAATGGGCTGCTCAGACTTCCAGGTTCCACGGCAGCCCCGACATACAGAATGCCCCAGGGCAGGAGTCCAGGGTTCCCTGCCAAAGACATAAATGAGCTTGGAAGACTCCTGTGCCAGATGCATCCTATGGCTGCCTGAGTCCTGACTCTTCAGAGGTGGGCAGCTGTAAAACTGACAAGAATCATATCCATTTCACTCAGCAACTGCCAGCATACAGTCTTTTGGAAACACCATGCTTCTGCAATGAAATGTTTTTGAATGTCTACTTCTTGGGAAATACCAAAACATTAAAATTTCCTGCAAACTGGAAATTCTGAGTTTTGGTCAGCTCTGTCCACCATAGCTTTCATGGAACATGTCTGATTCCAAAGCCATCACATAAGCACAGTCCATCTTACCCTTGTATATTGGGGGTTTCTTTGTGTAGGAGAGAGAGGAAGGATCCAGATAAAAATACCACTTCTCTTTAGTGTGCACATTTCTAAAATATTAAACTAGCTCTAGATTAAAATACATAATTGAAAAAAGATAGAGGTGGAAAGATGTTGCAGGCCTAAAATGCAGGGAGTTAACCTCTTACAGTATGAGAGCTCAGTTTGATTAAACCATGTTATCTTTATGCTGAATGACTATATCCTTGGCGAGGTTGGATATTAGATTATTTTGAGTTGAGTGAGGTCAAGGCCAGCATTTATCATTTTAAGAATCTTGCAAAACTGTGGCCTTTGTTGTTGCATGTTCACCTGCAGTCTGAGTTGCTTGCTTTTATTACACTGAGATTGGATTACTCAATAAGCGCTAAACTGAACTGTTTAGGAGCCCGTTCTGCTACCGGCAGGTGGGCAGAACACAGCAGCAAGTCTCAGCATGAATAGATGGGGGAGGTACTGCCCACCAGCCTGCACTGATATGCGAGTTAAATTTAACATTTTAAGGATAGTCCTATTGAGGGCTTTACAGGTTACACTCCAAGAACCTTGCCATCCTTCTGACAACTTATATGCCATCTCGCCTTCTGAGGTTGGAGGAAATGGGGAGTCATATCATGGTTTCAGGAAGAAATAGACTGAGCATTTTACATACTTTTGCTTCAGCATCTCTATGCCTGTGTAATCCTCCACCATCTGATGATCACTGCCTTTGTAAAATGTAGGAGGATTAGTGGCTTTGGTTTTATATTTTTATTTTATTTTTATTGGATATACTGTAGTTGTGTTTTATATGTTTTAGAGCATTTATGATGGGTATGCACCTTATGAATAATATCTATTATAATCTGAATAAAAATGTCAAAGCCCTGAAATTGGGTCAAAGTGAGTAACGTAACAATGGGTTGCTCCTGCATTACATCAGTTCTCAAACCATGCTGCATGGATCACTGGCGTGTTAGCCAATACACAGATGTTAGGAATAGTGCACACTGCATTTGTATTATGCACATCATATTAATATGATATACACTATATATACACCGTTTAGTTAGTATAAATTTCCAACAGCTACATATATATATATATATAGAGAGAGAGAGCTGTTGGAAATTTATACTAACTAAATGGTATTATGCTTTCCCACAATTCTGTTCATTTATGTCAAGTGATACCTATCCCAAGTCAACTTTGGCACTGGAAAACATGAAACCTGTCAAAGACAAGATACATTCATTCTATATCCTGGTACCAGTTGAGCGAGACCTTCAGAGGCAATTGGTTTGGAATGTAGTATCCAAAACAGAGATAATGAAAGGCATAGCAGTGTACCAGAAAAATAAGGTAAAAACTGATTGGTAAATTTTAATCTTGGGTGATGTATGGAGTGCTTTTAGTTTGTAACAGCTATTATATAAATATAGTTAGTTTGGGGGGCATATTTTGGAGCACATGTTCAGTGTAAGGTGAATTGAGTGGTATGAGAACTGCTTTGTAGAAGGATTGGTAATGTTTATCTCTTTTCTTTCTGCTGCTTATAGATGTTTGTTGCTTAATGTCCTGATTGCTTATATTGCGATTTGTTTCAGACCACTGAAGACATGGTTATCTAACTGCCCCTAGCAATTAAAGACAAGGCATGTTAAAATATGAACAGTTCTTGAAGAACTACATTGAATGAACAGGTTTTATCTGTAATGTTATCCAGTAGATAAATCATTAGGAAAAATTATATATAAAGACAGACTAAGATTAGTTCTTTAAAATTATCTAGAGATTATGCAGTTCCCTGTTGCAGGGACTCAAAAAAAGTACTTGTGACATTTTTTCCTACAACTATATGTGCATAATAGTGATCAGGGAAAAAAAGTTTATGATACATACGTGCCTAATTTTACTCACCACATGCATGGCAATTCTTCACAGATACATTTCTTTATCTTTTGTTTTATCTACATCAACCACATTAAGGTATATTTTTTAGAGAAAAATATTAAAATGCAAACAAAAAAGATTCCACTTAGCTAATTTTCTAGTTCAACTACTGTAAGTTTCCTCTTGCTGGTTATTAGCCACCATACAGTTTAGTTCCATTTAGACATGCCTAAAGGTAATGTAGTCACATATAAACAAGAAAAAAAATAGAAGTCCAAATCTTTCATCATTTAGATCATGGTTAATTCCATACTCTATGGCAGATTTTGTGTTGTGCTTTATTCACATAGGACTAGATTCTGCCATCCTTACTCATATTGAATAATACCCTATTGCAATCAGTAGGATTCCCTGTGCAGTAAGGTATTATGCAATGGCCTCAAGCCTCAGGTCTAGATGAGTTGCAACCTTTATGCTCAGTTCAACTTCTGGCATAAATATTCGCTGTCTAAGGGATGGTAATGGCCTTCAAGAGTCGGTTACATCAGCCAGGGAGCACTGGAAAGCAATAGCATGCCAGTCATGTTGCCTCATTCCCCTACGCTGGGAGCTTGTTAAGGGTGATGAAGAGATGACTATGCCAACTCTATGCCATTCGGAGTCTCCATCAGGGGAAATCCACAGTTGTGCCAGAAGGGCAGATTTATAACCCCTTTGGACTGCTGGAGCATGTTGCAATATTGTCAAGTAATTTATGACTACCTTAAATAGCTCTCCATTTATATAGGTTTTTGAAGAAACAAATGTGCAACAGGAGAGGCTAGAAGCAACAAATTGTCTGGGAAACTTGTATTGGAATAGGAAAGCATCTTTTCAAGGCTTTTTTAAGTTTTATAGCCAACTTCATGCATGTACATCTGCTTCACACCCTATAAAGCTCTTGGACCTGTTTATGCTCAAAGATTTTCTGTAATCAGGTGCTTGGAAGGATATCTGCTGACATTATAAAGATTCTAATATCTGCTGACATTATAAAGCAGCTATGTAGTCAGTTAAACTCTTAAATCACTACAAAAGTACCCAAAACTCAAATTAGTGCCTCTTTTTCTAGAATGCCTTGATAGCTAAGCTCTCTGCAAAACAAACTTTTGTGTATATAAGAGAATGATCACATGCTTTTAGAAGAAATTTGCATTTGACTACAAGATTCAGTTGAAAGTCCAAATGCTCTATGATATATTTTAGGCAACACTCAAATCAACTAATAGCCTGTCAGTGTGGCTGCTAGACAGCGATACACTTCTCATTTTGATGCTCCTGATACTGTCACTTGAAGTTGGAAAAATTGCGGCCTCCATTTTATCTCCTGTGGCTATCTGCCTGATCCTAGTGATGTGTCAAGAGACAAACTATAGATCTTCACATATGCTAATGAAGAAAATATATTTCAATTCCCAAAAGAGCCTCAACTCCCCCCTCCAACCTACTGGCACTACTGATCACTTTATACTACTATTAGTTCCGTGACACAGGAGTATTACAAAAAGGAGGTCTTACAAAAAATAAGCTACTTACAATTGACATATATTAAAAGGGATAAGATAATTCAAACATCCAGATAAAAGGGAGACATGACGCAGGGAGATGTGTATTACATACCCTGGGTTAGAAGAGGGATTCACTGGTGTTGAGAACAAGCGGAACTGATTCACTTGGGGGTTTGGCAGGGGCTGTCAGCTCTAACTACTATCAGAGCTGCACAGGAGCTCTGTCTACAGAAGCCACAGGGGGAGGCTCTGAGACCTTCATTTAGGAAACCAACCTTATACAGGAAAGCACTTGAGCACATTCTGAACTGCTTTCTTAAGTTGCAACCTGAATCTCTGCACTCCACAGCTGCCCTGATCTTGCCTATTTCACAGCCAGCACCATCTGATTTTTGGACTGCTCTGTAAAGCCTCATTCTGAAAAAGAGGCAGTTAAAGCCACTTTGCCCTTTGAGTACTTTTGTTGCTGGATGTCCTATTCCCTGGTAGACTTTCCATTATCAGACACCATTGCCGCTGATATAGATTGTGGAACATATCCAGTGTGATCTCTCCTGCACTGGCAACCACAGGAGACTGTTTAAAAAAACTTGTGAAAAATGGGAGATTATACATATCAGATATTGAAAAAATATTGTGTAGCCTTGTAAAAGAAAATACTTATTCAAAACATTCTCCTTATTGTGTGTCAATATTCCAGAGATAGTGATAGAGCTTGAGTTATATGCTATGCAATTTCTGGCATATATAAGTTAGACCGGCCAAGGGGAAAGTGGCTGGTTCATTTATTTGACATATGATTTGTCTATCTATTTCATTATGAATCAACATTATTTGGTGTTTGTGATCATGTGCACTCTTTTTTTCCCCCTCCTGACCTTTCTGGATTTGCATTTCCCTAAAACATATTCTATCAATCCCTCTTGCTGAGACTCAAGTAATTGTACTGGTAAATGAGAAAAACAATCTAATTTTCTTTTGTAAATTTTATGTAAACTATGATTACTCATTGGTCAAAAGTCAGAATTGATGAAAAGGTAACTTGTGTTCTAGCATATAAATAACATTAATTTATTAATAGGAATGGTGATTTAAGTCCAAATAAAAATGTTATAATGAAAATGGATTCTGAATAAGTCCTTCTGATTCTGACTATATGTAATTTAAAAAGCTAATATTTCCACTCAACTAAGTAAATCACCTTTAAAAAATGAAATACAAAGGGACAAATATGATCATGTTTTTATTGCTCTCTTATGATGCATCAATATTTTGTCAAAGTTGTCTGTTTTGCTAAATTTATTTCTGCATTTGAAAATTTTATACCAATGAAATAGCAGGCTTATGGAATGTTGAGTTACCTCCCTCCTTTCACAGCTGAGGGCTGAGAGAGTCATGACTTAGTTTCCAGCATATCTCACACCAATGCTCCAGAGTTCTCTTCCAAAAATAGAGCAATATGGACCTAAGGCAGGGGTGGGCAAACTACGGCTTGCAGGCTGTGTCCGTCCCATCAGATATTTTAATCTGGCCCTCAAGATCCCACCGGGGAGCAGGGTCTTGGGCTTGCCCTGCTCCGGTGCTCCAGCTGGGGAGTGGGGTCAGGGACTTGCCCCGCTCCATGTGTTCCAGGGCTGTGTGTGGCTCCCGGAAGCAGTAGCATGTCCCCTCGCCAGCTCCTAAGCACAGGGGTAGCCAGGGGGCTCAGCACACTACCCCTTCCCCAAGCACCGCCTCTGCAGTTCCCATTAGCTGGGAACTGTGGCCAATGGGAGCTGCAGGGGTGGCAGCTGCAGACGGAGCAGCTTACAAAGCCGCCTGGCCATGCCTCCACATACGAGATAGAGTGGGGACATGCCGCTGCTTCCAGAAGCTGCTTGAGGTAAGTGCTGCCCAGAGCCTGCACCCCTGACCGACTCCCTTGCCCCAACCCTAATCCCCTCCCTCCCTCCGAACGTCTCAGTCCCAGATCAGAGCTCCCTCCTGCACCACAAATCCCTCATCCCCATCCCCATCCCAGAGCCCATACTCCCAACCGGAGCCCTTACCCCCCTCCCCCACTCCCCAATCCTCTGCCCCAGCCTGGAGCCCCCTCCCACAGCCTGAACTCCTCATTTCTGGTCCCACCCCAGAGCTGCACCCCCAGCCAGAGCCCTCATACCCTCCCGCACCCCAACCCCAACTTAGTGAGCATTCATGGCCCACTTTACATTTCCATACCCAGATGTGGCCCTCGGGGCAAAAAGTTTGCCCATCACTGACCTAAGGGGTGAAATCCTCCCCTGTTATAGTCAGTGGGTGCTTTGCTATTGATTTCAGTGGGGCCAGGATTTCATCTGATATTTCCAAAATAAAAATAATCAGACCTTTTACAAAATAAGAAAGACTAAAAGGAACATGCATCAAGTTTTTGCTTTGTGTTTCACATTTAAAATATATTGATTTCTTTTGGAAACAATCTCTTTATAACCAAAAACCAAAAAACATTTAAGATGCCACAATGCTTTGAAAAAAACCCCAAAGACAGTATAAACATGGGGATGTGAAATTATATTAGTGAGAAGGACAAGAAGATTTTAAGAGTTACTATCTGGTGGTCTGCAAAACTTTTCATTACAACTCTTGGTATTCCCAAATAGTACATTCTATTTGACAATCCTCTTTATCTTCTCCATTGAAAGGTTTTGTTTAAACATCAAAAATAATGTATTTACAAAATTATCCTGAAGAAATTTGCTGCCGCTTCATTTGATAAAGTCCTAATCTGCCATTAGTTTAGGTAAATTTAAATGGTCTTAGTTCCCAAACTTCATTGCAGGTGGTTGCTTCTTTCTTTAATTCAAGAAAGCATGCTCAACTCCTGTAGTCTCTATAATTTGTTTGTAAAGGACTTTGCATAATAAATGAAAAGGTTTTATTACTTGTGTTCCATTCAGCAGAGGCAATGTTCAACTTAAATAATGCAATTAAAGGCGAGAAGAGAGTAATTTTCTACAATCTCTCTCTGGTGGTTTTCTCAGTAGGAGTCCTGGACCTTTAAACACCTTCACAGCAGCAATCTGTTCATTTATCACTCTCAGGTTTTAAGGCTGCTTTCTTTTATTTTAGCAATCATTACAACCTACATTAACATGTTTCTTCTAAATGTCAAAGGCCTATGGGAGGGCTGACATCCACACAAGAAACAAGTTCTGAATTTTGACAAATTCAGGATATGTATTCTTGGAGCCCAAGGTGCTGATTTTTATTCCGCATGGGAACATGTACAAGTTAGAGGAGAACTTAGCTGTTTCTGTTTACAGATTATTCACAAACACAGTGCCCATTTTCCCCCATCAGATACACAGATGCATTCAAGTCAGTGGGAACTGTATCCATCCACTTTGGAGCACAACTAGAACCATTTTCTATATATCTGCCATGTATGAAATAGTTTCTAGATGATTGCTTAATCATTGTCCTTGGAAAGATTAAATATTGGTCATTTGAGAAATGATATTTGATTCACATGGGTATTGCATGACGGTTTGATTAAAAAAACTTCAAAGATACAAAATTAACATGGCACATATGAAAGATTCAAAACTGGATGACTGATGGGTCTCAAAATGTAGTTATACATGGGAAATCATCATCAAATGGGTATGTTTCTAGTGGGGTCACACAAAGATTAGTTATTTGGCCCTCTGCTATTTAACATTTTTTATAAATCACTTGGAAGAAAACAAATACATGCAGATAATTGGGAGAGTGGTAAAAAATGAAGAGGACGGGTCAGTGATACAAAGCAACCTGCATCATTTGGTAAGCTGGGTGCAAGCAAATAATACACATTTTAATTTGGTTAAATGTGAATGTATGCATATAGGAACAAAGAATGGAAGCCATACGTACAGGGAAGCAATGACTGCGAAAAAGATTGTGGAGTTGTGATGGATAATCAGCTGAACATGAACTCTCAGTGTGATGCTGTGGTCAAAAGGGTTAATGCAATCCTTGGATGCATAAACAGGGGAATCTTGAGCAGGAGTAGAGAAGTTATTTTACCTCTGTATTTGGCACTGGTGCAAACACTGCTAGTACTGTTTCCAGTTCTGGAGTCCACAATTCAAGAAGGATGTTGATAAATTTGACAGATTCAGGGAAGAGCCACAAGAATGACTGAAGGATTAGAAAACATGTCTAGTATTGGTAGACTGAAGGAGCTCAATCTATTGAGTTTAACAAACAGAATGTTAAGTAGTAACTTGATTACAGTCTATACATGGGGAACAAATATTTAATAATGGGCTCTTCAATGTAGCAAAGAAAAGTATAACATGGTCCAATGGCTGGAGGCTCAATCTAGACATATTCAGACTGGAAATAAGATGTAAATTTTTAACAGTGAGAGTAATTGATCATTGGAACAACTTAAGAAGATTCATAGTAGATTCTCCATTATGAACAATTTTTAAATTAAGATTGGATGTTTTTTTCTAAAAGATTTACTCTAGGATTTTATTTTATTTTTTTTGCAAAGTTCTATGCCCTGTATTATAGAGGAGATCAGACTAGACAATCACAATGGTCCCTTTTGGCCTTGGAATTTATGAATTTATGCAATGGAAAAATAGGGAATTAGTGAAAATGGTTAACATTTTGGATATGATTCTGCCACTGTGCTCAAGCTGATGGGACTTCTAACCGAATAAAATATGACAATCTAACCCTTTCTGGTTAAGGTTGGGTCTGGAAAAGGATGGACTTCTGGTTAACACTACAGAGAAATACAAACACCAAGTGCCTAGTAAAGAACCTACCACAGGGCGCTCCCTCTGCTACCCAGTGGGCTGCACTGCCTGGCCCATTTGGGTGGTCTCTGATAATATACACACCGGCCATTTCTTTCCCCCAAGTGTATCTTTAAGCTTTAGATTCCCAGCATTGCAGAACATTGTACAGGCATGTGTCAGGAGGAGCCTTCTACCCATCTTTCTCTACCACACCCAGCTCACTCTCTGGGCTCCCCCATTACCTTCTGGTCCTGCCAGTTATATATCTTCCCTTATTGAGCTAATTACCTCATTAGCCCAATCATTGTCCCCAAGTATCAACAATTTCCATGCTAACAGGTTAATTGCCTTCAATTAAGCCTGTAATCTTCTCCATTATAGAATTACCTAAGTGACCAGGATGCTTACAGCTAGCACTCTGTCACACATGTAGAAAAACTATGGTGACCAAAGTGTGTGTACACAAAAAAAAGTAATTGTAAATGCAATAGGATCAAAGGAACTTTTTAAAGCTGTGGACAAGATTAGAAAAAATAACTACAGTTCCAGAGATGAGGTTTTTTTTAATATGTTATACAACTGGCTATTATATCAGTAAAAGGGACAAGTGTTACCTATGCTCATAGATACTCTATCTGCACAAACCTCATGTGTCAAAATGCAAGTATCAAGGATGTTTACATGGCTAGTATGGTTATGAGGAAGTTGACAGTTGGCCACATTAAAATAGTCAGGACATAACTGGAGATTTCAAAAGCAAAAAGAACAGAACTCTTGAAATGTGAGTATCACACTTTGCAATATGTCTTCTGTAACGTCAGTTTGGTACTGGGAAAAGCGAGAGAATCTTAGACCTAGGTATGATTTTGTACTATTGATTTATGTTTACTTAAATATTCTCTTGATCCTCTAACTTGTTTGATTCAAGCACTTTTATTAGGTTTTAGACCATAGGATAATTGCTACAGTCCACCCATAGGGGAAGTAAATGATCCTTTAGCTTTTGAGGAGAAGTTATGAAGATTTGCATCTAATCTGCTCTCAGGTTCTTCTCTAAGACCACAGATATTCTCTCTACATCAGGGGTGGGCAAACTTTTTGGGCTGAGGGCCACATCTGGGTGGGGAAATTGTATGCAGGGCTGGAGTATGGGGTTGAGGTGTGGGAGGGAGGGAGTCCAGGGTGTGGGAGGCGGTGTGGTGTGCTGGAAGGGGCTCAGGGCAAGGGATTGGGGCAGAAGAGGGGTGTGGAGTGTATGAGGGGGCTCAGGGAAGGGGGTTGGGGTGCACAGGGGTGCAGGGTGCAGCAGTGGTCTTAGGCAGGGGAATTGGGGGGAGGGGTGCAGGAGGGTTCAGGCACGCACCGGAGCCAGAGTAGGCTCCTTGTCTGCCTGCCCTATCCCCAGCCCCGCGCCGCTCCAGGAAGCACTGCAGCCCCTGGAGGAGGGGTGGGGGGGCGGAGGGCTCCATGTGTGCTGCCCTTGCTGTGCCTCCAGGTACCTCCCCTGAAGCTCCAATTGGCCGTGGTACCCTGTTCCCAGCCAATGGGAGATGGGGGGGTGCCTGGAGGCAAGAGCAATGCACAGAGCCCTCTGCCCCCCTGCCCGGGGGCTGCAGGGGCGTGGTGCCGGCTGCTTCTGGAGAGCGGTGCGGGGCCCGTGGGGCCACAGGGAGCAGTCCCATGGGCCGGATCCAAAGCCCTGATTCAGGGTCCGGATTCAGCCCACAGGCCATAGTTTACCTACCCCTGCTCTATGTTAAGGAAATTTGAATTGAATTAACTTGCATTGGTGTCAGCCCCACTCTGTGTAGCATTTTTATAGAAGGGGTAACTACATTGATGTAAATCAGATCAGTGAAAATTTCCATAATCTAGCTGGGGCCAAGATTTGTATCTAAAGTTCTGTTGGCTATCTGGCTACAATCAACACAAGATAAGGTAGATAGATCACAGATGAATTTGAGGAGACAAGGTAGCAGACTCAGAGGGAATAAAGAAAACTTGGTATGTTTCATTAATTGTATAAAATAATATAGAATTTTAAATGCAATCAATTTCAACTAATCTATTATTTTATATCTCGACAGACTGAGACTATCCTGTCATATACTTAATACAGTGAACTAACCTTATGGAATTAAACCTTATTGAATTGGGGTTAACATCTTTGGGGTACATTCTATTAACATGCAATTGTGTATGTGTTGTTGTGGCATTTTATGGACCTTCTTCTATTAGGGAAAGGAGGTGCTAGTGTACTTCCTCTGTTACCAACTTATGAAGTCATGCCTGTGGGGTAAATGCATATACTGATTTAAAGTGGATATTCCAGCTACCAACAGACAAAGAAAACACTTTTGGATAAAAGCCAGGGGGTTAACTTACCTCAGGGCTTCCTTCCTGTTCTAGCAGACAGCACCCCTATTCGATAGAAGGGCCCAATCCTTAGTGGAGGATTGGAAGGATTCTGTCTACTGGGGCCTCATAAAACTGTGTGCTTGTTCTGAGATGAAGCTCTGATGAAATTGTAACCACAAGGAGGGGTATCAAAAGATTGCATCTGTCAGCCCAAATGAGAGTTGGGATGAACTCTTGTGATCTTATTAGCATGTGTGTAGATTCTTTTGTTGTTTTTAATATATTTTTCTCTATAACTCTTTGCACCTTAAGAATAAAGTAGGCTTGCTTAGAAAGAACTGTTTGGTAACTTATATCTGTAGTGTGTGGCAAAATACCTGCCCCTTTGTTTGTTGGCTCAGTCCTTCCCAGCCTCAGAGGCACAGGCTAGGGCACAAGGGAAAAAAAAACCCTTCTCAATCTCACAAGGCCGGGCTGATTCCTTCTCAGCCAGCCCCCTAGCTCTAGTTTCTTTCCCCCCCCTGGGGAGAGTGCCCTCCGTCCTGCAGCGAGTCTCAGAGTTCAGCTGTCCCTCCTTGCTGGCAGCTGCCCTGCTTCTCTCATCCTCCTCCCCCCCCGCCCAGCTTCCTTGTCAGGGAGGGTTTAAAAAGGTCTCTAGCAACTGGGGCCAGCTGAACCTGATTAGTTTCTTCCTAACCCCTGCCCCAGCTGAACCTTATTTTGCTGGCTAAGCCTTCCGGGCTAATTGTTACCCCTCTCCAGGTAGCTAATTGGCCTGAATTTGCCACATATCCCCCCCCCCTGCTCAACACTACGGGGTTGGGCCACTTGGGTCGGAAAACAATGTACCCTTGACAGGCCATCCGCATTGCCATGTTGAGTCCCGGACCGGTGCCGAACCGTGAAGTGGAAGGGCTGAAGCGACAGGAACCATCTCGTCACTCGCGCGTTCTTGTCCTTGTTCTGGTGCATCCATTGCAACGGGGCATGGTCCGTGACTAGGGCAAATCTCCGTCCCAGTAAATAATAGCGGAGGCTTTCTACGGCCCATTTTACCGCCAGACATTCCTTCTCCACGATGGCGTACTTCCGTTCTCTAGGCAGGAGCTTTCTACTGAGGTAGAGGACGGGGTGTTCGTCATCTCCGACCATTTGGGAAAGCACCGCCCCCAGGCCTACTTCCGAGGCGTCCGTCTGTAGGACGAACTCCTGCCCCCAGTCTGGGGCTACTAGGACAGGGTCCGTGCAGAGGGCCGTTCGTAGATCCACAAAAGCGGCTTCGGCCGCAGCAGACCATTTCACTATGTCCGGGCCCCGAGCCCTGGTCAGGTCCGTTAAGGGGCATGCCCTCGTGGCAAAGTGGGGAATGAACCGCCTATAGTACCCCACGAGTCCCAGGAATGCTCGGACCTGCTTTTTCCGCAGTGGCCGGGGCCACTTTAGTATGGCGTCTAGCTTGTTGAGTTGGGGCCTCACCACGCCCCTCCCCACTACATACCCCAGGTATTTGGCTTCAGCTAACCCGATCGAACACTTGGAGGGATTCGCGGTCAGTCTGGCCTTTCTCAGGGTATCTAGGACTGCCTCTACCTTTCCGAGATGCGTCTCCCAGTCGGGGCTATATATGATGACATCATCAAGATAGGCAGCAGCGTACTCCCTATGGGTCCGTAACAGCTTATCCATTAGCCGCTGGAAGGTAGCGGGGGCCCCATGTAATCCAAAGGGAAGAACGGTGTATTGATATAGTCCTTCCGGGGTTGCAAAGGCCGTCTTCTCCTTGTCGGTCTTCGCCAGGGGGATCTGCCAATAGCCCTTGGTAAGGTCCAGGGTAGACATGAACCAGGCCTTTCCCAATCTGTCGATCAGTTCGTCGATCCTGGGTAAGGGGTAGGCGTCAAATCGGGATACCTCGTTCAGCTTGCGGAAGTCGTTGCAGAACCTCATACTGCCGTCTGGCTTTGGCACCAGAACCACGGAACTGGACCACTGGCTATGAGACTCTTCAATAACCCCTAGGGCCAGCATCTTCCTGACCTCTTTCCGAATTTCCTCTCTTTTGGCCTCCGGGATCCGGTATGGCTTGACGTGCACCTTCACCCCGGGCTCTGTGAAGATGTGATGGTGAACTTCCGTAGTTCTACCGGGCTTCTCCGAGAACACGTCTTGGTTGCGTTTGACCAGGCTGACCGCCTCGGATCGTTGTTCTGGGGTCAGCTCCAGGGATATTCCCACCTGGTTGGGCTGATCGTCTTTAGGGGGTGGCGCCCCCAACACCGTTACCATGGTTTCTCTATCCTGCCAGGGTTTCAGCAGATTTATGTGATAGATCTGCTCCAGCTTCCGGCGACCTGGCTGCCGGACCTTGTAGTTAACTTCCCCTACTGCCTCAATTACCTCATAGGGTCCCTGCCATCTGGCCAGGAGCTTGCTCTCTGTCGTGGGTATGAGCACCATCACCCGGTCCCCCACCTGGAACTTCCGGGCCTTTGCTTGACGGTTGTAGTAGGTCCGTTGTGCCCCTTGGGCCTTCTCCATGTGTTCGCGTACTAGGGGGGTGACCCTGGCGATTCGGTCTCTCATTTGTAGCACATGTTCCACAATGTTTCTCCCCGGGTTTGGCTGCTCTTCCCAGTCTTCTTTAGCCAGGTCCAGTATGCCCCTGGGGTGCCGACCATATAACAGATCGAAGGGGGAGAATCCCGTGGAGGCCTGAGGAACTTCCCGGACGGCAAACAGCACGTATGGTAGCAGGGTGTCCCAGTCTTTTCCATCGCAGCTGACCACCTTCCGCAACATGTTTTTCAACGTCTTGTTAAAGCGTTCAACGAGGCCATCGGTCTGGGGGTGGTAGACCGACGTTCGGAGGGTCCGTATGTGGGGCAGGTCACACAAGTCCTTCATCAGCTTGGAAACAAAGGGGGTCCCTTGGTCTGTCAGGATCTCCCTAGGTATCCCTACTCTGGAGAATATCTGGACTAATTCTTTAGCTATGGACTTGGACATGGTATTCCGCAGGGGGATGGCCTCGGGGTATCGGGTGGCATAATCCAATACTACTAGGATGTACCGATGGCCCCGGGCTGACTTTTCTAATGGCCCCACTATGTCCATAGCTATACACTCGAACGGGATCTCAATAATCGGTAGAGGGACCAGAGGGGCCCGTAAGTATGGTCGGGGCCCATGTAGTTGGCACTCCGGACAGGAGGAACAATACTGCCGGACGGCTGCATAAATGCCAGGCCAAAAAAACCTCTGTAGAACCCGGTCGAGGGTCTTATCCATCCCTAGATGGGCCCCGAACAGATGACTGTGGGCCAGGTCCATTACCGCCCTTTGATGCTTCCGGGGGACCAAGAGTTGTTCGATGACTCGCTCTTGGACCCGGACTACTCTATACAGCAAATCCTTTTTAATCATGTAATACGGTCCTGGTCCCTTAGCTCTTCCCTCCACCGGGACCCCATTCACCTCGACTACTTCTTTAAAAATGTTGTGGTATAGGGGATCATTGGCCTGATCCTGACCAAAAGTCCCACGTGCGGCCCCTATGGGCCCCATTTCGGGGGGGTCCTCCTCCCCCTCCCCCTCAGAGATAGCCTTCGGGGAACCCGGCCCAACAAATGGGCTGGAGTCGGCTGGCCTGGCCCCGCTGTCAGCTGCGCCCCTTCTTTCCCCCGCCAATGTAGGCATCAGGTACCGGGTCAGGATCCTCGTCCCCCTCCTTTTGTCGGCCCTCCGTTCCCTCCGAGGTTTCCTGGGCTTCCCCGGTGGGGAGAACACGTCCTGGCCAAACTCGTGGAAAGCGGGGAGAGGGTCCCCCATCTGGGCCGCCCCTGGGGCCCCAGGGTTCTCCCACCCTTCCTCCTCTTTCCCGGGGAGTAGGCCATCAAATCCCGGGAAGTCTCGTCCGATAAGGACAGGGTAAGGGAGTTTCGGAACGACTCCTACCGTCACCTCGGTGGGGTTTCCGAGCACCTCAATGCGTACAGGGACGGTCGGGTAGTAGCCGACATCCCCATGTACACAGAATATTCCCGAGCGCTTGGCCTGGGATAGTTGGCCCGGCCTGACCAGCTTCCCAGAGACCAGCGTAATCGCACTGCCTGAGTCTATTAATGCTGTGGTCCCTATCCCGTTCAGCTTAACGGGCCGAGTGTATCTATGAGGGACCATCATGTCCCCGACCAGACTGATTAGCCCGCACGGTCCCCCTATTTCCCCTAGTTCGCACTGCATAGGATCCCCAAGGTTAGGGCATTGGGCAGCAATGTGCCCTAGTTCACCACAGGCATAACATCGGTACCCCCCCTTGGGCAGCCCCCTATTTTTCGGGCTGCTGGGATGCATTCCCGGAGCCCTTCTTCCCCAGTCCTCCAGTCTTTCCGGGACTGCCGGTGGTTCCTTCACCTCCTGCCTCCCCTCCATTTTCCGGCCCGGGGCTAGGGCGAACGGGGGCCTCGGTGTAGAGGCTGGCCTCCGATATTGGCGCCTCCCTCCCCCGGGGGTCTGAGATAGTTCTTGGGCTGCCAAGTGCCTCTCCACGAGAGCAACCAGATCATCATAAGAGGAGGGGTCGTTTTGGCAGACCCACCCCCGTATGTCCGGCGGCAACCCTCTCATGTATCTGTCTAATACCAGGAGTTCTAATACCTTCTCCGGCCCATGGGCCTCGGCGCGGAGCCACTTCCGAGCAAGGTGTATCAGATCGAATAGCTGGGACCTCGGGGGTTTGTCCTCCCGGTACTTCCACTCGTGGAAGCGCTGGGCCCTTATGGCGGGCGTCAGGCCTGCCCTCGCCAGGATCTCCGCCTTCAGCCGAGAGTAATCCATGGCTGCTTCCGCAAGCATGTCAAAGTAGGCTTTCTGGGCCTCCCCGCATAGAAATGGAGCCAGCAGACCGGCCCACTGGTCCCGTGGCCAGGCCTCCCGCCGGGCCGTCCTCTCGAACGCAAGGAGATATGCCTCTATATCGTCCTCTGGTATCATCTTCTGCAAGTAGTTGCTTGCCCGTAGCGGTCGGGGCCCCTGGGCCCCCTGCGTCATTGTGGTCAGGGCCTTCAACTGATTCACTACCTCGGTCAGGTTTGCTCGATCTTGGGCTGCCTGGCTCATCAACAGCTGGTTGGTCTCCTGTTGTACCCGTACGGACTCCCGCTGGGCAGCCACCTGCACTCTGGTAGCCTCTTGTTGGGCCGCAGTGGCCTGTATCAGTGCCTTCAGCACATCCTCCATTTTAGAAGGGAAATTTTTTTTTTTTTGTGGTCTTCACCCTGCCCAGTTACGGCTTGCCATGGAGCCTCACCCACTAGGCGATCCCACTACTGACACCACGTGTGGCAAAATACCTGCCCCTCTGTTTGTTGGCTCAGTCCTTCCCAGCCTCAGAGGCACAGGCTAGGGCACAAGGGAAAAAAAAACCCTTCTCAATCTCACAAGGCCGGGCTGATTCCTTCTCAGCCAGCCCCCTAGCTCTAGTTTCTTTTCCCCCCTGGGGAGAATGCCCTCCGTCCTGCAGCGAGTCTCAGAGTTCAGCTGTCCCTCCTTGCTGGCAGCTGCCCTGCTTCTCTCATCCTCCTCCCCCCCCCCCAGCTTCCTTGTCAGGGAGGGTTTAAAAAGGTCTCTAGCAACTGGGGCCAGCTGAACCTGATTAGTTTCTTCCTAACCCCTGCCCCAGCTGAACCTTATTTTGCTGGCTAAGCCTTCCGGGCTAATTGTTACCCCTCTCCAGGTAGCTAATTGGCCTGAATTTGCCACAAGTGATTACACTGTATCCAACTCTGAAGAGACACCAAGCAAGTATCCTAGGCTAGGGCAACGTGTCTGTGCTGGAAATGATACAGTGAAGACAAGGGAACTGTGCAGCCTGGGAATAGCCTCCTCAGAAGGGAAAGAGAGCGAGCGAGAGAGAGAGGTTTTGGAGCTGAAAGCCAAGAGTTGGTGACGTTACTGAACAACTAAGGGGAAATACAGGTGCAGTTGGCTTAAACTATGGCAATATCATGCTAGTAGGTGTTTGTGAAATTCTCTTAGTAATAACGTAGAACATATTTTTTTTCAAACAGCAAAGTGCTTGTGAGTCCTGCTTCAAGAACTATTCTGAATAATAACCAATTAATAGATGCTGCCATACTTCTTGTGATTATGAGCTCTGAGAATTTCCCTACTATTTCATTTTTTTCATTAGCTCTTTGGACAATAAAACATACAAAATTCTAGGAAACCCAATGACACCACCACTATGGAATGCCCTAAAATATATTTTGCTATTTCAATTAAAGGTAAATTTATTCCAGTTATGTATGTCTCTGCCTAACAAGTTCAAACTATGTATCTTGATCACCCCTATCCCCAAAAGGAAAAGAAAACCACCAGTAAAAAGGCTCTCACTGAGTTCTATCCTCTGAAAGATATTTTTAAGTGGTCATTTTGATATTTTATGTATTTTCTTCCATTCTGTTAAGTATCTTTTATTTATACCAATGTGGATGGAAAAATGAACAAATACTTCAAAGAAAGTATTCAAATACTGAGAGATTCTTAAATGTTAAACAGATTGGAAATGGCTGCTGTGCAACTCAAATATATTGTATAGGGGTTTATTCAGTTAAAATAATATTATTTCTACTCTACAAAAATGTGAGTTGTGGGTTTGCTGAAGTATTTTTTGTTTAGCAAGCAGGTAGATATTTAAATTAACTGTAAATAAAGTATAACTTTCTCTGGCATTGGGCATATTGCTCATGCAATTAACACACATTCTGGGCCTGATTTTCAGCTTTTAGCCTCCACTTAACATTCATTCCATTTCCACGCTTACACATAGCTTCCCATACATTTTTATTTTTTTCAAATCTACTAAAATCCTAGATAACTTATCCATTTACCCATTCTCCTGTGTCTTTCTTCTACCCACTGACTCTTTACTACTGCCCCTGTGTCCAGGGCCGGCTCCAGACCCCAGCGCGCCAAGCGCGCGCTTGGGGCGGCGTCCCAGCAGGAGGGCGGCAGGCAGCTCTGGCGGACCTCCCGCAGACTTGTCTGCGGAGGGGCCACTGGTCCCGCGGCTCCGGTGGAGCATCTGCAGGCATGCCTGCGGGAGGTCCACTGGAGCCGCGGGGCCAGTGGACCCTCCACAGGCACGTCTGCAGGAGGTCCACCGGAGCCGCGGGACCGGCGACCGCTAGAGTGCCCCCCGCGGCGTGCCGCCCTGCTTGGGGCGGCGGAAATCCTAGAGCCCCCCTGCCTGTGTCCCACTCACAGCATAATGTCAAGAATCTTCTCTTCTTTTGCACAAGTTCACATTCTATGGCCTTGATACTTGAGGCACATTATTAAGCATGCTTTTCTGAATCAGGACCTATAAGAACCTCAGGAAAGTCACTCTTGATATCACAAAGGCTCCTCTGATTGTGAAGCCCAAACACTCACATGGTGTAATGGAGTAGGGGGTAGTGAGCTCTGGTAGCCCAACCTTTATACTGTTACCACTGTCCAGGGTGGTGGGTGGGTCAGGATATTTCCTGAGCACTCTGTTCTCCTATTTTCCCAACTTGCTGCTCTTAATGGTTAAAACACTAAAACAAAATACAAAAAATATAAAAGATTATTTCCCTTTTTTAAATAACTGGTTCAATAATTTAAAAGAAACTCAACAATAGTCCTTCAAATCTCAAACTTTTCGAATATCAATAGCACCAAGAAAGAATGCAGATTTTTCAGGTAATTTGGTTTATTAGTTAATACCATTAAAAAAACATTGTAATTGGTTAATTTAGGTCATCTAATAAAACTAAATGTTCAAGGCCAACCTCATAAAAATTCATAAAGAAATTATACTGATCAATTTCTGCTAATCTCTTGAATTTTTTTGTGGGAGAAAAAAGAACTCATAATACACTAAGAATGCTTACAAGTGATTTGTCAGCACAGGTGCCTCCCTTGAAAAGGAGCAGAGCCAGCAAAAAAAAGGAGTTTATCTTATAGTGACATAATATACACTATCAGAGGGGTAGCCGTGTTAGTCTGGATCTGTAAAAGCAGCAAAGAGTCCTGTGGCACTTATAGACTAACAGTCTATAAGTGCCACAGGACTCTTTGCTGCTTTTACATAAAATACACTGACTCAATAAAAAAAAATTGTAAAAATTGTAAAGATAAACAGAGTAAGTTATGAAAGAAAGCCTGTGGACAACAGCTATCCATATGCCAATATACCAGGCATCTTTCAAAGACGTATTTCTCTTAGTAAAAATCATGAGGTCAGAACCTAAACTGAAGTTAATGGAACTATGCTGAATTATCCCATGTGAGGATTTTATCCTATACAAATATAAACTTGATTCTTAATTACACTAAGTCCCCTTTGCACCACTATGTCAGTGGAAAGGGGCCTTAAAGTGGAGATAAATTACATTTAAAATTTACCCATTGAAGTTAGTGGGACAATTTACAATCTTAAATGTTAGCCTCTCTGGGTAAGGGCAAGATTGTTAGTACCTTGCAGGATTAAGCCTTTTATCTTTAAATCCTGCTCAGATGTGGAAAACCAGTATACATTAGCCCCTCCACAGGGGATCCTCACTTGATCCTGCACAATTCAGTCAATCATTGGGAGTTTTTTCTTTGACTTGAATGGAAGCAGGAAGAAGCCCTGGATTATCAGTGAAGAGCCACATAAGCATCTACTGACCTTTTTCTGGAGTTTAGTATAACAAACAGTGCCACCATAATTTAGCCTCAATCCAATCTTATGCTTCCTCTTAGAGTTTTATTTTTTAAAAGCTATATATTATATACTAAAATACAGACATTACTAGGCATCAGTGAATTACTTCATTTACATTTCCATAATAAGGAAAATCCAAGCATTTTTAGATTATTATTCCACAGTCATGGCTTTGCCACAAGCCCCAATTAAAGGGGCAGATTGGTAGAGTCACAATTTGCCTCTGGCTTCCTTTTTACTCTGAGAGGGAAGGTACCTTGTGCTTAGTCTACGTCTACACAGCAAAATGTCCAGATGCACCAGTAAAGCTTTGCTAGCTAGAGAATGTGGAGCCTAAACTTCACCCTCTCCCCATTGTGCCCATTTCCCATACACTTATACAAGTAGGAGAAGGCATCTAACAGCATCATGAAGGCTGTTCTGTTGACCCTCACTGACACCTGCAATCCAGGTAGCCACTGTAGGGAGTAAGGGGGCATTTTATTCTCACTTACTCCCTATGCAGTCATGCAACTCAGTCGCAAGTAGGCCTTAGAAAATAATCACATGCATTCAGCTAGGAAGATTTACAAATACATATTTTTAAAAACTTAATTTTCTCTCTGCCATTCCATAATTATGCTATTACTGCAGTTTTCTTATTCCTGTCACTATATTTCTGTTCACTGCTCCTTACTGATGTCTTATATATTTTCACTTTTGTGGAATCAACACCAATTACGGTAATTCTATTGTCTGGTGGTACCTTCCTTTTCATGGGATTTAATTCCTGAAACTGAAGTAGGTGTTTGCAACTTTGAGCTAGGTTGGCGTAATATTAACATATTTATGACAAGCCTCTAGGAATGTATGTTTAAGCATGTGGGTTTAAGCATAAGTACAGAACAAATATGCTAATGAGCACCAAAAATTGATTACATTCTAAAAAAAAAATCTGATGGTTTGGGCATATCATTTTGTATGATATTTATCCTTAAGTATAAATTGAATATATATTGGGATCTATGTACACAGAGAAGTGAATTATTGCCAGATGATTATCATTTTTTTTTCACAATTTCATATCATGGAACTTTTACTTAGAGATGGTTAAAATTGGTGACATTTATTTTCTGCAAAATTTTGAACAAAAAAATTGAAATTTGTTTGTATGAGTCCTGAGTCCTCAGAATAACATTTTCCATAAAATGGTGAAGGTGCAAAATTAGTTCACAAATTGGCTTTTCAGTTTTATTTCTGGTGTGAAAAATTGTGTTTTTTTCATATTTGTGCATTCAGAATTTTGCATTTTTGTCAAATGGAGAGAAGACTATGGGAATTAAAGATCAGATAAAATTACATATACCCTACATGCAGAATACATACTCATTTCAGGTCATGTATTAATAGAGGTGACAATGACCAAGTGCACTCTGCTTACATTTCGAAAGTAGGATGGAGACTTAACTGCACCCTGTGTGTGCGCATATGAACACACACAGATACAGACACTACCACCCCCTCCCTGCATTCCGTTCCTCTCTCCCTTGTCAAGGAGGCACATGACTTTAGAATACTGAGCATCTGCAGTGAAGGAAACAATTTCAAGGCTAAGATTTGGAAGAGATATAAACCCTCATGCTTCAAGGCACAAGCCAATCTTGGTTTGATAGGGTTGAGAAGACACTTTTTCCTGAGCAAACTTCTTTTCTGATTTCATAATTACCCACTTTGCAATTTAAGGCATCACAACAGGTATTGGCCACTGTCAGAGACAGGACAGGGGATCACCGGCTTGAATCCATATGACTATCCTATTTTCCTATGATGTCATAATCATTATTTGGCTTCTGTTGTTTATCTTGTGATGGGAGATATGCAAAGTTACCAACTTTCAAGATTTTATTACAATTTGTTGATTTTTCTTAAATCATTGAGTCAAGCAATTATGTGATAACTTCTGCTTAGACTTTTTTTAAGTAGGTTTCTAACCCTTTTGGTCATGGAGAAAAGATTGAAAATGTGAACCAAGCACCATACTAAAGGCTCAGAAACAAGGAGGAAAATAAATAAAACTCCAAATTTATTATTTTAAAGTTAATCTCATCATTTTAAAGTAATCTATATGGCGGTGGAAGCTTGACTCATTTTTTTGTAATGCTTTAGGTTGGCAATGTGGATAAAAGAGTCTGTTCCTCATACTGTATTGTCCAGCTCATGAAAAATGACAGTCCATTAAAAAGGAGGATCCATATTATCTGTGTCACATCTGGAGATTTATGGTTGTGTGGCTGCTTCAAAATTATGTCAGAGGTTTAATAGAGTCTAGGGACATGTGCAATACAATGCAGGTACAATGTTGAGAAATTTAAGGGAAAACTCAGGAAAATCTCCCTGCCCAATTTCAAGCTCCTGATCCACTTCAAGAAGAGGTTTATAACAATGGTTCATAACTTTTTACTTATAACATCCAAATTTAAATGAGGGAGTGTGTCATGATCCCTGTGTCTCAAGCCCAGGCCCATGGGAGCAGCCATGCTCTCATCCTCTACCTAGCAGCCTACTGAAAACTGCTTGCCTTGGATCCACGAAGCCCAGCCCCAGTGTGAGGCTCTACTGTGGAAGTCCAATAGGTGGAGTCCCAGAGTGTCTGACTGGCCTGCTGAATCTGAAGCCAGCAGCAGGAACAGGAAGCTGTTTAAACAACTGGGTTCTATTCTGCTCCTTGATTTCCTGGTATCCTGAACCAATTTGACAGCTGACATGTGGTTTTTGATCTCCAGTTTCGCTCCTATCTCTAACCTTCTCATATCTTGACCCAGTCTGATCTCCTGCTTTTGACCTACCAGCATCCTGACTCTTGCCTCGTAATTGCAAACTCTGGCTGTGACTTCTAGGCTCCCCAAGACCTGGCTGTAACAGAGTGTAATAACCATTTTAGAGTTAAGGTGGACCTAGCTCCCATTATAATTTTCCATTCCTGATTTTCAACTCTTTCTCTAACTTCTTCTAAAAGACATTGATTTTCCTGAAATGTCACATGCAGCTTCTTATTCCACAGTATACTTTTTTTTTCTGGGACTTTTGGTAATAAGTAGAAAAAAATAGTTTTAATGTGCTGGGGCCAAGGTTTAAAAAGGTATTTTGGCACCTAAAGATGCCAACAGGGACTTCTGTAAGTCCCACAAGGTACCTAACTCCCATTGACTTTCAAGGGGGATTAGGTACCTACCTGCTTCAGCATGTGCTTAAAATCCTATCTGCATCTTTGCTTGCTTTTGTACTGGCTTTGTTGAGGACAAGTGCCTTAAAATAGTCTGTTGTGTGTGTGGAAGTTGGGATATCAGGATCATGAAAATATTACAAAGACATATCATAAAAATACTTAATGAACTCCATAATAAGATAGAGAGAAAACAAAATAAGATAGACAATTAACTTTGTACTCATTACAGCAGTGGGGAGCTGGCATAATTTGTCAACACAACATTCCAGACATTTTAAGATTTGGGTTTTTAAAAGGTGTAGATTTTTTTTTTAAATTAAGGTGTTTGTTTGCAAATTATTTTACAGGGGGAGGGATAGCTCAATGGTTTGAGCATTGGCCTGCTAAACAGCTTGCACAGTTTCCCTTCTAAGTACAGTTTGCACAGTTTCCTGTTATCCTGTTGCAAAGCCACAAGCAGTGGAAGTCCCAATGAGGTTAAATGCTTGCTTAAAGCTGTATTGCTCTATATTGCCAAGTTTAGTCATGCTTATGAACATGTAATCAATTGATGTAAGGAATGAGTGAGATATTGTGAGTGACAACCAATGGCAAACAAAGAAGCAAATATAGCCTTTTATGGAACCAAGGTGTTCCTGGTGAAGGTATAAATTTCGAGACAGGCAGCCAGGTGGATTACCAACAAGGAAATGTAACAGCATGCTAAACTCAGGACCGGACCGGAAGCAGTAGAGCCCTCCTGCAGATCTGAAGGGACTCCGGGGACTATTGTCGCCCCGTGGCAGATGTCGGGGAAGCTGTCACCTGGCCAGCCTCAGCCACCTACAAAATCGAAACCAACATCTGTGCCTGCAGTCTGCCAGCATGAATGTGTTGTGTGTGTGAATATAACTGCACAAATAAGGGAAGCAATAAATCAACCCTCAGTGCTGCTCTAATTCACCCTTTGTTTGTGGTTATATCTTGACTGGTTCCAAGAACGGGCAACATCCCTACCCTCTGTTTGCCAGAAGCCAAGAATGGACGACAGGGGATGGATCACTTGATAATTCCCTTTTCTGTTCATTCCCTCTGGGGCACCTGGCATTGGTCACTGTCAGAAGACAGGATACTGGGCTAGATGGACTTTGGTCTGACTTAGTATGGCTGTTATGTTCTTATTTTCTTATTTCTTGAGGCTGCTAGTGAATGTTACAGCTCATTCAGCCCATTAATGAAAGACCATCCAGAGCATCACAGTCCTAGATTTAAAAGCATCTTAAAACTCAGGCTCTAGCAGAGCCTGTGTTACCCTCCTGGCCTAGCATTGCCTGCAACCTAGAATAGCCTACTCACTGGTAAACAAACTCCTAACATCTGTGGGTTTGGAGAGCCAACCACAAAACCAATATCTACCTGACTAAAAATGGGGAGACCCTTTCCCCTCAGCAATGTGCCCCAGCCAGCCAGTCCAGGAGTCTGTCTCAGGGATCAGGATTACCCAGTAAGAGCCTCTCTCTTAGGGAAACAGCTCCAATGTCTGACTGGTGCAAAAGGCAGCCTGGAGATTGTGGATCACCTTGCCCAGCAATTCCACACCAGTGTGACTTATTTCTCTGCTAAATGTAAAGTATCTTGGTCTGTATTGCTTATTCTTAAAAGGGACAATATGTATGCCAAGAAATGCCTAGCACCTGTTCTTTGGTTGGGGAGCATACGGGCTCACACATTCTTCAGAGAACATGACTCTTGCATATTATATCATCCTGCCTGCTCATAAGTAAACTCACAAGGTAGAGCAGAGTAACAGCATGACTTGCATATGTGCATTAACAATAATAGAAAATGTTAAAAGTGCAAGAATTCCAAGGTTTTTGCTGTTCACCCCAGCCTGCCAAAAAGTATTTTTTGTTGCAGAAGGATCTCCTCTAGGTTTGTAAGTTCTAGAATCCCAGTGCCCTGGGCTTATGATTACAGGGTTGTGAAGAATAACAGCTTGTGTTTTACCTATGATACAATATACATTTTAGTGACTGGATAGATTTGTAGGGATCCAAGGGCAATGAGACAGAAAAAAAAACATAACTGTTTTAGGATGGTTGCCACCATTAGAAGTCAACATTTATACATAGTTACCAACAACAGATATCTCAAATACCAAATTTCTCAATATCTCAATATCAATATCTCAATACCAATAGGGTGGATGTGGCCCATTACCAACAGTTGATAAGAAGGGGTGAATATCAACAAAGGGAAAATTACTTTTTGAAGTGCTAATGAGGCCAATTCTATCAAGGTGGATGTGTCTGGACAGCCCCCCAACCTGAAACAAATACTCACCAGCAACTACACACCACACAACAAAAACACTAAGCCAGGAACCAAGCCCTGCAACAAACCCTGGTGCCAACTCTGTCTGCAAAACTATTCAAGGGACACCATCATAGGACCTAACCACATTAGCCACACCATCAGGGGCTCATTCACCTGCACATCTACCAATGTGATATATGCCATCATGTGCCAGCAATGGCCCTCTGCCATGTACATTGGCCAAACCGGACAGTCTCTACGCTAAAGAATAAATAGACACAAATCTGACATCAAGAATTATAACATTCAAAAAACAATAGGAAAACATGTCAATCTCCCTGGGCACTTAATAACAGACTTAAAAGTCACCATTCTTCAACAAAAATCTTCAAAAACAGACTTCAATGAGAAACTGCAGAACTGGAATTAATTTGCAAACTTAACACCATCAAATTGGCCTGAGTAAAGACTGGGAGTGGCTGGGTCACTATAAAAATAATTTTCCCTATCTTGATACTAGGGTGACCAGACAGTAAGTGTGAAAAAATTGGGATGGGGGTGAGGAGTAATAGGAGCCTATACAAGAAAAAGATCCAAAAATCGGGACTGTCCCTGTAAAATCAGGATATCTGGTCACCCTAGTTGACACCTTCTTGTCACCTGCTGGGAATGGGCCACATCCACCTTGATTGTATTGGTGTTGTTAGCACTACAAAAAGTAGTTTTCCCTCTGTTGATAGTCACCCCTTCTTATCAACTGTTGGTAATGGGCCACATCTACCCTAATTGAATTGGCCTCGATAGCACTGACACCCACTTGTTAAGGCAACTCCCATATTTTCATGTGCTATATATTTATACCTGCCTACTGTATTTTCCACTCCATGCATCTGATTAAGTGGGTTATATCCCATGAAAGCTTATGCCCAAAAAAATCTGTTAGTCTATAACATGCCACAAGGACTCTTCATTGTTTTTACTGATACAGACTAACACAGCTACCACTCTGAAACCTATCAAATACCACAGTGTCTCTGTCCTTAGTGGAAGAATTACCTGAAGAATTTCAGATTCCATTGCAGTATCCATGAATAAAAGTTGACTCTGAAATGGTGAACAATTCAGAAGTCTGTTAAAAGAGACAGTGACCCTTTAAAACTACTACTAAATACATTAATACACATCACCATAGTTCATTTCATCTAGCGTACCTGTAACTCATATTCTATTACTCATAATTTCAAGCAAGTGGAGGGAAAAAAATCATTGACCTTGAACAACCTCAAATAAATTGTGTCTATACACTTTGATGTATCCTTCCCACTAACTACAATACTTTCTTTTAATATACAGATTCACTTCTAAGAATAATAAAAAATGACCATTTCATCATGCTTTTGAAGCCATTGAGATTGAAACTTTTATTGAAAAAGTTCAATATAACACACAGCAACTAGCATTAATTACTAATATTATGCAAAATGACATGCCAAATTAATTACCAATGAGCTATGTTAGTGGGTAAATGCCATACCTCACACAGTTTTGGGCAGAAATGACTTAGTAATAAATTTTTAACATGCTGTGGAATATTCTGGTTGCACTGGTCAACCATTAATTTCCTTTGATCCTTGGAAAATAATTTTTGATGCACTCAACCATGAATGATTGCAAACAGCGTTTTTATTCAGGCTCCTAATGTACATTTTGCCATTAGCTTTTCATCTGATTGAAATGACGTGTGTGTTACACACTTTTTTGTAAAGTGCAGTACACCTTTAATTTTCTATTACTAGTCTCTATTAGTTAATGTACGTTAGTTTTTATTCTGCTTGATATTTATGGTGTTGATACAATTTCAACATTAAAAAATATTTTAAATTAAAAATATGATAAAAATAGGGAGGGATCATATATTTGCAACATAGCTGTTCAACGTCTGCAAAACCTGAGAGCAAAGCTGAAATCTGACACTGCTAAAAAGAAAAAAATATAGCTGAGTTATAAGGCAGAAACTGATTTTTTCCTTACTTCTTTCAAAAGGTAGTAAAGTAAAGTTCAATTAAATTATGGCTTTTATGTAAAAATACATTTCTTAGTTCTGATCAGAAGATCATAGTCACCAAATCATATTTGAGATGTACATTTTGTATAAATTTACAGAATTTACAGGTTTCAGACTAGCAGCCGTGTTAGTCTGTATCCGCAAAAAGAACAGGAGTACTTGTGGCACCTTAGAGACTAACAAATTTATTTGAGCGTAAGCTTTCATGGGCTACAGCCCACTTCATCGGATGCATGAGTGGAAAACACAGTAGGAAGATATATAGATAGATAGATAGATAGATATACACACACACACACACACACACACACACACACACACACAGAGAACATGAAACAATGGATGTTACCATACACACTCTAACAAGAGTGATCAGTTAAGGTGAGCTATTACCAGCAGGAGAGAAAAAAACTTTTGGTAGTGGTAATCAAAATGGTCCATTTGCAGCAGTTGACAAGAAGTTGTGAGGAACAGTGTGCGTGGGGGGAAATAAACATGGGGAAATAGTTTTACTTTGTGTAATGACCCATCTATTCCCAGTCTTTATTTAAGCCTAATTTAATGGTGTCCAATTTGCAAATTAATTCCAATTCAGCAATCTCTCATTGGAGTCTGTTTTTGAAGTTTTTTTGTTGTAATATTGTGACTTTTAGGTCTGTAGTCGAGTAACCAGGAAGATTGAAGAGTTCTCCGACTGGTTTTTGAATGTTATAATTCTTGACGTCTGATTTGTGTCCATTTATTCTTTTACGTAGAGACTCTCGGACAAAATGGACACAATTAAATTAGGCTTAAATAAAGCTTGGGAGTGGATGGGTCATTACACAAAGTAAAACTAGATTCCCATGTTTATTCCCCCCCACGCACACTGTTCCTCACAACTTCTTGTCAACTGCTGCAAATGGACCATTTTGATTACCACTACCAAAAGTTTTTTTCTCTCCTGCTGGTAATAGCTCACCTTAACTGATCACTCTTGTTAGAGTGTGTATGGTAACATCCATTGTTTCATGTTGGTTGTGTGTGTGTGTGTGTGTGTGTGTGTGTGTGTATATATATCTCTCTCTCTCTATATATATATATATCTTCCTACTGTGTTTTCCACTCATGCATCCGATGAAGTGGGCTGTAGCCCACGAAAGCTTATGTTCAAGTAAATTTGTTAGTTTCTACGGTGCTACAAGTACTCCTGTTTTTCTTACAGAATTTACAGTTACTTACTGTAAAAGTGAACTTATGCCCAAATCCTGGAAAGATGTAATCATGCATATAACCTTATGCCAGAATGAGGCCTTGGAGTGAAATCCTGGTGCCACTTAAATCAATTTCAATTTTACTTTTGGCTTCCATACGGCCAGGATTACACCATTATTATGTAAATTTAAGGTGCTATAGGAGTGATTTTTAAAATAAATAATCAGTTTAAGATGAAAAATATGAGCTAGATTTTCAAATAATGCAGGTTAAGATGAAGCAGGTATAAATATATGGAAAAAAATGACGAGTGTAATTTATAAGACATTAGGCCAAATCTACCCACTTCAGTGAACATTTTGCCACAGTATTAAATTGAGCAGAAAAGACCTGATATAAATTCCAAAGAAATTTATTGGCATCTCAGCTGTAAATGGAGCAGATCCAAACTGAGTCAGGAGTTCAAAATTATTTGTGTATGTTACTGTTCTCATTACTGAACATTTAATCGTATACACAGACCTTTAAAAGCAGCTAAATTGTACAGGCAAAATAGTATCAGATTTTAATAAACTCTTGGGAGATGTTTTTATAGATATAGTTCTTAAACATTATAAATGTCTTCTCTTTACACTTGATATGAAGAATGTATTTTCAAAATTACTAACACATTTTAAAATCAGAATCTCTCACCAATGATTATAGGGCTCAACACTATAGTCCTTACTTGGGCAAAATTTCTATTGAAGTCCATTTGTTTGAGTCTACTCCATTACATTAATTAGGACTTTTGTCTCAATACGGACTGCAGGATCAGGTTCCTGAATTATAGAAAATGGAAAACTATGGTGTGTTTTTTTTAAATGAATCAAAATTATTACACATGCAAATACATCAACTAATTTTGTCATGCAATTAGATTAGTAAAAATGCTGGAAACAAAGCTAGGTAAATGCTTATTGTGTTCATGACATACCTACAGACTTTTTTTTTTAACAAATTTGTTCAATGTGTGAAATTGCTCTCTGATGACTTTATACAACTATTTCAACCTCTGGGCTTGGCTATGTCTTTGACTATTCCCTCCCTGTTTTGATTGGTCACTTAAATCAGATAGTATTGTTTCAGCTCCCTAACTGGATGAATGAAACGTTTATGAACATGAGATGGAAAATCCAAGAGATTTCAAAATGGCTGTTTAAACAGTGGCATGAATCTTCCTGTGAGTATATAGTTGCATGTGGACATTGGGGATGGAAGGGAAGGAGATTATGAACTTGTGTGGGAGATGCATCAGAAGCAGGAGCCAGGAGATGGGGGAGAAGGGCAGAAACAGAAGAGGAAAGGGAATATAGGAGCAGAGGGCCAAAGGGCAAAGGTGGTGAGTGGGGTAGGAGCAAAAGGGGACAGTGAGAGGTGAGGGGGACATGGACAGAAGAATCTTTAACACTACAGGACACCTCTCTGTGGAATCTGGAGATAAACCCAGGATTCCTGAGTTTCAACATTCTTCTGCAGTCTAGTAAATAACTTTGAAACCCACTAGCAAAGTGTGTGTCTCATCTCCCTCCAGTGTCAAGTCATTATAGAATATAAACTTCTGCAACTACCAGTCACTCTATTAGCTCAAGTGGTAGAGGGATGTACTGTGGGTCTATTGATCCCAATCCTGCTGATGACCTACATGGGGATTTCACTTTGGTTCCATATGATGGAGTTTCTGCTTTTTCAGTTTTTTTTTTAAATTACAGCAGATTACGTTCCAAAAAAAAAAAAAGGTACATTCAAAAAAATGTTAAGGTTCAACAGTCAAATATACAAATGTTAGAAAAAGACAGAATTAATGTCTTAATTTGCACCCCTTGTGCATATGTACTATATGATACAGTCTTTAAATACATGACCACATACTACTTTTTCCACAACACCTTTGCATGTGCAATTCTGGCATTTCCTAACTTTTGAGTGCTTGACTTTGTAACTTTACTATTCTTTTAGCATATTTTTGGGAGTGCAATAATATAATCAAGCTGTTTCTCCTACATATTGTACACTGTATACAATTACATCTAGACCTCATAAATTCTAACTGAAACCAACAGTCTAGAGGTCAATATCAAATGTATACTTCTGGAGCTTGGATTGATTGTGCACATCTGGATAGCACTTTATGCTGTTGAAAGGACTAATATTTATTCTGTTTAGACTACGTACCTTTTCCCTCTGTTACAGCTAAAACAAACTGTTCTATGCAAGATTTAAGTTATATAGCAAACCTGGAGACTCATGATCTGTAAGTTATCTATTCCTTCTGGTCAGCACTGAGGGAATGTTCCCAGTCTCTTGAAAGATGATTCAGTTGTCACCACTTTGTGATCCTCTCCAACATATTTTCTAATTGCGCTTTGTTACAATACAAAGGATTTTCTTCATTTTAGAAATATTTTTTCAGCGATCTATGAAAATGAGCTATTATTCCAGTTATTGTTTACAATTTATTTAAATTGGAAATAGTCAGGTATGAATCTGATGTGACAACTTTTTTTTGTGGTAGATTAGCTGATCCCATACTATTTCAAGTTTCCTCTTCCTTTGCTGAATCCTTTGTTTTGGGTCTTTGGCCCACAGTTTGCAGGGGCGGATCTAACCATTTCGCCGCCCCAAGCACGGCGGACGCCGCGGGGGGGCGCTCTGCTGGTCCCGCGGCTCCGGTGAACCTTCCGCAGACATGCCTGAGGAGGGTCCGCTGGCCCCGCGGTTCCGGTGGACCTCCCGCAGGCGTGCCTTCGGATGCTCCACCGGAGCTGCCTGCCGCCCTCCCGGCGACCGGGAGAGCGCCCCCCGTGGCATGCTGCCCCAAGCACGCGCTTGGCGTGCTGGGGCCTGGAGCCGCCCCTGACAGTCTGTCATACATTTTGGCCTTCCCAGACTGGAGAGCTATACTCTTCTGTAGTTTATAGAGGAAAGAGTGCCAGTAAACTTACTCATGAGAAGGAGACCCAGAAGGAAGGATTAAATGTAAATGTAACATAAATTGTATTGATGTATGAGAAGGAAAACCCAATGCTTATATCAAATGCCTTGAAGACGCAAAGACTTTGACAGACTCATATAACTTAGAGATAGAAAAGGCTATTTACATCATTCCATCCAGCTCCCTCCCATTTAAGGATTGTCCTCTACAGTACAGTGTTAGGTCCATCTTAGTTTTAAAAATTCCAAGCCAAAGGGTTTCCACCACTTCACTTAGGAGACAGCTCAGTACACTCATTGGGAGATATGACTATTGAACAAGTTTAGACAGGTGAAACAGAAGCTATACCTAGTAGATTTGACTTAAAAGAGATGTGGTATGGTATGCAAAACAGTAGTATATATAGTAGAACCTCAGAAATGGAGATTGTTCGTAACTCTAAAATGTTTGTAACTCTGAACAAAATGTTAACGTTCTTTCAAAAGTTTACAATTGAACATTGACTTAATACAGCTTTGAAAATTTACTATGCAGAAGAAGAATGCTGCTTTCCCTATTTTTTTCTAGTAGTTTACATTTAACAGAGTATTGTACTGTATTTGCTCTTATTTTTTTTTTTTAATTTTTTAATTTTTTTGGTCTGTCTCTGCTGCTGCCTGATTGCATACTTCCGGTTCCAAATGAGGTGCGTAGTTGACCGGACAGTTTGCAATTTTGGTGTTAGTAACTCTGAGGTTCTCCTGTATGTATTAAAGCTGTGAGGAGTGGGCTCTGTACCTACAAGTGATGTAGGAGCAAAAGTCACCATTCAAAATAGATAAAATCTTAAAGGAACTTTTTTATAAAGATGCCTTCACTGTATTAAAAACCCAATTTTACTTGTTTTCCTCCAAGTTAAAGGACTTGACTTGGGATAGGGAACCCATGTTTTATTTTATTACAAAAGCTAAGCAGTTAGAGGCAAAATATGACACATCGTTACTGCTTGATAGTTTAAAAAAATAGTTCAATATGTTGCACTACAAGATAACCAGACAAATAGCTTTTCATAGACTTTTCATTAGAAGAATTAAACATTTCACAAACAATTTCAGCACAGGATTTATCATCAGATATGCAATTACGCTTGAATGCAGGTATTACAAGAAGCAATTACACATCACCCTATATATTCATCTTAGTTTAAGTTTTCATCTCTTGTGGCTATAGAAATATTTTAGCTTCTCTTCTGGGACAGGCTGTACTCACAAACAGGAATCAAACTACAACAGATTTAGTGTTACTATCATCTTGGGACTTAGATTAATAAAGCTTTAAGTGAGCAATTTTTTTGATTTGGGGGGAGGGCATGTCAAGAAAAAAATATCAGTTTTTATGTTTGTAACTCTTTCTTATTACCTGATAGGAGTCCCTGGTGGATGGTGATAGCTGGTCAGCTGGAATTATTAGGCATCTCTTCTCTTTCTGCTCTAAGTGATGATCAGCCTCATGTCTGGGCTAGACCGGCATATAATCAGGAGAATCATCACCACCCGTACCCTTTCACATTTTGGGGAGCCATGGGCCCAGACCCTCAGCTGGTGTAAAATTGACATAACTTGGTTAAAGTCAATTAAATTATATCAATTTGCACCTGCTGAGGATATGACCCACTATTTTATTTATTATACTTCAAGATCGGAAATGGATAAGAAAATATTTTAATCCATTCTCTGGCGCTCTGCCTAAATTCCTAGGTTATCAAATCTGAAATGTACCTTCCTCAGTCTTCAGAAAAATCTTAGTTTTCCACTCAGGATCTTTTGTAATTTGCCACACTTCTCTCTTACTGTAATTTGCCACACTGCTAGCTTTACAAAAGCAAACTTTCTTCTCCTCGATTCAGATTTCAACTCTCACTTTTACTTTCATGCATGTAAAACTAATAAAATAAAATATATCAAAAATGATGCTACCAACAATTCCTTTGAACACTACGTTTATCTTTTTTTAAAAAACTAATTAATATTAAGAAGCTTAAGGTTAGGAAAGTTAATATTAAGAAAGGATTTCTTTTGTTCTTAGTTTGTTTTAGAGACAAATACTTTTGTGTAAAACAAAACACCAATGGAAAATGCTGTAAATAGGAAGGCAATGACCTTGCTTCTTATTCTCTGATCATTTATGGTTCTCATCTGTACTTTACATTGGTACTTTGAAACCATTAGACAAGCAATATACTATTAGTCAACTTAACCTTTTAAGCTTTTCCTTCATATAACTGGTGTTTCAAAAGGTGAAACACTGTTCAGTATACACTCCAGAGTTCTGTTTATTTGCAACAGTGATTGCCACATAATCAAAGAATAGTCCACTAAAAACATGTGAAGGGTCTGTCAAAGAAAACTTAACGAACTGTGCTTTTTCAAATAGTAGACATGGGAAAAGACCAAGGATGAATGGCCTCACTATACAGTTAGAGAGAACATTTGGACAGAAATTTATCAGAAAATTGAAGGCATTTTCCATTTCCCAAATGGCTCCTAAAAACCAAACGTCCTTGAACCTCTATAGTATAGATGGATTAGATGGATAAATGTTAGGGATTTAAAAATGATCCATTTTTCTGTCTCACGTTAATCCAATACACCGCATGGTTTTCATCTGACTCATTTAATAAAAAAAATGTTTATATAAACAAAAATGTTAAAATACTAATTGCCTCACTTCAGCCAAACACACAATTCTGTAAGGATTATCATTGTGTTCCCCAGGTACTCATTTTTTGCTGCTTCATTGGTGAAATCTTGCATTAGTAATAGATTACCAGGGGAGGTTATAATTTATGAAATGCAGCTAGATCTCTCATTTCTTGAGACAGGGAAAAGTCTGTTGCCCTGGAACCTTACAAGCAAGACCAGGAAGTGGTTGCAGACAATGCTTCTGTGCCACTGTATTACCTTTTAATAATGTTTAATATAAATGTCCTGCTTTACTGTGTTAAACATAAAATTGCCACTGATTTATTATATATTTGACATAAAAAATGAATGCAAGATACTTTATAATCATTACACACAAAGATTCATGCTACATGATATTAAGGAAAATTATTTATGCAAAATTCATCATTATTGCTTTTGCACAAAGTACAGTTTTTCAATATAAACAATAAATTGCATCAAGATGCTGTGAAAATGTATTGGTGTGAATCAGGGGCGGCTCTACCCATTTCGCTGCCCCAAGCACAGTGGCATGCCGCGGAGGGCGCTCTGCCGGTCGCAGGTCCTGCGGCTCCGGTGGACCTCCCGCAGACGTGCCTGCGGATGCTCCACCGAAGCTGTGGGACCAGCGGACCCTCCGCAGGGACGCCTGCGGGAGGTCCACCGGAGTCGCCTGCCGCCCTCCCGGCGACCAGCAGAGCGCCCCCCGCAGCATGCCGCCCCAAGCATGCGCTTGGCGTGCTGGAGCCTGGAGCCGCCCCTGGTGTGAATTCTGTTTTTAAAGGATGTAAGTACCGTACTGTATTTAGGTTTACTTAGAAGCTCATACCCAATGGTCTGTCAACTTGATACATCTTCTCCTTTTCTGGTCTTCCTTCTCCCTACTCATCAGTTGCCTGTACCTGTCCCAGATCCATACTTTTATTTGTGAAACCCTCTCTGTGTCACCTTAAGTAGGCCACACCTTAGTAGGCCACCTTGTGCTGTATTAACGTGTGTATCAACTCCTGCCCCATACTTTCCTACCTCCCCTCACCCAGGTGCAATAATTGATTCCTGTACCCAGTGCCAAGTTTTCCTTCAAGTTGACAATTCCGTATTCAGCAAGTAATTTGCACTTATAAGCTCCCTATCTGTTGCCTCTTATGTACTAACAAAAGGGAAAAAAATCAGCTACCCTTGATCACAGTGGCAGTCCTTTAGCAACAAGCTCCAACATTTATTTTCTACCAGAGCTACTGAAACAAAGTCATTTACATTAACTTCAGGCTGGTGTAAGCTGATGGGCAAAGTCACTGTCTGGGAAAGGTAGAATAAAACTCCTACCAACCATTGAGTCTCAAACTTTTTCCTTATGGCTAGCTTTATTTTCAAAGAAGATTTCCCATACAAGAGCAAATAAACCCAAAATATTGTACTAGGTACTAACAGTCCAAGTCTTCTCCAGCTGAGAGGGAAAAGAACATACTTTTCCCCTTTGGGAGCTCTTCCTTGCTACTGTAGAGAGACCCACATTAGAGACTTCCCCAACCCAGGGTCTCTCTTTTCCACCAGCCTTGAATCTGACACAGGAAAGCTTTATATCTGGTTTCCTGGAGGTCAGATGTTAGTTCTTAGTCATGTGTTAACACTACTGCTCTCTGTTTTAAAGATGCTAAGAGCTGCCCCAGGTCCATTGTCATGCATGGATGCCTCCCAAGGCCAGGTGTTCTGTTACCATTGAACTATGTCTGGAATAACTTTCTCTACAAGTGGGAGGGAGGAACCTCTCTCTTCTAGTGTGGTTGGAGACTCATCTTCAGAGACTTGACAATGCAGTTGAAGGAATTACAGAGATTATGAAATCATTTATCTGCTGAGATGAAACACTAAATGTGTGAACTATCTGAAGACTCAAAAGATCCTTAAGACAGAAGTCTTTATTAGAGATGAGTAAATAATTTGCAATAAATAATTTATACAAAAATTCAGCCTCTTTTGCTGCTTGCAGAATATACACAAGCAGATCCTGATTTTCTCTCATTTACTCATTAGTTTGTCAGATTTTTTTTGCATGGTTCTCTTACCCACAGATTGATTGAGAGAACATCTCTGTAAGTACTCAAATTAGGAGCTGGTTTGTTAGTGGTAGGATAACCCACATGTTAATGCTTCTATTCACTGAATGGAGGCGTGCATAAGCACTTCCAGGACTCATATTTATGCATGTGGACTTACATTTGCTTTTGCACTAATATTTGTGGAAGGGATTTCAAAATCCACTTTCTGTGAACTTTCATGGTCTGGAAAACTCAATTGTTCATTGTAAACTGGTGTGTGTGGGTGGGGAAGGGTGCATCACACAAAGCTCCCAAATGAAGCAGTATTTCACTCCTTTTCTTCTGGAATGGGTTTATTTTTTCAAAAATGAAACAGTCTAACAAATCAAAACAGATAAACCATGGCCTGGTGCCTGGTCACTTCTAAAGCCTCTTACTCATAAGGTGTCTGCCTCTGCCCACACAGCAGATATTTCCAGCCACATCTTCCACCTGGCTGGTGTGGGGTCAGAGCATAAAGGAAGCAAATTAGTTTTGTTTGACTCTGAACCAATATCTGCAGAATATTTTCTTCCAGTGTTCACCCAGCTCTAGTTGCTATGTACAGAGAAGGAATAGCTCTGCAGACTGGAGTCCAAGTTTCAGTCTTTTGTTTGATCTGTCAAACAAATTTAGGATAGGGAAACTGAAAGTCCATAATGATAATAACAGAGTCCTTACTGGCTTGCTAGGGGATTGATTCGGTGTCATAAGCCTAACCTAGTTTAGGATATGCCTCTGGTAAAGAAATATTTTTAGAGCCATGTTACAGTACCTCTGAGTGTAGGACTGACAGGTCTGTGATTACTGACAATAAGAAACATACTGATAATTACAGATACTCCCACCCAGATAGATGGAGTGTAGACTTGGGGAAACTTGCTTCCATGTGAAAGATAGCAAGCTTTTTGTGGTTATCTATGCCTGAGTTGTCATCTCTGGCTTGGGAATGCCATCTCTCATTTTCTTACAAAAACACACACACAAAAAGAAAGGAGCTTTTTTTAATAATGAATAATTGTAATGCTGGATGGACCACCTGCATTTTCCATTTTGACATTTGTGGTCTGCCGCTGTAATATCTTTGATTAGGTTACGGCCTGTCTACCACCTGAAAATATAAGAAGAGCTCAGCCAGACCTCACTGAAAGATTCAAATAATGTATATCTGAACCCAGTCTCCCTTAATCTAATGTTATTTTCATAAATTTCCAGGGAAGGTCAAATAAAAAGAAGACTAGCCACACTAATGGGTAGCTTTTGAAAACCCAACTATTCAACTTCATCAGTGAAAATGATTTGCAAACAACTGCCTCCTTTGCATAGAGCAGACAATATTAGAGGCCTAGCAGGACACACACTTTTTAAAATCAGATTAGCTGTATCTTCCAAGAGTGATGAGGCAAGTTGAACCAGTCTCTCCCAATTTACTAAATTGGAGAAAATCAGTGACTGGAATTAAAATCACTTGCGACTTTATGAAGTAGTAATCATAGCAGTATATACATTAACTGACAAACAGCTTTTTAAGTTTAGAATTTTTTTTTCCAATGGGTTTTATTTCTCAATATGCCACACATTTATATATTATTTTTAACATCATGCTTTTTAGTTATTTTTCTAAAAATTATCCTTCAGTAAACCTGATTTATTTTTGCTTTTCTTCTGCTTTGTGGGATTTCTGGTTTTTGTATAAATGACATTTTAAAGATTAATTTAATGTAAAGAGGTAAGCTCTAATAACAAACTAACTAGTTTAACTGAAAAATAGAATCAATTCTGGGTTATTACACTGTATTGAGGATAGCAGGTTAACTGTAGGGTAGACTGTACCTTTTTTTTAAACAGTCTTACAAATGAATATATGATCAACATGACCATAACTAGCCTGAAAATCTTCTTAAATATTTAAAGATATTAAAATAATTAAATAATAGGGCCCAGAAGCAGGTAACAGAAAAGGCTTATTGAAACATGCAGAATTCAGTGGATATGGGATACATTAGTTAGGATTGCCAATAAATCAGCTTTCTACTGGTCCACTTGGAGACAGATTTGGGATATGGCAGTTGGTCTCCCTTGCACTTCTCTAAAGTTAAAATATATAGGAATAGCCACCTGGTTACCACTGATGACATCAGGAAGAAGTCTACACTGAAAAATAAAAAGTGTGTTTTAACTCAGGTTAGCTAACCCACATAGGCTAATTTGGATTAAAATAGCAATGAAAACAAAACAAATGGGCTTTTACTTTGGATTAACATCTTAAATTCAACCCCACATTCCATTCTAAACTCTAACTTTAGCTGTTAACCCAGATCTCCACATACATAAAGCAAAAGAATTTCTAAATGAAGTATATTTCAAAATTTCCCATGAGGCATTAGCAGATGTTTAAATAGATATAATCTCTGAAAAAATGCTTAAAAATTAAAGCAATAAAAATTGCAGTAACTATGATCAAGAAGGATTTTAAATGCTATAAAATAATCTTGTGATGAATTAAACAAGCCACTCTGCTCCTTCTATTTGATATATGATAGATTATATATTAAAGTGTGTTAATGGTCAGAAAAGTGAGTCTGTTAAATCAGTTTATGAGGACAGCCTGCTCTCCTATTCAGTCAGAATAAAGCCAAGTCTGTATCTGGTGGAAAAAGAAAGCTTTGCATTCTGGTTGGGTAGCTGCCAAGGACACAAAAAATACATAACAATTATACAGTGCTTTCCATATATATGTCTCAAAGCACTTTACAAAGGGAGCTATCATTGTCCCATTTTAAAGACAGACAGAAAAGTTGAGGGCCTTGCCCATCGCCATAATGTAAAAACAATGGAAGATAATGGATTTTGGATCAGGGCTTATAAATCAGTGACACAGCTAAAAACTGAACCGAGATCTTTGATGCAGAGGCCTACCCAATTAAAATTATTACTACTACTTCTAATTTTGTCCTTTACCATAGGCAGATCACTTCCATTTTTCTACATTACATTTTGATTTGTCTGAAAAACACTATGATGCAATTTATAACGAGAGCCATCAATTAGCATGGATGCACTGTCAACGTGCTACACACCACACACACACGCACACACATCCCTGCCACCTAATAACTATTTCGATAAAGATGGGACCCAAGCCCACCACGATATTGAAGAAATTTTGGATAAGAAATAATTCTGGGATAGTGTTTGGTAAGGTAACTGCAGATTTAAAATCAAAGTAGTTGAGCTGGGAAGAACATTTTGGAAAAAATTAATAGAATCATCAATTTAAAATAAATTGTTTCACCTAAGCCAAAATATTTTGTGGAGACGTATTGGTTTCAATGAAGTTGTCTTTGGGAAAGATTTTTAGCTACTGACCAGAGAAAGAAAGAGTGAGGGGTGGGGATCAGAACCTGAGTTTTCCAATCTAAAACCAGCACAACACAATTCCAGTTTGCAAAGATGTTTGAAAAGTTTTGCTTTCATTGCAATGTGGAATGAAAACAAATTTCAAACATGAAATGGAATAGTCATCCTCTGGACAGATCTGCAAAGTAGATATACAGACCTACATGCCACTCTTGGACACACTATTTGATTCCAATTGCATACAAGAGGAGTTGTACATGCATATTCATGGACAAAATATAGTACCCACAAAATAATGTAGTATTTTCAGAAATGATATAGCAATGCAAAGAAATCCCATTAAATTAGTTACCTATATCAGCACTGAGTACTGTATGTAATATCTGTATTACTATTTGTATTATGATATTCCCTGCCAAGTACCAATGCTGATCTGCCATATGCATAGTACAAAAATAATGTAAATACCAAAATAAAAGATAAACATTTCTGAGAACATTACAAACAAACCACCACTTAAATTACAGCATAAAAGAAAAACATATACAGTGTTGTTTCTGAAAAATTCTAGCAATCCTGCAGATAAAAGTACAACATATAGAAATATCTTCCTGGAAAAAACATTATAAAATATATTTCAAGATGGGGACTCAAGTGCTTCTGAGAAGTGGAACAAAAGCATTTAGAAAGGGTTTTTGTTTTCTGAAAGGAATATGAAAAAAATTGGCCTATGATCTCTTTTTCTGCTTCTAAGTTTTGATACTAGGAAATTTGGAGAACTTTGAAATCTAAATGAATCACAAAAAAGGTTCCTTGCAGAAGGTATAGCAAAGGGGATCATACTCTAAAAATAATCCCAATCCCCCAAAGCAGCTCATTTTCTCAATTTTTTCCATTTAAGAGTAATTGTCCACAACCATGTTTGAGTTTCAATATCCGTTTAGAATATGAACATAATTTGAACATACTGCAGGCAAGAGATAGCAGAAGCCATGAATCCATCAAACTTCTGTGAAGTGGTGGCACTGTACATAATATACATGTACACACACACATATATATCTAAAGCGCGCTCGAGAGAAGCATTCTACTGAATAATGAATAAATGAGAAAAGTAATATTTTCTTGATGTAGGTGGTAATAAAATGCAAGTATGAACTTACATGAGAAATAAAAGAGTAACCATTAGTCACACCCTGAAATAAAATTATTACTGAAACCCTGACACCAGAAAGGCTCCAAGAGACCATTTTATTTTATTCCGAGGGTTGTCTAATGTAAGGGACAATTGAGAGGTTCACAATTATAGGGTCTTGATAAATACTAATAAGCTCTGTCTCATCTATCAGCATTCCTAAGGTGCCAATTGCCATGGAATAATAGTTCATCATATACCTCCAAATTCTGTTATAATTTTTTCCATTGTTTCTCATACTCAAGGCTAATATCTTCATCAGATTAGGGGTGGTCATTTCAATAATTCTATCATTAAGGGTCAGATGATGATATCCTTGCTCATGTTGAGTTTACTTTAATCCATGAGTAGTCCGAGTCAATGGGCTACTCGTGGATTAAAGTTCTTCTCAGCACAAACAAGGTTATAAAAATTTGACCCTTTATGAAAGAGAGACTTCAGAATTCCATCACTACTGACTCTAGTTTCAGTTAATAATAATGATAAGCAAGAGTAATAATAAAAATTAAAATATATACACCTCTACCCCAATATAATGCAACCTGATATAACATGAATTCGGATATAACGCGGTAAAGCAGCGCTCCGGGGAGGTGGCGCTGCGCACTCCAGTGGATCAAAGCAAGTTCAATATAACTCGGTTTCACCTACAACGTGGTAAGATTTTTTGGCTCCCAAGGACAGCGTTTTATCGGAGTAGAGGTGTATAGTTAAATAATGTCCAGAGGAAATTCTTGACTCTGATGCTAAACTGTAAACTATTGCATTGTCATAACAGTATAAGTCAATCAATTATTTAACTTTCAGGACCTGATTCTGATCCCACTGAAGTTAAAAAAAAAAAAAAAAAAAAAGGAGATTTGTTATTTACTCGGGCCCTGATCCTGCAAAGACCTACATGTGCTTAACGTTATTATTTTGAGTTGCCCCATTGAAATCAGTGGAACTATACATGGTAGTAAAGTTGAGCATCTACATAAGAACACAGACAAAAAGATGGATTTTTAAGTGGCAGGTCACAACTTTATTAACTTTAACCAAATAGGTGGAGGTGCCATACTGCCCTGCACCTCCTCCCCACTTCACTGCCAATACCTGGCATTTTATTTCCTCTCATGTGAGGTTAATGGCCTCATGCCATATAGTCAATAAATCAGAGATTGTCCTCTTCAGCCTAACCTCTAGGACTCAGCCCCTTTTGTCCCTTCCCAATCGAATGTTGAGCCTAGTGTATTGATTGGACCTGGTTTGATAGATGCAGCACTTTATTCTTAGTAGTTTATTATTAATAACAGCTTGATTTTATTTGTATGTGTTTTAATAACATTTATAATACTAATAAACAATAATAAAAAGATACAGAGTCACATTTCAGTAAGCAAAGTGGATACAGAATGTCTGAGGACCTGAGTGGCTCATCAATACCTTAACTGTAGGGAGGATAGCAGCAATGGCAGTAAGATGGCCTCTGGATACATGGACATGTTTACATATAAAAGGGAACAGGAGTACTCGTGGCACCTTAGGGACTAACAAATTTATTTGAGCATAAGCTTTCATGGGCTACTGCCCACTGTTCTTTTTGTGGATACAGACTAACATGGATGCTACTCTGAAACCTGTCGTATGAAAGGGAGTGGCCTCTGAGAGCCATTTGACTTCCCTAAGCCACTCTGGCTGCCCAATGGGAGGCAGAAAAAACACTCCCCTCCATTGAGGTAAACTCCCTACTTTCACACTGAGGTATGAGTAGGGAGACTCACAGGGAGAGGAAAGGCTTTAGTGCAGCTAAGTGCAACCTCTCCCTCTTCCCACAGAACCCCAGGAATTGGCCATCCCCCAACTGTCTGACTAAATCTCTCCCCTGCTGAGATGTGTGTGTGGGGGTATGTCTACACTACCCGCCAGATCGGCGGGTAGCGATCGATCTATCGGGGATTGATTTATTGCGTGTAGTGTAGATGCGATAAATCGATCCCCAATCACTCTCCTGTCGACTCCTGAACTCCAGCTCAGCGAGAGGCAGAAGCAAAGTTGACAGAGGAACGGCGACTGTCAATCCCGCGCTGCGAGGACGCAAAGTAAGTGATTCTAAGATATGTCGACTTCAGCTATGCTATTCTCGTAGCGGAAGTTGCGTATCTTAGATTGATCTCTCCCCCTAGTGTAGATCAGGGGTGTGTGTGTGTGTGTCTGTGTCTGTGTCTGTGTGAGAGAGAGAGAGAGAGAAGGCAGTTTCTTCACTTAAAATATGTGCAGTACAATTATTCTTAGAAAAGTATCATACAGGCTGTGAAAATGTTGGATCCACTTGGCACAAAGCATGAGGTACAAATTCCTACACTTAGCTCAAGTTTGCAAAATTTTTCAGCTTCTGGCACTATATGCATGACTATATATATTTTTGAAATTTGTTCAATACTTTCTCCCCCTGCCGAAGATAGAGGTAAACACACTGTTATAATAAACCCCAGGTCTATGCAAATAAAAGCAGAAAAGTCAGGTTAATCAGTAGCATGTTCTGCTTCTGCATGCAAGATATGAGAAAATAATTTTAAAAGAAGAAATTGGGGGAAAAAGGAGTTTCTGTGGAATTTATCTCCCCAAAAGGGCATCTTAAATTTGCATTCCTGACTTTTCTCTGGATTACACACAATTGTTTGATACTTTATTATAAATATCTATAATGCAGTGCTCTGCTAAAACATGAATCTTCTTAAAATAAAAACATTGTGGTGCATAGTTATTTCTAGATTTTGAATATCAGAAAAAGGCTGGTATTACACAGGGGGATTATTATGGACAAAATACAATTCAAATATCATTATATATGTAACAAAACTCAACAAAGTCAAAAATCAAAACTGTGGTCGGCGCACTGCCCTTAAATGATGCCAAATCTGAAGAACAAAAGCCACAGTGGTACAAGTGAAGCCCATAAAGATCAAAATTAATGGAGACTTTACTGAGGTTTATCAATTTGTGTTAAGGCCCCAAAATTATTTAAAATACAGGTACTTTCTCTGCTCTGTTTCCCCCTGGAAACAGGTATAGTACTGTGCACTGAAAAGAGAATAATGATTGGAAAATCTATGAGTTTTACAGATCATATAAACTGAAAGTGAATGGAAGAGAGAAAGCTAAACTTTGAATTTCCCTGCTGGATCCCTTTATTATAGTACTTAGTGGATGGCAATATAGGCATTATAAATACTTTTCAGTGGCTATTTACTGTGCCTGCAAATGTATGTGGGTGAAATCAGTCAATTTTGTAAGACTATTTTCTTTAGTTTTCATCAAATTTCAAGTTCAAATGAACCCCAAAATCAAGAAAAAACTGTTAGAACTGAGTTTCATCTGGTTTAGGAACAAAATCACAGACAACTGAGAATTTAAGGTTTTAAAGTTAAACTGTAATTTGGCATGACATTTTTGGTAAAGTTCAGAAACATTTGTTAATGTTTTTAATAAATCAGGCTTCAGTTTTTAGCCTGTAATCAAGTATAAAAGGTGCCACATTTTCCATAATTTGGGGGTTTATTGTCATTGTTTCATGAAGAACTACAGTACTCTTTTAGTAGTATGTAGTTTATAGTGCACTGCTGTTTATAATTTCACAGTTCCTAGATAGTCACAAAGGTTTGGACTCCAAGAGTGGGCTATTTGCAGGTTTGGAGGGAAAAAAAATTAACCATTTACACTCTGTATTAGCATCATTTATTTATATTCAATTCACTTTTGAAGAGAGACTATAGCTAAAGCAAAGTGCAGATGCTATCCACAAATGTTTCAGAATTACAGAAAGTAGCAGAGAAAGTATGTACACAGCTGGAACCAGGCTGTTCTCATCTTATGAGGTGCTGCTGAGTGAACTCATATAGAAGTGAGTGGATGTTAAGGTTGGACAGCCTGACAGAGAAAGCATTTAACTCTTTACAGGACTGGTACCTAACTGCTGTAGGAGCCTGGGAATTTTCAACACAGTGATAAGACTTTATGCCCAAACAGTCAGTAAAAATAACCCTGCCTTCCAATCGGATGGTAAAGACATCAATCAAAAACCCAGGTGTTGTCAACATTTCTTCAGTTATAGTGAGGCAAAAGGGAACTGTCTGAATCTCAAAAGGACACAGTCTAAATATTACATTCCAAGGAAACCTCTGCCTTTAAGATACTGGGTGCTGGAACTCCCTGTCTGGGAAGACCAGGTAGTAACAGTCACCTAAATTCCCTATTTAAGTCCTAGTCAGTGCTACTGGACTGGAACTGTCCACTGTAATGGATTTAATTATGAGATGTTTGCAGAGAGCCTCTTTCCCATCTCAAATATGAAATATAATAAATGATATATTACTGAGCTAACTACATTCAACTCCCTTAAAAAATCACCATGTCACCTGTAAGTATTAAAGTTATTTTTTTTTAAATTAGTATATAGTAACCACCAAGATCAATACATGCCTTCTAGAGTTACCATTGGTCTCATCATCTGAATCCTTTTCCTATTTTCTTCTCTACCGCCATTTTTGTTTGTTAAGGATTCCCACATGCTGTTACATGTCTATGTTGAAACTTGGGTTAAAACCTTTTTGGAACTGTGAAGTCCCTTTCACTTAGGATAGTTGTAAGACAGGTGGAGCTCCAGCTTTAGCTTTCTGCCCTGGGCTCCTGTGAGTCTAATGCCAACCCTGCTTGTTGGTCCCCCTAAACCCTGCTCATGGACCCGCTGGGATCTGCGGATCCCCAGCTGAGAACAGCTGTTGTAAGTGACCATTAAGGGGCCACAACTAAAACAAGGAATAATGGAGATTGCCCAGAAACTAGCACCATGTGGGTGGAATGTTCCACAGGGCATTGTTCTGAGCAGGTGGGTGGGTATGTCTGTGAGTGCAGAAGAAGTCTAATGGGGTGTGGGGGAAGAAGAGGATCAGAGAGAGAGAGAGAGAGAGAGAGAGAGAGAGGCCGAGCAAGAAAACCAAGCAATAGCATGTAAACACAATGTTTAACCTTGGAAGAAGCCTAGAGAGAGCTTTTGAGTCTAGTGCTGCCTTAGGAGGCTTGGGGCTGTAAGCAAAAAGCTATCCCCTGATTTTGATTCCTCCTATGTTCACACACATGTCAGTTAAAGAGGAAATTTTTCAAGCTGGATGAAATCACAAGTTAAAATATATTTCATAATTATCATTCAAAGAAAACCAGTTGGACCTACAGAAAAAAATCTAGATTAAATAACTATTTTTTCTGCCATAATCACTCATCTACATTTTAGAGTAGCATCCTATAAAATTTCATATGAAAAAATAAAGTTGTTTGAATTTTTTTATTGTAAATAATAAAATAAAACAGTAGAAACCTTCTAATCAGGGCCCTCTGGCTCATAGCCTTTTGTCCTCATTAATGGGCATTAACAGAAGAAACCCAGTTTAATAGTAATAACACTGCTGTCTGGAGAGCTGCAAAACTGTAGGAAGAACACTGTGTTCTTACATAAGCTCATGGAGTTGCAAAGAAGCACTATTTGCACTGGAATGAGGACTGAGTCTGATGCCAACTCAAATACACTGCAGGGTTAGCTGTGAAACACCTGATATGTTGGCCTAGCATATGTAACTGGTATGAAAAAAGAACAACTAGGAACAGGCAGTAGTGAAGCACTTCCTACATATATTACAGCTACAGTGAAAAGGGCAAATAACACTTTTCTATTCCACTTCTTTTCCCAGACCATTTGTGATTTTATAGACCTCTAACATATGCCGCCTTGATCGTCTTTTTTCTAAGCTGAACTGCCCCAATCTTTTCAGTTTTTCCTCATGTGTAAACCATTCCATACCGCTGATCATCTTTAGTCCCTTCTCCAAACCTTTTGCAGTTCCCCCATATCCTTTTTGAGATGAGGAGACCAGAACTGGACACAGTATTCAAGGTGTGAGCTCACCATGAATTTATATAGTGGCATAATGATATTTTCTGTCTTATTTTCTCTGCCTTTCCTAACAGTTCCTAACAGTCTGTATGCCTTTTTGACTGTACTTGGGATTATGTTTTCCAATGTGCATTACTTTTTGCTTATCAATGTTGAATTTCATCTCTCTTTTTGTTATTCAGTCATCCAGTTTTGTGTGATCCACCAGTAACTCTTTGCAATCAGCTTTGGACTTAACTATCTTGAATAATTTTGTATCATCTGCAGACTTTGTGATTTCACTGTTCATTCCCTTTTCCAGATCATTAATGAATATGTTGAACATTTGTTCAGTTCTTTGAACATGGAGAGTGCAATATAAATGCTAAGTATCATTACACATGAAAGAGCACAGAATTCTGATTCCATATGATGGATTTTTAGTTACAAGTGTATTTCCCTATATCAATGGAAATATAAACTTATTGGGTAAAATCCTGGCCCACTGAAGTCAATGGCAATTTTGTCATTGATTTCACTAGAATCAGAATTTCACCCACTGGAGCTATTAAATGCCTGGTTGCTATTAACTAACCAGAGATTTAAATCTTCTGGTATATTTGGGTCTCTCTCTCTCTCTCGCTAGTTCTTTGGTTATCTCCCTATTTCTGATTTGTCAGTCTCCACTTTGGATAGCTAGGTCTATCTACTAAGACATACCATAAGTCAGGAATTGCTAATGTGTGACAGATCAAATAAATCAGATGTTCAAAGCCTAATAGAAAAAGAATGCACAGATCATTCACCCTAATATTGTAAACAGTTACTGTGCTGGTTCGATCTGTGTTTGTCACACTTCCACAGACACTCCCTAAAAAGTGTGGTTTCTTCCAGAGGAGAAGGACCCCTCTCTCTGGGGTTGTTGGTGGGAGAGCAGGTTGTGCTTCCTGCCTAGAAGGAAAACAAAACTATTTATGTAGCCAATAGCACTGCAGCAAGAGGGGAGTTGCCTCTGTGCTCTCTAACTGTAATAAATAGATGTTCTATTTTTTTCCCTGAGCTCATGACTGTTTCATCATTCCAGGGACTCTGCCTGCTTGTGGTAACCCATCAAAAAGGAGACTGTGAGAATATATAATAATATTTGTACTCTGTCTTCTCAATATTCCTGTCTCTTTCTCTCCTGTCCTCTCAGTTTTGTCCTTGAAGATAAAATCTCTTGGCTCCTGCCTGTATATCCAGTCTCTGTTACAGAGACTACATAAAACTGCTATATTAAGCAGGAATCATATGCAGTGTTGTTGTAGCTGTGTTGGACCCAGGATACTAGAGAGGCAAGGTGGGTGAAGTAATATATTTTATTGGACAAACTTCTGTTGGTGAGAGAGACAAGCTTTCTGGCTTACACAGAGCTCCTCTTAGGCAGGTAACAACATACCCCTCCCATCCCTGCCTGTTCTGTCTTTTTCTTTTCACCAGAAGGATGATGTGATATTATGAATTAGTATGTTTTAAATCAATTCCTTTCCATTACTTTTAAGTATAGTCAGTGACAAGGAAAATTAACCCCCATACAAGACATTCAGAAATCCCCAACATCTTGAGAACTCCCTGAAACAATACAACCACCAGCAAGGTAAAAATAATTCATAATGGAAGGGTAGCATCAGTGCTGGTATAGCATTAAGAAAAGTAGTGATAAAAATAACTTTAAAAACAACTAACATTATTTTTATTTTCAAATATTGTACAAGTTAAATTAAAAAAAATAAATAAAATTCCAGGCTAAATTCTTGCACTGTAGGTGCCTGGTTTAAATTCAGAACAATTTTTTTAAATGGAATTGCTATAAACCTGTAAATCCTGTGGTTTATAAATAGAAAGCTGACATAATTTTAACTACAGCCACATAAACAGCACCATTATACTAATTGTTTGTAGAGTGGTTAAGTGCCAGAGTATGGAGATTTGGAAGGAATAGTACAGAAAGTAATGAATATAGAATAGGAAGAAAGTATACTCTCTTTTACACAGACATATTTCCCTGAAATGCATCTCTTTCAACTAACTTTTATTCTACACTTTTTTATTTTTCCCCTTAAATGAATACCTCTATTTCTGTAATAAACTGGATGAGTTTCAGGAAGCCATAGATTAGAGCTGGTGAAAATTCAGGATTTCTAGTTCAAGGCAAATGTCAATAGTTCAAAACTCGAATGAAATCAATTTTTTCAAAATTTCTTGCAAACCAAACATTAAAAAAAAAAAGGAAACACTGACATATGGTGTTTCCAACATGAAATCTGCTTCTTGGGACCCTGTCAGTTGCTTATGGAAACTAACATGATACTTGTCAGTTGAATTGCTATTATTCATTGAATCATGTCAATTTCAGTCAAGAGGTGCCAAGGTTTCCAGGGTCTGTGGCTCCAAGACAGTCCTGCCATGAGGACTGCCCCAGGGCCAGGAACTGCTGGGCTTCCAGACCCCACATGGCAAGGCTGCCCTGGAGCCACAGACCCTGGACGTCTGTCCCAAGACTTGCAGAATCTCTGGCAAGGATCCTGGAAATGCTGAGAACCTCAGCTTAAATTGGGGTTTGCTAGACTTCCAAACTCCCTGGTGCAGAGCAGGGAGCCTACACTCAGAGTTCTGGCTTAAGCCAGGGCTTCCAGAGCTCTCAGCTCTGTGGCAAGGAGCTTGGAAGCCCTAAGAGCCCCCAGGGTTTCCCAGCTCCTTTACATGGCAGGGCTAGCCTAGCGCTGGTACCCTGGAAGCCCACAGCTCTGGGCAGTTCAACATAATGGGAGTATCCTAGTGCTTCAGACCTTGGAAATTCAAGCTCCCCAGTAGGTTGCCAGGAAGGTTTTAAGGAAAGTCTGTTGAATCTGAGACATATCTGCAAAACATTTCAGTTTTAATCTGTCAGCATTTTCCAAGGAAACTCTGTTTCATGGGAAATTCCTGACCAGCTCTACCACAGATTTGGTGAAATCATGATTTGCCCCTGGGTACAACTAATTCTGGCCAACTCAATTTTATTAGGATTTTATAAAAAGCAACACAATAAGTTAAGTATTCCATGTACAATAAGGACTTGATCGTTTGCAGTACTATGTAACCTCAACTGCAGATATCAGTACTATGTAACCTCAACTACAGACATGCCTTAAGAAAACAGATTGAAGACAATACACTGAGAGACAAGAAAGGCAATACTTTTGAGGGCGGAAAAGCAAACCATTTGAGGGATCACTGACCCTGTGATAAAATGATCATGGAATAGCCTTAAAAGAGCTGTATTCCCTGCCCGTAAAGGCACAAGATGGCACAGAAGAGACCATGTAATTAGACATACAGGCAATAGCTCTGCTTTACTTAGTGTGCTTAAAATAGTAACACAGCTGTGGTGGCACACATAGCTGCTTGGTTTAGTTGCCCAAATATTATCCCCTGGGAGCGTCCTTGGGCAGTTAGCCCAAGATGCCACCCATGCTACCAAGGCTACACTAGCATGAGCAGAGCTAGCATGTGTATGTCTACCTGTGAAGGAAATTTCACCTCCAGCTGCTGGTGGTGTGCTCCTTTTGAGAGGGAGATGGACAGTTCAGTTGCCTCCTATCCCCTCTCCAGCTGCTGTGTAGAAATACATTGATTGTACGCTTTGACCTTGGGGCATAAAGGTGAAATCACATACAATGGGTCCCAAATGAAAACCTCATACCCACACACTTTTGACATTTGTGAATGTTCAGATCCACTCCTAATCTTTGAAGCCCATCTTTACTTAGATTGAATGCAGTTACAAAGTTTTTATTTCCTTTAAATCATAACAGTAGTTTGAGGCCATTCTCTATATGGTACATATAATAGGAATAATACTAGACCTAGTAAGAACCCATAAAGCAGTAATAACTTAAACTACATCCTCACTGAACAGCAACTTGACTCTAAATGTTTGTAGTTTCTGGCAGAGTTTGGAAAATCATAAAATGTTAACATACTTATTTAAAGTTTTGGAGGGATTGCTGTGAATCTCTGTACACATATAGCACTTTACAACCTCCATCACTGCACAATCCCCTTTCCTTCAACAGGCCTCTGGTGTGCTCCTTTTGAGAGGGAGATACAGATCAGTTGCCTCCTATCCCCTCTTCAGTGTCTTCAGGAGTTCCCTTGCTGTGCTATGCTTCTCCATTCCAGCAGAGAGAGACTGGAAATTGAAGCTACATTTCACAGAAATGTTATAGTCTCTTAAAAGGAAAAATACTTTGTGTTTTTTTAAACTTTTTTTTTTAAACTAGAAAATTTCAAAAGAAATAAAAATTGTGATTTTTTTTTAAGAAGCTATTTTTCATCCAAAAAATTTGGACAAAAAATGTCAACCAGAACCACTGAAAATACTGCAAGGATAATTGTTCTCAGTTTTGACATGATACGAGGCCCTTCCCCTCCCCGCTCCTTAATTTAGGCCCTGTTTCTGTGAGCTGCTCTGCATGAGTGGTAGGTTCTGCCTGCATGGAACAACTTACAAGAGCAGAGCTCTAGTTAGAACAGCTTTCCTTATTCTTGGCTTTTCCAGTTTCAGTCCTGGTCAGAAAAATCAAAGAGAAATTTTTGATCCAAACCAATTGGGATCAAATTTTGATTCAATTTGCCCATCTCTACAAATCAGTACCAGTAATTCATAGATTCCAAGGACACAAGGGTCCATTATGATCATCCAACCTGTCCTAATATGTAACACAGGTCCTAGAACTTCCCCAAAATAATTCTTACAGCACAACTTTCGGGAAAACATTCAAACTTGATTTAAAAATGGTCAGTGAAAGTAAATTGTTTCAGTGGTTAATTACTCTCACTGTTAAAAATTTACATCTTATTTCCAGTCTGAATTTGTCTAGTTTTCAACTTCCAGCCACTGGATTGTGTTATTCCTTTATCTGCTAGACTGAAGAGCCCATTGTGAAATATTTGTTCCCCACGTAGGTACGGTATTTATAGACTGAGCTCTTCAATGTAGCAGAGATGTATTTATAAATTGCAAACTGTATTTAAAAAAATCACTCAAAACTATTTAACACCTTTTCTTCACTACCCTTTCTGCCTTTTAACAACAGCATTAGATAAATGTTAGTATTTTACTGAAATGTGGCTATATAATAAATACATAGAGTCAGATCCCCAGATGATGTAAATTTGATTTGCTCCAATGAAGCTGAGGGTCTGGCCCTGTTACTATTATTATCTTACCAAAATGACCACCACACCAAAATGACCTAAAAGGCCTTTCACCCTGCTGGGAAAACTAAGTATAACTGTATAATCACATGTCTGCAAGTTTGTTATTGCCATCACTGAATTACATCAAGATAAGGTTATTAAAAAGAAATAATTGTAGTAACTATAACCTTCCTTAAAATAAAGTAACCCCAGAATTGTCACTGCTGTTACACTCATTGTTTGAACCATTTTTGAAGTTTTTTTTGATGTTATTTTCTCTAACTGGTCATTCAAAATAGCCAGTGCTGTTTGCTGGTGTTTTCTTCCCCTCTGTTTTCTTGAAATCTCTAAACAAAATGATTAGTAGTAGAATGGCTGGACTCTGAGAAGAGTCAAGAAAGTTGGTAATAAGTAGAAAATCACCAATGGTACAAGGAGGGCAGTCCGGTCCGGTATGCCCTACTGGTAAGATATTTATAGCTGGTATGCCGTCCACGCCAGCAGCTCCTCCAGCACGGCTGTACCACCCTAGCCCTTCCACACAGCTGCGTCTAGTGTCTCCTGTCTTAGGTCTGTAAGAAGTCCCATTGGAGGACAGGGCTGAGGGTGGGTCTGGGGGGGTACCGGTACAGCTGTGCTGGAGGAGCTGCTGATGTGGGGCCACCTGGCAGCCCCACATACTGCTCCTTTCACCGCTGCAGTTCCCAAGATGCCCTGCAGTTCAGAAGTCTCCGGTGCAGTGGGAGGAGGACAGAGACCTCCCCCCAGATAACCTGGGATGGCTGATGGGAGGGGAGGGGAAGAGCACGGGATCCCAGGCTGGGGACTGAGCGGGGTCATGTGAGGAGTCATGTGGGGAGGTCACATGCCACCCCCTCCCCTTTAGCTGGTGCTGTGTATCAGTAAGAAATGAATTCTAGTTGCCCCACTGAAAAAATCACACTGCAGAAATGTGAGGTAGACCATATCCCTATCGGATATACTGTGAGGAGTGAAAAACAAATGTTAAATAAAGGATCATGCTATATGAGAGCACGGCACAACCTAATGATAATGCATTATCTTCTCCCAAAACAACAAGTTACCTGAGAACAACACCTCTTTGTAACTACTTTTCAAAGCAGCATGTTGAATGACCACAGACATACCTCCCATGTCCTACTGGAAATGTAGACTTTAACAGACCTACCAGAAGTCATGGAACTATGATGATATTTGCATAATTCACTTTGTTCACTCTACTTGTGTGTTATGCCCTTTCCCCCCATCCTCTATTTTGTCTTTTTTAGATTGTAAGCTCTTCAAGGCAGGGGCTACCTACCACTCTGTTTGTACAGAGCCTGCTACAATGGGGTTCCACACTTCGTTGGACCGTAGACACTACTATAATAAACATGTTAAAGAAATAAAATAAACAAAATGAATATGTGCTGCAGAGTCACATCCCTTATATTGTATTGCACTTTGCTAATGGTAGGTTTATTCATACAGATAATGCCTACAGTAAATTCAGTCTGTTTATGATGAAGCCTTGAGGACTTTTGCTGCTGTGCACTAAAGCACACATTGAATTTCATCATAAAGAATATATGACACTTTATGTTGGGCAGGAAACAGCAAAGCAATTGTCAATTGTACTCTGGCTGCTGTAACCAGATTATAGGATTAGAAGGCTATTTTGAAACTTGATTTGTTGTTTGACAATCTTGTTTGGGGGTTTAATATCTTGGTGATTTCAAAATGGACTGGGCTGTAACTTAATATACAAGGGGCACAGGCACTTTTCTTTAGGAAAAATTATTTCAGCCCATTAAATTGTTTTATTTTTAGTTCTGGAGTTTCAAAACAGTAATTTGCAAATGCAATGTGGCTGATTGTAAGTTAAAGTTGTCCTGCTGTTAACTCACAATTGCTCAGATAAATATTTCATTTTTCTTGTTTTTTTCCATAACAACTTTGTTCAAGAGCAACACAAAGACTCTTTACAGAAGAGAAACTTGAGGATTATCTTTTACACCACTACTTCCTTCCCTTCAGGCCTCACATTACTACAAACTGCCTTCTGACTAGAGCTGACCAGAAGATGACAATTCTCTTTCACGGCAACTTTTGAAGCTTCACAGTTTGTTTTCATTTTGCACTGGAAACTTTTACATTTTCACAAAAAGCGAATTGTGTGAAAATGTCTATTTCTCAATCAAATCCTCAGCTTTTTGATTCAGGAAGGGAATGTAGGTCTCTCTATCCTGGAGGATACAGCATTGACCTCAGTTGTGGGAAACCCATGTTCAAGTCTTTACTCTGCCAGATTCAGAACAGAGATTCCCACATCCCAGACCACTGCTCTAATCACCAAACTACAGAGCCCCACACACATTTAATCTCAGATTAAATTTCATTTAATCAATATTGTTCTGATCAGCTTTACATCTGACCAGTGAAGGTGGATGAGACCTTCCTTCCTTAGTTCCTTTTGGAACCTTTTCATTTCTAACATGGGAAGACTGAACCTATAGTTTCTGACCCTGCTATTTCTGAGCCACAGGAGCAAAAAAATCAAACCAAAAATATTTTTGATGCAATAAATTCCTTATGAAACATACTGTGACAGAAACATTCTCTCTCTACTACCATTAACAAAAATCAAGGAATGAATGTCAGATGGGGAAAAACAATGTGGTGGATACTGTTCAAAGTTCAGCGCACAAACCAAGCTGCACCCACATGAGGCACTGCTCGCAGTAGATTGCACACATTTAAAAAATGTCATCAAACATGTTCTCTGGGCATCTTGGTCTCAGCTCCCCCTCAATGGGGTCCAAACAGATCTCTGGGCTCTGCCTCAGTGAAGACCATATGCTTCTCCTGGCTTCTCCCCTTTGTGAGAGCATCTGATAACCAGCTAAGTCTCTTTGGGTTTGGTTCCTTCTTTACTATGGGTAGGGAGAGTGGTGCTATCTCCCAAACCCACTCATTGAATGGCACCAAAAATCAGCTGTTCCTCACAGTAAATTGTGCAGGTCTTCATAATATAATCCTCTCTCTTCTTTCTTACATGTTTGATGAGCACTAGTATAGCTAATACTTTAAATGACAACACCAGGTATCTGATTTAGTGCCCACTGAAATGAATGGTGTGATTCACACTTGTCACACTTATTGTTTCAGATTCTGCAAGTACAGGTAGCATCACTGTATCAATTACCCTTGAAATTGTGAACTGAATATACCTCGGCAATCATAAAAGCTATAGATTTATTTATTTTTTAAATGAAAACTTAGATTCTGGAACATAAGGCAGTGGCAGTACACTGTGAAGACCCGCATCTGCTGTCTCTGAGCACTTTCAAGAAACAGTTAGAGATTTAAGGCTGAGACAATAACATGGGCATTCTGAGTTATGATTAGGGATGGAAGAATCAAGTACTAAATTTTCCAAAGAGCATGAATATGAACAGAATCCCATTACAGCAATATTTGCATACCAAATATCTATTATATTCATTCCAGCTTCCCACCCACCTCTTCTTTGTTGCCTCCTTTTTGCCACCTTGATAATTTCTTGACCCTCACCAACTACAGTCTTGAAATGTCTCCCAGCTGTCCTCCAAATTGCCATGTAAAGGCACTATTTTAAATTCCAGAATATTCTTTATGGACATGTTAAAGACCATTGTGCAGACAGGAGGTCACACAGGTACCAGCCACAAATACTATTTTTGAGCTGCAAAAGATGCTCAGAGGAAGCTGGTGTCCAGTAGGTAAACAGGAGTGATGTGGAGACAGAGTCATGGCCCCATTCTATGTCCACACTATCCTGTGGCACAGTATGGTGCATCCTTGCCCTCCTAAGGGAGGCATAGTGGCTTTGCCTACTAAAGCCACCTTGAACATGAAGTTCCACACTGCCACCTTCATGGAGCTATTCCCTGATGGAACAATTTGCCCTAACAAAATAATGAGAGCCACAATAGCCCTTTTAAACCTTTTGAATTCAGATATATTAAATGATTAAGTGTAATTATGATGCACAGATGATAAGATTACATTGGATAATTTTTTAAAAGATGTAAACTAATTAATGTAATGCAAATCTGAAATTTAATACCTCTTTTCATAATTGTGTTATCCATTTTGGGACATCAGGATTATCATGAAGGACAAAATATTATTACCTATCTTTGATAGTAAAAATGGCAGAGGATGGCCTCTTTTGTGGCTAGTTGTTGATAATACACACTGAGCAACTTAATATTTTAAACACGCCTGATATTATCACTATATGACAAATTCTTAAATACATACTTAATTTGAATTAATAAAACATTGAGGGTACAGAGTTACTGAGTGGAAATAGCAGCCAATAGCAACTAATAGGAATGATGTATTTTCCCTCCATCAAACATGTTGAGTGAGTTACTATTCCACTTTTGCTAAATGGCATATGGGTTCATCCAATATTTTAAGGGTTTAATTCAGGCTCAGTCTAGCTCAGCCCTTGCTAAGCAAAGTGTAGAGGAGTATGTAGAATTGAAAAACAGCCTTTTATTTAAAAAAATACAAAACAACAACAGAAAAACCCCTTCATATAAAATTGGTGACTTTTTAGAATTTTCTCACTTTTGGGAACATTTGTGACAATTTTATCACATTTATTATTGAAAATGTGATTAAAACATATCAAAAAGTTATTAAAACTTGTATTCACTAAAAATCCTATATAAGAGAAAATGTTGCTTGTTTTGAAAAAAGAAAAAAAGGGTCCATTTTGAATCTGGAAAAAAATTATATGAAATTTGAAATGTTGAAATACTTTGTGATTTAAAAAAAAACCAACAACTTGCATTAACTGTATGTGGTGTTTGTGTAAACTTGATGGGAGGCCTCAGCATACTTTGTATACCATAGGAGGATGATTTGTGCCAGTCTTGAATGACTTTAGGGTAGGTTTGGCAGTGTGTGTGGCCTTAATACCCACAGAGACAGTATGAATCAACAGTATTTACTATTCCAGCATAAAGTAGGAACTATAGGGTGTTTCAGACAGCCCTGTGTGCATGTTGGGTGGTTTAGTGGGCAATCCGGTCCAGGAGATAAGAGCACTGGATGGACAATCAAATCATCTGGGTTGTATTCCCTTCTCTACCACTGACCTATTCTGTGATCCTGAATAAATTGCTTCACTTCTCTCTGCCTCTGTCTTGTTTATTTAGATTATAAGATCTTCAAGGAAAAAACGTTTTATTTTAATATGTGTTTGAGCAGTGTGTAATATACTGGAGCCCTGATCTCTGCTGGTGTCTCTCAGTGCTACTGTAATAAAAAAAAATTTAACAACAATAGTTTCATCGCCTCTGAATCCCTACTTAGTGCCCCCACACAAAACCTGACTTCCAAGGCTATGTGCAAGAGAACTGGTTGGAGACAGGAGAGCTTGAACCAGAGAATACATCCCTCCACTTCCTATCTGACATATTACTAAAGTGCTACCTGTTTCTGGTGTCTGTTGAAGAAGTTACAATCAATTAGGTAATAGTAAGGTAGACGTCCTACTCTGCTAAGGTTTGAATTATAGATCCAATTGCTTTGGAACTTTGAGGGTTAGCTATTCCCCTGATTTTGACTTAGTACTTGTTGTCACCATAGTCTCCTAAAAAAATCAATTGAGTTGGCCATCCTGCTTTCACCATTAGGCCAATTTCCATAGCCAGCATCTCTACAACCAGTGGCTTTGTCATTGGATTGAAGCTCCTCTTGCTCCTGTTATTTAAATTGGGTGAATGGTGAATGTCCATTTTTATTGCGTTCACTATATATAGTTCGTGGTCCACTAATGTCAGAGGTATTCTACCCAGAGTGCTATCCAAATATAGCATTCCATGGGAAGTAACCATCTAAACAAACATTTGGATCTGACTGTCAATTTCCTGTATGTGTTACAGGGACAATTTTTTTTGGATGTTCAAGAGTATTTTCCTTTTGATCCTGGGAATGTTTTATCAACATTCTGTTGATCATGGAAGTCCAAAATTAGTCCAGATAAGCAGAAGAATCAGTTATTTGCTTTTGACCTCCGGATCTTTAAAATGTTGCCAATACACTGCACTATAGCTGTTGATTGAAATGGCAATCAGCTTCAATTTCTTCACAAACAGGCAAATCGCCAGCTTGTCTTCGATGCCTATGTCAGATGACTCATCAATATCTCCTATGAAGGAGAGAAAGAAAGCCCCCTGAAGTAATGAAACATCAACACAATTACACAGACTGTTGCTTTGTGAGTAGGTGGAGTTTAGATTGCAATCACCCTATTGCATAAAAAAAAACTACTTCAGAGATTATTGCTTTGTTTCATCAGCTCTTATATCGCAAATCACTTTGCAGCCTCCTGTAGGCTACAATACTGTACAATCTATTGCAGGGCTACAAGTGACGCACAATCAACCTACTTTACAAAGTACATGACTCTTTTCTTTTATAGTTTAAATTTTAAGCAGTTAACTATCACTGTTGATTGCTACCATTACCCCAGTTGCAAAATAAAATGTATTCCTCTTCATTTCGTTCTGCAACCATACTCTATGTACTCTATAAAGGGTCAAAGCTGAATCAGTGTTGGTTTAATTAACTACTAATCCAAATACTGAGTTAAGTGAAGAAGAAATATCAACATCCAGGGTCCTATATGTCTGGACCCTACCATCATGAACTGCTGCAGAATTCCCCTACTAGGAATTCTCAACTGAGCAGTAGGTGGTGTGAAGAGGGTTTCATGCATGTGATGCTGAAATCAGTTATATGATTAAGAGTGGGTCAAGGTGACACTTGGAACATTTGAAACTGCAAAGATTAGCCACTAAATTCTGAGGGAGAACCTAAATTAGTTAATTTGTTTTGCTATAATGAATTAAGCTGTGGCCAGTTTCCACTACATTTCATTAAAATATGAGTGGTCTTTTCATGTGAGTGTGTCCTTCAAGTAATCTTGGACATATGAAAGAAATGTAAGTACTGTAATAAGAATATGTTGACATATTTCTCTCATAACTGACTATTTATTATTGTTGCTAGTAGCAAATATGTTCTATTATTTGAATGTCACTCTTGAAATGTATTCCTTTTACCTTTATGAAAAAGGTATGCTATATGATTTATCTTTATGCACTTACCATTCATTTTGCCTATCATCTTAAACAATATTTTTCATATTTCCAGGGATTGTACACATTCTAGCGATGGGTTTGAACCACAACATTTGGATCCTGTTTGTTACCAAATTTTGGAACCTACAAGGTGAGTTGGAATTTGGATTCTCCCCATCACAGGGCTTAAACTGCAACTGAATCATTCCTGTCAGTGGGTATGTGTGAGTGGATAGATTTACAGATTAGGAAGCCAAACTTTTTTTTAATCTGGGGATGGTTCTGTATTTCCAGTCCTCCCCAACCACATAGACACACAGATATTGAGTGAGTAAGGGTTCAGATTTGGACACAACTCTAGCATGTACGTAAATGACAATGCTACAAGCTCCATCATTTCTCCCAGTTTTTAGGAATCAAAGTAGTCTAGCATTGGAGAGTTGTATTTATGATGAGGTATTAGTTATTGGTTTTATTTATTTGTGGAGGGATGGGAATATGACATTTTTTGAAAATGTAAATTTCCAGTGTTGTAAGGGCAGCCTGAGCATGGTATGGACATCTATTGACCATCATTATACATCACGCTTTAAAAAGGAAATAAAACAAATGTAAAGTCTAGATTACACTGACAATGTTTAGATTTACTAAAGATTAATTGCATATATAAGGATTTAAACATGAGACCAAGGGCCTGGTCCAAAGCTCACTGAAGCCAACAGGATCAGGTCTAGAAGTGTCCCGGGCGCTCTCGTAGACATCCTTGGGAAAATCATTTACCTTTTGGAATCTGTCTCCTATTTGACCTCACTAGGCTGTTGTGAAGCTTAGCTCATTAATGTTCACAACACACTTTTGAGATCCTCTGCTGAAAGGTTCTATAGAAGAGCTATGTATTATTATTTTATTTTCATTACAATGACACAGCACAAAAAAGAATAGGAATGGTTATGATCTAATAAGAACAATAATTTAGGCCCCAATTCAGCAAGGCTCTTAAGCACATGTTTAACTCTCAGCCTGTGATGGACATCATTGAGCATTACTAAAGCCAATGGCTCTACTTCTGCTTAAAATTAAGCATGTGCTTGAGGTTTAAGGCATGTTGAACGAGCTTGTGCACCCAGTTTACTCATTTATCAGGTAAAATCTACTTAACATCCTGAAGGACTGGTCCTCAGATGGTCCCCATAAGGTCACATTGTGTGCTGCCTCTGCACAAGTGCACAGTGGAGGTCCCCTTTGCAGCTATAACCTTTGATTTAAACATTTTTCACTTGTATTTTAAATGTAAATAATAATACCAATAACCCAATTAAATTCCTGAGGTTGACACCTCCAGGCTGTTACAGAATAATTTCATTTAATGGAGAACTGTGAGTGACACAATAAGTGATATAATTATGTTTCTATTTAATATCATTACTGTTTAAGTATATTAAACTAAAGAGTTAATGTAGCATACTACCTTATCAATTAAAAAATATAATAGCCTGGTATTCTCTTGGTGAACAGATATTGACAGTGAACACAGTTTTTTTTAAATCATTTTGATTGTTTTAAGCAACTGATGATACTTCAGTATAAGTTTCCAGTCATGAAATGTATTGTCTATTATGACAAAAATGTCATTGCCTAAAAACAGCTGATATTTTAAAATGTTCCACAGTTAATAGTATTGAAATTCCAAATGACCAAGCTCAGAAAAAGTATGGACTGCTTTCTCCTGTTCCTAGAAACCTTTAATGATCAGTCTCAGTTGTGCTTTTGACATTTTTACCCTCGGCTTACTAACGTACACTTCAAGGCTGCAATAACTAGATTAAAGTAATAACCTAGCAAGTGTTGCTGCAGGCTACAGTTTTAGCTGACACAAATCATCTTTCACTGGACACACTTTATGGTTTCTAACATAAAATGACTTTGCTGAAAAGCTAGTGCTTTTGCAATCTGGGGTTACATTTTTAAACAATTTTTAATCTGCAGTACTAGTCTACACATTTTAAAAGTTTTCTATAAGATTGATCCCCTATAGTTAAAATCCCTTTATTAGAATTGCAAAATCACGTCAGCATTAATTGAAGTGCCCTAAGATTAAATGTTTAGCTACTAGACTATTCATTTTACAGTGGTCATTGCATAAAAAGTCTGAAGTGGGAGAAAAATAAAATAGTTGACAAGCTCCTTTGTGTTTTAACTTATGAACCCTGAGAAATCATTATATACAAAACCACTAAAAACAAACGAACAGATACTCCAAAAGTTCCACTTCTTACAATCTTAGTAAAATCTTAGTCTTCACAAACAAGGTCAGCTCCCAGACTGCTGCACTGGGCAGCACAGTATGGGGAGAAGGTGACCAGCCCTCTGTGGAGAAAGAAGTGGTTCGAGACTATTTAGAAAAACTGAACAAGCACAAGTCCATGGGGCTGGATGCGCTGCATCCGAGGGTGCTAAAGGAGTTGGCGGATGTGATTGCAGAGCCATTGGCCATTATCTTTGAAAACTCATGGTGAATGGGGGAGGTCCCGGATGACTGGAAAAAGGCTACTGTAGTGCCCATCTTTAAAAAAGGGAAGAAGGAGGATCCAGGGAACTACAAGCCAGTCAGCCTCACCTCAGTCCCTGGAAAAATCATGGAGCAGGTCCTCAAGGAATCAATTCTGAAGCACTTAGTGGAGAGGAAAGTGATCAAGAACAGTCAGCATGGATTCACCAAGGGCAAGTCATGCCTGACTAACCTAATTGCCTTCTACGAGGAGATAACTGGGTCTGTGGATGAGGGGAAAGTAATGGATGTGTTATTCCTTGACTTTAGCAAAGCTTTTGATACGGTCTCCCACAGTATTCTTGCCAGCAAGTTAAAGATATATGGGCTGGTTGATTGGACTATAAGGTGGATAGAAAGCTGTCTAGATCGTCAGGCTCAATGGGTAGTGATCAATGGCTCCATGTCTAGTTGGCAGCCGGTTTCAAGTGGAGTGCCCCAAGGGTCGGTCCTGGGGCCGGTTTTGTTCAATATCTTCATTAATGATCTGGAGGATGGCGTGGACTGCACTCTCAGCAAGTTTGCAGATGACACTAAACTGGGAGGAGTGGTAGATATGCTGGAGGGTAGGGATAGGATAAAGAGGGACCTAGACAAATTAGAAGACTGGGCCAAATTAGAGGACTGGGCCAAAAGAAACCTAAAGAGGTTCAACAAGGACAAGTGCAGAGTACTGCATTTAGGACGGAAGAATCCCATTCACTGTAACAGACTAGGGACCAAATAGCTAGGAAGCAGTTCTGCAGAAAAGGACCTAGGGGTTACAGTGGACAAGAAGCTGGATATGAGTCAACAGTGTGCCCTTGTTGCCCAGAAGTCTAACGGTATTTTGGGCTGTATAAGTAGGGGCATTGCCAGCAGATCGAGGATGTGATCATTCCCCTCTATTCGACATTGGTAAGGCCTCATCTGGAGTACTGTGTCCAGTTTTGGGCCCCACACTACAAGAAGGATGTGGAAAAATTGGAAAGAGTCCAGCGGAGGGCAACAAAAAATGATTAGGGGGCTAGAGCGCATGACTTATGAGGAGAGGCTGAGGGAACTGGGATTGTTTAGTCTGCAGAAGAGAAGAATGAGGGGGGATTTGATAGCTGCTTTCAACTACCTGAAAGGAGGTTCCAAAGAGGATGGATCTAGACTGTTCTCAGTGGTACCTGATGACAGAACAAGGAGTAATGGTCTCAAGTTGCAGTGGGGAAGGTTTTGGTTGGATATTAGGAAAAACTTTTTCACTCAGAGTGGTGAAGTACTGGAATGGGTTACCTAGGGAGGTGGTGGAATCTCCTTCCTTAGAGGTTTTTAAGGTCAGGCTTGACAAAGCCCTGGCTGGAATGATATAATTGGGAATTGGTACTGCTTTGAGCAGAGGGTTGGACTAGATGACCTCCTGAGGTCCCTTCCAACCCTGATATTCTATGATTCTATGATCAATATGTATAGTATATCACAAGATGTGGTGAGAGTTTATAATCCCAGGTGAAATCCTGAATCAATGTCAATCCTCCCATTTTCTTCAACAAGGCCATGATTTTGCCCGCAGTGTGTGTTATATACCTAATGCTTTACTTTACATCCCATAGGGATAGCAGGGGCAATTAAGTATGGTATCAGTGCCCTATCTTTGAATTTCCTTATTCTTTTTAATGTGCCAAAAATCTAAAGTTAAGTAAAAAATCCTTCCTAGAAATGTATTGAAATGAACACAACAGACTGTAATGGTTCTAGTTTGTAAAATGTATTGAAGGATCTTTAATGTGGCAGATTATTGACCAGGCAGGCTCCAGCAGCTTCACTGGTGCCATTATAGATACATCATGTTAATTCAGTGATGACCTGAGTTTCTTTCACAATTCTCCTAAAACAACATGACAGAGTTATTGTGACTGAATTCAAGATAGCTTCCAATTACCAATGTTTTGGGCAAACTTCCAGTGGTTATGCCCTTGGACCCATGGAGGTGATCATGAAAATTAGCTGGAGACAAACCTTGAACAGGTATTGGAATGCATTAAAATTACTTGTAAATACTTACTGAACATTCATATTAACCACTGTTTTTAAACATGTTTGAACAAACTGAAATCTCACATTAGATTTCAGCCTACAATGACTCTGTACCAGCAGCATTCTAGACCCCCTGCTAACATACAGATATGAATACAGTAATAGTGATAAAGTAGTAATTATTTCCCTGTAAGCATGAAATGATTCATCCTCTCATCCTGCAAGCTGCCGAGTACCCACAACTCTCACTGACTACCCCAGGAGTTGAAGGCACTCTTTATGTCACAGAATAGGCCTTATATAATTATTTTATATTCAGAGTTGTTATAGCCATGTTGGTCCCAGGATAATAGAGAGATGAGTATAAAGCTTGTCTCTCTTACCCACATAAGCTGATCCAAGAAAAGAGATTACCTCACCCACCTTATCTCTATAATTATTTTATAGCAGGATTGTGCTTGGTAGCTATATTTTATGTTATATGTGTCAAGGATTATATTACTTGGCTTATACAGAGCTCAAAGTCTTCCTTTTTAAGATGTCCACAGTAATTAGGTACCTTTGTAATTAAGTCTAGAATCATTAGAAACAGAGCAATTTACATATTTCATCTTTAGGAACAGTGACAAGATTATGCTATGCTGATGCATGAGAATTAATCTGTTCACATCTCATAACTTTAGGAGGGATATTTCTATTTACAACTTCAGTAAAATTAAGATAATTACTATTGCCTCAAACGGAATCTGTATATAAAGTTCTTTATCAACAGAAACACCAGTATTTAAAGCACTGGTAATAATAATAATAAATATAGAACAGTATTAAAGAAAAGATAATTTAGTTTAACAGGCTGAGAACATAAGAACATGTCAAACTTGCCTTTTATGAGAAGTCCCACTGGACTGCAAGTATGCATAAAAGTAAAGTGGAATATGGCCTATTGTTTTTTTGTTTGTTTGTTTTTTTAAGGCTACCTTCAAAATAAAAACTAAAAAGGACACTGTGGTACAGTGAAGAGGATGCTGAATGCTGGACCACTAATGTTGATTTTAAATAGTCTTGGAGCACTGGGAAAATCCTGGAAGACAGCTAAATTTTGTCCCAATTTTTTAAAAGGGGTAAACAGGATGAGTTGGGTATTTATAGGCCTGTCAGCCTGACAATCATCATGGGAAAGATAACGGAGTGGCTGATCTGAGACTCTATTAATAAAGAACTAACAGAGGATAATGTAATTAAGGCAAGTCAACATGGGTTTATAGAAAATAGATCCTGACAAATTAACTTGATATTTTTTTTTGATGAGATTACAGGTTTGATTGATAAAGGTAATAGCATTGATGCAATATATTTATACTTCTGTAAGGTGTTTGACTTGGTGCCACATGGCAGTTGATTAAAAAATCTAGAATGATATAAGACTAACATGGCACAAATTAAACTGATTAAAAACTGTCTAACTAATGGGTCTCAAGATGTAACTGTTGTGGCAAAGTACCTGTTTCTCCTCAGCTGGCTCAGTCCCTTTTTGCCTTGGAGACACAGGCTTGGGCAAAGCAAAATCCTTCCCAGTCACGCAGGGTCTGGCTGATCCTCCTCTCAGTCAGTCCCTTGCTGTTTTTCTCCCCTTCTGGGGACAGAGTGCAGGCTTCCTTGCTGGAAGAGGGCAGAGTCTTGCTGCACCTACTCACTGGCAGCTTCTCTGCTTCTTTCACTCCCTCCCTGTTTCCCTGCCAGGGAGGGTTTAAAAAGGTCACCAGCAATTGGGGCCAGCTGAACCTAATTAGTTCCCTGGTAATCCCTGTTCCATCTGAACCTAATTTCTCATGGCTATCTCCCCTCAATGGATAGGGAGAGGCCTTTTAACCCCCCTGGGACTAATTCCTACCCCTCCCTTTGTAGCCATTTGGCCTGGGTTTGCCACACTGTACATGGGGAAATCAACATTGAGCATGTCTGTTTCTACTCGGGTCCGACACAGATTGGTTCGTGACATCTATGCTATTTAACATCTTTAAGACCTGGAAGAAGACAAACATATCACCAATAAAATTTGCAGATGACACAAAAATTGGAGAAATGGTATAATGAAGAGGACAAGTCACTGATTCAGAGTAATCTAGATCAGTTAGCAAACTCATTACAAACACACAGTATGTTTTAATACAGCTAAATGTAAATGTATAAATCCGGAAACATAGAATGTAGGCCATGCTTACAGGATGGAGGACTCTATCCTGGGAGTCAGTGACTTTGAAAAAAACATTTGGAGTGTGTGTGTGGGGATCCTCATCACACATGAGCTGTGGCCAAAAGAACTAATGTGATCCTGGAATACATAAACAGCAGATTCTCAGGTAGGAGTAGAGAGGTTATTTTACCATTGTATTTGGAACTGGTGTGACAGCTGCTGGAACACTGTATCCAGTTCTGGTGCCCACAATTCAGAAAGGGTCAGAGAAGAGCCAGGAGAATGATTAAAAGAGTAGAAAACATGCCTTATAGTGATAGACTCGAGCTCAATCTATTTAGCTTAACAAAGTGAACATTAAGGAATGACTTGATTATAGTGTGCAAGTACCTACACAGGGAACAACTATTCAATAATGGATTCATCAGTCTAGTAGAGGACAGTATAACATGATCAATGGCTGGAAGTTGGAATTTGGATTGGAAATAAGCTGTAAATTTTTTAACAGTGACAGTAACACTGTACTAACCATTGGAACACTGTACTAAGATTCATGATGGAATCTCCATCACTGGCAATTTTTAAATCAAGATTGGATTTTTTTCCAAAATATGTGGTCTAGGAATTTTTGGGAGGAAATTCTCTGGCCTGTGTTATCTAGGATGTCAGTCTAGATGAACACAATGGTTCCTTTTGGTCTTTGGTTCTTTTGATCATGGTTCCATTCTCAGTTCTGCCATTGACCTTTTCTGTGACCTTGGGCAAAGTAACTCGATCCTTCTGTGTCTCAGTTCCCCTATCTGTAACATGACCACACTGCACTTTAATGGAGGTGCGGGGGCATTGTCTGGTGTGCTAAGGGAAGGGGAATAGTGCTTTTTGGGTGGGGGTGGGGAAAGTGGCTCAGAAGCTGCCACAGCAGGCGGAGTGGGTATGCGTGGTGACACTGACTAATCACCAGAGACTGCAAGGCCTGGAGAGTTGTAAAGGAATAAGCCCGGCAGGAGAAGCCTCTTTTCCCCAAACCAAGCAGAGCAGCACCCACCCTACCCCTCCCCTCGAGGTGGCAAAATGGCAGATTAGGTCAGGACCTGCTGTGGGCATTGTGCTAGCCACTCCTTTGTGGGGGGGCTGGGAAGGAATTTTTCCCTCACTGCCGGATTGACCTAGGTGGAGAGTGTGTGTGTGTGTGTGTGCAGTCGGGGTTTCGCCTGCCCCACAGCAGCTTCAGGTGGGGCTTTGTTATGGTGAGTAGGGTGGGAAGTTAGGCTTCCATAGGGAAGCCATGCCATGACCAGATAAATGGCTTTGTAAAGGACTTTAAAAGGAGGTGTTTGTTAAAGGAGTGGAAATGGGAAGGGTGGTTCAGGGCTTCTATGACAGGCATGGCAGGGAGCCAACTCCCCTTCCTTATAGCCTACCTTACCATCCCCACTCCTTGAAGGATGGTTAAGGTCCCAGCAATTGGTTGGCTGAGGGACCTGGATGGAAAAAGGGAGCTGGCAGAAACCTTAGGTAGATATTGAATGATCATGGATTTACTTGCACTGTTTATTTGTATCTGTCGGGTAGTCCCAGACATCTAATAATAAAGTTGCCACCTGATTAAAACCATATCAAGTGTCTCCTGTTGTTCTTTAGGTACAGCAGGACAATGGAGATAATGTTACTTCCCTTTCTTCACTTTCCGCTGAGAACTACATGTAAAAAGCATTAAGTATTATTGTGATTATATATATATTTTCATTCAGAGTTTGACAGAGTTATCAGGAAGTATTATCAATCTTGTTTGTTTACTGATGGGCAACTCCTGGAAGAAATGAAAAAATTCCATACATAAATCATAGTGAAAAAGTTGCCCTCCAGTAATGTATAGTACACAAGGTAAACAATGCTGCTGAGTTACAGAATATTTCTTTAAATATTTAGATTTACAAACTTTTTCTCAATAAATTTAGAATATTACATTCTATCATATAAATGGTCAATTGTCACTCTGAATTATTAATATATTAGTAATGTTCAAAGTGACATATTACTAAATTGCATATTATAGTTCCACTGTGCAATTTTCCTGAGTACATAGAAATACAAGTTTAATCCATTTAATCTTTACCCTGAAACACTCTGAATATAAATATAGTAGAGAAACTCAAAGTGTCTAATAGACGGACACTTTTAATAATTTCAGTAAATTAATAACAGCAGTATAGCATACTATCTAGGACATCTTGCCTTTCAGATAAATTCACCAGCTAATACTAAAAAATATAAATGTTTAAAAATACTTAAAAGAACAATATTATTTATCCATTGCTTAATTAAATTATCTTCAAAATAAGTGATGGCTGGGAACAAAATCAAGCCCAGCTTCTGCTTCCTAAATTACGTTAGGTTTTTCATTGGTAATTTCTAGATATCTAATAAAAATATATTCCAAGGTTACATACCATTCTGCAAATGAGTTCTCCTCTACTTTCTGCTATGAGTTTTCTTCTACTTTCTCCCACTAAAGTTAAATCCTCTTTCCATAAAAGTTTCTAGAGTACTTACTTATATGAGCAGAGACTTTAATAATTTATATTTCTGACATTAAGATATTATATGACCCACTGAATATCCTTAATTAATTGGGCAGGGACGTGTCTGTAGAGCTTCACAAATTTTAAACATGCTTTTAAATATTTTAAATTAGAGCCTCCAATTAAAATTGTATATGTCATATTGTCTCACTTAATTCTACTGTTCTTTTTAGGACACAGCCTTAGCTGAACAAGCTGCATTGATGTGAGCTGAGCTCAATTAGTTTCTGATGTTCTGCCAAATTGCCTCATTACCTGTCATACTAACACCAGTGACACTTTTAGAGTCAAGCTCTTTGCCTCCACATTATTCTCTTTGGGAAAAAAAATCATTAAATGAGTAAAACTATGTAATATTCTAATAAACTGTGAACCAACTTATAAATAATATAAAATAGCTGAGACAGGCTATATGTCTGGCTGTGTACAAAAATTACTTGTGTAAAATACAATGCCTCCATCAAATCCCTAGTCTTCTATTATTTACAAGTGCTTCAGATAATATATTTTCTAAACCCCATATAATGAGGAGTGACAAGTTACTTTGCCTATCTTATATTCACAGCTGCTGAACACCCACAGCTTCAATGTGGGTCTACTCCCCTAGAGGTGGTGACCTTTACTGATGACATAAAACTGTCTCAACTGAACTGGTCACAAAGGCTGACAAGACTGCACAGCCCTTTATTTGTCCCAGCCATGCTGGAATAAAGACAAAATTCAATGCACATTAATAAAGCCACAACTACATTCACTTAACATATCTGGGAATACCTGGCAATAAATCGCACAGTGCAGCTCATCATTCTTTCCTTAATGATTTCCACCTAATTGGGAGTGCTGCTGTCAACCCTCCCCGTTCCTAACCTGGTCCCAGCCTGTCATAGGTTTCTCCCCCACTTGGAGCTGTTGGGTTCCAAGATGGGGACCTGCATGGACTCCTCTAAACTAAAATCCTAGTTTAGATTTGGTTTTCGCTGCCACCAGTTACGTTTAAAGTGGATAACACACTGCCTGTCCCCCAAGCTTCCCCTGGGGAACCCAGATTCAAACCCCTTGAATCTCACCAGAGAGAGAGAAACAGCCAGTTCCCCTCCCCCCCTTCCCTCTCTCCAGCCTGCTCCAGAGAGATTACACACCGAGTCAAATCCTTGACTCAACACAAAGAGGGACTCACCTCCCCCTCCCCTTCCTTAGTCCTGGAGAGAGATACCTTGATTCAAACAAAGAGGGATTCCCTATCCCCCCCTCCCTTTCCCTTAGTTCTTGGGAAAAATACCTTGATTCAAACTCCTTGAATCAAACAAAGAGGGATTCACTTTTTCCCCCTCCCTTTCCCCTGAAAATCCAAACAAGGGAAGAAATCAATCAAGTTCTAAAAAGAAAAGATTTTATTAATGAAAGAAAAAAAAGTACACTCTCTCTGTATTACCAGGATGCAAAAATACAGGGTCTAACTTATAAAAACTGGAGAGACTTCCCCCTCCCTCCTCCTCAGCATAATCAAAGTAACAGCAAACAGAAATAAAGAATTGCTTCAGCAAACACACAATTGCAAAAATAGAAAGCAACTCAAAAGACTAATCCACCTTTTTAACTAATACTCACTATACTGGATAGTAGGAAATACTCCAGGAGAACTTGGAGACATGTCTGGCCTCTCTTAGATCCAAAGAGAGCACACAGAGCAAACAAGGAACACAGACAAAGCCTTCCCTCCACAGAGATTTGAAATTATCCTGTCCCTTGATTGGTCCTCTGGTCAGGTGTTTCTTAGGTACTGCTTGTTAACCCTTTACAGGTAAAAGAGACCTTAACCCTTAACTATCTGTTTATGACACAGCCCATTGCTGGGACCCTGCCATCTACCCCTTGTATAAGGGTTAAGGGGAACTAGAGAAAATGTGGGGTTGTCTCTGCACAGTCCCAGATATTAGGATCCCCCACTCTTTTCCCAGCTTCCTTAGGTGATGCCTCCCCCTAAATCTACTTCCAACTCCTGCTTATCAGAAAACCATTTCCCCTCTGTAACAAATACCTGCACTGGACACCTGCCATATCTGCTGATGTTACTAAGTTGCAACATCTTCCTGATCTCCTTGCCTATCTTACACAGATCTCCTTGCTGTGGGGAAGATGAAAAAAACCACACCACCTTGGCCAATCTCATGGAGGGGAAAAAATTCCTTCCCAACACAAAGCAAAAAAGGCAACTTGTGCAATGTCCAATGAGATCATAAAAATACCTGGTCCTACTCTGGACCCTTGTCTCTGAGGCTGGGTGCTGCTGATCGATCATTGATGAGAGACAGTTTGTTCTTTTTGGTGCATGTAGTGAGTCAGTGCCCCACTCTGTCCAGCTACTTTCTGTTCCCCTCTTGGCTCCTCTCAGGGAAGTCCCCATTCCCTCCCCCCCCCACCTTGCAACCGAAATGCAGTAGGGACCCTTAAAAGAGCCGTTCACTTTTCTTCATGTCAGCTGACCAAAGGCCCACCACATTCAATTGTGGTGAACACTGTTTCAAAAGAAATCACACATTTATTCCTTATATATCTACTTCTATATTTACAAGACTTCTAAATAGCAATAGCAAATAGCAAAATGAAAGTCATTTGGAATTGCCTCTGATAAGAAATTGCAAAAGTCTATCTGGCCTAAGATTGCAGAGATGGCCTATATGGCTGTGAATTTGTTTAGCTGTAGAAAGTAAAATTACCTTCCACTGATTTAGATCAAGCATAATGAGATAATTTATGGTTGCTTACCTAAAAAATCTCCTTTCTTCAAAGGGATCTGTCTACAGCTCCTCAATGTGAGTTGTCATCCATCTATAGCTGTAGTGGGCAGCATCAAAGCTGATTGGCTGGCTGATGAGGGACTAGGCCCCACTTTCTAGAGACCCACCTCAGTTTCAAGATGGCTCCTCTGGTCTCTGGACCACAAGACAAAATAACAAATCTCACATCCTGCATTGTCATCTTGCAAAAATAATGCTCATCAAGAGAATATTATGAACAATAAGAAAAATTAACTGCAGAGAACTTCAACCATAAGTTAAACCAATCTCCTTTTTTCAAAGGGAGCTGGATCTGTGGATCTATCCCTTCGAAGAAGGGAAAATTTTCAGGTAAGCACCCAAATTTTCCCATTATGTCTCAGTGCTAGGTCCATCAATCCTCAATGTGGGATTTTCTCAGCAGTGACAAAATTCCTAGAGAGGGAACAAAATAATGTCACTGAGAGAAAGGTTCCCCTTACTCTCAGAAATCATCACCACACTGTCCAGGACTTATCTGACGAAGGCTGCATTGGCTGAAGACTGAGTTTTTATCTTGTAAAACTTGGTAAATATATGCAGGTATGACCAAATAGCAGATTTACAGATTTAATTGACCTTTCTCAGCCCATGATGCCAACCAGTGCTTGTACTGAGTGAGTTCTGGTGCACGCTGGAGGATTGAGTCCTTTTGCTCTAGATGCGTGAGCAATGCACCAGTGTATCCATGGTGAGATTGATAATTTAGATGCCTTAGCACCTCTCTTTTCTTGAATGAAATAAGACTAGTAAGGCTGGGGGGGTTTCATGCTCTCAGGTTTTGCAGATAAAACTTTAAGGCTTGCCTTACATCCAGCAAATGCCACACCGCTCCTTTGGGTGTGAAGGATCTGGACAAAAAGAAGGCTATGAGATCTCTTGTGCTAAAAAAACTGAATTTCCTATTGGAATAAAGGTTGGATCCATTCTCAGACCGCCTTGTCATTGTGAAAAATGCATCAGGATGGATCAACTGACAAAGCTACTAACTCTGACACCATTCTTGCTGAAGTGGATAGTTATCTAAAAGGTCATTTTGATAGTCAAGTAATACAATGAAACTGATTTTATAGGTTCAAAATGCACCTGGTTAAAGCATTGAGCACAATATTCAAATCCCAAGATGGACCTCTATACTAATTTAGGAGGATGCAGTAGCTGAACTAAGTACTGAGATGGTTGAAGATGGCCCAATTTACAATAAATCCATGCTGTTGCAATGTTTGGATCACTGATGAGTTGCTTGAATGGACTCCTTGTATGGGGCTCTGACTAGAATGCTTTCCAGGAAAGTGTATACCTGTAACTCTTTCTGCCTGAGAAAAGCCACCAGAAATCAATGGATATAACGTAATCCCCCTGCCAGATTGCCACCACTATGGACTTCAAGCTCTCCATCTTGAATCTGATCCTCCTTATGAACTTGTTCAGGTGTTCAACACTGCTCTGTCCTCCCTGAATCTCTTGGGTACCAGAAACAAGACTGAGTAGTGGCTGGAGAACATCTCCACCTTGGAGTCTCTCTCTATTATGCTGATTTACAAAAGATGATGTATGGTCTTCAGCATATTTTGCCTCTTTTGTGGATTTCCAGTTTCGAAAGAAATAGGAAAAGCAGTGATTTGGAAACTTTGAAAATTCTATGATATACCCTGGTCAAACCTCATCCAGGATCCATCTGTTTGATATAGAGAGAAGCCATTGCTCCTTGAATTTTAATAATCTCCCTGCTCATTGGAACTCTCCTGAACTTAGTCAGACATTGTTTCTAGTGTTGGAATTTGCATTGCAGGAAGACTGGTCTCTCCCCTTTCTGGGCTTAGACTTGTTCTAATTGCTTTTGCTGTAGTCTTGCCTTCTATACGTACATGAAGGCTGGCAATCCCCTTTACTAGATTTGGAGTTAGGAGGTTTCTGTAAAGTCTTTGATTGATCTGAAGATTCTTCCACCACTTTGTCTAACAGCTCCCCAGATAACCAACCACCTGAATATTTCAAAGCCACTAATGTGATTTTGGCCTGTATATTGAAGGTCATGTCATGTGCTGCAAACATCAAGGCACCCTCCAGTTGCATCAGCTATGAATGATAAAGCCACTGAGATTTTGTTTAATCTCTTCAATTTCTTCCAGCAGACTGGCTGGAAAATCATCAATCCAGGCCAGTACTACTCTTGAAAAACCCTCAGAGAGGAAGATGCACCCTCAAAGGTACAGAAGTGATATTTCTATTCAGTGGTCATTGGGTTCTTTCAGCAAAAAAGTCCCATTCCACTGGGATAGCAGTATCTTTGACTAGCACTGAAACTGACCCATCCATTTTGAGAAGAGACACATAATCTGCTTTGCTACAGTGCACATTGTAGAGTATTTTGGCAGGCCTGGACAATCTCATAGATTTTTCTGGTGTTTCCCATTCAGCCTTAATTAAGGTAAAGGGGAATGTGAGGTTCAGATTTTGAACCAGTTGAAAATTCTTTTTTGTAATTTCTGTACCAAGCCTCTCTTCTTTCTCCTTAGAATCTTTACTAATGTGTTCATCCAACAGAATACCCAAGCATCCAATCAACATTTGTAATCTAAAAACATCTTCTTAAATGATTCAGTTGGAAAAAGATTCTTTCTTCACTTCATTCTGCAGTTCAGAGTCCAAGACTGAGAGTTCACCTTCCTCCTTCGGAAAAGACCCTGACTTTTCTCTTGAGTTCTTTTTTCTGCTCTTGGACTTGGACAGAACAGATTTTATAGCATTATTTTTCTTTAATGATACTCATGAAGATGAGGATGAAAATAAATAAAATGATGATAAAGAGGAAGAAAAACCTGACACAAACAATTCTATTTCTTTTATAATGTTTCTTCTTTCCATGTCTGAATATCTTGTGAGCAGAGCCTTTAGCTCTGGTGCCTTCCAATGATGAGTCAGAAGAACTGCTATCTCCAGAAGAAGAGCCCAGTTTTCTCCTAAGACTATACCTACACTGCACACCAGTGGCAGCGGTGTGGAGGTCACTGCAGTGAAAAGCAAGCATTGTTCGCACTGTGGTATGTAGCTATAGGTCCCTGCTGCTGGAGCCTTTCCTGCTGCCTCCCTCCTGCCAGAGCCTTTCCCCCATGGCAGAGCTTTTCCCTGACACAGGGGAAGGCTCTAGCAGTGGGGAGTCGTGGCTGGACTCTTTTGCTATGGCAGGCAGAGGCTCCAACATAGGGTTGCCAATCCTCCAAGATTGCCCTGGAGTCTCCAGGAATTACAGATTAATCTTTAATTATAGATTATGTCATGTGATAAAACCTCCAGGGATACCTCCAACCAAAATTGGCAACCCTACTCAAATAGCAGGGAGGCAATGGGACACTACATTGCTAAAAATAGCAGTGTAGACAGGGGAGGCACTGCTTGTGCTGCAGAGAGCCATGTGGGTATATACACAGGAACATGGCCACTGGCTTCTGGTGTGTCTTTACTCACCTATGTAGTACTCAGTGCCTACACTGCTATTTATACCTGTGCTACAGAGGTATGCAATATATGTACTCTACATTCCACCCTAAGAGGGGTACAGTGTAGATATACCCTACGTTTCTGAGTTAATTTCTTGAACCCTTTTCCCCTTTTTAAATTTTATTCCTTGGGAGAGATGGGAATTGGGAACCAGAGTCAGATGATGAATCCTGTGAACCTCTTTTGCTAAAGGGTTTCTCTTTATCTTTGCCCTTCTGAGAGTTCATAGAATGCCAGTAAAGATGTATTGTAGCTAAAGCACAAGAGGGTAGCTTCTGAGGTAAAGGCACTTGCTGTGTCAAATCCAAGAGCTCCCTAACCCTCGAGGGAATTTCTTGCTGAGGGGGAGATTCCCTTCTTCTCCCCTCTGTGTAGAATGCTTGGTTTTCCCTGGTGCTAAGGGAAGGAGAGAGAATTGCTTGATGAGGGAAGGGAGGGGGGATAGTGAGACCTGTGCAGCGGGAGGGTGCATACCCAAAGGGTCTTACTAGTCGCTTTTTGCTCTGTTAGTGGCAGATCCAGCTGGTCCCGCTTATGTTTTCCCAGTGCCCGGCTGCTGCCCTTTTAATGTAACCATCTTTGGTGGCTGAGAGGGTCTCTTCATTTTCTACCCTTCTTTGAGACATACACAGCCTGGCTGTCAGCCTCCCCATTTATAGGCTCCTGGACTGGGGTGAGGCAGCCAAATCAAAGCCTTTCTAACCCAGCCTATGAGGCAGCTGGAATGCACACAGCACAAACGTCTCCTTCTGCACCCTTTGGCAGGGATCCAGAGCAGGAAGTACACAACCTTGATCTCTTGTTTGGACCTTCTCCTCCATGTTCCTAGCCTGTAACCTGAACAGGGTTTGGGAGGGGGGGGAGAGAGAGGCACTGTGGTACTTTTCCTGCAATCTGCCTATCTTGTACTGAATGTTACAAAAATGGAGGATATGGCTCATGACTTTTTTAAAATGATCCATAAAAACCTTTTAAAAATGTTAATAGTAGGAATGTCATGTTTTATAATTTATGGAGGAGACTAAGTGTGGAATACTGGCTTGTTAGTATAGAAGATTTTCTCTGTTAATATAATGTTTATGTTCCATATTCTTTCCAATTTTTTTAGATACTGTTCACACTATTTAATAATACGGTATGCCGGTCACTTGCTGGTGGACGGCAGAGAGGTGGCTGATCACAGGATGCTGCCATCTCCTTGCTTTCAGCTGCTTCTACAGGTTTTCAAGTGATTATTTCAAAGAATGATCCTGAGGCCTGTAAAAACTGGTGAAACCAAGGAGAAAACCAGGCTAGCTGCCCACATCTTCCAGTGGCTCCCCCTACCTCCCTTAACACCTCCTCCCCAGCTAGTGTCTTCTCCTTCCTTTGCCTCCCCCTAGTTGGTGCATCAGGGACACTTTTCCTGCAGCATTCAAAAACTCTAAAGAAAACCAGCTACACAAGACCCCCTACTTACATGAAATTCCTTAGCTCTGCAAAATTGGGTAAACTTCGCAACTGTTATTCTGTGAAGTTCCTTGCCTCCTGAGGGCTTGTCTACATGGCAAGTCACAGTGTGGAAAGCCAGCATGTAAATCTACATTGTACCAGTTTGTCATGTTCTGTGTGGACATAGCTACAGTGACTTTCACTGTGTTGTAGCAGGGTCCACATGTCAGGTCACTGTACACTGTGCTGTAGCTTTACATCCTGGCTTACTAGCATAATAACTTGTTGTATAGACAAGCCCAGAAGAAATTGAGGTCTCTGAGTTTCTTACTTTTTACTAAGTGCCTGATTCAGCTCTCTCTGAAGTAAATGAGAGTCTTTCCATTTACTTTAATAGAATAGGATCCTAAATGAGCTTTGGTTTCTACAGAGTACCCATTACCACACAGGACACATCACTACAGATAAGATTCCTAAAGATTATACAGAGTGAACAAAGCAGGGCTTTTACAGAGTATTGCATCATTAAAAATACACATGTCCGTGGAATGATTCAAAAGTGCTTAAAGACCTGACCATTTTGAACTGCCCATGCACAAAGGCTCATAGTTCAGGCAAATCACAATTTGTTTTCAGCACTGCAATCAAAGATACTCACTCACTGATAATTACTCTACTTCACTGCCACATTTCAATTTTCAGATTCTAGCCAATTTGGTGCTACAATTGTTAAAATGAAAGTCATAAGAATAATGAGGGGAAAATATGTTTCCCCTTTTCTCATACTTCCAAATGGCTGAATCAGTTTTATTCAAACTTTCAAAAAACTTTTCAGGCAAAGATGAACACTTTGGCCCAAAAGGCAAAAGTTTTAGAAAGGGATTAGCATCTGAAAACAGGAACTTTAAAATGTGAGTGCATATTCAAACTTAACTAAAATTATCACTAGTGCTCCAGCTTTTCAAATAATGAATAAACATATTTAGCATTTAAATAACATATTTAGCTTTATCTGCCCTATATTTTTACATTCCTGTACAATTACTAATATATTAAGTCTCACAAACCCCCTGCAAGATTAAAAAAAATGTAACCAGTTTTAGAGATGGAGTAATGGAGTAACCGAGGCACAAAAAGCTTAAGTGACTTGCCCAAGCTTATACAGCAAGAGTTAAGATTAGAATCCAGAATTTTTTGGCTGCCTGGCCTGCATTCAAGTCCATTAGATATTGTCACATTTCACATTGTTTTAACTTGTAGGTCCAGATTTTTCCACCTTCACTCATGTGAAATCAGTGGGACTGTTTGTGACGTAAGGTCCAAATCCTGCAAACATTTACATAAATGTTTAGCTTTATACATGTGAGTAGCCCTATTAAACTCAACAGGACTGCTCATATGAGTAAAGCTGTACACACACTAAGTGTCTATAGGACTGGTCCTAAGGTGCCACATGAGTAGGCTTGGACGGATACAATTTTTAATTGATAAATGTTGATAAACATCAATTTCACTGTATATACACAGATGAAAAAATATTTCCATCCATAATAATAGAAATTTACAGATAAGAAAAATGATGCTTGAGAACTAAATCCAGTGATTTAGACTTCTGAATTAGGCTTGCAACAAATGCACTACTGAATGAATAGTAAAAACAGATGTGATTTCTTTATTTAAAGATATCTACTTTGTTTATTTTGACATGTGATGTTGACAATTTGTGTTTTAGTGGTTATAAAGCTAAGTTTTTGAATCCCAGCATCTAGGGTCACTGAATCCCAGTGTCATTAAATAATTGTCTGGCCCTTCCATATAATGTCATGCAACTGTGAAAAACTAAAATTGATAATTTAAGAAATGCTTAAAAATAAAGAGTAATAGTATATGTCAGAATTATAAAAAAATAAAAGTTTAATTCTATCTCACCTACACATGAGTCCGGGGGGCAGAATCTGGCCCTTAAAATTTAGGTAACTCATAGGAATACTGTTTGTCCATCAGAGATCATCACAAAGTAGGACCTCAAAGCAACAACATCAAAAACAACAACAACAAAAACACCACCCCTGTTAAAGTATCCAAATTCAATTTTGAGCCATAAGGACAGGTAAGATAACATAATTTAACATTTCAAGTATGTTCTTCTACAAATGATGGTGTCTATGGTGGGATACTATATTTTCACTTCATAGAACTCCCATTACCATCAATGACAGCCCACAAAAGCTTATGCCAAAATAAATGTGTTAGTCTCTAAGGTGCCACTAGTACTCCTCATTGTTTTTATTATTGCCATCAATGTAAGTCTTGCATGGGGGGTATACTATGGAACAGAGATCAGCAGTATCTATTTTATAGAGTGTGTGACATACCAGGGTACAATCCAAACTAATGGATATCTGTGTCATCCCAGCCCTGCAACCTTGGGTGTCTTACTGAAGTAGCTCCCACCTGAGCTGCTCACAAACAGCCTTCCAGTATGCAAGTCACACCCTGAATGTCTCTGTGTGACTACAGCTTGTCAACCACACTTAGGTTACACTCAGGCTATCACCAGACTTGGTTATACTGCAGGGTAACCCCAACTCACCTCCCAGTCCCATATTTTACACAGAAATATGTGTCCTGACCTGTCAAGCCCTATCCCAGACAGTAAACAAATTAAGTCCGGTATTCCTTCGAGAGAATAATATGCCAGTTTACTATCTCAAATAGTTACTCCTACACTTCAGTGGACTAGGTAAAAGAGTAAAGCAAGTTTATTAACTACAAAGAGATAGATTTTAAGTGAGTACTAATAATGAGGCATAAAAGACGGAAATGATTACAAGAAAAATAAAGATTAAATGTTTACTAATGCCTAATTTAAACTATATTAGATTCAAGCAAAGTTTCTCACCATATGCTTGCAGCAATCTGATTGACAAAACTCTGTGGGTCAGAACCCCTCCCCCCAGAGACCAATGACTGTTTCCTTTTTCTCTTCAAGTGCATTGAATGTGATGGGCAGGGAGAGAGAGAGAGCGAGAAAGATGTCCTTTGGGGTGTTTGTCCCTCCTTTTATAGTTTGAGGCCCTATCTTGACAAACATTTTCAGCTGGGCCTCAGGGCCTAGTCCACCATGTCACAAGCCTGTAATAGGCAGTATAGTAAGCAGTCCAGGGAAGGAGCTGTAATGGCTAGGAGAGTACAGACCTGAGCTGCTGGTTTGAGGGTCTCTGGATTGGAACTCAGTGTAGACGGTGAGCCCAGTAAATTTTCAAGATCACCACAAGCAGTGGGGTCACTGGATGATTGAGGTACTAAAGGAGCACTCAAGGAAGACAAGTCATGTTGGAGAAGCTAAATGAATTCTTTTTAGGTGACAAATCTGAGGTACTGTTCTAGATTGAGGTGCCCATAGAGGAGATTTTGAAACAAATTGATCAACTGAACAGTAATAAGTCACCAGGACCAGATGGTATTCACCCAAGATTTCAGAAGGAACTCAGATATGAAATTGCAAAACTACAAACTACAAATCAGCCTCTGTATCAGATGACTGGAGGATAGCTAATATGATGCCGTTAAAAAGGCTCCAAAGCCGATGCCAGCAATTACAGGCTGGTAAGCCTAAGTTCTGTACCATGCAAATTGGTTGAAACTATAGTAAAGAACAGAATTATCAGGCACATAGATAAACACAATATGTTGGGGAAGAGTAAACAAGGAAATTTATGCCTCACCAATCTACTAGAATTCTTTGTCCAAGAATGTGGACAAGGGTGATTCAGCCAATATAGTGTACTTGGAATTTAAGAAAGCCTTTGACAAGATCCCTCACCAAAGGCTCTTAAGCATAATAAGTAATCATGGGATAAGAAGGAAGGTCCTCACATGGATCAGTTACTGGTTAAAGTAGGAAACAAATGGTAGGAATAAATGGTCAGTTTTCAGATTGAGGAGAGGTAAATAGCAGGGTCCCCCAAGGATCTGTAATGGGACCAGTGCTGTTCAACATATTCATAAATTATCTGGAAAAGCGGTTAACAGTGAGGTGGCAACATTTGCAGATGATATAAAATTGGTCAAGATAGTTAAGTCCAAGGCTGAATGTGAAGAATTACAAAGGGATCTCACTAAAGTTGGTGATTGGGCCACAAAATGGGAGATGAAATTCAATGTTGATAAGTGCACAGTAATGCACATTGGGAAAAATAATCCCAATTCTACATACAAAATGATGAGGTCTAAATTAACTGTTACTCAAGAAAGAGATCTTGGAGTCATAATGGATAATTCTCCAAAAACATCTACTCAATGTACAGTAGCAGTCAAAAAAGTGAACAGAATGTTAGGAACCATTAGGATAGGGATAGATAATAAGACAGAAAATATCAGAATGCCACTATATAAATCCATAGTATTTCCACATCTTTAATACTATGTGCAGTTCTGGTTGATCCATCTCGAAAAATATATATTGGAATTGGAAAAGGTTTAGAGAAGAGCTATAAAAATGATTCAGGATATGGAAGCTGTTACATACTAGGAAAGATTAAAAAGACTGGGGCTGTTCAGTTAGAAAATGGATTACTAAGAGGGGATATTATAGAAGTCTTTAATATAATGAGTGGTGTGGAAAAAGTGAATAGGGAAGTGTTATTTTCCCTTTCATGTAACACAGAAATTAATGGGCCACAGCTTTAAAACAAAGAGAAGTACTTTTTCACACAACATACAGTCAACCTGTGGAGCTCATTGCCGGGGCTGTTCTGAAGGCCATAAGTATAACTGGATTTAAAAAATAATTAGATAAATTCATGGAGGATAGGTCCATCAATGACTACTAGCCAAGATGGTCAGGAAGTAACCCCATGCTCAATGTGTTCCTAAACCTCCAAGTACATCTTGCACTGGTCACTCTCAGAAGACAGCACACTGGGCTAGATGGGCCATTGGTCTGACTCAGCATGGCTGTCTGTATGTTCTTAAAACTATTTTGTTGTAGTGTAACTTGGAGAGAAATCTGGAAGTTCTGGATTGTATCACTCTAGTTTCTACTAATGTGCCAATCAATGTGATGTCTGAGAGCTCCTGGAATTGTTAAAATGTTGATTTTGAAATATAACTAAAATATACAGACATGCATTTCTGGGTACCTTTTCTCTAACACTAACAGAGGATCTAGTATTTATTTAGTACAGTATGAAATAATCTCATAGACTCATAGACTTTAAGGTCAGAAGGGACCATTATGATCATCTAGTCTGACCTCCTGCACAATGCAGGCCATACAATCTCACCCATCCACTTCAATAACAAACCCCTAACCTATGTCTGAGTTATTGAAGTCCTCAAATTGTGGTTTGAAGACCTCAAGCTGCAGAGAATCCTCCAGCAAGTGACCCGTGCCCCATGCTGCAGAAGAAGGTGAAAAACCTCCAGGGCCTCTGCCAATCTGCCCTGGAGGAAAATTCCTTCCCGACCCCAAATATGACAATCACTTAAACCCTGAGCATGTGGGCAAGACTCACAACCCAGCACCCAGGAAAGAAAATGAAATTCGCATTGGTCTGGAGTTGTGATGCATTAACGTATTTCCATACAGATGTCTTCCCATCTCTTGTGTATTTATTTTTAAATCTCCATTGATTGTAATATCTTCCTAGAAGCCTGAAAATAATCATTTTCCCAATACCCATGTTGTCTTTTTCTGCTTGGCAAATATTAGACTCTCCCCAACACCTTGTGTCTTGAATGAGCTGACATTAAAATGGATGTTTTTGATTAAGAATAATTTCAAGCTAGCTATAGCACCCATCTTGCCAAATATCTTTGTGCACTGAGATCAAACATATCAGCACAGCCCTGGGAATAATCTTTGTTAATGAACTGCTGCTGCAAAGCAGGCAAGAGGCGTACCAAACATGCTATGTTTTATTAGTGTCTGAAAAACGTATGGATTTGTTTGTTTGCTGCTTTGAAGAGAATTATTGACAGATTAAAGACTATTTAGACTTCAGCAGACTCACCATTTGATCAAAACAACATTACTTTACAATGCTATCCATCATTTTAAAGTGTGACAATATTATAAGACAACAGGATTTTGACATGTCCCACAGTCGTCATCTTTAATTTCTTCCTTAAATGCACCTGTTGGGTTTTTGTTGTTGTTGTTGTTGTTGTTGTTTTTATTTCAAATCTATGTGTCAGTTTACCTAGGTCTATAATCAGGTTACAAATGGAAAGAATTCAAAATGATGTCTGAGAGAAAGACTCTTGTGCCAGTGTTTTAATCTATGAGAGTAACATATTCAAATGAGCTCATTGTTGGTCAGTATCAGCTCCCATTAAAATAAATGGGAGTTTTGCAAATGCTGAACACTTTTGAAATTCCCACCCAAAATATTTTGTTACCATTTGGCTATACATCTCAGGAGGCCTTCCCTGCACTAGAAAACAAAGAGTTTGTAACTGAAATCAGTTACATTGAAGCTAAGTAGAAATATCCCAGTGCATCCACACTACCTGTGCTGAACTGTGTTCAGAGCCCTTATGAATCTGCTTTGCATCCATACCAGCACTGTCCTACCTCCTGCGTACCTTATGCCACAGTTCCTCACCCAGTCAATGTATTCTGGGAGATTTTGCAAGGAACCAGTTCACTGTGGAATATTAGTGGGAAGACTGGTTGAGCCATTTTTGCTAGTTGGGTTTGCACTGGTACTGAAATGAATGATACAGAAAGTATTGATATTTAAATACCAAAGTATTATCAAAGTAATGTCTACTCCAAGCTTAGCCCCCCTATTCAATTACTTGGAGAACTTTTGCATGTGCTGGAAAGGTATCTTACAATAATTTGAGGTAGAACAAAAGTTATTTAGCACAATAAATTTTTCTAGTGTAAAAAAAGACCTGCTCAAAGAATGAATAAAAATTAAAATTAAGATTTAACTCTTCAAGTCTGGTTGTGAGGCATTTGCTCCTTCAGGAGTGAGATCAAAATAGTGGGCACCAGGTGTGAGTATGACAGAAACTTTGCTGTTTCCAGGATGCAAGGTCATGCAGAACATTCAAGTCTACTTCAGGTTTAAAAGAAACAGTATTTTATAAGAGACTGAAAAATGTCTCAAAAAATCTTAACATTCTCCCTTTAATTAAGCCAATATGGAGCCAATACTGAATACAAGAGACCCTCACACAGCTTAGGAACATACTGCTTTTTGCCCTGACCCTTTCTATTGTCACAGGCTACAGAAAGAGTCAGCCAGAGTCTGTAATTGCATTTGAGACCTCTGCAGGAAGCTGAGATGGTGAATGCAGACCCAGAGCCCCAGCATGACAAAATAATAGGGGGCATTATGTTGATGAGTAATAAAATTAAGGTCCTAGCAACTTCTGGACTTTAATTTGGAATTCTTCTGCAAATTGTTAATCCCAGAAATTCGGTTAAATTCCAAATCAAGTAATTACCTTCTGTTTCATTAAACTAACACTCCAGTTTCAATTGAATAAATTCATCATTTCCTGTCCTAAGATTTTGCAAAGTGTTTCTGTGCATTATTAAATGGCAAAGCACTTTATATACTTTTGGGTGAATGCTGATATATAAAATGTTAGATTTTATTTTTGATAAAGTGAAACTTATGCTACTCAGTAGACAAATTGGAAATAGAGGAGGGTCAAACAGTACATTCTGCCATCAGTGACTTATCTATTTGAGTCTGACTCTTACACTCAAACTCACAAATACAATTATACAGAGGAAGGATGCAGCTTATTTAAATCAGTAAACTTTGTAGCTGTGATACATCACTGCACTGTTGGTAGCAACAGTGAAGTTGTTACATAGAGAAGGATCAGATGTGGTTACCAGCCCTGACACACACAGAGACATATCCAGGGTACAAGTGTATCCCTATATTATGAAGGGATGAAAAAAGGCCCTTGTCACCTCTCCCCAGAAGAATATCAAGGTATCTTCTGTAAATCTATAGTGGTGTTCCATTTACAGAGAAAATTTTGGTTTTATTTTTTGTGTGCATGAAGGAAAGAAGAGATCATATACGGGTCTTTAAAAATTGACCAATTTTGCCTTAGTTAAGATTTCTCAGATTTCTCTGTGCATCACTGTGTTTACTGTACAAAACACTAGTGAATATTGCAAATAGTGGTGTAATGTTATTTAATTACATATGGCAATAGTTAAATTTTTAAGACTGACCAATCTACATCAGCTTTCCACTGTTCTTACAAACGTTTGGCTAAAAAGTGTAAAAAGGTCATTTGGCTGGGTGAAGTGAGGCCTAAAACTCAACTCAATTGCATTTCTCTGTTTGTCGGACAGTAACACAAAAATATCAGGTAATGTTCTAGGCATCCAAGGGAAGACCCCCTATTGATTTTTGTGACAATTGGAAAACCAAAACACCAATCAGAGAAACCTGATTTCCACACAGTGCCCATTAAATGCTTCAAGCACGGGAGCATCATGACAAGGCCCTACCAATTTCATGGCTGTTAAAAATGTGTCATGGACCATGAAATAAGCCCTTCCCCATGAAATCTGATCTCCCTCTGCTGCTGGGAGTGCCCCAGCCAGGAGCTTCTAGCTGCTTGTCCAGGCCAGGCTGGGGAGGGACAGGAGTACACCCTCACTTCTGCGCTGCCGCAGCCCCAGAGCTGGGTTCAGGGCTTCTGCCACCCATGGCTTCTGCCAGGGTTTGAGGTGTCCAGGCTCAGGGTGCCCATTTTCCAGGGGGTCCCCAAATTGGCTGGGCACAGGCACTGTGGGCCCCTGTGTTAATCCACCATTGACTGGGGCTAGCAGCTAGGAGCTCCTGGCTGGAGGTCCTCCCAGCAGCACAGGGGAGATCGAACCTACCTTTACCTTTGGGAACCTCCTCCCACTGCAGCTCTGAAGGCTGCACAGAAGTGAGGGTGGCAATCCTGTGCCCCCTCACCCCCACAACAGCTTTGTAACTCACCCCCCACACACACTCACAATCCCCTTTGGGTTCGGACCCCCACAGTTACAACACTGTGACATTTTAGATGTAAACATCTGAAATTATGAAATTGATCAATTTTAAAACACCCAGGGTATGAAATTGGCCAGAATGGACCGCAAATTTGTTAGGGCCCTAATCATGACAGAGGTAACTCAGACAGTCATCACTCATTCCCTCCATTTGATATTTACATTTACATACTTCAATCCCATTTGTTGAAATTAGACAAGAAATAAAATTACAGGTCATGACTTACACGTTTTCACAGAGTTGCAAGGTGTGTGTGTGGAGGGGCGGGGGTCAGGACAGGAATAGCAGGAGCTGCTTCAAATCAGGAGCTATATTGGCTGAGTAGGAGAGATGTTGGAAATGTGCATTTCCCCTCCAAACTACACCTGGCTCAGCCAAGATAATTTCTTTGCCAAGTCAAAAGTGTTTTAGTTAATCTAAACAGTGTCCATTTGGTATTACAGGTTGAGGACTCTCTCTACCTGCAGCACCAAGTGGACATTGTCAAAGAGAGAGATGACAATGGCAGGCAGCACAGTTGTTCTAGGGTTACGTTTACTTGAGGGAGAGAGTGATGATTGGCTCAGTTACCTCTGATGTCATGATGCTACGCTTCAGCGCCTGCAGCACCATATGGGCACTGTCAAGGGGAAATTGTTGCTATGAAATAGATAAAACAATGAAGTGAAGGAGTATCTTTGACAACTTCACAACAACATTTAGATTTAGTGGCAAGGTATTCTAAAATTGGTACAGGTCCTGGGATAGAGGCTGTGTTCCATCTCCGGCAGCTCAGTGTACATAATCAACAAAGTGTACGACCCTCTAGTTACCGTATTTTCCGCACTATAAGGCGCACCTAAGAGCCTTAAATTTTCTCAAAAATTGGCCGTGCTAATTATAGTTACATTTCACTTGTTATAGGAGAAGAATGGAGGTATGGTTTAGAGCACATTTACACTGCAGCTAGGCTCTCTATTTCCCTGTCATGTAGATATGCATGTGCTAGTTCTGCTCAAACTAGTACCTAAAAATACTGCAGTGTTGCCACTAAGCCGCCCAAGTACATGCCCTGGGGGATTGGGCAGGACTCTACTCTGTCCGTTGGTCTGAGTGGCTGGCTGTGCTGTAGCAGCCACAATGCTATTTTTAGGCACTAGCTCAAGCAGCATGTCTTCCCCTGCTGGGAATTACACTTCCCACCTACTGTGTATGTGTATACTTTATTGTGCTTGTTCTGGTTTTTTTTTTTTTGTTTGATTTTTGAGAAAGCACTAAAGAGAAGAGGCAAGGGACAAGCAGTACCCCAGAACACATTATCTTAGAAACTGTGTATACGCCAAGCTTCCCATCCCGCCCCCGAGGACAATGTATTCAGGCACCAATTTTGTTACGTCTTGTTCTTCAACTCTGTTACAGGAATTTAACTGTTTAACACGCTAAAGGAAAAATGTGAATGTTTTTGTCTTGGCACACATGCAGTGCTTTTACTGCCAGGGTTGGCTGAAACGTCATTGAAGCTGGTGGGTGTAACTGTCACCCTTCATTTAAGATATCTGTAAAAAACAGCTAAACCCCTTTAACAAACAATAAGAGGCCTCCATCCCAAAGACAGGCACATGTGACAGTTATGGGGAGTATCTGTACAACTTACGTATTCCACTTATTATGAAATTGCTTATCACAAATGCCTCTGTCTATGTATCCACCGTTGCTGCCAGACCTGCAACAGGTTCACATTAAACTGAGGACAATGAAAAGTATGTAACTTTTACAACTGTGTTTTGACCGGACATAGATATGCTAAGAAACATGGCTGGATGGGAAGAAAATATTCTTTTGTCTCATCTGAAGGGAAGACGGAAGCGAAGAGAGTGGAAAATCCCCAAGCAAGATGAAAAGGACACATAGAGAGAGAGGCAGGAACTTTGGACAGAAGGGAAGAAGGGGACCGAGCTCCAAACATAGGTCAACTAATTGGGCCAAAAGGGATAACAATACTTACAAAAATATACATTAATTCAAAATGAATGGTTAAACAAGGACAGAAAAATATGAACAGCAGCTCAGGTGCTAAGTTGGTGGAAATCATCTCTCTCACTCACGTATACTTATGCCATTTGTGTTTGTACATAAACAGTAGCATTAAGACATCATGGTTAGATTCATGTCTGAAACAGGATTTCAGGTATAAGCCATAAAATAAGGGTGCTTCCTTCTATGGAGAAAGCAAACAAGAGGATGAAGGAGATGCAGAAAAGAGGAAATATGGAATCTAAGCCTAAAGCCAACACCATAGATAAAACAGCAGCAGATTCAGAAGTCAAATGCCATTTTTCTCAGTGGTACCTTTAATAGAATCTTGAAACTTGTTTTAATGGCAGCTGTAGTTGCCGAGACTATTTATGGGGCCTATGATGGTTCTTTGGTCTGAAACCAGGGCTTGGACCTCAAAATACTACATCCACTGAAACAAAGAGGACGCAGGGATTAAGAGTAAAATCAGTGATGCAGGAATAATACTGCTAAAGAAATGTTTAGCAAATGGTCTATTACACAGTGACATAGAATTAACATGTCCTGCTGAATAATTTTAGAGGAAAAGTTTCTCCAGTTTTACCAAAATTATCTCTTCTTTATCATCACCCTTATAATACTTAGTTCTTATATAGCAATTTTCTTTTCAAATACTTTACAAGCAGTGACGGGATATAGCCACTCCTATCCCCAGCTGGACAGTGAAAGAGTTAAAATTCCCCCTTCCTTAACGGAGTTAAGAGCCCTTGACCCATAACAATTACCTTAATTACCAGGCACGGAGGAAAGATCTGTCAGTTGTGGTTCGTTAAGGGAAGTCATGGACCAGGGGAGCTTTGAATCACTCTGAGTTTCGGGGAGCAAACCCGTGAGTTGGTTCTGAAGCTAAAGAAGCAGGTCTTAGATTAATAGATTCAAAGGCGAGAAGGGACCATTGTGATCATCTAATCTAAATTGCTGAATAACACAGACCATAGCACTTTCCCCCACATAACTCCTAGAACAGATCTTTTAGAAAAAAATCCAGTCTTGATGGAGAATCCATCATTATTATTGGTAAGTTGTTCCAACGGTTAATTATTTTCACTGTTAACATTTTACGCTTTATTTCCAATCTGAATTTGTCTAGTTTCAACTTGCAGACATTGGATCACATTGTTCCTTTGTCTGTTAGACTGAAGAGCCCTTTATTACTAGTAAATATTTTTCCCGTGTAGGTATTTATAGACTTAATCAAGTCACCCCTTAACCTTCTCTTTGTTAAGCTAAGTGGATTCAGCTCCTTCAGTCTATCACTATAAGGCATGTTCTCTTATACTTTAATCATTCTTCTGGCTCTTCTCTAAAACCCTCTCTAATTTATCAACATCCTTCTTGAATTGTGAACTCTAGAACTGTACACAGTATTCCAGCAGCAGTGACACCAGTGCCAAATGCAGAAATAAAATAACCTCCTTATTTCTTCTTGAGATTCCCACCTTTATGCATCTCAGGATCATATTAACTCTTTTGGCCACGTCACACTGAGAGCTCACATTCAGCTGATTATCCATCACGATCCCCAAATATTTTTCAGAGCCACTGCTTCCCAGGATCAAGTCCCCCATTCTGTAAGGATGGCCTACATTCTTTATTTTCAGATGTATACATTTACATTTGGCCATATTAAACAGTTTGTTTACTTGTGCCCAGTTTACCAAGCAATCTACATTTCTCTGAATCAGTAACCTGTTCTCGTCATTATTTACGACTCCACCAATTATTAGATCATTTGCAAATATTATCAGTTTTCTTCCAGGTAATTGATAAAGTTGTTAAATAGCACAGGACCAAGAACTGATCCGCGTGGGACCCCAGAGGAAACAGATGCACCCAATGACCATTCCCCATCTGCAATTACATTAGCTAGTTTTTAATCCATTTAATGTGTGCCATGTCAATTTTATACTGTTCCATTTTTTTTAAATCAAAATGTCATGTGTCACTGTGATGGGGCAGAGTGGCCCCGCACTGGTACCGCAGGGGTTAACCCTTCCTTCCTAGCAGAGGAAGCCATGCCCTGGAAGCTCTGCTGGGCATGCTCCAACTGGAGAATAGGTATAAAAGCCTGCAGACCAGCTCAGTCTGGGATGACCACTGGAGGGGAAGGACACACGCTGCTAGCTCCGGAGGAGGGAGAGCCTGCGCACCAGGATCCGGGAGTCAGCGAAGCCGAGACACTCTCTGAGACCCCGACAGTGGACGTCCCAGGAGGGGAACAGACTGGAGGACCCCCCAAAGCAAATGACCTGGCGTTCATGGTAGGAAGTGACCCAGGGGAACTTTAGAGACAATTGGTGTTAGAACTGCATTGACACTCGGCATGTTGCGGGCGGATCCCCACAAAGTGAGTGGCAAGGGGTGCTTGCCACTACCAGGGCCATGGGTCGGGGCTCGGTGGAAAGGGCGGGCCCGAGTTCCCCTACCACCTCACCCCCGAACTGTGAGGAATACTAGAGACTCCGGCCGTTAGGCCACACTGCCCCATGCATAAATGGGGGTTTGTATGGACTCCGGCCGCTAGGCCGTGCTACCCTGTGCGTAAGGGAGGAGGTTGTATGGACTCCGGCTGCTCAGCCGCGCTACCCTGCTCATAAGGGGAGCTCTAGGGATTCCGGCTGCTAGGCCGTGCTACCCCGTTCATAAGGGGGGGGTTGTATGGACTCCGGCTGTTAGGCAACACTACCCCACCAGACAGGGGTGATAGTGGGTAAGAAGGCCAAGAGGCCATAACCGACTGCCCGCAGAGAGGCAGACGCAAGGACTCGAGAGTGGTGAGGCACCGACACCCCATCCTACCCCTGCCACAAAGGGGTGTTGCAGTGCCAGGCCCACCACCACTGGTGGAGAATGTGGGCATCCATCAGGGCCTAAAACACGTGCCCATGGTTGGATGATGGCATAGCGGATGCTCTGTTTCATTTGCAGTTCAACAGAGTGTAGGAGTTAGCACCAGGACTAGCAACTAACTCGAGTAGATGCCACTGGTGCTATGGAGCTGTGGCATATGAGGATCCGGGATGCTGGTCACATATATGGCCCAGCAGGAAGGGGAAAGTGTTTCAGTACATGGCATTGACAACCCAGTTGTGGGAGTCTTTGATGATCCCTGCATAGTACAAAGGGCAACTGAGTTCATTGTGGGGAAGGAGAGTTCACCTATCAAACTTAGGGGGTAACGTTTTTTGGGATACTATAAACAAGGCCATTGGTAGATGTCTGGGACCCCGACTAGGTGTGGGGGGAAGTCAGCCAAGTTAATTGCTGGTGCCTCCTTGCAGAAGATATCCATTGCAGGTACTCCATAGGGAAGTCAAGTATCAAAGGGATAGCTATGTTAGTCTGTATCCACAAAAACAACGAGGAGTCTGGTGGCACCTTAAAGACTAACAGATTTATTTGGACATAAGCTTTCATGGGTAAAATCCCACAAAAGCTTATGCCCAATAAATCTGTTAGTCTTTAATGTGCCACTCCTCATTCTCCATAGGGAAGGCATCCAGCGACCAGATAAATGACCTGGTAAAGGACTTAAAAAGTAGGTGCTGGTTAAAGGAATGGAACAGTGTGGGGTTTGGGGCTCCTATGGCTGGAATGGCAGTGAGCCAACCCCCCTTCTTATAGCCCACCTTACTCCTACAAGGAGGGGGTGGGTGATGGTAAGGTCCCGACAATGGATTTGCTGGATGGACCTGGATAGAAAAAGAGGGGGAGCTGGTAAAAGCCCCCCGGGTAATTACAGAATAAACTGGGGTTACCTGCACTATACACTTTTATCTGCAGGGTAGTCCCAGACATCCAACAGTAAAGTTGCAGTCTGATTAAATCCATATTAAGTGTCTCCTGTCCTTCTTTCGGTATAGCTGGACAATGGCTCAATTGAAAGTGATGGCAATATATGATCTACCTTCCCTATTTGATGCTGGTACATGCCATATTAACAGAGAAGGAGAAACTTAAATTTCTACCATTCATCAGGGACAACTATCTTTATAAATGGGAAACTACATTCTTCTGCTTTGCCACTCTTGTTTTTTCTTTTATTTCAACTGGTTTCAAATGCACCCATTTTAAGTTCGTGGTATAAGAATTCTAAAAGTCAGAAGTCAATGAGCAAAAAATATTACGGCAAAATTCCTTCTGGTGTCTCAGAACTAAAAAAAAAACTTAATATATGTATTAAAAAATGTTAAATGGGTCATTTTTGTATATGTGGCTTTATGTATATGTGGCTTTCCCAAGCTTTTGGAGTCTTTGACATACATCACAAGTACAGTCACACACACACACACACAAAAGACCAAATAGTTGCTTTTTATCAGAAACCAAAAACAATCAAAGATTAAATCAGACTCAACCAATTTCCCAGCACATCCACAAACACTAGCTCTTATAAACTCCTTATCTCCCACCCCATCCTCGGTCAATAATGGATTTGATGGTCCACATATTCAAGTTATTTCAAAGACGTAGGGAAATTCCAAAGTTCCTCTCACATAGAATGCCTGACTGGCAGATCTCACTTCTAAAGAGGGCTTTAGAACATCTGCTGTCTATGGTTGTGGCAGAGTGTTTTTTTATTATAATTTTCTTTAGCACTTTATATTATTTCACTGAGTTTAACCTCTTGGCACCAGAGTTTTCTGATGCCATCTAATAATTGCTAGGACAAAGGGTTTAAGAAAATAGCTGTCAGATGTTACAGATGTTACATGGTCTGAGACTGTAAGAAACCTAAGAAAACATTCAGAAAATACAGCAGGAATAAATGACAAGCTATGCTTATTTTATGGAATATAATTTAATGGTTTAACTATGCAGTCATTCAAGGTTATTGCATTATTCTACCCATTATAAAAGAAGCGAGTATTTATATTATTGTTGCCAAGTACTGTGATCCAGTCAAAGTGATTTAAAAAGACATAATAGTAGACCTATCTTTGACAGTGTTTACTTTTGGCATTCTCAGAAACGAAGACCAAAATTATTATTGTCAAAGCATCACTTCACATAACTAACTGGTGCTTAATCATACAGGTACTGTGACATCTGGAACAAGCTTTTGTTACTTTGTACTATTATCAGTATATTTTTAAATCTGTTCATAAGCCTGTTCTTTACAGAAATTAACCAATGCCTGCAGTCCCAGTTTTGAATCAAGTGGATAATAGCACCCCGGTGGTAATATGCTTCTTTATCTCTAACTTTATCTCTTATATATTTTCCATACCATATTGTATTTTTCTTCAGTAGTCCTACTATAAACTTTAATACAACAAAACAAATTAAAGCTGAATATGTTTACTTTTATCATTTTCATTACTAGCAATCCTGAGGCTTTATTTTCAGATTGAACTGCACAGCTATGACTGCACTGACTACTGTACATGCTTGCACAATTTGGGAATTTGCATATATGTGATGTGCCATTTGTGACTACTCCCTGCCATGAAACTGAGCTACACTGTATATTTAAACAGAATATATATTTTAAAAGTTAGCATTTGTAAAAAGATAAGATTTCTTGAAACATTTATTAGATTTGCTTATTGACAGTAGGAGCTGGAAAGGAAGTCCTAAAACTGTTAACTTAATGCTTGGCTTAATCTTATATTCTCCTTGATTTTTTTCCTATTCCCCTCCCCTCCTGCCCCCAGCACCCCATGAATATACTTGGGGATGGGTTGCTAATACAGTAATCACTATCATTATATCCTTTGAGGTTGATGCTAATTAGTTTTTATTGTGTTATCTCCAAGCATCCAAGTACAGAATTATTCCTCGTGATTCCAGCCAAATCTCTTGTTCCCTGACACTATTCACTAATAATCAGGGGAGGCTCTAGGCACCAGCAAAGCAAGTAGCTGCCTGGGGCAGCCCATTTGCAGGGGCGGCAGCTGGCAGGGATCCAGCCTGGGAGCTAAGAACCAACAGGGAGCCCTGGGAGCTGTAGTTCCTTGGTTAGCTCCCTGCCTATAGAACCAGCCCTGGAGCAGGGAAAGAACTACATTTCCCAGCATTCCCTTGGCCGCTATCAACAGGAAAGGGAGGGGGCGGGAGTATGGTAGCTGAAATATCATGCTGCAGCTTGCTGTGAATGGAGAGCTCACTGCTAGAGCAGGGTGGCACTGTGAATGGGGAACAAGTGTGCCCAAGGAGTAGAAGGCTTTGGCCAAGATATTCCCTTCAGAAGACATCCCCAGACTGGATTAGGGATACTGGTGTGACCTCACCTTGCAGCCCCAAAGAAGGAATTGGGTGGACTAAATGGACAGTGCCCCTCTCTATCTGAAGCCTAGCAAGGGAGATATGTGGATCCCACTAGAATTTAAAATTAAAAGTAAGGGAGGGGAGGCTCTGGACCTGGGCGGCTTTAGATACAGTAACAGGCACTTAGGAGGATTTCCACTTCTGAGCCATGGAAGCAGAAATCGACTTTTCCTTTCCAGATTTAGCTAATATTCAGAAAGGGAATCTAGCACCTGCCTTCCAGATTTGAACATCTCAAAATTCAGGAGTGCTCAAGCTCAATTTGGGCAGCTGTTACTTCATTTCTCCCAAATCAAATATACTGATTCACTGTAATTTGCTGTAAAAAAAAAAGTAGGATAAAATTGAGCAAGAAATGCTTCCCAGTGTTTTTTAGGACTGGAATTGCTATTTTCAACAGCCATTGACTTTTTTTTTTAGTTTTATTGGTTTAAAAGGAAGACAGTGATATTGCATTGCAAATTCCCCATAGAAACAAAGAGTGGAACAAAAGAATAATAAAGGCACCTCAACTTTTCCTTATTTATGGAGGACAGTCTTATAATATGCATCCAGATATCCTCCAATCACACAAGCTGAAAATTGTTCCACTTTACTGCAGTTCTGTAACCATATGGGAACCAATCCTGTCTGTGTTCTGTGCACATCCAAAATTCCTGCTGAATGACCCACCCTGGGAGCAAGTTACCAGTGACCCAGGGCTGGGGTGGAAGGAGGGTGCAGGTGGGGAGGGGGGAGAGCCCAGGGCTGGGGTGGCAGGGGGTGGGTGGGTGGGTGGGGCACTGGTGGGTGGCAGGGAGGAGCCCAGAGCTGGAGCAGCACCGGGTGTGTGTGGGGGGGGAGCCCAGGGCTGGGATGGCAGGCGGGTGCGGGTTGGGGGAAGAGAGCCCAGGGCTGGGACGGCAGGGGGGTGCGGGTCAGGGGGGGAGAGCCCAGGGCTGAGACGGCAGGGGGGTGCGGGTCGGGGGGGAGAGCCCAGAGCTGGGGCGGCAGAGGAGTGCGGGGGGGAGCCCAGGGCTAGGGTGGGGGCAGCCAATTTTTTTTTTGCTTGGGGCGGCAAAAAACCTAGAGCTGGCCCTGCTAATAATATCACACCTGGTTCGAGTTTTAGCCATCAAATGTCCTGTAAAAAGTTCTTAGTAAGATATTTTTTTATCCTAAGAAATGTTTGCTGGTAATGTAGTCTACACTATTTCTTTGCACAAACTGACAGAAATTGTTGTTATCTAAAATATCACAAACTTCTGCAGTCTTGATAATTGAGAATGTGAACTTGGCTTTCTTCTCCGTAGACTACACTGGATGTCCATTAGTTTCCAGGTAGAGTATAAGGGGTTGACTTTGACTTTATAAAGCCCTAAGTAGTTTGGGACATGTTTAATTTAGAATCCACTTCTGTTCCACAATTTTGATTTGCAGAGGCATTGAGTTGTCAACTCCTCTGTTGTTATTGGGTGCTTTCTCTTCTCACTTTGCAACCTTTTTGGTGACCACTGGCTTGTAAAATGACCTTTAATGCTAAATATATGTGTGTTTACTGCTTGAGGTTGCAGGTATAATTCTTATTAGCTGTAATAGACTGTTATCTTCCTATGTGGCCAAGCCACTAGAGGATTAAGACTCTCACTCTCCTAATTGGATTACACTTGTGTGGCTTTACTAGATCTTCTACAGTGATGATTCACACATCTATCTCTCCACTTGTGACTTCTCTTAATTCATCCATTCCCACATCGGTACCTGTTTTGGTGACATCACCTTCTAGACATCTCACTATCAACTTGTGCATAAAATAGCCAAAGCCGAACTCCTTATTTTTCTTCCAAGTTTTCTGAGTGACCCTCCCTACCCTCACTTTCTGTTACAGTTGACATCACCATCATCACTCATCTTTGACTCCTCCCTCTCTTTGCCCCTTACATCCAGGCTGTGTCCAGATCCTGCTACCCTCAATCCTGTTTTCCTCTTCTGATCGTCCCCGACCGCTCTGGCAAGAATGGGCTGAATGGGTCCCAAAGCGTATCTCGCACACATGCTTGAATCTACTTGGACTGAGGAAACAACCATTGTTATTAAATGCTCAGCAAATATTATGTGACTTGTGCTCCTCCTGAGTTTGCAGTGGAAGGAACAGGCCATCGTTCATGTGAACTCCTGGACCCTGCGGAGTCATCCACTCTAACCACAGCATGTGAAGTGGTATGTCCCACCGGATCCCAGTTTGTGTTGCTGCCCTTAATTGAAACTGCTCATCATAATTAAACCAAGACATGCTCCCAAACATATTGTATGCCTGCCTGATTATATTCATATACTTAAACAAGGCAGGGCTTCTCTCTGGGTAAACCTGCATAAATAAGGAAGGCAGCCTCTCGGTTTCTCATGTTCTAGGCACCCATGGCCACTTGGTTAACTCCTTATTCCGTTTGCTCTGTCCCAGCTTACTTTCTGGTCAACACCTCCTTGTGCAAGAAGTATAATATGTCCACGTATTCCCCTCTCAGGATTGTATCCTTAGTTGTACTGGGCAAGTGAACTCCCATTGGGTCATCCACCTCAGCATATCCATACTCAGGACTGCCTGACAGGGCATCCTCGGTGCCCTGTACCCTCACAGCCCACACAGGAAGCTTAACTCTATCTCAGGAGGTTATACATCTTAAAGACTGGTGAGTTGAAATGTGCCCAGGGGTTTCAACCACACTGCTTCCCCCCACACCCATGCAAGGGGTCTGCCCCACCTGCCTGCCTCCCAACTACCAAACTCATGCCTATGCTGGCCCTTCCCTGGAACCCGGACCAGACAAGGGTTGACAACTTTCTACTCTCACAAAACCAAACACCCTTGCCCCACCCCTCCTCCGAGGCCCTCCCCATGCCCCAACCCTTCTCTGAGGCTCCACCTACCGCTCACTCCATCCCCCATCCCTCTGTTGCTCACTCTCCCCACCCTCATTCACTCACTCATTTTCACTGGGCTGGCTCAGGTGGTTGGGGTGCGGGAGAGGGTGCAGACTTCAGGGTTGGGCCAGAAATGAGGAGTTCAGGCTGCAGGAGGGGGCTCCGGGCTGAGGCAGTGGGTTGGGATGCAAGAGGGGGTGAGGGCTCCAGTTGGGGGTGCAGGCTCTGAGGTGGGACCAGGGATAAGGGGTTTAGGGTACGGAAGGGGCTCTGGGATGTGGGGTGGAGTTGAGGGGTTTGGAGTATGGGAGGAGGCTCCAGACTGAAGCAGGTTCCTGACCAATGGGAGCTGCAGAGCCAGCACTTGAGGTGGAGACAGCGTGCGGCGTTGCCTGGCTGCCCTACGCATAGGAGCTGGATGGGGGACATGCCACTGCTTCCGGGAGTCGCAGAACCATGGCAGGCAGGGAGCCTGCCTTAGCCCCGCTGCGCTGCCAACCGACTTTTAATGGCCTGGTTGGTGGTGCTGACTGAAGCCACTAGGATCTCTTTTTGAGCTGATGTTCCAGTCGAAAGCCAGACACCTGGCAACCCTAGGCCAGATGCATCATGCACAGATGGCTGAAGCTGTCTCAACAACTGCAGATTAGGTTGCAGCAGCTGTGCAACATCATTAGTGTCTCCAGTAGGGGTGCACCCTCCAGATAGATCTGACACAGATTTTGGGACTCCCATTCCTTGTCCTGGCCCATTTGTTACCCCGCAAGGCTCAGTCCCGTCCCCATCAAGTACATTCTGAGATGGACAATTTGGCAGGAAATCACCTGTGCCACCTGTCCCCACAACCTCTGTCTGTTTCAGAGAACACTCACCACTGGAATCAGCTTCACCCCTGTTTCCTGGGTTCAGTGTAGAAGAACATCCTGGTTCTGGGTGGCCCACTACACTTTGGAAGCCCCGCAGTGCTGTGGAAACAACCTCAGAAACAACCTCACTGACCACTTGCTGCAAATGGCTGCTGACTATCCCACCAGCAAACACAGCCTGAAGACTGATTTGTCAGAGGCAGCACTTTGTACAAATAAAAATACCAAGTTGTCTATGGCCCAGGGGGACTGAGTGAAAAGCATCAGATGAGGTTTGGTTCACTCAGAGTATCCTGAATATACAAACACAGTGGTTTGAACATTGGCCTGCTAAAGCCAGGGTTGTGAGTTCAATCCTTGAGGAGGCCACTTAGGGATCTGGGGCAAAAATCTGTCCGGGGATTGGTCCTGCTTTGAGCAGGGGGTTGGACTAGATGACCTCCTGAGGTCCCTTCCAACCCTGATATTCTATGACAGCCCTCTAATTGCTACAGTGGTATTTCCTACAAATTAAGAAGCATGACAGACTCCTGGAGGGAGCTCTGCCCTATTAAAGGAGAGAAAAAACACAGTAATTTTGATTTGTATACAAAGAAGTTTCATATCAAGGTCCAGAGAAGTGACAGTCTCTTTCTAGAGACACACTTACAATACTTTGCCCAGTTCTCAGTACCTCAATACCAGGATGATGTTAAATTGGAGAAAATTCAGAGAGCCAAATATAAAACAAAGTGCTGGTTAGATAGTTTTGTTCTTTTAACTAGTCAAAGCTGAGAAAATTTCATGTAATTTAAATTTAAATGTACTGATAATACTGCATTAAGAAGTATTTGAAGGGCGTGAATACCACAAAGGGAGAATAGTGTCATAGAAGACAAGGATGATATAAATAGGAGTAATGAGATTAAATTAAGTGCATGAAAATTTAGGTGGAACATTAGAAAAATGTTCCAAACTATGAAATCTCATAGACTGTGGAGTACTCTCTTCAAGGTAAAAGGTGCCAGTTCCATCACTCTACTCATTTAAAACTGGTCAAAGCACAGAAAAAGTACACTATAAGAGCCAATTTTGCAATGGTAGGGGTATATATTAGATTACCTAACTCTCTCATTGGCCTGCATGATTCAATATACAGTATATAACTGCTCGTAAAAAGCACATTGATAATTTACAAGCCACTTAACATGAATGGTTACAACTTTTCTTATAATCCTCTGCTTAAGAATACAATAAACACTGATGCTGAACTATATTTACAAATTTACATGAAGTACAGAAGCCAACAAGAGTGCAGGAAAAGCTTCCTGATAATCACATATTTAGGGTGTTTTCTATTAGTTTGATCTAAGGATTAAATTTTGCAATATAAAAGTCAAAGGAAAATGGCCTTGTTGAGACCATCTCACTGGTTAACCGCTAGATTGGTTGGTAGTGACGTATGCCGGAGCAGAAACTCCAGAAAGACATCTAGATGCAAGGCCTGAGACGCTTGTAGCACTGCAGACACTCTGGTGTAGCATGATTCCCTTTGGTATACGCTCCTTGCAGCCTGTCATGGATGGTGAGTTAGACCTCAGAAAGTGTTTGGCAGTTTGAAATGAGTACTCAACCTCATTTAGGGCCATTTTCTTTAACCCCCAACACATATCACCTCTAGAAGACCCCCTTTCAGAACCTATTTTAAAACTAAGCTCCTCACACGTTAATGAGTTCTTGATTATTGTAAGCAATTGGACTAAGTATTGTTTGCTTTAAATGCTTCCTCCCCCACCCCAATAGACTCATTATGCTCAAGTTATTTATAAAGACTATGAAGAAACAGAGAATGCTAATTCCTTATTCTTCAGTTTTCTTCTATTTGCTTTTATGGTTGGCATTTGATGTGGGTAATTTCTTCTTCTTAATTTATTTTTAACACTCTTCCCTTCCTTTTTTCTCCATCATCCACTGACCCACTAGAATGGCATCTGAAAATGGTATCAGCTAGCTGCTTACCAGAATATAAGTATATCACAGAACTGATTTATTTTTATTTTATTTTTTACTACTATTGGAATGAAAATCAACTCAGGGGAATGGGGAATAAAAGTATTTTGTTTGTTGAGGGATTATTGCTTCTTAGGTATGTCCATGACATCAAGTCAGGTTGAACTGTTGGTAAAATTTTCATAAATGTTGAAGTACATAGGAACATACAACAGGACTAGAAGGGACCTCCTGAGTCATCAGTCTAGTCTCCTGTTATCATACATCTTCACTGCTATTTTTAGTCATGCTAACTAGATTATAGCTAATATGAGTATGTCTACGTGAGATGCAATCATACCTCCAACTGCAGTGTAGACATATCCTTTGTCTCATCTCATAAAATAGGTTTCCATTTTCTGATAATCTTAGCATTCCTTCTCTGCATCTTTTCCAGTATGAATTCATCCAACTTGAACAAGGGTTCCAGAACTGTACACAGATTATATCTTATCAGTGCATTGTACAATGGCGTTAATGCTTCCCTATCTCTACTGGAAATGCCTCATCTAATACATCCTAGGATGTATTTAACTTTTTCATGGCCACATCACACTGGTGGCTAATAATAATCCTATGATCAAATAATACACTCAAGTCTTTCTCCTCCAATATTTCCAACTGATGAGCAACCACTTTATAGCAGAAAAATTTATTAGTTCCTCAGTGCAGACACTTTATAGTATTAAATTTCATTCCATTTCTATTAATCCAGTCCTTAATATCATCACATTCTTCCTGTATGATATTTTGGCCCTCCTTTGTATTGACAATGCCTCCCAACTTTGTGCCATCAGCAAATTTCATTAGCACACTCCGAACTTTTGTGCCAAGATCATTAATGAAAATATTAAATAAAGTAACTTCAAAGACCAATTCTTGAGGCACTCCACTAGTAAGACCTCTTATATCTCAACAGTTCTCCTTTAGCCAGTTGTCATGGCTCATGTTGTCATTTCCCCTTTAGCCAGTTCCTTATCCACCTTATAATTCTTATACTAATCCACATCTTCTCAATTTTACTTAATAATTTCCCACATGATACTATATCAAATGCTTTACTGATGTCCAGATAGATTAGACTGATTGCATTTCCTTTGTCAAAAAATATCAGTTATCTGATCAAAGATATGAGGTTAATCTGACAAAATGCTGGTATACTTTTGGTTAACCCATGTAGTCTTATCTCATTTTGCATTTACCACCATGTTGTTCATCTTTCTTTCAAAATTAGTTCTAAAGCCTATTGATGTCAGACTAATTGATCTTTTTTCCCCACCTCATTCTGCTATTCTCCAGTCATATAGTAGTACCCCCAATTTGATGGATTTATTACAAATCCTTGAATTTCAAAGGAATTTAGGCTCCTAAGCCAAGTAGGTGCTTCTACAAAATCTCTCAAGTGCTCCAACCTCTTTGAATTCCCAAATCACATTGATCCTTTAGCTCTACCCACCCTAGTTACTGTTCCTAACTTGTAGAAATAGAATAACTCATATAGCCCCAAACGAGTGTGTTTAGAATGGTATATTTTCTACTTCAAACACACCAACTTGACAAATGAGGTTTTAAATAAAGTGGATGGCATATCCTTGCATTAATATTTCTTGCAAATGCACAGAGAAGAAATCATAAGTAACTGAAATACTCTCATACGTAATATATGTGCCTTTAGGGTACAGAAACTTTGGCAATGATTCATGGCATAAATAAATATTTATTGCATTTGCCTGTATTTGCACTTCCATCAGATTTTACTAATAAGAATGCTGTTTGAAGGCTTCAATATAAAGTTTCTTCAGGCAATGAACAACACTTTTTAATGCTGAACACAGCTACAGACAAGAATAAAAATCGGTATTTTTGTATGCAGGCATGCTGGTAAGTGTACAAATTTATGTAACATCTGTTCTGTTTTGCTCGTTTACCTGATTTTGCAACCTTTAGTCAGTCACTTACTCATGAAAGTAGTTTATCCACTAACTTGTACTCTGTACCTCTTTGGATCGGGGGCAGAGGCAGTTTGTCCAGACAGAGGTAGTGAAGACAATGGCAGCATTGTTGCCTGAGGAGTCGTCTGCCCGTGGAGGGGATGCAAGAAGTCACCCTGGAACTGTAAAACTTTCTTTATTGCAGGTCCTCAGATTTAGAAGCTTCACCCTCAGCTTTCTCACCAACCTCTTTACCCCATTCCAAGCACGGATTTGGAGCAATCATTTTTTTCAATTGCTCCGCTCTGGCTCCACTCCAGCTCCAGACACAAACCTACTATTCCACGCTCCAGCTCCGGGCTCCACTCCAAAGCCCTGATTCCAAGGAACCTCAACAAGGTGAACATGACTAAGCTGTGTGAGTCCTGTCATAAATTTTAGCAGAGGATGTAGGATATTGGCCTAATGTACTTAAATCAGCAATAAAGTGATCACCAGTGTACAACTCTTTCCTGCCCTGAGAAGTATTGCACATTGGTAGAACTGGTCAAAAGTATTTGAATTTGGATTCCTTGATTAAATTTCTCATTGGAAATTTACACTGTGATAATAACCCCCTGCACTGTTTTGCATTTTCATCCAGCAATAGAGATTGTTGAAATGTATTTGATTATAGAAATTTCCACTGATTTTTTTCTAAAAAATAAAGGTAAAGCTTTTTTGAATTTTTTTTTTTACTCTTATCCAAGCTGCTATACTCATGGAAATAGTTATAATAGTGACGGGCTAGCCTACCCTCCCCATGCTTATCCAAACTCCCCCATGCAAACAAAGTGCAGGTGGAGAGAGGTAGTTACATTTGCTTGGAGAAGACTCTGGCTTATTCCCTAGAACCGATATTGCTCTCTTGCAGTTATAACTGTCTCATTTACTTGGTGAATCAACCATTTGCCTTAGCATTACCTCCTGGTAATAAATGCCCCAGAAGTGTTGAAGAAGTGTGTAGAAAAGGTGACTGCTGTAATGACCTTTCAGTGACTGTGGTTTGTGCTCCCAAGCGTACCAAACTCTGTTGTGCAGGCTGGTGTGAAGGAACGAGCAGGGCCGTGGCCACCACACCTTGCCCTCCATGACTCTGCCTTTATTGGGGTTTCTATCACTGTTCTCAGCAATAACATCTTTGTTCAAGGAGAAAGCAAGTGCCAAGATTGTGCTTAACTCTCTCACAAGCACCTACATGGCTGGTGGGGAGGCTTCTTTCATTTTTCCTCCCATTGTCCGTTTGCGTTTCTGTATAGGGCTGGGTTCAATCTAGCCCTTGCATTATGAGGTTCTGAGGGCAATTTTTTTTTCATGGCTTAAGAACCATTAAAATCTATGATTCCATTTAAAAAATATATTTTTGTTTAAATTGCCAAGATCAAATAAACCTGGAAGTACAGAATACTTCAATATCAGGCTCAATACAGTAGATTTAACAGTGAAGCTTGAAAGTTTGTTGCAAAAAATACATATTTACACAACTATTCAGATAAACAGTCATATATTTCCCAAACATTTATATGATCATATCTTAGATCCACTAAATGCAGTAAATCGGTCAAATTCCCACCAAATACATGTAGCATAAATATACATATTTATATTTTGAGGTATTCCTGTGGGAATTTTGAATACCTGTTTTCATTCTGTAAATATTGTATGTAACAGAATGCATATCTGTTCTTTTATGTTTGAGGATCATATGTTTTTATAGAAATAATTTTAATTCACAATCTAAATTGAAAAATAAATAGATATTGTACACTTGGGAAGCAGTTTTGTCATGATATAATGCCTCGCATCCGTACAAGAGCAAGGACTGGCATTGATTATTTGGTCCTGATGAAAATAATTTATAATGTACAGTACGTCTTCTCAACTGCAGTGAACATCTGCAGCCACCATTATATTAAAAGAAAGAGAAACATAATTATCTCACAATATAATATCAACTAATATTGCAAGACTAAATACTTATTACTTATCTTACTGTACTGGCTTATATAATAAGCAATACAAGTTTCCAAGAGGATTACAGTATCATTAGTTTTTTGGGTTTTTTTTTTTTCCTCTCTCTCTCCTGAACTACCTACATTGAATAGATTTCTTTTTGTGGTTAGCTATGCCTGTCAGAATGGTGGCATGCATTTTCTCAACCTCATACTACATGTCCTTTTATATCTTTTTCATTTTCAGTAATGTCAGATAGGATCCTTCTTAAACTACAGCACTCTCTTTCTTTAAAGGGAACTAAAGTCTCATTTATCACTTCTAAGCTATTTTCTTTCTTTCTTTGACTGTTTTTAGCATCTCAGCCAATATTGTGTTTAAATTCCTAGCAAGACCAAAGCCTATTTGTAGTATCTGAGAAGGGAAAATAATATTTCTATATAATGAAAAGACCTGGTGGAGAGACTCTGGCACACAACGCAAAAATGAGTCCACTTGTATTACTACGATTTTCTCTAGAATTTCCAATCATGCATTTTTATTTTCATTAGTTATAACACACTTTGAGAATTTTGAAACCACTCAGTTATAGTAGATCTGGAATTATGATTAATCTAAACCATTGCAAACACTCAAACATGCACCAGGATGAGGTATAGTCAATATATGAGATTGGGAGAGTGGAATCTAATCAAGAAAGAGACATACACAACAAAAGAGCATGATCAAATAATCATATAGAACTAGGATACCCATCCAGGTCAGGAACCACTACCAATGCAATTTTTAGAATTGTTTATTTCTTCATTGCACAAGAAGCCACTTATTTAAGAATGCATCAGAAATCAGTTTCTTTCCAGGTAGCACAAGGCCCAGATGGCTGTGGAAGCAGGATAGTGACTATGGAATAGGCTGATCTTTCTACAGCACTCTCCTGCTCTGCTTCAGAGACTTGTAGAGCTAGTTGAGAGGGATTTCTGTCTCTCACATTACTGATAGACTCTTGGTTAGCAGGAGAGACTTCAGCCTCTTCTCAACTGCTAAATTTTGTGGGCCTGAGGTGATCAAGAAATCAGATTGTTGCTCTTACTCTCATTCTGGTCAACAATTCTGTTCCAGGGAGAGAGTTTAATACAGACCACAATCCCTTTAATTGTCTTCCCTGGCTAAATTATATCCAATCAGAAGAAAATGCTGCCCCATGCACTAGTACTTTGGGGAGGCTGGGAAGATCAGTAAAGTATCTATGGTACCATTTTCTTGACTGCTATACCTGTATATTGCCAATTCAAGGAATTAATCACCTACTGCCAGAAGAGAAATGATCACACCAAAATCATGAAGAGCCACAACAAAAAATTTGGGCAGGATAAGGATCCGGGTGATTTTACTCAGTTTTAAATATTTTGTCAAAATTTAAAGAATTCTCAACGTGAAATAGAACTTTTGAAATCAAATTTGTCCATAAATGCCTTATACTATAAATGTTTGAATAATATCTTGAGGGAGAGAGAGGGAAAGTGTAGGAGAGGGAAAAAGACAGAGGGCGAGTACAACACCAATGCACGGTATTTCTCAATAGCATAGTAAAAGTAAGACAGGTGATTTACATCTCTATGTCTTCCTTTTCTGAATGAGTGTCACATTTTAAATAAACAAACAAACAAACAAACAAAATCAGTAGCTTGCAACATTCCACAAAAAACTTCTTGATCAAAACCATGAACATTTTTTGTCCCTAGTAGTTTTTTTTTACTATCTATTTAATCTCGCACAAAAACTAGTGTCATCAAACTGCTACATGCTGTCTATATTTTACTTCCATTCAGCAAGCACTTTTTCTGAATCTATCAAGTTAATCCATTATTCTTACTAAGAAAAGAAGAACAACAGCTTGTTCTATATTTTAAACAGAGCACAACTAACACCAAGCCAAAGCCTATGATAATAAATACTACATAGTCTTTGTTTGGGGTCTGCAAAACTATCAGTCATATAGTCAACGCAGAATTAACATTCTTCAGTTTCTTTTCTAACAGATATGTCAGAAGGCATGATCATTTTAATATAGTATTTCTTAAAAGGTCCTTACCTTTTGAAAGACTTTCCCACCTTTGGAATACCCTTAAAATGGAACATTTATCTGTTAAAACAGAACATATCATTTATTGTTAGTGATATTTCAACATTTTAACTATAAACAAATCTCTATTCACTCAGCAAACATAAAAAGCACTTCAATGTAAATACTGGCAATCATATTTATTCATTAACCCCAATCAGTATCCATTGTTTAATGTTAATAACTAAGAGATCTACTATTTCAGTGGGAGTTAGGTGCCCTGTGGGATTTTCAAAAGTGTATAGGCACCTATCTACATCTCTAGGTATCTATATACCTTTAAAATCCAGCTCCTAGTCATTTGGGTGAGCTTTCTTTTCTTTCCTTTTCTGAAAATACATAGAATACCACCCAGTAAAGTCTTATGACAAACCACATTATCTCCTCAGATAGTAAAAAGCATGCGGGTAGTGAAAATTCAGTTGTCCTGAGAATTGCAGTATAGAATTTTCCCGCTATCCTCTGGGCCAAATTTTTAAAAGTGTCTCAGCCAAGCAGTGAATTCTAGGTGCATTACTGTGACAGTATTTAGGCATTTAGCTACTTGATTTATAGATACAAATGACATACATTTGAAGTTTTTGAAGTATGTAAGGTACAGTTACCCATTTGGCACAGGGGAAAGATAAAGTTTTGGGCTTTGTAGGGTAATTCTGTTTGGAGGAGTAATTGATGATGTAGAGCCAGGTTAATCCTTGGTGTGTACACATATAACACAAATATGGGGGAGGGATAGCTCAGTGGTTTGAGCATTGGCCTGCTAAACCAGGGTTGTGAACTCAACCCTTGAGGGGGCCACTTAGAGATCTGGGGCAAAAATCAGTACTTGGTCCTGCTAGTGAAGGCAGGGGGCTGGACTCTATGACCTTTTGGGGTCCCTTCCAGTTCTATGAGATAGGTATACAAAAAGTCTTGTTTCCTTGAGCAGCGATAGGACCATGCAGCACCCAGACACTCTACTTGCTCAGAAATCCTCTACTGATCTCCTCCAGCCAGCACTGGATTCAAGAAAAGCCTGTTTCTCTGCCTCTACTTTTATTCAGGGTTACCCCACAAGTGCTATTCCTGGCTGACTTACTCCAACTCATACAGCCTGGAACCAATGCCTAACCCCTGAGTTTGGAATCCCTTGGGGAAACCTTATCAACGGAGAAGTCAAAAAGGTGACAACTGTGAGGGAAGGGAAGTGATACCCAGAAAGGGAAGAAGGGGGTGGGTAATTTGGGAACTGTGCCTTTGTTCTGCTCTAGTGATAGAAAGCAGACAATTATATCTTAAAAGGTATGTATGCTCTTTTTGCTTTGGATTGCTCTACAGCTGCATAAGATCAGCTAGAAGTTACCAGTGAATCTGGCCCTAAAAGTTAAAAGTTTTATAAAGCGATTTAAGATTTATTCTTCATACATTCAAATCATTTGAAATATCACATAGTAACATTGTCTTTGAGCTTTGTATTTACTTTTCATGTATAACTAACTATTTTTTTTAAATGAGGAAATTTTCAGATGAAAACTTAGTCATGATTCAGTTAAGGTTGAAGGTACATATCAACACTTCAGTTTGAAAGCTTTAGAGATCCCAAATCAAGCATTATAAACCCTGGAAGATCTGCAATGATACCATGAAGGGAAAAAAAAATGGAACATCTTTTACAAAACATTTTATCTAATCTGGGACCACAAATACTAACATGGTTATTGCATGACACCAGTGCAGGAATGAGTTGAGCCTGTTTGGATGCCTTAGCTGTGTGTTTCCATCTCATATGTGAATCTGACCCATAGTTATTATTCCAGGAAATAAATTTAGTCCAATAGCATAAAAAACAAGGATTTTTTAATCATTTCCAAGATAATGATGGAGTGAGAACCAAGCACACTTGCAACTATATTTTTAGTTTGAGATTTATTTTCAATTTTTCATTAGAAAAGTGAGAAAATTAGCAAGCACTCCTCTCACTTATATTATTGACGTAGATCATGGGATTGATGTTTCTCACAGGAAACATAATTATTGAAAAAATATAGTCATAAAATAAAAATTACTTTAAAGAACAAATGTAGTTCTCCTTGCTTTCACCCTTCAGTTCCTTCATTGTGCAGAATAGCATTTATTTTAACAAATAGGCTTATGCAAATAATATTAAACATGGGCCCAGGATTCAGAAAATTCAGTGCTTTCAGAAATACCATTCCCTAATGAATAATGCTTGAAGCACAGTAGTTTTTTTATACTTTGAGTGGCTAGAGTTGTTGGATTCTTTCCATTATGCTATTTTGTTAATATGAATTTGACAATATGGTGATTCAGCAATGCCAAAAATATGACAGGCATAGCAAATCTGTCTTCCAGACTGTAAGGGAAGGAAAAGGGAATTTTAAGCTAAAGATACATATGTAAACCGAGGCTTGCTACATCATGCAGCAGTGAAGTCTATGGACCTAGCAAGAAGAAAAAATAACCAATAAATATATAGCAGAATTGTTAAAAACTTGACAATTAACCAGTGTTGGGTATGTTTAAAAATCAGAGCCCAGGCTCCTAATGCAGAAAAGCTCAATAAAGCTATAGTAATATTAGAAGACACCAACATCTTCCTTCTTCCACCTGGTTATAAAGGTAATCTTCAAATTGTGAATCCAAGTAAAGTGATGCAGTGATATTTGAAGACAACATGAAATAATTTAGAGTTATCCCCTGCCACTATTTATCAAAATGGGGTGTTAAATTATAATGATTAGGCTTCACATTTTAATATCAACATAGCTATCATTATCCTTTTCAACTGATTTAATCAACTGATGTCACTGCACTCAAAGCACAAGAATTTCAAATTAGTGGATAACACTATGAACTCAGGAAAGAAGATGCAGATCAACGTAAGCTACAGTGAGTGGCATTCTGGTAGAATGAATGGGCATAGTCTCCTGAGGACTGAAGTATTTCTTGTGTTCTATTTATGACTACAACAATCACAAAATACATGTATCTCACCAACACTTTAAACCTCTCCAATAAGTTAGGCATCATTATGTAGTTAGGTGGTAGAATTTTGTGAAGTCTCAGTGGAGTGAAGGTCATACTATAAGCTGGCTTTTTGACAGTTTAGTGACATGCTTCCACTCGGGGGGGGGGAACCAAACTTTTGCCCAGATCCTGCAAAAAATTATGCATCAGCTTAACTTTAATGAGACATGAATAGTCCTATTGAACTCAGAGTTGCATGGGACTACTCACATGCTTAATGTTCAAGGCCTAAAATACCAGGTATCTCCCGATATTCTAATTCCAAAGATATGTCATTGAAAGGCACTCACACAGCAGGGGAGACACAAAGTGAAAGAATTAAAATAAACAAACCTAAAAACACACACTGATCTATTTGCCACAGTAATAGCATTTATTCATATCTATTATATTTATCATTATGCAAAAGGATTAACTGAGGAGCATCAAAAACTCCAAAATGTCCACTGCAGAACAAATTAATGATAAAGTAAACTTTGAAAAGTACACCTCAAGACCAGGAAAAAAATGCTTCAAAATTCTGGCCCTATCATAGCCCAGATCAGCTCTGAAGGGACCACTTCCAGAGTGTGAGTATGTAGCTTATTCTGCATACCAGCACAATCCCTAGTTTCTCCACTAAAGCTGCAAACTAATGCCAATTGTGGTGGTAGTTTTTGTGATGTGGACACAACTAGGTACTGAAATCAACAATTACATTCCCAAAGGAGTGTTAGATAATAACCATTATGGAAACTGTTTCTGTCACTACTGACTTGGGTCAAAGTCAAACTTTGTCCACTCTCTTGAGCTAATATTTACGATTAATGCAACCAACCCCAAATGCAGCATTGCTGAAAGAATCATAGAATCATAGAATATCGTGGTTGGGAGGGACCTCAAGAAATCATCTAGTCCAACCCTCTGCTCAAAGCAGGACAGGTCCCCAACTAAATCATCCCAGCCAGGGCTTTGTCAAGCCTGACCTTAAAAAAACTCTAAGGAAGGAGATTCCACCACCTCCCTAGGTAATCCATTCCAGTGCTTCACTACCCTCCTAGTGAAAAAGGTTTTCCTAATATCCAACCTAAACCTCCCCCACTGCAACTTGAGACAATTACTCCTTGTCTGTCATCTGGTACCACTGAGAACAGTCTAGATACATCCTCTTTGGAACCCCCTTTCAGGTAGTTGAAATCCCCCCTCATTCTTCTCTTCTGCAGACTAAACAATCCCAGTTCCCTCAGCCTCTCCTCATAAGTCATGTGTTCCAGCCCTCTAATCATTTTTGTTGCTCTCCGCTGGACTCTTTCCAATTTTTCCACATCCCTCTTGTAGTGTGGGGTCCAAAACTGGAAACAGTACTCCAGATGAGGCCTCACCAATGACAAATAGAGGGGAATGATCATGTCCCTCCATCTGCTGGTAATGCCCCTATTTATGCAGCCCAAAATGTCGTTAGCCTTCTTGGCAACAAGGGCACACTGTTGACTCATATCCAGCTTCTCACCCACTGTAACCCCTAGGTCCTTCTTTGCAGAACTGCTGCCTAGCCATTTGGTCCCTAGTCTATAGCAGTGCATGGGATTCTTCCGTCCTAAGTGCAGGACTCTGCACTTATCCGTGTTGAACCTCATCAGATTTCTTTTGGCCCAATCCTCTAATTTGTCTAGGTCTCTCTGTATCCTATCCTTACCCTCCAGCGTATCTACCACGCCTCCCTGTTTAGCGTCATCTGCAAACTTGCTCAGGGTGCAGTCCACACCATCCTCCAGATCATTAATGAAGATATTGAACAAAACCAGCCCCAGGACCAACCCTTGGGGTACTCCGCTTGAAACCGGCTGCCAACTAGACATGAAGCCATTGATCACTACCTGTTGAGCCCGACGATCTAGCCATCTTTCTATCTACCTTATAGTCATTCATCCACCCCATACTTCTTTAACTTGCTGGCAAGAATACTGTGGGAGACCATATCAAAAGCTTTGCTAAAGTCAAGGAATAACACGTCCACTGCTTTCCCCTCATCCTTAGAGCCAGTTATCTCATCACAGAAGGCAATTAGGTTAGTCAGGCATGACTTGCCCTTGGTGAATCCATGCTGACTGTTCCTGATCACTTTCCTCTTCTCTAAGTGCTTCAGAATTGATTCCTTGAGGACCTGCTCCATGATTTTTCCAGGGACCGAGGTGAGGCTGTAGTTCCCCAGATCCTCCTTTTCCCTTTTTTAAAGATGGGCACTACATTAGCCTTTTTCCAGTCATCTGGGATCTCCTCGAATTGCCATGAGTTTTCAAAGATAATGGCCAATGGCTCTGCAATCACATCAGCCAACCCCTTTATCACCCTCAGAAGCAGCGCATCTGGCCTCCTGGACTTGTGCTCATCCAGCTTTTCTAAATAGTCCTGAACCACTTTTTTCTCCACAGAGGGCTGGTCACCTCCTCCCCCATACTGTGCTGCCCAGTGCAGTAGTCTGGGAGCTGCCCTTGTTCATGAAGACAAAGGCAAAAAAAAAAAGCATTGAGTACATTAGCTTTTTCTACATCCTCTGTCACTAGGTTGCCTCTCTCATTCAGTAAGGGGCCCACACTTTCCTTGACCTTCTTCTTGTTGCTAACCTACCTGAAGAAACCCTTCTTGTTACTCTTAACATCTCTCGCTAGCTGCAACTCCAAGTGTGATTTGGCCTTCTGATTTCATTCCTGCATGCATGAGCAATATTTTTATACTCCTCCCTGGTCATTTGTCCAATCTTCCACTTCTTGTAAGCTTCTTTTTTGTGTTTAAGATCAGCAAGGATTTCACTGTTAATCCAAGCTAGTCGCCTGCCATATTTACTATTCTTTCTGTACATCAGGATGGTTTGTTCCTGCAACCTCAATAAGGATTCTTTAAAATACAGCCAGCTGTCCTGGACTCCTTTCCCCCTCATATTATTTTCCCAGGGGATCCTGCCCAGTTCCCTGAGGGAATCAAAGTCTGCTTTTTGAAGTCCAGGGTCCGTATTCTGTTGCTCTCCTTTCTTCCTTGTGTCAGGATCCTGAACTTGACAATCTCATGGTCACTGCCTCCCATGTTTGCCACCCACTTTTGCTTCCCCTAATTCTTCCCTATTTGTGAGCAGCAGGTCAAGAAGAGCTCTGCTAGTTGGTTCCTCCAGGACTTGCACCAGGAAATTGTCCCCTAGACTTTCCAAAAACTTCCTGGATTGTTTGTGCACCACTGTATTGCTCTCCCAGCAGATATCAGGGATATTGAAGTCACTCATGAGAACCAGGGCCTGTGATCTAGTAACTTCTGTTAGATGCCAGAAGAAAGCCTCGTCCACCTCATCCTCATGGTCTGGTGGTCTATAGCAGACTCTCACCACGACATCACCCTTGTTGCTCACACTTCTAAGTATAATCCAGAGACTCTCAGATTTTTCTGCAGTTTCATATGGAGCTCTGAGCAGTCATAGTGCTCAGTGATGAAAGGCTGATCATTTAAAAATATGACCCTGTGAGCTAAAAAGGAAAATCCTTCACAGAAATCAATTGAAGTTGTAACAGATTTAGCCAACATTTTAAAGGGACCACAAAACACATCTAGACGAGATTTTAGTTTTCATAGGGAAAACTCTTGCTCCTTTGTTTTGAAGAAGTGAAATCCTGTGGTTAAGAATGCCTTCAGCTGGCAGTTTAAGGAATTTTGTTCCATTGTTGGCCAATTTTTCAATCTAAGGAGGTACACCTATACATTTCAGCAGCAATCAATACAGATGACATCTGGTGAAAAGTGTTTCACATATACAAAGAATCTAGTTAGGCAAATAACAATTCAGCCACAGTACAAAGCTGAGTTAGCTTGACGTGGATATAAACATGATTAAAGCTAACCTGCTCCCCTCTGTGGGAAACCATGAATCACAGAAACTGTATGAATGTGTATGACAAGTGGAATGAGGGGAAAGACCAGGAGTTGGCCCTGATTGACATGTTCAACTTGACTATATAGACCCTGATCCTGCGAACACTTATACAGAAGCTTAACTTCAGGGCTGCTACTCAAATGCATGAAGTTAAACTCATGCACAATCATTTACAGGATCATGGCCTTAATCTTCTGTTTCCAATGTGAATTTTTGTTTTAAAAGATATCACACTGTAAAGCAGAGGGTTTGTTTCTCCCAACTTGGTTTTTTCCACATGAAAGATAATTGATCAGATTTTTTTTTTGTGCTTCAGTAGTATAGAACTATTGATGTCAATATAATAATAAAAGCAGAACTCTAACGTGCCTTTGATCTCATTATCTTTGAAATACAACATAAGAGCCATTATCCATTAACTGTACAAAATTTGATTACAACAAAGGAAATCTAGACATAGTATTTTGAACATTGAGAGGATCTCATATTTTGCGAGTTATTGAGAATACTGAACAAAGGGTGTTTTCTAGACCCAAGTGAAAGCAAGAAAAATTCCATAAAAATAAGGTATTTCACATATGTTTTGCTTGTATGAACAAACAGATAGAATTTGACACCACTAATCCATATTAGGGTTATATAGTGCTGCCTATCACCATAGTAACTGATCACCTTCCATGTAAAAGCAATAATAACAGCAAAAAAATGCTAGAGACTCTGAAATCTACTTTTTTCGGGGTAAAAACTCTGCTTGGGGAAGGACCTCATTTTAATTTTTAAATTAATTAATTTCCTTTTTTTTTTTTTAAACAGATGATTTGTTTCAGGGTAATTTTTTTATGGATGCTTGACATTTTTTCAGTAGAAAAGAGTGTCATTAAAGTGGTTTGTTCCATAAATTATGTTGATGTTTCATTTTTGTACAGACTTAATCACAATTATAAAGTAGCATGGAAACTGGAAATAGAATACTCTAGATTCTCCATCAAGTTTGATTCCAAATTGATAAGAACAACAATATACTCACCACACCCCTTATTCACTAACAAAGCAGCAAGTCACTATTGTAGCTCAGATGTTATATCTGTCTTGGTCTCTTTTTTTGGAGAGAAAGAGAGACTGTTACAATTTCTTGTTGGTAGACCCTTCCACTATCAGGATTCGCACAAGCCCTTGCTATGATATATGAGGGGTAGTACTCCAGGATCTCTTGTGACAGTAACTAGGGAGAGTAGTCCAACTGTCAATGACAGCAGCCCCACTTTCTCACACAGTATGTCATCAGCAGAGGTAAAGATTATTCCGAAATGGGGATGAACAGCCTTTTAATCAGCCCCAGTAGAATAAACAAACAAACCCATACCTGTGTTAGACTATTAATTGCCCTATTCCTCATATATGCACACAGACATACCATTCACAAAGTCATAGATACAGCAAACTTTAAAAACATCATGTCTTGAAGACAGGATTGTGATAATTAGAGGTAATACTATAATATTTGTACTGCTGGTATTCATTTATTTACGTGCTCATCTTGTTTTGTGTAAAACACTACAAATGATCTCTTTGGTTTTCCTCATGCTTTAAAATGTATTTCTTAGCTATGTCTTCACTATTGTTAAATGATTTTTTTTCTGATATTAGAGCAGTGGAATAGGATTACCCCCCCCCCACACACACACACACACTAGTGGGGATAGTGGAATAGTTGCTACATCCTTTTAAACTGTTCTATATCAGATCATCCTATCACAAAACAAAAACATATTGTAAAAATAAGGACATTTATATCTTGCCATCTCTCTCTCTTAAATCAGATGCAGTCTTTTTCAGAATAACTTTCAATCGCAAAGTCCCCAGCACGAGTCCCCCCATACATGGGCAGGGACTCTCAGATTGTAACCATGAATACTGAGTAACAAATATATTCTGCCATGAATAGCTAGGTCCTCAAATTGAACAGTGAAGTTAGTGACCATCACACCTCTAACAAAAATCAACAGCTTCTCTTTGCGGAGGTTTGTGTGAATAATTTCTTGTGACCCATATAGAATTCTACCCTTCAAATTTTGTGTATGTTTTTTCAATTCAGCCTAATTGCAAAGATGGTTATAGTGAAATCTACACTACAAATGAAACTACACCAAAATCATGTTAGGGGACAACTTTTGTGTTAAAACAATAATAAAAAACAGGTTATCTGGATAGTGCTATTTATAGTGGGGTCAAGTGAAGATGACTTCTTGGGCTGCATCTTAATTGTCCTTTCAGTTCTGTGATCTAAACCTGTCTTGAACTGCGATGATCTTTCCAAAAGCTTCTGCTCTGAAGACACACTGTTTGTCATTCGGTCACTTAAGCACAAGAGTATTTACATTATGCTGAAGCATTACATGTCTCAGGTGGATGGATCTGTTTTTCATAATTAATATTCACATAAATAAGCATGTTTTCATGTTTCTCTTAATCGGGTGTTACCAATGGAACAGGTTTGTTTACTATGGATGGACATTTAGCATATTCATTGTGACACTGTTGACTTTGATCTGTGATGCCTTTGATATGTTTCAGTGCCAAGAGAATTTTTGGCTGAATTCCAGTACAATAGCCCATCTTTAGACTGCTGTCAAGAAAAGTCTGTTGGATGACAATAAACAAAATGCCATTGCCACAATAACTTTGGGGCTTTATTTATAATGTTCTCTACTCTTTGCTGGGGACCTGGTATGCACGTAAAATTCTTTATCGATTCTCCTTTAATCATAGACCAAAACTAACCCATAATGAAAGGGATAAACACTGTATTGTGACTCCTCACTTTATATCCTGCTTTAGACAAATCAGTATATGACTTTTCCCTGTAAGAACCATTAGTCCTACTAATATTTCCAGACATGCCTAAGGATCCTGTTGTTAGCTCTATAGATCTAATATATGTAACTTAACACATTTTAGTCACATTAAGATCAGAAAACTATCTTCAAAATGTCAATGAAGTGTTCCTTGTTTATTTTCAGTTGGTGACTTCTACATGTAAATTTCAGTGTTTAAGTCAGAGAAGATTTTTTTTGTTTACTGCAAGAAAAACAGATTTAAGCTATTTCTTTATTACAGAAAAGGACATCCTATGGGACCAGAGCTATGACCAGTAGTCAGTAGTAGTACTTGGACTTTTATTCCTAAAGAATTTGGCAAACAATGTTTTAGCGGCAGTAGTGTCTGAGGCAGGAATGTTTCTCCACATGAGAAATACTTTGCTGTTAAAGGGCTAGCCACACCCTTCAGGGAGAAAGAAGTAGAAGAGCGAAGGACATAAAATGTCTATCCTTATTCTACTGCTAAAGATCTTTACAGATCCACAGCCTGTCTATAGATCTGACCACAAAATAGCTAACAACCACAACAGACTAGGCAATTATCATAGCAGTAATCAAGTGAAATGAGTCAAGCACCCCAGTCCAGACTGGAGGGGGAGCAGAGGAAACCCAAAATGAATGCCGGGTCCTGGTTGCTACTATTTATTTTCTCCTCCTGCTACAGAAGATGTACACCTATTTTGGATCTAGTCCTATAGGAGGATAGACCATGGACTAAAAAAAAGACTTATGGTTAAACCAGAAGCTAAATTTGAAAGGCCTAGGACCAACACAGAGCAAGTTGGAACTAAATGGAGAGGGCAAAACTGGGAAACACCAGCCAGGAATACACCAGCGAGCTCATGCTAGCAGCAACAGTCTACATGGACCAGTTTTGAGGGCACTGAAATTGAGGTCTTGCACCAGGGGGTCCATTCAACATTCTGAACCTTAATAAGCACTGCAAATATTTTGGAGAAGAATGGGAGAACTGTATTTATTTAATAAGCAAATAATATGTTTAATTTACAACCAACATCTGCTTGCTTAGTAGGTAGCCGAGGTATGCCCCACATCACTAGGAGCCTAGATCCTATAGCTTTGAAAGGTTCATATGTCCTTAATTGGCCCTTTATTCAGACAGTCTAGGTGTAAGTTACAATAGAATCCCTTTTACTACACTACAATGTCTCTCATTCTCACACAAATGAAGAGCTATGCAGATAAAACATTTTGCCTTCTACTTCAATCATGATTCAAAAAACTTTTATCCTTTTCTATATCCAGATTCTGATTAAAAGATAGGCATAAAAAAAAAGCATTCACAAACGGAGATTCATGAATACAGTCTTCACCTACATTGTTGGGCCCTTAATAAGAATTTGTCAATGCAGTGCTATTGAACTGTAAGTATGAGTAATTCCCTTAGCTCACATTGGCTAAATTAAGTGATCTGACCAATTACTTTGCTTGGTTAATCACTTTTTCCACATAATTTGCTCTTGCTAATAGAAATTACATCTTTTTCATGAGCAGGAAATTATTCTTCATTTTCTTTCATATATACAGTATACTAACGATAAATGAACCTCACACTTCATGTCTCCAATGGAAAAGCATGAAGTAAATGAGACTTGAAGGGAGAAACATCCCCATAAGACAAATTGTAGTTCTCCTGGGCTCTACCTGTGTGTGTGTTAGAAGTGTTCCTCCCTGTCTTTGAAGCAAGACCTTCAGAGAGAATCTGCCGGTTGGCAGTTTACTGTTTCCATTGCAGCTGCAAGAAAAGATTATTGGGAGGCTGCCTCTCATCAACTATATAGGAAATTACTAAGTACAGAGATGGAGTGGGAAGGAGCAATAAGTGGCAAGAATTTTTGTGAGAGCTGGAGGACAAAGGACTTTGCACATACCTAAACTGCTATAAAAATACCTGCTTCATAGCAAAAAGACTAGTCTTGTTTCAGTTTTCCAAAATGTTTTCAAAAGTAAATGAAATTAAATTTTCTCATTAAATTCTGTTTTGTAAGTTAACATAACCATTTAATAAATCAGGAAGCATGTACAGAAAGGTAGTGCAGGCTAGTTCATGTGTGTCAGCTTTTTGTTAATAATGATAGAATACTGAATAAGAAATATTAAATAACTGCATTTGCTGCCCACGAAGGCTGTGTACTAACTAAGATCTCTGTAAAGTATATATTATAGATCCCACCTCCTTTTGGAAAAGAATAATTTAATGCTTTGGTTTGAGAGGTATTCTCTCTCCATGAGAGGGCATCGAATGTGGTAAGTTGTCTCCTTCCTTACATAACATATGCACTTCCCACCGTCTTTGGGAATGCTTCTGATTTGTTCTCCACTTTTTTTTTTAATTTTTAGAATAAAAAGTGGTGAACACTTCACATACAAACAAGGAAATGTTGACTAAATTTTCAAATATGTACATTAACTTTGGGTGCCTAACTTGAGACACTTCAAATATACTGCTTTTTTTTAGGGGAACCACATTTCTCACCCAAAGACTAAGGCCCCCAAAAATCAGTGGGCATCTTAGCCTATATTCTATACATTTTAGAATATGAGTTTCTGATGCAGTGCTTTTTCATAAACATGGTATGGATATGTTGGTTTGCTTTGAGAAAGTGAGTCTGATGAAGAGGTATATTGCAGTGTTTGGAGAAAAAAAGTAAAGATGAACAGTAAAAATTAAATAAAAGGCAATTTTGTTTCTTGTATTGACCCTTGCTATGAAGAGTTATAGCAGAGAGAATCCAGAATAATCCAATGATTTATGGATCCTAGTCCTAGTTCAAAACCACGTTTCAGATATTCTCTAAAAAAAGATAAGAAGGATACTTTAATTTTAAAAATTTCTGAAGGCTAAGGAGAGGATAATTTCTTCAAGGCTATTTTAACTAGTGTCACATATAAGACTAGAGAGGCACAGTTTTACTAAGGAAAGAAAAGTATTGGAGGTGTTCAGACCAAGTGTTCTTAAAAAATAATCTAATTAAGAAATAAACTAAGAAGTATACAAGTTCTTACAAAAGGGCAAGAGAAGAAGCCATAAGATTTTCACTGAGGGCTTGTCTACACTACATAATTAAATCAACTTTATCTAATTTGATTGTGCGTGGCCACACCATGTTCATTGTCTTGATGGAGTGCATCCTCACTAGCAGTGCCTGCATTGATTCACAAAGCAGTTCATCATGGGTAACTATCCCAAAGTGCAACTTCCCACAGTGTGTTTTGGGAAGTTTGTGCAATGTCCCACGGGACCAATGCATTGTCACAAGGGACAATGGGAACATTGCATCGGCATCCCATGATGCACTGTGCTCAACAGCAAAAAAACCAGTGGTTTACATGCCTTAAAACCACTGGGCATATGCCATAACCCCAGAAGCATGGAGCCTACTCAGCTGTGCATTCTTGCTGTGAGTATCTCAAACACCTCACACCTTCTGCAGTATTTCCAGAACTGAAGTAGGGTCCGCCACACAGAACATAGCAATGCCCTACAAGCAGCCCTACTGCAAGCCATTGAAAAAAAAATTCACAGTTGCTGCTGGCAATCACAGAACAGCTGCACTTTGTTGAGCACCATTTCTCGTCCCGTGAAACGAGCACTGACTGGCGGGACCACATCATTTTGCAGATATGGGATGATGAGCAGTGGCTGAAAAACCTTTGAATGTGGAAGGCCACCTTCCAGGAACTTTTATAAGCCCCATGAAATAATGGATTGTAGAATGCTAATAATATTTGAGGTCCATAAGCAAAGAATTAGGGAAACCATTCTGAACCTGCTTTAAGATCTTAAAAAATCTGAAAAATTTGCAGAGAATTCTGAAATGTGTATTATAGTCCTAAAGTAGATAAAACTAGCTGACAAGTCTAGAAAATCTATCTTGAAATTATACCATTTGCAGTTTTATCACTATGGTATCATAACAATTTATAGAGCTCCTTTCCTATTGAAAGGTTTTGAAGAAGCAAAAAAAACCCCCTCAAACTAACATACAAAGAAGAGCTTGTCAGAAAACTGAAAATATTTTCCTTGAAATTTTTATACTCTTTTTCTTTAAAACTTTTCCAGCTAGCTCTTATACAAGCTGAAGACAGAGGGAATACTTCACTAACCATTGAAATGCCTTTCTCTACCTCTCTCTCTCTTGTGTGTGATGTTGTGTTTATTTCAAAGTACATAGCAAATCAGTACATAACATCAGTACACCAGTTGAGGGTAGGATGCTAAGTTAGGCCCCATTCCTGCAAAAGCAGTAACATCTGAATAGTGCCATTGAACTTCTAGGTTTAGAGCCTTATGCTATAGGTGCTCCAAGATTCAAACTGCAGTTCAAGTGTCCAAAAGAGAAAAATAACTAGGAAAGAGGAAGTATGGTAGGGTGGGTAAAGCAAATGGCTGAACATCAGAAGACCTGGCCTATGTGCCCAGTTGTGCTACAGGTTTTCTTGACTATGGACATGCTATTTCTCCCTCAGCTACATCTCAATTTAAGATGATGTAAAATGTTCAGTCACCTATTTCAAGTTACATAATATAAATACAACAATATAGACAATTCTCAGATTTCAGAAGTCTGTGTATACCATTGATAACACTATAAATAGTTTTTTTATAATTGTGTATTTTAGTTCTTCATTCATTTGAAATTGTTAGTGACAAGATGTGCAGCAGAATTCGCAGATTCATAGAAATCTGACAGGGGCCATGACATGAATGCTTCTGCTATGGCCAAAGGGAAAGATCATGACAGATGGAAAACCCAAGGCACCCACTATATGGTTACACAGGATTAACTAAACACCTTAAATTGCAAAAGAGTTTCATGACTAGTGTTGTGCCTTTGGATATGACAGCTGGCAAGGCATGACTGAGGTTATAGAATGAAAGATTAGGTGCAGTCTTCCTCACCGAAATAGTTCTGGAATCCTAGGAGGGACTTCCTGGAGGGGCCAATATAGAGTGGTCAATGTGGCAATGCTTGAACTGCCTGCACACGCGAAGTGGCAGATTAAAGACTAATATGATCAAATGCGGCTACTCTAGTGACACAAATATACACAAATGCGGGGAAGTGCAAACCATGGAGCACCTGCTTATTTGCCGACTCCTTCGGAAGACCTGTATGAAGGAGGACCTCGCCGCTGTGACAGAAAGAGCCATTGCATATGCGTGGTTCTGGAAAAACATCTAGTTGTGAGAAGAACATGAGAAGAAGTCCTTGATTCAACCTCATGTCATCTCTCCCTGTCTCGGTCTCTTAAATCCTTCTTATTATCTATAAGTTATTTTTTTTATATAAAATTGCCTGCTGGGTAAAAAACAAAAAAAACATAAAGTGATTGAAAAAGAAATGATGACATCACTGATGATCCAAGTAAGGAAAAAGGTATTAAATGGAACAAGCTTCAATGGCTCAAATCACTATTTGTCATTAGTAGTACAGTATTTCTTATAATGATAGTGATAGACTCAAGCCAGTTGGGAACAGCAGAGTAGTCGAAGGGAGATATACTAGCCACTGGATAAGCAGTTTTCTGTTCCCTGAGTGACCAGAGCAGGGGCTGCTCCAGGCTAATGAGAACACCTGATTATAATTAACCAGCAAAGAGTCAGGTGAGGCTGTTAAGCACCTGACTTTAATTAAGGCCCCTCTGATGCTATAAAAGGGCTCACTCCAGTCAGGCCAAAAGGAGCCAGAGGAGAGGAAGTGCGTGTGAGGAACTGGGAGCAACAGGCATGCAAGAAACTGAGAGTGAGTAGGCATAGTGCTGGAGGACTGAGAAGTACAAGCGTTGTCAGACATCAGGAGGAAGGTCCGCTGGTGAGGACAAAGAAGGTGTTGGGAGGAGGCCCTTGGGAAATAACCCAGGGAGTTGTAGCTGTCGCGCAACTTTGCCAGAAGGCACTCTAGACAGCTACAGTCCACAGTGCCCTGGGCTGGAACCCAGAGTAGAGGGCGGGCCCGGGTTCCCCCCAAACCTCCCAACTCCAGGAGGAATTGACCTGGACTGTGGCTTCTACCAGAGGGAAAGGGCTCTGGGCTGTTTCCAGACCCACAGAGTGAATCTGTGAGGTGAGCAAATCCACCAATAAGCACAGGACCCACCAAGGTAGAGGAGGAACTTTGTTACACACACACACATACACACACACACACACACACACATTATTACATATATATATAATCTTGAAGACAGCTGAAGAGAAATAAAAGAGCTGCATAAAGACAATTCAAGCAGAAGGAGCAATAGCATGAAGTTAAATTAAAATCGCACACATGTACCCATTTGCTTGGTAATTGAAATGATAATTTCAAGCCCAATGATAATTTCAAGCCCAACTACTGCAAACAATATTTATGCATTATATATAGGCAGAGAAATTTACAGCATTGGTTGGTTTGTGCCAGGACTCACTGTTAGCAATGAGGGAAGACATTTACACATAGGGAGCGGTAGGTGAAAGAAAGAAAGAAAGATTAACATCAATTTGATCTATTGTATTTCTACTCATCTAATTTTTCAAGTTTCTGTTAATGAATTGACTGTAACTGTGTCAATACCCACCATTTTAGCAATACTAATAGTTTGATACACTGTGCAAGTGGATTTCTACTTTTTCACCTACAATATCCCTACACTGCCACTAGCTTTGGTTTTATAAAGACATTAAGTTACTTTGAAATTTGTTTGCTGTGTGACGTAACAAAGTGAACTAAATGGAAAGGCAAGGTTTTGAGATGTGGCACCACATTCTAATCTGTTTGGCTATCAGAGACTGAGCATGTGAAACATATGATTTGGCTTGGTATTGATATTCAGAGTTACTGATACACAGTATGCACTGTAGTAGAATACAGATATGTCCTTTACCCTCCTCATTTTTCACATGAATTTAGCTTTAGATTCATACAGAGCACATGATAAAAGCTTCAACTTTAAATACACCACATTCTAGCAAAAGTTTTAAAGATATCCTTAACTGAACTATCGCTTCTTGGCTCTCTGAGCTAAGAGTGAAAACATTATCTAAAAATTTCTAATGCAGACACAGATAACCAGATAACAAAGACCCGCAGGAAGATAAATAAATTACACAGACTTCCATTGTGCAAACACAGGATTTAAATGAACTTCATCATTTATCCCACGTGAACCTGATGGGTATGTTCTTGGCAAGGTTCAGTGTGTCTTCACTGCTGCTACCCATGCTACCACATCTACACTTTTATTTACACTCGTAGCTCAATGAGAACTAGTGTAAGTATGCATCTGTGAATCTCACCCCAGCTCACAATGTAGACATTGCCCAAATCAAACAATGTATTTGCCCTTTACATCTTTCCTGTGGATGGGGAAACTCCTTGCTACATATTTTCTCAAATTAACATGATTACCTAATAATTAGGAATTAGAGAAGCTCCAGACTGCGGGGGAAGGGAGAGAGAGGGAGGGGAGTCTATTTTACAAGCAGTGCTACCATGCAGGGGGACCTTCATGAAGGCAGCACAGAAAAATGTGTTAAAAGTTATCCTGCATTATTGTTCCTGCATAATTTATACTGAGGTTCAACAGGTGACAAGTAAAATGAACATCTTTGGAGGAAGTGTTCAGAGTATAATTAAAAATTGTGAATTCTCAGTCCAAGTATTTATATGTGATGATTATGTTAATCATACTGAGAAAAAAATTGCAGTTGTTCTCAAATATAAAATTCTGTTTGGTGCATAGGGAAATTTTTTTATCATATTTTTGCATCTACACTTACCAATATTAGGCATGGCTAAGTCTCAGATTTTTAAACCCAGGTGCTTTCAATATTGCAACCAAGGCTTCTGGCAAGCTGCTCCCCATGAGCAAAACACAGTGCTCTATTGAAACTAAGGCGAGTCTACCTGTGCGGAACACCTTACAGGAGCAGGGCATAAATATGGTGCAATCATGCTATAAATATAGAGTAGGAAAAGGCACAGTTCTGTGGAGGAAGGAGATGGCAATCATCTCAACATACACTTGTAGAAATGTTATATATTTAGCTATTTTTTTAAAAACTCACTGATCTTTAAATAAGTGGAATTTTAATTAAATAATATGACGATATGATCAATATGGTAAGCCAAGATTACAGCAGTAAATGAAAGTGAGAAACAAAATAGAAGACGTGTTAAGTTCAGAGCATTGGTTCTTAAAAAAAAAAACACCTACAACTGAAAATATTTTTAAAAACTCAAAGCTTATAGGAAGCTGAGTGTCTTTCCTTGTTCTTGGCTTGATTATGTTAGCGATGTGTGTCCATACTTCCCACTGAATTCAAAATAAGTTGTAGGAGCTACTTGACTCTCAGGACCAAACCACATGGCCCAAATTCAGCAAAAATTCAAACTCATGCTTAAGCTCCATTGAGGTTGTTGACACCTAATCACATGCCTCAAGTTTGGTTGCATAGAGGTGGATGGCTGAATTTAGGCCTATATCAGGAATCATACTCTAAAATAATCTAATAAAAAACTCTAATAATAATCTTCTGAAAAGAGCTGTATTTTGGTTGCATCAAACTACTTACAAGACAAATAAAGGGGAAAAAATCTTTAACTACAGAGTATCCTGAATTTACAACAATAACAAAGGCATGCTCTAACTCTAGCAAATAAAACTGACTGAAGACTGGGTAGTCATGGAAACTGTAGATGAACTACACTTTCCCCCACAAACAAGAACACAAAACTTGTATTGTAGCTTACTTAAATATCCTAGGGCTTGTCCAGATGGTGGGGTAATGTGCACTATGGGGGTATGATTCCTAAAGCACACTAATTCTTTAACATAGCTCTGTTTTCCTATGTTAAAGCACACTAGGGAACTTTTAGTGTGCACCAGCAGGGTCTACACGGACCAATTAATGTGAAACACATTAGTGCACTTTAGAAACCATTCCCCCAGAGTCTGTATAACCACTCCCCCTCCTTCCCCCGACAAGCCATAAGTTAAAGCCTATCTATGGAGTAACTATGTATCATTTACAATACAGCCTGCACAAATGAAGAATTAAGTGTTATGAATCATATATCATCTGTATTCATTACAATACAACTTACTGTAAAATTGCTGATACACCAACGCCATTTGGCTGTGTTAACATTTTGAATTTGTTTTGTCCACTAACTTCTTTAATGCAAGTCCAGCTACTTTGAAACAAACAAATTTGTCAACTCCACATTTAGTTCTTTTGTAATAAAAGCCATTCTATGCACATTAATAATGCTGACAAGAACAGATGGCAATTACCACTTTTTACAATTATTTTTTTTTCTGTTAGCATTAATTACTTCAGCTTAATTTCAGTTGTGATGTCCATGGGGCATTTGAGAATGTAAGGTGCTCAAACTCTGCCTGCATATTTTCATTTAATGACAGTAACAGAATGCTCATTGAAACTGAAGCTTTGCTGTCATTGTAATTAACTAATTAGAGATGCATCCAAATTCAGCATTATTGATAGCTATTTTTAAATGGTTTTCTAATATTGTAAAATGAGTAGTGACATTGTATCCTTATTGCTGTTCATATAGTTGAAACATTGTCTGTTGTATTTAAAAGCAGAATTATCCATGAAGATAATTAAAATATCTGACTCACATAAATCATGAGGCAGCTCTTTGGAGCTTCCTAAGTGTGTTGATAAAACCCCAAACTATTTTTTTTATTTCATCTCTTGTCTTCAATTTCACTCTAATTAGTGCCTATGGTCCAGAGTACATGTTTTCATAGTTTGCTCATTTTTACATCTTATTCTTTTTTCAAGTTCACTGGATAGCTGTTCTTTGTCTAGTAAATCCTGAAAAGGATGCCTTAGTTAAACAGTGACGGTGGAAAATTTGCTACATATTCTGTGTGGCAGAGCTCCGACCTCGTCTCAGTGGGTCCCACACTTTCTGACAGATTACGCTAGCCTCAGAGATTCACTGTGACCCTCTATGTAGCCCAGAGTTGCTACATTTCCCTGGACCACTTCCCCACAGCTCTCCCGCTTCTCTCTCTCAATGCCTTCTTCACCCTTACCCTACGGCTCCCTTTCCAGTGGCTTGAGGGTGTCTTGGGGCTTCATTACCCAGCCCTTCAGTCACACTTCTCTCCTCTGGCTCCCTGGCTCTCCTTGGCCTGACCAGAGTGAGCCCTTTTATAGTATCAGAGGGGACTTAATTAGAGTCAGGTGTTCACATTAGCTTAACAGTCTCACCTGACTCTTTCCAGGTTAATTGGAGTCAGGTGTTCTCATTAGCCTAACAGCTTCAACTGACTCTTTGCAGGCTAATTGGAGTCATGTGTCCACCCTAGCCTGGAGCAGCCCCTGCTCTGGTCAGTCAGGGAACAGAAAACTGCTTATCCAGTGGCCAATACCTACCTTCTACTACTCTGCGTACCCCACTGGTCTGGGTCTATCACATCTGGTACATATTAATTTTGAAACTACTGTACACAAAAGCTTGATTTTTCCAAAGGTTGTTTGAAAATTTATATTTGATTAAAATAATTAATAACTGAAATTCTTATCAAATGATTAGAGCAATAAAGAAAGATGTAATTTAAGAAGTTAAATTGATATTTCATGAGCACAGATTTCAGAAGAGGCTGGAAAGTGATTAGTGCAATATCTTGATTTTAAAAAAGGTCCTAGAAACACAGTTCGGAGTTCAGATTAGCACTATAGTCCCTTAATTCCTACCTGTCCGACAGAAAGGGAGAGATGTTTTGTTGTATTTATTTGTTTTACAGAGGAACTTGTTATTCAATAGAACTCATTCAGCAATGCAGGGTGAACTTTAAACCCCTAGAACTGTAGAGGATAATATCACATAGATAAATGTTTCAGAAACAATTACACCACTTTATACCCAGATATGCCACTTTTCTGGCATATACCTGCTTTAAAAACATTGCCTAAACATACTGCAGTGAGCATAAGCCTGATTCTCCAATGATAGGAGAATAGGAAAAATAAGGAAAGAACAAGTTAAAAATTAATTAGGCCCTGTCTACACTGGCAAGTTTCTGTGCAGTAAAGCCACTTTCTGCATTGTAACTCCCGAGGTATACACACTGCAAAGCCACTTAGTGCACAGAAACTGCGCAGTTACAGTGGGGGTATAGCGCTGCGGTGCCAGTGTAGACACCCTGGTCAATTACAGCGCTGAGATTGTGGGACACCTCCTAGAGGCCAATGCCTGTTCTTGCCTCTCTGGTCATCGGTTTGAACTCTACTGCCCTGCCCTAAGGTGACCAACCGTTATCCCTACCCCATAAATTCCTTTGGAATTTTGAAAGTCCCCTTCCTGTTTGCTCGATGATACGTGCAGTGGTCTCAGCACATCTTTCCAGGTGACCATGCCTGATCCATGCACCAGGCGATCCCCCCACTTGGAGCAATGCCAAGTTACTACCTCATCAGCATTCGGAAAGAGGAGGCTGTCCATTCCCAGCTGTGCTCCAGCTGAATTATGATAGCTACGGACAGATTTCACAATGCATGACAGAATGGGGCCATGACTGGGACACAATGCAGTGCAAGGTCAAAGTGAAGGAACTGCAGAACGCCTACCAAAAGGCACTGGAGACAAACCACCACTTGGATACTGCGCCCATGAGCTGCCGGTTCTACAAAGAGCTAGACGTGATACTCGATGGTGACCCCACCTCCACTGCAAAGGCCAATGTGGATACTTTGGTGGCTTGTGTGCCAGTCGAGAGTGGACCAAGCCAGGAGGAGAGATTCTTGGACAATTATGTGGAGGGGGACCCAGAGGCAGAGGATGACTTGGAGGTCAGAGATGCATGCAGCCAGGAGCTTTTTTCTACCCCGGAGGAGACTAGCCAATCAGAGCTGTCGATCTTGGCAAAGAGCAAACAGGAGAGGATTTGATTTTGGGAATCGCTGAGGCAAGTTGTTGGGGGCAGGAGGGTTGCAGAAAGCAGGCTTGTGTCTGTATGATGCACGTACCACCACATGTCTAGTCTGAGCAGCGGAACAGGTGGTTGATTGACTCCCTCACTTCATGGGACTCTGCTTCAGAGATCTCCAGGAAACTCTCATGGAGATACTGATGGTGCCAAATATGGATGGAAGCATAGGGATTGCTGGGATGCACAGCAATGCATCATGGGGCATTAGGACAGGACCCAGGATGCCCCACGACCCCCTCCGTCTTCCCACAACACTTAGCAGCAGAAAAGGAAGAGATGCTCTGTGGGATAGCTGCCCAGAGTGCACCGCTCTGAATATCGCTGCAAGTGCCACAAGTATGAACATGCTATTGTGCAGGCAGCTGATAGTGTGAACATACAACAGCGGTGTCCCTTCAGCACTCTCTGAGTGGCTGTGTAACTCCTGGTGCTGTGACTCTGCCAGTGTAGACATATCTTTAAACAAGTTAGATGTCTTCAAGTCACCAGGGCCTGATGAAATACATCCTAGAATACTCAAGGAGCTGACTGAGGAGATATCTGAGCCATTAGAGATTATCTTCAAAAAGTCATGGAAGAGGGGAGAGAGTCCAGAGGACTGGAAAAGGGAAAATATAGTGCCAGTCTATAAAATGAGGAATAGGGACAACCCAGGAAATTACAGACCAGTCAGCTTAGCTTTAGTACCCAGAAAGACAATGAAGTAAATAATTAAACAATCAATTTGCAAACATCTAGAATATAGATGTCAGCATGGATTTGTCAAGAACAGATCATGTCAAACCAACCTAAAAGCTTTCTTTGACACAGTAACAAGCCTTGTGGATAAGGGGGAAGCAGTAGATGTGGTATATCTTGACTTTAGTAAGGCTTCTGATACTGGCTTGCATGATCTCCTCAGACTCACCTGCCAGATCCCATGTTGGAGACAGATGTGGGGATCTCTAGTAAGCTTATTAGCATGCATGCAGACTCTTTTATTGTTTTAATATATTTTCCTGTAGTGCTTTTACCCTAAGAATAAATAGGCTTACATAGGAAGTGTTGTGTGGTAACTTTTAACTGTTGACAATTACTCTGTTATTAGCCACTGCTTAGGCAGACTATCTTTCACTGAGAATAACACAATGAAATGTTATTCAGGGAAGTGTACAGCCTAGAAATACTCTGTTCAGGAGGGAGAGAAGCAACGGTTGGGTAGCTTGAACCCTGCTTTATGCCAGCTCCCAACACTCTACTTTATGCCAGCTCCCAACACTCCCAAGGGGTCAATCAAACAGTCAAAGAATGCTGGGGCATGAGGATATCCTGACGATTCCCTATTCCTCCAAGACATATACCTGACGTAGGCAGAGGAGACACAGGAGCCAGTATGATGCTATGTGCTACCACAGAATTTCTCTACACAGAGAGAATCCTCTACTGGGCAGTTGAGCCAGGTTTACATCTGCTTTGCAAAGCAGCCTTTATATCAGGGGTCGGCAACCTTTCAGCAGTGGTGTGCCGAGTCTTCATGTATACACTCTAATTTAAGGCTTCACGTGCCGATAATACATTTTAATGTTTTTAGAAGGTCTCTCTATAAGTCTATAATATATAACCAAACTACTGTTATATGTAAAGTAAACAAGGTTTTCAAAATGCAGATCTTATCAGCTTAGTATGATCCTTGCCCTTGCTTTTCCTTGCTGAGTTTTAAAATGTCTGGTGCGTATTTGGATACTTTAAGCTGCACACAGACTTCTGAGTGATCAATTGTTAACCGGCTGGAACCCAGATCGGCAGCTGAGGTGAGTTGAGCTGGTGGCTGGTAGGGTTGAGCAGAGCCGGAGGCCTGGACCCTGTCCGGCAGGGGGCCTGCACTGGAACTCCAACCAGAAGCAAGGTGAGTGGGGCCACAGGGGGGACCCCGGCTGGCAAGGAGCCAGCAGCCGGAACTCCAGAGCAGCGACTGAGAGTCTCAGCCCGCTGCTGCCACTCTGGGATTTAATCCGCCGGCTCCTGCCAGCCGGGGTCTCGGCCCACTGCCACCCTGGGGTTCCTTCACCCAGGCCAGCAGTGGGTGCTCAGTGGGACTGGCGGCGGGACTCTGGCTGCCAAGGGGCCAGCAGCTGGAACCCCAGAGCAGCGACTGAGCAGTTCAACCCGCTGTCACCTCTCTGGGGTTTAAGCTGCCGGCTCCTGCCAGCCGGGGTCTCAGCCCGCTGCCAGCACAGGGTTCCTTCATGCAGGCCAGCAGTGGGCACTGAGTGGGACCGGCGGCGGGACTACGGCTGGCAAGGGGCCAGCAGCGGGAACCCCAGAGCGGCTCAGCCCACGCTGCATGCCGTCAAAAATCGGCTCGTGTGCCACCTTTGGCACGCATGCCGTAGGTTGCCAACCCCTGCTTTATATAGTTAAAGATCTGGCTCCTTAGTGCTAATTATACTCACTACTGATGTCTAAGGGAGTTTAAGTCAATGTGGCTTCAGGCTCTTAACTTATTCCTTCTTATGACTCCTTGACATGTACATTATACAACCTTAGACTTCAACATCAGTAGAGTAGCTGTAAGTAGCTCAAAGGGAGTCTGAGTATGAAGGAATCTGACTTTCAAATCACCTCCATTTTTAGCCTTTTATCTAGAAACTTAGAAAGGAATGTTGACAGGCACAGCAACACAAATCATTTAATAAGTATTGTGCAGTAATTTATTTATTCAGCTATTACATTTTTTAAACTCTATATAAACACACATACACTCATACAAATCATATCAATAAAATCATAGCAAAATCATACCTCCCAGTTTCAGAGTTGAGTGTCTTGAGACAAGAAGGGCAACTTGAAGACTTGTTGCTGCTGAAAAAGGAAGTAGTATACTATTTTTGCAAGGGTGGGAAGCATTCCAACGTGTTTAAGTTAACAAATTTTCTTTCCTTGTGCTCAGCTGTTTGTTTTCAGATTGGACTGCAGCAGGTGGTGCTAACGGGAGAGAGTGGCCCAGTGGACCTGATGCAGACTTGCTGATGCATAAACTGCTAAATTCTTTAAGCAGTGGAAGAGCAAGAAACAGACTGAAAATTTAAGAGTGGTTTGTCTTTCGGAATACTTTGCTATTGCAACAGCTATCTCATATTGTACCCATTTTGTATCTCATATTGTACTCATAAATTCATAATTGTATACTTCAGGAATGGAGTGAGAAGACACATTTGTTTTCTGAGATGATATTGTTACAAGTTGATTGAAAATGCAGTAAAGAAGTGTCCACTAAAATGTTATTAAAATCGAAAGCAATTCACTCACCATGTCCTGTTGATGATCACAATATTTAGCCCTCCTTGAGGAAGTACAAGTGTTCTTCCCAATGCCTTGATATAACTCCACAGAACAGTTTGGGCTCACCCAAAAATCATTATGGAACCATGGCATCAATGAGCTATGACTATTTGCACCAGTTGGGATCTGCCCCAATCAGTCTATAAATGAGATAGGGCAGTGGTTCTTAAACTTTTTTTTTCACGGACCACTTGAAAATTGCTGAGGGTCTCGGTAGACCACTTAATGATCTTTCCAAATGTTGTTTGTACCGTTGGCTAGCTATTGTAAAGCACTTTGGATAAAAGCACTATATATTATATATATATATATATATATATATTTTTATATATATATATCTATATATATATAGATATATATATATATAGCTTTTTTTGTTCTACAAATAAAAGCACACAACTCGTATTCTTACCTTTCTAATGCAATGGATGTATCCTCTCTTCCCCCACCATGGTAGCACCCGAGCTGGGGCTGGGAAAGACCGGGGTCTCTTCCCGCCAGCTCCAGATAGGGGGCTGGGGAAAGTCACCACTTTCGCTGGCCTCCACAGCCCTGCACATCCCCAATTCCCCCGACCCCTTCTTCTCACCCCACTACTCCCTCCCACCTACCTCCTATTTCCCTCAAGGCCACCACTTCACCTTATATGTGTATCTTCTCCAGGGTCCAGGCAACTAATTAGTGGATCCAAACCTGCACAGCTCCACTAATTAAGTGGGTGGCCCTTCATTCTTGTGTGCGGCCACTTAGGAGCGCACCTTAGAGGGAACTATTCATGGACTACCTGAATGGAGCTCGCGGAGTACTGGTGGTCCATGGACCACAGTTTGAGAACCACTGAGATAGGAGTTTAAGCCATGATCTCCTAATTCTGCAATCGATGATGATGATTGATGATGATGATGAAGATAGAGATAATTTGCACCCAACTCTGTAAAATATGACAGAAAAAATTATACAAAATGCACATGAAACAGTGCCCATGTGGGATTGAACTGGGGACATTCAGAGATAAAAGCATGAGTCTCTATAGATTGAGAAAAGGGAACTGTAACAGACCCACATTCTCTTTGGCTTGGGGATGCTTGAGATATACTGACGGGTGGGTTATACACACACATTTTTTTTGTGTGTGTGAAGTGCCTTAAAATCTTTAAAATAATTTTGCCTAATTATAAGTTTTACAGCAGATTCTGTCTCTAATTTTTTTATTTTATACTTTTCATGTTTTTAGACTGTAAAAAACTTTCATAGACTCATAGACTTAAGGTCAGAAGGGATCATTATGGTCATCTAGTCTGACCTCCTGCACAATGCAGGCCACAGAATCTCACCCACCCACTCCTGTAACAAAACCCTAACCTATGTCTGAGTTAGTGAAGTCCTCAAATCGTGGTTTAAAGACCTCAAGGTGCAGAGAATCCTCCAGCAAGTGACTTGTGCCCCACGCTGCAGAGAAAGGCGAAAAACCTTCAGGGCCTCTGCCAATCTGCCCTGGAGGAAAATTCCTTCCTGACCCCAAATATGGCGATCAGTTAAACCCTAAACATGTGGGCAAGACTCACCAGCCGGCACCCAGGAAAGAATTCTCTGTAGTAACTCAGATCCCACCCCATCTAACATCCCATCACAGCTCATTGGGCATATTTACCTGCTAATAATCAAAGATCAATTCATTGCCAAAATTAGGCTATCCCATCATACCATCCCCTCCATAAACTTATCAAGCTTTGTCTTGAAGCCAGATATGTCTTTTGCCCCCACTACTCCCCTTGGAAGGCTGTTCCAGAACTTCACTCCTCTAATGGGTAGAAACCTTCATCTAATTTCAAGTCTAAACTTCCTAGTGTCCAGTTTATATCCATTTGTTCTTGTGTCCACATTGGTACTAAGCTTAAATAATTCCTCTCCCTCCCTGGTATTTATCCCTCTGATATATTTATAAAGAGCAATCATATCTCCCCTCAGCCTTCTTTTTGGTTAGGCTAAACAAGCCAAGCTCTTTCAGTCTCCTTTCATAAGACAGGTTTTCCATTCCTCGATCATCCTAGTAGCCCTTCTCTGTACCTCTTCCAGTTTGAATTCATCCTTCTTAAACATGGGAGACCAGAACTGCACCCAGTATTCCAGATGAGGTCTCACCAGTGCCTTGTATAACAGTACTAACACCTCCTTATCTTTACTGGAAATACCTCGCCTGATGCATCCCAAGACCACATTAGCTTTTTTAAGGGACATATCACATTGGCGGCTCATAGTCATCCTGTGATCAACCAATACTCTGAGGTCCTTCTCCTCCTCTGTTACTTCCAACTGATGTGTCCCCAATTTATAACCAAAATTCTTGTTATTAATCCCTAAATGCATGACCTTGTATTTTTCACTATTATATTTCATCCTATCATTATTACTCCAGTTTACAAGATCTTCCTGTATGATATCTCAGTCCTTCTCTGTGTTAGCAATACCTCCCAGCTTTGTGTCATCCGCAACGTTTATTAGCACATTCCCACTTTTTGTGCCAAGGTCAGTAATAAAAAGATTAAATAAGATTGATCCCAAAACCTATCCCTGCGGAACTCCACTAGTAACCTCCTTCCAGCCTGACAGTTCACCTTCCAGTATGACCCGTTGTAGTCTCCCCTTTAACCAGTTCCTTATCCACCTTTCAATTTTCATATTGATCCCCATCTTTTCCAATTTAACTAATAATTCCCCAATGTGGAACCGTATCAAATGCCTTACTGAAATCAAGGTAAATTAGATCCACCGCATTTCCTTTGTCTAAAAAATCTGTTACCTTCTCAAAGGAGGAGATAAGGTTGATTTGGCACAATCTAACTTTTGTAAAACCATCTTGTATTTTGTCCCAATTACCATTGACCTCAATGTCCTTAACTACTTTCTTCTTCACATTTTTTCCAAGACCTTTACAGATGTCAAACTAACAGGCCTATAGTTACTTGGATCACATTTTTTTCCTTTCTTAAAAATAGGAACTATGTTAGCAATTCTCCAGTTGTATGGTACAACCCCTGAGTATACTGATTCATTAAAAATTCTTGCTAATGGGCTTGCAATTTCATGTGCCAGTTCCTTTAATATTCTTGGATGAAGATTATCTGGGACCCCTGATTTTGTCTCATTAAACTGTTCGAGTTTGGCTTCTACCTCAGATGTGGTAATATCTACCTCCATATCCTCATTCCCATTTGTCATCCTACCATTATCCCTAAGCTACTCATTAGCCTCATTAAAGACTGAGGCAAAGTATTTGTTTAGATATTGGGCCATGCCTAGATTATCCTTAACCTCCACTCCATCTTCAGTGTTTAGCAGTCTCACTTCTTCTTTCTTTGTTTTCTTCTTATTTTTATGGCTATAGAACCTTTTACTATTGGTTTTAATTCCCTTTGCGAGGTCCAACTCTACACGGCTTTTAGCCTTTCTCACTTCATCCCTACATGTTCTGACCTCAATAAGGTAGCTTTCCTTGCTAATCCCTCCCATCTTCCACTCCTTGTAGGCTTTCTGCTTTTTCTTAATCACCTCTCTGAGATGCTTGCTCATCCAGTTTGGTCTACAACTCCTGCCTATGATTTTTTTTCCCCTTTCTTGGGATGCAGGCTTCTGATAGTTTCTGCAACTTTGACTTGAAGTAATTCCAGACCTCCTCTGCCTTTAGATCTACAAGTTCTTCAGTCTAACTTCAATAGCTGTAAAGGCAATTTAGGCATAGCTGGACTATATGGCTTCATAGAGCACCATACATAAGGGGTAATCACCCAGAATACTGAAAGTAGAGGAACAATGTGGTCACTTAAGTAACTCCTCTACTCCACTGCATGGATAAGGTCTCCTTCCTTTCTGCTCAGTTATTTGCGCAAGTACTTTTGGGTCTCAAATACAGTCTGGATTTTTTTATGTCAGCTACAATAACATCTCATTTGAAGAGATGCAGAGGATTCTGGGATGTGTTTGGGAATTCCAATTTAATTGCTTTGGGGAAAATTTATATAATTTTCAAAACTTGATTTAAGACTAATGATATAATAACTGCATATAGCAGAAAAATAGAAGTTTAACAGCAAAGAAGTTGTGACTAGAAATATAGTTCAATCTGGAGGAAAACAGAGATAGAGCACTCTTGAGGCTGCCAAACTGAGTGGGTTGGTGAGAGAAAGGGAGGAGGAAGTTAAGGAAAGGCAAATCCAATCTTTACGTAGAATTGCAATTTACTAGTCCTAGGAGAACTGCTGCTCTAGCCAAAGACTAGATTTTCCACCCTCCTCCTTATCGTCACTGCTCCCTTTCTTCCACCCAGGATCCAATGAGCAAAAAAGTTTTTCATGCTGTGAGGATGCCATCTTCGAAGGACGATGCTAAAGTACATCAAAGTATGCCAGCAGAAATGCCACCCACCTGCCTTAATGGGTGGTGGAAGTTGATGGGGCCTGTGGTGAAAGGGAGACAGTCCCAGCAGCAAGGGAGGGAAGCAATCACCAAGGGACAATAGGTAGCCCTGGAATCCACTGGCCAACAGAGGAGGCCTCACAGCACCTTCAAGCTGAAGTGGGATAAGTAGCAATGCACTTAATACCTAACTGAGGTACTGGGGTGGAGTTGTTCCTTACAAATTGCAGCTGGTTTCCAGTGTGGTTAAGAGAATAAAATGAACAATTCCCAGAGGTAAAAGACCTGGAATTTTGGTGATGGGCCTTGGGCTCATGGGATAGTGTGAAACCTTCAGGATTTTGTGGGCCAAGGTCAGACCTTGTGGCCCTTGCAGACTGAGGTCCCATCCTTCTGCACCCTTGTCATAAACATACAGCTAAGGATAACATAAAATCCCTCCTTACCTGTAAAGGATTAAGAAGCTCAAATAACCTGGTTGGCACCTGACCAGAAGGACCAATAGGGAAAGAAGATACTTTCAAATTTGTGGCGGGGGAGAGAGAGGCTTTGTTTTGTGCTCTGTGGGTGTTCTCTCAGGAGACAAAAGAAGAAACCAAGCAAGTAATCCATCTTATATTAAAATCATACATCTAATATTACAAAAATAGTAAGTAATAGCAAGGAAAGGTGTTAGAGTATCTTTTGTTTTAGCTTGTAAATTTTCCCTGTGCTAAGAGGGAGGTTTATGCCTCTTTTTGTAACTTTAAAGTTTTGCCTAGAGGGAAAATCCTCTGTGTTTAAAATCTTTTTGTTATTGTGTAAAGTTATCTTCCATCCTGATTTTACAGAGGTGATTCTTTTATCTTTTTTTAAATAAAGTTATTTTTAAAACCTGATTGTTTTTCAGTGTCCTAAAAACCCAGGGGGGTTAATCTGTGCTCACTTTGTAACCAATTGGTTAGGATATTATTCTCAAGCCTCCCCAGGAAAGGGGGTGTAGGAGCTTATGGGCATATTTTGGGGGAGGTAGGGCTCCAAGTGGACTTCTCTGAATGTTTGTTTAAATCACTTGGTGGTGGCAGCAATACCAAGGGCAAGAAAAAAAATTGTGCCTTAGGGAAGTTTTTAACCTGAGCTGGTAAAAATAAGCTTAAAAGGTCTTTCATGCGGTTCCCCACATCTGTACCCTAAAGTTTAGAGTGGGGAGGAAACCCTAACAACCCTAAATCCTAGGGGGCAGGCTGAGGAGAGCTTACGCAGACTTACAGATTATATTTAAATGTCCCTTTAACCTCTGCACTGGAATCAATCAAAGGCCAGGTATAGGAAAGGATGGGTGATGGCATGTAGCACCCCTCCCAAGTGTTAATATTTAATACAAGTTGAATCCTGCCACTTAATTCTATGCATGTTTGTCCTCAGTTTGCTGCTTTGTCCACAACAGGGTGCTTGAGTATCAACCCCACCCACAGAGTATCCAAGAAAGTATCTCTACAACTGGTGTGGGTTTCAACATCAGAGAGAAGAGGATAAACTCAAACTTTCTCCCTGTCCTGTTCAGCACCTTTCCCTATAGCTTGCCGGTCTAACACCCTTTTAAAAGTTTTTGTACTATACTGATTTCTCCCCACTTCTCTCTTCTGTCTCACCTCGATTACCACAAAGTTTAATGTCAGCTTCATTTCTGAAAACTGATATTTATTTTTAAAGTATTACAATTTTTGGAGAAAAGATAGAAGCTGCATAGTTTGGTCATTTGAGTGATTTGTTCCTGAAAGAGCTCCCACAGTGTGATTGATATGTGTTGTTAATTGCAGGTGTGCACAAAAAAGCTGTTCCTCATCCAGACAGTTATGACAGAAAAGGTGCTACTTCCATAATCAGGTATGGCATAAAGGATGCTGTGTAGGTAGAGGATGTGAACAATGATGGACTCGACATTTCATCCATAATTGATTTCATGAGCAATGTATTATTCCAACAACCACATTTCTAGTCACAACTTCTTTGCTGTTAAATTGCTATTTTGCTACTCCACACAGTTATTCTATGCATGTCTTAAATCAGTTTATGAAACTGATGTAAACTTCTCCAAAAAGCAATTAAATTGGGAAATATCTATGAATACTCTAGAGTCTACATATTTGTATATAATGAAATGTCATAAAAGTACACAGAAATAGGCATTATTGCACCTGAGGCAGTCTAGCATTAAGCAGATGATCCAAAATTACAGCTTCTACCATATAAATCCTATTTGTCCTCTGATAATACAGTACTAACATATTCACATGCTCATAATATTGATGAGGTTGTGCGAACAGAATGAGTATGTCTGACAAGATAGATCAGTGTTCCAAATGCATGAAAAAAATGAAATCTACAGTTTAAACTGGTGACCAAGTTTTAAAAGGGGTTTAATCTAATCTCTAGTGTTGAACATAAAACCATGTGCATGTATAATTCTTCAGGGAGTGTTCCCCCTGATGTCAGGGATGGGGAAAGTGGCAACAGCTCCCTCAGCCACTTACTTGCTAGCCATCTCTGTGCCTACCACAATGACCCTGGTGCAGTTGACTATGGATGCTGCACACTTGTGAAACAGGTAACCACTGAAACACGCATGCAACAGAATAAACCTCTTCAGAATCATCTGCCTGAGCTCCTCTTCAGCTCTACAGGGTCAACAATGAATTAGGGTACTTAAGGGGTGGAGAAGGATCAGCCAGTAAGGTAAGGAGGGATACAATTGTCTATCGAAAGGAGGGTAGGGAGAAGGGACTGCTTTATTATTACTACAGAAGTTTGGTGTTATTCACTGAAATTTACTCAGCACCCGAGGTAGAATGCTAAAGTTCCATGACTGCAGCATTGCTTCCTCTTACATAATACATAAACTCTAGTTTCATTCAGTGTCTGAAACATGTAAAAGTTATATCTGTGTGTCAGCAGGCAATGATGGTTTGACACATATCTGAATGGCAGAAATGTTATTAGTATTATAAATCTTAAATTAGCATAGTATTAATCCTTGAGTTTAATTCCTAACTACTGTAGTTGAATGAAAGGAGCTTTATTAAATCTAATCGAAAGTAAAACTGCATACCTGTAAAAGGGTCTTTAAATCAGAGAAGATGTAATAAAAATAGGAAAATATGTCTAACAGAAGTACTGTATAAACTAAAGGAGACTGCCTTCATTCATTCTGAGAAAAAAATAGAAGAGAAAAAAATAGCTAAATGCTCTATTTCAAAATCATTCAGAATATTTTGAGATTATGGATGGGATAATTATTATTTTTAGATAAAAAACAGATTTTTTTTTAAAATGTGAGTACCATTCTGGACACAAACAAACAAACAAGCAAACCAAATAATGGCAAAGAAATAGAAGAACAAACCATCCAAACCAAAATAGATAAATAAATTTGATTCCTATCCCAGTTGTTCTAATATAATTCCATTCAGCACTTTCTCATATGGAGTAGTCTTACACTATAGGAGACACTTAAGAAAACACTTCCTTAGTATAGCTTTTCCAGGTTTTACTGGTGACAGGCAATGACTTCTTTTTGTTCTGGAGCATGTGATACAAAAATGGTCCTTCCAGCCAGCTAATGAGGTCAGTGCAGCTCTATCTATGATACACATGCTTTCTTATGGGACAGCGTACTACAAGAAGAAACTTGAAGAATATACCCATAACTACGAAGACAAAGAGCATTATGATCAGGGGCGGCTCTAGGCATTTTGCCGCCCCAAGCACTGCAAGCAGGCTGCCTTCGGCGGCTTGCCTGTGGAGGGTCCGCTGGTCCCGCGGCTTCGGCGGACCTCCCGCGGGACTGGGGCCTGGAGCTGCTGGGGCATACTGGGGCCTGGAGCCGCCCCTGATTATGATTTCAACATTTATAAACCCTAATATTTGCAAGGCAAAAAATAAAACAAAGTAAGCATTGTTTCAAGGATAGGTACAGGATCAACTTTAATCTCACAAACATGTATCCTTATGGATTCTATCCTGATACTCTGCCTCAGGAGCTCACAGGTATAATGGAAACTGAGTGACTCAGAGAATGATTAATTGTGAATGCTTGTTCTCAATTTTTCCATCTCCATCATGCATATTCTCTCTCTCTCTCTCTCTCTCTCTCTCTCTCAGAGGGCTTAATGTAAGGTTATCTAGACCCCTTACTAGTCCTCCTAATAAGTAGACCAGCTCTGCTGATACAGTCATTTGCAGATTCTGCATATCATGGTCACATACAGTTTTACAAGGTCACCCAAAACTGCTCTTCCCTTCGTTACATTGTAATAAATTTCCTCCCTGGGAAGCCTAAGAATTACGGATGAAATCCTGGGTCCACTGAAGCCAATGGCAAAGCTCCCACTGACTACAAGGTAGTCCAGGATTTAGCCTATCTTTCCTCTGGATCCAGTTGTTAAGGAACTGTTAGCCTGTGTGTTTAATGTATAGATTAAATAATCAGTAATACACCAGAGACTCAAACCTCTACCGTTTAAAACCTCCACTGAATTGAACCTACTTGGTCAAAGCCATTGCGAAGGTGTTATTCAGAACCTTTACACTAATTGAACCAAATAATTAAAGGGAGAAAAAACCTGATCCTGGTCCAGTTTTTATTTGTCTGGGACTAGAAACCAAATTAGATTTAAATTTTAATTTCTCATTACAAATGAAATTGAAGAGAAAAAAATAGAATGTCACAAGATCAATGACTAGAGTTATCTCAATTTAACTGAAATATCTAAGAGCCACTTTCATGTAGCTCATTATAGAAACATAACTTTCAGAAATCATAAATATCAAGATCTTGCAAGTTATAGAAGCTTAAAGGAGTAGAGCATCAAATATCTGAAGTAGTTGTAACATCCGAAGGACTATAAAATGGCAGAAATAGCTTAATAAAGATATAAAATATTTGAATTTTCTGTTCCTCAAGTATGGAAGAACTATAAAAACACCTAATGAAAAGGTCATCTTATCCCACTTCTTTTTTGTATGGCATTTGAAAAGCAATGGGCTGGGATTATAACTGAATTTTAAGATCTGAAAGCCATTTCTATGCTTCTGGGTTAGTGAGGTGGATCCCCCGGGTACCATCACTGTAAGTGTGAATGAGGCAGTTGTCCATGATGTGTCACATGGTTTGTACCTCACCACAGCCACAATTTGGTGATTCTTTGATTTTCCATTTGTGGAGGAAGTATCTATACCTTCTGTGTGTTGACCGAATACAGTTGAGTGAAGTCCACTGTCTAGGGGGAAGGCAGAATCATGGGACTTCACTGGATCATCCATCTGCTATTCGAGCCAGTGCTAGTGTCCTTTCTGTTGGTCTGTATCATTGACACATGGATACAGGCTCTGAGTTGGAAGAGCAGCAGTGAATTGAGATCTTGGTGTATTGGCAGGTCCAGAGCAGGTCCAGAGCAGCCAGGATCTTATTGTACTCCTGGACCACAACAGCATCTTGCCCGACGTTAGCTGGCAGAATGCCTGCCAATACTGGGAGCCACGGTATTGGTGTTAATTTAAGCCACTCGAAATCCTGAGAGCAGCACTGATTTCAGTGACAACAAGATTGGTGTGGGAGCTGTTGCATCAAACTGGCATGCAATACTCTGCTATTGACAAGACCACGATTTGTACTGACGTTCAGAGTGCATGCATCATATCCCCAGGGCCAACAAGCTTCTGAAGGATGTTAACCCTTGTATTTATCTTATTTTTGGTGCTGTCAAGGTGTTGGCAATAGCTCAGCATCAGATTGAGGGTAACTCCAAGTTATGTGAGAAAAGCAGACCACAAAAGTCCACTTTCAGCAGCACTTTGACCTTGTGGTTGTTCAAGTGGAAAGCAGTGACAAGTGTTTTTGAAGCATTGGGTTTCTGTCACAAGCTTTGAAATACATCTTAAGTATCTGGAGGTCATTGATCATGACCTTTTCTGTGGCCTTCAGAGAGGACACTTGCATAGGTAGCACAATATAATCTGAATAGATGAATTTACAGGATGATGTCACCAGAATGTTGCTGATATAATTAACTAGTGCAGGCACTACAATGGATGTTATTCCACTGTAGTTTTGTGGCATACCATTGTTTGTTTTATGGGTTCCTGGGTTTTTTTTTTTTTTTTTACAAGTGCACCCAAGCACAGTTTCCCAGATATATGTTCCCAGAAATTTTATGTTTAACTAGATAGATTTACATTTAGTTTTAGAGGATTAATTTTTTCATCAGAATTTATCAGATTACTAAAATGATCCATTGCGAAATACTACATTTATGGAATCACATGTCATTTTGTGATTTCCTGCGTAAACGCTGTGCTTCTTCTATTTGTGAACAATGCCTAGTACATTGTGAATGCTACAAATAAACAAAACTAAACAAATAATAATTGTATAAATATTAAATATAGTACCATTCCACCAAATAGTAGTGAATTATAGAAACCAGAGGCTAGATTCTAGCTTTAGACTGGCAGAACCACTTATTTAAAAAAAAAATGACTGTAGTAATCTGCTATTGCATGGCTGAAGAAGGAGAAAGAGGTATTTTGTTGAGCTACACAACAATATGTACCAGGAATCCAAGGCCTCAATCCTGCAACCTCTTATGATTACTGTGTTTAAGCATTTGAATACTCCCATTTGCGTACCTCAAAGTTTTAGTTAAGTACATGCTTCAGTGTTTAATGGCTTTAATTGAATTTTTAACTTTAGAGATATTATAATAAATATTGTATTCGGGGTACAGTCTCATCCTTTCTGAGTTTATGTGGGTTAAGGATAAGGATGAAACCTGTTGACCATTAAATCATTTAACATATGAAGCTGGATTCTGTAATTTGAGTCTCCAAGGAGGTGCAAAGGGGCTGGAATCTGTCTACTGCTGGCCAGAAAATAATTTCTCTATTTAAGTGGTATACCTGCTGGTCCAAGCACCCTCGCACTGGGCTCTGCACCTGCTTTCCCGCTCCTCCTCAGCTTAAAAAGTGCATGTTGGGGAAGGGAAGTGGGCCTTACATAGTTCCACTGAGCTGTGCCTATGTTCCAGTGACAGGCCATGGTGGAGCTCCACTAAGCAATGCCAATTGATGTCGAGTCTATTAAGGACTCTGCATCAGTGGTACCAGTTAGAGCTCCTAGGAGCAGCTCTAACTCTTGTTGAGGCAAGGCCTTCATCCCTGGTCTAACACTGTTGAAATCAAAGGAATTACACCAGAGATTAAATCAGATTCTGCCCCCTCTCATATTGAATGCAGCTTAAGAACATAAGAGAATAAAGCCCATCACCTTTAAGAAAGCAAAGAAAACTACAACTCAGCAGACCCTTCTTGCATTTAGCCATGAACAGGAGCTGTTGGGCAGCACATAAGGATTGGAGTAAAGTATACACTTTTGAATGTGTCCATGACTCCTATGCAGCTTAGGGCAACTTCCCATCCTCCTGGAACAAATATCAGTGTCAGACAGCCTGCCTAGCAGTATGAATCAATGCTACTATTACTGCATTAATATTTATTTTCCCCACAAAACCGATAAAGAGTCAAAAATCAGAACTTACAATTTGCTTTGGTTGCAGTGAGTTTAATGTAAACAATGATGAATGTAAGGAGACACATATATTGCTATAGCTTGCTTTAAATTAATTTGAATGGTCTAATCTGTGGTAATGGTTTCTATTATCAAAAATCCCAAACTCTCACATTATTCTTTCAAGTAAAGTAAAAAAGTGAATCTAAAAGAACACCACTGAAGCTGTATACCTCAGATACGAGCCGTTTTCACTTCAGACCTGTTTTCTCTCTACTCAAACAATTGTGCTCAGTCCATTTCCTTCTACTGTTACCAAAACCCTCCATCTCAACGATTAAGGACAAGTTTCTAACATGGATATTAGGATGTGCTGCTAGTGAAAAGGATATCAGTAATTTTCAAAATATTTAGGCATAACTGTGAGATGGTAATTCATATACTGCACTATCTTGCTAACATCTAAATAGTTGGTATCTAGTTTAAACAAACTTTTATTCTTTAGTCTGATGTTAACTATTTCAAAGACAGTTTTGCCCCTTTCCAGTGGATATCCCAAATATTAAAACATATCAGATTAAAAGTAGCAAGTACTGTTGGTGGGAGTACATTTGTCCACAGCATCCTGATAAGGTCAGAATGATATGGTTCCTCTTATTTATGATTATCAACCTGTAGCCTCCAGGCACTACCTAATGAAACTCCTTGCTACTGGCAACAATTTTCAAGCTGTCAAAATGTGAAAGTGTAACAGAAATGAAATATAAATGTACTTAATGTGCAGGATGAATCTAGCACAAGACACTGCTACAGAAAAGTTACCAAACATTCCTTTAACTGTGGAAACCTGGAGCCTGGCCTTCATTCTGTTTCCAGATTAAACTCTTTTCCATTTCCAAAACGATAAGAACTTTTTGCTGAAAAGGTGCTCAGCCCACAAGAATGCAAAACATTAATTTTTGATGCATCAGAATTAGAGCAGGGTGTCAATTCACAACAACAAAAAAGACAATATTAGCCATTTTTTGGCTCATGAATTGCCCATGAAATATTTAATATTCATAAATGCACTCGCTATTCAAAATGAGTTGATGAACAGTTTATGCAAACCCATTTTAGCTTTTGTACTGCATGCAAATTATTTGCTGCCACCTATTGGTTGAGTATTTGCCATTTCTGATTTGCTCTTTGTGCAGTCAATTGGTCACTTAGCTTACATGATACTTTTTCTGTTCTCTAACTGGATGACTAACAAACCTACAAAGGCACAGATTAAGCAAAACAGTCAAGAACATGGTTAACTTTAAGCCAATTCAACTCCAAGCTAGAACCCTCAAAAATAAACATCTGAAATGGCTAGTTAAGAGAAGTCTAAAATTGAGCAGACTTTTGGGTGGAGATGAAGAGACAAGATAATTAAATCTCCATCTTTTCTGACTCTTGGCATAACCTAGAACTGAACAGGTATGATGAGTGAACTGCCACCTCAGATCAAGGCTGAAACATGTTGGAGGGATAGACAGGAATGGATTGCTTAGAGGAAAGTATGAAAACCCTAAAGTTTTAATATGTGTTATAATGTGTCTAACCCTTAAACAGTCTGATTTAATAGGCCAGTTCCTATGTTCCTACATGTTAGGAAACCCAAATAGTCTGATTGAGCAGGGATTTAAAATTATATATATATTTAAAATGTATATTTAAAATTACTCATTGTCTTGAAATGCAGCTACTTTACTGATAAAATATTTATGAACAAGCATTAGCAGTTCAAGTTTCTCTGGTCAGATTATAACACATACTGATAAAAAGTGTTTATCATGTTTAAACTACTGAGGAGTTCCTATTCTTGGGAAATAGATATATTATTGTACTATTTCACAAGAAGCTTTTCTGAGCCTGAAGTAAATCTCTTTGCAGACAATCACTGACTTTTGATCTCATAGTAAATAGTGGAGAACTCTATAAAAATCTGACAGTATACGGAAAGTTCTGAGATCACAGTTGAAATTTATATTTAAAATGTTAGTGCATTCTTGTATTTACTAGCTTTAAATTAAACTTTACACAAATATATTACTTTAGTCGGAAACTCCACCTCTGGGCAATCATTCCTACTGGTCACATCTCATTAACCTCCAGAAAAAGTGGAAGTGTCTTGCATACTTTTGCCTTAAGAGTAGGAAAATGTCAGGCAATTTTATAATATACTTCAGTTTGAAGTTTCCATTTCTCATCATAGGTCTTTCAATTTACTGCATATTTTTGTACCAGCAAATCATTCATTTCATTTCTACTTCAGTGCACAGATTTCAACTTTAGCTATTTTCCGAATTTAAATTTTGCACACCAGAGAATGGGAAGCATGGTTCTTGCAGAAGAGGTCAAAAGAGTTTGTTATGATCTTTCAACTCCATATAATTTGAGAGATGATCCCTTCCACTGATCATTTGTTGGCTTTCTGGAAGGCCCCTCCCCACCAAATCTTTCTATGGAAAGGTAAAAAAGGTTGACTGGTATCTGTACTGAGGGTAGGGTGACCAAAAGGCAAAAATGAGACATGTGCAGGAGCCTTGTCACCTATGTAGCCCCACCCTATCCCTCTTCTTCCCTGGGACCTCAACCCTACCTCTCCTCTTCCCCTGAAGACACCCCTGTGCTCCTCCTCCCAACCTCCCAAGATCTGCTCCCTAGCCAGGTTGGAAGCCAGAGCCAACCATGGTAAGAGCCTCCCAGGGAGCCTCGGCCGCTGTGGGGTCCCTTGGTCTCTCTGCCTACCCTGGCTGAGACACACTGCCCAGGGCAGGTGAAGGGGTCTGGGGCTCTGTATAGTGGCCCAGGCTCCCTGGATGGCTCTTATCACTGCCTGGCTCCAGCTTCTGGCCTGGCCATGGGTGGGGCCTTGGGCGGAGAGCAGGAGCAGGGGGTGGAACCTCATGGTAAGCAGGGCTAAGGCCCACCTAAGCCTCCCCACACCATCTGGGAGAGCCTGACACCACCTCTGAGCCTTGGGCACAAGGAATCTGGGACACCATTTGTCTCAGACTCATTCAGCCTGGGACCAGGACTTGAACTCTGTATTTTGGGACTGTCCCACCAAATTCGGGATGGGTGGTCACCCTATCTGAAGGTGACCTGGGTTTAGAATCACATGGCCTTTGGCCACATGAGAAGATTGAGTGCTCAAACACCCCAGTGGTAGAGTGATCTTCCTGACAGGAATCAGTGCAGAAAAAGGGAAACAGCTCATATGATAAATGAACACTGCTTTTTATACATTCCTGTCGTTACACTTCCTGCCCTGGAATTTAAAGTTCTACTGTGCTGTAGTAATACATTTGAAGCCTATTCAGTCATTTTTAAAAGTATGGATGAAAGATAAGCAGCTTGTAAGTCAAATACACAAGTCAACTTTGTTCAGTGCATACACAACTCACTACTAATCATCACTTAATTACAAAAAGTATAGAGCCAGATCATCAGCTAGTGCAGATCACTGTAGCTTCACTGATTCCAGTTGAAGTATGTTGATTACACCTGATTATAGCAAATTAGTTAATATTTTACCCCAAAAGCTCAGCTTTGACAACAGGCTCTTCTGTATGCCCTCTTAGCATTAGGTACGCATCCTGAACATTTTCTCAGATTTATGCATTCAGGCTGACAGGTACTTTGAAAAAAACTCCCACTGTGTTTGTAGGAGTAGTAGTAGATATTCCAGAGTATGCAGCTTCTACACAGATGAGTGATCAAGACCCTTATTCAGAATTTTCCAAAAATATTTTAATTACATGGTATCACATTTCTTATCTTGCTATAAAAATCATAAAGACAGATTTTAATATTAAAGAATCAGTGTAGTGCTAAAGTTAATCTTAAAAATTCTGAACACCACAGATTGAACCATTCTGGTTAGAAACTACACCTCTACCCTGATATAACACTGTCCTCAGGAGCCAAAAAATCTTACCACGTTATAGGTGAAACAGCGTTATATTGAACTTGCTTTGATCCGCCAGAGTGCGCAGCCCCGCACCCCTAGGCACTGCTTTACCATGTTATATTCAAATTCGTGTTATATCGGGGTAGAAGTGTATATCAGAATCAAGATAAATATGAGTCTTGGGTAGTGAGGAAATAAATGGAAGTGTGTATATATATATATCATGAATCACACACACAACTTGAACAACAGAATCAGACAATTAAGTCCAAACAAGATACTGATAATATAATCAGTCTTCAACAGTTACTTGGGGCCTGGTCCAGTCAAAATGAGACACCTTTGCACATGGCTCACATCAAAACCATGGGCCTCCAGAGTTATGCAATAATGAAAGCTGTTCTCTGCATGGAAGGATAATTAACCTTGAATTGAAGAAGAAAGTATTTGGTATCAGAATGATGAGGCTGCATACTGAGCACTACTAGATCATACAGCAATCTGGTTCATGCAGATAATGTGAACGGACCACTGAGAATACTCAGCATGTCCACCAGTATCTTAATGCATAGGTGAGTTCTCCTTTGGAAGGCTGGATGTCAGTTAGGGGCTCTTTCTGGCAGAAAGCTCTGTTCTTTCTAGCTCCTTTAAAGCAGGCCAGGTCTGCCATTATGCAGAAAAAAATGGCAAGGTGAATTGCCCTGTAAGTCCAACAGTGGGTGGAGAATATTGAACAGACCTACAAGAGATAAATGTTCTTCACTCCCTATCACCTCCATTCCCAAACTTGGTCAGGCCACAGATAGGGACCAATCTTCTGCTGTTGCACTCTCAGACAAGGGTGATATTAAATCAGAGTCACTTTTTATTTAAACTTTTTCAAAAATCAAGCAACCACTCACACAGCTTTATAAGCCCACTGCTTATTTTATAGGGACAGTCCCGATTTTGGGGTCTTTTTCTTATATAGGCTCCTATTACCCCCCACCCCGTCCTGATTTTTCACATGTGCCGTCTGGTCACCCTACCTGGCATTCCATCCAATTCTGTGTAAGACAGACACTTTGAATGCTACACTGAAACTATGCAATTTCCTCTTTGTCCCATATTGGCATAGCTACAGTTGTGAATCTTTAAACTTACTACAGCATAAAAATAAAATGATTATATTAGAGAACAAAATACAAAAGATATTTGATTTGATAACAACAGCAAAGTCTTATGCAGGGTACATAACAGACTCAGTATACTGTAATGGTTCAGTTCATGGAATATATCTTCTTCTTTTTGTTGTGTTTCCATAGCCCTCAAGAGGGTATGTGTAGTTTGTAGAAACGGACAGGTAGTGAGTTGGAAAAGACTTGTTTAAACTGTACTTTAACAAAACCAACTGCAGCTCCTGTCATTGGAGAGGCTTTGCAAGAAGCCAGGGGAACAATGGATACTACTCCCGAGGGGGCCCAGGAGAATATTCTATTCTATTTAAGCTTTTGTACAGCACCATGTCTGAAATAGACAAAAAGTGGGAGACAAAACAGTTCTACAACTTTTTCCACCCCAAGGTGGGTTCCACTCACCCGGGAGAAAGAGAGAGAGATAAAATTAGGATATTTTTCTGACTATACAAATCTCAACATTTTTACAATTTTCTGAAATCTCTAAGGAAAAAAAAAGACTCTACAGGCATTTCAGATTGTTTCACTGGCCAATCACTGATTGAAAAAGCTACAAAAGAGAAAAAGGCAAACTAGTTAGGACATATAAAATAAGAAATACGCTTCTAAATGTATTTAGTTTACGTAAATTTATATTTGTATGTCACTGACACTGTACAAATGCCTCCATCTACTCACCATTGGCAGGTCCACAACGTTCAGCATACTAAACCCACCCACTACTGTGCTACATATATTCATTGCTCCAAATTCTGAATATTGTGGAGGCAAAAAGTCTAGTCTGTCATAGAAAGGACTCATATTAATATGAACAACATTTTGAAGAATAGGACCATTAACATTTTAAAGCACTACAGAGATAGCTATGCAAATAAGAGAAGTGGTATGGCTAATTCCTAAGCCAATCTGAAAATTTAGGCTTGAAGGGTTGAAGGTTGCTGACTATTTTAGGCTAAAATAAGCAGTGCCTTGTGTGTTTCATTGTGGTAATATTCAGAGCTGGCTCCAGATTTTTTGCCGCCCCAAGCAGCGAAGCGAAGGAAAAAAAAAAAAGATAAAGCCGCGATCTGCAGCACTTTGTCGGCAGCTCTACCGTGCTGCTTCATTCTTCGGTGGCAATTCGGTGGCGGGTCCTTTGCTCTGAGAGGGACTGAGGGACCCACCGCTGAAGACCCTTTCCATTGGCTGCCCCAAGCACCTGTTTCCTTCACTGGTGCCTGGAGCCAGCCCTGGTAATATTTGTCTAAATGTGTTTGCCAGTTTAGGTTTCTGTATTAATAAAGGTTTAATGCAGTTTAAAAATCTTCTCTGGCATTGCGAATGCCTTCATTAAAATGTTCCATTGTGATTCCTTGAATATATTCATTTTTAATTCACAGTGCAATACAAGTGTCAAAAGTCAGTTGAACACTGTCTTGCTTTCCTGCCTTGAACACAGGTCTATAGCTCTTTATTATTATACATCATCCTTCAATAAATATGAATTTACATAAAACATCTGATTTGAGGTTTTGATTTATGTTTTTTCCTTTTTAGTTTTTACTCTTTGTTTGGTATGACTTACCCTTCCCACTAAGGAAAGCAAAGTATATAAAATGAATTATTTTAAACCATGTTTACAATTTGAATTTTATAATAATGCCACAGTAGAAATATAGAATGATACTTTCTAAACCAGTAGGATACTATTATGCAAAGATTGGAACACCATATAAAATGCATTGTGCATTTCTATCTATTAATCCTGGTTACAGGCACTGCTTATATGAAAACCTCTATATTTTTGCATGTGCCCAAGATATTACATTAATTAATAAACAAATGTTATTTATGTGGTATATTTAGATACCATTTAGATCATACAGTGAATACCTTGCTGTTTAATACTACTGCTTAATATTATATTTAGATGCTTGTAGAGTATCTTAATAAATGTAGGAGAGGTACAACATCAGTTTAATATTCAATAGACTTGCAGAGAAACCACACTTAAGCAACATGTGGGCAGTTTTTCAGAAAATATGTATGAATAAAAAGAAACTGCTATGGCATCAGAAACATTATCTACTTAAGTTAGCAATAAAAGTTACAGAATAAGGAGTTTAAAATCAAATTTACCCCAGAGATAATTCTTAGTAGAGAAACAATGTCCTTCATAGCTTCAAAGGCCAGAAGGTACCATTATGATCACCTAGTCTGACCTCCTGTATAACACAGGCAAGAGAACTTCCCCCAAATAATTCCTGGAACAAACCTTTTAGAAAAAAAAATCCAATCTTGATTTAAATATTATCAGTGACAGAGAAACTACAATGAACCTTAGTAAAGTGGTTCAATAGTTAATTACCCTCACTGTTAAAAATATGCTTTATTTCCAGTCTGAATTTGTCTAACTTCAACTTCCAGCCATTGGATCGGGTTATATCTTTCTATGCTAGTATGAAGAACCCATTATCAAATATTTGTTCCCTATATAGGTACTTATAGACTGTAATCAAGTAACCCCTTAACCTTCTCTTTGTTAAGCTTAATATATTGAACTACTTGAGCCTTCACTGTAATCAGGTTTTCTAATCCTTCAATCATTCTCATGGCTCTTCTCTGAACCATCTCCAATTTATCAACATCCTTCCTGAATTGTGGGCATCAGAACTGGACACAGTATTCCAGAATCAGTCGCACCAAAACAGTCGCCAAATACAGAGGTAAAATAACCTATCTATTCCTACTAAAGATTCTCCCGCTTATGCATTCAGCTCTTTTGCAAGATCACATCAGCTCTTTTGGCCACAGCCTCACACTGGGAGTTCATGTTCAAATGATTATCCACTCCCACCCCCAAATCTTTTTCAGAGTCACTGCTTCCCAGGATAGAGTCCCCCATCCTGTAGGTATGGCCTACACTCTTTGTTCTTAGATGTATACATTTACATTGAGCCAAATTGAAACAGGGGATGCTGTTCGCCGGAAGCTAAGATACGGAATGCGGATCTGACACTGAAGAGAATCCTAATGGCAGAATCCACTTATTGTCCTTTGCATGGGAACAAATGATACTGCTAGATTCTCACAAGAACACAGAAAGGGAGAGTATGCCAAGCTGGGGAAGATGCTTAAAGGAATGGAGGCTCATTCGAACTTCTATGGAAGTTGTTCTATGGAGAACAAAGGCAAGACAGGATGATAACGATCAACAGATGGCTGAGGCAGTGATGATATAAAGAGGGTTTGGGGATGTTTGACCACTGGGAGGTATTCATGGATGAAGGACTGTTCTCTCATGGGATGGACTCTACATAGAACTCGGTTTTTTAGAAATTGTTTTTATACAGTTGATTGTGTGTGTGTCCCCACACAAAATGCTCTAAGTGCATTAAGTCGGCGGACTGCGTCCACAGTACCGAGGTTAGCGTCGACTTCCGGAGCATTGCACTGTGGATAGCTGTGAGTAGCTATCCCACAGTTCCCACAGTCTCTGCTGCCCACTGGAATTCTGGGTTGAGATCCCAATGCCTGATGGGGCAAAAACAGTTTTGCAGGTGGTTCTGGGTACATGTCGTCAGGGCCCCCCGTCCCTCCGTGAAAGCAACGGCAGATAATCATTTCGCGCCTTTTTTCCTGGGTTACCTGAGCAGACGCCATACCATGGCAAGCATGGAGTCTGCTCAGCTCACCATCACCATATGTCTCCTGGGTGCTGGCAGACGTGGGACTGCATTGCTACACAGCAGCACCTCATTGCCTTTTGGCAGCAGATGGTGCATTACAATTGGTAGCCATCATCGTCATACTCCTGGGTGCTCTTTTAGCCGACCTCCATGAGGTCGGTCATGGGTGCCTGGGCAGACATGGGAGTGACTCAGCCAGGTCATTCCCATCTTCTGCCAAGCACCCAGGAGATGACAATGGCTACCAATCGTACTGCACTGTCTTCTGGCAAGCAGCCAGGAGATGATGGCTATCAGTCGTAATGCAACGTCTTCTGCCGAGCACCCAGGAAATGACGATGGCTAGCAGTCATACTGCACTGTCTGCTGCCAGCCTAAGATGTAAAAGATAGATAGAGTGGATCAAAACAAGAAACTGACCCGGCAATGTGCACATCATGCTGATGAGCTCTGCATGGTCACCTGTGCTGATCAGCTTGCCACAGTGTCCAAACAGGAAATGAAATTCAAAAATTTGTGGACCTTTTCCTGTCTACCTAGCCAGCGCAACTGATTTGAGAGCGCTGTCCAGAATTGTCACAATGGAGCACTCTGGGATAGCTCCCAGAGGCCAATACCATCGAATTACGTCCACACTACCCCAAATTCGACCTGGCAAGGCCGATTTCAGCACTAATCCCCTCATTGGAGGTGGAGTAAAGAAATCAATATAAAAAGCCCTTTAAGTCAAAAAAAGGGGCTTCATCATGTGGATGGGTCCAGGCTTAAATCGAGGTAACGCTGCTAAATTCAATCTAAAATCGTAGTGTAGATCAGGCCTACAACATGGTTTTACAAAAGGTAGAGCATGCCAGACCAAACTGATCTCCTTCTTTGAGAAGATAACTCATTTTTTTTTAGACAAAGGAAATGCAGTAGATCTATTCTGTCTGGATTTCAGTAAGGCTTTGATACAGTTCCACCTGGTAAGTTAGTTAAATTGGACAAGACAGGGATTAATATAAGACTTAAAAGGTGGCTAAAGAACTAGTTAAAGGGAAGACTACAATGAGTCATACTGACAGGTGAACTGTCAGGCTGGAGGGATGTTAGTAGTGCAGTTCATCAGGGATCAGTCTTGGAACCTGTCATAGTTAATGTTTTTATTAGTGATCTTGGCACAAAAAGTGGGTGTGCTAATAAAATTTGCAGATGACACAAAGTTGGGAGGTATTGTCAATACGAGGAGGACCAGAAAATACAAGATGACCTTGAAAACTGGAGTAATGGAAATGCCTTGAACTGGAGGAAGGAATCCTGTCTGAAAGGCATTCAGGCAGTAAGGCTGCTAAAGCATGTGGTGAGAGAAATCTTTGCATTGAATTCACTTAGCATGATAAGTTAGGTATTAGTTTGCATTTTACCTTTTATTTCTTTGTAACAAATTCTGACTTTTATGCCTCACTATTGTAATCAGTTAAAATCCATCTTTCTGTAGTTTATAAACTTGTTTTATTTAAATCAGTATCTGTTTGGATTGAAGTGATTGGGAAACAGCGTTTGAGATAACAAGATTTGTGCATATCATTTTCTATTAATAAAATGATGGACTTTCTATGAGCTTGTATTGTCCTGGAGGATACTGGGCAATATAATACGCACATTTCTAGGGACAAGTCTGGGACTGAAAATTTGCTGGTGTTGCTCTATAATATAATTGAGGAGTGACTAGCTATATCACTCTTGCAATATAGCTGGGAGTAATTTACATGCTGTGCACACTGATTGAGCAAGCCAGGAGTGGATGCTCCCAAGGCGAAGCAAAGGTACTCTGAGCGGGAGTAGTGAGGGGCCACAGTTGTTCAACAGTCCAGACTGTACCCTGAATAATGTCACAAACGTAATTTTAGAAATTCAGGAGCAATCGCAGTAGCAATCTTACCAAAGCCATAGTCAAAAGTGATATCACTTCTCTAATGATGCTTGAAATTTTGGCCTTACTAAACTCAACATTGATTTTATATGTCCTTCTAGGTAACTGACAAAAAAAGGAGTGGTGGACTGAAAGGACTCTATTAGAATCATTCCCACTAATACATGATTCTCCATTTATAACTATGTTGAAAGTTCCTTTCGTGGTCACAGAGCAACAATTTTCCCACAAAGATAATTACTGGGAAGAACATTCAAACTGGACACAACAGCAGATCTTTGGACCAGAGATACCTGTATTATCTGCTGAATGAATCTTAGTTACTTTCTTAATACACAAAGCAATAACTTTCCACTACAAAGTTCAACCTGCAGTCAATATACACACATGTACAGTCTGATATGCATGCACCCACATGCTCAAAAATATTTATACAAGGTCTACACATATATCAAGAGATATTTGTGCTGTGTATTTGGGTTAATAGGTCTGATCTGAAGAAAAATACACTCAAGCTTTCTTATTCAGTGAAATACATTATTTAAAGACTCTCCAGTACTTTTTATTACCAAAAAAAAAAACATTACAAAGTCCTTGGCTCTTAGGAAAATAATACTGGTGAGAGAGACTGTACATTAGATGACAGATCACCAGAGAATGCAGTATTATTGAGTTAAAAGCTTTTTCAGTGTTCCTTTTCTTCTTTGCCTAATTTTTCCTTTTTCCTAATATTCATCTTTTAAATACACATTAGGATCCACTAGTGCAATCCTGGGACTGGAACTTTTGAGTTCCAATCTGGTCTGTAACACTGATATACTGTGAACCCAAGGATAAGTCACTTTACCTTTCTGTATCTCAGTTTCTCACTTGTAAAAGCCAGCAGCAATCTATACTGTGTGTGTGCACGTGTGCAGGTGCAGGTTTGATGCTGGGAAATTTTCATAAACATACATAATAATGTGTATTGTATGTATACAAACATCTTAGGCACAGATCATGACATTATAGTAGTTATATGAAAAGAGTATGTTGACCAAACACTGATACCTCATGTCATATAAGAACATAAGAATGGCCATACTGGGTCAGACCAAAGGTCCATCCAGCCCAGTATCCTGTCTGCTGACAATGGCCAATGCCAGGTGCCCCAGAGGGAGTGAACCTAACAGGCAATGATAAAGTCATCTCTTTCCTGCCATTCATCTCCACCCTCCGACAAACAGAGGCTAGGGACACCATTCCTTACCCATCCTGGCTAATAGCCATTAATGGACTTAACCTCCAGGAATTTATCTAGTTCTCTTTTAAACCCTGTTATAGTCCTAGCCTTCACAACCTCCTCAGGTAAGGAGTTCCATAGGTTGACTGTGCGCTGTGTGAAGAAGAACTTCCTTTTATTTGTTTGAAACCTGCTGCCTATTAATTTCATTTGGTGACCCCTAGTTCTTGTATTATGGGAATAAGTAAATAACTTTTCCTTATTCACTTTCTCCACACCACTCATGATTTTATATACCTCTATCATACCGCTTAGTCTCCTCTTTTCCAAGCTGAAAAGTCCTAGCCTCTTTAATCTCTCCTCATATGGGACCCGTTCGAAACCCCTAATCATTTTAGTTGCCCTTCTCAGAACCTTTTCTAATGCCAGTATATCTTTTTTGAGATGAGGAGACCACATCTGTACGCAGTATCCAAGATGTGGGAGTACCATGGTTTTATATAAGGGCAATAAAATATTCTCTGTCTTATTCTCTATCCCCTTTTTAATGATTCCTAACATCCTGTTTGATTTTTTGACCGCCTCTGCACACTGCGTGGACATTTTCAGAGAACTATCCACGATGACTCCAAGATCTCTTTCCTGATTAGTCGTAGCTAAATTAGCCCCCATCATAGTGTATGTACAGTTGGGGTTATTTTTTCCAATATGGATTAATTTACATTTATCCACATTAAATTTCATTTGCCATTTTGTTGCCCAATCACTTAGTTTTGTGAGATCTTTTTGAAGTTCTTCACAATCTGCTTTGGTCTTAACTATCTTGAGCACTTTAGTATTGTCTGCAAACTTTGCCCAACTATGTGCAAGCTATATAAATATAATGTTCTTCAAGTACAAACTTCTGAATTAAGGGCTAAATTGTCTGCTGAGATAGTTCCACTGAAGTTAGAGGAGATACACAAGTAGAGAATTTAGCCTTAGAAAAAGAGATGACAAAGGGAAAATGACTAAACGGAAGTACATTGGCTTTTTTAAAACTTAACAGTAAACACAGCTATAACCTGTGAACTTCTTAAAACCTTAAGAAAAAGTACTTGATCCTAAATAACACAAATCACAAGATAGAGGACCCTTCTGCAAAACATTAATCACATGAGAAGGAGTTTTCAAGGTAAGACCCTAAGTAAGACAAGAACAAAGAGAGGAAGATTAGGAGCTGGTATCAGTTCTGGACAGTTAAGGTTGTTTGAGTTCCTTATTCTTTTCAACATACCACAGATTGATTAGCTTTTATAATTACATTTTCTCCAGACCCATCAATTCACGGCCTTTAACATTCATCTCAGATGGCTTTGCATTCACTGGCTTATAGGGTGTAGCCTTGAGAGAAAGAAAGTAGGAAGTGTTCAGATAGGACTTAGGGATGCCTAAGTGGCATGTGCTCTTCTCATAGATTCCATTGTCAAATGACCAGACTCATATGGGAGCAGCCATTCTTGTGAAATTTTCGTTGAATCTGACTTAGAACTGGAAAACTGGGATGAAACTCTGGTCGTACTGAAATCAATGAGAGTTTTGCCACAGACTTAAAAAACGGCCAGGATTTCACTCAGGTCCCTTCTTATTTTATATGTGAACCACAGTAATAGGCAAACTGTAGCTAAAATCCAAAATGAATCGTATGTGTGATGTTTATTCAAGGTGTTTTAAATATTTCAGTGAAGATTTACACTACAAGTTCACATAGTTTCTCAAGAATGTTCTCAGAAACATAAAAAGTCAAAGACAGCAATAGCTGTTGTTTTGAGTACCTGTCATGTTGAAAAAAAAACAAAAAAAGGATTGTTCTATGATTACTGCAGAGGAGCAGCATAATATACAAGAATAAAGAAGCCACCTATCAGCATGAGCGGATTTCAGTGAGAATACACAACATTATTTTAAAACTTTGCAGCCCTGTTCAAAGGAATTCAAAAGATGCAAATTCCATGGTATTACTTTTCATAAAAAGGCTTTTGTGATTATCTGGAATTTAGTTTTAGTCTGATAGATGAAAAGTGTTAACTAACAAAATCCACATTAAAGCTCATATAGGTAAAATCTTTCCTCACTCTCTAGTTTTTTTTGAATATTAATCTCTTTGTTAACACCTTTCACCTGAGAAGTTATATTTGGATGATTTTCTACATGATGCTATTCATATACATCTGTTGGGTTGGCTTTGTATTGATGCTTATATTGTTTTGTGAACAAGAGAAAGGTTTTTTTGTATCTGTAGTGGATATTTATCTCTGTACAGGCTTTTTAAATTCACTCACATTCCGTTTCATTCTTTATGTATGTTTTTTTTTCCTTATGAATCTCTCATGTCATTACAGCAGGGCAAAACTATATTATATGAAATACAAATTTCCTGCATATTTTGAATGCCTCTAATTGAAATCAAGTTGTGGAATAAAATTTTATGAATTCAAAATTTCACATGAAAGTACTTGGTTGTAGATATAATATAGGGAGGGACATAATGAGTCAGATGTGGCCTTTCTTCACCTGACAGAGAGCCTTTCCCTAGTGAGCCCGTTAACAGTGGATCAGCTACTGTCCCTTCAAGGGGGCTTCTAAGCACTACCACTACCTCCCTCACATCCTAGGTTTCTTCTGGGCAGGTAGTTAAGTAACCTTTCTTCCTACCTGTAGTCATGAACAGCACTGATTTGCTCCGTGCTATTGGTATCTTTTTCTTACCTCCTAGGAAAAACTATAAAAAATGAAACTTCTCTGTCTGAGAAAATCACTCAAAATGGCTTCTCTTAACTTTTTAGACTACCGAGGGTTCACAGATTGTAAGGCCAGAAGGAACCATTGTGATAATCTAGTCTGATCTCTTGTATAATAAAACAGGTTATAGAACTCCCCCAAAAATAATCCCTATAGCATATCCTACAGCATGGATAAATCAGACAAAAAGAGAAACAGAAGAACCAATACCAGGTGAATTATATGGCTAATCATAACCATCAACCTAGCTCACATTTCAAAAAGGTAGCACAAATCACATCCAGACAGTAAAACCACTTATGAATAATGTTAAAATTCTGAAATGTCATAGAATTGCTCTGTTGTTAAGAACATTTAGTAAACTTGAATATAGGAAAATGTTGATGAGAAATCATTCTGATACTGATATTTTCTCTCCCTTAATATATTTAAGAGAGCACCGTATAAAAATGTTGTTACCTTTATTAATCATTGCATGAAAGCTGGTTGGAAAAAAAGAATCATTTTAATGAAAATGTTTGCAAAGCTTGTAATTTTTCAACCAGGTTTAGAAATTAGTAAATTGTTTTTCATTAAAATATTAATACACTATAAAAATACCACCCTATAAGATAAAACCATACTCGATAACTTCAGTGAAAAAAGTCTATCAAATAAGTCTGTAAACGCAAAAGATCTTTGGGTATTAATTTTATTATTAAACATAATATTAACAGATGATGTAGTCTTTTTATACAATGGACTGACTTTCTAACAAATGTGAAAAGCCACAGTAGTACAAAATCTGAAGCAAAAGAGAAAACAATTATTCATTTTAGCAAGCTGTTCATTTTCACTAAGAATTTCAAATAAGCATCAAAATGCTATTATAATACCAGGGAACTTGAAAAAGTACAGATAGCATAGGATAAGCAGTATCAGCCAGATGTGTTGTGGGAAGGGGACCCAGGCTTCTGACCTCAAGTTTCTCTCCTTAGGCTGATGAAGGTCAATTGCATCCCCAACAATTTGTGGTGACAACATGTTTATTTATAGTGGTTAATTGGTTCCTGGTTCATGACACTGGTTTATGTTTTCTGAGTGACAGTTGTAATGGAAGAGAGGCTCCTTTTACAGTTAATGACTAAACTATATCCCAAATATAGTGGACATAAATTGTTTGGTTCTGTCCCTAGGTAAAATTAATTGGCCAATTTATTTTTAAAAAATCACTTATATCAAGGCACTTTAAGCAATCCAGAGTGCCATTTCTCAAAAATGAAGGTATTATAATTATAACATTTCACATTGATGTAGTATCTTTCTTCCAAGGATCTCAAAGCTCTTTAAAAATCTTGCTGTTGTAGGCATGTTGTAGGTGGGTTAAGGCACAAGCAGTTTGTGTCTTATTCATAGTCACAAAGCAAAACAGGGGGGATGCGGAAATAGGATCCAGGAGACCTGACTCCATGTCCTGTAATCTAACTACTGTATTTGTTCTGTTGCTTTTCGTTATCACAACAGACCCCAGGCTGGAAGCTGATGTTTACTGACTAAGCATGCATGCATGTTGCCTCTATCTTATTACTTGTGTTCTCACTTGACAGAAAGAAAACACAAAGAGTAAAAAGATGAATGATCCTGTGTAGATTATTTGAATAATTTCACATTGATTACACATTTTATAACTACTACTTTGTTTCCATGAGATCTCAGAGAGGTACCTTTTATAAACACATGGACAACAGAACTTTAATAGGGCAATATTATTTTTCTGTACAAATGGTTAATAGAGGTCACTGTAAGATTTATAATTTATGAACACAGATATATTAAAATACATGCCTAACAAATGAAGTATTCACTAACAATAGCATGAAAAGACCTGTACATACAATTCATGGGACAAAACCTTTACAAGGGTCAAGTAGTAGAGCTTGCAGAAGAGGGGCTTCCAGAAGAGGGCTAAGGGAAGGAGTCTTCCCAGGCCCTCCCTCTGCCCAGATGCTCTGTAAGCACTCCTACAGACCAGGGATATCAGCTACATCAAACTGCTGGGAATTTCCTACATTTCTCTTCCATAAAGTGGAAATCACAGCATCAATGACAGGTTTCAGAGTAGCAGCCATGTTAGTCTGTATCCGCAAAAAGAACAGGAGTACTTGTGGCACCTTAGAGACTAACAAATTTATTTCAGCATAAGCTTTCAATGTAGCAGGTTTCAGTGCAGCTGTCAGCAGGGAGCCCATAGGGATCACAGCTCCTGAGAGAGAGATTCTGCCATGAAAAAAGAGGGAGCTCTGGGGAAAGTACAAATGCCCCAGCTATCTCTCGATGCCCCCACACCCACAACCTATCTGGGATTTTTCACATGAAGGTCACTGCAAGGATATAATATTGTATAATACTCAAACTTCTGCCCCTTCCCCTTTTTTAAAACCATGTAGGGTGAAATCTTGGCCCCACTGAAGGCAATGGGAGTTTTGGCCATTGACTTCAATTGAGCCAGAATTTCGCCCATAATTTCTAATTTCATCTATGGTACAATTATTTCATTTGATAAACTTTGTAAGTAATTAATTCTTTTTCTTTCCATTTGGATTTGACAATTATAAATGAAATAAATTGAAAAAGAAGAAAAAACCTTTACAACAGAGCGTACACTTATCAATGGACACAGGGTACCATTATAAACATCTTCAGTCTTTCTGAAATCCCTCTGACAACTTTATTTTTTTGGGTGGGGGGGAGGAGGAAAGAGAGGAGACTGCATGGCCTTGAGTGGTTTTCCCATAATTTACCCATAGAAGTGCCTAAGAATTTTTACTGAATCTCGGCCATCTGCCATTGCATAAGTAAGAAACTGGAAAACAAGAATGGTGCTGGATGTTTTAAAGGTTATTAAACAATTCTGGTAAGCCTCTATGTATATGAGAATGCAGTATATTTGCAGGCCCCTTTTACTAGAGGGGCCTCTGAACTTTATTAGGAGTGTTCCAGTAGGGAAATCCTGTGTGCTGCAATCTAGCCTTAGAGATGACAACTCCTATGATGCATTGCGGAAAGAGTGAGAGACTTCCTCTGCCAGGGAATGCAAGATCAGTGGTGTCATAAACAGACAGTCCAGGGTTAATTCCTCTTTTACCTGTAAAGGGTTAAGAAGTTCACATAGCCTAGCTGACACCTGACCAGAGGAACCAATGAGGGGAGAAGACGTTTTCAAAGAGGGAGGAGGAAAATCAGTCTTTGTCTGTTCAGAAAAAGTTCGTGCCGGAGTGAAGGATCCAAGAATCAGCCATCTTAAAAGTAGTAAGTGTTTAGAGAAGGAATGTATTAGATTATGTTTATTTTGTTTTGTGACTTCATTTTGCATAGAGGGAGAATCAAAACTAAAGTTTTTGCCCAGAGGGACATCCTCTCTGTGTTTTGAATCTGTTGTCTGTGAGAGTAGCTTGCATGCTAATCTCACAGAGGTATTTCTTTCACCCTTTTTCTTTAATTAAAAGTCTTCTTTTAAGAACCTGATTGATTTTCCTTGTTTTAAGATCCAAGGGTTTTTTGGATCTGGGCTCACCAGGAATTGGTGAAAGGTGAATCAGTCTCAATCCTGCCAGGAAAAGAGGGATAAAGACTGGGGAAATATTTGGGGGAAAGAGAGTTTCCAAATGACTCTCCCATAAACGTTGGTTTAAACTATTTGGTGGTGGCAGCTACTAGATCTAAGCTGGTAAATAAGCTTGGAGGTTATCTCAAGCAGGTCCCCACATCTGTACCCTAAAGTTCAGAGTGGGAGTAACACCTTGACAAGTGGTGGGGAGGGTCCATTTTTCAGGGGATGGAGGAGAGGAGCCAGATGGCTAGTGTGGAGCTCTGTCCATACCAGGAGCTGCTGCTAGGAAGCCAGGAGCTGCTGCTGAGAGCCTGCAGGGGCTTTGATCAAGCAGGGAGCTCCAGAGGTGGTTGGTGGCTTCACTGGAGCCAGGGGACAGACTGTTGCTGTGCCCAGAGCTGACTGAGATGGGCCTGCAGTGAAGGAACTGTGAGTAACCCCCACTCTTGTTTGGGAAACTACTTGCAAGGGAAGGGGCACAGCAGAGAGTCTGAGTCTGAGGAGAGGCAGAGCAATCTTCCCATCAAACCAGGACCTAAAGCTGCTGACATTTGGTGGTGCAAACTCCAGTCTCCAGAGGGGTTGTGCAGCTTGTTGCCTTGGCTAGACTGATGCACAGCTGTCTCCAGCTTCAGATCTTCAAGCATGCCCACACAAGCATCTAGGACTCTAAAAACCAGAGGAGTGTACACTCTGGGGTGGGGTAAATGGTGGCAGTCATAAATGCCAGTTGCATAAATTTAATTTATTATTGTATCCTATATTTTAACTGATTTTATTCAATTGTCCCCTGTGGATTTAAATTAGTGGTGACATTTAATCTTAGTCAGTTATACCCTGTTTCTTTAAGTTTTTAAATAAAGGTGTGTTAACTCAGATTTAAATATATTGGATTTATATTATTTATAATTGATATTTTTGAGTTAGACCCGTGCACCACAGATTATATTTATTTATTAATTATTATTATTATAGTTTTTTATTTTCCTGGAGGTTCACCAGGGACACCATTGAGTGTGTACAGGTGCCAGCCAGGTGGAGGCACCACCAAGTTTAAATTCCTTTAGGAGTAAAGGGACTGCAGCAGAGGGGTGGATAGAAAATTCACACCTATCCAACATCACCACTGGGATACTCAGGTTCTCCTTTAATGTCAACAACATCAGGTGCCCAAGCACACAGATGAGTGTTGGCTGCTCCCAAGTAACCCAGGGAAGAAAGGAAGAGGGAGGTTTACACATTCAGAGGGGTAGCCATGTTAGTCTGGATCTGTAAAAAGCAACAGAGAGTCCTGTAGCACCTTTAAGACTGACAGAAGTATTGGAGCATAAGCTTTTGTGGGTGAAAACATACGTCTGATGAAGTGGGTATTCACCCATGAAAGCTTATGCTCCAATATATCTGTCAGTCTTAAAGGTGCCACAGGACTCTCTGTTGTTTTTTATACATTCATAGGGAGTCCTTTCTGGTACTCAGAGACAAAAAACACATTGCCCCAAAGTTGCTTGAAATATAGTATTTCAGTTTTACCATAAAGTTAAATCATGTACTTATTCATGGATTAATATGGAATGATAAAATTAAACCAATATATGTTATGTAAATATTCAGTAAGTCAGGCATAGATTTTTTTATTTATTTATTTATGGAGAAAACAAAAAGTTATTTGTAAAAGATTCAACACAATTATCTTCAATAGTTTGCTTATTCCAAATAATTTCAACCATAAATTGTATATGTGCTTCTTAAAATATGCATTACTACTTGTACTTTTTCAGTGGTAGTGTTACATTAAAAATGTTAAACAGAAGTGCAGAGTTGTCTTCTCCAGTGTATACGTTAAACTAATTTAACTATACCTTAATAGAGTTATCTTGCTAAATAAACATGGATGTTTCACAAACCACTTTTAAATGGAAATACTCTTTACTATCCCAAAAGACTACAGAAATGTACATGATCAAATTACTAAACAAAAAGTGTGAAACCAGACGGAAACCACAAGTTTTCTAATGCTTGCTACCTGCCGCAGATTTCAATGTCACCGTTAATTGATTCAAATATTTGACTAGATGTGACTAATGGGCCCTGGATCAATACAATGCCATATACTTTACAGAGAGGTTGCATTTACCAAGTTGGAAAGCAGTCCAGAGATATTTCAATATTAAGTCAATGCACTAAATGCTTCTATTTTGATCCATGTTATGCTAGCTAAAATAAAGATATTTTAAGCTGCTTCTTAAGACAGGTTTATATGTATATGCAAGTTTACGATAATAAATTATGCATAAAAGAGGAAATAAGGCAGCCAACTCCCAAAATACTTATGTTATTTCATAATTGTTAAATAAAACGATGGGAAATATCTTGGATGAAATAAACGAATAATTTTCTATTATACTTCAATGTAAAGCACAACTATTGGTTATGCATGGACAATATCACAATCTCATTTTATTGTATTAAGAACTATAAAAAGAGAAGAAAAGTGCCATGTAAATACTAACCTTTCAAAAACAAACATTTTAAATATAACTGTATATTTCACACACACACAAAGAGAGAGAGAGAATAAGAAACCCTAATTATAAGTTTTGTTGTGAAAAACTTTTAAACAAGCCTTTTTGGAAAGCTCTATGTTCACACAAGATAACATTTTATCAGCTATCACTCAAAATATTTTCTAAAAATTCCCAGAAGCAACCCAAGTATTAATAATACTTACATCTTTAAAGCTCTGTGTAAATGTTAACTAATTCATCCTCACAATTAATCCTATAAGGTAGTTCCCTTCACTGGATGAAAAACAGGTGAAGTAAAAAACACCAACAAATAAATAAAACAGATATTTCCTTTATATATCTATTCAATATTTACATAGCCCCTTTCATTTCAGTATGTCATAGACCTTTAAAAACATAAAATAAGTAGGCTTGGAAGGATTAGACTTTTATCAATAAATGTCAGTAAACATCAATTTCACTCTACACACACCAACCAAAAAAAATGTCCATTGACAATTATCAAAATTTACAGATACCAAAGTAAGAAAAATACTGCTTGAGATCTTCTTAGAGTTTAATTTAAGGATATTTACTATGTATATTTTGACATCTGATATTGACAGCTTTAATTTATTCAATCTCAAAATCTACTGTCATTAAATTATTGTCTGATCCGCCACAAATTCCTGTAACTGAAAATTTAAATGAATAAAAATAGAAAAAATGCTTCCAAAAAAATTACTGCCAATAAAATAAGAAAAGCCTCACAACTAGAGCTGCTTGAAATTTTTCAGATTTATAAATTTTCTGATAAAAAAAGGAGACAAAATTTTTGTGAAAATGTTTACCATTTCTCTACCAGGTCTATTCACACGACACTTTAGATATGAGTAAAAGATATACAGGAAACTAATTCAATAGCAATGGAAATGTTTCACCTTGATGAAAAACTTGTTAACAGAGTGTGCTATCATTAAAAAAGACTTTAGGACAAGAAGTGAGGAAGAATATTATATCCAATTTCAAATGTAGTGGAGTTGCTTAGGGTGGCAGAATGTTTATGACTAAATTGGAATTTGGCCAGGATCCAAAATTAAAGCTCAAAAAAAAAAGTGCCATGTGATTTCCATCAGACACAGTGGGCAGAAATTCAGCTGGTATGTATTGTCATATCTCTAGTGACTTAAACGGGGCTACAACAATTTAAACCTGCTCAGTGTCTGCCCCAGGAACTTGAATTTGTCTCACCTGAATGAAAATATGTTCAGCAGTATGGTGCCACCTCACACCATGATGTTCAGTAATTCTGAGGGAAGAGTGCCACCTACTGAGGCACCAACTCTGCAAAGAACTTTAAACACATGCTTATATTCCGTTAATTCTAATGCTTTGCTAAATCAGGGCCTGAATCATAAACATCACTCCTTGCAGAACCTTGCTGTTCCTGAAATATTTCTTATCCAAGTAACAACCTTGCTGAACCATGCTTAGCTTGTGATATCTGACAGCATCACAGCAATAAGACTGCATAGCAAGTTGGAAGGGAAAAAAAAGAAAATTCAGCCTATTCTATTTTCCAAAGTTCCTTTTCCAGGCAAAATTATTTTTGCTAATCTCTGGATTTCACATGGGCCTGCCTTATTGATGAACAATAGCTTCAACTGCAGTCATTCCACATGCAACAAAAAAACAAATATTAGATATGTGTGAAAATATATATATATATATAAAATTGTCCTGAAAAGCAACAAAAGTGACAAAACCAACAGAGTGCTCAAAATTACACTAAACAACTATAGACATATAATAAAACTCCACTTTTTAATAATTTAATGCCAAAGTGTCGCTTACTACTATTAAAGTCTAATAACAATAGGGCCCAACATTTGTATTCTGCTTCCCCACACAGTCGCAGCGGGCCACAAATATAATAGAGAAACCTATCTAAAGTAGATGTGGCCTGCTACACAATGACATAAAACCTCCAAACTATCCATTTTAATGCTGGTCAGTTCTTAGTGGGGGCGAGGAAACTGCTCAGATACAATATTAAAAGTGCAGCATGAGAACCTGAATAGAAAAGAACAGAATGCCACATGTACATTAACTTCCTTGCCTCTCATGTTCTCACTGTGGGAAGAGGTTCATCCATCTTCCCATCTCACAGGATTCATAGCTGTTTCCACACCTCTAGGGCTGGATTCATTCCCCTGTGCACCCTGGCCTTTAGGAGAGCAGGATAGACTTCCCTGGGAGGAAGAAGGAACCTTCTGCCACTCACTTCTTGCCACAGATCTGAGTTCTGCTTGGAGAACTCCTCACTTCAGTTTGAGAGATAACAGTGATGGCCAAATGGCTCCTTTTGAGTTTCCTGCATAAAAATGCCATTTCTCACCTTAGTCAAAGTTAACATTTTCCATTCTACAGAACCTTTAGATGTCTTCCCATGCTGAATGACATTCAAACTCAAATACATAATGCAAAGGGAAGTTAAGTTTTCCTGTGAATCAGGAGCTTCCAAGGACACAACTTTGAGTTTGCTGGGCCCTTTGGAGTTTAAGGGATAAATTTGTAGGCACAAAATGAATTGTAGATTGAGATCTGACTACTTGCCTCTCTAACTACCTGCTGTGAGCCTGACAGAAAGACAGTAGAGGCCAATCTATTTTAAAAACTTGCACCTGCATACATACAGCCACAGCTGAGAAGACACAGAAAACTAAGAACTGTATTTGAAAAAAGCTTTACTGAAAACTCATCCAGACAGAAATATACAAATCAAACATCTGAAATGCCTTGCTAAATTGATTTCTCTCTCTCGTGCTCCAGAACCCATCATAACAACTATGAAAAGTCGTCACCAAATCCATTTAAGCTATTGAAGTTCAGAAAACTCTTAAGTAAACACAGGGTGAATTTAGAAAGGGCAGCAGCTACTCATTGAGAGAAAATGAAATGACTAATTTTGCTTTTCTACTGTTGAGTGCCCAGTGTTCCACCAATACAGCACTGATAGGAAACAACAAAGAGTAACAAACTTCTGCCAAAGAAGGGAAGGGCGGGGGGGGAGGGTAGCAAGGAACTGAAACACTTAGTTTTTCTTCCTCCGCCACTGAAATACAAACTTCTCTATTGCAGGAGTTGAAGAGAAGTCCTCCAGACCTGAACTGCATCAGAGAGGGATGAGGCTAAAACACTTGGCCCTGCTTCAAACAGTGGTAACATTAAGAAGTCAGGAATTCTATTCCCTGTTCAGCTGAAGTTGTGTTCTACAGTGCTCTTACTGTTGGTAGGCTGAATAATAGGAAAGGGGAAGGAAAAAAAAACCTGCTGGAAAGAGGGCCCACTGAGAACAAGGACTCTAAGGCCTGGTCTACACTAGGACTTTAAATCGAATTTAGCAGCGTTAATTCGAATTAACCGCTCAACCGTCCACACCAGGAAGCCGTTTAATTCGACCTAGAGGGCTCTTTAGTTCGAATTCGGTACTCCACCCCGACGAGGGGAGTAGCGCTAAATTCGACATGGCTATCTCGAATTAGGCTATGTGTGGATGCAAATCGAACTTAGTAGCTCCAGGAGCTATCCCACAGTGCACCACTCTGTTGACGCTCTGGACAGCAGTCCAAGCTTGGATTCTCTGACCAGCCACACAGGAAACGACCCGGGAAAATTTGAATTCCTTTTCCTGTCTGGGCACTTTGAATCTGATGTCCTGGTTGGACATCGGGGCGAGCTCAGCAGCACCTGCAACGATGCAGAGCTCTCCAGCAGAGGAGTCCATGCAATCCCAGAATAGAAAGAGGTCCCCAGCATGGACAGACCGGGAAGTCCTGGATTTGATCGCTGTGTGGGGCGATGAGTCTGTGCTTTCGGAGCTGCGCTCCAACAACGGAATGCAAAGACCTACGAGAAGGTCTCCAAAGCCATGGCACTCAGAGGATACAGCCGGGATACAATGCAGTGCCGCGTGAAAATCAAGGACCTGAGACAAGGCTACCAAAAAGTCAGAGCGGCAAACGGACGCTCCGGAGCCCAGCCCCAGACATGCCGCTTCTACTAGGCACTGCATGCCATTCTAGGTGGGTCTGCCACCACTGCCCCACCAGTGACCGTGGACTCTGAGGATGGGATAGTGTCGACGGGCAGTTTCTCGGCGATGTTCGCCGATGGGGAAGATGAGGAAGGGTTTGTGGAGGACGACGCAGGCGACAGCACTTACAATACTGCTTTCCCCGACAGCCAGGATCTCTTCATCACCCTCACAGAGATCCCCTACCAACCCTCCCCCGCCGTTAACCCGGACTCAGAATCAGGGGAAGGATCAGTCGGTAAGTGCTATAAACATGGAAACATTTATTTTTTAAAAAATAGGAATAAAAACTATATAAAAACTATATAAAAACTTTTCCATATAAAACTATATAAAAAGAAGGTCCACACATATAGGGATGGAACAGAAATCCTCTTGGGACACTTCCACGAAGCTCTCGTAGAGGAGCTCGAAAAGTCTCCGCAGGAGGTTCCTGGGGAGAGGTGCCTTATTTGGTGCTCCGTGGAAGCACACACTTCCACGCCAGGCCATCCTAACGTACAGCGGAATCATTGCCTCGACCAGCATGGCAGCATACGGTCCTGGTCTGTGCAGGGATTCTCACAGCATCCTCTCTCTCTCTCTCCGAGTGACCCGCCTCAGGGTAATCTCGTTCGGCGACTGCTGCATCTAATTAGGGCAATTAGTGTACTGTTACTATTGTGAATGCTTGACTTTTACTTTGCATAGCAATGACCTTCGTTTAACAGCCACGTGTTGGAGGCCGCAGAGGAAAAGCATACAGTGATCTTTCCCGGGCACAGCCGCGAGGGGCTGGAACAGGATCAGACTTTATGCTTTCCAGATTGCCTTCAGCGGGAGGGCACAGCTATCCATTAACTGTTAAGCAGCCTATAGTGTAGTGCTTACCAGGCCTGGCTGCTACACGGATTCAGCTGTACCGCCCCACTTGTCCGATCTCCTGTGCAAGACCGCAGCCAATGAAAGCGTATTCCGAAATCTCGAACTTGTCCTGAGAGCTCATGAGACTAGGTGCCCTGTATGGTCTTGTTCACAGAAACTGAGTAGACTGTGTTCAGTGTTCGCAAACATGTATCTTTTCAAGGAAATCACTTCCTTTTTCCCATCACACAGCTGCGGCTCTTTCACGAACTGCCCCGGCATCCCCCTCACAGAGGCTGGCGCAGATTAGGCGGCGAAAGAAAAAGACTAGGGACGACATGTTCTCGGAACTGATGGCCTGCTCCAGAGCCGAGGCGGCAGAGCAGAGACAGTGGAGGGAGACCCTATATCAGCACCAGCGCTCACACAGCGAACGGGAGGACAGGTGGCGGCAGGAAGACCAGCAGGCGACTCAAACGCTGCTTGGGCTAATGAGGGAGCAAACGGACACGCTCCGGCGCCTTGTAGATGTTCTGCAGGACCGCAGGCAGGAGCAGAGAGCCCCCCTGAACTGTATCTGCAACCGCCCTCCCCCGCCACAAAGTCCTGTCCCCCCCTCACCCAAAATCACAAGAAGGAGGGGTGCTAGGGGCCGTGAAAACTGTCACTCCACCCCAGCAGAGCGCTCATGTACCAAACAGCTCTCATGCCATAAATTTTGAGAAGTGCTTCCCTTCCTGGATCACCCAGTCCCAAATCCAAGTTTCATCCCCCCACTGTGTAGTTGAGTATGAAGAGTAGTTTGTTGTTATTCACTGTTTCCGTCACTTTTCCTTGTCAGAAGACTTTGTGTGAAGGGGGGGGAGGGGTTTTTTAATTGCATAGGACAGCCTCCATTACCAGGGTACAGACTTGGGGGCAGGATCAACAGCAGGACACACACAGACTGCAGTCACTAGGCACCAGGGTCAGTCTGTGAGGTGCATGCTGCCCCGGGTCAGTCTGTGAGGTGTATGCTGCCCCAGGGTCCTAGCGCCTGCCATCCACAAATGGCAAGGCAGGCTGCCCTTACCATGCCCTTCCACCCTAGCCACGAGCCTCTCCGATGCCCTGAGCCCCAGCAAGAGCCCTCATCCACGGACACATACTCACCCTTCCCACACACCCCTCACCCCTTCCTACGCCCCAACCCCCAGCCCAGAGCCTGCATCCAAACTCCGTCCCAAAGACGGCACCCCTCACCCCTTCCTGCAAACCCACCCCTTCCTGCACACCCACCTGCAACCGTCCTCCCCCCAGAGACCGCTGTAGGAGCAGGAGCCTGTCATTCCTCTAGTGTAGAAGCGGTCTGTACATCAGTGCACACCGTACCCACCACAGTCTGCGTCCATGTTTCAACCCTTGAACAGGAATTCATAATTAAAGAAAACTTTGTTAATAATCAGTGTTCCATTAAATTTATTTTAAAACGTGTGTTGGAAGGGGGGAAACCTGGAGAACGGGGTATGTAACCGCAGATCGAAGTCAACAGTCACTGAAACAGGCTCAGGTTCAGCTTCTCTGTAAATCAACTGGAGAGTCATAGGTTACCCTGCTCTCCGAGGAACCTAGCTTTCAAAGCCTCCCGGATGCACAGCGCTTCCCGCTGGGATCTTCTATCGGCACGGCTGTCTGGCTGAGCGTAATCAGCAGCCAGGCGATTTGCCTCAACCTCCCATCACGCCATAAAGGCCTCCCCTTTGCTCTCACAGAGATTGTGGAGCACACAGCAAGCAGCAATAACAACGGGGATATTTTTTTCGCTGAGGTCCGAGCGAGTCAGTAAGCTCCGCCATCTCCCCTTGAGACGTCCGAAAGCACACTCCACCACCATTCTGCACTTGCTCAGCCGGTAGTTGAAGAGTTCCTTCTCACTGTCCAAGGCGCCTGTATAGGGCTTCATGAGCCAGGGCATTAGCGGGTAGGCTGGGTCCCCGAGGATCACTGTAGGCATCTGCACATCCCCAACCGTTATTTTGTGGTCTGGGAAGAAACTACCTGCCTGGAGGCGTTTAAACAGACCAGAGTTCCTGAACACACGCGCGTCATGAACCTTGCCCGGCCACCCGACGTAGATGTTGGTAAAACGTCCCCTATGGTCCACCAGTGCTTGCAGCACCATAGAAAAGTAGCCCTTTCGGTTAATGTACTGGCTGGCCTGGTGGGCTGGTGCCAGGATAGGGATGTGAGTCCCATCTATAGCCCCACCGCAGTTTGGGAATCCCATCGCGCCGAAGCCATCTATGACGACCTGGACGTTTCCTAGAGTCACTACCTTTGAGAGCAGTTGCTCAACGATTGCGTGGGCTACTTGAATCACAGCAAGCCCTACGGTAGATTTGCCCACGCCAAAGTGGTTCGCTACTGACCGGTAGCTGTCTGGCGTTGCAAGTTTCCAGAGGGCTAAGGCCACTCGCTTCTGCACAGTCAGGGCTGCTCGCATCCGGGTGTCCTGGCGCTTCAGGGCAGGGGACAGCAAGTCACAGAGTTCAAGGAAAGTGCCCTTACGCATCCTGAAGTTTCGCAGCCACTGTGATTCATCCCAGACCTGCAGCACTATGCGGTCCCACCAGTCCGTGCTTGTTTCCCGGGCCCAGAATCACCGTTCCACACCATGAACTTGACCCATTGCCACCATGATCTCCACTGCGCGGCGTACCCTGCTTTGTGAGAGGTCTGCGCCACTCTGTGACTTCCTGTCCTCACCGCGCTGCCGGAGCCTCCTCGCCCGATTTCTCAGCAGCTGACTGTGGAAGAGGTGGACGATAAGGTGCGAGGAGTTGACAACGGCCATAAGTGCAGCGATGATCGCAGCGGGCTCCATGCTCGCAGTGCTGTGGCGTCCGCACTGTAACCGACCAGAGAAGGGCGCGAACAGATTTCCCGCCGGCACTTTCAGGGAGGGAGGGCGTGATTGACGGTTCAATGATGACAGTTACCCAAAACCACCCTCAACACATTTTTTCCCCCAGCAGGCATTGGGGGCTCTACCCAGCATTCCAATGGGCAGCGGGGAGTGCGGGAACTGTGGGATAGCTTCCCACAGTGCACCGCTTCCAAAGTCGACGCTGGCCCCATTACTGTGGACTCAGACAGTCGAATTAGTGTACTTAGTGTGGATACACAAATTCGTCTTCATAAGGTCGATTCCACAAATTCAAGTTAAGTAGATTCGAAATAGTCTTGTAGTGTAGACGTACCCTAAGAAATTAATTTTTTAAGATTGTAAACACTTTGTGGCTGGAATTTCTTTTATTCCCTCTGTGTACAGTGGGTGAGCAGATTGGAGTCCTGATCCTTGACTGAGCAATTTTAGGTGTAATAAGTAATAACAATAGGAAAAAGAAACCTGAAAGCCCAGACTGCAATATTGCAAGTGTAAGCAGAGTCTCAATGAGCTCTCTCCTAACATCTAGTGATGAGCTGTGGAAGAGGACTTCAGGAGCCGATCTCATTTGCATGGGCACACCCACCCTGCCTAGGTGCTCAGCATGATGGGATTGCTTGCGCAAATGGTCACTTTTGGGTGATGTGGGATCCCCAGTCTTCTTGTTATTGGGGCAGAATTAATAAAGGTTTATTATCCTTGTTGTTTGAATCCAGGGCAGCAGAACTGTACTTGGCATTTCCCAATTGAGGGACTCACCCTCAACTAAATGGTACTTGCAAAGCCCAGTGAGTTGAGAGAGGGTGGTGACAGGTACTTGTACCTGCTGGTGTGGGCCCCAAACATCACCTGACCTTCTGCTCTCCACTGTGTAATAGCTGAGCTAATCTAGACTTAATTGAGAGTCTTGTTACATGCTGCAGAGCTGAAATCACTGATACCAAGGTCTAAGTATTAGACCTGCTTTGGGATAATATCTCTGATGCAAGGGACTATCCAGTGTTAACCAGTATTAAGGCTCCCCCACTAACAGCTAAAACCACTGAGAGCTGCGTTAAGTGGTGGGCCCTGAAGACATCTTGGTGAGCAGCCAGCAGGGTGGTTGGTGGAGGGGCATGATGAGCAGCCAGCAGGGTGGCTGGCAGAGAGGGCCAAGCAGAGCCCTGCAGAGAGAGGCAGCAAGTGAGTGCCCGAGCAGCGGAGTGAGTAAGGTGCATCCTTACCAACCCCCTACCCAGAGCAGGAGGTGATCTCTGCAGATTCACCGCTGAACTCTGGGTCTGCACTGTCCAAGGACAACAACTGTGAGTGGGATACAGAGTGGGGATGGGCACATTAAAGGGACTTTTGGGTTGTTGGACTTAAGAACCCGAGGGAAAAGGGACACTTTCCAACTTACTTGGGGTGGGTATTTTGCTCATGTTTTATGTTTATGAGCCCTGTTTATGGTGTTTCCCCAAATTATTGCTGAGTTATTTCCCTTATTTTATTAAAAGTGTTTTGCTATGCTCAGACTCTGTGCTTGTGAGAGGGTAAGTATTGCCTCTTAGAGGTACCCAAGGGGTGGTGTGTACTTGTCCCAGGTGACTAGGTGGGGGCTCGAAGTGGATTAAAATGTATAAAGTGATAAATATATCAAATGTGTGACTTTTTATACCTCTTTTTAATGTTCTATTTTGTACCTATTCAAAAGAACTTGAAAATAAAGAATGAGAATCCCTTGGGATATATGGTATGTGTTTCATGAGAGCAGGCAAACAGTGCATTTTTTCAGTATTCTTTCAGAGTGATATATGTGAATTTACTTTCACCTTTTGTGATTACTTTCCACAAATATCTATGTGATTGACCTTTGTTAGCCCACAACCTAAAACCTGATAACTATTACATTCATCCAGTTATAGGACAGAAAGAATACCATATGCCCAACTTTACCTAAGCAACACAACATGAATTTCAAATAACAAGCTGAGTAAATGAAATTCAGAAAACTACCCTGCCAAATACTAATTTTAAAAATCTATGCATGAAAATCATGATCTTATTGTGATGATTCCAGAAACAGAAAAAATGCCAAATAAATTATTCATTATGCATTTTTCAAAGCCAACCATTTAAGACTTTTCATTAGGAATTTATGACATTATAATTTACTGCTTTTTGTCTGAAATAACTTTGGAGGAAAATAAAAGCACAATCAGTTTTTCTGACTGAAGTGTTCAGTGCATATCTGTGATACATACCATTCAGAAGAGTGGAATTCAACAGAGTAGCCAACAAAAGGTGTTAAAAGTGTATGAGAACATCTGTTCTTCTGCATCATTATTATCAACGTATGTCCTCTTTTTAAAGTATTAATGTAAAATTGTTATTGAGCATCAGAAATACATCTTTTTCTGTTCTAGTTAATTATTCGATGCACAGCTGATGGTCCAGAAATTGCATATATTGTCATGCAGCTCAGTGAGAACACATAAGAAAGGTTGGATTGTGCACAAAATAGTATGCAAAAGATGTATGAATTGGACCCAATCCATTTTCATAATGTTTGTAACTTGTAATGTTAATTCCCCACTTTGTTGTTAAATATTTACCAGGTAGCAGGAGATGAAGTTACTGGATAGAAAACAGTGCCATGAGAGAAAAACAAATATACTGCATACAGTATTCATTATTGAATTAGGAGTCTATTTAGTACCTCCTCAAACATAAACAAATATATAATCTTCATTTAAATGTTTAGATGCTGTTCAGCGCATTAGCTCCATGGTATTTATATCCAGTTTGCCAGTGTGTACATAGTATCACAAAAGATCCACTGAGTTGTCTTTTTATTATTATAATTTTGCACGCAATGCAATTTTGTATTGAGTGATAAATACAACATACTGTAGTACACATGATCCAAGATAATATATTAAACTACTCATATAAGAAGGAAAATGAATTCAAAGGAGATTTGTGACTCTAAGGGATGACATCATAATAGAACTAATAAGCAATATGATGGATACTGGCAAGATATAATTCTCAGTCTCTAGATAATAAAGACTGACTTCCTGATAAAAATTGCTGATTCATATTACTATTCAGACTAATGGATCTGATAAAGTCAGGTTAATATATGTAGCTGTACATAGAGTAAAGAATACCATTATGATAAAAATCACCCTGATGTGTTTTAATGTATTTGAAATTTTATTACCAAAGAGATTAGACTGGTTGTGATACAACCAAGGTGGATTTTCATTCCACCCCCAGACAGAAGCATTTCTGCCATCTAAATATAAGTCTAGGTTCCCCATAACTTATTAATGTGTATATTTGTCTATTCATTTTCAATCAAATCCCCATTTCAAACCGTAAAATTTACCTTTTTAGTCCAATGACAAAATTATTTTTACTACAGACCAGATTAAAAAGACTAAATTTTAACAATATGAATTAGATACTAATACAAAATATATTTCATATACAGATCTACATAGTTAATCTATTATTCAATTATCCCATAAATACTCTAGCAAGTCTTCACAAGATAAAAAAGTCACAATTCTTGATATAGTATAAAAATCCTGCCTCCACAAAGAAAAATAAATAAAGAAAAACCAACACAATACAAATACAAATACAAGGCTAGAGCCTGATCTACCCAGATTTATATCATCCAAGTGTCTGGCTCACAACTTTTTGTGATAGTCATATATCTGTACAGTGGCAAAACTACAGTAATTTTCCTTTATGAACATAAGAAATAACATGTTTTCCCTAAGCCTTCAAGTTTTCTAATTGGATACAATATTTCTCTTCATGTCCAGTCATAACCTGTTTTGTAATGTCATGCATTACATTTAAAAATGTTACAGTATTCCACCTCCTGCCCCCAAGGCAAAAGTTACCTCTTGGATAAAACAAGATACCATCCATTTATATAAGGGCAATAATATATTCTCAGTCTTATTCTCTATCCCCTTTTTAATGATTCCTAACATCCTGTTTGCTTTTTTGACCGCCTCTGCACACTGCGTGGACATTTTCAGAGAACTATCCACGATGACTCCAAGATCTTTTTCCTGACTCGTTGTAGCTAAATTAGCCCCCATCATATTGTATGTGTAGTTGGGGTTATTTTTTCCAATGTGCATTACTTTACATTTATTCACATTACATTTCATTTGCCATTTTGTTGCCCAATCACTTAGTTTTGTGAGATCTTTTTGAAGTTCGTCACAGTCTGCTTTGGTCTTAACTATCTTGAGCAGTTTAGTATCATCTGCAAACTTTGCCATCTCACTGTTTACCCCTTTCTCCAGATCATTTATGAATAAGTTGACTAGGATTGGTCCGAGGACTGACCCTTGGGGAACACCACTAGTTACCCCTCTCCAGTCTGAGAATTTACCATTAATTCTTACCCGCTGTTCCCTGTCTTTTAACCAGTTCTCAATCCATGAAAGGACCTTCCCTTTTATCCCATGACAGCTTAATTTACGTAAGAGCCTTTGGTGAGTGACCTTGTCAAAGGCTTTCTGGAAATCTAAGTACACTATGTCCACTGGATCCCCCTTGTCCACATGTTTGTTGACCCCTTCAAAGAACTCTAATAGATTAGTAAGATTTCCCTTTACAGAAACCATGTTTCTCAACTATTGCTCAACAGTTTATGTTTTTCTATGTGTCTGACAATTTTATTCTTAACTATTATTTCGACTAATTTGTCTGGTACCAACGTTAGACTTACCGGTCTGTAATTGCCGGGATCACCTCTAGAGCCCTTTTTAAATATTGGTGTTACATTAGCTAACTTCCAGTCATTGGGTACAGAAGCTGATTTAAAGGACAGGTTACAAACCTTAGTTAATAGTTCCGCAACTTCACATTTCAGTTCTTTCAGAACTCTTGGGTGAATGCCATCTGGTCCCGGTGACTTGTTAATGTTAAGTTTATCAATTAATTCCAAAACATCCTCTAATAACACTTCAATCTGTGACAGTTCCTCAGATTTGTCACCTACAAAAGCCGGCTCAGGTTTGGGAATCTCCCTAACATTCTCAGCCATGAAGACTGAAGCAAGGAATCCATTAAGTTTCTCCACAATGACTTTATCGTCTTTAAGTGCTCCTTTTGTATCTTGATCATCAAGGTGCCCCACTGGTTGTTTAGCAGGCTTCCTGCTTCTGATGTACTTAAAAAACATTTTGTTATTACCTTTGGAGTTTTTGGCTAGCCGTTCTTCAAACTCCTCTTTGGCTTTTCTTATTACATTGTTGCACTTAATTTGGCAGTGTTTATGCTCCTTTCTATTTGCCTCACTAGGATTTGACTTCCACTTTTTAAAGGAAGTCTTTTTATCTCTCACTGCTTCTTTTACATGGTTGTTAAGCCACGGTGGCTCTTTTTTAGTTCTTTTACTGTGTTTTTTAATTGGGGTATACGTTGAATTTGGGCCTCTATTATGGTGTCTTTAAAAAGTGCCCATGCATCTTGCAGGGATTTCAGTTTAATCACTGTACTTTTTAACTTCTGTTTAACTAACCCCTTTCATTTTTGCATACTTCCCCCTTTTGAAATGAAATGCCACAGTGTTGGGCTGTTGAGATGTTCTTCCCACCACAGGGATGTTGAATGCTATTGTACTATGGTCACTATTTCCAAGCGGTCCAGTTATAGTTACCTCTTGGACCAACTCCTGTGCTCCACTCAGGACTAAATCTAGAGTTGCCTTTCCCCTTGTGGGTTCCCGTACCAGCTGTTCCATGAAGCAGTCATTCAAAGTATTGATACATTTTATCTCTGCATTTCATCCTGAAGTGAAATGTTCCCAGTCAATATGGGGATAATTGAAATCCCCCACTATTATTGAGTTCTTAATTTTGATAGCCTCTCTAATTTCCCTTAGCATTCCCTAGGCTCTCCTACATTTAAAACTTCTGATTGAGGCCCAGCAATTATTCTCTCTGCTGAAATTGCATCATCTATTCCACTGAAATTTCATGGACTTCCGGAGATTTTCCTTCACTGTTCATTAGAGATATTACTTGCAGTGGTGATGTTGCTGTGTTGGTCCCAGTATAAGAGAAAATCAAGGTAGGTGAGGCAATATCTTTTATTGCACCAACTTCTGTGAAGCTTGAAAGCTTGACCCTTCCATCAACAGTCTTTCTTACTAAAGAATTCTGGGTGATGCTGAAACAGGAAAAGAACTCCATGGTCCTAACTCAGAACACCCAGGTTGAGGTCAGGGCCTAGCAATATGACAGCAGTTTCAGTTGAAACATGTGACAAGCTATTCTGTTGTGGACTTTTGAAGCCTAGGTGGACATTTTTTATATTAATTTCAATTAACTATTATAGGACCCACAAATCTCATATCAGATAAATCTGTATAAATCATATATCATTAACTTAAATAATTATAAGTGCATAATGTTAATAATATTTAGAATTTCATCCACGGAAGTCAGTTACTTACAAAGGTGGTAACCATTATCTTCATGTTACAGATAGGAAAATGAGGCACAGAAAGATTGAAGTCAGTTGGAGCAGAGGCTGCTCAGCATCTCTGAAATATCAGGCCACTTTTTAGATGCCTAATTTTAGGCATGTTTCATGTTTGAAAATTATGAAATAAGTTCACACAAAGAACCCATGGCAGAGCCTGAAATAACATTCAGGTCCCTGACTTCCATTCCGGTCTACCATCCTTTGAACTGCCTTCCCTTAATAAACGAAGACGAGTTATAGAAAGTTAAAAAAAAATCTTCATGATCAAGCCAGCATGGAATATTTTTTGCAAATGTTGGATGCAAATGATGAAACACAAGGAACAAAATTATCTTTCTTACCTCCAATATAAATTGGAGATTTATATGCATGTGAACACTTGCAAGACCAAACTGATAACTACCTCAGAGAGATGGAGGAAAACCTGAAGAAAAAATGTATGCAGGAGGGGTGGGGGGAGTGAGGAATGGGAGTAGAAGGGAATGATCATGGAGGGTTGAGGAGGGAAATATTGGAATCCAAAGTGTTTTTTTCCCCTATTTTATTTCCTAAAATATTATCCAATGAAGTAAAGATAAGATGTGAGTTGACAGAGATGGACAGAGACACAGATTGAGTGATAATATGTTCGAAAAAGAAAATCCAGACACATAATAGAGTATCTCACAAAATTACCCATTCCCATTTTGTGAACGCCCGCAGCATTGCTTTTTTTTACTGCACAAACTTCAGAGTCTCTGTGCAGCCTTCAAGCAACCTATATTATGTTTCTATTTTATACCTTTCCATTCACTTTTACTCAGACCCTTGAGCCCAAATTATAGCCATCATAATTCTATCCAAGGGATTCACATCATGAACATGGAAAGGGGTCTACCCCTTCTCTTCAGTCTCATTCCTGACATTTATCACAGATACTCACTAAAGAGTTTATTCTTACTACAAGTGAAGTCAGTGGACATTTTTTCAACACACTTCAGAGAATTTATCTCAATACTATTATAGCTCCAAAGCTAATCGCAAAGACTGATACTCTAAAAATATTGCCCACTGTCTGTTAAAAGCTCAGTTGACACTCTAGTCTCAAAAAGAACAGGAGTACTTGTGGCACCTTAGAGACTAACACATTTATTTGAGAGCATAAGCTTTCGTGGGCTACAGCCCCACTTCATCGAATGCATGTAGTGGAAAATACAGTAGGAAAATGTATATATATACACAGAGAACATGAAACAATGGGTGTTACCATACACACTATAATGAGAGTGATCAGTTAAGGTGAGGTTTCAGAGTAGCAGCCGTGTTAGTCTGTATCCGCAAAAAGAACAGGAGTATTTGTGGCACCTTAGAGACTAACAAATTTATTTGAGAGCATAAGCTTTCGTGGGCTACAGCTCACTTCTTCGGATGCATAGAATGGAACACACAGACAGGAGATATTTATATATACAGAGAACATGAAAAGGTGGAAGTATGCATACCAACAGGAAGAGTCTAATCAATTAAGATGAGCTATCATCAGCAGGAGAAAAAAAAACTTTTGAAGTGATAATTGAGATGACCCATAGAAGGTGTGAGGAGAACTTAAGTTAAGGTTAAGTTCACAGTTAAGGTGAGCTATTATCAGCAGGAGAGAAAAAGAACTGTTTGTAGTGGTAATGAAAATGGTCCATTTCCAGCAATTGATAAGGAGATGTAAGGAACTGGGGTGGGGTGGGGTGGGGTGGGGGGAGGAGTTGCATGGGGAAATAGTTTTACTTTGTGTAATGGCCCATCCACTCCCAGTCTAGGTGTACATGTGGTATAGAAGCAATGTAAGGGGTAGAATGCAACACAAGATGATAATGAGATGAAGCTTCCCAATTCACAGAGTTTTCAAACTACTTCAGAATTTATGGAAGATGCTGTTCTCAAATATTTTTTCTTCTTATGATTCAATGCTCTCAGGATCCAATGCTGATCTGCATTACTTACTTCATTTAGTTCACAGCTACAACAATATCTTTCTAGCTCACCAATACACAGCAGTTTTACATTAACTAAGCTAATATTTTTTGTAAATATGCAAGATAATAATAATAATATTAATAATAATAGTTTGTATTATGCTGTTGTTCTCTTGTGAACATCTCAAAGTGGTCTACACCAGTCAAACTCCAATGACTCAACAGGAGGTCCTCCTAAGATACATCAGTATGAGATAAAAATAAGTTCCCTGCTGTAAACACTAGATACCAAAAGCCTTCAAAATTAATACAAGAGAAAACTGAATAATCTAAAAACTATTTGCCTATTCAACAGTATGCAAGGATCTCAAATACAAGACCTCTGTTAATGAACCTTACTATACATTGCAAAACTTTTTCAGGCTCTTGGCCTTTTTTCAGCAGAGTGTGTACCAATGACACTAAACTTTTTTTTCTGGTTTTGTAATCAGCACAAACATCCAGAAAGGATTAGAGTGAAACCAGCAAACTTTCATTTTTTTTATGTCCAGATGTGAAAACCTACTGCATCACCTAATATTTATATTTTGCTATATTTCCTTGTAGTCACAATTTAGGAAAGGCAGGTAGCCAGACAACAGTTTTCAAATGAATTCCTTTTTACTTTAGAAAAAAAAAAGTTAAGGTAACACTTATGATCTGTAAAAGACGGTTATAAAATCATTCTAATGCAGAATAAGATGATCTATAAGGAGTGACATAGGATAATCTAAACTATGATAGTTCAGGAAATTAACTGGAAGAAGTGCACTAAAGGAATGACAAAAGATGCTGTAGATCTGATCTGCATTAACTTTATAGAGAATGGGGAACATTTACAGTTTTAAAGATGAAAATCTCTTCATTATGGCCTTTTGAATGAATGGAGTAAAACATACTTCCTGTGGTATGAGAAACACACGGAAAGCTGAATTTGGAAACCAAATACCTAAAGCTTTTCGAAACCCCTGTCCAAGCAGGGTAAAACGCAAATAGCAGTTTCATTTGATGAGGTATGTCTTAGCTTCCAGTTTCATCTTTTGTTGGAACTTAAGATACCTTGCTGGCGAGTAAGGAATATGGTTACTATGGAAATATAAAGATTTTCTCCTCTATATGCAATCTGGTTAATCTCTTATTAAACTCCACATATTTTATTTAACTCTGTTCCATACTCTTATTACCAGTTCCCAAGCATGACATGTACCATGAAGTTATGTGACTATGATTTTCTTAGATGGTCAGACTATGAAATCTGACTATGAAATGTCTTCCTGTGAAACAGACAGAATACAGATAAAAGATCAGAGAATTGGATGGAAATTCAATAAAGATAAGTGCAGAGTACTTCACTTAGGAAGGAAAAATCAACTTTACAGCTGCAAAATGGGGAATAACTGGGTACGAGGTAGTACTGCAGACAGGAGGCAGAAAAGGATCTGGGAGTTACAGTAGATCACAAACCAAATATAAATCAATGATGTGATGCAGTTGCAAAAAAGGCTAATATCATCTTGGGGGTTTTAATAGGAGTGTCCTATGTAAGGAATATCCTGCTCTACTTGTGACTGGTGAGGCCTCAACTTGAGTACTGTGTCCAATTCTGGGTTCCACTCTTTAGGAAAGATGTGGACAAATTAGAGAGATTCCAGAGGAGAGCAACAACAAAAATAATGATAAAAGGTTTAAAAACCTGACCTAGGAGGAAAGGTTAAAAAAACTGGGCATGTTTATTTTGGAGAAAAGAACCTGATAAGTCTTCAAATATGTTAAGGGCTGTTATAAAGAAGATGTTGATCAGTTGTTCTCTAGGTTAGATATTAGGAAAAGTTTTCTAACTATAAGGGTAGTTAAGATCTTTAACAGGCTTCCAACAGAAGTGGTGGAATCCCTATTATTGGAGGTTTTTAAGAACAGGTTGGACAAACTCCTGTCATGGATAGTCTAGATTTACTTTGTCCTGCCTCAGCCCAGGGGACTGAACATGATGACTTCTTGAGAGCTTTTCCAGCCCTACATTTCTACGATTCTATAATAGGAAGTGTCAAGCAAACTTAAAAATAGGCAGTGCTTCCAGACTCACTTATAATCAAAATAGAGAGCAAGAGCAAGATGTAGCCATACATTCCATACATACACACATATATCATATTTAATACATCTGTAGCATCTCTTGGGAATTACTGGTTCAGTCAAGACAGAGTACCACAAAAATTAATAGACAAACACAGAAGCCCCGCAGCTTTCCCTATAATATGAATGGTAAAGGATACCATCATTTTTTAAATAACCATCTTCAATGGATCAAGTGAAGTCTGCAAGCAGGGGTAGTTGCTAAACAAGTCATCAGGGGAACAGAGCAGCAATGTAATACTAACAATCATAGCAAGAAAAAACAACAACTAGTAAAAAAATAAATACAATCAGACAATTTTTTTTCAAATATGAGATCTTGGCTTCATATCAGGGTCAATTTTGTTGTGTCTTGTTTGCTTTTATGTCTGAAACCATATGTGAAATAAATTAAATATCTATTTGATAAATTGAAAATTTCTGGCAAAGGTACCCTCTTGGATTTGGGTTATGCAGCACACAGCCAGAAACCTGATGACAGAATTGGGAAGAGAATGAAATAAAAGTTTAACAAAAGATCTGTAGGGAATGAGTGATAAAATCAACAGGGAATCACTAGTGCTCCAAACCATAGGCCAGGCAGCTGACTAGCTATCACCAAAAAGCCAAGCAAAGTGATAAAAAGCAGCAGGAAGATAGGACGAAACAGCAGGAAACAATGCAAGTTGCCAGGGGGTCCATTGAAAAGTTAATTGAAGCAACAAGCTGAGAGCCATGTCAGGCAGAATGCATCAATGTGGAAGAAATGCAAACAAGCAGTAGCTGAAACAGCCAAAGAAAATGTGGAGTGACAGAGAAGGACAAAACAAATCATTGGAGGCAGACAAACAGACAACCCACTGCAAGGGAATGTCAGTAGCCTGACACCAGGCAAAGATGGCACCTAAAATCAAAAGGATAGCCAGAAACACTCAGGGCTATATTCTGCCTGATCCTTATATTGATCTACAGGGGTAGGGTTTGTACAAAGTCTACTGATCTGTCACCTGTTATGTATTTCATGACCTGAAATGATTTATATCAGTTGTATTTTTATTTTGTGCAATATTTTTGGCTTTTAGCTTGGTTGAGCCACTCAACTTGATGACATTTCTCTATTTGTCTTTCTGTAACAGGATAACTTTTGAATGTTACATCCAATTAATTCAAAAGATTCAGGGAATGCTTTGGGCATCAATGGGAAGAAGCCCATTGATCTTGGTGAAATTCAGAAACCAGAAAGGGAAAATGGGGAACACAGGAAGCCCTTGCATCTAGTTAGGAGATCCAGGTCTGTAATTCTTTGACCTACAGACCCAGTCATTCAGGGTGTCAATAGTTCTTTGATGACAGCCACTAATACCTCTTAGAATCACAATAACCTCAATCTCAGATCTGCCCATCCTCCCAGTAGAGTTCAAAATGACTTATCTCCCAGACCCCAAAGAAAAGTAAGAATGGAAATGGAATGGGGCAGAAATGGAAAGGCAGAGTGGAGAGGGAAGGAGGGGCACACAGAACCTATGGTGGTGTGGGAAAGGAGGTCCAGATATGGGGAAGGGGAAAACAGGAAAGGAAGAGGTAAATGCTTAGTGGGAAAAGGGGGAATAGAGGGCATAGTGAGCCACTGACATTTGAGGGGAGATGGAAACGTGGGACAATGGTATAGGGGAGGATAACATGAGGACACACAGAGTCCTTGGATTGTGGCTGAGAGTGGAATGGAAACTCACAGAACCCTTGGCAAGGGGAGAAGAGGTAAATGGGGGTGCACAGACCCCTTTTCATGGGAGGAGGGGGAAAGGGCATATACAGAGTTCCTGACATGAGGAGAGGGGGGTTGCAGGCAGTCCCTGAAATAGAGAGGAATGGGAAGATGGCACACATGGAGAAGTGGAGGAGAAATAGAGGAACGGAATGAGCCCCTGGGGTGTGCAATGAAGTTGGGCTACAGAAGCAACAAATTGTGTGACCTTCTAGTAAAATATACATTTAATGTTGTTCATCATCCATGCTATGGTGGCATGTAATAAAAGGATATCTACTGAGTTGAGGCTAAGTTTATAAACCCTGCAGATAGCATACTGTGTGGTCACAAAACAGTCTAAAAGCAACTTATGCTAGTTTTCATGGTCAGAGGTTTTAACACTGATATTTACAAGGTATGATTTCTTTCAATAAAATAATAATAATAAACCATTGTATACCCAGCACTAACAGTGATTACAAATGACAATATTTAGAGAAATGTATTGTAAATGCTTTACATAGATTGGTGCTGGCAGAAGTATAATACGAGAGTTTTTAAAATCCATAAAAGAATACCTAGAGTGGAATTTAGTGTTCAGAAGTTAATTTCCTGTGATTTTGGTAATTCACAAAATACAGTGAGTTAAAATCCTGACCCCAAATACAGTATGTCAATGGCAAAACCCTCATTGACTGCAGTGGGACCAGGATTTCACCTGATAAATTTATACATGAAATGTCATATGTTTCAAAAGCCAAATTAGTTTCTCTTATGCCACATCTACCAAAAGTAGATCAAATATACCACTTCATATCCATATTTAACCTATCATATTCTGTTACTTTATACATGATTTTTCTTCAGCTCTGTTAAAAACTGCATATATGACAGGAGCCGTATGATCACCAAGAAGCAAACAATGAGACAATACTGGTCAGCCTGATCGGCAAAGGGATCAGCACACCAAGGGCCTAACCACTGTTAAGATGTGAGATGATTAGATAGATAGATAGATAGATAGATAGATAGATTTGATTCTCAATCACCTTACACCTTTTATAGTCCCTTACACCTCTGCAAAGTGGACATAAAATGCAATTATTCTGATTTTGTCATGCTGTATGCCAATTCTGTACTCACTTTGCACAGATATAAAGGACTTCACAGGATGCAAAACACTGAAGAATCTGTTCCTGAACATATAATTAGTGTTTTAAATGAACATCATTCAGTGGATGCAGTAAATACTGATATGTAATGTGAAAGTTATTAAAACACCAACTCCTGACACTATATAGATCCTAAAAACCATTATCATGTAAACACCCATGGAGAGAATTTTTAATTCACAATCAATGCCCATTATAATCACTGGTCAATGATCATCATAAGTACATAGCAAATCTTTGTGCTAATATTGCTGAAGAAATTGCCAGTGAGAAAACTCTATTGTGCATACCCATCTCCCTGCTTTTATAACATAGTTTATTTATGTAAACTTTATGCCAGGTAGATAACAGTAGCACAAAGGGCCAGGATCAATATTTCTAGGTTCCTCAATGACAAATAACTAAACCACCTCAAGATCCCATCCAGAAACCTGAGAAAACTACATGCACCAACCCTGGGTGTCCTTAACAGGCAGAATTTCCCCACTTGCATGCACTCAAGACTGTATACAAACAAAGAAACATTTATTCAGGGAAAGGGAACACAGTCATAAACTTGGGGAAACAAAGCAATATACCCCTTCAAGTAACTTTGCAAGAAGTCTATCTCCCTCCCTTCCCACCTGCCAGTGAGATGTTTCACAAATAAAGGATAGCCCTTTGGCCCCAACACCTTAGCCATTTATCCCACTCATTATTCGGTTCAGTGAATAGCAGTAGTCCAAGTATCTTTTAGCAGATCTGTCTACAGTCCCAAGGGAGCTGCTTGCCTGGTCTCATATGGAGCCATCAATACCTAATCCAGCTAGAGATTTAGGTTTATTAAGGTGCTTGGTTGGTGGGGCCTCACCAGAGTCCACTTAGCTCTGCTGCTGTCCTCCACGTCTTCTCATGTAGCAAAGTCCTCAGTCTATGTTGCCTCTCACAGCAAAGCCCTCTGCGCTTTCTCCTGCAGTGAAGTCTTTGGTCTGCATTGTCCCTTGCACCCAAGTCCTCATGGGAGGGAACCCTTGAACAGAGTCCTACCTGCCTAGATATAAGCTCTTTGCCACAATGAAAGGACTCTTTCTTCTCTCTGGGAGCCTACTACCCCCAATTTCCTAGTTCATATGTAGCTATGGCAACTTAACAAGCTGTCTATGGTAACACTTTTTGTTTCTTTACCTGTAGAGGGAGTATAGAGCTCCTTTCCTCTGAATTTTCTAGCTATAGTGCTTTCATTTAAAAAAAAATCAGTCAAGGGAGTTACAATATGAATTTCCAAATTCTGACCCCAGTGCCTGGCAGGAAGTCAACATGAGGGTGAGAGGAAAATATTATTTTCTCCTAGACCACAAAGAAGATGCAGAATTCAATGATGAAGGAAAGTTCTGGTCTTCCACTGCAGGAGAGCACAGGGAGATACATATAGTACCAGATGCATCCCTTCCATTGTCTGTCATACACTGCTGCTTTCTGCCCTCATGCAATAATTTACAGAATACTCGCATATAGTGGGATTCCACAAAGACACACCTCCAGCACACAGGCACACCCATCCAGTCCCCTGCACAGTGTAACCACGCAGGTTCTGCTGTCTTTGCAGGTTCTGCTGTCTTTGCAGGCTCTGCAGAGGGGAACTGGATTTGCCCATAATACATAAAAAAGGACATTTTGTTGTATAGTAAAAATACTGACAAAATTGTTCCAAACTGCCCAGTTCTATTATTATATTATTAGAATTAAAAAGTGGGTCTACATCACGAAGTACTGTTTTCTAATTCTGTAAAAAAATTTTAAAAAATCTCCTAGTATCCCCAAATGTTAGTTTATTGCACAGCAAATTTGTACCTATAGAAAAAAATCCCTGCCTATCCTAAGCAAAAAGCTTCAGTAAAAAAAAACAGTTAAGGTTGGCAGTATATTTTAGGGATGCTAGCTGGACTCCACAAGATTAATATTACAGTTTCTGATGAAATGAGATACAACTACTGCCCTCTTTCTCCATGCCAACACAGGAATGAATCTGTTCCCATACCTTTAAACCTCCTTTTCTGATTCTTTCCAGATCAAGTCATTGAAAGCCATGGAAAGACTATCCTATAGTATAAACTATTCATTTTTGTTATGTTATTAAATAGAATTGTATATTTATCTAGAATTTAAACCAGGGATGGCTCATCAGGCAAGTGAGAAACAGCCCTAACTAAGAATTCCCAACAAACTACAAAATTTGTTTTGCATATTCTTGTTATTTAATTGATATATATTATATACATATTTAAGGACTAATTATGCTTTGATTTAAATATCATAGCTCACTCTCTCCAGAAGTGAAACACAGTGCCAGAAAGTTAGAAGAATGTAGTTCTGCTTGCGGCACAAATCTGGGTGTAGCAAATAGTGCCTCATGAAGCTGCCTTGTTACCATGGCAATTTACCACACCAAGGTGATACTTTATAAAGATGTTACTGTGGTAACCACTGCTTGGTGAGGCCAGGGCAGGATTGTAGCAGTTAAGCCTGGGCTGCAGAGAGTTTGCAGGAGGCAGGAATGGGGCCTGCATCCTGCATTTTCCTGACCCTCTTTGTCGGGGTGGGCCTGTATGTGTGACCGACAAGCTACTGCCGTGCCCTTGTGCTCCACCCCCAGCACCAACCTCCAATGGCTCCAGCTCCCAGATCTGCCTGCTGCTTCTTCACTATAAATAAAGTAAGCATTTAATAGCTATTAAATTATACATTGGGTGGGGGTGGAATAACTACTTTGTGGTTTGTGCCTTACCTGTCAAAAAAGTCATCAGACACCACTGCTTTAAACTAAGAAAGGTGTTCAAATGCAATGAAATAAGCTAAGGGACAAAACAGGTTATTTTTACAGGTTACTACATGATGAGAATAACGTAATCTCCCCACTCCACCCCATTATACTAAGGAGAGATGTCAAGTATGCCACAGAAACTTTACTGACAAGATGCAGTTAGTAAAAGGGTTAATAGTACAAACTCTGCCTTTGATTTTGTGGAGTCTTCATTAAGTGTAAGCTCTGCACTAGGCAGCAGCAATTATAGACAGAAATGGAGGGGAAAATGCTTCAGAGACACACAAAACATACTGGAATAAACAGATATAAACCAGATTGATCTATAACGAAGACACTGTGATACTTAGACTCTGGTTTATGGAACACAGAGAGTTTTTGTAAAGAAAATATAATTTAAAAGGCTAATGTGCACATATTAATGTCTATTTGCTTATTTATTACGTTTTACTGTAAATGCTTGTACAGTATATTATACTGTGAAATAGTGTAATTGAGAATCAGACTCAAGATCTACTTATACTCTGAGCTAGGCAAAATGGGATAGGTTGGGTTTTGTAATTCCTAAATTAAAGTGTTTTGGATTGGGTCCCCTATTTTCAGAACTCACTCAAATATTCTGGGGAAGTCTGAACATATGACCCTACCTCTGACCTAAAAAATGAATTTGCTACCTTTAAAATAAAATTATTGATGCACTATAAGTGTGTATACATGAGCCTCTGTGAATTTTTATATACAATAACTTCGTATGAATAATGTTTTTTCACATTGATCATATTGTGAATGGCTATATTATTTGTACTGAAATTATAATTTCCTTAAAACTAAACTAAAATGAAAAGGGAGAAAAAGCAAAGAAAAAGGAAAAAAAAGATAGCGGCATGAGAAATTTCAGCGAGGTTCTTCTTTTTCTAAGGTTCATTCTGGGCCTCTCAATTACACACACACACACACACACACACACACACACACACACACACACACACACACACACACACACACACACACACCGCTCTACAACTAATGGTTTTAAGATCCAATGCTTGGAAGTTGAAGCTTGACATATTTAGACTGGATATAAGGCATAATTTTTAACAGAAAGGGTAATTAACCATTGGCACAATTTGCCAAAGGTTGTGGTGGATTGACAATTGACAATTTTTAAATCAAGATTGGATGTTTTTCTCAAATATATGCTCTAATTCAAATAGGAATTATTTTGGGGGAGTTCTATGGCCCATGTTATACTGGAGCTCAAACTAGAAGATCATAGTGGCCCTTTCTGGCCTTTGAATCTATACACCCAGTTAAAACGGCAGGAAAACTGATTAGATACATACTTTATATTTGTGAGGGAAAGGACTGTCACCTCTGAGCTAATTTCTTATTTCTAGATAAACTAAAGTCACTACTCACTTCCATATTTTGGGGGTCATCTAGATTTCATTAAAAAGATCCTGCATTAGGGTTCCAGAATAAATTTCATTGTGCAGTACAGGTCATCAAGAGGTGGTTAAATGTTTTTGTTGAAAGTACATATTCAACAAAAAAAAACTTTTTAAAACTTTTTTTTTTCACAAATCATTTTTGTATTTTGGAATTTTTCCAGTTTCTCAACAAAATAATTTTTCTCATTTTCTTTCTTTCCCCCTCGTCCAATGGAAAAAGCGGGGGAAGAGGGGGCAAAGGAAAAGGGAAAGCAACAGAGGTTGAAAAAGTCCAAAAGCTAACAACTGGAATTTTTTAAAGTATTTTTTTAAATCATTTTAAAATAAAATATTAAAATAAACAAAAAAATTCCATTTGAAAACCAGAGGAATGAAAATATTTTTTTAAAATTGATTTTTTTCCTCAACGGCTTATTAGCACCTCTTATTCTTAATGTGAATATTCACTTGTGTTCTATGTGGAGTTATGAATCTGATTCCTACACAAGAACAAACTCTTCCCAAGTTCCTAGCATACAGAGGGAATTATCCTGTAGGATGGTTCAGCTTGTACTCCCACAATCCATGCTCTATCTGTTCAAGGGAGCCATTGTGGAAAGCTGTATTGTGAATGAGGTAGGCAAATGTAGGAAGAGAAAGGATGATCTCATGATTAAGATAGTTGAATGCTGCTCTCAACAACTGGATTCTATCGCTGCCTCTGCCACAGAGTTTCTGTGTGATGCCAGGCATGTAACCTAAACCAAACTTATCAGTGGTGATCGCTAGTTGTGTGTTCCTCATTTTTGGGTGCCCAGCTAGATACTCTGGGGGCTGATTGGCAAAAGGGCCAAGTACTCACAACTGCAGCTGAAATCAATAGGAGCCATGTTTTGAACTTATAAAGTACTATCTAATACTAAGTACTCTGAAAAATCAGGTCCTAGGTATCTCAAGTTGTGTATCCAAAATTAGTGGAAACTTTTGATCTGCATTTTCTTGTGCACCAGTGCCCTGTAAAGTGGGGATATTTCCATGCCCTCATCTCACTGGGGCATTTTGAAGATATATAAACTAATGTTTGTGAAGCACTCAGATGTTATAGTGATGAGCACCATAGAAAAGCCCCTGAGGAAATTAATAATTGTCTTTAGAGCAGGGTTTGAATAGTGTGCACTAAATAAGACATTGGACCACATATTGAATAATGAAGAGAATACAAGATAGCAAATAGCTGCTTACTAAGTGAGCATTGTCCAGCCTTTGCACTCAATGAGGCAGGAGTCCCTCTGGAAAAAAATGTTATCATATAACTAAAGATTGTGTAATAATGCATAGGCGTACACAGGTTGAATTAAGGTTCACAGACAGCCTTAATTCTGACATTTTCTAACTTATGTGTGCTTGATTTTGCAACCTTAATATTCTTTTAATGTAGCTTTTTTGTTTATAATACACACACACTATGCACGTGTGTGTGTATATATGTATGTATATATATATATATATATATACACACACGCACACGCACACACACACAGAGACAGATGGATAGATATAATAATAATGATAATATACTTAACTGCTACACTGATTGGAAGACAATATAGAAATACTATATTAATGAACAAAAAATGTGAGAGAAAGGGAGAGATGTCAGAGAAATTTTGCATTGAAACAAAATGTTAAAGGTCAAAATAATTCACAGTTAAAGAATGGGGAAGATTCCTTCACATCCTAATTAATTTTTGATTTGCAGAGTTTAAATATACTTTTTCCTTTTTTGTCTGTGGAAACTTTCATAAATATGCATGCCACAGAAAAATGGGGCCATGAAAGTTTACTTTTAAAGGCAAAAATAGTGGAAGCTGCATATGGATCAGAACAGTATCAGAGTAGACATGATTTCTGAATTGCCAGTTTTTACTAATGTCTGAAGGTTTTACAGCACTGAAAAGAATTAGTGGGGAAAGGCTTTTCTAAAAATTATGACCAGTCTAATGTGAGTCTTTGTCTTTTCAACAGCGGGATTTCTCCAATACTGTACATGCCTTTATAATTACTTTACTTGAATGTGATACTTTAATGAAGACCAGTTTAATTAAATTAAATTTCTCCCTAGTGGTAACTCAATCAAAATGCATTCTACCCTCATTATATTATCTGTAGGAGTCCAACATTGTAAGTGCTATAAGAGCTTGTTTTAATGAGTGGTCATAATGTACTATACTTGAGAGTCAAGTTACAGACACTTTAAATGTCATATAAGAGAAATGTTTATATTAAGATGAGAGGGTAGACATCTTAGTATCTAATTGGTACAGTCTGTTTATTATAAGTATAGACACAAATTATATTATATGGGTGTCCTATGACCAGCTTCTACATGGTCTTTATACCATAATAAATATAATTAAATGTATATAAACTTATGAAGACAAATATGTTCCCTATCTCAGTGGTTAGGACAGTAACCAATTAAGTTCATTCTGAAATGCTGTTCATTCCTACTTCATGTAGGGTTGGGTGAAAATTCTACAGTGCTAACATAATGGAAGTGTTCTCATTTTCAATGTGCATTTTCAAATCAAGATCTATCTATCTTAGGATTGTTCGTAATACACATTGCTGTCATATTATAGTGCTTTTCTTTAAAGCAGGTCTCCCTGGAGAGGTCCCTAGTCGACTTCTTTATGGAGTCTTCTACTCTTCTTCCTTTCCCAGTTGTGGGCAGCCCTGGTTTTGGTAACAGGTATGTCCTTCTGCCCTCAGTCTGGGTGGAATCACACAGTCTAGTCACTCTGGGACTGGGTCTTTTGGCTGCAGACTCTGTTTCCCAAGTGTGTCAATGCAACAGACCCAAATGCATTTAGCACGTGCAAGCCATTTTACTCCATGGACTTGTGACCAGCAAATTTATTAACATGACTCAAGAACTGTGTCTTCAAAATGAAACATTATTTATTGAAGATAATACAAAATTACTCAAGATAGTTATGTCCATAGCTGACTGTAAAGAGTTCCAAAGGGATTTCACTAAACTGAGTAACAGGATGACAAAATGGCAGATGAAGTTCAATGTTGATAAATGCAAAGTAATGTGCATTGGAAAAAATAATCCCAACTATACATATAAAATGATGGGATCTAAAGAAGCTGTTACCCTCAAGAAAGAGATCTTGGTGTCATTGTGGATAGTTCCCTGAAAACATCCAATCAATTTGTAGTAGCAGTCAAAAACACTAACAGAATGTTAGGAACCTTTAGGAAAGGTACAGATAATAAAACCGAAACTATCATAATGCCACTATACAACTCCATGGCACATGCACATGTTGAATACTGCATGCAGTTCTGGTCACCTCATCTCAAAATATGTATATTAGAACTGATAAAAGTACAGAGAAGGGCAACAAAAATGAATAGCGGTATAAAACAGGGGTATAGATTAGGGAGAGATTAGAAAGACAGGGACTATTCATTTTAGGAAATCGATGACTAAGGAGGGATAGGATAGAAGTCTATAAAATCATGGACAGTATGTAGAAAGTAAATAAGAAACTGTTATTTATTCCTTCACATAACACAAGAACTAGGCATTACCCAATGAAATTAATAGACAGCAGGTTAAAACTAATAAAAGGAAGTACTTCTTCACACAATGCAGTCAACCACTGGATCTTGTTTCCGTGATATGTTGTGATGGCCAAAAGTATAAGTTGGTTCAAAAAAGAATTAGATAAGTTCATGGGGGATAGGTCCATCAATGGATATTAGCCAAGATGGTGAGGAATGCAACCCTATGCTCCAATTGTCCCTAAACCTCCAACTGCCAGAATGTGGGACTGGATGATAGGGGATGGATCACTCAATAAATTGCCTTGTTCTGTTCATTACTTCTGAAGCATCTGGGACCAGCCACTGTCAGAAGACAGGATACTGGGCTAGATGGACCACTGGCCTGACCTGGTATGGCCATTCTTGTGTTCTTATTAATTCCCCAGAGGTACAAAGTACATAGAGCAAAATCTTAACTTGCTACACAATTGACCACAAAAAAGTGCTGCTACCTCTTTATATAACTGAGTTGGAGAAGACGGTGAAGAGCTACAAGGCTTCAAACTTTTCTTTAAATTAAGACATTAAATTTGGTTATATGCATAGCTCTAAGAGCCCTTCATGTGAAACCTGCCGGTGTCATTCCTCTAGCTCAATGTCAAGGGTGTGAGACACTTTGATCCAGTTCCATGTCTCTTTCAGCTGATGAGAACAAATGCTTATATCTAGAAGAGAACGTGTCCTGATGATGGTACAGGAGATGTCTCAAATTGAACCTGGTCAAAAGCAAAGTGATACTGTTCAGAAGGAAAAAACACTTTGCACTGAAAGCATTCACCCTCTGTTTGTAAAAGTAGTGTGTAATCTCTAATTCCTACCTGATCACTACATTTAGATACACAAGTACACTGGCTCCCCGTTCATTTCTGATGCCACTTCTGTTAGTATATAGATATTCAGGCCTGTCTGCAAAGGCCTATACTTTAAGAATTTAGGTATACTCTTATCACTTAGCTAGTTATAGAGGTATAAAAGAAAAAAATCAAAAAATCACTGTCTGTCTGTGTAATGGCCTTTTCTTACTGTGACAGTCCGAGGCCTGGTTCTTCAGCTAAGCAGCAGAGGCCAGCCATAAACTGGGAAATGTATGGTCACATCCTCCCATTCCAAACTAGTCATACTGAAATAAAGCAATCTGGGGCTGTTAGGAAGGTGATTCGATCCATCACCTCCAGAGAAAGGGAAGAGCCTAAAACATGTAAAAGGAAATTTAGTTTGATAGTTTTCTGTCTGGTAAGAACTCACTTATCAATAGACACAGCTGGAGAACCCTTATGTCTGTATAGATGTAGTTGTGAAATCCTCACTTTTGTATTTGTATTTTGTATTGCTTTGTATGTTCATTTGCATGGTCTCTGTCTGGTTCTGTGATTGTTTCTGTCTGCTGTATAATTAATTTTGCTGGGTGTAAACTAATTAAGGTGATGGGATATAATTGGCTAGCTAATCATGTTACAATATGTTAGGCTTGGTTAGGTAAATTTTAATAGAATGATTGGTTAAGGTATAGCTAAGAATATTATTATATAAATTAGGGGCAAACAGGAAGTAAGTTGGGATTCGAAAATAAGGAAAAGGAACTTGAATTTAAGCTTGCTGGAAGTTCACCCCAATAAACATCGAATTGTTTGCACCTTCGGACTTAGGGTATTGTTGCTCTCTGTTCATGCGAGAAGGACCAGGGAAGTGTAAGAGTGAAGGAATAAGCTCTCTAACAACTTCCAGTTCTTGATCAATTAGCAGTGCACTGAATTGGTCAGGACATCGCTACAGCAGACAGTCTCTCCATCTATGATCTTTTGAGACAGCTGTATTCTTCTGGTACAGTACATTTTACATAGCCTAGAATTAAATGTGGGAGAGGCAGGTCGAACTTGACCTATCAAAGACCCACAATTGTGGAACAAATTGCAGAAGGCAAAAGGATTAACTAACCCTTATCCATCTTTAGAGAATGCATTAAAATACACATTTTGCTATAGGCTTCTCACTATAAAGCAAAATAGAGAATAATTAAGAGCAATATTAAGACATCACTATGTAAATGCTGACTGGCACTTCAGATGCTATTGTAATACAAATACATGTGATTAATAATAATAAACAACTTAAATAAATGTATTTATGGCCACATTTTCAACAGTGGTCTATACTTTAGTGTGCCTTGATTTTTGGCTTTGAACATCTATGGCCTGATTTTCAGAGGTGCTGAATAATCCATGTTCATGTTGAATTTACCTACAGTTGTGGATGCGTAGTACCTCTGAAAATCAGGCTCTAAGATAAAGTCAGGTACCCCAAATTAGGAACAACTTCAGAAAATGTAGGCCCTAGCACTTTGATGCTATGGTGAAGGGCATTCAAGAAATACCTGGTACAGACAGTTTGCATTTAAAAAAAAATCATCTTTTGGAGGCTCATTCTTTTTAGATAGATAAATAGATAGATCCCCCGCAAGATGAATTTCAGGCTGTCCTGTGATAATTTATATATACTGTATATTGGCCTGCTTATAGGGGTGTTTTAATTTTAACTCAAGAGTCTGTTTGGAAAAACAGGCAGGAAGGCAAAGAGTGGCTCAAGATAAGCTACTCCTCAGCAACTCTTGAGAGTCGTTAAGGAACAATGCCAAAACTGCTGGCTCTGAGGACTCTGGTTCAGACTCCTGCTGAGCCTACAGGACTTGTTTTAAACAATGAAAGAACTATAATGAGGCTTTAAAGAGACAGGGTGATTGCCTGTTGTGGGGAACCAGGTAGAGACATAGGGAACCAAGGAGGATGTTTGAAGATATTAGTCCTGCCTAGGTTACCATCAGAGCTAAGTCTTTCAGTAAAACAGATGTTAGGTTAGATTCAATAAACTCTACTCTCTCATTCTGAGGCTTCCTGATGTTTCCTCTTCTTAATTGCTGCAGCCAGCATTGTGGGTGCTGTTTCCAGTATGGCTGACTTTTATGCTTCATTTTCCATCCATGTTCTCATTCTTTCTATGTCTACACTGATGAAAGATATGGTTTAAGCAATGCCAGGTGGATTTATTTTCTGTGCCCAAAGCTTTCTAAATTACTGCTGATATATACTGTACTATGCTTTCTTCTTCAGTCTCTCTTTGTGTCCCATTTTTTGTAATTCACTTGTTCCAGTCCATTGATCTTTGCACATTTCTTTTCTAGCTGCTCATTTACAATCCCAACCTATTTCTGGCTGGCTGTTTGCTGATTTTCCACTTCCATCTCCACTGTTGTTGTTTTTTTATTTTTTCCCAGAGCATTTCCCTGTCATGCATCATCTTATTTTCAGTGCCCCTCACATCTTATCTACCTTAACCCTATAGTTAGCTGAAGTGTGAAACTCACCTGAGGAAAAAGAAACCCAAACACACAAACAAGATGTAAACAAATTTATGGACACAAAACTAAGCAGCTATTGCTCAAAACATGACATGTTACAGTCATTTTAGTTCTCTTACACATATGCACATATCTAGCTTAAGGAAGTAGCATCAACCGAATTTTTTTTTCTTTTATCTAAAAAGAATGGGAAAATTGAAACACTTTATTGTTTCAGCTCATATGAGACTAATTTAATGTCAAAATGTTTTAAATATTCAAGCACCTAATATTACACCAGAATAAAAAGGAAAAAAAATACAAACTAGTATGTTTTCTGGGAAATGTCAGCGGGCTGAATTGGGGTGCAACTAACTGTATGTCTATCATCTTCTCAGACAGTATTTTAAACACCATCTATCCATTAAAATATGTAAGTCAGGATAACTGAATATTTCCTTGTCATCATTTTAACAAGGAGTGAATTAGGATATGAATAGTGGCTGGTGGAATTTATTGACTGGCTCATATCTGACCGTTGATGGAGCAGAATATTTTATATTAGTCTCCAACATATAGTGAAAAATTCCCAGACTTAATTGCTAGAAATTACTGAGACTTAAAACAATAAAAATTGCTTACAATGAATTTTCATTAAGAAAGCAGATACCAAGGCCAGCGTGCAGAAGATGAACATACTAATAACTGGAGTGTAATGTGTATTCAGCCATCTTGAATGCTGGCAAGTCATACTGAAAGCACTATTATAAAATGTGGCTATAATGCTTATTTGTGCAGCTCTTTTTTTGTCCTGTCAGTTGCTTAATGCACTATTGCTCTAGTTATTTATTACTCTAGAACTCTGCCAGAGTAAATTGTGCAAGAAATATTTGTAGGTAAGTGTTAACTATACATTCATAATAAGTCCCTACTGAAAAAATGAGAGCATTAGGTGCTTGTGCTTTTTGCTTTAGCAGGATAATCTTTGAGTAAAAGGAGATAAAGTCACTATGCTACCTTAGAATAACTACTCAAAAAAGATATTTAAAAAATAAAAGCTATTGAAGTATAATTCAAAACATCTCTTACATATTTGTCCAGCTGGTGACACTTTCTCACTGCCCACACTTGTAATGGGCCAATGGGTGGAATTTTTTTTTCCCTATGAAGTGGAATGCATGCCATGGAAAAGATGTGTTGCATCTCTATGGGAGGCCTACTGCAGTCTACATAGGTTCTTATACCACCCTTATAATATCTGAGTATCTTCCAGTAGTGTATTACGTGATGTCAGCAACATCTGTCACATGCAGTTAGTTCTCTCTCTCATATAATCTCTCCAGGGGGAGAATTGTGTGTGCAGTGTAGTGTTATTTTCCTAACTTTTGAGTGCTTGGTTTTGAAACTTAACATCAGCCTGTTTTAACTTGGAATTTATATACTGGGTATAGACTTCCTAGCTGCTTTTTTTTCATAAAAGTACAAATTTACTATGCACAACTGTAACAACCCTATCATTGCAAGAACCATTGCAAGAGCTCTATCACCTGAGCAACATTCATCCTGGCAGGCAGCATGGCAAATTGAGATTTGGGTCTGCAATATTATATGTGTCTTCTATGTCCAGCTCTGCCACAAATTATTTAGTGTTGTCCCTAAGTTACTCCTTCTGTAAAACAGGGGTGCCTGAAATTTAACTCTTTTCTAGTCATATGAGGCCTTGTTCAATAACAACAGCGGTGATATTAGCAGAATTATTAATACAAGTAAAAGGCATCTAGAACGCATGACCTCCTCATTCTAAGTTCAGTGCACTTTTTCCTAGGCTGAAGTTATTTTTATAGGGGTGGTACTAATGGCATCAGGAGCATGATGTTCAGTGCAGAAAAAATGTTCTGAGATTTTAGAAGCAAGCCTCTGATTAACTCAAGTGCACAGGATTTTTTATGGCTTCTAACTTGGCTATATCTGAATCATAGAATCATGGAAGATTAGGGTTGGAAGAGACCTCAGAGGTCACCTAGTCCAACTCCCTGCTCAAAGCAGGACCAACACCAACTAAATCATCCCAGCCAGGCCTTCGTCAAGCCAGGCCTTAAAAACCTCTAAGGTTAGGGTTGGAAGAGACCTCAGAGGTCACCTAGTCCAACTCCCTGCTCAAAGCAGGACCAACACCAACTAAATCATCCCAGCCAGGCCTTCGTCAAGCCAGGCCTTAAAAACCTCTAAGGTTAGGGTTGGAAGAGACCTCAGAGGTCACCTAGTCCAACTCCCTGCTCAAAGCAGGACCAACACCAACTAAATCATCCCAGCCAGGGCTTTGTCAAGCCGGGTCTTAAAAAACTCTAAGGATGGAGATTTCACCACCTCCCTAGGTAACCCATACCAGTGCTTTACCACCCTCCTAGTGAAATGGTGTTTCCTAATATCTTATATGATAGAAGCAGATGCATTGTAGTGTGATGAGGTATACAAATCTCACACCGGACAACAAGTGTTTAAGGAGCTGCTCTGGCCTCAGCCAGCTCCACCGCACCACACCAGCAAGGCATGTGTAATCTGGAGGAAGACCTTAAAAGGAAACCAGAGCAGCTCACTTGTTGACAGACCAGGGAAGAGACTAGACCTTCAGCCCTTAGTTCCTGTGGAAAGGGGTAACTAGGGAAGGAGCTTCCCAGATGACTGCTGCCTGATGGCCCATCCCCAAGGGAAAGGAAATCCAGATTCTGATACACCCTGAAAGGGAATTATTCCTCTCTATTTTTTATTAACTTTGTTTATTTGCATTCATTCCCCTTTCTTTTCTTTTTCATGGATTTTCCTGGAAGGGGAGAGACTTTAAAGAGACCTGGTCATAGGGCCAAGTCACAGAAAGAGGTAGGTGACTGCAGAGATGGGACAGCCATCAGCAAGAGACACACAGGGTCAGAGAGCTATTACTCTATGCCCAGCCACGAGGAGATGCCAGCAATGAGCCAATCCCTTCACAGCAGTAAGATCAGAGGTAGGCCTGGATTAGTGATTTGATATTGTGATATTGTGATACAGACAAGGGTGTGTATTATCACCAATCCTCTTTCTGTTAGCAACAGACTGCATGATCAAATGGATAGCAAAAGGCATTCTGAATAGTGTAAAGTGGACTAGCAGAGATGAGATATACAACCTTGACTTTGCTGATGACATTGCTTTACTAAGTATGACATGGAGCAGAATGATTGCCCTTACCTCAGAGGTAGAACAGGAAGCAGCAAAAGCTGGATTTAAATTAAATGCAGAGAAAATCAAGATTATGAAGGTACAAAACTGAACAATAGATTCAAAGGTGTACATGGATGGAAAAGAAATCAGACAAGTAGAAGAACGCTGCTATCTGAGGAGTATGATGTTTGAAGGTGGCTGCAATAAAGATATTCATACAAGATTAGGAAAAGCAAATCCCACTTTTGAAAGAATGAAACACACCCACATGCCAAGCCCAGGTAGCACAGCTCTATGTTACACAGTCGACTTCAATAAAGTTGCGCCTACCATGAGACCAATGAATGTGGCCCAATGCTGGTTAAACATTCCTGAATGCAGCTGACTAGGATAAGTGGGTTGTAAAAGAAAGGGGGAGTTTAGAAACTGTTCCTTAAGTACATCCTTAAGTTCCTTAAGATGAATATTAACAACTAACTCTCTCCTACACTCCAACAATATTGTACACACTGAAGAAACAACATATATAGCAGCAAAGCCAAGGTACATGGCTGAGGGAGACAAGAGAAAAGCTGCATGCATTTCAGTAAGAGTATCTGCTAATAGCTGCAGTCTACTAATGGCTGCAGAAGTCTGTGGTGCATGAAAGGAGCTCTGAGAAAGGGGCTTGGGGAAAAAAAAGTGCAGCTCTATTAAATAGGCATTAAATTATCTATCATATTGAACTCAACATTATGCTGTAGGGCATATGGTATCTGGAAATGAACAAAAAAAATTCCAAATTTCAAAGGAGAAAAGCTATGCTGATTTAAAAAAAAAACAAAAAAAAAAACCCACCTTGGCATTATTTGACATTTGCTTAAGATTATTTTTACAGTTTTAACTATTAAGTGTTCCATAGTAAAATAACTTTGATGACTGCTTTTCAAAGATGACATATTTTATCAGCCTATTGCTGCCTGAAATAGACTCTTTATCTGTTCAACAAAGGGTTTGAAAGTTTAAGGTACGAATCACATTCTGTTCAACCACAGAAATGATGTTTGCAAGTTCAAAGAGATCACCACATTTACTGAGGAAAGTATTCTTAATGGTATCATTTAAGAAGGCTGGTACATACCCACCTTTCCTGTCAGACAAGATACAATTTAATAGTAGTCTTGTTCTCATTACCAAACACATTTTACATAGATTTTTAAACTTGGCTTATTAGAAGTAAGGTTGAAATGCTGCTGCAGGTGTACAGGAGATCAGACAGAAACTGCAGACTATTAGTTTAAATTAATAATTTGGGACCAATGTCACTTTAAGACAGCACACTGCAATGCAGAGTGGAATGTGTTTAATGTGTGCTCTCTGACCAGCTGCCATAGCAAAATCAGGCTTTCTGTGGTTAAAATAAAAAGCTTCACATCATCATACATCCAAACCCAACAAAAATAAAATGAAATAAAAGGATTAGGCTTTTTGCAATCAGAATATTTAACTGTTTAAAAAAGCTGCAGCAGCTGCAGTCTTTCCCTCTAGACTCGGGTTACAGTAAAATGACCTTCCAGTATGAGAGAGAGTGAGACTGACTTTCAGATGTCTCCTCCTCTTTATCCTCCCTTCTAATGAGCATCCATTTCACCATTTCCAGCTTGATCGCACTGAAGTTTCTGCACTGAACAGACATCTGTGATGCTTTGTCCTGTTCTAGGGGAAGGTTTTAACACTCCTCTTACTCCACAACACAATGGAGAGGATCTATACACTATTTCAGCCAATCTGTCAGAGTGGGAGTGGAGATGGAGGGCAGGTGAGAAGAGGAGAGATCCCACAGGAGCATGGTGGAAAATTATGCAGTATAGAAGGAAGAGAGTATGTGATGATGAAAAGACTGATATATTTGTGGAGATAAATGGGATAATAACGGAGAAGGAAGCCATGTGAAAAGCATTACAAAAAATTTAAAAGACTACAAGAAAACAGCAGCATAGCACAGAAGAAAGATGTAGAAGAAGCATGTCAGGAGTGGAAAATAAACAAAGTAATGGAGGAGGGTAGACAAGGTGGCTTTGGAAGAAAAAGCCTGATTTCTTAAAACTACAGAGAAAATGAGTCAATGGGAAAACAAAGATCTGGAAATGAAAATTTGAAAAAATGCAAGATAAGGATGGGGGAAAACAAAGTATAAGAAGAAGAGAAAGGAGAAGAAAAACACAAAACACTAATAAAAAGCATAGTAAGTTTTATATAAGTTTTATATAAAAGTTTTGTATATGGAGAGTTTGCTGGCAAGGAACCATTGTCTGTCCATACTGGAAGAAAGGCAGGTGGCCATGGATGTGGTCACAACTTTATTCACTTATAATATCTGGCAATACCCAGCAACAAATTGTTCAGTGCAATAAGCAGAGGGATTCTTTCCCCACTGTTCAAACTCCCTTCTTGAGCCCCCTTAAGGGGGGGGCGCGGGAAAATGAGGTGATCAGATCTCAACTGACAAGATGTAGGAGCCCAAAAACCTTCTTTACTTGGGTCCCTTGAGGGTTACTTTTCTTCAAATTTTATTCCAATACATTTTATCTGATAATCATATCCCCTCCATACTGAGTATCTGCACTGAACATCCACAAGTTTTACAATTGTTGTGACATTATAACCTAACTCCCCTTCTCCACCCCACTGGGCCCAGACTAGCTGAGGGGAAGGCAAAAAGCCCCTCTCTACCTCAGCCAGTCTGGCTGTGAGGGAAAAATTCCTTCCCACCCAACAAGGAAAAGAGCAACTAGTTTAGTGCCTACAGTGGGACAAAAGGGAACCAGTTCCTTTTGCCAACTGGGTGTGTGGGTGCTGCTCACCTAATCCTGGTAAAGAGGGCCTCTACAGGGCTGCACTGGATATAAATACCCTCCGCTCTTCCACTCCGCAGAAAGGGCAACACAGTGACCTTGTCCTAACATGGCCCCTTCCTGTCTATTCCCATAAACTTTCCTCCTTCTTGCCACTGGCTGTAAGGGAACCCTTAAAGGGACAAGCAGCAAAGAATCCTGTGGCACCTTATAGACTAACAGACGTTTTGCAGCATGAGCTTTCGTGGGTGAATACCCACTGCTTCGGATGCAAGTAGTGGAAATTTCCAGGGGCAGGTATATATAAGCAAGCAAGAAGCAAGCTAGAGATAACAAGGTTAGATCAATCAGGGAGGATGAGGCCCTGTTCTAGCAGTTGAGGTGTGAAAACCAAGGGAGGAGAAACTGGTTCTGTAATTGGCAAGCCATTCACAGTCTTTGTTTAATCCTGAGCTGATGGTGTCAAATTTGCAGATGAACTGGAGCTCAGCAGTTTCTCTTTGAAGTCTGGTCCTAACGTTTTTTTGCTGCAGGATGGCCACCTTAAGATCTGCTATTGTGTGGCCAGGGAGGTTGAAGTGTTCTCCTACAGGTTTTTGTATATTGCCATTCCTAATATCTGATTTGTGTCCATTTATCCTTTTCCTTAGAGACTGTCCAGTTTGGCCGATGTACATAGCAGAAGGGCATTGCTGGCATATATTACATTGGTGGACGTGCAGGTGAATGAACCAGTGATGGTGTAGCTGATCTGGTTAGGTCCTGTGATGGTGTCGCTGGTGTAGATATGTGGACAGAGTTGGCATCGAGGTTTGTTGCATGGATTGGTTCCTGAGCTAAAGGGACAGCAACCCTTTTCTTCCAGCTAGCTGGACGACGCACATGTAACAAAGGTTGCAGTGGCACAATGCTCTTTTCTTTGTTCTCTGTAGTGTCCATCACAGCTGGGCACTGTATAAATGTTGATTCAATTTCCATTGTATTGTATTTGTGTTGAGTGCTGAGTAGTACTCTGGAGAGCTGGGTTTCGAGTCTCACAGGGAAAACAGAAGCACAATACCTATTCACCAAACTTGATCTGTTGTGAAATTCTCTGCACTCAGCAGATGTGTACAGGAATGGGCATCTGCTCTACATATTTGATATAACATACATGTACACTGTGATAGACCCAGGCCAGTTGGGTACAGCAGAATAGCAGAAGGCAGATATACTGGCCACTGGATTAACAGTTTTCTGTTCCCTGACTGACCAGAGCAGGGGCTGCTCCAGGCTAATGAGAACACCTGACTCTAATTAAGCTGCAAAGAGTCAGGTGAGGCCATTTAGTTAATGTGACTACCGGTCTCTAATTAAGGCCCTGCTGATACTATAAAAAGGGCTCACTCCAGTCAGGCAGGGGAGTCAGGGAGCCAGAGGAGAGGAAGTGCGGCTGAAGGGCTGGTTACTGAAGACACCCTAAAACATTATTAAAGGAGCCCTAAGGTAAGGGTGAGAAGGGAGAAGCAGGGAAATGTAGCAACTCTGGCAGTGAAAGGTTGGCTGTCAACAACTGCTACCATTAGGGTCCCTGGGCTGGAACCTGGAGTAGAGGGTGGGCCCGGGTTCCCCCCAACCCACCACTACAGGAACATCTCCTGGAAGGGGAAGTCGGGTCCCTGTCAGGACAGGAGGCTGAACGGAGACTGTAGGAGTTCTCTCACCAACCTCCTTGCAGGCCTATGATGAAAAGGGCTCAATAGACTGTAACCCTGGCCCTAGAGAGAGAAGGGCTACGTGGAGGGTCACAGTGAGCCACTGAGGCTAGCATAAACCGCCTAGAAGTGCAGGACCCACAGGAGCAAGGTCAGAGCTCTGCCACAACACACACACACACACACACACACACACACACACACACACACACACACACACACACACACACACACACAAAATACCAAAGAACAGAAAAAACAAAATAGAAAAATTAATTATAAAATCTTCCATTAAACAGCAGGCATGTGATATCTAACTTTTCCAAATCATGGAAGTCCTTGACTCTCACAACACAAAGCACAACAGAAGTCTGTGATTAATGCAGCACTGGAGGGAGGGAGGAAGAGAGAGAGATGGACAGTGGGAAAGAAAGAAAGAAAATTCCAAACTCCCAATGATGGACATTTATAAACACAACTCAATACAGATTAGAGAGTTAGGATACTGATGAATATCATCCATATTAAATGCTTCAGGTAAATCATTATCCTTCAATTACATGTCAGAGAAACTAATAAATTTTACCATGCGATTCTTGGTGAGTTTCTCTCTTTTTTTTTTAATAAATTTAAAAAAACCTTACCCATATCATATATTAGATAATTGCTTAATAAGTACACAATTATTTCTAAATTTAGCTAAAGATTGAGCCAATTTCATTATTTCATAGTCTCATATAATTTTGAAATTATGGAACTGGTGATTCAACATTCTTTTCATTCACTCATTTTCAGAGAATCATGTTTTACAAAAATCTTAAATTTTACTTTTATTGGAATGGTACTAATAAGAAACAAAGTGAAATAATAATATTCAACTTAGAAGAAGAAGAAGAAATCACATTTAATGTATTGTGATAGTATGTATGTATGTAACAAACTTTATGTTCTTGTTAACAAACAGAATAACTACAGCCAGTCCAACTTCCTTTATGGTGGGGGGGACAATACCAAGGTTAATCTGCTATCCAGTTGGCCAACATTCAGCACTGTCTAGAATTTCAATGATACAAGTCTGGTGAAATAGAAAATCTGTCCTATGAATGTGACCCAAGTGTTGTTTTATTCACACACCGATAACACCAAAATGGATAAATGGATATTGGAAGTATACAGCACAAGGTGATATATATGCTCCCTGGTTAGCAAATATTGATCCAGAGATCTATAGATGTGTTATACAGAAATGAATATATAGAGTTATTCACAGACAAAAGAAAATGATTCAGTTGAGGCTAACTTTGCCAAGTGAGCTGATACTTAAACTATAGTACAAGAAAGTTAGAGTTAAAAACAAAACATTCAAAGCTTGAAAATTATTATTTAATATTGCCCTAATAATATAGATATCCATGTACATAGACTGGATACAATCAGAATTTGATGTGGAAGACAGCTCCACCTGGGAAGCATTCAGCACCTTCAAGGATCATAGAATTGTAGGACTGAAAGGGACTTTGAGTGGTCATCTAGTCCAGTTCCCTGTACTCATGGCAGGACAAAGTATTATCTAGACCATCCCTGTCAAATGTTTGTCTAACCTGCTCTTAAAAATCTCCAGTGATGGAGATTCCACAATCTCCCAAGGCAATTTATTCCAGTGCTTAATTACCTTGACAGGTAGGAAGTTTTTCCTAATGTCTAGCCTAAACTGCCCTTACTACCATTTAAGCCCATTGCTTCTTGTCCTATCCTCAGAAGTTAAGAAGAACTTTTTAGACCTTTAATAAAGAGATCAGACCATTAAAACAACAGTTCACCTACTACACAATACAACAGATTTTTTTTGTGACTAAGATTATCCTCTGCTAGGGAAGAGGGCATTTTGAAAATCTTGCATTTCCTTGATTTTCCCTCAGAGAGGAGAAGCTCAGAGTGGAAGGGCACAGAATTCTGAAGTTTTACTCACCCCAGTTCCACAGATATCTGGAATCCGTAGGGAAGGGAGCTGTTACTTCACAGAGAAAGCAGTGTTTCCGCAGTGTGGGCAGCTGTTTTGCTGGCTTCTAACATGAATATGGCTCTAGCAAAAAAATGCATGGCCTTGTCTGGGTTCACATGCTGCTCAGCAGCAGCCTTGGATGGAACCTAGATGGAGGTAATACAATTTAGAGACATAATCAGCTCAGATTAGCATTCTGTCCATTTCTGTATCTGTCTTTTAAATGGCAACTTCTGCTGGGCAAGGTGTATGTTTATTTTTGAATCTTGCAGCATACTGGCAAATAACTATTATTATTAATAATAATCTTAACTACCTGACCTAAACTGTGTGTAGTGTTGTTTGGTATTATTAAGCAATTGATGTGTTGAACCCTAGAATCGCTACATTTCACTCAGGGGGTGCAGTGATCTGTATACATTCCTTATATACACCTCTACCTTGATATAACGGTGTCCTTGGGAGCCAAAACATCTTACCATGTTATAGGTGAAACCGTGTTATATTGAACTTACTTTGATCCACCGAAGTGCACAGAAAGCACTGCTTTACCACTTTATATCTAAATTTGTGTTATATCGGGTGGCGTTATATCGAGTTAGCGGTGTACTTCACAGGAGCTTTGTGAGACTAAGTTAATGTTCACTTCTTATGAAGTAACTGTAACCATCTGAAAAGGCAGGTGGCATTTATGTAGTCAGAATGAAGAGTAATTACTGAATTGGAATGTGACATTTGAGAGTACTGAGGTTCACATCTCTATATTTAAAAATAGGGACATGAAACTGTTAATGACTGAGAGGGTCACGATCACAGTTTTACCTCACAATGAAAATATGGAATTTGGAGTAGTACAATGCACACCTATGCCATCATGGGAATTGGCTTCATAATGATGTAGGAGTAAGAGTGCTACTGAATGACCTGCCAATAGCACTTTCTGGAAAATATGACATTTTTGGCAAATATTCTGTCCAAGTACTTGCCAATCTCACCCTTGCTTAGCTTATGAAATCTGATAAGATCACAGCCCAAGTGGTGTGGTTGCATACACACATATACACAATGGATTTGCTCTTCAATGAGATACGACTATTGCATATCTGTCACTTATTAAAAACAGGACTTTTTTTTCTAAATTATGCATCATGTAAAACTAAAATCAGCAAATGTATAAGGGTATATGTTTAGACAGAAATGCGTAGATAAAGACATATGTAGTATAGCTTCAAACTGTGTCCAAAGTAGCTTTCAGCACAAATATTTGCTCAGGTTTGTTCACTGCACAAATGCATGGCAAGCAGGTTGTCTGATATCAGGCCTTTAGAGTGTTCACTAAGACCTCAAGTGCCCAATTACAAACTACATATGCAGATTTAGACTAATTAAACTCATACCTAAGTAATAATTACATTATTTTGATTTGCAGAATTTAGAACATAAAACAGTATTGCCCTCTACTGAAAAACTGCAAGCAGTAACAGCAGAAATAGAGAAATCTAGTTATCTGCCATCTCACATTTAAGAGAAAAATATCACCGAAATGTAGCTATTGTACATAAGCAATACAATGTATTTACAGGGAGGAATACTTTATTAATTTGAGGAGTAAGAGAAAAGGGCTGGGTAAAATCAGTGAAGTTTTGCCATTGACTTAACTGGGAGTAAGATTATGTCCATCCTCTTTGCTTTGTCTCTGTTGACTGCCTATATCAGAAGTATCTCGCCCATAGGATAAATGAATCTCACCAAGGTCTATTCTGTGTTTAGTAGTGGAGGGCACATCTGAAATCCATAATTAGAAAATCCTAACCAACACTATTCAAAAGTTTGATGAATCTTTAAGAGAGCTATTCTGAGGGAAAGATATATAGATAATATATTTACCATATATACTAGATCATAAGCTGGTTCGTTTATAAGCTGACCCCCCAAGATGGATAAGTAAAAATGGAAAATGTTTATGACTCGTTCATAAGCCGACCCTATAATTCAGGGATCAGCAAACTTTGGCTCCTGGGCCATCAGGATAAGCCGCTAGTGGGCCGAGATTGTTTGTTTACCTCAAGCGTCCGTAGGCATGGAGGTAATCCTAAGTAAACAAAGTGTCCCAGCGCGCCGGCTGCTAACCCTGACGGGCTGGGATAGCAATTGGTGGGGAATTTTTTTGGGGGGGGAGGAGAAGCTGGGGGTCTGGGGAGTAACCCCTGTGACCACCCCCCACATGACCCCACCCCTAACCCAGGACCCCCCACACTCTCCCCATCCCTTCCCACCTTATCGAGGAAAGGCCAGGGGAAGATGTCTCTGGCCTGGCTGGAGCTGCTCTGGCAGGCTGAGCAGTGTGGCTGCAGCCTGCTCCAGCGGGTCAGACTGGGCGGCAGGGCTGCACCATGCTCTGGCGGGTCGGGCGGTGCGACCACAGCCTGCTCTGGGGGGCGGAGCTGAGCAGCATGGCTGCAGCCTGCCAGCCCCAGAGCTGCAGCTGCTTCAGAGGCTGGGAGGAGAGCAGCGTAGCCAGAAGCGGAGAGACTCTGGGCTCGCCTCTTCCCTTCTCTGCCTGCTTCTCCTTGCTCCCTCTGTTGGGGGGAGTGGCTGTGTCCCACCTCTCCCTCTCTATACCCATATATAAGCCGACCTCCTTCTCTGGTGCTTCCCTTTTTTTACTAAAAAAAAATCGGCTTATGAACGAGTATATATGGTAATTGTAATGAAAAATTGATTTGCAGTAGCAATTTCTACAAATCTTAATGAAAAATATAGCACCTTGGGTTTCAGAAACCTTAAGTAAGTCATATGGACCCTCTCCTATAAGTATGAAAAAGCAAACAAAATGGCCTAATTGTGCCTCCTGATCCAGATATTGGGCTCCTATTGAAATCAATAGGAACAGCACACATTTAATCCAACAATGCAATTTAGCCCATACATTAGATTCAAATATCTCTGTTTAGTCCATTGACTAATTGTTTTAGTCTGTCTCTACAAAATCAATCATATTTTTCAAATTAAACTGTATTTTATCTCCTCATAATTTCTGGCTGACAAATTTCAGTATTTGTCCTTATGGTCCAAATAAATTCCTAGTGTAACTTCAGTGCAATCAACAGAATTGCACCACACATGAATTTGGCTGTATGTTCTATTAAATAGTTAGAGATGTTAATGGTATATAAAGAACCACTAGTCTAATTTGAGTTATAGTGAACAAAAACAATCATTTTCATCATTAATTAACATCAGAGACATAAAGACGATATAGTACACATATGAGGTGTCACCAAGTTCTTATCTTTGACAAAGCAATTAAAAGAAATCAAAGTAACACTTATATGCTTTCAATCCATTTCTTGCAAAACGTGGATCAAATTAACATTATACATAATAACACTCTGATTTAAGTTAGAGAAACATTACACTGTGAATCTGCAAAGACTTTGATGAGTACCCTATTAAGATAACAGCTCAGTCAGCTGCAGTATTGTTTGTAATCTTAATGCTTTTTAGGCAGCAATGAAAGAGCAATAATTTTATTCCATTAGGAACAGAGTAGCATTGAAATAACTGGAGGACATTCAAGGAAAATACAATTCTATTATTCTTTTTAGATGTATATTTGATTACAAAGATTAGATTTTATTTATTTATTTCACAAAATGACTTTCCTTAAAAAAAAATCAGTCTAATATTAAAGATTTTCTAGCAACGTGTTGTCTTACCTAAAATAGAATTGTTCTGAATTGCTGCCATTATTTAAGTGCCCAACCCTACATTTTGCATTTGTGTGAGTAGTCTTTACTCACATGAGTAATCTAATTGAAATCATTCAACCACATCCTGAGAGCTTACCAAAATTTTAATCAGTCTTTACTCAAGCAAACTCCCACTGAATTCATGTACTCAACACACAGTTAAGGGCTCCTTTAAATGGGAGGCTGCCTATATAAAGACTGAATACAAATTGTGAACCACAGTACTTGGTTCAATCACACTACCTCCAAGGACCACATTACAAACCCTGCAAATTCTTACACATATAAATAGTTCCAAATCAATCCAGTTGTGCCATAAGATACTCATATGAGAAAAGGTTTGCAGAATTGGACCCCAGATAGCTCTCTAAAAATGGATCAATGATTAATCCAGTCTGGTACTCTATCTCCAACAGAGGCCAGTACAAGGTGTTTTTTTTTGTTTTTTTTTGTTTTTTTTTAAGAGAGAGAAAGGTATAAAACTCATCTAAATATTGTGATGATAGGCATCTTAGATATGTGTCTGATAATAATATTAATCTCATATAAACCACTTAATTGTGCAACACTGTTGTATGAGAGGAAATTTCTTTCTGCTGCTGCTCAGTTTAGGCCCTGAAACACAAAGATTGAGATCCACTGGTGAAAGTCTTGCCATTGACTTCAATAAAGTCAGAATTTCATGTTATTCAAGCTACAATAAAGTAATTGCAGCTTCTGTTCTTATTTATATTAATGACTAATCTTTTCCTAAATCTTATTTGCCTCTATTATATCCTTTAGCAGAGAGTTTTTCCACGTTAATTATGCAGTATTAGAGCTTAAAATTCCAGCTTCCCATCAGAAATTGATGGCCTTTAAAACAAAAACATAAAAAGCACAGGATCTCAATATTATCCAAGAGAATAAATTGCAGAAGAGGTAGAATTGGAAGGCACAAGCACTGGATGTTGCATAAATATTATTGCCTTTTATCTGGTTTCAATGTGATGCTTAAAGTGATCATCTCTTTCTTGTCTTTGAAGGAAAAAGGTAAATAGGAGAAAAGGGAGTATAGTTTTTAAGTACATGGTTTATTTTAAGCAGCTGAGCATTCTCATTGAAATCCCATTCAAGTAAAGCTCATGCTTAAGTACTTTTCTGGATCATCACCTATTAGTCTTTGTTATTCTCCATTATTTCTCATACTGTAGAACCTCAGCGTTACGAACACCAGACTTACGAACTGACTGGTCAAGGTAAGGTAAACTGTTTCTGTGCTTGTTTTATTTCAAGATGATTAAAAGCAGCATTTTTCTTCTGCATAGTTAAGTTTCAAAGCTGTTTTAAGTTAATCTTCATTTGTAAACTTTTGAAAGAACAACCATAATGTTTTGTTCAGAGTTACGAACATTTCAGAGTTATGAATAACCTCCATTCCTGAGGTGTCGTAACTCTGAGATCCACATTATTTTGAAATTCTATGTGAGATACCCTTATACTTCTCTTTTCCAAACTACAGTTTGAAAAAACAAGAGTAATAAACACAAAACTGTATACAAATGGGTTTGAATAGACAAATATCCTTTAGTTCATCAATGCTACCTTTAAAATATCCAACTATGGAAAAGCTAATCAGATATTGTGCCAAGAGCAGCCTCCAAAAACTGCAACGCTCATAAATATTTCCTTCAATTTAATAGCAAGAGCATACAAAAACCTTACTAATTATTGGAATTTGTATACCCTGTTTGGTAAAATTTTAAATTCAAATCACAACCTTCTCTGATTTTCTTGTTTTTCTTTTTTATTTTATTTTATTTTTTTATTTAAATTTCCTAATCCCTATCAGAACTTTAAAGATTAAGAGGTATTTTATTATTACCTTAACCAATTATTATTACTTTAGCCAAAATCTGCCTAACTGGCAGTAATCTTGTACAGTAATCTCTCTTTACTTCAAATTTGCTTAATGAAGGACTATGAGAAATCAATAACTTTGGCTTTGTTAGTTATTGATGATATTCCCTGCATATTCACTGCTGATGCACCGAGCAAGGATTTGGTTTGTAGAGTATTAATCAAAATCTTACAGTTCAATTGAAAAGAGAGTCAAATTCTGTGCTTAAACTCCACACAACACAAACACAAAAACCCATTTTACAAGATTTCAGGAATGCCTCCAGCCTTGCTGCAATTTTATTCAACTGACTGCTCCAAGCATTTGTTAAAAGGACAGTAACTGAATTCTTTTTATAGTTCTTTTTATTTTTAATATCTTCTCAGACACCTCCCCATTCTTTTTATTTTCAACACTGACATTTCTCCTCTTGTATTTTTTAAAGAAGCATAATCTTTTAGATGCTGTGAATACAGTGAATTTGACACACCTAGAGGTAGGTTTACACTGCATGATTGTTTTTGAAGTTAGGTAATTCCCCTAGCCTGGGTTTATATAGAAGTGTAGCTAGAGAAGCATGTCTTAGGTAAGTGAAGATATGGCTGAAAGGTGTGGGTACATATGTGAGTGCATACCCTAAACAACTCTATACTCGCCCAAGCTGTACATCCCAGTCTACACTGCTGGAGCCTTTCCTCACCACAGTGAAAGATTCTGTCAGTGGGGAGCTGTTGAAGCGTTTCCCTGCTGTTCCTACCAGAGCCTTTCACTAGCATGTGTAGCTATACACCACAAAGTGGCTGTGGCAGGCTTTTCACTATGATGTGTAGCTATACATTCTATACGCTGCCACCACTGGTGTGTAGTGTAGATGTATCTCTAGTGGTAACAGTCACTGTGTCTCATTACCAAGATCCTTTACCATTGAGTGCAGTTAAAAGCCATATTGACAACAAGGGATATTGCTACAAAAGACATATGGGGGTTCTGTAATCTGTTACATCTTTCTGAATGAGGTTCAATACTTTTTTACAGCCTTTAAATGTGTTTTTTTTTTCTACATCAGCTTTTTTAACATCAGCTCAGTTGCTTGGTATTTTGGACACCTGGACCTTTTAAAACTTGCTTTTAGCAATATTATTAATAGATATTTAGCGACTGACTAATTTAAAGCTACTGGAGTTAATGGAAGTCCTTCCATTGAGTCGGCTTTGGTTCAGGCTCTTTGACCCCATCTTTGAGAGTTTTACATTATATTAGCATTTTGATTACAATATCGTCTACCACCACTGTATATAAAACAAAGGAGTTTGAACAAAGAGATAGTAAAATGAGTCCTGCCTAGGTAGGGTAACACCTCTTTGAAGCTAGTGAGTAAGGTTCCTACTACCTGTATGTATTTTAGAGATTTAAGCCCTGATCCTGCATTGTGATTCATGTGGAGTCAGCAGTCTGTTTGCATAGATCACATTAAAGGTTCAGGATCATAATTAATAAAACTGCATTGGAAGTGTAATTATGAATATCTTTTACCCATTATTGTTGGATAAAACTGGGATTTCCAAAAAGAAGCCTAAATATTTGCCTTTTAGTCCTTTTTTTTTTAAAATAAAGATGCTTAATTGAGGAAACAGGTTAAATACTAAAATGTTGTGTATATCAAACTGTGTTGCTAGCCCATCAATATACAAAGCTTCTCTCGCTCTCTTTTTTTACATCACTAATGGCTTCTTTGGTATCATTTTCATGTTTTAACCTTGTCATATTCTCTGTCCCTTTCACACTTTAAGAGATGCCTGTCATAACAACAGGTTTCAGAGTAATAGCTGTGTTAGTCTGTATCCACAAAAAGAATAGGAGTACTTGTGGCACCTTAGAGACTAACAAATTTATTGTAACATAAGCTTTCATGGGCTACAGCGCACTTCATCAGATGCGTGTAGTGGAAAATACAGAAGGAAGATATATACACACACACACAGGGAACATGAAACAACGGGTGTTATCATACACATTATAAGGAGAGTGATCAGTTAAGGTGAGCTGTTGTCAGCAGGAGAGAAAAATAACTTTGTAGTGGTAATGAAAATGGCCCATTTCCAGCACTTGACAAGGAGATATAAGGAACTGTATGTGTGTGGGGCGGGGAGATAAGCATGGAGAAATAGTTTTACTTTGTGCAATGGCCCATCTGCTCACAGTCTTTATTCAAATCTAATTTAATGGTGTCCAATTTGCAAATTAATTCCAATTCAGCAGTATCTCATTGGAGTCTGTTTTTGAAGATTTTTGTTGTAATATTGCGACTTTTAGGTCTGTAATCGAATGGCCAGGGAGGTTGAAGTGTTCTCCGACTGGTTTTTGAAAGTTATAATTCTTGACGTCTGATTTGTGTCCATTTATTCTTTTACATAGAGACTGTCCAAACCAGACAAGAAAGCAGGAAAATGAATACCAGTGACACCGCTAATAAACTAGAACTGGCCAAACTGAAAGCACAAAAAAATGAAAAGAATCATAAGAGACTGCTCAAATTAAAACAACTTGAAAAAGAAGCCAACAAGGCTGCCCACAAGAGAGCTATGGAGGAGAACAAAAAAAGAGATGGAAGAGAAAGAAAAAGACAGGAAGCATGAACTGGAGTTAGAGAGGGCAAGGGCTAGGCAAAATATACCAGACAACCCTAGCAACCCCTCTCCAGGTACCGCTTCCCATCCCAGAAACTTCCCCACCTACAAGGCAGGCAATGATACCAAGGCCTTCTTAGGAAATTTCGAAAGGGCCTGCCTTGGATATAGCATCTCTACAGACCAGTACATGGTAGAGCTGAGGCCACAGCTCAGTGGACCCTTAGCTGAGGTGGCGGCTGAAATGCCTAAGGAACACATGAACAGTTATAAACTTTTTAAAAACAAGGCCAGAATCAGAATGGGGCTAACACCCAAGCATGCCCATTGGCGGTTCAGAGCCCTAAGGTGGAAACCAGACATGTCATTTACCTGACATGCCTACCACATTGTAAAAAATTGGGATGCCTGGATATCAGGAGCAAGTGTTAAATCCCCAAAAGGGTTGCCCTTCCTAATGCAAATGGAGCAGTTCTTAGAGGGTGTTTCTGAGGAAATAGAAAGGTACATCATAGGTGGGAAGCCCAAAACTCTAATTGAGGCAGGGGAGATTGGAGCCAAATGGGTGGAGGTGGCAGAAAAGAAAAAAAACTAGTAGCAGTTGGAGCAAATATCAGAAGGGGCAACCCGAAACAAAACCCTATCACTGGGAGCAACCCAAGGCCCCACCTACATCCCAAGGAAAACCCCAAGACCAGGTCAAAGCCCCTCTCCAGCAACTCCCCATAACTAAGGTCCCATTTCAACGAGTAACTGTGGATATTCTGGGTCCTTTCCCAAAGAAGACACCCAGAGGAAAGCAGTACCTACTGACTTTCTTGGATTTTGCTATCCGATGGCCGGAAGCAGTATCTCTAAGCAACACCAGGGTTAAAAGTGTGTGCCGAGCACTAACAGACATTTTTGCCAGGGTAGGTTGGCCCTCCAACATCCTTACAGATTCAGGAACTAATTTCCTGGCAGGGACCATGAAAAGCCTGTGGGAAGCTCATGGGGTGAACCACTTGGTGGCCACCCCTTACCACCATCAAACAAATGGCCTGGTGGAAAAGTTTAATGGAACTTTGGGGGCCATGATACATAAATTCGTAAATGAGCACTCCAATGATTGGGACCTAGTGTTGCAGCAGTTGCTCTTTGCCTACAGAGCTGTACCACATCCCAGTTTAGGGTTTCCACCATTTCAACTTGTGTATGGCCGTGAGGTTAAGGGGCCATTACAATTGGTGAAGCAGCAATGGGAGGGTTCTACGCCTTATCCAGAAACTAACATTCTGGACTTTGTAAGCAACATACAAAACACTCTCCGAGACTCTTTCACCCTTGCTAGAAAAAACCTAAAAGAGGCTCAGGAAGAGCAAAAAGCCTGGTATGATAAACATGCCAGAGAACATTCCTTCAAAGTAGGGAACCAGGTTATGGTCTTGAAGGAGCTCCAGGCCCATAAGATGAAAGCATCATGGGAAGGGCCATTCACAGTCCAAGAGCACCTGAGAGCTGTTAACTATCTCATAGCATTCTCCACCTCAAACCTAAAGTGTACCATGTTAATTCTCTAAAGCCCTTTTATTCCAGAGAATTAAAGGTTTGTCAGTTTACAGCCCAGGAAGGAGATGATGCTGAGTGGCCTGAAGGTGTCTACTACAAAGGGAAAAGTGACGGTGGTGTGGAAGAGGTGAACCTCTCCATGACTCTTGGACGTATGCAGCAACAGCAGATCAAGGAACTGTGCACTAGCTTCGTGCCGATGTTCTCAGCCACCCCAGGACAGACCGAACGGGCATATCGCTCCATTAACACAGGTAATGCTCACCCAATTGGAGTCTAACCTTACTGAGTGTCTCCTCATGCTCAAACTGCTATAGAATGGAAAATCAAGGATATGTTACAGATGGGTATAATCCGCCCCTCTAACAGTGCATGGGCATCTCCAGTAGTTCTAGTTCCCAAACCAAATGGAGAGATACGTTTTTGCATGGACTACCGTAAGCTAAATGCTGTAACTCACCCAGACAACTATCCAATGCCATGCACAGATGAACTATTGGAGAAACTGGGGCGTGCCCAGTTCATCTCTACCTTAGACTTAACCAAGGGGTACTGGCAGGTACCGCTAGATAAATCCACCAAGAAAAAGTCAGCCTTCATCACCCATGTTGGGCTGTATACATTTAATGAGCTCCCTTTCAGGCTGCGAAATGCATCCGCCACCTTCCAAAAACTTGTAGATGGTCTCCTAGCGGGATTGGGAGAATTTGCTGTCGCCTACCTTGACGATGTGTCCATCTTTTCTGATTCATGGGCAGAACACCTAAAACATCTGCAAAAAGTCTTCAAGCGCATAAGGGAGGCAGAACTAACTGTTAAGGCTAAAAAGTGTGAAATAGGCCTAAATAGAGTGACTTACCTTGAACACCAGGAACTATCAACCCTCTACAGGCCAAAGTGGATGCTATCAAAAAGTGGCCTGTCCCAAAGTTAAAAAAAAAAAAAGTCCAATCCTTTTTAGGCTTGGCCGGATATTACAGGTGATTTGTACCGCACTACAGCCAAATCGCTGCGCCACTGACAGACCTAACCAAAAAGAAACAGCCAAATGCAGTTCAGTGGACTGAAAAGTATCAGAAGGCCTTTAATCAGCTTAAAGCAACACTCATGTCTATCCCCGTGCTAAGGGCCCCAAATTTTGACAAACTGTTCCTAGTAACCACAGATGCGTCCAAGTGTGGTGTGGGAGCAGTTTTAATGCAGGAAGGACCAGATCAAGAATTCCATCCTGTCGTGTTTCTCAGCAAGAGTGTCTGAAAGGGAAAGCCACTGGTCAATCAGCAAAAAGGAATGCTACGCCATTGTGTACATGCTGGAAAAGCTACACCCATATATTTGGGGACGGTGTTTCCAACTACAAACCAACCATACTGTGCTAAAGTGGCTTCATACCGGCAAGGGAAATAATAAAAAACTTCTTTGGTGGAGTTTAGCTCTCCAAGATTTTGATTTTAAAATACAACACATTTCAGGAGCTTCTAACAAAGTGGCTGATGCACTCTCCTGTGAAAGTTTCCCAGAATCAACTGGTTAAAAATTGTTCTTGAAATGTGAAACGTATTGTTAGTTTTTATATAATCAGTAGTATGTCTAAAGGTGCATGTGTCTTATTAACTCTATATTCTCCTAAAGCTCCAGGAAGAAACCACAGCCAGTGTGGAACCAGCTGTCCAACACTATCTGTGACTTGGGGTGTGTGTCATAACTATAAAGGGAAGGGTAACAACCCTCCTGTGTACAATTCTATAAAATCCCTCCTGGCCAGAGGCACCAAAATCCTTTTACCTGTAAAGGGTTAAGAAGCTCAGGTAACTTGGCTGACACCTGACCCAAAGGAGCAATAAGGGGACAAGATACTTTCAAATCTTGGGGGGTGGGGGGAGAAAGGCTTTTGTTTGTGCTCTTTTTTTTTGTGGTGTTCGCTCTTGGGACTAAGAGGGACCGGATATCAATCCATGTTCTCCAAATCTTTCTGCACAAGTCTCTCATATTTCAAACTTGTAAGTAACAGCCAGGTGAGGCGTGTTAGTTTTATCTTTGTTTTCTCAACTCATAAGTGTTCCTTTTGCTAAAGGGTTTACCTCTGTTTGCTGTAACTTTAAACCTAAGGCTAGAGGGGGTTCCTCTGGGCTCTTTGAATCTGATTATCCTGTACAGTTATTTCCATCTGAATTTTACAGAAATAAACTTTACCTTTTCTTTAATAAAATTCTTCTTTTAAGAACCTGTTTGATTTTTCATGGTTTTAAGATCCAAGGGTTCTGGATCTGTGTTCACCAGAACTAATTGGTGAGGGTATATTCTCAAGCTTACCAAGGAAAAGGCGTGTAAGGACTTGGGCGGGGGGAGAAATTAGTCTCAAATCTGCCCCCTCAAAACGTGGGCATTAGGGAGTTGGGAAAAAGTTGGCGGAAGGCAGAGTTCCAAGTGGCTCTCCTCTAAGATTTGAAACACGCTTGGTGGTGGCAGCTTACTGTTAACCTAAGCTGGTAAATAAGCTTAGAGGGTCTTTCATGTGTGTCCACACATCTGTACCCTAAAGTTCAGAGTGGGGGAAGGAATCCTGACAATGCCAGATAAAGAATTTCACTCTGACTGCCAAAGGTTTTCAGAGTTTAATTAAAAGTTTGTTTCCTTGTTTTTGTGTAGCTTTTCCTGACTTTTGACTAACTTGGCAGCTAAAGGCAGGTTTTTTTTATCAGCTTGAGCATAGCAATTAAAATAGAGATCACACAGCCGTCTCATCAAGAATCATGCTCCATTTATATTTTGAGGAGACACCTTTTTTAAAATCTGAAATAATCAAATGCTGTTTTGATTTTAACTCTGAAATATGGAACATGTACAGGAACATATGACTTTTATATGCTTGAGTTTGGATAGTTCAGCCTTTATAAAAATATATGCCTGGTCATTACGTATAATGAATTAACAGTTATGCTGATTAGCCAAATGTGCGTTCTAAAGAGTGAGTTCAGAAAGTGCAACACAATCATTCATAAAGTACATCTGTTTTAGGAGTGAGAATACAAAATTTCCTTTAGCACAGAGAAATCTCCATGGATCAAAAAACCTAAATTAATTGTTTAGCCACTTGAATTACTTGACATTTGCCTTAGGTGATAAAAACCAGAATGTAAAATGTCCCTCCATGAAGGGATAAGGCTATGGCTACACTACAGAGCTTACAGTGGCGCAGCTACACCACCGTAGTGCAGATAGTGCAGATGCTCTAAGCTGATGGGAGAGAGCTCTCCCATTGACTTAATTACTCCAGTCCCCGTGAGCAGCGGTAACTATGTTGGTAGGAGAGCGTCTATGTAGTGCTGTCCACCTGGGTGCTTAGGTTGGTGTAACTTATGTCGCTCGGGGGGTGGCTTATTCACACTAAGCCGTAGTGTGTACATAGCTTGAAAGGCTTCTGGACCTCTGCAGCCTATGTTGGTCAGAGAAATTGTTTGAATTAATGAACCAAAACCTGGAAGAGATTTGGGAGTGGTGTTTAATCCTTCCTGAGTTGGAGAAATAGGGTATCAGCCCTACATATTTCCCTGCCACTAGCTAGTTGTGACAGGACTTGAATATAGAGATGTTTATTAAAAACTATTGTTTTGCTTTTAAATATTGTATGCAATGCTGTACATTTAATTGCCTAGTCAACTGGAGAGATGATCTTTTTTGGATTAAAACTATATACAACTTGCTTTCTGGGTAAAAAGCATACTTTGTTTTGTATTGTTAACCCTTTCATTCTCCATGAGCTAATACTGATTCAAAAGTCATCATGATCACTTTTGGTAATATTATTTTGTCTATTACTGGCCATTAGAACAAACTGGACCATATAAGGAACTAATCCCAGGAAGCTAAAATGCTCTCCTCTCTCAATTTTTTTTCAAATGTTGAATTATATTTGTGATGAGAGACAAGGCCTCTCAGAACAAATTTTAGAAAAGAATTAGTCTGACATGAGTAAAGTGAACTATAGTAAGACGTACAAAAGATAAATTATTTTCAAACAAATGAAGAAAGGATCTCTTTATTAACTGCACTCGCAACAGAAGAAAATGATATAGAGCCTACAAGACAATACAAAGTAATTTGATAGTATCTGAAAATCCTTCATAGATTAAAAAAACTCAGACACTAATGGCATTTCTAATGCACAGAAATAACAGATAATGTACATGGAAAAGTCAGTCAGGACTTTTACAGATCTGACCTCTCTTGACAATCTAAACTACAAGGATTAATACAGTTTAGTAAACTAATTTTTCTACTTCTTTGTTGAAACTGCTTTGTTTTATATATATTCATAGTTATTTATCTGGTTAAATTTTATTACATAAAAATAATAATTATTATAATAAATCACCTTTTATCCAGAAGGAAGTGAAACCACTTTATTGCGGACTAGGGCTAGATCCACAAAGGAACATAAGCACCTAAGTCCAACATGCCACTGAGATCCTCAAAGACCCTGCTCAATTGTAGACCCTATAGATGCCTAAGTTTCTGGTGGTGGGCATGTGCACAATGTTGAAAGGAAATAAGAAACACAAGCATTCATGTGAAATCATGCAAACGATAATACAGATATTATAGAAATGCATCCCTTAGCATACAACCAAAAAGTACTCTTAGAATCCCTGTAAATAATCTCATCAAAACAAAAGGCTTAGTGATCCCTACAAGCCAAAATATGAATGAATACAAATTATGAAATGAAAATATCTTCTTTTTGGTAAGTTGTTGTAAACATCTATATGACATAACCTACCAGGAAAAACTAATCTAAATCTGCATAATTAAATCAACTACGCTACTCTTCAGCATAATTAAATAAAATAAGCTATTCTTCAGAGTTATGAAAAAAAATTACTGCACATTCAACTAAGTTCAAATAAGGAAAACATGCACAAATAAGCATTGAAACACTTTTTATGTGAGGTTTCACTACAGTTATTATTCAAATCAGACTGGGGAGAGAAAGTAATCTATACTACTTGACGATCTGTAACAGAAAAACAACAAATTTTTAGATTAGAAATGGTCAGGGAAGAGAGAAGAAATTTTACACTGTATATTAGCAGTGTCTCTATTTCTTCTATTTTGCTTTCATTGCTCACAAACCCTGTGTGGATTCAGGCTCCTAAGATTTCTCAAACCCTTCTGGAAGCTATTTTGAGAGAAGCAGGATAAATCAGGCCAAAGTTTCCTCCATTTTTTTGAAGTTTCCACAGATTGTTATTTGTTTCTATGAGTAAGACATATGAATGGAAGACATTGTCACCTTTCAGTTTATCGAGAGATTCAGATTTAGTAGTAGACCTGTTGATAATAAGTAATGTATACTATATATCTTTACATACTCAAATCACTAAATGTTTAATAAGGCATATTCTGCATATGATCTTGCAGAAAATATATTCCCCAATTGTGTAGGCTTGCAATTTCTAAGAAGTTGTAAATTATCTTAATTACAAATGACCAAATTTCACAGGGCTAGATTGTTAAAAATTAACACTTTTGCACACACCTGCCTAACAAGCACAGACTTGGACCCAACCCCTAATTTTCACATGCAACATGAGTGCACACACTTGAGTTTGTGCACATGCACGTCAGGAATGCACAAAACTGTGCATGGGGCATGCAGTTTTGAAACTCTGGCCTTGAATAAGATCCTCAGCGGGTATAAATCAGTGTAGATACATTGAAGACAATGGAACCAGTGAGCACAAATTCAGGATCTGGCACTTTAAATATGCAGTTCAATTAATGAATGGGGCTGGTCACTCTTTCACTTCTCACAATATTTATCCCATCTTATTGTTTCTTCAGTTAATATGGATAATATCTCCTGAATTATATTCCAATATTGAGATTATTTTGGTTAGAAAAAGACTATAATTTTCCTATCCCCTTGGTTTTATTCTTCAGCTTCTATTTGGTACCCAATAATACCATGGGTATGCATAACACTAAGAACAACTTCTAGTTTCTAGTTGTGAAAAGCTCATCACTTCGCCTGCTGGCTTGGCCAGAGAGAACTCCCTTTATTTCACTTGGTATTGCTGGTGCTTACAGCTTATGGCTTCTGCGTTGCATGCAAATCCTAAAATGGTAGGACGACCACATATGCTGTACATCAAGCCACATGAGAACTAATCAGAATAATCATTACCTGTTAAAGCGTACACTTCTGAAAACTAGGGTGACCAGATGTCCCGATTTTATAGGGACAGTCCCAATTTTAGGGTCTTTTCTTATATAGGCTCCTATTACCCCCCATCGCCATCCCGATTTTTCACACTTGCTTTCTGGTCACCCTACTGAAAACCGACCATTTTCATTTAGTATCGCTGGCAGTATCTTTGATGTAGATTGATGAGGAATCCTACTGATGGTCATAGTACAATAAAACTAGCAGTTCTGCAACCTTTTCATTTTGCAGACTCTATCATAAGACTGAGGGAGAGATTCTTTCACAGACCACCTCTCTTTCCAAACAATCTTCCATTGGTTGTCTCCCAATATGTTCTTTTCTGTGGTCCATAGTTTATAGTTTGAGGACAATTGGGACAAAGCATTATTGCTAGATATTTAATATCTCTATATGTCAAAGACATGGTGTGCCTTCTGCAGAGATAGGAGATTTTCTTGTAGGTCAGGAGTAGAGGTACCAGCACTGCAAGTATATCTCATTAAGGTCAATCACTTGACTTTGATTTAAAATGCACAGCAAATAGAACAAACCTGTTCTACTGCATTAATTAGCAATTCCAGTGTTTAACCTGGAACATGTGCATATTTCTTTGTGCTTAGTCTTGAGGGCAGCAGTTGCAGTGACAATGATCAGGGCAGAGGGCAGTCTGTAGAAAGAAATATCAACAGGAGCTCATCCAGACTATATATGTATCCTATCATGTCTTTGATCCCCAGTACTGTTCCCTAATGTCCTGTGTGGAATGGATGGTATTATTATGTAAGGATAGTGTGTGCCTCCATTTTGGAATGCAGTGCTCTAGAATGCAGGATCAGGGTACTGCAGCCAAACACCACACCCTGGGTGCTGTGATATGCAATGTTTAAATAAAATACTTTTAAGTTTTAAATACACACTGTTCATGCCTTAATAAAAGAACATACTGTCTCACTCCAAAATTACATCCAACTGTGTAATCACTGAGAATGTTTTCTGCTGTAAGCATTGCTGTTGTAGCCCCTTTTTTTGCAGGATATTTGAGAGACAAAATGGGTGAGGTAATATCTTTTATTGGACCAATTTCTGTATGTGAGAGAGTCAAGCTTTCGAGGTTACACAGAGCTCATCTTCCAGTCTGGGAAATGTACTTAGTGTCCCAACAATTACAACAATCTATAACCCCTTTAGCCACCTCCCACAAGTTTTTTTTTCCATCCCCCGCCCCCCATGACTAGAGAGGTGTTAATAGGCCACTTAACATATATTTCTAGGGACCATTCAAGGTTAAGTACTTGTGCTAAACAATCTGTTCTACAGGACACTCTGGGTGTGTCTACACAGAAATGTAAGCCTATGGCTGGGACTTAAGTCAGCTGACCCGTGTGAGGGAGCCTTGGGCTTGAGCATCTACACTCCATTTTAACCCTAGGTTAAGGATTTTCTGACCTGTGCTTGAACCTATGGCTCTGGTGTCCAAACTTCAATGCAAAACCCGACTCAAAGTAACCCTATCCCAGAGTTCCTTGTGGCCCCCACTATCATCGACACTCTAACCTTACGAATGTGTTTCAGTGTGGGAAAACTCTACTGCCCACCCTGTTTCCTAATTGTAATGATGCTGTTGATGGGACTCAGGTGACCATAAGGAGCACACAAGTACATTAACTGCAATAATTAGCTCCTGAACTGCCCTCAAATCTGAGAACTGGGCTCTGCACCTTCAGGTTGAATCATATTGGCAGAGAATGGCCTTGTACATCTGTTCTGAGGATAATTAATACATCAGTCTCCAGGGCTGTCAAATTGTTAAAATGAAACTTGGCAATTGTTAATTTTTAAAATGGGATGTTCAGTGAAGATTTTTTTTTCTTTTTGTCTGTTTTGAAGTTTGACATAAAATGTAGGTTTCAGAGGAAACACACACACACACACACACACACCCCCTGCCTGGCTTCTGCCAGCTGTGAAGTGCATCCCCAGGGCTTCGGTGCAGTGTGCTCCAGCACCCCTGGGGATCCCTTATCATTTTTATAGGGACAAATGCTGGAGTCCTGGTTTCAGCCCTTGCCCAGATATAAGACCTATTTCCTTCAACGGGAATATTCACATGAATAAGGCAAGCAGGATTTGATCCTATGTATTACCTTTATGGTGTTGAGAACCATCTCTGATCGCTCACTCTCTTGGGCTAAAGACAATCTTGCATTTCTCTAAACTATATTTTAAACCTGAAAATTAGTCCATCTCAGATCAGGACTGGCTGCCACTGAAGCATCAGAATGCCAACCAGATGTTGCTACCCATTGGCAAAATGTCATCAATATCTTTTTAATTCCTTTTTCTCATTTAAGCCTTTTTTGCATCACTCAAAGGCAATATGTCCTGAGGATCCTTTATTCCTGCCCCTGCCTCACCTAGAGAGGCAAGGATAAGGGATCCCCAGGAGGCTGTAGGGAGGTTTTGGGGCTGATAGTGTATGCAGCCCAGGTACCCCTGCAGACGCATCCCCAGGGAGGGCCTGAGAGCAGAGCAGGGACCAAGCAACTGCCAGGCAGGGAGGGGGAATGGAAGGGCTCTTGAATCAGCACAACCAGAGAAGGGATGACACCCAACATTCCAGAGGACATGATCTACCTCTCATCTGCTCCGAGGCAATCTCCACACAGCAGTGAAGAGGAGGAGCTGGAGCCGACACGGGAAGAGCAGACAGGAGGAATGCACTCAGCCAAGCAGTAATAGTGCTTCCGGTTGCTGCACTGGCTGCCTCACCCGCAGCACTGCTCTTCTGGGAGCAGGAACTCTGGGATACATCCGGAGGACTTCTGGGACTCAAGTCAAGCCAGGACCATGTGCACACAGGAAAACAACAGGGCTCAGACCCTCTAGCCCTGCAGGGTCCTGGGACTCAGGGACTTGAGCCCCAGGTTAGCACAAGAGGTGTGTGAATGCAAGGGAGTTTAGGCTTGAGCCTGGCTTCAGTTGCAAACCCGCTGAGTACATTTCCCAGAATTGAAGAAGAGCTTAGTGTAACTTCAAAATCTTGTCTCTCTCACCAACAGAAGTTGGTTCAATAGAAGATATTACCTTACCACTTTGTCTCTCTAATGTTTTCTGTTGTGATATCTATTCTGACACTGAGACAAATAAGAAAAATTAATAGAGAGTAACTGTTCCCCATAAAGAACAAAGACAGCATTACTAAGGGTGAGAAGAAGAGCTAGGACAACCCTGTGCAGATGAAATAAGTGGTGAGCAGAGGGTGCAAGGAACCTTCCTCTGCCCCTTGTGTAAGGGATAGCCACAATATGTGACAGACGTAGAGCTCCTGCTCCATGCTATTGTCAATGCTAGCCTCTTGAAAGGATCCTGTGCGAGCAAAAGCATAGCTTTCCTTCCACATTGGCCAGTGGTGTTAAACCAAAACAGGGAGTGCAAGCTGTTTCTAGCGTGGTAAAGCTATTATGTGTGCTTCCTACATATTGCCAGAGAAATTACAGTTATGTCAGCAAAAATTCCTCCAGGATCTCCCAGAGTCCTGCTCCACTTCACACACTCCTAGTGTCAAATATAGCTTAAAGTTTCAATCTGTTCCTTAGGGTATGGTAATAGCAATGTAGTAATCCAAACACGTAACATGTTTTTTTATTATTTTTAGCTTTATGATTGACAGGAACATAGTTATGTGACCATAATCTACAATACTGCATGAAAATCACTGCCAATTGAGGCAACTGGAGAGGTGTTCACACAAGCAGGTAGCAGACTTCCTAATAAACTCTGAACTACACAAAGGCTCTGACAATGTCTCACAAAATAAAAAGCACAGAAAACACTGTGATTCAGAGAGGTATTGGCAGACAATTTCCATCTAAAAAAACTTCACACTACTGAAAATACTTTAAAAAATTGAACTAGAAGAAAAATGAACAAATGGATATGGCTTCTGAACCTGCTGAAATGAAAAGTCTGCCTACTGATGAGCTAAGCAACATGCTGTGGTATGCTATTTATCCCTGACAAGTGACTTACTGTGTAGAATAGTAAAATGTGCATTACTCACATATTTACTATTTAGATTTAGTCATGGATATTTTTGGTAAAAGTCATGGACAAGTCACAGGCAATAAATAAAAATTCATGGCCCGTGACCTGTCCATGACTTTTACCCCAATTATGCCTGACTAAATCTCTACTTCTGGGATCCTGCTGCTCTGGGGGGGAGGGATGCTGCAGGGATGGGGTGGGGGAGTGAGGGAGGCTTCTCCAGTGCTGGATTGCCCCCAACCACTGGTCCCAGAGACTGCTCTCCGAATGGCCTCTGGGCACCCCGGGACTGCTGCTGCTCGGGTGGTCCCCAGGGCACCCCCAGGACCGCTGTTTGGCACTCCCCAGAGCCAGCCATACCGGCCGCTGTCCTCGGAGCCAGCTGCCTGGGGCCACCCGAGCAGCAGTTGGTGCAGCTAGTCCCAGGGCAGCCCCCAGGACCACTGCTCAGATGCTACCTGGGGCGCCCCCAGAACCGCTGCTTGGGCGGTTCCCGGGACCAGTCACACCAGCTGCTACTCACACAGTTCCGGGAGCCAGCTGCCAGGGGCCTTCCGAGCAATGGCAGGTGCTGTACCGGGAGACACTGGCAAACCAGTAAAGTGCCTGAAACCACTATGGCTTATTGTAAAGGCAGCCTAGTCAGCAAGCTGTTAAAAGCAAGTCTCAGCTTGACCAAGGCAGGAGGGGAGGGGAGTTGAGGGTGCCATCGAAAGGGCAGCTTGACCCCGTGTCCTCCCTGATAAGAATTGTATTAAAATTGCTGATACATGCATTTGAAAAGAGCAGGATGTTCCCTCAGGAATGTCTATTGAGGTCTCAAGGCTGCAAGTTCTGGAAAGACCCAACCTGGTTAATCAATAATCAGAAGGAACCTCTTGCTTGAAACTGGGTTTCTTTAATTACTAATGTATAAATAAGAGGAAAAAGCTTGAGACAGTTGGGACTCGTTTCGGGACTGGCCTCTCCCTCTCTGTTCCCCAGCAGCAGACAGGCTGCTGATGTATCACTCGAAAGCCACACTCAGCTTTGGTAATTATCAAGGGTTGAGGGTGTTTTACTAACTTGTTGCGGACGTGTGTAAGTGCTTGAGACATAGGGTACGTCTACACTACGGGATTATTCCGATTTTACATAAACCGGTTTAGTAAACAGATTGTATAAAATCGAGTGCACGTGGCCACACTAAGCACATTAATTCGGCGGTGTGCGTCCACGGTCCGAGGCTAGCATCGATTTCTGGAGTGTTGCACTGTGGGTAGCTATTCCGTAGCTATCTCATAGTTCCCGCAGTCTCCCCCGCCCCTTGGAATTCTGGGTTGAGATCACAGTGCCTGATGGGGCAAAAATCATTGTCGCGGGTGGTTCTGGGTAAATGTCGTCAGTCACTCCTTCCTCTGGGAAAGCAACGGCAGACAATCATTTCGCAGCCCTTTACCCTGGATTGCCCTGGCAGATGCCATAGCATGGCAATCACGGATCCTGTTTTGCCTTTTGTCACTGTCACCGTATGTGTACTAGATGCCGCTGACAGAGGCGATTCAGCAGCGCTACACAGCAGCATTCATTTGCTTTTGCATGATAGCAGAGATGGTTATCAGCCGTTCTGTACCATCTACCATGCCATTGTAAATTGGCAATGAGATGACGGTTACCAGTCCTTTTGTGCTGTACCATCTGCTGCTGTCATAGGTGCTCCTCGCTGAGATTGGCCGGGGGCGCAAAAGACAAAAATGGGAATGACTCCCTGAGTCAATCCCTCCTTTATGGTATCTAAAAATAGAATCAGTCCTGCCTAGAATATGGGGCAAGTGTACTAGAGAACCAGTGTATCAGAGAACCAGAGAGCACAGCCGCTCCGTGTCAGATCCCGCAGAAATGATGAGCTGTATGCCATTCACAGGGGGTGCCCCTGCAACAACCCCACCTGTTGATTCCCTCCTCCCCCAGCCTTCCTGGGCTACCGTTGCAGTGTCCCCCCATTTGTGTGATGAAGTTATAAAGAATGCAGGAATAAGAAACAGTGACTTGTTAGTGAGATAAAATGAGGGGAAGGCAGCCTCCAGCTGCTATGATAGTCCAGACAGGACATTAAGCAGTGTGGGGGAGAGGAGCCCAGCATCCCGCTGCTATGATAGTCCAGGCAGAACAGAATCTTTTCTTTACACATGAAGGGCAGGGGCTGATGGAGCTCAGCCCCCTGTTGCTATGATGAAGATGGTTACCAGCCGTTCTGTACCATCTACTGGGAATGATCAGAAGTTTTTCACCCAGGTGCCCCCGGCCGACCTCACCGGAGGTCAGCCAGGAGCACTCACGGGCTGATGATGACGACGGATACCAGTCCTATTGTACTGCACCATCTGCCACAAGGCTGATGATGACGATGGATATCAGCCATATTGTACCATCAGCCACCAAGGAGGGGGGGGTGAGGATGCTGCGGTTGACTGCTGCTGCATCGCGTCTATCAGCAGCATTCAGTAAACATAGGGTGACATTTAAAAGAGTCAAGAAAGGATTTTTTTCCCTTTTACTTCTGGGGGTGGGTGAGGGGGGTAAATTGACAAGCTATGCCCTGAACCACCCCGGACAATGTGTTTGACACTACAGGCATTGGGAGCTCAGCCAAGAATGCAAATTCTTTTCGGAGACTGCAGGAACTGTGGGATAGCTTGAGTCCTCAGTCTCCCCCCTCCCTCCCTCCCTCCCTCCCTCCCTCCCTCCATGAGCGTCCATTTGATTCTTTGCTTTCCGTTATGTTTGTCACGCAGCAGTGTGCTGAGTCCCTGCTGTGGCCTCTGTCTGGAGATTTTTTAAAAATGCTTTGGAATTTCGTCTTCTGTAATGGAGCTCTGATAGAACAGATTTGCCTGGCCATACAGCGATCACATCCATACGGTCCATGCTGGAGCTCTTTTTGGATTTTGATTTCGGACTGCATTGCCACCCGTGCTGATCGGAGCTCCACGCAGGGCAAACAGGAAATGATATTCAAAAGTTCGCGGGGCTTTTCCTGTCTACCTGGCCACTGCATCCGAGTTCAGATTGCTGTCCAGAGCGGTCAGTGGTGCACTGTGGGATACCACCCGGAGGCCAATACCGTCGATTTGCGGCCACACTAACCCTAATCCGATATGGTAATACCGATATTAGCGCTACTCCTCTCGTTAGTGAGGAGTACAGAAACCAGTTTAAAAAGCCCTTTATATCGATATAAAGGGCCTCTTAGTGTGGACGAGTGTGGCGTTAAATCGGTTTAACGCTCCTAAAACCGGTTTAAACCAGGCCTAAGTTAAGTTTAGCTTTAAGTGAAAGCACTCTTGTGTTGTCCTGTTTGTGCCAGCCATCTATTGGCCGGACGGTTGTGTCTCCCCTGATTTATTTCCTGACACCTCCTCACACAGAGTAAAGTTACCAAGAGCTTTGGGTTGAAAGAACCCCGGGTAACAGTGTGGCTGGCAGTGGGGTGCCCAAGCAGCTGGCCCTGAAGTCAGCTGCACCAGCCAGTGCAGAAGTCAGGGAAGTTGCAGAAAGTCATGGAATCCGTGACTTCCATGACCTCCAAGAAAGAATTGCAGCCTTATTTATGAGTCAGACTTGTTTGGTTTCCAGATAAAAACAAGTTGTTAATACTTTCAGCCATGTAAATAGTAAGCTGTATTCTGTTCTGTTTCTTATAGCAACAGATTCGGCAATTAAGTTCTGCATTTATTGTTGCCGATATACAGGTCTTGGCTCAGTTTTTATTCAGTCCTTACTCAGGCCAATTCTTGTTGACTTCTAAGATGCAAAGAACCAGAGAGTGGAGAAAATGCTATGAAACTGAGTACCAAACTTCATGCAACTAACTTCTGCAGAAAGTTACCTAAATGAGAATTAAATAAAGATTTAATTATCCAGCCCCCAAAACATATAAATATTTGGAGTATTAAAATGTACATAAAAGGTTATATTCAATTGCATAGAGACTTCCCACAAATATATTTTTGTTTGTTTGTTGTTGTTGTTGGTATTTTTGTTAAAGTATGTGTTTCAGTCCAGGCACAGAAGTCCAGTTGGAAATTCAGATGGAGTAACTGTACACATATATATCTGAGTGGAGTGTGTGTGTATATACACACAGAGAGAGAGAAACACACATATTTTTATTTGTTCAGTTGTGGAAGGACTTAGTGAATCAAGTGGAAAGCCAAATGGATGCACTGGTACTCAATTATATGATATTTCTGGCCCTCTGCAGTCAAAAATTCCCAAAAGATAAATACTTTGACCTTCTACCCATTCATCCAAATTATCCATGTTTGTTGACTAGCCCTAAGAATTGCTCCAGTTTCCCTACTTTATATCTCACCTCTACACTGCCTTGAGGTCCCACCTTGGTAAATGTATCACATACAGGTATCTATAAAGGTTTTGGTATGTGGTATGGTTATATATAACTAAGAACTCATTCATTGCAGTTTTATACATAAGAGTATTTGCAGATACATAGCCCAGTATCATTATATCAGAATATATGCAGGAGTTTGGCATAGTCTTTAAGACCCATTGTCAAAAGGAACTTTTCTTTTCCAAAGTAAAATTTATTTTCATGGTCTAAAGACTACTGATAGGATTGTTACTATTCCTATTTCCTGTACTTGACAAGCTAATCCTACTGTAAACTTGCATAACTGACAGCAAAGTTAGGTTTCAAAAAGGAATACTGTAAGCTTCAATTCCTTATTGGCTACACCATTGTTGCATTCATTAATCAGCGGTGATTTACATTAATATAAATGCATTGATCTTATTCTGTGGGCTCTCTCTTGTGAGTAATTTCATCCTTTAGCAGACATTATGAGATACATTAAGTAGTGGCATTCCAACAAATGAGACTGGCTTGACAACAGGTTAAACATCCAATTAATAACCAAATATGAAGCAATTTATTTATTTCTTCATGTCACAGTGGCTACTATTATTGCAGTATTCCCAGAAAATGCTTTAAGAGCCCTTTGGGGATAAATTCAGGGGAAGGAAACATTGCTGTAATATTGATAAACTCAATTTAAATAATCACATTCACATTACTCGTGTGGCATTTTTTAATATACATCAGTTTAAAAGGGCCCCTCCCCCTTGCAGTGCAGAGAATTCAGAAGAATATGATCTTTAGTTAAAAACTATTTCTTCACCCTGGGAATGAAATAGTAATACTCTCACTGCATTAGACTGATCCTTTGGACTCAGACCTGAACATGAGTACATATAACTGCTCTGCCACAGGAACAGACTTAGGGGTGAATTGTGACTCAGCGTCTCTTGTCTGGCGAGAAGTAAGTTGCAACAGACCTTGAAAGAGTGCAACTTATTTCACAACCTCACATTGGCCAGGAAATAGGAGAGCTCTTCTCCACCCACTCCCCATCCTCTTGTTTACAGTGGGGAGTAGCTGAGGAACAGGGGCTGTGCTCAGCACCACACCTGAACCCAAGATCTAGTTATAACATGTAAGTTTGGGGGGATAGCCTGAAATATCTCACTCCCCTGCTTGACTGAGTAACACAAGGGCACAATCTAGTCCAAAATGAACACATTGTTTACAAAGATTTAATTTGCTAAAAATTGTTTTACACACTATGTTTACACACTATCCTCAGACACAACTATTTCAAATTTGATGACAATATATATCTCCAGATCAGTGGCACAGCTATGGGAACCCGCATGGCCCCACAATATGCCAATATTTTTATGGCTGACCTGGAACAACGCTTCCTCAGCTCCTGTCCACTCACGCCCCTTCTCTACCTACGCTACATTGATGACATCTTCATCATCTGGACCCATGGGAAGGAGACTCTGGAAAAATTCCACCACGATTTCAACAGCTTCCACCCCACCATCAACCTCAGCCTGGACCAATCTACACGGGAGGTCCACTTCCTAGACACTACGGTGCAAATAATTGATGGTCACATTAACACCACCCTATACCGAAAACCTACCGACCGCTATGCCTACCTTCATGCCTCCAGCTTCCATCCCAGGCACACCACAAGATCCATTGTCTACAGCCAAGCACTGAGGTACAACCGCATCTGCTCTAACCCCACAGACAGAGACCAACACCTACAAAATCTCCACCAAGCATTCTCAAAACTACAGTACCCACACGAGGAAATAAGGAGACAGATCAACAGAGCCAGACGTGTACCCAGAAGCCTCCTACTGCAAGACAAACCCAAGAAAGAAACCAACAGGACTCCACTGGCCATCACATACAGTCCCCAGCTAAAACCCCTCCAGCGCATCATCAGGGATCTACAACCCATCCTGGAGAATGATCCCACACTTTCACAGGCCTTGGGTGGCAGGCCAGTCCTCGCCCACAGACAACCTGCCAACCTGAAGCATATTCTCACCAGTAACTGCACACCGCACCATAGTAACTCTAGCTCAGGAACCAACCCATGCAACAAACCTCGATGCCAACTCTGCCCACATATCTACACCAGCAACACCATCACAGGACCTAACCAGATCAGCCACACCATCACCGGTTCATTCACCTGCACGTCCACCAATGTAATATATGCCATCATATGCCAGCAATGCCCCTCTGCTATGTACATCGGCCAAACTGGACAGTCTCTAAGGAAAAGGATAAATGGACACAAATCAGATATTAGGAATGGCAATATACAAAAACCTGTAGGAGAACACTTCAACCTCCCTGGCCACACAATAGCAGATCTTAAGGTGGCCATCCTGCAGCAAAAAAACTTCAGGACCAGACTTCAAAGAGAAACTGCTGAGCTCCAGTTCATCTGCAAATTTGACACCATCAGCTCAGGATTAAACAAAGACTGTGAATGGCTTGCCAATTACAGAACCAGTTTCTCCTCTCTTGGTTTTCACACCTCAACTGCTAGAACAGGGCCTCATCCTCCCTGATTGAACTAACCTCGTTATCTCTAGCTTGCTTCTTGCTTGCATATATAAACCTGCCCCTGGAAATTTCCACCACTTGCATCCGAAGAAGTGGGTATTCACCCACGAAAGCTCATGCTGCAAAACGTCTGTTAGTCTATAAGGTGCCACAGGATTCTTTGTTATGTTTAAAATCAACATCTTTTACAACATTTCAATTTTTCTAACGGGTATTTAATTCTGATTCAGACTAATTGACTTAAAACATAGTCTCACTGACCAGTTGGGGGCTGCTTTATAACCCAGACTTTCTATTCATCCTTGTTCTATTATTTATCTCACTTTTCCCCTGTCACCCTCACCTCCCCCGCCCCTGCCAGCCTGGTTTTCTTCTAACTCCACATCTGTGTATTTTGGGCAAGCATCCCTTTTCTCAAAATGTTATTTATCAACAGGCTGATTATTCACCTGTGCAAAGGCTGAAAGAATTATGTCTAATGGTTACAACAGGTCAAAACATGTCAGGGCTACCTAGATTGTATTCCCACATACAAAATGGAATCTTGGCAAGTCCCTGCATTCTTTTATGTCTCAGTTGTTTGGTCAGTAGAATGAATATCCTGTAATACTTATCTGCTACTGTGCAGAAATATTGTGAAGCTGAATTAATGCTAACAAAGTGTTCATATAATCTCTAGTGAAAGTTTTCTCCAAATGAGCCAGTGGAGTTGAACTAAAACAGGGAGTGGAGGCTGCATCTTCTCTAAGATTGGTAGAGCTACTGCTCCAGCATGCTTTCCCCACATGTTGCCAGAGCAATTATAGCCTCATCAGCCAGAATTCCTTTAGGATCTCTCACAGATCTATTGCACTGTACTTAGTCACAATGCCAGCTACAGCTTAAAGCTATAATCTGTACCTAAGTGTACAGTAATAGCAATGTAGCAATCCAAAAACTTAAGATAATTTTTTAATTATTTGTCTCACAAAATAAATGGCAGACATAGAACACAGTAATTCAGGCAATTTTAACTTAAGAAAAATGTACTCAGAGTAACTTTATCTTCTAAAAACTGAACAAAAAAAAATGACTGAGGCCTGGTCTACACTAGAGTGGGGGGGTCGAACTAAGGTACGCGACTTCAGCTATGCGAATAGCGTAGCTGAAGTCGAACTACCTTAGTTCGAACTTCTTACCTGTCCAGACGCCACGGGATCGAAGTCCGCAGCTCCCCCGTCGACTCCGCCACCGCCGTTCGCGGTGGTGGAGTTCCGGAGTCGACGGGAGCGCGTTCGGAGTTCGAACTATCGCGTCTAGATTAGACGCGATAGTTCAAACTCCGAGAAGTCGAACGCTACCCGTCGACCCGGCCGTAAGTATGGACGTACCCTGAGTCTATTCCAAGTGTTTTTTTGAGCAAATCAATATGATTTCTGAAACTGCCAAAAACAAAACAGAATGTGTTAAAGCTATGTAAAAGTTTTAAGGAAAATGCATTAAAAAGGGCTCTCTCTCTCTCTCTCTCTCTCACACACACACACACACACACACACACACTTGAGAAAGTACATGGAAACATATTACTAAATAAGGGCAGTGACCACATTTATGATTATAACGTGGTTATGTTATTGAACTCCTTTTAAAAAAATGCCTAACAAGAAAAATAAGGGAAAGAGCTATTAAACAATTAGAAAGTAATGATGATCTTTCCAATATACCCTTTAATAAAAAAATAGATAATGGAATACTTGGAATTCTAGATGTGCATCAGAGAGTCCAAAGAACATTAGAGAATGAACTTAATGTACAACTAGCGATTCTTTTTGAAAAACCATGAACTAAGGATTGGAGTAATGGAAAACCTCAGAAAAGGCACTATTTGAGTCTTTTGACTCAGCCTGATTCTAAATGTGTTCAGTGGTATGGTTCAAAATTGCACGATTGATCTTCATATTGATTTAACTTTTAAACACCTATAGTAATATTTCATTGTTTATCTACCTTGTTACTCCACCATCCACAATCCGTGTGTCTGCCACTCAAAGCTTTATGGGGTGCAGATTACTGCCCCACATGCATTCTACTACCCATGCCCCTGACTCCTCCTTGCTGTCCTTGCACTCATTCCCCAATACACAGGAACTGTGACGTGTGTGTGGACATTCCAACATCTCTCGCCACACACTGAGCACACATATAAAGAACCTGCACAGTATGATCAGTGACTATTTTTTTCTTTGATTTCATGCCATTACTCCTAGTCCTTCCCTGCTATAAATACCTTGAATATTTCTCTCTCTCTCTCTCTCTCTCCCCTATTATTTGTTGTCAGATATTTATATACATTTTTCTCTACATTCTACATTTGTTATTTTTTCTTCACAGATCATAACCTTTAACCATTTTTTCATTTTTTCCACCATTCTTTACATTCTTTTACTTTTCAATTACCTTAAAAGTAAGAAAATGCATGGGAAAGATAAGATAATCAAAGGAAGCAATCTGAGAAACACAAGATTTAACCTCCTGAACATCTTGTGACTCCACTACACATGAAGAGCATAACATTTAGAGAATTCTCTGCTTATGTCTGAAATTGGAAAACAATATTCACCTTCACCTTTAGTAATTATGCATGGATCTTTCTGCCCTTCTATGGTTTGCTCAAGGTAAGATGTGGCAAATATACAGATGCAGGATTTCACATTATTTTCTGTGGCTACTTTATACTATGCATCAGTATCATAGACAAATCACTTCAGTCTAGCATTTCATGTTATTCAAATGGTAGCTAAATACTATTTTACTGGTTTACCTCTTGTCTTATGCTCTTCTATATATTCATCCTTTGTCATCCTATGATTTTACATGATTTTCAGATGTGTTTTTATCCTAAGTATAGTGTTTAAAATATACTACATGAGAGGATTCAGATGCTAGAAATCATATTATGGATCAGGAATATAATGCTTTCTCCATATATAACTTTAGTGAGACCACACCCTGGAATATTATATTAATTACTGGACACTTCAATACCAGAAATATATTGACAATCTGGAGAGAATTCCGAGAAGAACAATTATAAAGTAGCTGGATGGTCTGACTAATGAGGAAAGACAAGCAAAGTATGAATAGTCTAACTAAGAGACATCTAATGGGAAACCATAATAATTGTCTACAAATATGTGAAAGGAGGAAACTCCAGAAATCCTTAGATGGTATAGGGAGATGATATTAAAATTGGAAAAAATATGGTAGAAATCAGTAAAGATATTCTCAGAGTGAATCCAACAATGCAGGGGTTTAAAGTGCACTAAAAGATAACCCGTTAAAATCTTGTATTGACAAATTCTGAGAGTCAGTTGAAACCACTTTTAAAATTTGGCTCTTGATATTCAAATATCCACTCATTGGGGATTGTTATGATGCACATAATGCATACAGGCCTCAGATAAACTTTTGATATAGATCAAAAAACGTTGGGCCCCTTTTATAAAAGGAACTTTGAAACCGTCTAAGAAATCTAGTCAGTAAGCCAAAAGGTTCACCTAACAGTAAGATAAACACCAGTTACTAAGTCATTGTGTCATATTTCAGACTTACTGATTATTTTCTTACTTCAGAAACATAAATTGAGACAAAATGCTTTACAAGTTTTTTTTTTTAAATGTATAAATTAAAAATAATCCGTCAAAAGCAAGTGCAAGTCGCACTGTAGTATCCACTAATGCTGGGAGTCAGGTTTGCCCATAGTGATTAATTTAAACTAAGCAGAGTATGTATGATGTCTGGTTCAGTTACTGACCAGTAACACTGTCTGATTTCTCTGGGAATGCTATGTCTGGCTGTTCTTGGACTGATGTGTGAAACATTCAAACAAACTAGAAATCAATACAGACTGCACAGTACACAGATGCAGACTAATCATTATCTATTTTAAACTTCCAGTATAATTGGCATGTGGTCATTTTATACACTGTAATCCACTATATATTTTTAATTAATCACCTTATGTTTGGAAATAAATACAAGTGAAAGGAGATACATATATTTTATATTGTTATGAAGGTTTGCTAATAACATGAAATTGTGTAGGTAGATAATTAGACAGCTCAAAACACTGCAAATCGAACAATATATCATATCTTTACATCCTCTGACAAGAATTGTCTTGTAAATACTTCAGTACAGAAGCACTTAGAAACAGGTTTCTATATATGATACATTTAACTGGATGTTTCTGACTGATATTAAAAAGATAAAATATCCCAGATTCCTTTTTATACAGTAGTGTCTCCGATATACCAATTTCAACCTCTGAAAGGCAAAAGTATAAAAGATGGGCATTAGGAAATTATCAGTGTTTATTCTTAGGTTTTTTTCCATCACAGAGTCCTGCTTTATCAGGGTAACACTACTGAAAGTTGGGATGAACTAAAGATAGAACTTTCTCTCTGCAATCAAAACAAAACAAATGAAGAATTGATGAGTATTTGAAATAATTTTTAAAAATCCTCTCTCAGTATATATATATATACACACACACACACACTTCATAGAACTGGAAGGGGATCCTGAAAGGTCATTGAGTCTAGCCCCCTGCCTTCACTAGCAGGACCAAGTACTGATATTGCATCAGATCCCTAAGTAGCCCCCTAAAGGATGAAACTCACAACCCTGGGTTTAGTAGGCCAATGCTCAAACCACTGAGCTATCCCTTCCCCCTGCATGTAAAAAGGGATTTTGTCCAACTGGCAGGGAGTGTCTGATTTGCTGTGGGTAAGGCCAGGTGGCAGGCCCTCCCTCAGCCCTGGAAAAATTTTCATAGATTCCATGGCCAAAAGTGATCATTGTGATAATCTAGTCTGACTTCCTATATAACACAGGCCATAGAACTTCCCCAGAATAATTTCTAGAGCATATCTTTTAAGAAAAATATCCAGCAATATCCACTGCTTCCCAGGATAGAGTCCTCATCCCATAAGTATGCTTTATATTCTTTGTTTTTAGATGTAAACATTTATATTTAGTCCTGTTAAAATGTGTATTGTTTGCTGGCACCCAGTTTACCAAGCGATCCAGATTGCTCTGAATCAATGACCTGTCCTCTCCAATTTTTGTGACATCTCCAAACTTTTTTGTTTTCTTTCAGGTAATTATTTAAAATGTTAAATAGTATGGGGCCAAGAAATGATCCCGGTGGGACCTTACTAGAAACACCCCATTTTATGATGAGTGTCCTTTTACAATTACATGTTGAGATCTATCAGTTGGCTTTTAATCCATTTAATGTGTACAATGTTAATTTTATATCTTTCCAGTTTTTTAATCAAAATGTCATGGGGTGTCAAGTCAAATACCTTACAGAAGTCTAACTGTAAGGGACACAAGTCATGTTGAATACCAGGCTTGCTCTGCTGCTCGCCTTCCATCCCACAGAGTTTGCAAGGCCCCTGCCTGGCTATGATCACCATCTTGGCCTTGTATGCAAAACCAGTAATGGATGGGTTCTTCATGTTACATGAGCTGGGCTTCCAGATCATCTTTGGGGATCAGGAAATAATTTTCTATTTTGCAAACTTGACTTGTGGCTTGTTTGCTTTTTGACTTCCTCACAGAATCCTAAAGACTGTTTGATTAGTAACTATTGGTCAGTATCCAGTGCAGGGTATGTGGAGTAAACCCAAGCACAGGACCAAGCATGACGTGGATTAGATCTTATATTGCTTAAGATCTTTTTTTACCACACAGATCAAGACTCCACCCATCTGTACCTTCATCCCTTGTACCAGGGGAGGGTGGCTAGGATTAGACTGAATCCTTTCTTTGTTGACAACAAGCTTCCCTTCCAATTCCTGGTGCCCAGTTTAAAGCCAACATCCTTCTAAACTGGACTTGATTACATGCCAGTAGAATCTGGGAACCAGTTATCCCTGTTGTAATGTTTATTTAATAAAAGTTCCAGCCTGCCACTTAGACTCATCCTCTCTGTGTCTGATTTACCTGTGGGTCTTGATCAGTTTTTTCTAGCTTCTTGAGTTTTGGTAGAAAAGGATAAAGATTGCATTCACAGATGATGTAGATTTCAAGTTAAGATTGTTTAAAAAAATATATGATTTTTAGAAGATTGAGACAGTTGCATCTGCAGCGCTATTAATTCTTGGAGCAATTTTTAGTTCAGCATTTTTAAATGAGAAATACAAAAGGGAACTAAATTATGAAGCTTATCTCTCCAAAAAGATTCAGGCTGCATCTACATCACCACTTATGTTGGTATAACTTTTGTGGCACAAGGGTGTGAAAAACCCTCTCCCCAAGTGACATAAGTTACATTGACATAACGCCAGTGTCGACAGCACTATGTCAGTGGGAGAGCTGTTGGGGGTGGATTAAGTCAATGGGAGAGCTGCCACTGTGTGGCTGTAAACTCTCTAGCCTTAGGGTTTAACTCTAACATGGATACTGCTGAATGTGTCAAAGAAATACTATCTAATCACTTTTCCTTGTGGATCTACTCATCTGAATTATTATTCTTTTGAAAGAAATTGGAAGGCTTTAAATATAATTCTAATTTGTTCAGCAAAAAAACAATATAATGGCACAAACCAATATAATGTTCATTTTTGCGACCGCGTGACTTAGGAGCAACAAAAGATGGCAGAGACCCCAATAAAATTCCTCTCTCCAAGATCATATCATATACAGGGCCCAGAAGAAGCAACACAGTACTTGGAATACTTATATACAACGGGGCTCAATTAAGGTTCCTGGAGCAAACAAAATTGGAATTTTCAAATTTCAGAGTCCTTGACTGTGCACCCTTAACATTTGTTTAATGTCTTTTTTAACGTACTATAAACTTCATATTATTACTATACTTATATCACCAGGGATTCATTTCTCAAAGATTACAACATGAAGAACTCCCACTGTATTCAAGTAGATTCATGACATACATAAGAAACACATACTCTGCAAATAGATTTAAAATAAAATGTTATTCAGGGTTTCAGCCTCAGAAACAGGTCTTTTAAGAAGTGTTTTGACAGTGTTCTCAAACTAGAGTTTAATTCGGATCGCCTTTGTTTCACAAAAAGGCCACTAATTTTGACAAACCCAACATACTCTAAGGGCTTGGCTACACTTGAAAGTTGCAGCGCTGGGAGTTACAGCGCTGGTCGTGCAGCTGTGCAGGGCCAGCGCTAGTGTGTGGCCACACTCACAGCTACCAGCGCTGGTGTGTGGCCACATTTGCAGCATTTACAGCGCTGTTGGGAGTGCTGCATTATGGGCAGCTATCCCAGCATTCAAGTGGCAACAACGTGCTTTTCAAAAGAGGGGGGTGGAGGGTGGTGTACTGTGACAGGGAGCGGGGAAGATAGAGAGAGTGGATTTTTGGAGCCAACACTGTGTGTTAGCTTCCTGAATTTAAAAATCACAAAATGTTCGCGAGCCCTTAGTCTTAACTCTTAATTGCAAACAGCCTGCCTCCAACACGGACTCCCCGCTGTTTCACTCACTCCCTGTGGTGTACTGTGACAGGGAGCGGGGAAGATAGAGAGAGTGGATTTTTGGAGCCAACACTGTGTGTTAGCTTCCCTGGATTGAAAAATCACAAAATGTTCGCGAACCCTTAGTCTTAATTGCAAACAGCCTGCATCCAACGCTGTTTCTCTGTCAAGCAAACTGCTTGCCTCTCATTTGATCGTTCACAGCCAGGTACAGATAGCTCCTGTTTGCTGTGATCAGTGTTTGTTTTTTAGATAAGCAGTTCAACGGAGCTCCGATCGGAGTTCACAACAAAACAAAGAGAGGCTGCATAACAAAACAAAGAGAGTAATTTAGTTAAAAGCATTCTGGGATATCTCCTTATTCCCTGGAGGCCAATAAAAGCACTGGTGTGTGTCCACACTTGATGAGCAGCGCTGGATCACCAGCGCTGCAATAGCTACACCCCAACCTGGCCAGGTGTACAGCCAGCGCTGCAGCCAGGGAGTTGCAGCGCTGGATGTGCCTTGCAGGTGTGGACGGTTACTAATTGCAGTGCTGGAAAGCCTCTACCAGCGCTGCAACTTGCAAGTGTAGCCAAGCCCGAAGTCACAGTACTATGACTATCACTGAAGAACTTATTTACAGTACAATGAACTTAAGTCATATCAAATCAGTAATCTTAAATTAAGAAATATGGAAGTTATCCACATCCTATTTTTATTGTAGTTATTGCAGCAAGCTGACCACCTAGTGGCCCTTTCCAAGCCTTATAATGCAGTGTTTCATGTAACATGATGCTACCCAGTTAGGAGCTGGAATGGAAAAATCTCCAGTGCAGTATGACACACAACTATTTCACCACAGGTTCACATTTTGGTGATGATGAGCATATAATACTTTAAGGCATTTTGAAATCTCACATAGCATCTTCAACAAAACTTCATAAAGATATGAAAGAGCCTTTCTGAAGAATATGAAGATTGTACAAGGTCAGTTACTGTCATACGTATGATTAAAGTTTTGCTTGAAAACATTAAAAAGTGCAAAACCACCTCATATTTCAACCATAAAATGTCTTTTAGGCCTGTATAAATAAATGATTCGGAGTTTGTTTTTACGGCTATGATTTCAGCCGATATCAGATACTTGTTAACAAAAAATATTGATTTTGTACAATTTATTATAATTATCACTTTATATGTTTTCCATTCTCTACTCTTACTGTGATTATGTCATAAGTCAAATGTTGTTGCCCCAGTTTTATCTAGCAGACTTTAGATAACTATGCACTTCTTTTGGTAATATGTTCAGCCTCTATGCTACCCATTATGTTTTCCCATCATTATCTTCTTTTTTTTTTAAATCTCTATAATGTGATATTTCCCCCTACTGGGGAAAGGGTGAAACAACCTTCTACTGAATAATATTTGTAAACCAAAGTGTCGAACAACACATGGGATCGCTCTAAAAATTATCACAATGCATACTCTTCTTCCCTTATATCTATTTACTTTTATAGTGTAGAATAAATCTCTGAACCTGGTCCACCCCACTTGCTGGGGGTAGAGGAAAACTAGAGGACAACAGGTGAGCTGAAATTATTTGCAACTATGGCTTTGAAAATATAGGGTTTAAAAAAATCAAGAGTGTCATGTACTCTGTATCAGAACTCTGTGATAAATGAAGTAGTTCCAGCAAAGTGAAGGGAGAGTCAACAAATAACCGTTTGTCATGTAAACATGCCTACAGATTTTCAAAGTTGAATGAATATTGTTAGAGAAGGACATCTGATGGAAAAATGCTACTCTGATATAAACAGAACATATTTTCAGTTGTAGGGTCATCTTGTGCTCTCTGTATTGTAAAATCTCTAGGGGTTTTTTGCTTCATTCTATACTGCAAAAATCATGATTGTCTGACTCAAGACAAAAGCAGTGATTTGATAGATTTTACAGCTCTCAACTGGGACAAGACAATTTATATACCAGAGAGTGTACATAAACAATAGATGTGACCAAGTTTAATACTTCAGATTCAGAAAATGAAGCAAGCAACTTAGTCAAAGAGACAGATCAATGACTAGAAGATTTTGTAATTCAGACAATTCACTTCCTTAACAGTATTTCATATTATCACTTCAGATTAAAGATTGGAAATATACAGTAACTGTTTCCTTTTATTTTTTCCCAGAAAGATTACAACTGGCTTGTATACGTGCAAATAAAATCCTGTTCATCATTCCACCCAACCACCCTCTGAAAATACTAAACTATTTTTATTTAAAAGAAATGGGCTATGAATGTGAAACATCATCTTAACAGATGCCCATAAATAACAATATTTACCTGTAAGTACTCTTAAACAGCAAAGGGCTGTCATAGTTTTACATCATTCCCAAAAGCAAAGCCCCCAGAAAGCTGTAATTTTAAATGTCAGTATAGGCTAACCTGGCAACGCAATACTATTCACAAACAATAACATTCAAGATGGTTGTACTCACCCATATAGAAATAAATGCAGCTCCAAAATTATTTTTGGTTAACAAATCTGAATGAGCTCCACTCAACTCTTTTTGTCAGTATATAAAAAAGCAAATAATTTCACTGCAATAGTTTTAAGTTACAAAGACACATGCACTGATTCCCAGTATTGACACTGTTCAATGTCATAAAACTCTTATAACTATAGAAATTATTAGTTCTCCAATTTAATTGCATATGCCTTTGTATATATTATATACTGCAGGTAAACTTGCAAGTTTTAACATTATAAAAATTGCTTTTAGTTCTGCAATCCTTTCTGAAGGAAATTTAAAAAAACAAAATGTACAGATGATAAACTAATATGAAACTGGTGGCGTGAAGCAGAAGAATACACTTTTACTTGATTGGATATTTTATAAATGGAATATTTTTATTAAAAGTGGCAAATTGAGATATGGTTAACAGGATTCTCAAACTTTTTCATATGGAATTCTTAATAAAGACACAGTATAGAATTTTCAGAAATACCTAAAGATCCTAGTGGCCTAAGTCCCATTTTCACAAGTGACTAAGGCAAATACAGCCAGGTTTTTTTTAGAAGTATTAACTCACCTAAATATGCAGATAAGTACCTACTGGGATTTTTAAAAAGCTCTATGGTATCTAACTTCCAATGGGCATTAATCCCACTAGGTTCCTATCTACATTTTTAGGTGTCAACATCACTTTTAAAAACCTGGCCTACTGGAAAATAGACTCTTAAGTGCTTCAGACCCAGATTGTTAAAGGTATTTAAGGCATTGCAACGCTCAGAATTGCAACACCTAACTGATTTAGGAGCCTAAATCTCATTTTAACAGGGATTTAGCTTCTTAAAAACCTAAATCCCACTAACTGTCAATGGATTTCGGCTCCTAAGTGCCTAAATGCCTTTTGAAAATGAGATTTCAACTCCTAAATCAGTTAGGTGTTGCAATGCTAAGGAGCAGCAATACCTAAAAGCTTTTAAAAAGCTGGGCCTGAGGCTATGTCTACACTACCACTTATGTCTGCATAACTGTTGTTACGGGTGTGAAAAAGCGCCGGTGTAGGCAGTGCTATTTCGGTGGGAGACGCTCTCCAGCCAACATTGCTACTGTCGCTTGTTGGAGGTGGTTTAATTAAGTTAACAGGAGAGATCTCGCCCATCAGCATAGAGTGGCTACATGAGTGATCTTACAGTGGCAGACAGCTATGCCACTGTAAGTGTAGCCATGGTCTAAGTCACTTCTGAAAATAAATGTTTCATAAGTACTAAATCCCATCTTTTGTCTCATGGACTACCTTCCCTCCCATTCCAGGCCATCTAGCATCCCTGTGGCAACTACAGTAGTTGCTTAAATGGATAAGTAATATTAGGGAAGCTAATAATAAATTCGATATTTTCCTAATGCAAGTTATCAGCTGGAAACAAGGAAGAAAAACAGCACTAATGTGCCCAGTCAACTCTCTATAATCAAAAAATGGCTCTCAGACAATAGTTTGTGAACTTCTGATGCAAAAGACATGTATGTGTGACCAAATTTTGGAAAGTGCTCAACACTAACGTTGGTTCTGGATTTCAAATTAGCTCAGCTCCATTTTGTCAACCTGCTGAAGTGGCCAGATTTAGAAAAGAGCTTTCAATGGGAGCTGCTGGCTGCTGAGCACATCTAGAAATCTGGCTGATAAAAGGTTAGGTATTTGTATGAAATAAAATGACCCCAGTTCACAACTGCATTACCCTGCTTTATACTGCTGTAAGTCCATTGAAATCAAGAGAGTTACAACAATATGAAATTGGAGAAATGCAGTGATGAATCTATTGTCTTATACATATAAAGTATTCCAGAAAATCATATTTAATTTTTAGTAATTATAACCTACACCAAAACTAGCTTTAACCATTAGAACCTAGAAAAGTTTCTTATTGGGGTCATTTTTAAGTAAAAAGGTTACTCTTTGATTTCTCTGACAGTGGTGGAACAGCTGAGTGACATTCTGTAATTGTGTGGTGGCTACAGAATCTGTTCCATTTTCTTCAGTAATTTAAAGTTTGGAAATTTCCTAAACAGTTTCCTAAACAATTTACCAAAAAAATGAATTAAAAATGGAGCTAATAGTGCTGCTGATAGCTAAGGTTGCTTGAAATTTTCAATTATAAGACCCTATTTTCAGGTGTTTATTACTTTGCCTAGCTTTAAAACTTCAGGCTAAATTTTTTGAATGTGCGTGTGTTTCCTTGATGCCAGGGATGTGCCCTTTTTAATCTCAGGGAAAATTCATCAATATTTGGCCAAGGTATAAGCCTCTTAAAAATTGCAGTTTGAGCATGCTCAGACTTGTTAGAATTTTGCAGTTAAATTGTGCAATAATTCCATCTGAAATTAGCCTGCTCCATCTCCCCTCCTTGCTCCTATGCACCAAACAGATTGTGCATGCATCATATAAACAAAGCAAGTGAGTAATCTCCATTCTGGGGCTTCAGGGGAAGGACTTTCCCTGTAATTGCTCCTTCTGGCAGTAAACAAGCCTCTGGGCATGGGAACTGAGGTCAGAGAGACTGTTTCCCCTGTGCTGTCAATGCTGCTCCTGCTGGCAGATAGGCAGCATGGAAGAGAAGGAAGAAGCAAGTGATTACAGTGCAGAAGAATGAGTAATGGGGGCAGGGAAGGAGGCTGCAGGAACCAGAGGGTGGGGGGACAGAGTCAGGGGGTCAGGGTGGATAAAAGCAGGAGTGGAGGGGGCAGGATTTGAGGCACAGGAGGAGGGTATTTGGACAAGAGTAGAGTGGGATAGGACCCAGGGTGGATGACAATGGGGAGGGAAACAGGAGATAAGGGATGTGGGGAGTTTATTAGGAGCAGAGAGGTCCAGGAGCTCTTGTAGGGAGGAGGAAGAGCAGAAGGAAACAAAAACAGACTGAGGGCACATGGGAAGAACAGTCCACTATGTCTAGGGTACACTCCCCCACAAAACCTGGAGTTGAAGCCAGCAGTCCTGAGTCTCTGCATTTTTCTTCAAATAGCTGAGAAACCCACTGGCAAAATGTGTCTCATCCCTTTGCTGTCCCTCTTCTCTCCAACCCCACCCGCAACTGTTCCACATAGAAGATAACAGCCTACTGCTGCTAATAATTATTCAGTTATCTCAAGTGGCAGAGGTCTATGCTATCCATCTAAAAAATGTGAAACCTGCTTATGACCCAAGTTGGAGGCCAATATGATTCACATGATAGAATTTCTGAGAGTTTTATGTTTTCTTGTAAAAAAGGGAAATAACACAAAAATATGTTAAAATAACATTAACATTGTGAAATCAAACATACAAAAAATTGGAAATGCCAGACTTAAGGTTTTGCATGCAACCTTAATTCATTCCTCTTGGGAGTATGCAGTATGATACAGCCTTTAATTACATGATCACATACTATTTTTTCCCACAGGATCCCTGCCTCATTCTGTGGACAGGACAAACAGTGCTCTTTGAATGAATCCAGGGTGGCCCAGGGGGCGGGGAGGGGCAGGTGGGGCAATTTGCCCCAGGCCCCGGGCCCCGCAGGGGCCCCATGAGCCCTGGCCCAGTTACAGTCTGGGTCTTCGGCCGGCATTTCAGGGGCAGGAGGCCCTTCAGTGCTGCCGAAGACACGGAGTGACTCAAGGGTCCCCCGCTGCTGAAATGCCGCCAAAGACCCAGACCACTGCTGCAGCTTCCCCGCTTTGCTCGAGGCCCCCTGAATCCTCTGGGCGGCCCTGAACGAATTGTCTTGGACCACCGCCTCATTAGTTGTAGAAACTGGAAGGTGTGTAGTTAGTGAGGCGGCGGGATGGGGATGGATTGCAGGAGAAGAAAGGATGGTCTCATGGTTAAAGCAGTGGAAGGCTGCGCTGCAGAACTAGATACTATCTCTGCCTCTGCCCTGGAGTCCCTGTGTGATACTAGGCAAGTCAATTATTCCAAACATCACAGGTAGTCACTAATGGTATGTTCCTAATTTTCTGGGTGTCTGACTTGATTATCCTGGGGTCTCATTTACAGAATTCTGAGCACACAAAGCTACATTAAAAGTCAATGGGAGCTGTGTTTTGAACATATAAAATGCTATATAATGCTAAGTAATCTGAAAAATCAGGTCATAGCTCTCTCAAATTCGACACCCAAACTACTGGAAATGTTTTACATTAATTTCTTTGTGCCTCAGTTCCCCATCTGTAAAATAAGGTAATGCCATTACCTCATCTCACAAGGGTATTATGAAAATTAATTAATTAATCATAGTGAAGCACTCAGATAAAATAGTGATGAGAGCTCTAGAAAAGTCCCTGAGGAAATTAATAATTCTATCTTCAGAATAGCGTCCAGTAAAAAAGGCCTGTGGCCACCCACTGAACAATGAAAAGAAAACACTGAATAGCTGCTCAATAAGCGAGCACTTTCCACTCTGTGCACTGAAAGAAGCAGAGGTCTTGCAGAAAAATTAGTATGTGATCATGTAATTAAAGATTGTATCATAGTGCATATACACAAGGGAGGCAAATTAAGATTTCACCGGCAACTTTAACTCTGATATTTCCTGACTTTTGAGTGCTTGACTATGCAACCTTTATGTTCTTTTAACGTATTTTTGATGTAACAATCAATTTATAACACAAGCCAGGAAGAGCAAAACGTTATCTATAAATGAACAACCAGTGTTTTATAATGTTTTACAATGTGTTACAGTAAATGATAAATAGGGGACTATATATGCCTTATATGAATAATGCACTATGGTTCTTGCTATGCTATGCTATAACTTTTCAAGAAGCCATTAACACAAAGGTACACTATTTAAAATGACATTTGTGACACAAAATAAGAACATTTGTAGTGGTTATTGACATGCTACACTTTTTCAATAAATTACTAGTGCTAAAATAACATTAGCTAGATTATAAATAAGATACATTTAATATAAAGTCATGCATAGGCTACAAGTGTGCACCTTAAAGTTTCCTCCTGAATTAAAATGTGAATTCTTCTTAATAACATAGTTCATACAAAGATGACACTCTCTTCCTGCAGGAGAGATAAATTGTAATAGTTCAGGACTATACATTGACTATAAATGTTATATAATTGGACCAGCCAATTAGCTTGATAGTGAGTGCTCTGCACTGCCATGTAAGAAATTCTGGATTGATCTTGCCCTGGTTTCTTATTTTCCAGAGGCTATAAGGTAGTCCTGAGGGTATTCTGTGCCAAAACATTAAAAATTCTGTGCCAAAAAATAAAAAATGCTGCAAGTTTTATTTGTCAATAAATAAATGCAAAGGCTCCAGCATGGCAGTGGGGAGCACAGGCCACTGGCCACATGAAGGTGGGAGATCACCCTGCAGCCTCCCCTCATCCCTGAGACACGGACTCAGTGGTGAGGTTGCACCCAACCCTGACACAGCACAAGGCCTGGGGCAGGCAGGCTCAAGCAGGCAGGATCCAAGTGTGGAGGGGCTCAGTGTGGGGGGACCCAGGTGTGGGGTGAGAGGATTCTGTGTGGGAAAATCTGGGTGCAGGCAACTCAGTGAGGGGTCTAGGTGTGGTGGGATCTGGATGCACAGAGGCTCGGGGGAATTCCAGGTGCAGGGGCAATGGGCCTCTGCAGGGACTTCCAGGTGAAGGTGGTTGAGGCTCAGCAGAGGGATCTGGGTGTGGGGGTCTCAGCAGGGTGCTGGGGGAGTGGGGCTTGGTGGGGTGCGGATCTGGGTGCAGCTAGTTGGGTGTCAGTGGTGTGGGGGTCTGGATGTGGGGGCCCAATGTGGTGCAGCAGGGTGGGGCTTATCATGCTGGGGGTTTGAGTGCAGTGAGGTCAGTGGGTGATGGTGTGGGTGCAGGAGTGGAGGTCCGGAGGCAGGGGCTCTGAGTGCAGGGGGCTCCAGATGCAGAAGATGAGGTTCAATGGGGTGGGGTTCAGTGTGGGAAGGGCTAGGGGAGTTCAGGGCATACAAGGTGAGGCTTGGCTAGGCTGTCTGGGTATGGGAGGTCCAGATGCACAGGGATTCGGTGGATGGGGGAGGTTACAGGGGGGAGCATACAGTGACCCCTCCCCAACAGCTGAGGAGCTATGTGGGGCAGGAAGAAGGGGAGGATGCTGAGTTTTCTGCAGCTCGAGGAGGGGTCGGGGGGGGGGTCTGACAGCCCCCATCACTCCTTGCAGGGGAAGAGGAAGTCCTATCCTCTCCTGCCTGCAGCCCAGCTGGGACTAGCCGCTATTCCAGATCAGGGTAGGAGCCACTAGCTATGGTGTCCCCAGCCCTGCAGTGATTTACCTCTCCACTGGCTGCCTGAAACAATGTACCTGCACAGCTAGGGAGTGGTGTGTGACTGCTCTTGCAGATTCCATTTGCTTCGCTGTCAGAAAGTAATTTTTCTGTAGGGAAGCAAAGAAATCTGTGGGGACATGAATTCTGTGCAAACGCAGTGGCACAGAATTCCCCCAGGATTAATAAGGGCTGCAATTCAGACACCACACAACCACTGTGCTTCTGGTATTCAAAACATGACCCTTTCCACTGTACACCTGAAATAGCCACCCTTTATAGACACAACAAACCTCCACATTTTCAGAACAATGTGTATGTTAAAAATCATTGCAACTCCCAGGAAACACTTAAAAAAAAGTTAAACATCAAAACTCATTTATCTTGGCTAAATGTCTGTGATAATCTAGAGTTACCAACAGACCTCTTCTTATGACACCATATTTGGATGGGAACAAATCATATTGACTCAACCAGACCAGTTATGTCAAATTACATTCTTAAAAAAGAATTTGAACCCCTCCAATTATATATACCAGAAATATTGGATTATTATAAATAACTCATGGTACAACACCATTTTCTCACGAGTTCTTACTAGAAAAGTGTACTTCAACCCATCTACAAATTTGAAAATCAACTAAAAATCTTGGACAAACAGGAAGAACTAAAGGGCCAGTAGGCAGACTGCATTCAGCCTTCAATAATGCAGAAACACACTAGCTCCCTGCATGTAAAAGAGAAAAAAAATTCAAAAATATCAGAGAATAGCACATTTGGACAGACATGTTTCAAAAAGCTCATTCCATCACCTCTTTAACAACTTGGAGACAATTCCATTTGAAATTTAACAGACCTTTCTTCTACATACAAATTGTTATGACCCACACACTCTAACAACTTCTGTAGAGCTTGCAAGTAGATAGTCTCTACACATGAATTTTCTGAGACTCTCCTTAGAGCCAAAATTTTGGTCACACATACAAAATAGCCTGCCAGTTCTAGGAAAGATAAATCTCATCAACCTGTTATTCACATCACCTAAACAAACAACAACAAAAACACAGCTGACCCAGCCTTTCAGCCAAACTTAAAAATTAAGGGGGAGATTTTCAAAGGCTTTGATCAAAGTAAATCCCATTGAAACACTGAGTCATCTGTGCCAGTAAAAATCTCCTCCTAGATTGCCAACACAAAATGAATCTGGCTTTCCAGAGCACTCCAACAAAATACCTTATAATAATGTCGTCACACCAGGCTCTGAAAAAAAATGCTGTACAAATGCTAAGTATTATAAGTATCTAAGTGGGAGGAAAACAAAGTTAACAAAGACTTTTTTTTACAATATAGATTTTAATGTTTGGCTGATGATGAAGTAAGGAAACAAAATGGCTTTCTAGAACTTATATAGCTCTTGATGCAATATTTTTAAAATTTCGCAAGGGCAAACTCCTCCTCTGGTATATCCTTTATAGTAGCATTTTATTTACATTTTATTATCACTATGTTTTTAAAAGTGTATTGAAAAAACACAGGCAAAATAAAAAAATCATTAGAATACTAAGTCTGACCTACGTCTTCTAGTAATAAAAGCCCTTTATAGCAACGCAAAATCCCACAAACACCATATTTTCTATGCTATCGTCACTGATGCATAAAAGTAGAAGAGACATTTCTAGCTAAAGAGTGCAAACATAATTTAACATTTATAATTCAAATCATATTCCCAGTTCAAAACTTAATCTACAGCAAAGGTTCTGGCTTCATAAAACTTGAAGTATAAGTATCCCTTTCCCCAATAGATACAATATACTATGTGGTACAGGAACAAGATAATATTTAATGTTGTCTTCAAAGTGAGGATTCAAACTTGAAAGTAGTTTCAGAGTAATAGCAATATTTAACCTGAGCAGTCCAGACATTTCTATGACACTGAGTGCAGTCTAGTTTCTTTCTAGGAGAAATGCATGAACACCATTGCATACTGCTCCAGGTCTACAGTGGGGTAAAGATCAGCATACTTAACGTTCTGAACCATCCTGAAGGATAAGTATGCAAAAGCTAACTTTTGTGTGAAGTGGATTAGTGGCAGCAGTGAGGAGCCTGTTGCTATATGTGATATTGGGGTTAAACATGGTTAAAGGGCTAGCTGCATCACTATCCCCTTTCATGGTTTTTCTGAGTGCACCCTCAGATCTCAGGCTTCATGCCCTCACCTCTCCCAGGATGCAATCTCATCATTTTCCTTAGACCTGGCCCTGGGCTACTGTGACCTGTATGTCAGTCATGCTTATCCATTATGTCCAGCTGTGTTCTGTACCTAAAGTTCTTCCTTTTGTGAGTCTGTGACCCGTGGATTACATGACCCAAAACAGACTTCTTCAAACAAAAGTTCTTTAAATAAAAAGATAGAAACAAAACATTTTACAGAAAAGGATCCTAGAACAACAAAAAGTCTACATGCATGTTAATCTTAACTAGAGGCTACCTATTCTGCCCCCCTCCCCCCCCCCGATGGGGACCCACTAGGTCTAATATCCCCCACTTGGTAGGCTCTGAGTTCTCAATCTCAGAAACTTGTTGGGCAAGCCCACAATGGGATCACATCAAAGCAGAGCTCTTGCATCGTTCCTTAACTGTTTAGTGAGAAGTGTGCATCTGAATCTACCTCCCCTTTCCTGAGCATATATCCTGACAATTCTGCTATTGATTTAACTCAATATATGTTTAGAGTATATATCATATCAACTAGGTCAACATACAATATTCATAAATTATTACAAGCAACTCCAAATCTGTCACACAAGGCTATGGCATAAATACCACAATCTAGTTCTAAAATAAATAAAAAATATGGAGATATACCTATCTCATAGAACTGGAAGGGACCCCGAAAGGTCATTGAGTCCAGCCCCCTGCCTTCACTAGCAGGGCCAAGTCCTGATTTTGCCCCAGATCCCTAAGTGGCCCCCTCAAGGACTGAATTTACAACCCTGGGTTTAGCAGGCCAATGCTCAAACCACTGAACTATCCTTCCTCCTTCTATACAAAGCCACCATGATGGTGCTATACACAATAATAATAATTCAATAAAAATTAGACATACAGATAAAAGTACTACTTGTTTGTTAACATAAAATTCTCAAAGGAGTACACAAAAGAACACAGACTTCAATATCATCATAAATTATATGCTGGGCTTGTAACATCACCTATTATTAAGGATGCCTGATACTTCCCATTATAGGACCATGTTTTCAGTTTCTTATATCTTTGTCAAACTGTTTGGGCTAAATTTTTCCATGTTAGGTGTCTACTTAGGATGATTTTTTTTTCTTTAAATTTCAGCAAAAATAGTTCAATCATTTCGGAAAACAAATCTAGGAAAAAAACACGTTGTTTTTCCTGTGTTAAAAAATTCTGGTACTCTTTTTGAAAAGCTCTGGCACCCCCATGCTTTAGATGTAGAACCTCAAGTATTTCCAAGTTCTCCACACAGAAGACACTGCTTGATCACCTGCTCCCCAATTTAAAATTTCCAAGTTTACATGGAGGATAGATAGATAGATAGAAAGAAAATGAAATACTGAGTAAGCTATACTCCTTCCCTCATGGGGAGAAGGGAAACAAACATAACAGTACACAACAAGGTAAAAATTGCTAGAATTCCTGGACTCCAGATGACTGAGGTATAAAAAAAACAAAGGTACACAAAGGAAAACAGTAGAAAAGAAAACCTTCAAATCAGTGAATAAGTAATTCAAGGAGACAATAGTTCACAAAGTGTGATCAAAACTGCAATATACAGGACACTTATATGCCCTTTGCTGTGTTTAGTAAGTATATGAGGGTACATTAATTCCACATCATTTTATATATTTCTGTCCCAGAGACAGAAATGGATCTGGATAGAGAAAGTCTTCTCTACTAGTATCCTCTCATATGCAGTGAATGGTAATTCATTATGCCAAGGCAATTGAGGAAATATGTCATCCCATCACTGAATACAGCTTTTCTCAGATAAAATGGACCAACCTGGATTTGTCAAGGTTGTACCATCATAGAAACAGGATCAGGACAGAAGTTTAAGATGAGAAATGTCCAAGTTCTCATGAAATTCAGACTTTATTCAAGGAATAAACCCAGACAGGTTTTAAACAAGCATGGTACCTTGTATTTGGGAAAATTAAATAAGGAAAATTAAAGGAAAATGCTGCCATTTCCCCATCTCTTCTAGTGGAAGTAACTGTAACAAGTAAAGCTACCATAAGGGAGAGAGATAAGAGTGAAAATGATCCTAAAAGCTCAAATGAAGAGCAGCAGAATTTTTTTTAAGTATAAACTTAAACTCTGAGGAGCAGAGATAGGATGAATGTAAGAGTTAAGTTTTATAAAAGGAACTAACCAGTGTATCTCCTCCCTCCCACAAAAAAATCCAAAAGCTCTGTTCCAGATAGCACTGACTCCTGAAGCTAAAATCAGATCTTTCATGTAACTAATACTGCAAATATTCTAAAGTTTTATAAAATAAATGATGATCAATAAATATAAACATACCTTCAATATTTTCATGAGATAACAATATTCTGGCTATATGACAACACCTCTTTAGTTGAAATGCTTTGTTGTATTGTTGTTTATGATATTCCTTTAGAAGGGGCTATATGTTTTATCTGTGTATTATTTATTTTTCTCTGAGCTTATTTCAGTCCTATTGATAGAAGACAAGGATATTCCTACACTAACAGGAGACACTGATTCAAAATTAACAACCGTGCAAGGACACCAACAAGTATATATAAGCCATCATAAATGTAGAGCAATAATGAAAAGAGGATGAAGCATAACCTATGAAACACTCCCTAATCTCTTTTATTGAAGTTATGCTCCCACCGACCCCCACCCCCTGCCGCCCCTTGGTTTTCAGCTTTATAAATATGTGTATGTGTATGTGTATAAGAGACCCTTCAGGTTTTTGAAAGATTTTTTTTAATGGCTCCAGGCTACCTGTTATCTACACATGTCACAGTTTGCCCTTGTTTACAGATATGTGAAACAAAACAATTGATATTAGATATTAAGATATTAGAAATTATACTTGAATTTGATTAAACAAATTTGTGTTGCACTGTATTCAGACTGGTGATGGCAGTGGCATTTTAATTTATATTAAAGGAAGGACAAAACCACATCTGTAAAGACCAAGTGAAAAACCAGACACACTAAAAGAAATGAGAAAACCTTGAACAATGGTCCAAAACAAAAGGCAGATAAACATTACACCACAGTAAGGTATGTTAATGAATGTCATGCTGGCTTTCTGGTTCTCTGAGTTTTAAGGAAGACAGAGGCATCATGGCACTTGATTACTGCATACTTGAACTACGATGAAGTGGAAGTACATCTTGTGCTCCATCTCTTGTCAAACGGTCCTTTGGTCAGATCAACTGCTATCATGGAATTTTCCTTGGAATTTAAAATATTTTTGAGCATCCATTTATAGGCAGGAACCAGTCAGCCCTTTCTTCGGCTTGCAGTCATTCTTTCTGTCAGAACTGTTATAGTGGTTTATATCGTCATCTTCAAATATGAAACAATTGACCATAGTGCAGTATATGTAAGCACAGTCTGAACGAACTGGATGAATTCTCCCCTGACAGCTAGCTGGGTGGGGGAGAGACTTCAGGAGCAAACTGTATTTACATGAACACACTTACTCTGCTTAGATATCCAGCAGATAGAGCAGTGTTGCTCAAAATAATCAACTTTGGCTGATGTTGGGTTACTAATCACTTTAGTACTGAACGTAGGGGTAGTGAAATCCTGTTATCAATGTGTTGTCATTATGATATGAATGGAGGGGAGCAGAACTGTGCTTAACCTATCCCAAATGAGGGGGTCACCTTCAGTTGAAAGAAGCTTGTTAAGCCAGGGGCTCAAATGCCAGAGCCCTGTGAAAGTAAGAGCGGTGGGGACAAATGTCCCAGCCAGGGGGTGTGGAGTCTCCCTAGGAGACCCCAGACTGGTTTAACCTGTTCCTCCCCACGGTTCAAAGAAGGAGCTAAACAGGTTTCATTAGGATACTCTTTGTTATTTGAAATGCTCGATCAGAGCTGAAATCAGTTGTGATAGAACTGTATTTCTGCCCAGCCTGTTAAGAACTGAAAATTACTAAGAGACTGATGTGCAGAGGTCCCAACAGAGTGGCAGCAGAAGATGGCTGATAGTCAGCTGGTGAATGAGTGACTGGGGAGGTGGTGAGCAAAACAAGTGGCTGACAAGACAACGAGTGGCTGGTGGGACAGCCACCGGAGAGGAACTGCAGCTGGCAGGGCGTCCAGGCGACAAGGAGCAGCATCTGGCAAGGTGGCCAGGTGGCTAGGATCAGTGTTTGGTGGGGCAGCCAGCCAAAGCAAGTGCTCAGATGGTGGAGCAAGCAAGGTGCCTTTTTCCACAGGTGGGAGGTGAACTCACATAGATGCACCTCTGAACCCTGGGTCCCCTCTGACCAAGGACAACCACTCTGAGTAGGGTATGGTGAGGGAGCAGAGGTGGGCATAGAAAAGGAACTTTTGGTTGTAGAACCAAGTACATGAAGCAGAAAGCACTGCCCCACGTACTCTGGAGTTGGTGTCCTGCTCATAGTTTTATGATTATGAATCCCGCTTTTGGTATTTTCCCTAATTAATGTTGGGTGACTTCCTTCCTTTCATTAAAAGTTTCTTTTTTATACTCAGACTCTGTGCTTGCGAGTGGGGAAGTAATGCCTCTCAGAGGTGCCTAGGGGTGGTATGTAATTTTTCCAAGTTACTGGGTGTGGGCTTGAGCTAGTCCTGTGCTGTATTGTTGAAAAGGAACCCATACATATGGAACCCGGCCCTGGTTGCTGCCAGCTCCACCTGGCAGAACGGTTACAAATAGTAGCCTAAAATAAACTCTGCAAAGCTCTAATATTAATTTAACCCATAAGTTATGCAACCTCCTTCAGAGTAGATAAGCTCAGTAACATTGTTGGTCAAGTGCACTGACAAAACTGAATGACAAAGAATAGCCAGGTAAATAAAAAATTATTTAGTGAATGACAAATTCATTAATGACTGCTTTGGCAAATGATGCTTTGGCCTGATAAAAGGGGATAGACTGCCACAGGATCGTGGCTTTTGTGCAAACATGTTAGGATTGGCAATCTGTTAAAGCAGAGTGTACCAGGGAACTAGAGGCGCTCTGCCAGGACTTAACAGAGGCTCGAAGGGAGCATGACCTGTGGAAGGTTCAGGCTCAGGCAGCCTCGGTGCCTGCCACCTCCTCTGCCATATCAGCAGTTAAATTGAAAGATAGTCATGTTAGAGCCCAGGAATTACAGGAAGAAAACAAATTGGCAGCTACTCCTGTGATCAATTCTGCCTCACAATCCATTTGCAAATGCAATTTTGTTGGGGGGGGGTCAAGTGTCCCAAATGAGCAGTGGTGCAATTCTCCTTTGAGTCCGGCAGTACCCCAGTCTGAACTGGGATTTTAGCCACAGCCCCTCATGGACCTCAATGGTGTCAGGGTAAGGTTTGCACTGCTTACAAATTCGGGATGGCACCAATCCAGCTGCTGCCCCTTGCTGGCTAGTCAAAAACCCTTGGCCAGCGGCAGACCAGTTCTAAGCCCCCTTAGAACTCAATCCCCCTGAACACTTCACCCCTGCTGTTCACTGCTCACAGGTTAAATTGGGTTTTGGGGTTTGTCCATCTGGCTCGGTGCTCCAGAATGCTTGTTTCTCTGAGCCAGGCCCCAAGAAGAAGGGAAGTCTCTGTGTTCTTCTACCATTGCAAAATAGGGTCTCTGTTCTTAACATTGGCAAGGAAACCTTGATTTTACCAATAAGGTGATCTCCAAAAAATTGCTTGTCAGAAACAAATGCATTTCACATTTCTCATTTTCTGCGGTTCAGTTTATAAGAATGGTCCTAAAGGAAGCAGAATAATGCAATAGCAGTGAATAAAGTTGCTTGAATGTCTAGGTCACTTAGTTTGTTTCTTGTTATTTTTGGATTAAATGCCCTATTCTTCTATTTTCCAATGTTATCTGTTTATCATCATGATATAAGAGGGAGCAAAATAAAAGCATTTTGTTTGTAACGTCTTATCTGTCAGAAAATTATAGTCTGTATTACTAAACCTTGAAGGAATAAAATCACTTTTGTTTATCGATATACCCAGGGTGGGTGGTTGATACCTGGGGGAGCAAGCAGCTGTGAATATCTCTCTGTTAGTGTTGTAAATGGCAGACAGTAGTTTGTGAGTTTGCCTCATGTAAGCTTTATACGGAGTAAAACAAATTTGTTTGGGATTTGGATCCCATTGGGAGCTGGGTGTCTGGGTGCTGAAGACAGGTGACCTACTAAGCTGTTTTCAGTTGAGTCTGCAACTTTGGGGGCATGGACCAGACGCTGGGTCTGTGTTGCAGCAGGCTGGTGTGTCTGGCTCAATAGGACAGGGTTCTGGAGTCCCAAGCTGGCAGAAAAAATGGGCTCAGAGGTAATTTCAGCATATCCGTTGACAGTCCCAAGGGGGTCTCTGTGACCAAACCCGTTACAATGGCGTAGTCAACCAGAATCTGTGCATACCTGTTTGCTTTGAACACTGGTAGTAATTTTAAGTGAGTTTTAAGTGTGCTGGCTGAAGAACAGACAAAGTGGTTACTGGTTTGTTATTTTCTTAATGCACCCTATTGTTGTCTTATTAATTATTCTCGGTATACCTTTCATTCAATTTTTATACTTATTTTGTTATACCTGGTAGTTGGTTCAGCAAGTCACCAAGCTCCACCAGCTGTTCTGGGGGGCCACTGTCCGATGATCCTTATTGTGATCCATTGATCACAAGGGGGGGGGGGATGTAGCCAGATGTAGCCCCTCAATTTTCTCTTTCAAAGGCAGTCTAAATAGCTTCCTGTTATGTTGTTACAAAACCACAAGCAGCAGCGGAAGTCCCTGCTGACATTGGGTGCCTGCTTAAAGCTGTATATCACCAATTGTAGTCATACTTATGAATATGTAACCAAACCAATTAATGCAAGGAATGAGCGAGATAGTGTGATGTAAGAAACCAATCACAAGGCTTAAATCGAAATATTACCATATAAGGATAATCAAGGTGTATACGGGGCTGTATGTAAACCTATGGCAGTATCAGAGGGGTAGCCGTGTTAGTCTGGTTCTGTAGAAGCAGCAAAGAATCCTGTGGCACCTTATAGACTAACAGACGTCTTGCAGCATGAGCTTTCGTGGGTGAATACCCACTTCTTCAGATGTACTATGGCAGTAGTGGCCAGAGAGAGATGTAACACACAACAGCAAGAACTCAAGACTGGACTGTAAGCAGTAGAGCCCTCCTGCAGATCCGAAGGGACTCCAGGGACTCTCGTCATCTAGCAGTTCAATCTCTGGCCAGCTGGAGCCTGAACACCCCCAGTCACCTGTGAAACTGAAAGCAACATCTGCACCTGTAGTCTGCCAGTAGGATGAATGTGATGTGTGTGTGAGTATAATTGTGCAGATAAGGGAACCAAGTAATAAATCAACACTCAGTACTGCTTGAGTTCAACCTTTGCTTGTGGTTATTTCTTGGCTGGTTTCAGGAACGGGTAACAGCCTCAATTGGTGGAATCAACAGTAAACAGGCAAAGAAGAGAGAGATACTCCAGTGTTGCAAACTCTCATGATTTTATTTTGGTTAAGGCTGGACCCGTTCTGGCAATGATCAAGAAGCTCCAGCCCTCTTGAGAATTTCAGCCCTGCCAGGAAGATAATCCTCTCTGATTGGCTGCCATCTCCATTTCCTCACCTCCTGGGGAAGAGCAACCAATCAGAGCTGCCACAGCAGGCACAGCTTGCATCCCACTTCCCCTCAAAAGCCAAAGTTGTTTTCACAGGAGAGAAGAGGGAGCAGAAAGAGTCCAGGAGCCCAGGGCCACTCACCTCCCTCCTGTAAGCAACAAGATAGTTCCATTGCTTCCCCTAATCCACCCCTCATTTTAACACCAGGCCTGGGAAGGGGCAGAGGAGGTGAAGAACCCCTGGAACTGCCCCCTCCCAGCCTAGGAAGGGGACTGCACTGCAGACCCCTTCCAGGCTGAGGGCAGAAGCAGGAGGGAGGGGAAGGATGAACTGGCGGGAGGCTGGGCAGAAATTATGTGATGAGTGAGGAGAACAGCATTGATTTGGAGGTTGGGGGTGGGGACAGAATGAATTGCTGGGCAAGAAATGGCCAGATTTGGGGATAAGAGCTCCTGCAATGGGAGACCAAAATCAACCCACTCAATAAATCTGAGTGTATGTGCAACTAGTGACCCCCCCTCCCACACACAAGGGATGGGCAGATGAGTTCAAAAATTAAACAGACCAAAACCCATTATATATATATCATTTTTTTGGCCCGTCTCATGAATGCGTGTGTCTGACTCATGATTTTTTAACCTTTGGGATTGGTCATATTGCTACTCTCTCCTCCCTCCCTTATAGTGAGGCAGATGGTCACCGGGGGAGGGCTCAAATCAGAGATAATCCTAAGGCTGCTAGGAAAACAGCTGGAGGCCAATGTGGAAACAGTACCTCCTTACCATCACCCCATAATAATGTGATTTATGTAAACAATCGCATTTAAAAATGACTCAGGAATAAACTTTCAGATAATAAATTAAAAATTTTCTTCTTAATATAGTCACCCTTGAGGACCACAATTTAGAATCTCTGCAGGTACATAGTACAAAAAGTAACTATATAGCTTCTCCACTGTTTCTTCTCTTATTTACACCACTGTAGCATGACATCATGTGGGTTACAGAAACTCAGTTTCTCCTATACTCCTGGCACAGCTTCTTTCTGTGTGCGTCTACGTGCAACTTTCTGTACTTGTGCTGTACAGACCCAAGCCCAAAGAAAGAAACAGATTACAAATTTCCTTTGCCGTCACATTCTAATCAAAGTCTAATTACACTTACTCAATTCCACTTTGAAATAGTTTCCACTCCAAATGGAAACCCTGGATGCAGCAAACTTCCTAACCCTTGCTAATTTTGTTCTCCAGGTTTCAGAGTTTTGTTTCTACAAGACTATGTTCAAAGAAAAGCAACTGAGGGACACTTACTGTTAGGCTGTTTCTATTTGGATCCTTCTGATAAGAAAGAGAACATCATTAGCCTATGAGGAATGGACAAAGATTATGTTTGATAAGTAGTTCTTTTATCATATCAGACAGTGCCGTAGCCAGGTGGAGCGAACTGGGGGCAGACATAAAAAAGGTGCCACCCGCTGTGGAACTTGTACTCACCGGGTGGTGCTCTGGGTCTTTGGCAGGCGCTTCGGCATTGGGTCCTTCACTCGCTCTAGGTCTTCAGCGGCACTGAAGGACCCGCCGCCGAAATGCCACCGAAGACCTGGAGCGAGTGAAGGACCTGTCGCCGAAGTGCTGACGAAGGCCCGGAGCACTGCCCAGTGAGTACAAGCGCTGCAGTGGGTGGTGCTTTTTTTTTTTTTTTTTTATGTCTGCCCCCCCGTTCAGAGTAAAAATTAAAAAGGTGCCAAAAAATTTAAAAGGTGCCACTTGTGCTTGGTGGGGGAGCGGCTGCTCCTCCTGCTCCCCCCCAGCTATGCTACTAATATCAGATAGTTACTCAATAGAATTTGCAGTCATTTTCTCTTCCCTAAGGATAGTAATGTCCTCAAGACCCCAAATTCCAATGAAGAAACATACATTACAGAAATTCAATCTCTGAATTACTTCATTTCCACCTGTCATTTAAAAAGTTATAAATGAACAATTCAGTTTCAGTGATGTTACTGCTAGTATTTCCGTGCTCTCACAAATGTAGGAAAGAGGAATTAGACCTAAAGGGTTATCACATTTGCTCATCACATGCAAGGCAAAAAGCCACAGGGCCAAATGAATCTCTAATGTAACCCCATTTACTTCATTGGCATAATGTCAGGGATAGATCTGGGTACTAGGTCATAGAAGTTAGGAATGGAAAAGACTCATTAGATCATCTAACCTAATGAACTTGATACTCTTGTTTGGGATTTACATGTCTATAAGTGCAGGGATAGGATCTTGGGGGATAAGAGCCTGCAGGTCAAGCTCTGGGTCGGGGAAAGGGAACAGGATGACCAGACCTTCCTGGCCCCTCTATGTCTTCAGCAGGGTGACATGATATACCTGGATCTATTTCGGCCTCCCAGGTTATCGGATCTCATAATGAACCTCTCCCACTCATCTCACCACCTCAAAGGGGCCCTGCCTTTGGGCCAATAGCTTTGCTTCCGACATTGGCAGGAGGAGCAACACTTGGTCTCCTGTCTGAAACTCACATAGCTGGCCCCCCTTGTCATAGGCCTGCCCTTGATTCCCCTTGCAAGCCCAACTCCTCAAGGTCTTCAACTTCTCTCAGAGCTGGATAATGTACAGCACCACATTGGTTGCCCTGGAACCTGTTCCTCCCAGATCTCACAAAAGAGGTCCATAACTGTCTGGGGCTGTCTCCCATACAATAACTCAAATGGGGAGAAGCCAGTGGATGCTTGGGACACTTCATGGATGGTGAACAGGAGACATTGGAACAGACAGTCCAAGTGTCATGGATCATTGACTACAAACATCCTCAACATGTTCTTCAACATCTTGTTGAAATGCTCCATTGATCCACTGGTTTGAGGGTGGTAAACTGATGTTTTCTAAGACTTGACCCTTAGCAGGTCTCACAGCTACTTCATTAATTGTGAGGTGAGGGTGGTTCCCTAATCCATTAGCATCTCTTTGGGGAACCCCACCCAGGAAAATGCCTTGTGAAGCCTTCTGAATGATGGCTGCTATAGCTGATTGGAATAAGAGAACTTTGGGGTATCAGGTAGCATAATCCAGAATCACCAGTATGCATTTGTACCTGGCCACAGAGTTTTCCAATGGACCCACCAAGTCCACACCTATTATTTCAAAGGGCACCCTTATAACGGGCAGTGGTACCATAGGGGCCTTTGCAATTTTCTTCTGACCTGTTCACTGACACTTGGAGCATGACACGCAAAAGTCCACTACCTCTGTGTGGATGCCCAGCCACTAGAATTTCAGAGTCATTCTGTTGTATATCTTCTCTCTCCCCAAGTGTCCCCTGCATGGTCTCACATGGGCCAGTTGAAGCACCTCCCTTCAGAACTTCCTGGGCACAAGCAGCTGCATTTCACCTCCCATATCACGGCCCAATACACCCTTTTCTCAATCAGTTCAGAATGGGGCTACTATTTCATGAGATGAAGGTCTAGTACTGCATGATCATTTCATAAACCTGACCCAAGGCTGAATTATTCTTTGTTCTTCTACAAAGTCCATCTCACCAGACAGCAAGTCCTTGTTGAGAGGTGGTGGTTGACTCTTACTGTTTTAGGTAGACCACAGTGTGGGGTCATTCATCTGCTAGGACAGGCCTTCCCCTGGGTCCTCGACTTCCTCCAGGATATTTTTTGATAAGTGATTTATCAGCTTATAATTGTGTCAATGAACTAATCATTCACTTGCTGTGTAGAAACACCATTCTCAGGTATGATGCTCAAAATCGAAGTCCTGTGCAAATGCTGGGACTGTATTAGAGGTAAATTGAGGCACCATGGCAACTACAAGGACTTCAGGAATTCCACGTCTTGCAAATATTGCCTTTAGTTTCTGGATGACCTCCAGAGGTCAGTTCTAGGACCAATCCTATTCAATTTATTTATAAATGATCTGGAGAAAGGGGTAAACAGTGAGGTGGCAAAGTTTGCAGATGATACTAAACTGCTCAAGCTAGTTAAGACCAAAGCAGACGGTGAAGAACTTCAAAAAGATCTCACAAAACTAAGTGACTGGGCAACAAAATGGCAAATGAAATTTAATGTGGATAAATGTAAAGTAATGCACATGGGAAAAAATAACCCCAACTATACATACAATATGATGGGGGCTAATTTAGCTACAACAAGTCAGGAAAAAGATCTTGGAGTCATCGTGGGTAGTTCTCTGAAGATGTCCACGCAGTGTGCAGAGGCAGTCAAAAAAGCAAACAGGATGTTAGGAATCATTAAAAAGGGGATAGAGAATAAGACTGAGAATATATTATTGTCCTTGTATAAATCCATGGTATGCCCACATCTCGAATACTGTGTACAGATGTGGGCTCCTCACCTCAAAAAAGATATACTGGCACTAGAAAAGGTTCAGAAAAGGGCAACTAAAATGATTAGGGGTTTGGAGAAGGTCCCATATGAGGAGAGATTAAAGAGGCTAGGACTCTTCAGCTTGGAAAAGACTAGACTAAGGAGGGATATGATAGAGGTATATAAAATCATGAGTGATGTGGAGAAAATGGATAAGGAAAAGTTATTTACTTATTCCCATAATACAAGAACTAGGGGTCACCAAATGAAATTAATAGGCAGCAGGTTTAAAACAAATACAAGGAAGTTCTTCTGCACGCAGCGCACAGTCAACTTGTGGAACTCCTTACCTGAGGAGGTTGTGAAAGCTAGGACTATAACAGCGTTTAAAAGAGAACTGGATAAATTCATGGAGGTTAAGTCCATAAATGGCTATTAGCCAGGATGGGTAAGGAATGGTGTCCCTAGCCTCTGTTTGTCAGAGGATGGAGATGGATGGCAGGAGAGAGATCACTTGATCATTGCCTGTTAGGTTCACTCCCTCTGGGGCACCTGGCATTGGCCACTATCGGTAGACAGACACTGGGCTAGATGGACCTTTGGTCTGACCCAGTACGGCCGTTCTTATGTTAAGCAGTCCATTGGCCATATGAAGGTCAGTTTGGTCCTGTCAATATGGTAATATCATTCCTTCAACCCCACACTCTTTAGCAGAGTTGAGTAAGTTTCTGACATATGGCTTTTGCACAACACTGAAAGAGAATGGATGGTGGGGTGGGATTCAATTGCTACATAGTAGGGACAATCACATGCTGCATGTATGCTTCTGGAACCCTGGCAGAAGGGAGAGAGGCAAAGCCTAATTCCTAGGCACAAACTCTGCGCATTCTACTCTGTCATCATCCTTGCCTCTGGCATGGAAAGATGAAGTGAAAACAAAACATAAAAGATAATGAATGTTTACAGGAAGGAGAGGATATAAACTATAGTCTAATTTCTCACCAAAAAGTCCTGTAAACAGTAAGGCAATTAATTTGAATTTTGATGGCACATCTGCAATTCATTGAAAAACTATAAAACCCTTCTAGAAATCACCGAGGTGTCTGTTAAATGTGCAGCAAGTTTAACTGAACCTTGAGAAGTATTGCACAAAATTAATGCTAACTGACACATCAAGGATGTTTTTCTGCTTTCCTTTGGTAAATAAGTTACAGTTAAAGGTTCTGGGGGAAACATCAGAAAGTAATTTGAGGCTGGTGATAGATAATTGGACAGGACTATTGTACAAGTGGGACCAAGGCTTCCACATCGCTATATTGTTCTAAACCTGTCATTTCAGGCTCCAAAACTAAGACCAGATTAAATTAGTGAATATTGAATAGATTTAATTCATCCATTTCATAAGGGAGCTGAAGAGAAACCCAGAAGGAAAGAAATTAGTTTTCAGGTGGAACAATTAAATATCTATTGTGACAGCCACAAAGTAGTATTACCAGGCTCCAGGAGTAAAGATAATATTAAAAAAAAATCTAAACAGTTTGGAGATGATCAGATATTACAGTGAGGGGGGAGAGATAGACAGATAGTGTTGTAGTAATTAAACTTCCGAATGTTATCTTATCACTAATTAAGACAAGTGTATGATACTGCTACAGGTTAGAATGTTGTCATCATTATGTCATAACACATTTAATTATTCCATTTGAAGATTATGTCTCTGCTCTCCTCATTATTTTTTATCTTCTTGATATATATTTAAATTGTAAGCTTTTTGAGGTAGGGACTGTTTTAGTTCAGTGTTTGTGCAATGCCTAGCACAATGGTCTTGGTCCATAATGGTGCTCATAGGCCCACTGATAATATAAATAGTAAATAATAGGCTGACCTGTAATCTAAGAGTGGAACTCAAAGGAACAAATGACATGTAATTAATGGTAGATGCGCCATGCCTTTGGAAATCACTCACACCTGGAATACATTTAAGCTGTAATAAGGTTAATGGTGACTAGACACTCTAACATAATTGATATTAACAATGAGGGGGAAGGAATGCAAGCCAATATAGGAAAAGAACAGATTAAAGAATATTCAAATCAGTAAAGGCTGATGAAATTCATCCTAGGGTACTTAAGGAACTAAGTAGTCTCGGAACCATTAGCAATTATCTTTGAGAACTCCAGGAAGATAGGTGAGGTCCCAGAGGACTGGAGAAGGGCAATATATTACCATTATTTAAAAAGTGGGGGGGAAAGGACCCAGAGAATTGTAGACCAGTCAGATACTGAAACAAATTATCAATCAATTTGTAAGCTCTTGGAGAATAAAAGGTGCTAAGGAATAGCCAGCATGGATTTGTTAAGAGAAAACAAGCCAAACCAACCTAATTTCCTGTTTTGACAGGGATACTGGCCTACTGGATAAGGGGTAGCAATCAATGTGATAGATCTTGATTTTAGTAAGGTGTTTGACACAGTCCCACATGACAGTCTCATAAAGAAGCTAGGGAAATGTGGTCTAGATTAAATTCCAAGTTGGGTGCACAACTGGTTAAAAGACCATACTCAAAGAGTAGTTCTCAATGGGTTGCTGTCAAACTGGGAGGGCACATCAAATGGGGTCCTGAAGGGGTCAGTTCTGGGTCTGTACTATTCAATATTTTTTTATTAAAGACATGGATAATGGAGTGGAGATTATGCTTACAAAACATGCTGATGACACCAAGTAGAGAGGGGTTGCAAGCACTTTGGAGGACAGAATTAGAATTCAAAATGACCTTGCAAATTGGATAATTTGTCTGAATTCAGAAAGATGAAATTCAATAAAAAACAAAGTTCAAATTACTTCAGTTAGGAAGGAAAATTCAAATTCATAATTACAAAATGGGAAATAACTGCCTAGGTGGTAGTGATGCTGAAAACAATGTAAGGGGGTTCTAGTGGATGACAAATTGAATATGAGTCAACAACGTGATGCAGCTCTGAACAAGGCTAATGTTGTTCTGGGGTGTTTTAACTGGAGTATTGTATGTAAGACAAGTAGGAAACTGTCCCACCCTACTACGCACTAGTGAGGCCTGAACTGGAGTACTGTTTCCAGTTCTGGGTGCCACACTTTAGGAAAGATGTGGACATATTGGAGAGAGTCCAGAGGAGAACAAACATGATAACAGAGTTAGAAAACCAAAACCTATGAGGAAAGGTTAAAAAACCTGGATCTATTAGTTGAGAAGAGAAGATTGAGGGGAAACCTGATAACCATTTTCAAATATATTAAGGGCTGTTACAAGGACAGTGATTAATTGTTCTCCATGTCCACTGAAAGCAGGATAAGAAGTAACGGACTTAGTCTACAGCAATGAAGATTTAGGGCTAGATATTAGGGAAAACTCTCTCACTATAAGGGCAGTTAAGTTCTGGAACAGGCTTCTAAGGGAAGCTGAGGAATCACCATCACTTGAAGTTGTTATACATTGGTTGGACAAACACCTGTCATAGATGGTCTATGTTTAATTGGTTCTGCCACAGCTCAGGGGGCCAGAATTGATGACTTTTTCAGGTCTCTTCCAACCCTACATTTCTAAGATTCTATGAGCACACTTAGAAAGAAATGCAAGACATGTCTTTGTCCAAGTTTCCAAGTGAATTTGAAAACTCAAATCCTAGGCACTTGGACAATGCCATACCTCCTTTTGCATTCTGCCATTTTAGCCGCAGACTGCGGAGAAGTAGGATATATCTGTTCCTCTTATTTATAAATGTTAACTGGTCCAAATTTTAAGTTATGTAAAATGTGCCATATTCTGTAGTGATGACCATGTTATTAATTATGTGAGTAATTACCTCATGTAATTGATAACAGTTCTCTGTGGGCCTTGTCATGGAGGGCATTTAACCTTGAGTGCACCCAGCAGACTGGTGCAGGACTGTGGTTGCATCCCGGCCACAGTTTCCCCTTATGAGCAATCAATAAGTTCAATGAGGCTTGTATATAGCAAACACAGTGCCCCTTCAGAGGTCCAGTTTATTTATTCAAAGGCTGATCAGGGTAGGCAAACAAGAATTCACCCCAGAATTCTAGCTGATGGCAGGGTTGGGGGCAGATTTATCTTAGTCAGTCTCACCTACCAGTAAGGCCCTCTAACTCCAGGAGCCTCTGCTGGAGTCTGGCAGCCTGCCATCACCTGAGGAAAAATACCTTCTCTGGACTCAAACTACAGCAGTTCCACATGGAACCTCAACCTATTGCACTGCCTGGTAAGATCCTTTCACTGGGACTAGGCCTCTGTAGGGCTTTGCCACTTGAAGCCCTTTTAGAACCTGCTTCCTCTAGGAGCATCATTCCTACATCCCCTCTTCTGTGAGCCCTCTAACCAGCTCCTCTGAGAAATCTCCTTCCTCAGGAGTTTCTTCTGTCGCTTCTGGTGCCTTCAGACTAAGTCCTTATGGGTATGTCTAAACTAAAGCTGGGATGTGTGATTCCCAGCCCAGGTAGACAGACTTGCCCTAGCTCAACTTGAGCTAGTCCAAGAACAACAAGTGTAGATGTTGTGACACTGGTGGCAGTTTGGGCTAGCCACCTAAATTCAGAGCCAGTGGGTCAGATAGGCTTGGACTCAGGCAGCCAGCCTCAGCCAACTGTCAGTACCACGATGTCCACACTGCTATTTTTAGGCATTAACTTGAGCTTAGCTAGCAGGAGTCTATCTACCAGAAGGAGGTGTAATGGAGGTGGAGGAGGGAGCCCAGGCACCTTCTTTGACCACTGACTGGAGCCAGAAATTTGGCCCAAGCACCCTTCCATACTGATGCAGGGGTGGCTGGGCTAAATTTGAGTAGTCTTACAACCCTGTTAGCCTGCTTCCCCTCCACCAGCTTTGCTGTTCTTCCATCACCCATGGGCACCAGGCACCTCCAGTGCATCTCTAGTTGCTTAAAGAAAATGTTGCGTGGTACTAAAGGTATCAAACTAACAAACCAAGCAAGCAAGCAAACCTAGAATTGTGAGGAAGTAAAAAGAAAAAGGTACTGGAAGATCTAGTAGTTATTCTCCACAACATTATGAAACATCAGGCCACTTGCCCACCTTTCTGAAGAGCTGAACACATTTTCAGGGATCTTTTACAAACTTTCCTACTGCATAAGTTCTCCATACGTAGGTTCTATAGCCTTCCCATCCCCCAGTTTCTCTTGCCTTCCAAGGGATATTCCTTCATAGTTCCTTGTGTCTCCAGTAGCTTTCCGCTAGGGCTTCATCTCTCTTATCCTTCCCAGCTGTCTCTCACCCCTACAAGTCTATTTTCCCCTCTCCCACTTGAATAAGCACCTTCATCTTAACCCTTCATTGAATGGAAAGCAGTTGGTGGTGGTATGGGAGTTGGCAAGCTCTCAGTATCTCTTCCTACAGTTGTTGCACAGAAGTGAAACATGAAACTACGAGGAAGAAGCCAGAGGGGGAAGAAGCAGCTGTAGCGAGGCAACAGTTGCTCCTAGTAGTAACCACTCAGAAGAGGATTCTTTTGTCTGATCATTGATAAAGCAGTCATCTGAGGAGATGATGTTCCCTACTTCCTCCCCACGCTGATGGGCCTGGCATACGCACGTGCACACACAGTTTAGAGGGAAATTTTTCCTCAGGTCATCACACCAGTGTCTCTGCTCAAGTATTCTGCTCTTCCAACATGTGCTGATCTCCCATTAATATGTAATGAGTATTGACTATCAGAGTTGAATTTTTTGTGTAGAGATGATAGGGAAAAAGTTGCCCTAATGTAAAATACATAAAATTGAAATAAGATTGACACAAATTATTTTCAAATCATGGTTGAATGCACCATAAGGTGAGACATAATACAATCAGTAACTGTTCTGGCTATTTTCTAAAAATGGATCAAATATAGTTCCATCTGATAACCTACATTCATGTAGGTTATGAACCTGAATCAATAGTATAAGCAAAACTCTAATGTGGGAGTTTATTTTTTAAAATACCATTTAGTTTTCTTGAGAGCATAAATTCTTATTCCTCCCTGTTGTGTCTTGCTTTCAAACATTTTATGGTGCAGACTGTAGCAGCATGTAGTTCCTTATACTACATGACTAAAATCCAGCACAAAGCCCGTAAATACTGAAACACACTGTGGACTAACTTCAAACAAACTACAATTATAAAGCCTGTTATTCTTCAAGAATTTTTTTTCTTTATTACAATTATAACAAGATGCAATATCACTTTTTAAATTAAGTGATATCTAAGTAATGGGAAAACTATTCTGGTAAATGATGCAAACAGACCAGCAGTTATATTAAAAAGCTCCAAAAAGGTAAATATGCAGTATAAACTGTTTTCCTAAACAGAAATATGCCCTGGCTTATTTTGTAGTTCTGATGAGTTAGGTTGACTTTTGGCAGTATCCCTTACTGGCATATTCTATATCTACTCTCAGTGACCCTTGGCAGTCTTTAACTACTCAAGCTGCAAACAAGCTGAAACCAATTTGTTTTTCTTATGTTTTTAGAGCCACTATCCTGATATGCTAATTAGAAATAAAATGCTTGACCCATAAAGAAAACGGCAGGAAACCTGAAATGAAGGCATTATCCAACACTTCATGCTCCTTAGTGATGCCATTTTAAATATTTTAGACAGCCTATAAATAATTAAAACCTCACCACAGCAAATTATGTCCTATTATGCAAATAAATAGCCTCCTCCTCAGTTTCATTAAAGATTCTAAATGACAAGCTGAGCATTTAAAACGTGGCAAGGTACTGCAGTGAGGCGAGAAATCTTTCAATAATTTTTTTTTAATTGTTAGTGCCAAGTTTCATGTGGATTTTTACTCTAACACTTTAATTTGCATGAGCAAATAAACCTTTAATAAACCTTTTGTAAGTGGTGAAAATGCATCATTTAATTAAATTTGATTTGTTGTGAAACTATTGTGCTTCATGAATATTTAAGATCTGCAAGCTCTCTTTTGCTGAAAGGAATTAAAGTATACTCTATTTTCCAGAAAGCTAATTTTATGTAATGCAGTATTTGTGAAGAAATTAAGTAAAAAATTTCAAGCTAGATCACACATCTTCTCTTTGTTACCATAAACTGTATCTTATATGTCAAACTTTATATAAAGGTTGCCCATTATGTACATACCTTCATTTTCTACTAAACCTGAGTCTGATCCTGTTTCCACTGAAGTCAATAGCAAAATTCCCATAAACTTCAAAATTGGATCAGAATTGGGCCCCTTGTAGCACTATGATTGTGTACCTATTAGGTAAAGTGAGGTAAATATTATCCATATTTAGAAAACAGGGCTTGATCTAAGGCCCATCGAGTTCAGGAGCTTGGGATCAAGTCCCAAATCAACTCACAAATTAAGAAAATTGTGGTTAAAAGAGTGTATTTTATGGGCACTTGCAGTACTTACAATGATTTATTTGCAGCTTTGTGAAATTCCATGCATTCTCTCTGCTTCAGCTCAAATCATCATGACTTTGCTCAGACACTCATCCTCTTTCCAATGAATTTCCAAAATAAATCCTGCATGTTTTAATGCTTTTTTTGTTCTTTATTGCCTACCAGATGTTTACCCATTAGCTTTCACATTATTTTCAATCTGGAATGCCCTTTTTTATTTCATCCTCTCACTGGAAAGATGGAGGTGCTATATCCATAGGCACAAATCTGACAAGGCTTACTCATGTAAGCATACATAACTTTCACAAGTAATACCACTAATCACAAAGAAATGGAGATATTGGGGAAAAAGTACTTTTATACAGTATAAATACAACAAACATCTGTCAGATTCATAAATTGTTCAGTGAAGATAAATGTAAGAGAAGTTTTCTTCTTGTACTTATGATCCTTTTCCATTCTGTATAGAAATACCTGGTTAGATTCACCATGGATATACCTCCATGGATTCTAACACATGCTTTGGCAATTGGTTGTAAATTCCAGAACAGAGTCCTATGCATTCATCTGAGACCTGAAATGGTTTCAAGCTTGTTTAAAACCAGTTCAGAAAGACTGCCCCAGCTTAAGATAGACTAGTTGATGCTTAAGATACCTAGGGATCACGGGATGAGTTTGGCAATGGAACTTATTTTCTGACTTGGGAACATTTTTTGGTTTGGTCAAGAATTTGGTTTAAAAGGGATTAATTTCAAGTAAAATCAGAAACTTCTGAGACCACTAACTTCTACCTTCTCACATTTAGTGGCAAAACTCCTAAACCTGTTCTTGGCACAGAACCAGAAAAGGGACAAATGCTTTTCTACATAAATACCTAGGGTATGTTAGAACAGCCTCTGGGATCGTTGCCCATGATCCCAAAAGGAATTTTAGCAACTTGGAATAGCCAGATGTAGCAGCTTTCTAACCAGAATGTCTCTTTGCAATATCCTATGCCAGGGTTGAGAGCAGGAATAGAGCTGACATAGCTTTACGCCATTCAGGGATTTCCCGTACACAGGGGAATTCCAGGTAGCTCCTTTAGTGAATTTTCCGCAGGATAAAGAATCTTCCAACTAAAGTCACTAGGAGCCAAAGCATTAAGATAAATTTTTGAGAGTCCCCAAGAGGACAGCTTGCATGCAAATTTTGGCCTGCAGCAATTGTAGGTGAAAGATCAAGTTCTGAAAATGGTAGTGTGTAATGTAATTATTTTAACAGCTTTAACTACATTTCTCTAAAAACTGTGTTAAAATGGTTTTAGAGTATTTTAAACTATTTAAAACACAAAAATCCTCAAGCTGGTGTATGATAGTGTCCAAGCATGCATGAAGTTGGGTAAAGCGTCTAAATAATGTAATATGTTGAGACTTCACAACTTTGTACAGTATGACATTATGGTTCATAAAACGAAATAATTTTCAAAAGTGTAGTATTGCTTAATTGTGTTTACAGAAGATAAATGCTAGTTTAAATGTCAGCCACACTCTACAAACAATTTGAAAACAAAACAGACAAAAAGGTCTTTTGTTTTCAGTAGTTGTATATTTCTTTCCAAAGACTAAAAACACAAACCAATAAATATTGTATTCATTGCGATTCAAAATATCATAGGTTCAGAAGAAATAGCAAGTTTATAATAATGATACAATGTAAAAAAAGCCAAACAATACACAATCTTGCTAAAAACTGAAAAGCAAATTAAAAACCCAGGGAAATTCAAAGATTTCATTTTAAAAGTTTGAGTTATTTGAATATTTGTTAAAAGTTATATTTTGTAGGTAAACAGTTTTAAGCTCAATTTCAGAAAGAAAATATATCCAAGTTTTGCATGGCCACTGTCACCTATGGCATAGTAGTTGATGCTTTTAGTAATTCCATTTACTCATCATTTACTCCCTAATCTCCTTTAAACCCATGTTTCTCCATTCTGTGTACAATAAAAGGATTATGCGCATCATACCTCTTAACTTTCTCTGGAGGATAAGAGATTTAATTACTGTTCTTCCTTCCATGCAAACTTTCAAGTCAGCACATTTTATGTAACTCTGTAGCACAATTTTTAGTACACAAGTCTTATGTATCTTCATTCAGGTGATGCAAGCACATCTGGTGCAGAATTTAATAGGAAGCTGTTTGTTATTTCTAATTCTCACCATTATGCCAAATTTAAAAACAATGCACCCTGTGTTTAGTCTTAATATTGAAAAACAGAATCCAGTTATTTTGTCTTTGACAGCTACTATTTAAAAAAAATAATTAATAATAAAAACATCTGCTTTGTAATTAAGGTATTATACAATATTTCTAAGAATTAAATGTCAAAGGTCCAAATCTTCAATCCAGCACCCAGCTCAAGTGGGTGGGTTGGGAGCTGAGAAGAGGTGACTGGAAAGACGAGAAGTCAATATCTCTACAAGCACCCTACATGTGTTACTTCAGTTTCATGGTGTTACTTATGCCCCAAACATGGGACCGTCATGCATTATCCTCCCCACAAGCTCAATGCACAGTTTAGTGCAGTATCAGAGCCTTGCTATATCCCTAGCACAGTTACTCTGGCTCTTCTCCTGCCTCTCACCTGTTCATGCATGCCCCATCCCTTGCTATATCCCTATCCCTTGCTATATCCAGATACCTGTCCCTATCCTATGCTATATCCCTAGCATGGTTTTACTCTGGCCCTTCTCCTGCGTCTCACCTGCTCATGCGTGCTCTGTCCCTTGCTGCACAAGGAATCCTTGTAGAGAGGATTTTGTTCTAAATCCAGACATTCCTTGAACAACATAACCATACTGATTTAGCTGCTCATGGGGAACTTTACAGCTGCAGACATGGGGCTGGATTAGCTCAATGTATTTCCCCATAAATGACTGATATACATTAATCACCTTAACTGCAGTTAGTAAGTCCCCCTCTACCACGCAGGAATTCTTTCAATTTCAAAAAATACTTTGATATTGTGGAGTGGTATCAAAAGACAAACTGTCAAAAGGTTAATGTAATTCCAGAATTACCCCCAAAGTATTTGATCAAAGATGTAGTTAAAATACTACTGGCAAGAGAATTACCAAAGAGGCATAGGAAGCATGACGTTTCAATCAGCAACTCTTTTTCTGGGATTTACTATCATGAAATGTCATAAAATACTACAACAGAAGCAGACAAATCCAAGACTGCATTTCATTCATTAGCAGAACAGTGCCAGATTAACCTGAGGAAACTGATACTATACAATGTCCAATTGCAAGAGGGTATTAGAGTGTAGGCGGTTATATACTGCAGGTTTAAATAAAGAAAACAAATGAGGAAAAACTGAAGCACACCACATTTTTGTTGCTGAGTTGATGGTTTTGTGGGAATCATGAGTCTTCTTGAATTTGGGGAGAACACATACCATTTCAGAAAACAAAAACAAACCAACCACACCACATCCACACCCCACACAAACTCCACACATCAGAACTTTGTGGCCTGCCCAAATTTGACACAACTGTAACTTTAAAAGAAACAAGTCCTACCCAGTTTAAATATGATTCTACAACAACTTTAAAGCTCTCGGATAATAGACTTCAATCCTACTAAGATTTACATACATGCTTAACTTTATATTCTGTTACTATTCTCACTGAAGTCATTGGGACTGCACATCGTATGCATGGTAACGCCTATGTAAGTATTTGCAGCATCAGAAACACAATCTCTAAACATTCAGGACAAAACACAATTAGCATACTGAAAAACCATGGAAATGGTCAATTTATTCTACATTGAAGGATACCACTATGCTGATGTATTATAGCACTGGTTACCCAAAAACTTAATACATGCCAAATTTGTTCACTGATGGGAATAAAATTAAAATTGAAATGTTTTGAACCAGTTATATTTTCCATACAGATTTGCATTTAACTCATCAAAATATTTTAATATCTAATATCAACATCTTAGACAAAATAAAAATGTTATTGTGGACAATATATTAATGCAGCATAATAAGACTCCAAGCTTCTTTAGCTTCTTCTGTGACCTGTTTATAAACCCAACATATTCAACGTAAGTGTTTTTAAATCCATTACACATGTAGTATGAGGTATCAGCCACAAAACAGATTTCAGTCAGAATTGCACATCTGAAAACACTGAATTAGTGTCAGGCAAGGAAATTAGATCTACAAGTTAGAAAGGAAACCCTGAAGACTCCACAGTTGGAAAAATCAGTTTGTTGCTTTCAAATCTGTTGATGAAGTCACCCGCCCCCCCAAAAAAAATCTATGAAAAAAATATATTTGATGATGTCAAAGAGGTGTATGATGTCCTGTTATCTTAGGTAACTCTGATTAATTTAGCCTCTTTTATCTATTTAGCTCTTAGAACATCTAGATTGCAATTCCTCAAATTTGTGTGTTATTTGATATTATTTGGAAAATAATGCTTCATATTTTTAAAGTATTGATTAATCGTGCACTGTTCTTTACAAGTATTTGCAACTAAATATGCAATAGTTAGTTATGATTGTTCAGATAAGTCCCATAGTATCATTTCTCCTGTTGAATGGATAATTGTACATACTCTTCTGATGTACATTTAAGTGTGAGGATTTATTTTTACCTTCAATTACACACACATATGTTGACATTTGTATGAGCATTGGTAAAGTGATTTTATTTTAAAAACATCTAAATATATATTCACATAATATCTTTTCAAGATTTGTCTAGATCTATTGATATCAAGGTGCTGAACTGAAAAGCAGATTTCAGCCTTGCCTTAAAAATCCTATGTTTTAAAATCTGAACCTTTTTCACTTAAGGCTTCAAATACACAACATACTGGTAACACTTGGCAGACATACTTTTATATCTAGCATATCTATATCCTGTTTTTCAGTGGATTTCAACAGAACTTGCATTTCAAATTAAAGCAGAGGAACTTTCAGGATAGCTAGCAAACAAAAATGATTAATGTAATTTGGAACACTTGTTGTTTGACCAATGTGTGTGTTAACTTGCCAAACAACATCTTTATGCAACTATAAATAAATCCTGATTTAAATAAGCCAAGAAACGATGGGCCACATTTGCAAAAGTACACTCTTTATATTGAAAATGCCTTTGTGTGAAAAACTCCAATGTCAATGGGTAAAATTTATTATTTTGGTTGCAAAACCCTGTATAATGTCTGAAACCCAATTAAGTTAATGGAAAGATTCCCTTCAAGTTTTGCTTTAGTGCAGTTTAGATCAGGCTCTAAGAGGACAAATCAAGTTGTTTGTATGTGCATGGTGGAGTCTGTGTATGTGCAAGTAAGGCACATGCACTCTGCAGCATACACTTTTGAAGATTTGGATTAGACAAGACATACTGTCAGTTCTTTATAACAAAATATAATATAAAGGGTCTATGATAGAAAAGCTGGCAAACTAAGAGCAGTATTGCTTTTGTGAACTGCTATAATGTGTGTTTTGAAAACACATAATTCTGCTATATATCTGCAATCCACTATCATTATATTTGGAGTTAATATTGATTTTACTTTGCTCATATGCAATATAGGGATATGAAGACAGATATAGTGCACAGTTGAATTCAAGACTGTATTTCAGTCAAGGGATTCTGCTGGTCTTATGATATGAAAGCAAGTGCAACCCAAGCAATTAATGAAGGTCAGCACATTGAATTACCAATCTCTCCATTGTAATGCTGATTATATAGTCATGAAATAGATACAAGAAAAATATAACCTTGTCTAAATCAGTTTCATCAATTTAAAAATTTGTTGGATGCCACTTATTTGTAAAATAGCAAGTTAATTTTAAACATTTTAATTAAGTACGCTTCATTTTGATGCAGTCATTTCACTCTAACAAACAAGAATCAACAACTGACATTTTAATATAATTAAAGAAGTAAATACTGACTGGTTTCATCATTCCTTTAATAAAAGTTATTTTTCTTTGTCTTTACTTTTTGAACTAGTGTACATAAGCAAGACCACCAAGGCACCAAGGCACCACAGTTTCAAGGATAGTAGAGAAGGATTTTTGTAATATGAATTAAAATCTAATTATCCTATCACACATTTTAAATAATTTTTACACTCAACATTCAGAACTTGGACTGGCAGCTCAAGTTCTACCCCAAGCATCCTTAAGCTTTAAATTGATCTGCTAATCTGAGTTCACAGCTAAATTGTCATATCTTCACTGCTATTTCAACTCGAATTAGCCAATGTGGGATAGCTAACCCAAGTTAAGAATGCACATTTTTTTCCAATGTAGACGTAGTTAGTCATGCCAGACTGTACAGTATTATGTCAGACTGACCATAAACACGTGAATGACTGTTGCCTTATACAGAGCACAGTTCTGTTGAAGCAAGCAGAATCTCACAGTACACTGAAAAAGTTGACATATTTTACTATACAGTTGAGACTTTTGGAGGATAAATTGCCTCATAGTTGATAGAATGACATACAGTAGCATATGCTACCACTAGTATCCAGCAGAGGATATTATCATTCCCTGAAGTTTTTTTTAATCCAAGGTATAATAGTTTTCCCTATTCAGTTAAGACTTGCACATATTAGTTTACTCTTTAAATCAGGCAGGGGAAAGAATATTTCCCTCTCTGTCAACTGAGCCTCCAGATTGGAGGGTTATTTTACCCTTTAAATCCGGCAGGGGAAGGAATTTATTTTAATCCAAGGGATAATCATAAATATAATAGCTAATGCATTATAATAAATAATGTAAATATATATGATAAATATTTTTAATCCAAAAGGTAATAATTGAATAGGGAAAACTATTACCTTTTGTTACAGACACAGCCCTGTGTTGAAATGGGACAGAGGAAGGGACCTAAGAGAGACGTTTTCCTTAGAGAGCCATGTCCCCATTTCAGCCTCTCTCTTCTGTGATGTTTTGTTGTGCCTTGGAGAACAGTCCATATGCAGAGGAACAAGCAGGTTTTAATATGATATAAAACAGATTTCATCTTTTGGCTACACTAAATATATTTGATTATAGATACACATTATATATTTAATATATTATAGCAACACAAAAATCATTAAAATATTTCTATTAATCTAGATTATGTAAAAAAAAATTAAACAAAGCTTACATTTTGGATCTATTGTGATTTTGTAGCATACCTCTTAGTAGTATATCATACCATGTGCCTGAAAATATTTTCATCTATTGTGTAGAATAAAACAGTGTGCCCTTGATTTTATTGGGAACCATGTACAAATTTCACAGGGAAGAATTTGATGATTTATAAAAAAAATATTATGTTCTCTTTAAAAGGATGGTGTAATTGTATCTGTAGTTTGGATTACTTTGGTTAAATAGGCTGCAACCCCCATGCCCCTAAATGTCATTCATGGGATATGCGGATACAATACAACGGAAGAAGCCAACTGTCAATGACTGTCAACCAGCAGAATTAAGATGAAATGATAAAGGATTGTCAACAATGCTTCAGAGCTTACTAATAGTAGAGAGACAATATCCTTAGAAGGAGAAACCAGATCTGTGCGAACAAGCATTTTATGTTTCCATGACATATAGTACCGTATATTTAGAACAAAAAAAAATCCTGCTGCTTCATCTAAAAATAAATTTTATCTTTAACCTGCTATTTTCATAGCAATGAAAGTTATATTCATTATCAACTGGGTTGCATTAGTATTTCAATCATTTATTTATTTATAAATAAATAGTATTTTTATCACCTGGATTAAGAGACATTTAGAATAAATATTGATTCCAGTAATTTTCCATTCATTATATTTCTATAACTCAGTCAGTATATGCTATATAAGGTGCACTCTGCCTAGCCCTAATCTTTTTTCAATAATAAAAGCTTTTCATAATAAATAGTTTATCCTATTGCTCTATAGCATGTGACACTTGGAATTATGGATTTTGATTCTGAACTCATTACCAATTGCTATCAACCTGTGAACTGGATCATTTGGGGGATGACAAAAGGACACAGAGCCCTTAGCTCCATGCCACCAGTTGAAATCCATCTGAGATCATTAGCATCCGAACTCAAGATAGCAGTGGTCATCACTCAAGTGTCAAAATTTACCAGTGGTGATATATGACAGATTGAAGGATTTTCCTATAATTAGAACAGTGATAATTGATGAACAACTGCTTTTTAATTACAATCATGACATCTGAAGGTTGTTCGATGACATATGTGAAGTGAGTTGATGGTTTCTATTCATGTCCTAGCAATGAAGTGCTCAAGACAATAGAACATATCACCATAACTCTATTGAGAGCCTTGGTAGAGACTGAAGTCAAAGTTTTAGGTAAGGGTTCAAATATATTAGTAGGACATTGCCTGTGTTAGTCCACTTCCAGTTCTATATACTAAATATTTCTGACCCAACTCCAGAAAGCTTCCAAGGTACACACAAATACTATGAAATAGCTCTAGTTCTTCCACACAGGCCGAACCCACAGGTTATTATGAACAATTGTTCTTCCACCTCCAAAGTCCTCAGCAGTGGAGTCCCACAAGGCTAAGTCCTCACCTTAATATCAACCAACCTATATACGAGACTGTTGGGCAAGCTGGAGAAACAACACAGGCTAATGAGTCAGTTATGCAGATGAAGCTCTGCAAACTAGCTCTTTTGTGCTAGTTTACTTTGAAAAGTCAGCAAGAGCAGCCACTAGAATTTCTGTTCTTACAACTGTGGTTGAGGCAGTCAGAGGTTGTATCATTTCTGACAGTATAAACCAAATAAAATAACAGGTTTAAAACTATATAAAGGCACCTCTACTTCTCCCCACCCGCCATTACAACCTTCTAAAACAACTTATCAAAAGCTGGTTTAATATATTTAGTATATTTTCTAAAACAACTTGTAAATTACAAAATAAATTAATCAGACAATATTAACTAAAAAGTGAATACATCTATTCTATTTATATAGTATAATCTAAATATTCAATACAAATGAATTACAAACTTTTCCATGAATTATGTTATAATGCTTTTAGATTTTCATTTATGTATTTGTTAAACTGTTTATATCATACAGTTTTAGTGGTTAATTGCTCTCATGATTTATTTTTCCTGTGAAGAGGTAAAAAGATTAATAAGAAAACTCACATAATTGTTTAGAAGTCTTATTTTGAGCCTATGAGTCTTTCTTGCTGAAATCAGATACAATGCTAACAAGTCACAGGTGTATCAAGCAAAAATGCAATTGAGAATTTTGAAGACAGTTCTGTGTCAATAAATTACTATACTCAAAATCACCTGTATTTTTGACTTTTCATATTTTAAGCTTCAATTATTATGTGTTTAAACCAGTGACTCTAGTTGCATCTTTGTTTCCTTCTTGGAATGTGCACACCCTTCTTAGGTGTCATGCCTCATACCTTTACGTATCCCAGGGTAGAATTACATAATTCTCTATTTCCTAGGCTAGGATCTGGGCTACAGTAATCTGTATATCAAACATTCTAACCCTGAACATCCAACTGAATTCAAACACCTGTGGTCCTTCCCTTAGGGAGTCTGACTGTGACTAGTGATATCAAGTGATCAAACAGCCCTTTTAAAACCAAAGTATTGCTTATCTTAGCAAGAGGAACAAAGCTTTTAGAGAAAAAAAAGATTGTATAACAAATTGTCTACATACATGTCAATGTTACCTAGAGACCTACCATCCTTCTATAGCAGAGGTCTCCAACGAGGGCATCTAAATGCACCCGCGTCCTGGCCAGTGGAACATGTCACCGGCAAGTGATGTCATCGAGAGGTGTCGCCGCCGAAACGCCGCAGAAATTCGGTGGCATTTCGGCGGATGCTCCACCGCTGCCACAGTCCTTCGTCTGGCGCTTGCCAGACAAAAAGGTTGGGGACCACTGTTCTATAGCTTCTCTATAGTCCCCACCAGCAGAGTCTGTGTCTCCATCTGGTTCCCCTGAATAACTATCCTCTTGAGACAGAATGCCCCTTTAACCTCTGCAACAGTTCTGTGTTATTGGGCCTCTTTCCTAGTCAAAACCATTTTTGGAGACAGAGGCAAAATCATAAAAACGAATAGTTCTGCAATTGGCCCTTAATAACTTTTAAGTATTTGCTGAGGGATGGCAATCTGGAGCCATTCTTTTCCTTCCCACTTGCTTTTCCAGCTAGACTCCTGTTGAGATAAACCAATGTAGTCATACAGAATACATCCCATATTTTTTTACAGAGCAGCTCCAAATTCATCACAGCCTTTTATATACTAAAGACCATAAAAAGTGGGTGGGGAAAAAGTGACTGTGGAATAAAACAATAGTGACGAGATATCGTAACCATAAGTAGAACTGTGACTTTTTATGATGAACCACTCCATTTTCTTTCTGTGGAAGTGTGACAGATGATTGGGACCTGTCAATATCTGATATTTAATATGGAGCAGAATTATATTAACAAAGCTATGGTATGAAACACTACAAACTATATTTCTAAAAGCAAACAAAAATATGGAGCAGATATCACTTAGGCCAAAATTTGTCCTTTTGTCAAGGAAATAAATTAGCATCACAATGGACAATTTCCTTGAGACTGAGAGGATAAAAATGTTTACAGAGGTACTTTCAGAACATAATTAAATAAACAAACAACAAACTAGAACCACAAGACAAAACACATTTAGTATCAGATGCCAGATCTAATAATGAATGTGGAACCTCTTCCCTCCCCATGACCAGCAAAGGGCTGCACCTGAACCCAGGACTTGGAAAAAAGTTCCAGAGACACTGAATAGAGAAACTCTAGATGAAAAAGGAGGAAGATGAACTACTGACAGCTGGTTTCTGTCAAAAGAGGGTAATAAGCAGGCATTGCTTTTGAGAAATACAATGTATTTTCCCTTTTGTATTCTGTAAATAAAGTGAAATTTCCTTAACTAGTTTTGTTTATAGCCTCTTTTAAAGCTTGTCTTGTCTAAGAGTTTAATCTAGAATAAGATAGGGTGTGGATTTAAAGTGGATTAACTATTGCTGATTAATTCGATGTGTGGATATTTTTATTCTAGAACAGCATTCACACATGGAATTAATCAGGAATAGCTGTTCCAGAATAACAACCTGTTTAGACAAGCCCCAAATCTAGGCATGTTCTACAATCTGTTTTTATTTTCCTACCATTTCCTCTGTTTTTAATAAAACATCCTTCAAACTTCTGAGTATAGGTAATGGAAGGAAAACGGGTTTTGGATTCTTATTCCCTTTTAGAGATGTCAGTCACAAGGGTACAGACAAAAATGTACTCTCCCAGAAGGTGTTTCAAAAAGGATTTCTGTTAGACAAACACAAAAGGAAAATATAAGGACCAGAGAGAAGTGAGTGTAAGGGAAAAGATGACAGGGATATTTTACATAACAGATGGAGTTAGAACTATATCTTTCCACTGCACCTAGTAAAATACTCATCCTTATCTGGTACTCATCATTAAAAGCGTCACAAACTTTTCCATACTGATTTGGTTCATCTCTGTTCTTAGTTCAATGTTATTTATTTTAGGTGACCTCTCCAAGTAAAAACGTATCTCTCCCATACAGTTAGATTAATCAGCATGTTCGTTTGTATTGCCTGGAGCAGTGTGCTTAGTAATTGGATAATTTGTCTTCCCCTTCACAATCATAGTGGATGGAATCAGCATACTTGCCACAGAGACCCTTTCTGCTACAGCTAGGGGAAAATTCAACTCATTCTATCACAACTGCCATCCGATTAGTATATTACTTGACACACCAGAAATGGGATTTTGGACACTGTGCTGGTCAAGTAAGTGAAATTATTCTATTTAATACAGTGGCGATCAGCATTAGACATGCATGATTATCACAAGTTACTGCAGCATGACTAATGCATTGTGTAAATGGGCACATAAAGAAATGCAGAACTACAATTATGGGTCCAGATCCTCCTTTATGCTCCAGCTGGTTTGTGCCACTCTGGCAGCACAAAGCAGCCTGAAAGCTGGCTTAGCTAGCCACTGCAGGATTTTCTTTGTGTAGGGAAATACTTGTCAGGCACAGAGCCACTGTGGTGAATCTTGTGCCATTCTTACTCCAGGCTGCTAGCTCAGAGGGTGGGGCTGGTGTAGAAAAGGGCATGTTCTTGTGTTATTCCTAGGGCCCAGTTGCTAGAATGGCCATGGGAGCTGTTGGCACATGGTGTAAGACGACAGCAGTCTTTAGGCTGTTCTAATTTACATTAGGGATCATTCTGGCAACTGGAAAACCTCAGGAGTCCACCTTTCTAAACATATGCTAAGCACTTATTGGCTGCTTATTTTTGATATTTTTTACAAACTCAGTAATGAGCCCATTTCTGCACAGTAATTCACTCCAGTGAATGAACGTTTCCTATATAGCAGCTATCACTCTGGGACCTGAGCATATCCAAAAATTATATACTACAAGCATGGAACTGAGCTCATTTTGAGCAGACATTCTTACTATCTAAAATGTATGGAAGTTAGTTGTTTTTGTATGTTTTCCCAAGCAGAAAATAGTCACTTCATTGAATTTCACATGAAGCAAAATTTGGATGGTTTTGGAAAATATGAAACAAAATGGTAGATTTTTTCAGGCAAAACTGAAGGAAACAAACATATTGAAATTTGGATCTTTAGTAATGGCACAATTGGTCACTTGGTTGCAAATTGCTTGCAATGTAAATGTTCCTACTGTTATATGTGTATGGTCATATCATAAGGGTTTTATTCCACTGCATTTAGTGTGATTACTTGAAATTCACAAGAAAGAAATTGATTTTTTTCCACAGCATCTTGCATAAAAGAGAATTGAACAAAAGAGAAATTTAAAGTTGATAGACTTCAAATTAGATCTAGCAATTATATTTTGGGATGTGAGCACTTTTAGTGGCATAGTGTAAACATTGCAGAGGTTAATCTTCTTGTTCATGGACATCACTGTTTGCTCCCACAAAGTAAAATGCAGGAAAAATTCAATATCTTGCATTTCTAAGGACTTGATTTGAATCACCACTAGTAATCAGTAACAGGTGCAATGATTCATTTGTTATATAGACACAAAAATATGCCACATGATTAAAAGTAAAGTTTCTTTTCTGAAAATTTGCTCCTAAAGGAGGATGACTTTTTGGAGCTAGTTGAACTTGACAGTATCCATTACAGCAAAAAGAGCACTTCCAGGTTTCCTGTTTTAGTTTGCTTTGCCAGCTTCCTAGCTTTTAGGATAAATCTAAATTTTTTTGGTAACTTCTCAGATGTGTTTATGCTCTCCATCCCTTCCACATACCACCACCATCACCATCTTATATAAAGGTCTCAGAAATTTTAGACTTTTACTGGAAGGGAACATTTGTACATTAGATACATGTTACACTGTTACAGAAAAATGTGTGCTGTGAAAGTGAGATCTGCATAGGGGATTTAAGTCATTATTTTTGTTGTATAATATGACAAAACGACACCCAAAATTCCCTGGAGTAAGATTTCAGACATCTCTTCGTGAATTCAGTATAATCACCTGAAACTTAGAAAGATGAAGATTTTCTTTCCTGTTCTGAAATCTGTTATCACTCACATGGTTTGGAAGGACTGTGATATTGCTTATGCTTCCAGAATGATATTTGTCTTATTCAACTATACTTCAAGTTCCGACTTGGAGCTCACAGGATGCACGTGCTCTGCCATTTTGCTGAAGGGTGCAGCATGATTCCCATATTGCCCAGCCTGGCCTAAACATGGCCCACACACCTTCAAACAGCTATTGCCCAGAAGAATGTTAGTGAGGGATCAGGAACTGAGCTTTCCATCAGGACTCTGGACATCCCCAGCAGAGGGGCACAAGGGAGGAAGAAGTTCCCTTGAACAGCTGGTCATTAGTTAAAGCGGAATCTGTGGAATATCATGTAGAACTCAAGCTTTACAGAGGAAACATACAATTTTTTCTACATTTCTACTAACATGTTTACCGCATGTTGAATGTTTATAAAGTGCAATGATTATAACCAACAGGTGAAAAAAAGCTTTGTCAGGCTTGTAAGTGAAAAAAGGAACCTTCAAGCAGAGAATAACCTATTCTACTTCAAAGAGAAACACCTAACACTCATAACTAGATTAGAATATATCTAGGGCTGTCAAGCAATTAAAAAATTTAATCACGATTAATCGCACTGTTAAACAATAATAGAATACCATTTATTTAAACATTTTGGATGTTTCCCTACATTTTCAAATATATTGATTTCAATTACAACACAGAATACAAAGTGTACAGTGCTCACTTTATATTTGTTTTTGATTATAAGTATTTGCATTTGCACTTTAAAGAAAATAAATTGTATTTTTCAATTCACCTAATACAAGTACTGTCATGCAAATCACTTTATCATGAAAGTTGAACTTACAAATGTAGAATTATGTACAAAAAAACCTGCATTAAAAATAAAATGTAAAATTTTAGAGCCTGCAAGTCCACTCAGTCCTATTTCTTGTTCAGTCAATCACTCAGACAAACAAGTCTGATTACATTTGCAGGAGATAATGCTGCCCTCTTCTTGTTTACAATGTCACCTGAAAGTGAGAACAGGTGTTCTTGTGGCACTGTTGTAGCTGGTGTCGAAAGATATTTATGTAACAGATGTGCTAAAGATTCACATGTCCCTTCATGCTTCAACCACCATTCCAGAGGTTGACGGGTTCTGCTTGATAACAATCCAAAGCAGTGTGGACCAGTGCATGTTCATTTTCATTATCTGAGTCAGATGTCACCACCAGAAGGTTGATTTTCTTTTTTGGTGGTTCATATTCTGTAATTTTTGCATTCGAGTGTTGCTCTTTTAAGACTTCTGAAAGCAAGCTCCACACTCCGTCTCTCTCAGATTTTGGAAGGCACTTCAGATTCTTAAACCTTGGGCTGAGTGCTGTAGCTATTTTTAGAAATCTCAAATTGTTATCTTCCTTGCATTTTGTCAAATCTGCAGTGAAAGTGTTCTTAAAATGAACACCATGTGCTGGATCATCATCTGAAATATATAGCAGAATGTGGGTACAACAGAGCAGGGGACATACAATTTTGCCCCAAGGAGTTCAGTCAGAAATATAATTAACACTTATTTTTTAATGAGCATCATCATCATGAAAGCATGTCCTCTGGAATGGTGGCTGAAGCAAGAAGGAGCATACGCATGTTTAGCATATCTGGAACGTAGATACCTTGCAATGCCATCTACAAAAGTGCCATGCAAATGCCTGTTCTCACTTTATGGTGACATTGTAAATAAGAAGAGGGCAGCATTATCTCCTGTAAATGTAAACAAACGTGTTTGTCTTAGCGATTGTCTGAACAAGAAGTAGGACTGAGTGGACTTGTAGGCTCTGAAGTTTAACATTGTTTTTGAGTTCAGTTATATAACAAATAAAAATCTATATTTGTAAGTTGCACTTTCATGACAGTGATTGCACTACAATACTTGGAGGTGAATTGAAAAATACTATTTCTTTTGCTAATCATTTTTACAGTGCAAAGATTTGTAATAAAAAATAATGTACACTTTGATTTCAATTACAAACACAGAATAGAGTATATATGAAAATGTAGAAAAAACATACAATATTTAATACATTTCAATTGGTATTCTCTTGTTTAACAGTGCGCTTAAAACTGTGATTAATCACAATTAATGTTTTCAATCACAATTAATTAGTTAATCGTGTGAGTTAACTGATTAATTGATTGCCCTAAATATATCACATCTTATGTTGAATATTCACTTTAAAACTTGGAACAAATGTAGGAACACAAATACACCTCTTCCCCGATATAACGCAAATCAATATAACACGAATTCGGATCTGATGCGGTAAAGAAGCGTTCTGGGGGGGCAGGGGTGTGCGCTCCGGTGGATCAAAGCAAGTTCAATATAACGCGGTTTCACCTATAATGCGTTAAGATTTTTTGGCTCCTGAGGACAGTGTTATATCGAGGTAGAGGTGTATCTATCCTTTTTGGAAAACAATTTATCCAAAAAGTATAAAAAAATATGGCACGGATTACAATGACATGTGGTCGACTTTACATGAAACACCCAGGTATTGCCTCGAGTAATGCAGACTACTAATGCTGCTATTACCAAGCAATTTAAATCATAATATAATTATACAAACAGATGAATTGGGAAACCCTTCTAGTTTCTATTCAGCATTTAAATTGGAGAGAAAGATATACCTGAAAAGTTCTAAGGTTAAAATACCAAAGAGCTAATGAATGAAGTTAACAAAATGTGCAGTCTAAGCCAGTTTATTGAAATTAAAATGTAAAATCTTATTCTGTGTACAAGGTAGAATTAGCATAACTTTGAGTTTATGAATTTAAATGTTCAGAAAGTAAGGGAAAGCAAAATCTAACCTATTAGTACAATAAACAGGATTACATAAATGTATTTAATAAAAGTTCAATGAGGATTTTCAATCTTCCTTAATGTCTAAGAAGATTTGATCCATGAAAATCTGAACCTATTTTTATTTCCAATATAAGAAGGGGCATTTAGATGCACAACCTGCAATAATTTTAATGCTAGATGTGTAGTTGAATCCTCTGTATTAGTCTGACAACCTAAACTCAAGGCTCCAATCCTGCAAAGTCATGTGATTAACTTTTACTCACCACCTGTAGGTACATTGATTTGAGTAAATCCCTTTATTTTAATGGGAATTAAATCTACTAATATGGAAGATTAAGATCTAAAAGTTTGCTATGACCAAATTGAATGTACTAAAGACATATAAAAGCACATAAAAATAAATGGTTTCAGAGTAGCAGCCATGTTAGTCTGTATCTGCAAAAAGAACAGGAGTACTTGTGGCACCTTAGAGACTAACAAATTTATTTGAGCATAAGCCCAATTCATCGGATGCATAGAATGGAAAATATAGTAAGGATATATATACACACATACAGAGAACATGAAAAGGTGGGGGTTGCGCTACCAACTCTAAGAGGCTAATGATTATGATGGATTGCTCATATTCATCATCATCAGGAGAAAAACATTTGTAGTGATAATCAAGATGACCCACTTCAGACAGTTTGACAAGAAGATGTGAGGATCCTTAACATGTGTGTAATGGCTTAGCCATTCCCAGTCTCTATTCAAGCCTAAATTGAAGGTATCTAATTTGCATATTAATTCACGTTCAGCAATTTCTCATTGGAATCTGTTTTTGAAGCTTTTTTGTTGCAAGATTGATAACTTTAAGTCTGTTACTGAGTGACCAGAGAGGTTGAAGTGTTATCCTACTGTTTTTTTAATGTTATGATTCCGGATGTCAGATTTGTGTCCATTTATTCTTTTGCGTAGAGGCTGTCCGGTTTGGCCAATGGCAGAGGGGCATTGCTGGCACATGATGGCATATATCACATTGGTGATGTGCAGGTGAACAAGCCCCTGATGGTGTGGCTGATGTGATTAGGTCCGATGATGTCACTTGAACAGATATGTGGACAGAGTTGGCATCGGGCTTTGTTGCAAGGATAGATTCCTGGGTTAGTGTTTTTATTCTGTGGTGTGTGGTTGCTGGTGAGTATTTGCTTCAGGTTGGGGGGCTGTCTGTAAGTGAGGACAGGTCTGTCTCCCAAGATCTGTGAGAGTGAGGGATCATCTTTCAGGATAGGTTGTAGATATTTGATGATGCGCTAGAGAGGTTTTAGTTAGGGGCTGAAGGTGACAGCTAGTGGCGTTCTGTTATTTTCTTTGTTGAGCCTATCCTGTAATAGGTGACTTCTGGCTACTCTTCTGGCTCTGTCAATCTGTTTTTTCACTTCAGCAGGTGGGTACTGTAATTTTAGGAATACTTGATAGAGATCTCGTAGGTGCTTGTCTCTGTCAGAGCAATTGGAGCAAATGTGGTTGTATCTTAGAGCTTGGCTGTAGACAATGGATTTTGTTGTTGCCATTTCTTGTTTTGTTTGAGTTTTTCAGAAACTGCACCATTTCATTTCTGTTAGTTGAACTGAATTAGAACATTTAATTTTGTCTCTATTTCAGTTATATGAGGAAAGTACCATATTTCTTGTTTTTATTAACATAATAAATATGCCTAGAACTTTTGAATGTGGCCTAAGCCAATAGAACTTGTAGTACTATGTACTACATTGCTAAGATTTTTCAAAACTAGATGTCTATAGTTAGGGTCCTAAATCCATTTTTAGGTTTCTAAATAAGTGGCCTGACCACCCAGCAGTTCCTGTTTATCTCAATATGATTTATGAGCTTAACTTTATATAATCATTTTTTAAAAATGATTGGCTCAAGTAAACCATGAAATCATCACCTGCTATATTTAAATTGGATGAATCCAAATCTAAATACACATGGCCCAGATCCTCAGGTAAGGAAGTTAGTGGAGCTATACTGATTTATAGTAGCTGAGAACGTGGGCATATATGGTATATACATTTTGTTTGTCAGTAATACTTACTAATAGCCATAGACCATACATTGCTAACGAAGTAATCTCCTAATAGTATTAATAAATATTGATTTTCTGAATTTACAATTTTAATCCAGCTATTATGAATCTTGTACGTATTTTTTGAGGTTGCTAGTGGTCTGCTGAAAGCATAGCCGTAATTTCTAACCTCTAAATTTTAAAGTACCATTCCCTTCCAACAATAGTAAATTATGTAATAATTTGTGCAAGTTTGGGGGCAGATCCTCATCTGAAATAATCCAAGAAAATGAGAAATGACAAAATTTAATTCACATTTAACAGAAATATCTTCCGAATAAACTAAGCTTCACTTGGTATTAACTAGCCTTTCTTCTGATCTTACTCGTGCATGAGAGGACAAAGAACAAGAGTATAAAAGAATATTGACAGACATTTTAAAATAATTTAAGAATTTTTTGCTCTTTAATTTGATTAAATTTCTTGGTCTCAGACCCTGATTTAGCAACATATTTAAGTGTATATCTAACTTTATGCATTAGAGTAGTGAGTCCCATTGAATCTGGGTATTCATACTTATCTCAGAGTGCTCAAATTGGGTCAAACTACAAGAGGGTCAGGGGCATCATTTGCTATGGGGTAGGGGGAAGTTGTGACCCCCAGACTTCTCATAAGTCTATATGCGGTAATATGTCTTCCATTATTTGCCCCTCCCTTCTCCTCTGACTTTTCAGAATATAATATAATTACATATAAAGTGTTGTGTTGACAGAACTGCAGCCAGGACTCTATGACAGCAGCACTTCTCAGGAACAACAAGAGTTGGAGCTTGTCTACACTTAAAATGCCATAGCAGTACAGCTGTGCTGCTATAGTGCCTCAGTGTAGACCCTACTTATGCTAACAGGAGGGCTTCTGCGGTCGGGGTAGGTAATCCATCTCCCCAAGAGGCAATAACTATGTCAACAGAAGAATTCTTCTTCTGCACTTTGATATTCTACTAGGAAAAGAAAATGCAGAAATGATCTTCAGAGATAACCCCTGATTGAATTACATGCAGTTGCTACCACATGCAGAAAAGTTGATTTGTGGTGGTGTTGATGTACACAGATGACTTTTACTGAAATTGCAGCAGAAATGAACTTCATAGTTGTATCCATGGAAACATACTTGCATGAATAAAATCAGCATTAAAAGATCTATATTGAATTGTGTATAATCCTTGTTGGGGGTGGGGGAAATAAAATAAATAGAATGGATTTTTGACTTTTTAAAGTGTTATGATGTGAGGCTCCATGTACAGGAAGATATTTGTTGACTTTGGAAGAAACGTGACTAAAATTACTTGGATACTGAATATAAATAAGTGTGATTGCAAACACAGAAACTGTTCCCTTCAGCTCTAATCTAATGTCCATTCAAAAGTTGATGGAAAGACTCATTGCCTTGAACAAATTTTGTATCATACCTGCATGTAGTAATAAGAAAACCCACCATGAACATTCTTCAGAAACACAAATAATTTAAAATCTCTAGAGAAGGTTTACTCTAATTACATCCTATAAAAACCTGAAAATACTACTAAGGTAGTGGTGACACCATGCAATTTGCATCTTCAGACCTAAAGATAACAATATAAATCTGCCATCAGATCAAACCACTGTGATGAGGTTTACACAAGTGAAATATTAGGTCAACAACGTACATAATGCTATAGCAGAGTTTCTTTATGTCAATTAAAGCAAAAATGCTGGTGTTAGAAGAGAAAGCAAGTACATAATTCTCATATAAGCTCACAAGCAGAGATAAATTAAATAAATTGGTCTAAAAAATCTTGTATGCTGCTATTCGAATATTCAGTAAAGAAAGAAATGAGACCTTTAAGAGATTATGAAAAAGGTTTAGTAACTCAGAATTTGTAACATTAAATTACTTTTAGAAAAATATAGTCTGTTTCCAAATCTGAAGAAGGATTAGCAGGCCAACTTGGAGGAAGATTCCTCAGTTGATGAGCTAAAGGAAAAGATTAATTCTCTGCAAATGGTAAATGCCAGGGCTTAGATTATTTTCCCAGAGATTTTAATAAGGAATAGCATATAGGTAAAACACCACTTTTGTTGCTTGTTACTTAGTTATCAGTTTTTAATTGGAACATTCCAATCTGTAAACCTAATAATTACTCTTATTGTACTGATTCTCAGCCTCTGAAGATCCTGAATTTTATATAGATTATTGACCCAGTTCTATAATTAACATACATTGTAAAATTCTCATCAGAGCCCTTGCTAATAGACTTAGTGATGTTACGCCAAACTTGATCCATTTAGAACTAGCTTCTCTTCAATAATATTTGAATATTTCTTAACTTTTTCAGAAGCCTCTCTTTAAAAGACAGAAAATGTTTTAGACATTAAAAAAATCTGGAATTTGTGTGGCTTTTTCCAGTAGGTACAACTACATTTCCCAAGTACTCAATCATACATGATATAATTATGAATGGTTTAATTTCTTTTAATTTCAAACTGAAAAGAGGCATGTGGCAAGTCTGCTCTTTGTCTCAAGAGATTATTTGAGATGGTTTTGGAATGCCTGGCAACTACAGCCACATATAATTAAGATAAATTTGAACTGAAACTTGACCTGAACATACACAAGGAAATATTTCAAATTATAGGTAGAGCTGGCAATGATACCTATAGTTAAGGGTGCCTAACACTTTTCATTAGAAAATTTTATTGGTTTTAGTTGCTTATAACTTTATCAAATTGTAACTGTCTGGGCTGACTTTTTCATGCAGGCTACCTGCATCAGACTGCTTTGTTTATTCATTTTTAAGTTTCAGCAAAAATGGTTCAGCTGCTTATGAGTACACAGGAGAAAATGTTTTGTTTTTTTCCTCAAGTTGAAAAATTCTTACATTCATTTTATTGAGAAGCTCTACTTGGGAGTAGGGAATTAAATTTTGTTAGATCACCTGGCGGAGCTGCCTTTTGCACATCCTGTAAAAATCCACTTAAATTTTGCTGACCTAGAAGTCTCTTAAATCTTTGATGATTTTGTTTCCACTGGGCATGCTCCTGCCCAGGGCTTCAAGGGCTAAGCAGGACTTTTCCAGCAATTACTTCTGCCACCTTCTGGGAGCCTTTGTGACATTGAGCATGGGTACTGAAAACAGGGAAATGGCATCTCCAGTGCTCCCCCTCCTCATGTCCAGAAAGCATGGAAATGGAGGAAACTGCCTGACTATTATGTGAAAAAGTGAGGAGCAGTGAGGGAAAGGAAAGAGGGTCAGGTTGAGGTGGAGAGATAGGAGCAGTACAGGGCAGGAGTAGGAGTAGAGGAGGACAGGAACTCTCTGATGTGAGGATACGAGCAGCTGGGCTTGAGAGAGAGTATGAGGCAGACAGCCAGAAGTATCAGAGGGGTAGCCGTGTTAGTCTGGTTCTGTAGAAGCAGCAAAGAATCCTGTGGCACCTTATAGACTAACAGACATTTTGCAGCATGAGCTTTCGTGGGTGAATACCCACTTCTTCGGATGCTTCGCATTCACCCACGAAAGCTCATGCTGCAAAACGTCTGTTAGTCTATAAGGTGCCACAGGATTCTTTGCTGCTTCTACAGAACCAGACTAACACAGCTACCCCTCTGATACTTTATAATGAACAAAATATCTAATTTAGAACGATGGTATACATTTCAATTAAGTATTGTGGGGAAGGCAGGGGAAAACAAATTAAATGAATTAGTTGACAAAGTTTCTTTATATTTCAAATGCATTCCCCATAATATTCCCATCAAATATTTCACAAGAGGTCTCTGGATAAAATTTTTAAACCAACCTGTGTGATTTAGGAGTTTAAGTCCCATTGTCTTTCAATAAGATTTGCCTAACTTGTTTTTGAAAAAAATAGACTATATCATCAAGCAATTGCTCATACCAGAAAAACTGTGTTTTTAATGTCAGGGACCCAAACACAGAAATACATACAAATATAGGGGAAAAAAACCATTCATTTGGAAGAATCCAGAGATTAAAGACAAATATAGCAGAATATGTTGCAGTAATAGCACCAGAAAATCTTAAGAAACTTTTTTGGCTATTATGATAAATGTACAGCTGCAAAGGAAATATAATAAAAAAGACCCAGTAACCCAGTTAAGAAATATGGAGCCAGAATAAGTTTGAAGTCACAACATAATTGCTAAAATCCAGAGTTGTCTTGTTATCTAAACAAGTCTTGAGAGAGCCTTCTATGTAAATCTGATATAATATTTAAAATAAATACAATCAGTGTTCCTAGAAGTATAGGGTTACAATGATATGCAGAATATACAACTACTGTACATGCAATGATATGTGGATTGTATCTGGACCCTTTTTGTTCCTCTTTCTTGCTCTTTTCTTTTGTCTTGTACTCATGAGTGAATTTAGTCCCCACTATCACCTGCATATGATTAATACATTTGAATACATCAGATAATTCTTCTTCTGTAAAACAATCTGAATAATTTTCATGTGGTTTATTTAATCCATTGAAGTATTAGTTTAAAATATCCTAAAGGCCTTCAAGCATTATTAATACTTTACCAAATATGTATATCTTGTTAGCCTCAGCATTCATAATATCGTATATATATTTGCTCCAAATTACTATTTTGTTAGTATTTGGCATTGTGATACCTCTGGAATACTCTAATTATGATAAAAGTACACTGGAAGATTGTCTATTTTACTCCGATTGGGGTCTTTTCATTATTAAATTTTATCACAAAAAGGTAAAATTGAGAGCAAGTGAACAGTTACAAAACAAATATACTATGCCCTGATCACTATTTCAATATAGAGCAACCACAATTATTGTCCAAGAATTACTCCATTTCTAGTGGTCTAGTCATTTGAAATTAAAATATATTTATGGTTCACATTTATAATCATATCTGCAATTGCCATAATCTTATATTGAAATAAAATTGTAAATAATGCATTAGCCCTGAATAAGACACGTAATTTATACAGAGTAGTGAGTCTGCTTCAGTACTACGAGATCCCGCAGTATTGTTGGCACCTTCTGGTGGCAGGTGTCCGGTTCAGGTATTTGTTCCAAAGGGAGTTCAATTCTCTAATAAACCATAATTGGAAGTGGAGTTAGGGGAAAGCATACCCTAAAGAAGCTGAGGAATGAGGTTAGTGCTCCTAATGTCTGGCATAGTGAGGAGACCACCTCTTTCCCCAGCCCTTTAACTCTCATATGCGGTGTGGGCAGTGTGGTCACTGTCCTGGTCTGGAACCAGCTGTGAAGGGATGAGGGCTGATGGCAGCCCTCCACTAAATGGAAACAATTAAGGAAGAAGTCATGACCTGCACTATGAGTTATTGCCAGACAGTTGCCGGATGAGTTAAATAATAAACTTGTGACCAAATTAAACCATAGCTCTTGCATCTTGGCTTTGTTACATGTGAAAATGAGACTATGAAACCACAGAATACTTGCTCATCTTAACTTGAAACTTATTTATGTTCCTGGTTGGCTGCATTTTTGTGTGTGTTTGTTTTGTTTTGCTGTGCCTATGCTTAACAACAAATTAACAGTATGTTCAGAAGAATACGCCCTTCAAAGAAAGAGCTGGACAAGTGTTAGTTCCAGCACAGATACAAGATTAGGCAAGTAGGCTAGCTCAATTTATTTAAAGAAGCTTATGGATAAAGGAAGAGCATTCCTAACAGCAACTGTAGACATATTCTCCAGTCTAAGGCAGGACAGATATATATTTCCATTAATGATGAAAAATAATGCTAGATGTCTTATGTTAAGAAAAATATAGATCAAGATGTTAATACATCTAGCTGTACACACAGTAAATTAGTAGCTGTCTACTTCGTGTGCGTTGATGTGGTGGGTTTTGAATACATGGACTCAAAAGCTAGATAAACATATTCAGCAGCTCTAAGGAAAAAGCATGACGGATGACTTAGTTGTACATAAACAGGTAAATTGGGCAAGACGGTATGCTGAAAAAGAATTGATGATAGTGAAAAAGAAAGATGGCAGGGAAGTGTGTATGTGTATATACACACACAGAGTTATGTGATTAGTTATATGTGCTGCATATTCTATTTGGGATAACTAAATTACAGACAAATCTACATTAAAAACCTGTAATGAAAGAGGACAAGTCTCTTGGTGCTGAATGTCTGGAGTTGGGAGAAGCCAAACTAGTGGAACATTCCACGGTATAAACCATACATGGTAGGGTCTTTAAAAAAAAAACACAACACATTAAAGCTACAGTCAATCGAATCTACTGAATGTGAAAGATGTAACAGATGCCAAATAAATAAGCTTGTTCAACATGTATAATATAGGTATTATATATATATATATATATATATATATATATGTGTGTGTGTGTGTGTGTGTGTAAATCTGATATGATATATATATATAGAAAACCAATAAACCAGGACATGCCACTGCACATCTTAGAACAAGCGACAGATGTGTAGTCATGTTGTGTAATACATTACTGGAAGTCACTCATATATACTGTGCTTATCACTGTAATAAGAACCATATACAAATGATGTAAAATTTCATAGCTTGTAGTTATATTAAAGTAACTGTTTGAAACATAATGCTTACATTTAAAAACTGAAAGGACAGGAAATAATTTGGAGAGAGAACTTTAAACCAGGATGGAAGAAAAAAAAGATTTAATTAACAGTTTGATTTAAAGTAGACAAAAATGAAAAATGTTTAATCTGTAGGCTGTTAAAGAAAAAGTCTGAAATGTGTATGTGCATAGGAGAGAAATAACTGTCATTGAGAGTGATCAAGATGAAGAATTTGCTTCCCAGTCTCGGAAGAGGAAGGCTGGAATTGAGAAGGGTTCTGCCTAGTTAGCAATACCTCAGAGGCTGGGGTTGGTCAAAGGACAATGCCATTGTAGGATAAAACATTGTGCACAACTAGGTAGGTAGTATCGCCATTCAAAAGGAGATGAAGGGTTTGTTTTTCTGTAGATTTTCATATTTGCAGTGATTATCCCTTTCAGCTACATATGTCAAAGGAATTCAGGTCATGACCTGAACATGCCACACATGGTGCTACAGAAATGATACCCAGAGATAAAACTAGGCAATGTAACTGGCCTTTTCAGATCCTGCCAACAACTCAACTGCAGGTATCCCCTGGAGAACTGCGCCCAAAAATATACCTAGTGAATTCAGATGAATGAACCCTCAATCTCAGTTGAAAGGATAGATCAGTAAACTATTTCAGAATTATGTTTAATGAGGTATGCTTTATTATTCACCATATGCATAGTGAGAGCATGTATATATTGAAATGTACTAATACCAAAATATGTATTTTTCTTTTTATGCTTTTCAAGGATTCAGAGGCTTATCAATACCTGCCACCAACTTTCTAGATTCCATCAAGTAGACTGAGGTTCCCAAAGGGTCCCTCATTTATTTTTAATTGTCCTGAGTACTGAGAATTTCTCAGCAAAAAACAAAACAACCTCACACAACTTAGAGCATTGGTAAGCCTACAGAAAGGACTCCCAAAGCTGGCAACAATCATTGCTGGGAAATCTGAACTCTGCCTGCTAGATGATTTCTTTTGGGCCTGATTCTCATTCACATTAAGGCTCTTTACACTAATCTGGCAATGCAAAAGCCTCTTAAACTGAGTATAAATTCTGTTTCTTTCCCTTGAAAGTATATTGGTAATGTAAAGGGGACTACACAGAGAATAAGGTACTTTGCAACAAAGGAGAAGTAAAAACAGTCAGCATTGCTTGGCCAGGATAACAAAGGAAGTTAGAAAATATCTGAAGTGAGACTGCTGTAATATTTCTTCCTATGGGGTATCACTGAAGTATTGCTGAGGCATTCAGGGCAACTTGTATGTAACCTACAGAAACTAACAGATGTCTCTAGTGGGCTTGGGTTTGAGGGTTACTTGTAGGAAGAACCATGCACCACTAGAGTATGCCAACACTCACCCATTTGGGACTAAGACATAACATTCCTTAAAGTATTTCTATCACTCCTAACTTTCTTTAAACTGCCAGAGTAATGCTTCCTTCTCCTCACTTCCCCAGTTTACACAAGTTTACAGTATAGGGCTGGCTACAGTCAATCCTCCCTTAGTGACACACTGAAGGTCAAATACCAAACACTCCTTTCTACCTTTCTGAAGAGCAGGTTCTCATTCTAACCTTGGAAGGTTCCAATATATCAGACCTTGCAATCACAACTTTGTGTATGGAAAAACTATTTTAGATGGAGCCATTAAGGAATAGACCTGTGCTGAGATGATGCTTAGCCATGCCATCCCAGGGGATATGCCAGGAGTCACTGGAGCTCCTCAATATGCAGGGAAAGAATATCTGCTATCTCATCCTGTAGAAGGTTGCCATGGTGTCATCTCTGTGGTGAGCAGCTCAGCAGGCCACTGCAGAATGGGGACAAAGCCATGATCTTGTCTTATTGGGATGGCTAGCAGAGAGCAGTCCCTATGCTCAGTAAAGCTAGAAAAAAGCTCAGGAACTGCCAATATGCTTGGTTATTATTAATTATTATTATAGTAATTCTTAGATGTCCCAATTGAGACTAGGGACCTATTGTGCTGGGCACTGCACATCCTCTCATCCATGAATCTTCTATTTCTAAGTAATGCTGCTACCCCAAAGTAATGCTAATAAAACCTTTCTACTGCAAGCAAGCATTCAAAGCATTGGAGTATCACGGAGTATCGGTGTAAATATGGCCCGTGGCAGAAATGTAAAAGCTACGGACAATGAAATATTTCTCAGAGTGGGAAATCTGTTGGGGCTGTCTAGAAGCCTCCAGATTTGCTAGCAATCTTGAATTAGTTTATTTACACTCTGAGGGATATGGCTTTGTTCATTCAGATGGTGTGAATTTTCTACAGCTGGTGAGCCTCTCTATGCACAGTCATGTCTATCAACAAGATGTTTCATCTAAAATCAGCTAAGGGAATAGCTTGCAGCCACCTCAGTGCCTTAGGGTCTTTACTCTAAGAATCATGTGAATGGCACTCAAGGGGATATTCCATTATTAGGTTATCAGCTGCTCTCAATGGGCTCTATTGGTGGATTTTTTTTTCTGTTTTTCTCTGCAGAGTAAATTATATTAAAGCATCCCAATGGGAACTGTACAAGGCCAATTAAAGATCCTCAAAGGGAAGAATAAAAGCTTCACACATGGGAGACCACTTAAAATCCAACCTTGTCCATCTCTATCTTTAAATACGTTTCTGATTTTTCTCTATTTGGTTACTATCAGGCAACTGTTTGCTTTAAAGCCATTCACATAGGGGCTGATAATCAAATGAGAGTGCATCTTACTCGCCTCTTTTGTTTTCAAAGATTGACATTAAGTACATTGGATCTCCTCTTCAAAGTGACTATGTAAAAGATTTTGCTTCCAATGTGTATTAATTCTTATTTCTGTTTACTTTACTGACTCAATAAATTTGGCCCTGCAAACTCAACCTGGAATCTGAAAGTCAAGGTGAATTCTTCTGGTTCATACATCACAAAATAAAAAATAAAAATAAAAAAATAGAAACATTTATAATAGGAATTATGAGTTAGATCCACAAAGAGATGTCTGAGTCAGTGTTGAAATGCCTAATTTTTAGGTGCCCTGCCACCTCCTGGAATGCTCAGTCTCATGTTAGGTGCCCAGGTTCCCTATACAATGCATGGGGAGAGATAGACATCTACAAAGTGAATTCACAGAAGCCAGAAACCTGAGCAGGCAGCCACTTAAGATGACCAGTAGGAAATGCTGAGGAGAGTTAGGTGCCTATGGACAGGCCAGAGGGTCCCAGCTCACCCCATGACAGACCCCATATCCTGCCCTTGATGGGCTAACAGACCTATATTACCAGGAGTCTTGGTTCTTCCCACTCCCTGGAGCCCAGGTCCTGCAGGGTCTCCAAATAAGCTGGAGCATCTCCACTACCACAAGGTGTCACCAAGTGGCAGACAAATTTGATGATTAGGGCTCAACCAAATTCAGTCCATTTGGGTCAATTTCATGGTCATGAGATTTTTAAAATAATCAATTTCATGGTTTCAGAGGTTTACATCTGAAATTTCATGGTGTTGTAACTCTGGGGGGTCCCAACCCAAAAGGGGATTGGATGGGGGGGTAACAAGGCTATGGGCAAGGGCAGGGGGTCATAGAATTGCCACCCTTACTTCTGCACTGCAGCTGGCAGGGGTGCAGCCTTCAGAGCTGGGCAGCTAGAGAGCAGTGGCTGATGGCAGTGCGCCAAGTTCTAAAGCCAGCACCACCACTAACAGCAGCACAGAAATGAGGACAGCAGGGTATGGGGTGTGTGTGTTTCCCAGCAGCCTTTCCACCCAGAGGCTGCTGTCTCTCTGCCCAGTTTGGGGGCTGACAGTTGGAGCCACAGACTCTCCGCACAGGTCAGGGACTATCCCAGCCAGCAACCATAGAGCTTCCTGCAGTCAGGGGACGTTCCTGGAGGTGAGTCTGACCCAGCTCTGGGAGTGGCCCTGCAGGGAAAGAGGAAGTCCTTTCCCTCCCCAGTCCAGCCAGGACTAGCAGCTGGAGCCCAGCCCATGATAGGAGCCCCCAGCCCTGTCCCCCCACGCCAATAGCCAGATTTCATAGTTTCTGATGTGTTTTTCACAGCCGTGAATTTGGTAGGACCCTAATGATGATGGAATCTAATGTTGATTGTGAATTATGAGGATTCAGCAAACACTGTAAGTGAACACACATGTGAGGTCAAACCAATGCAAGAAATGCAAACACAGTTACTTGTGGGACAGGGTGTCCATGACAATTACATTGCCTTGGTTTGCACTGTTCACATTTTTCACATAAGATGTTAATGCACCTTGCTACAAAGAGGTTAATGGCAACAAGCAAGGCAGAGCCAGATTTGTCAATGTCATGGTTTCTTTCCAGTTGCTGGGGTCAAAGTGACATGCTTTCAAGCAAAAATTAAGGATTTCAATATTAGGAATCTTGTCCCACCATTTGACCCTGAAAACAGACTGAAGGCAGCACATATGGAACTAATAAAGTTTCCTAATGTGGGAGCAATATGTTGTCCATGTTTCATACGCATATAGAAGCACTGTGAGCATTAATGTCTGAAATCAGGGCCTGATGCAAAGCCAGTCTGAAAGCAGAGCCAGTCTTAAGGCAACCTAATGAGTACATCTGGCCTGTAGCAGACTGCCCGAGTGGCTACCCCACCTGACTGGTGTGAAATATCAGCACACCAGCTTTGAAACCTAGCAGCAGCAGCAGACTGGTGGCTGCTCAAATCATTCTCCCATGCCTGTGAGAGCACCTGGCTGTTCTCAGCCTTGCCACTGCCTTGTTCCAGTCCTGCAGCTGCCTTGCCTCATTCCAGCAAACCCAGTTCTGACTCCTGGCTCTGATTTCTGATTCTGGCTCTGACCCTTTGTTCTTGTCTCTGACACTAGTTTCCTATTCCAGGGTACCAACTTCTGCTCTGACCACCAGACCTGACTTCTGCTCTAATCAATAAGCATGTCCCAGTCTGACATAGAATGACATTTAGCTCAGTGTTTATTTTAGTGCCTCTATTGTTCCCTTGCTGTATGACTACATTCCAAATGCAGAGCTGACCTTGGCTATCAGATGGATAATCTCATAATCAACTGGTGGCATTCTGTGACAGCATACTTCCTAGGCAGCAAAGTTCTCCTTGGGCTAGAGAGGAGTGTTGTCGACCTTAATAACGGGGTATACAGGTCATCTCCTGGCACAGGTGGTATACTTCTTCAGTTTTCTTTAGTTTCTGATTGTGAAACCAAAGCGATTGAGTGTACAAGCAAAGTGATTTATACATTGAATATCATCAACTGAGTGAACAACAAATGCAGTCATCAGCAAATAAAAGCTTTTTAATGAGAAAATCTGTCACTTTTGTGAGAGCATGGAAGTGTTGCAGATTGAACAGTTTCCAGTGTGAAACTGGGTAAAATGCTCCTCTGTCAACGTCATGAATGCATCCATAAGCATAGCTGAAAAAAGGATGGAAAAAAGTGTGGGAGCCAGCACACAACCTTGTTGGGTGCCATAGGTGACTAGAAGGGATCTGATATCTTGTCATTTTTCACCACTCTGGCCATCACCCCATTATGGAAGTACTAAATGACAGAAACAATCTTTGCATCCAAAAATTAACATGAGTTTTCAGAGTCCCTAACAATTTATATATAGTGTCTTTGACTCCATAAAGACCACAGTTTTGCTTCCAATACTTGTCCTGAAGCTGTCTTTACTGTCCTGTTCAGACCAAAATCCACACTGAGACTCAGGGAGGACGGTTTCCACAAGGTAGGTGTCAAGACTATTCAGTATGATGCGTGCAATTGGCAGCTAAGAATAAACTGAAAAGAACTGATACTATGCTCTTTGTCTGGCAGCCAAGCATAATGCATGCCCTGAAGACTTCAGGGGACTAAAGCAGCTCAAGCCCTACCAGAAGTCATCAAGGTGGCAGAAAAGATAATGAGCTCAGAACATCAGCTGCACAACATACTGTCTAATATTTATTATAGCAGGGCGAGAATCCTGTCACAGTTAAGCCAATTTAAGTCCCTGTGTAGACTGATTTCTTTTGTCTACCTAGTTACCTCTCGGGGAGGTGGATTACCTAAGCTGATGGGAGAAATCACTCCTGTTCATGTAGGTAGTGTCTACACTGAAGCACTACAGTGGCATAGCTGTGCTGCTGTAGTGTTTTAAGTGTAGACAAGCCCTCATTTGCTCACCTCCTGTTAGGCTACCAAATCAATACTGGCCAGCAGTTCCTGCATTTACTTATTGATTGCCAGGCCCATGTGGGGTCTATACATCCCGTGACAATTTCCTTGTGCCAACCGTATACACTGAAGCACCAGATGAAGGAAAACATTACTTGAAAATTTCAAATTATGGGATGACTTTTTTTTCCTCTAAGAGGAGAAGCAAAAGTTTCATGACTATTCTAACAATGATTTATTGTGTAATTATAGCTTTCACTTAAGGGGGGTTAGCTAAATAGAATCTGTAAATTTTATTTGATAAGACTTGATCAAAGATATGTACCAGAATTGATAGTGACATTTTTTAACCTTGACCTTAAAGATGAAATATTGTGATAAAACAGGAGAACAAAAAATATTAATTCAAAATATTGATTCATGAACATTATGAAAAATATTTTCTCCTGTTTGCCTTTCCTAACTTACATATTTGTTTATTTGCTTTCAGGTCATGTAATACACTGGTCTTATTGTTCTTTACTGGAAGAGAGAGATTATGCTCCTACAACAGTTGAACACATTAGTGTACTCTGAAGACCAACACAATATTTTTAAGGTACCAACAGAAAAGAATAATTTTTTGTTTACATTTGTTAGAGTTCTTTTATGCTCTGAACAATAGTTTTTTTTTGTTTTTTTGTTTTTTTAAAAGAGGTACTTTTGCTTATGATTTGATATAGTCATGGTAAGGCAGAACAGAAGTAGAAGTGCCTGGAAGAGGTGGAGATCAAAATGGGGTATTTTACTTACCTAATATAAGGGCTCTCTATCACAACCTTTAATGTTCCAATTAAGGAGCACCAGATGTGAGTTAGTTTGGAACTCATCCATAATAAGCTACGTATTACCACTGAGTGATGCAATGATGAAAGGTTAAGTATTGTACATTGTATTTTGCCTTAAATTAAGGGATCATAGTTGGGGGAGATGCAAAGGGACACAACCCTAGCATAAGCACCAGGAGGTGTTGTGCCTGAAGTGAGCATAACACCTCCCACATTTCCAGACGACAGGGAGAATATGACAAACAGTACATTTTAAGAGACTGTAGCTTCAGCAGAGCTAGGTATAGAGGTGAATGTGGGCTATCCACTTTGGAGAATCTTACACTAAATATTTCTCTATAGCCCAATTCAATCAATTACTCATCAGTTCATTAAAATAACAGTTTCTAAAACCTAAACTTGTGTCTACAATTCTGCATGTCCAACAAAAAAAAATATCTAATTATCCAGTTAGCATATACAAATTGAAATTAAATGCACAAATTAGGAAATTTGCATAATTAAAATTAAGCACACAAAATTGCTACTATAAGTTTAGAGAACATTTTGGATGATATTGTGATAGATTCTTCACCAAAAGATTATCCACCAAAAATGTGACATTTATTTTATGAATTTGCCTGGGGCTTTAGGTGATTAGGCTGAGGCCACAGGATTTTTAGGGGAGGAGATGAAGGAGCACACCAAGTGACTGGTTTTAAAGCTTTATTAACCAAACAACATCGGTGAGTGCTGAGTGTTATTTATGTTACTTACAGGAAGGAAGCAAGCATTAGTGCCCAAGCCCTAACCCACTTTTATACTTACACGCGCACAACCCAAGACTGGCCAAGTCTGGGTATAACATAAGAATAGGGGGAAGGGTAGATGGGAGTTTTGTTTTGTGCTCAGGCTATTTAGAGTTTGCTGTTGATTTTTAACTTGCTTTAGCTTTCGAGGGGGCTTTAAGCCCTGGGTTGTTTTTTTTTTGTTGTTTTTTGTTTTTTGGAGGGGGCATTTTTGTTTAGGGATTTTAGTTTTTTTAATGCTTTTGGTGCCAGTCTGAACTGGCCTTTTTTGACTTAGGTTTTTTAAAACATACCAACTTTAGAGTTGCGAGACTTTTTTAAACTTACCAGCCTTTGCAATTTTTTTTTTTTAATTTTGCAACCCTCCCTTTAGGTTTGTTTGGTTTCGTGGGATTTGTGTTTGTTTTTTTAAAACAGGCTTTTGGCTGTTTGGCAGCAGGGAGCTTGTTTGTGTGTGTTTGCCTTGAGTGGCAGTTTTGTTTTTTTATTTTTGAGCCTAGCTGAACTGTTGAGTTAACCTGTTTGTGTTAGTTTGTTTTGGGGTTTTTTTTTGCCCTTTTGCAACCTGCAAAGGAATTTTTTACTTTAAACTTAAACCTTTAACCCTTTTTAAAATCCTTTCAAATACGTATAAAAGCATTAGCAATATATAATGCTGGTGCTTACCCAGGGGATCCTGCCATGGGAGGGGCAATTTTTTTGTGACAATATGGTCCTACATCCTAGATTTTCATACTCAAAAACTCAAAGCTATTTTGTACTTTCTCTCTCCAAAAATACTGAATGCTTATTTCATGTATTACATGGACATGGTCAACCACAATAAGCCCAAAATAGAACCTATTTTTCCTTATATGATTGCAAAGTTGTTATAACTTGTTTTCATCTACCTGACATCCTGTCCAAAACTGTGGCTGTGGACACCTCACATTGTTTAAAATACACAGCTTGAAAAGAAGAAATTTGAGTACAATTCTTTGTATAATTAAATCTCCAGTTACACGTCTCCAAGTAATAGAGCCCCCAAAATAAAATTAAAAAGACACTACACCCAACTGTAAGTCTCCACCTAAATCTTCCTTCACCATACACTAGGGGAAGCTGAAGCTAGTGCAGAGCAAACATGCCTATTGGCTGAAGTCCTGTCCCTCACCTATCAACTTATATCTTAACACAGATATAAGACTTAGGACAGGAAGGGATGTCCTGGGTCATTAAGTTCAGTCCCTTACTTTCACAAACCACCACATCATACAATTCCATTCATAGATGCAACTCATTTTAAAATAGTTTGATACATCTCCCACCCAATACTTCTATTGAGAGGCCGTTCTAGAACCTCACTCCTCTGATGGTTAGAAACCCTTTTAATTCCCAGCCTAGAAGTACTCATGGCCAGTTTATATCCAGTTGTTCTTGTGCCAACATTGTCCTTTAGCTTAAATACTTCTCTTTCCTTGGTGTGTACCCCCTTACTGTATTTATAGGGAACAGATCATACCCCTCCCAGCCTTTATTTTGCTAGGCTAAAGAAGCCAATCTGTTACTTTTTTTCCCCATAATATAGACTGTCAATTTGCTTGATCATCCTAGTAGCTCTTTTGTAACTGCCTGTGAGAAAAGATGATCTTTATAGCATGCTAGAAATGTAAATAATGCAGGGTGACAATGGTCCAAAGAGGGATGTGAATTCCAGAGTTGAAATGCCTTGCCAGCTGTTACCACATTTAAAGAGATGACTGTCACGCAACAAAGTGTAGCTCCATAAATGGCTTATTACAAGTCTAGTCTTGGAGTGACAAAGGCATGTACTGAGGTAGTGAGGTCAGCATCTGAAAGGAAATGTTGCACTCATATAGACAGCTGCAGAGAGAAACAAACTCTCTTTTTCACTACATCTGCTATTTGATTTTCCAAGAGCAATGCAGGATTTAATAAGCTCCAAAACTACAAGCATCAGTCGCAAAAGGTGGATAGACTCTCAGCCAGGAATGCCGATATTCTTACTTTTCTGGTTGTTTCACCCAACTGACCTTGTCTAGCCTGAACTTGGTGATTTCAAGAAGATAATTCATAGAGATAATTCTATGATGAATGCTTCAATGAATGTTTCTTCTCAAAAATACAGTAACCAACATCCCTTTGCTGTAGTTGTTAGCAAAAGATATCATTGGCAGCTGTAATCCTAAAGTGTGCCAAGTGTTCGTTTTTTACCATCTGCTTCTTGGGCTCTATACTTCAGATTCCCTCATTCTTTTCTATACAATTGACTCCATGTATGACCCATGCAGGTTATAAGCCATAGCTGGTTGCAAGCCATGGAGGGTCCCAGAGCTGTGGACGGTTGCTATACCTGGTTTTCCTAGATGTTAGTCTTCTCACTGATCTTTAATTCCAAAATTGCCATCACTGATTTAAGACTTTTTTCTTTGCTATGATAGATCTGAATCCCTAAATTACCACAAAAATGAATTATGCAGTCATGACATTATATTAATATATTTTGGAAGGCTGTTTGTCAACATTTTAAAAAAAGGCACATAATTGCATAATGATTAATGGTCATTTCCCCCAAAATTTGTAAGGTTAAAGATTTCAGAGACTTTTTTTAAAATCACAAAATCAACTTGCCTAACAATTTCACCAGGTAACCCCTAGTTCTTACTTTATATGAAGGGGTAAAAAACATTTCCCTATTCACTTTTTCCATATCATTAGTTCTCTGTACAAGTCCTCTGTTATCTTTAATATCTAAGACTCATACCTAATAATTTCTTTAGATCACTGGACAAATTGCAGTCCCCAGGAAATAAAAAAAAAGGAGAACAGTTTTAAATTTCCAAAGAAATCTTATCTGATTATTCCTGATCTCTCCCCCCAAAAAATAGCTGTCATGACCATATTTTAAGGAGATATTTTCCCTCATTTTTCCACTTTCAATTTAAGACAAAGTAATTAGATATTAGGGAGTCAGTTTTGTTCTCCTGCAAATGCTCACCCGAGTTGATATCCAATGAATATTCCAAGGATATTTCACTTTCTTCAGAGGAAGAAGAGAAAAGGGAAGTATTGCACTTTTGGCCGTGATTTTTGACTTAGCCTTTATAACTAAATTTTTAGTGTTTTCTTTGAGGCCCAATATACTTATTTAAATGGATGAGGAGATGAACAAGGAGGCTGAGTACAAAGGGAAGTTCACATAGGGACTAGTAGGGAGAGACTTGATCCTGAGGAAATGGATGGTATATTACAAGAAGACCAAAAAGCATAAGAAATGAATGCTTATAAACAGGGGCGGCTCTAGCTTTTTTGCTGCCCCAAGCACATTAGTCAGGCAGCCTTCAGCAGCTTGCTTGACTGCCACCCTCGCAGGGACTGGCAGGGCACCCCCCTCCGGCTTGCTGCCCCAGGCACACGTTTGGAGTGCTGGTGCCTGGAGCCGCCACTGCTCATAAAAGTGGAGAGTAGTCAGACTCTGGGTACTTGGCTGGATCCATACCTCCTATACCTCCATGTGCCCAGCAGAAAAGTTCCATAGCCCTGGCTCCCTGTCTTGTAGAAGATGATTGAGCAATCCCAGAGATTTTGACTCCTCCGTAGCGCAGCAGATGCATTGTGCTTGGCAATATTTTCTAAGCAAAAATAATCTTTTTTTAAAATGATCACTTATACTCATTGCAATACAGGATTATCCCCAGGTTTCGTGGGGCCTTCAGTAAAGTAATCTATGTGTGGGTCCTTATCTAGATGCTTCCCAACAATACCACATTCCTCCTTCCCCACCTCTAGGCACTTAAGACCACCTAATCTAGCCTACAAACTTCCCTCAAACTTTGTTTTTTTAGGTGGTGTGTCGAGGACACACAGCAAGGAAGCCACAGAGTTGATCCAAAAGTTAACTCTCTGATGGAGAGTTCTTCTATCTATACCAGGATTTAAATGGTACTGAAAATACGGGACTAGTGATGACACTTCTGCTTGGTGGGTTGGACATGTGTGCTGCATATAGTCATAGAACCACAGGACTGAAGAATCTTAAGAAGTCATCTAGTCCCTGCACTCATGGCAGGATTAAGTATCATCTGGACAAGCATTGGGCAACCTGTGTTCCACAGGCTGCACGCGGCCCATTGGGTAATTTGCTGGCAGGCCACCAGACAGTTTGTTTACATTTGCACAGATGCCCACAGCTCCCAGTGGCTGCAGTTGCTCATTCTCGCCATTCCCACAGCTCCCATTGGTCAAGAAAGGTGAACTGCGGCCACTGGGAGCTGTGGGCAGCTGTGCAAATGAAGACACACTGTCTAGTGGCCCACCAGTGGATTACCTTGAAAGGCCACATGTGGCCTGTGGGCTGCAGGTTACCCATCACTGATCTAGATCATCCCTGACAGGTGTTTGCCTAACCTGCTCTTAAAAATCCCCAGTGATGTAGGTTCCACAACCTACCTAGGCAATTTATTCCAGTGCTTAACAACCCTGGCAGTTAGGAAGTTTTTCCTAATATCCAACCTAAACTGCCCTTGCTGCAATTTAAGCCCATTGCTTCTTGACCTATCCCCTTTCAGTCTTCTCTTCTCCAAACTAAACAAACCCAGTTTTTTCAGTCTTCCCTCATAGATTATGTATTCTAGACCTTTAATCATTTTTGTCGCTCTTCTCTGGACTATCTCCAATTTGTCCACATAATTCCTGAAATGTAGTGCCCAGAACTGGACACAATACTACAGTTGATGCCTAATCAGTGTGGAATAGGGTGGAAGAATTACTTCTCATGTCTCCTTACAATACTCCTGCTAATACAGCCAAGAATGATGTTTGATTTGTTTTTGCAACGGTGTTACACTGTTGACTCATCTTTAGCCTGTTATTCACTATGACTCCGACCCTTTTCTGCAGAACTCCTTCCTAGACAGTCATTTCCCATTTTGTATGTGTGCAACTGACTGTTCCTTTGTAAGTGGAGTATTTAGGATTAGTCCTTATCGAATTTCATCCTATTTACTTCAGACCATTTCTCCAGTTTGTCCAGATCATTTTGAATTTTAATCCTATCCTCCAAAGCACTTGCAACCCCTCCCCGCTTGGTATTGTCTGCAAACTTTATAAGTGTATTATCTATGCCACTATCTAAATCATTGTGGAAGATATTGAACAGAATGTGACTCTGAACTGATCCTTGCAACACTCCAGTTGATAAGCACTTCCAGCTTGACTGTGAAGCACTGATAACTACTCTCTGGAAACAATATTCCAGACGGTTATGTACCCATCTTACAGTAGTTCCATCTAGGTTGTATTTCCCTAGTTTGTTTATGAGAAGGTCATGTGAGACAGTATCGAAAGCCTTACTTAAGTCAAGATATACCACATCTACCAATTCCCCCTATCCATGAGGCTTGTTACCCTGTCAAATAAAGCTATTAGATTGGTTTGACATTATATGTTCTTGATAAATCCATGCTGACTGTTATTTATCATCACTTTATTATCTTCTAGGTATTTGCAAACTGATAGCTTAACTTCAATACCTGGAAAGATAATAGAGCAAATTAATTAAGCAGACTGGTCTGTAATTCTCCAGGTTGTCCTTATTTCCTGTTTTATAGATTGGCACTATATTTGCCCTTTTCCAGTCCTCTGGAATCTCTCCCGCTAATGGCTCAGATATCTCCTCAGTAGGTATTCTTGAATATATTTCAACGGGTCCTGGTGACTTGAAGCTAGCCAACTCAGTAATTTTTAATTTGTTCTTTCCCTATTTGAGCCTCAAATCCTGCCTCATTTTCACTGGCATTCACTGTTAGATGTCCAATCATCAGTAACCTTTTTGGTGAAAACTGAAACAAAAAGGTCATTTAGCACCTCAGCCATTTCCATATTTTCTGTTACAGTTTCTGTACTCCCCATTTATCCTGTCCTTGGACTTCCTCTTGCTTTTAATGTATTTGTAGAATGTTTCCCTTTATGTCTCTAACTAGTTTAATGTCCCCCCTACCAAAAGGCACTTTTAGGGTCATATGCAGCTTTTCATGTTGCAAAGGGCTTATTACAGATTTACCACCCTTTTCTTAAATGTAAACATTAATTAGTAACAGAAAATGTACTTTTTTTTTACAAAGAAATTTTACTTAAGTCAAGGGTATTTACTTAGAAAATGGATGAAAGAATTGCAACTTGATGTCCCAGTGATGTATTGCACTCTTTACAAAAATATAAGTTTAAAAAAAATGTAATTCACACATTGTTCCTAGTAAAATAATTGAGGTTTCTTTTGCCAGTGTTGGTAGCAGATGGTGAATCTCAGTTGGATTTACTAGAGTTTTAAATACATGCATTCTGGCACAGTATTCCCCAGGTATTCTTTTTATTTCATCTTTTCATTTTCTAATTTCCATCCCTTTCAGGTGGAAATCACTTCAGTAAAATGGATAATTGGTTGTGCTTTGCAATGTTGAAGTGTTTGCCTCAGGTTATGGCAGTCTCTAAAATTAAGACAGAAAAAGTAGTACTTGGTCTTTTCTCCTTCTCTTTCAAACACCCTTTTATCAGGTTTTCATCTTCAATGGTGTCTAAAGTCATCTTTTTTGCCTTTAAAAAGTCTTTTTTCTGCTTTGTTTACCCTTTTTCCTCCTGCTTTTATTGTCCTAGTTAGTTCCACTTTTGCTTTCTCTTATATTTAGTCCTTCACATTTAAACCAAATTTTCAATGTCAACTTTATTTAATGGTCAAAGAAAAATCTAGAAGATGCAACCCTATTGATCAGTGCAGTTCCCACCACAAGTTACCAGTCAACAAGAAACATTCCATACCCTCTATAATTACAGACTTATCTGATTTTTCTTCTCAAAGAGTCACTCAGCGCATAGATTGCTGGTATTTCTTGGAATGTTAGACAAATGAATACTTAGACACAAATATACACTATATTCCTGTAACCTGACAAGAGCTCAGATATATCCAAATTTTACTCATTTGGATATTGCTACTAGTGTCACAGTTTTTGTTGCTATATTTGACATACACAAAGCTAAAATATTAACTATTAATAATTAACTTAAACTCAACTACAATATTAAAGATGCTTTTTTATTAATTAGTTTTATTCATAGCATGTGTAAGACTAAGGTACACAGACTCACCAGTGGGTTACATGTCTTATTCAATGGATCTCCTTCAGAAATGTGGGGTGAGATTCTGAATGGCACCTCTTAGGTCTTGTATATACTGGCAGAGGCATGTAGGGTACATGTAACTACACACTGAACTGAAAGTCAGGCTGTGTCCACACTGTGATGTGTAGCTACACTTAACAGTAAAAGGCTCTGGCAGTGACTCCCCACTGACAGAGGCTTTTCCTGCTGCCCCCCCAACCCTTGCCAGGGCCTTCCTTCACCGATGGAGACTTTCACTGTGATGGGGGAAGTATCCAGTGCTGAGGAGGCAGTGGGACACTAATAGCATTGTACCTGTGAGACGCATTGATCGTGTTTGTAGAGAACCATAGACCATAAAGGACTCTGGCACCTCTGCTCACTTTACTGCTTCACTGTCTAACCCTGCTATTCTGGCATGTCTGTACTTCATACGCTGCCATAAGTGCAGATGCACTTAGAGTCCATCAGATGGAGAGACTGAGGATCTAGATGGAGGATCTTGCCTTGCTGCTGCAAAAACATGCCTGGAGATGAAGGAAGCCTGTTGCTGACTCCATCCAATAGCTGAGGCATGTCTGTGTTCCATTGCTGCATTGACCAAACTTGGGCAATCGGGATTACCCTTCCCCTGTTCTTATGCATCTTCCCCACTCTCTGAATCAATAGAAAGGGGGCGAGGAGGAGAGTATACAGAAGTCTCTTTCCCCCACAGGAAAACATCTGAGATGGGTTGATTGTCTTTCCTTGCTCTTGAACTCTTTGTTGAACCTACTTGCAAACAGATCTGTACTGGATTGACCCCAAATGGAGAAAATATTTTGCACCACTTGATCCATCAGGGACCATTTGTGCATCTGAGAACTGCCTCTGCTAAGCCAATCTATTGGCAACGGGCCACATTATTGTTCCCTTCTACATGCAGAGCTACCAGGTGAGCATAAGTGCAAAACAATAGTCATACTGAGAGAGGCCATGGTCCAACCAGCCCATGATCCTATCGTCTTACAGTGGCAGGTACCAGATACTTCAGGGGGAATGATCAGCACCTGGTAGTTACGGAGTGATCCACCCCGTCTTCCACTCCTGGCTTCCTATCTTATTTTTGTATCATGGGAAAAGGTAAATAATACTTCTCTATTCACTTTTTCTACACCATTCATGATTTTATAGACCTCTATCATATCCTCCTTTTGTTGTTTCTTTTCTCATCTAAACAACCCTAATCATTAGTTTTTCTCTTGTACTGACACGTTTCCATACCCTTGATCATCTTTTGTTGTCCTTCTCTTTTCAATTCCTCTCTATCCTTTTTTAAATAGGGTGACCAGCACAGCAGTGTTCAAGGTGTGGGTGCACCAGGGATTAATATTATGGCTTTATGACATTTCTGTCTTATTTTCTATCCCATTCATAATAGTTCCTAGCATGTTCTTAGCCTTTTTGACCTCTGCCGCTCACTGAGCAGAAGTTTCCAGAGAATTAACCACAGTGACTCTAAGATCTTTCTTGGGTGGTAATAGCTAATTTAGAACCAATCACTGTTTGTGGATAGTTGGATTTTTTTCCCCCCCAATGGGCATTACTTTTTAACTTACCAACACTGAATCTCATCTGCCATTTTGTTGCCCAGCCACCAAGTTTTTTTTGAGATCCTTTTTAAATCTTTGCAGTGAGCTCTGGACTTAACTATCTTGAATCATTTCATATCATTTGCAAACTTTGCCACTTCACTGTTCATCCCTTTTCCAGATCATTAATTAATATGTTGAAGAGCACAAGTCCATGTACAGATCCTTGGGGAATCTTGCTGTTCACTCCTGTCCACTGTGAAAACTGACTTTTTCATCATTACCCTTTGTCTCCCATCTTTTAACCAGTTCCTTCTAGCCCCATGACTGCTTAGTTTGCTTCAGAGCCTTTGATGAAGGACCTCATCAAAGACTTTCTGAAAATCCAAGTATGCTACATCAGTGGACTGCTCTTATCCACATTTGTTGACTCTCTCAAAGAATTCTAATAGACTGGTGAAACAGGATTTCCCTTTACAAAAGCCATGTTGACTCTTCCCCAACATATCATGTTTGTGTCTGATAAATGTTGTTCTTTACTATAGTTCTATCAATTTGCCTGGTATTGCAGTTAAGTTCATCAGCCTGCAACTGACAGACTTGCCTCTGGAGCTTTTTTTTAAACAATCAGTGTTACACTAGCTACTTTCTAGTCCTTTGGTACAGAGGCTGGTTTCAGTGATAGATTATGTATTACAGTTAGTTGTTCTGCAATTTCATATCTGTGTTCCTTCAGAACTCTTGAGTAAATATCATGTGGTCCAGGTGACTTATTACTGTTTAGTTTAACTATTTGTTCTAGAACCTTTTCTATTTATACCTCAGTTTGGGATAATGCTTCAAATTTGTCACCCAAAAAGAATAACTCTGATGTGAGTATTTCCCCACATCCTCTACAGTGAAGACCAATGCAAAGAATTCATTTAACTTGTCTTCCTTGACTGCCTTGTCTTACTTGACTGTTCCTTTAATACCTCTGTCATCTAGTGGTCACACTGCATGATAGGAAGCCTGCCAGTTTCTAATGTACTTTTTATTGTTACTGTTTGTACATTACTATTACGTTTTGCATGTTTAGTAAGTTTCTCATATTCTGTCTTGGCCTGCCATATAATACTTGTATATTTTACTTGCCAGAGATTGTGCTCCTTCTTTTCCTCATGTTTTGATTTCCAATTTTTAAAGGATGTCTTTTTGTCTCTCAAGGCCTCCACTACTAGCCATGGTGGCATTCTTGTGTCCTTCTATTGGCTGTTGCGCTATACATTTAGTCTGTGCCTCTGTTATATAGTGTTTAAGTGATCTCCATGCTTTCCCACATTTTACCCTCATTAATATTTTTTAATTTCTAACTAGCGCCTTCATTCATATGCAGTTCCCCATTTTAAAATTAGTTATTACTGTGGTGAGGTTTTTTTGTACTTTCACCATACAAGGATGCTAGATTTAATTGCATTATGGTCACTATTACTGAGCAGTTCAGCTATAGTTGTCTCTTGGATCAGATTTTGTACTCCACTTAGGACTAAATCAAGAATTGTCTCCCCTTATGGGTTCCGGAGCTAGCTGCTCCAAGAAGCCATCATTTATGGTGTCTAGAAAATTTTATTTACATAGTCAATATGAAGATAGTTGAAACCCCCCATTATTATTGGGTTTTCTGTGTTTTTGTAGCTTCTCTAACCTCCTTTAGCATTTCACTGTCACCATCCTGGTCAGATGGTCAGTAGTACATTCCTACAGCTATATTTCTATTTATAGATAAAACTGTTTGATTCATTTAAGATTTTCATCTTAAGAATAGTGTCACTCCCCACCTGCTCTGTAATTCCTATTTATGTTGTACTGCGGTACTACTGTGTTCCATTGATTATCTTAATTCCAACAAGTTTCCATGACACCTATTATATCAATCTCTCATTTAATGCCAGGAACTTTAGTTCACCCATCTTAGTATTTAGACATCTAGTATTTGTACATAATCACTTGTACATTTTTTCAATATTGAGTTACTTGCTTTCATGTGTTATGCTTAATGGCACTTTTTTTTTTTTACATTCGACTGTTACTCACTAGCTCCTACCTGTTCTTCACCAACTTATTTCCTATCCTCAATACTTGAATATGGAGTTCCCTCTTTAATCAATAATCCCAATTCATCAGTCCCTGCCCGAACCGTGTGCTTCTCCACCCCTGTTGGTTTTCCCCCAGCCCTTAATTTAAAAAAATCCTCTACAACTTTTTTAATTTTATGTGCCAGCAGTCTGGTTCCATCATGTTTAAGGTGGAGCCCATCCCACCTATACAGCCTATTCCTTTCTCAAAACATTCCCCAGTTCTTAATAAACTGAAATCCCTCCTCCCTATGCCATTGTCTCTTCTATGCATTTAGACTTTGTAGTTCTACCTGTCTTACTGGCTCCGTGCGTGGAACTGGAAGCATTTTGGAGAATGCTACCATGTCCTGGAGTCTAATCTCTTACCTAGCAGCCTAAATTTGATCTCCAGGACCTCCCTACCCTCCTCTCTACCTCTGTTTCCCTATGTCACTAATAGCTCCATGTACCATGACCACTGATCCTCCCCAACACTACCTATAAATGCTATCTAGGTATCTTGTGAGATCAGCTACATTTACACCTGACAGGCAATTCACCAGGCAGTTCTCAGTCAAACACAACTAGCTCTGTTTCTAATAGAAAAGACGGTTACTCACCGTTGTAACTGTTGTTCTTCGAGATGTGTGGCTCATATCCATTCCAGTTAGGTGTGCGCACGCCGCGTGCACGCTCGTCAGAAGATTTTTACCCTAGCAACACTCGGTGGGTCGGCTGGGCGCCCCCTAGAGTGGCGCCGCTATAGCGCTAGATATATACCCCTGCCGACCTGTCCGCTCCTCAGTTCCTTCTTGCCAGCTACTCTGACAGTGGGGAAGGAGGGCGGGTCTGGAATGGATATGAGCAACACATCTCGAAGAACAACAGTTACAATGGTGAGTAACCATCTTTTCTTCGAGTGATTGCTCATATGCATTCCATATGACCGGTGGGGTCGGAGTGAGATGTGGCATAATGTAAGACTGCTGAGCCAAAGGCTGCATCGTCTCTGGATTGTTGCACCAATGCGTAGTGGGAAGCAAAGGTGTGAACGGAAGACCAGGTAGCCGCCCGACAGATGTCCTGGATGGGGACATGGGCCAGAAAAGTGGCAGAAGAGGCTTGCACTCTTGTAGAGTGAGCGGTGAGATTGCTAGCCTGAACCTGAGCAAGCTCATAGCATGTCCTGATACATGATGTCACCCAGGACGAGATCCGCTGAGAAGAGACTGGCATGCCCTTCATGCGATCCGCTACCGCCACAAAGAGTTGGGGCGAATGCCGAAAGTGTTTCGTTCGCTCTATGTAGAAAGCTAGAGCCCTACGAACGTCCAGGCTATGGAGCTGTTGTTCCCGGCGTGATGCGTGCGGTTTTGGAAAGAAAACTGGGAGGAAGATGTCCTGGTTTACATGAAAGGCAGACACCACCTTAGGAAGGAAGGCGGGGTGTGGCCGAAGCTGCACTTTGTCCTTGTGGAAGTTGGTATACGGCAGGTCAGCCGTTAGGGCACGAAGCTCAGAGACTCGCCTCGCTGAAGTAATAGCAACGAAGAAGGCTGCTTTCCAGGACAAATAGAGAAGGGAACACGTGGCCAAGGGCTCAAAGGGGGCTCCCATAAGCTTGGCTAAGACCAAGTTCAAATCCCAGGTAGGAGTTGGGCACCGTACCTGTGGGTACAATCGTTCTAGCCCCTTAAGGAAGCGGGAAACCATCTGATTAGAGAAGATGGAACGTTCCCCTATGCTGGGCCTAAAGGCGGAAATGGCCACCAGGTGCACCTTCAAGGAGGAGACCGTGAGGCCTTGCTCCTTGAGAGACCAGATATAGTCCAAGATCTTAGGAATAGGCACCAGGAGGGGATTGAGATCTTTCTGATCACACCATAGGGTGAAGCGCTTCCACTTGGCGAGGTACGTCGACCGAGTGGAAGGTTTCCTGCTTTCCAGCAGCACTTGCTGCACTGCATCAGAACAGTCGCGCTCCGCTCGGGTCAGCCACGCAGGAGCCAAGCTGCAAGGTGAAGGGACTGCAGGTCCGGGTGGCGGAGCCTGCTGAAGTCCTGCGTTATGAGGTCCGGCCATAACGGAAGAGGAACGGGATCCGCCACTGATAGGTCGAACAGCAGGGTGTATCAGTGCTGTTTCGGCCATGCCAGAGCAATGAGGATAAGGTGGGCCCTGTCCCTCCGGAGCTTGAGAAGCACTCTGTGTATGAGGGGGAACGGAGGGAAGGCATACAGCAGGTGATTCGTCCACAGGAGGAGAAAAGCGTCTGAAAGGGAGCCCTGGGAGCGTCCCTGGTAAGAGCAGAACCGGTGGCATTTCCTGTTCTCTTTGGAGGCAAAGAGGTCTATTTGGGGAAACCCCCACCTCTGGAAAACTGTGTGAATGACGTCGGGACGAATCGACCACTCGTGAGAGAGGAACGACCTGCTGAGATGGTCTGCCAACGTGTTCTGCACTCCCGGGAGAAAGGATGCTACTAAATGTATGGAGTGGGCTATGGAAAAGTCCCACAGTTGCATCGCTTCCTTGCAAAGCAGGGAGGAACGTGCCCCGCCCTGCTTGTTTATGTAGAACATTGTTGTCGTGTTTTCCGTGAAGACGGACACGCAGCGACCTTGGAGATGGGCCCGAAAGGTCTGGCACGCCAGGCAAACCGCTCTCAGCTCCCTGACGTTGATATGCAGGGCCAGCTCGTGGGGAGACCAGCGGCCCTGCGTGTGTAGGCTGTCGAGGTGCGCACCCCACCCCATCGCTGAGGCGTCTGTGGTCAGCGCGATGGAGGGGTGGGGAGGACGGAATGGGACTCCGGCACACACTACCTCCGGGTCCAACTACCATCTGAGGGAGTCTAGTGCAGACTTCGGGATCGTGACCACCGTGTCTATGGAGTCCCTGTGCGGACGGTACACAGACGCGAGCCAGGTTTGAAAGGCTCGAAGTCAGAGCTTTGCATACAGGGTCACGAAAGTGAACGAGGCCATGTGGCCAAGCAGGCTGCGGCAGGTGCGCACCGACGTTGTCGGAAAGGACTGGAAGCTTCGAATGATGGAAGCTATGGTCTGGAACTGAGGCAGAGGAAGGCAAGCGCGGGCCAGATCTGAGTCCAGGATCGCGCCAATGAATTCTATCCTCTGCGTTGGCGTCAAGGTAGACTTCTCAGCATTGATCATGAGGCCGAGGTTGCGAAAGAGATCTGTGATCTCGGACATGTGCTGCGACACCTGCTGCTGGGACGTTCCGCGGATCAGCCAGTCGTCGAAATACGGGTAGACATGTATCCGACGACGGCGGAGGGCTGCGGCGACTACCGCCATGCACTTGGTGAAGACCCTCGGTGCCGTAGAGAGGCCGAAGGGGAGCACCGTAAACTGGTAGTGCTGGTGGTTGACGGCAAACCGAAGGTAGCGTCGATGAGGGGGGTAAATGGCGATATGGAAGTACGCGTCCTTCATATCGAGGGCGGCAAACCAGTCTCCCGGATCCAGGGAGGGGATAATGGTCCCCAGGGTTACCATGCGGAACATGAGCTTCACCATGAATCTGTTGAGCTCTCGGAGGTCTAGAATTGGTCGCAGACGCCCCTTTGCCTTGGGGATTAGGAAATAGCGGAAGTAAAAACCCCTGCCCCTCAAGCCTTCTGGCACCTCCTCTATGGCACCCAAACTCAACAGAGTCTTGACCTCTTGCAAGAGGAATTGCTTGTGAGAGGGGTCCCTGAAGAGGGACAGGGAGGGGGCGAAACAAATTGGAGGTGGTAACCAGATTCCACCGTGCGAAGCACCCAGCTGTCGGATGTTATCTGGGACCAAGCCGGTAGGAAGTGGGAGAGACGGTTGGAAAATAACGGGGAAGGATCCGGTAACGAAACTGATGGGCCATCCTCGGGCGTCCCATCAAATGTTCTGCTTCGATCCTGAAGCAGGTTTTGGCGGTTGGGGCTGGTTCCCCTGGTTGCCCGACTGTCTCCGCCTGTTCACCCTGCCGCGGCACCTGTTATCTGGTCGCGGCCTGGGCTGATTGTAAGGGCGGTAGGGCTGGGGCCGGAAGGACCTTCTCTGGTCACCAGGGTATGCATGCCTAAGGAACGGATCGTGATGTGACCATCCTTAAGGCTCTGCAGCCTTGGGTCCATCTTCTCCGAGAAGAGACCTTGACCGTCGAAAGGCAAATCCTGAATTGTCTGTTGTAATTTAGGTGGGAGCGTCGAGGCCTGAAGCCACGAAATGCGTCTCATGGTTATACCAGAGGCCAAGATCCTCGCCCCCGAATCCGCCGAGTCCAGTGAGGCCTGGAGGGCCGATCTGGACGCTTTCTTACCCTCCTCCAAGAGGGCCGTGAACTCCGGACGGGAGTCCTGTGGCACAAGCTCGGTGAACTTAGCCATAGACACCAAGGTATTATAGGTGTATCTGCTCAAAAGGGCCAGCTGATTGGCCACTCTCAACTGAAGTCCACCGGCTGAGTAGACCTTACGGCCTAAGAGGTCCATGCGCCTTGCTTCTTTTGACTTAGGCGCTGGTGCCTGTTGGCCATGCCATTCACGCTCGTTGACTGATTGGACTACAAACGAGCAGGGTGAGTATACAGATAGTCATAGCCCTTGGACGGGACCATGTACTTCCTTTCCACTCCCCGAGCAGTCGGAGGGATCAAGACTGGTGACTGCCATATGGTATCAGCATTGCGCTGAATAGTGCGGATAAACGGCAGCGCCACCCGAAGGGGCGCATCCGCCGATATTATATTCACGACTGGGTCGTCATCTTCCGCCACCTCCTCAACCGGCAGGTTCATGTTCTGGGCGACCCGCCTCAACAAGTCCTGATGGGCCCGAAGGTCAATAGGAGGAGGGCCCGAGGAGGACGTTCCTGCAACCACCTCATCAGGGGAGGAGGAGGAGGAGGACAGGCCCGGTACCAGAGGGTCCTGCGGGGGCTCTGAGAGCGGCTGTGGAGCCTCTACCATGAGAGGAGGCTTAGGAACCTCGGACACCAGTGGCACCTCTTCCACGTCCGTGGGAGGGGGCTTGCTAACCATGGCTTCCGGCACTCGATGGTCAGAGGGCCTGGAACGCTGAGTCGCAAGTGGGGCACCTTGTGCCTCGTGGTATGCCCACGGAGTCCAGAAAGCCCATTGAGGAGGGCCTTGGTCCTGGCCTTGAGGCTCAGTCTGCTGGTCAGCAGCACTGTCGGCATGGGAGGAGACGGATGGTTGTCTCGAAGGCCAAGGCAGTGCCGAGAGGCTGTGCGACGGAGCCGCTGAGCCTGCCGTTCTGTCCCTGGATGGTACCAGGGAGCGGTGCCGCTCTTGGCAGTGCCGGGAGTGAGACCGGGACAATCTACCATGCCGGTGCTGGGAGGTCGACCGGGATCTCGAGTCCCTACGGCGAGAACGGCTGTGGGACGAGCGGTATCGAGAGCTGGATCGGTGCTGATATCGCCTGTCCGGTGACCGGAATCGGGAGCGTCTCTGCAAGTACAACCAGTACCGCGATGGAGAGCGGTACCGGGACTGCGAGCGGTGCCGAGATCGAGACCGGCTTGAGCGGGAGCGTCTCCAAGACCGAGATCTGGAGTGACGTCTGTCCTGCTGAATAGGGGAAGGAGGCCTCATTATGGCCGGCTTGCCCACTGATTTAATAACCCGCACCGGCGGCGCCGGGGGTTGAGGCTGCGTTGGCTCCGACAATGCAATCAGCTCTCTTGCCGTCGAAAAGGTCTCTGGCGTTGATGGGAGAGCGAGCTCAACCTTGGTGTGCACCGGGGAGCAAGGTGGAACCGGACTCGACGGCTCTTGGGGTGCCGGAGTCAACGGTACAGCGCTAGCAGCTTGCGCTGGTGGTGCCGGAGGTGGCGGTGCCGGCGTCGGTGCCGAAGGTTGGCTTACAGGTCTAGGCGTAGAGACCTTCTTGGATGAGGCCGGTGGCGCCTTGCGTTTCCCCGAAGGAGAAAGGGAACGGTGCCGGGGAGCCAGTGCCGGCTGCTGTTTTCACTGGACGTTGGTACTGGAACGAGCTGGAACCGAAGGAGCACTCCGCACCGAAGCTGACTGCGGGGCAGGCCGGTGCCGGCGCCGCAGGGCTAAGTGCCGACTCCATTAGGAGCTGCTTCAAGCGAAAATCCGGCTCCTTTTTTGTTCTGGGCTTGAAGGACTTGCAAATGCGGCACTTATCGGGAAGGTGAGACTCTAAGCACCTCAGGCAAGATTCGTGAGGGTCTCCAACCGGCATCGGCTTCTGGAAGGCCGAGCACGGCTTAAATCCCGGCGCCTTGGGGATGGGCCCGCACCGGGGTGGGGAAAGAGAAGGGGTCAGCCCCCCAATTTCCCCGTAAACTATAAACTAACTACTACTAAACTCAAAACTAAACTTACCTATACTAAAAATTCGAACTATATACAATAAGTAGATAGAAAACAAACGAGAAGCTAGGGCTGTGGAAGACAGCAGTGCTGCGCTCCACTGTTCCAACGACCGTTACGGGCGGTAAGAAGGAACTGAGGAGCGGACGGGTCGGCAGGGGTATATATCTAGCGCTATAGTGGCGCCACTCCAGGGGGCGCCCAGCCGACCCACCGAGTGTTGCTAGGGTAAAAATCTTCCGACGAGCGTGCATGCGGCGCGCACACACCTAACTGGAATGGATATGAGCAATCACTTGAAGAAGAATCCCGTTATTATGCCCTAGATCTTCCTAACAAGTGGGGTCCCCAACTCCAGGGGAATATTATCAGTGAGAGATGATATCATGACATCCTCTGGAAGGTGGTCCCCAACTATAGGATAGCTTCCCTCTGCTCCACCTTGATTCTCTCCTGCCCAGACACATTCATCTTCATTAACTGTAGAGGGCTATCAGACAGCAGGTGAGCTCACTCTGGTTTATGAAACTTCGTCTCCCTCTTCCTCCAGTTCAGCCACTTTGGCCTAAAGAACCCATATTCTGTCTCTGAGGGCCATGAGTTACTTGCAACACATACACACACACACACCACTTGTCCATGAGGCAGTTAATATAGTAGTGGTGCTGTACTACCCAGTGCAATAAACTGGGTAGCCCCCAACCCACCACTGGTCTTTTGACTGCATTTTTTTTATTTGTGTGGCTTCTTTATGTAGCCTATGTTTAGGGCATGTTTGTTAAGGGTACTGAATATTTCCCTTCTGTCAGTTAATTTTCTTGGGGACTTGGTGCCTTTCTACTTATTATAATCCCTCAACCTCCTTCCCCTGCTGCCAAACACTCCCTGCAGCCAAAATTCTCCTTACTTTGGAAGCTCATTCAATCACTGAGCTCTCGCTGCTTGAGAAGGGGCTCTGCAGGAGGCTTCTAAATTTATACCTATGGTCCATCTCCTTCCATCCTCTATTGATAATTGGATCCTGGCCTCTACTGGGTATCCCTATGGTCAAGCAGAATCACTAACAAATGATTACTCAGTTGCCACTGTACCTAGTTCCACAGATTAACTATCTGAGCACATAACTGGGAAGAAAGGACACCTACTTTCTTGTTGACATAATATATAGTGGTGCTTATCTGTTGCTACGTGAACAATCTTCCCCTTTCTGTGAGGAAGAAAAGATCTGAGACCCAGTATGGCATAGGAGTGGAAATGCATAATAGTGCTGGTTGTGCAGACTTAAGGAAAACCAGATCTAGGGAAAGGCTTAGTGCTGTACCCCTGGGTTGTGAGGTGCAACGGGGAACCAGCTTAGGTTTCAGAGTTAGAACTGCAAAGGCCAAGTCTGAATGGGACCCACAGGATCTGGCACTGCTAACCATGAGTGGCTTTTCACTCACTTTTCTACAGAAGCAACACAGCCACAATCAATGATGTGATCCTAGGATCCTTAGCCACTGATCAGACAGACCAGGTATGGCTTTAACAGGAGGAGCTGACGAAACAGGAACAAGAGCTCCAACTAATGAAGATCCCAATCCCTGGGGATCCTTTAGGCACCTTAGCTTTGCTGTAAGAGGCAACTAGAACTGAAACAGGCTTTAGTCTTCGGATCTAATGATCTCCCCAAACCTGACAGTTTAGCAGAAAGAGTATCTTTAAGCAAGACATTTTACAGTCTATTCTGCTTCTCCTGATGCACTCTGGGTGTGAAATCTAGCATACAGAAAAGACAAGGGGACATTTAAGGCATCTAACCTGGCTGTCAAACATTGACAAGACAGGTGGGCAACAAAGTAAGATTCTTAAAAACTGGCTTCCTCTTATTTGGTTCCACCATCTCATGGAACCAATCCAAAAACTGTACCAACTATACTATAAAACGACCTTAAATTACACTAACACAAAAACAAACTATCATAGAATCATAGAATCATAGAATCTCAGGGTTGGAAGGGACCTCAGGAGGTCATCTAGTCCAACCCCCTGCTCAAGCAGGACCAAACCCAACTAAATCATCCCAGCCAGGGCCTTGTCAAGCCTGACCTTAAAAACCTCTAAGGAAGGAGATTCCACTACCTCCCTAGGTAACCCATTCCAGTTCTTCACCACCCTACTAGTGAAAAAGTTTTTCCTAATATCCAACCTAAACCTCCCCCTCTGCAACTTGAGACCATTACTCCTTGTTCTATCATCTTCTACCACTGAGAACAGTCTAGATCCATCCTCTTTGGAACCCCCTTTCAGGTAGTTGAAAGCAGCTATCAAATCCCCCCTCATTCTTCTCTTCTGCAGACTAAACAATCCCAGTTCCCTCAGCCTCTCCTCATAAGTCATGTGCTCCAGCCCCCTAATCATTTTTGTTGCCCTCCGCTGGACTCTCTCCAATTTATCCACATCCTTCTTGTAGTGTGGGGCCCAAAACTGGACACAGTACTCCAAATGAGGCCTCACCAGTGCTGAGTAGAGGGGGATGATCACATTCCTCGATCTGCTGGAAATGCCCCTACTTATACAACCCAAAATGCCATTAGCCTTCTTGGCAACAAGGGCACACTGTTGACTCATATTCAGCTTTTCGTCCACCGTAACCCCTAGGTCCTTTTCTGCAGAACTGCTACCCAGCCATTCGGTCCCTAGTCTGTAGCAGTGCATGGGATTCTTCCGTCCTAAGTGCAGGACTCTGCACTTGTCCTTGTTGAACCTCATCATATTTCTTTTGGCCCAATCCTCTAATTTGTCTAGGTCCCTCTGTATCCTATCCCTACCCTCCAGCGTATCAACAACTCCTCCCAGTTTAGTGTCATCTGCAAACTTGCTAAGGGTGCAGTCCACACCATCCTCCAGATCGTTAATGAAGATATTGAACAAAACCGGCCCCAGCACCGACCCTTGGGGCACTCCACTTGATACCGGCTGCCATCTAGACATGGAACCATTGATCACTACCCGTTGAGCCCGACCATCTAGCCAGTTTTCTATCCACCTTACCGTCCATTCATCCAGCCCAGACTTCTTTAACTTGCTGGCAAGAATACTGTGGGAGACTGTATCAAAAGCTTTGCTAAAATCCAGAAATAGTACATCCACTGCTTTCCCCTCATCCACAGAGCCGGTTATCTCGTCATAGAAGGCAATTAGGTTAGTCAGGCATGACTTGCCCTTGGTGAATCCATGCTGACTGTTCCTGATCACTTTCCCCTCCTTTAAGTGGTTCAGGATTGATTCCTTGAGGACCTGTTCCATGATTTTTCCAGGGACTGAGGTGAGACTGACTGGCCTGTAGTTCCCTGGATCTTCCTTCTTCCCTTTTTTAAAGATGGGCACTACATTAGCTTTTTTCCAGTCATCCGGGACCTCCCCCGATCGCCATGATTTTTCAAAGATAATGGCCAATGGCTCTGCAATCTCATCGGCCAACTCCTTTAGCACCCTCGGATGCAGCGCATCCGGCCCCATGGACTTGTGCTCGTCCAGCTTTCCTAAATAGCCCCGAACTACTTCTTTCTCCACAGAGAGCTGGTCACCTCCTCCCCATACCGTGCTGCAGAGTGCAGCTGTCTGGGAGCTGACCTTGTCTGTGAAGACAGAGGCAAAAAAAGCATTGAGTACACTAGCTTTCTCCACATCCTCTGTCACTAGGTTCCCTCCCTCATTCAGCAAGGGGCCCACACTTTCCTTGACTTTCTTCCTGTTGCTAACATACCTAAAGAAACCCTTCTTGTTACTCCTAACATCTCCGGCTAGCTGCAACTCCAAGTGTGATTTGGCCTTCCTGATTTCACACCTGCATGCCTGAACAATACTTTTATAGTAAGCTGTCCAAAGGCACCAAGTAGGAGAATAACCCCTGATCTGAGGGACTGGTACAGTCCACTGCCATCTGGTGCAATGGTTGGAAATAACTGAGGCAATAGAGGGCACATTGCCCCTTATATAGCCTCACCCTCAGAACTTTCACAAATGTGCAGATGACAGACAGGAGGCGGCATACATTCACTCAATGGACACTGCTTGGAGAAGAATATACTGTTAGATTATACCAGGTAACACATTAGCCAGAAGTGTGACTATGCAGAGTCACTTGTGGAAGAATCCACAGAAAATGAGAAGTGAACATCCTAGCACAGTTAATAAGGAACAAGGTTGTTTATATGCCACATGAAAAATGGTTAGTGATGAAACATTCAATCTCTGTGAAAACAGAAATATGATACCACAGTATATAAACCAAGAGTTGCAAAGTAAATAAAAAGAAAAAAAGATAGATGTATGTAAATACATGCAGCTACACAGTGCATATTCTCAAAATGACTCTACTTGTAACCATCTGGACCAATAATTCAGATGATGGCAGTCTTGTACTGTAAAACATACACCCATTGCGCAACAATGCCCCTGAACAACTGACTACTGCCTAATGTGCACAGCGTGCCATGTAGATGAGAATGATGTGTAGCAAGGAAAGGGCCACCTGACATTTGTGGTATCGATTAACTTTCAACTATAAAATAGTTCTCTCGTACAAAAAGAGAATCTCTACTTTCATAATGATAGTCATGGCTTCAAACTCAGGTGTGTGGCAAAGGTTGGAGGTAGGAAGGGAAGCATTCATTATTATACCAAAAAAAGAGAGAAGGATAAAAAAAGTCATCTATTCAAAAAATACATCTCTATAGGTCATAACTGGAAAATGCCCATGTACAAAATTTGGCACAGCTGAGCCAAATTCTTAAATGGGCCTTTAGGTACTACTGTAATCCAATAAATTCCATGCTGTTCCTTGATGGTGCTTTGTCATGGCACTGATACTTACTGATGACATGGAAACATATTTCTGTACATGGGCATTTGATACAGAGAGAGCTAGGGCAGAAAGCTATTATTGTCTTGTAAGCCAACAGGACTGGGTACCCATTCATCCACACAAACTCTAACACATCAAAACTCTGACCTATTTATCATGGTAATGGTCACATGGATACATTTGAATCATCAGCGAAGTTGGTATTTTAGCTATGTTGAGATCTTGTCCACTGTATGTCCATTTACCATGTTGAATCTAGTAATCCCATGTTATTTGTAACTAACACAATGTGACACTCTCCATTTAGTAATTAGTATATGTAGAGTGGTTTATCAATGTGCTTCAGACTTTCAGCTAAGAAATCTGATTCTTTATCTCACACAGGAGATGCTCATGCTTTTGGACCCAGAGATCCCAGGGTCAACCCCTACTGCTGCTAATCCATTCCAGAATATTGCATTATACTCCCATAAACTTAGAAGATATATTTCAAAGATAAAAGGCTAAATTCTGCTCAATGAGCCACATTCTTAACTGACGTTAAAGGAAATACACCTATTGGTTTAGGAGCTGACCCATCATTTTTAGACCTATATTACAAGATACAGGCAACATTCCCCTTCAACACATTTCCTGTACTAAAAATTAGAAGGAACATTCCAGTGTCTCTAGAAGAAAGGTTGTTGATTTACTGGCATAGATGTATTAAAATACATTGTGAAAATTCAAAAATACCAATATGAGTTAAAATATATATTATGAAATCTCATTTGTTTGCAGCTAATGTAAAGAAGGGCCTATGATTGGCTGTATTCATTTTGAAACCAAATATAAATATGAGCAGAAACCAGTAACTTCTTTTTAGAAAATAAAAAATAATAAGAAAACCCCCAAAACATGATACACCATGAACAATTCAGCAATATCTCACCAGACCCACAAATACCAGCCCTTACTGCACCCTTCTTCCCCTCCAAACCAACCAATCCTGGATAGAGTGATGGACTTTACAGTATACCCGTAAGATCACCAATTCAAATTTGGACCAATGGAGAGTAAAATTCCAAAATCCCACTACTTCTCATGGACAATGTGCTGCTCATAGTTTCCTCTCTTTTATATCAAGTGGGCTCCAGCAAAGATAGCTCAACGGAACCCAGATGAAGCAGTATGGCATGGTAAAAGAGAGTGCCTCACAAATAGACTGGTCCAAAAGCATTTAGTGTTTCATAGGTCAAAATTAATATCCTGACCTCCTGGAAACCAGCACACAGCCAATGCAGTTCAAGGAGCACAAGTGTTCTTTGTTAACAGAGAAGGAAACTGCTTATGAAATGGGTTGCTGTATTCTGCATCAGCTTCAGTTTCTCGATTGAAGTTTTATATGGCTGAAAAACGTACTGAGTTTATATCCTTGAAGCAGACTTATTTCTGTTAGTCATGTGGTTAATTTAATGAAGAAAGCTAATATCTTTGTTTTTGATACATGATGAGATGAAACTGAATAATATTAATGAAAGACAATGGAGTTTCCCTTTAATAAAGAATACCACTGAAGTATTTTGGAGAGAAAGAACGATGATATATTACCATGAAGAGAGAGAAGCAGAATATTTGTTTTGTATTTTTATGGGTATAGGTTATGGTGTTGTATTCTTAACGAATATCAACAGCCATGAGCATTAAAGATAGCTGCTTCTTGTGTGAAAGTTAAGACATGAGCATATTGCTAATTACAGTATCCGGTATTCTATTTGTGGCATATTACACTTTGTGCTAATATAGCAAAATAAATCTCTTCATCTATTCATACAAGTATCAGAGGGGTAGCCGATGAAGTGGGTATTCACCCACGAAAGGTCATGCTCCAAAATGTCTGTTAGTCTATAAGGTGCCACAGGATTCTTTGCTCTATTCATACAGTTTACTTTACATTTGAAATTTTGTTTAATAATTGTTTATCAAACTTTTTTTTTCAGTAATCAAGTTAAAACTACACAAAAGTGACTTTCATTTGTTCAGTTCTTGCCAATGAACCGTAATTACCAATGAAATGGAGTAAATGTATTTCACCAAAACTCAAGCATCTTACCCTGCTGATCTCCTAGGCACAGGCAGCAATTTTAGGTGGGGACAGAAGGCTCCAACTACAGCTTATTTATGAGACGCATGGTAACTGATTGCCTCCCATGACCACCTCATCTCCCCTAACTTAAGTACATCTTGGGCCCCCAAATGCTGACCTACCTGCTCCGTACTATAAGTTAATTTAACTGTCAGAACTAGAGTTTCACCTTGCTGTGGGCCTGACCAGTTTGCCTCTTTTTAAGAGTCTGGTAGGAATATTTTCTCCCTTTGGTAAGATTGGCCATCTGATCCATGTAGGCACAGGTCAGAACTTATATGAGAAAGAACTCTTTATTATTAAGTTGTTAATAAAATGAAATATGTGAATTGCATTAAGGGAAACAGATATACAGAAAGTCAGAACACATTGAATGATGTGGAAAAAACTGGTATATGTAGTGAACTGTAACTGCCTCTTAAAAAGAAAGAAAAAGAAAAGAATTCCTTAACTCAAATCAAAGGAAGAAGGAAACAAATTAGCAAACACAACAACAAGAACAAAAAATATGCCCAGTAAGTCAATCATACAGTGCATGCATGTTTGATTATTTAAAATCATGAAAATGAATTTTCATTGGGTAAGGAATGGTGTCCCTAGCCTCTGTTTGTCAGAGGGTGGAGATCGATGGCAGGAGAGAGACCACTTGATCATTACCTGTTAGGCTCACTCCCTCTGGGACACCTGGCATTGGTCACTGTCGGTAGACAGGATACTGGGCTGGATGGACCTTTGGTCTGATCCAGTATGGCCATTCTTATGCAATTATAAATCTCCAAGGGTCCTGAGATGGGGTGGCTGCCTCTCACTGGCAGAAAAGGGGTTAAAAGCAACCCTAGGTAGGCTGCACTGGAGGTAGCCAATCAGAGAAGGGCTGAAGGGAGCAGCCAGTCAGGGCCAATCAGGACCATATAAAAAGGGAGCTCCAGGGCAGAGAAGTTCAGTTCTCTGCTGGGAGCCCAGAGAGGAAGGACTGTGTCTCTGGAGGGCTGAGAGAACTGCCAGCACCCTGGACAGAGCAGGGCTGCTAACAGGAACCAGGGAAGCGAGAGAGAGTTCCTGGCTGGCCGCTGAGGTTTCCAGACTGAGACCCTGAGGCAAGAGCAAAGAGGATGCTGGGGCCACGAGGAAGTGTCCAGACAATTCGCTGCAATAGCCACTAAGGGAAGTGGCTGAACAGTGGACTGCTGGTCCCCTGGAAGGGGGGAGCACAGCATATGGCACAGCCAGAGGGCTGTGTCACTGAAGAGGACGCCACGGTCCTTGGAGAGACATGGGTCCTAGAGCAGGAGTGACAGCATTGAGGCATCACCCGAAAAGAGCACACTAACATGCAAAGCTATTTCCCAAGACAAGCATCAGGAGGTACCACCGTGGTGCAAGAATCAGGAGGCACCACCGTGGTGCATTGCAGGTCCATTGAACCACCAAGTGGATAAGAGATTTAATACAAGTTACACAAAGCAACACTATCAGTTAGCAAAAGAAAACAGAAAGCAAGTGTTTATAATTGGCAGTTTTTCAAAGAGACATTATTAAGGGCACAAGAACAAACTATCCCATTGCATAGGAAAGATTAGAAGTATGGCAAGCAACCACCCTGTCTTAACCAGGAGACCATCAATGATCTGAAACTCAAGCACAAATTACAAAGGATTAATATAAACAAACAAGTATGCAAGGAAAAAGTAGAAAGGCCAAGACGCAAAATGAGATAAAACTAGCTAGAGGGTAACAAGAAAATATTCTATAAATACTGTGGCAAAGTCCCGTCTCAGTCTCCCCAGCCTCTGCTGTTTTTAGCTCTGGTGAGACCGGCTAGGGTAATGCAGTCCCCCTTAGGACTCAGGGGAAGTCTGTTCCCTGTCTTCTCACCAGTCTTAATTAAAGTATTTTTTACCCTGCCTTGTAGGAGAGCGTCCTGCCGCTCTGCCTGGGGAGGCTTGCTGCTTCAACACTCCTGGTAGCCAGACTCCTTCTCTCTCTCTGCTTTCCCCCCCACTTCCTTCCTCCCAGGAAGGGGTTTAAAAAGGTCTCAGGCAGCTCCAAGTTGGAACCAGCTGATCCTAATTACCCTCAGGTAGCTCCCCTCAGCTGATTCTAATTTGCTACCTTGGTAACCCTTTCTCAGCTGAAACTGCTTGATCTGTAGTTGCCTCTCAGTTGATAAGGAGGATGGCCTTTTAACCCTCTGGGACTGACTCCTCCCCCCCCCCTGGCAACTGTCTGTCCTGAGTTTATCACACATCCCCCCCCCCCCCCCGCTCAACACTACAGGGTTGGGCTACTTGGGTCGGCAAAACAGTGTACCCTTGAAAGGCCATCCGCGTTGCCATGCTTGATTCCAGACCTATGTTGTACTCTGAAGTGGAACGGTTGTAGCGACAGGAACCACCTGGTCACTCTCGCATTTTTCTCTTTGTTTTGGTGCACCCACTTCAGGGGAGCATGGTCCGTGACAAGGGTAAACTTCCGTCCGAGTAGGTAATAGCGAAGACTTTCAATGGCCCACTTTACGGCCAGGCATTCCTTTTCAACTACGGCATATTTCCGTTCCCTGGGCAGGAGTTTCCTACTGAGGAACAGGACGGGGTGTTCTTCCGCTCCAACCAGTTGTGAAAGCACCGCTCCTAACCCAACTTCTGAGGCATCCGTTTGCAAGATAAACTCCTTCTCCCAGTCTGGAGCTACCAGCACTGGGTCAGTGCAGAGCGCGGTCCGCAGATCTGCAAATGCCTCCTCAGCCGCGCTAGACCATTTCACTATATCTGGGCCACGGGCTTTCGTTAGGTCAGTTAGCAGGCATGCCCTGGTGGCGAAGTGGGGGATGAACCGCCTGTAGTACCCCACCAGCCCCAGGAATGCTCTGACCTGTTTCTTCCGGACAGGTCGGGGCCAATTCTGTATTGCCTCTAACTTGTTGAGTTGGGGCTTTACCACACCTCTCCCCACTATATATCCAAGGTATTTGGCTTCTGCTAGCCCAATTGCGCATTTGGAGGGATTTGCAGTCAGCCCTGCCTTCCTCAAGGTGTCCAGGACTGCTTCCACCTTCCCCAAGTGCGTCTCCCAATCCGGACTATGTATAATGACGTCATCAAGATAGGCGGCCGCATACCTGCCATGTGGGCGTAACAGTTTGTCCATGAGTTGTTGGAAGGTGGCAGGAGCCCCATGTAAACCGAACGGGAGGACAGTGTATTGATACAGTCCCTCTGGAGTTGAAAAGGCCGTCTTCTCTTTGTCGGCCCTGGCCAAGGGAATTTGCCAATAACCCTTAGTCAGGTCAAGGGTGGATAAAAATCGTGCTTTCCCCAGTCGGTCAATTAGCTCATCTATCCGGGGTATAGGGTACGCATCAAATTGGGACACCTCATTCAGTTTCCGGAAGTCATTGCAAAACCTCATACTGCCATCCGGCTTAGGTACTAGGACCACTGGGCTTGACCATTGGCTATGAGACTCTTCAATGACCCCTAACTTCAACATTTTCCTGACTTCTGACTTGATCTCTTCTCTTTTCGCCTCCGGGATCCGGTATGGCTTTACATTCACCTTCACTCCAGGCTCGGTGAGGATGTGATGGTGAACCTCAGTAGTCCTGCCTGGCTTTTCTGAGAACACGTCCTGGTTGCGTTCAATCATGTGGATCACCTCCGCTCGTTGGTCAGAGGTCAATTCTGGGGATATTCCCACTTGGCCAGGCAGGTTGCTCTCGGGAGGGGGTGACCCTATAGTGACCACATGCGCTTCTCTGTCTTGCCAAGGTTTCAACAGGTTCACATGATAGATTTGTTCCAGCTTCCGGCGTCCGGGCTGTCGGACTTTGTAATCGACCTCTCCAACGGCTTCTATTACCTCGTATGGCCCCTGTCATCTGGCCAGGAGCTTGCTCTCTGCTGTGGGTACGAGTACCATCACCCGATCTCCCACCTGGAATTTTCGGGTCGTCGCCTGGCGATTGTAATATGTTTGTTGGGCCCCTTGTGCTCTCTCCATGTGTTCCCGCACTATGGGAGTGACTTGGGCTATCCTGTCTTTCATCTGCAACACATGCTCGATGACGTTTCTCCCTGGGTTCGGCTGTTCTTCCCAACTTTCTTTGGCAATGTCCAGTATGCCGCGGGGGTGGCGACCATATAACAGTTCGAATGGGGAAAACCCAGTCGAAGTCTGAGGCACCTCCCTGATCACAAACATTAGGTACGGTAGCAGGGTGTCCCAGTTCCTCCCATCCCGGCTCACCACCTTTCGTATCATGTTCTTCAACGTCCTATTAAAACGCTCGACGAGGCCATCAGTCTGCGGATGATAGACTGATGTCCTTAGGGTCCTTATGTGGAGCATTGCACATAGATCCTTCATTAATTTAGACACAAAGGGAGTTCCCTGATCTGTCAGGATCTCTTTGGGTATTCCCACTCTAGCGAAAATTTGGATTAATTCTTTAGCTATGGTCTTGGACGTAGTGTTCCGTAGGGGAATGGCCTCGGGGTATCGGGTGGCGTAATCTAGCACCACCAGTATGTGCTGATGGCCCCGGGCTGATCTTTCTAACGGCCCTACTAGGTCCATAGCTATCCCACTCCTGACACCACGTGTGGCAAAGTCCCGTCTCAGTCTCCCCAGCCTCTGCTGTTTTTAGCTCTGGTGAGACCGGCTAGGGTAATGCAGTCCCCCTTAGGACTCAGGGGAAGTCTGTTCCCTGTCTTCTCACCAGTCTTAATTAAAGTATTTTTTACCCTGCCTTGTAGGAGAGCGTCCTGCCGCTCTGCCTGGGGAGGCTTGCTGCTTCAACACTCCTGGTAGCCAGGCTCCTTCTCTCTCTCTGCTTTCCCCTCCCCCTTTCTTCCTCCCAGGAAGGGGTTTAAAAAGGTCTCAGGCAGCTCCAAGTTGGAACCAGCTGATCCTAATTACCCTCAGGTAGCTCCCCTCAGCTGATTCTAATTTGCTACCTTGGTAACCCTTTCTCAGCTGAACCTGCTTGACCTGTAGTTGCCTCTCAGTTGATAAGGAGGAGGGCCTTTTAACCCTCTGGGACTGACTCCTCCCCCCCCTCTGGCAACTGTCTGTCCTGAGTTTATCACAATACATTATATGACCTCTCAAGGTCCCTTTCAGTCCTACAATTCTATGATGCTATAGTATCTAAGACTTCATAATATTAATAGGCAGGAGATAGTATGAAGGCTAAATGAACAGATATTTTTCAACAATAAGCTCTTCCTGTTGGTTTAGTTTCTCTCCTGAATACCAGTTTTGTTGGCAGTTGAGAAGATAGGCTGACCGGTAAACGGAAAAACACTTTGGAGATCAAATGAATTAATGCTGTGTGTCTATGCTTCTATTAACCACATTTCCTGACTCCTTGCATTAGGTTTCACATTATATTAAGGTATATAAACACAACAATTAATTATGAAATAGCATGAGAGAGACACTACTGCAACAGTAATTGATAGTTTTCTGAACTACTTTAATGATGATCTCTGTTTTGGAAATGGATTACTACAAGCTCCTGATTTCCCCATCTATAATACAATATCTTATATTTTCTAGCAATAATGTGTTAGGCTAGGTCTGGTCTAAGTGATACAGAAATAATATAAGTTTAAAATCTCCTACAACTTCCCTAATCCTCCTATCTCCAAAAGTTCTTTCTAACCTCTCTCCAAAAGTATTAAGGGCCCAATGAATCATATTTTCCTCATCTTTATTATGGTAACACTCATCTGTCAGAAGACAAACAATACCATGTGCCTAAGCTGACCAACCACATGGTGGTAACAACCACCAGCAAATTCACTATGGTAAGAGTATTGGTAGTGTAATTTGATGAATATTCACTGAATACTTTCAAATGAAACAATCACAAAAAATAAGAAGATTGCTAATTAAAAAAGGCAATTAAACATTCCATAAACAGTTTTCTTCACCTAGTTTTATCTACAGTATTCAGTTAATTCTCTTAAAGTTGTAGATTCTTTGAGCAACATTTTTTTTTATAAATTAAATTCTAGAATGCTTCCTCATATACCTGAGCTTTGCCAGTAAAAAAAATAATCACTTTAAAAAATGGCCATATAGCAGTATAAGAACAAATTATTTAAATGACACTATCTGCTATTTATCCTATTCTATATTGCCTCCTCCCACTCTTCCCCACATGCTAATAAGTGATTGCTGTTGAAGAGGTTTACATTTAACATCTGTCACTTGCATCCAGAAGTAGCACCTACAGGGAACTGTCAAATAGATTGTTATTCTCCTCTGTAACATTAGCAAATCTGTCTCACATAATTTACATACAGATAGTTATACTTAAGCATTCATAATTTCATTATGCTGACTGCTTCACTATTCCGATGCATAATGTCTCTTTAACGAGCCTCAAAAATACAATATTCCTTGATTTATGACTGCTTAACTGAAAAATTATACAAATTGACAAAAATTCATAATAAATTCTCATTTTTTCCTCTACCTTATGCTTAAATTTAACAATGACTCATGAGTTGATCTCCTGATTTGGTTTTATTTTGACAAAAGATATGATCAAATTTGACTTGCCATATTTTAGTGCCACTATTGTTTTAATAAAGTATCCTTTCAGCTTTCTAAGAAAATACCACTAAAATTTGACAAATTAAAATTGATCACTTGTTGTCAAGAAACAAATGTATTGGACAGCCTTGTTCAATATTACTGTTCTACAACTGCTGTAGGTTTCCTAAGTTATAACATGCAATATAGCCGTAGTAATCATGCACAAATGACTCATAAAACAGCCAATTTCCATGTTCAAGTGAATCAAATTGTACTTTACTGTGTGAATCTCAGTTACATCATGCACACAAATGGTTTTCACTAAAGAACCACTTTGCTCAAAGTAGATTAAAAACTACAGTATATTAAAGTGTTATAATATATGTGACCCTACAAGGGAAAGTTTAGAATTAATGAGGGTGCCACTTCCACCACTCAGCCTGCTGTGCAGAGATATTTCTGGGTTATATCAGGAAGTATACTGGGCCCCAACTACTGCAACCCCTCTGTGGTTAGTAGGGATATATGGATATAACTAGGGGCTTCAGTTTCTGAGTATCCAACCTGAAATGGGCTTCAAGTGCATTCATTCATTGTCTGAAAATCAGGCTCCTTTAAATTATTTAAAGAGAGAAAAAAAGCTTGTGTTGTCCTATGATTATAGAGAATTTAAAAAAATAAAATAATTTCTATTAAGCTAACAGATGGCAAACTGCATTCCCCAGACCATTTTAAAAGTCACCTTTAAGCCAAAAAAAATCTTGAAAAAATTACTTGCAATACTGCATATTCAAAAGATTTGAAGATTTTCATTAGATGCAGAATATTTTTTGATGACAAATAGAATTAAGTGTCAAAAATATAGTAATCTATTTGACTCTGAGGGGGAAAATGGTGAATTACATATGATAGGGATTTTAAGGGGTCCCGTGTGCCCCAGACTGTGTCCCGCTTGCCCCAAGCTGAGTTAGCTGCCAGACCCCCACCCATAGGGTCAGAAGCAGACTGCATCCTAACCCCTGCCTTTCAGGCCTAGGCCTGTTAGCAAAACCCAATTGCTATATAGAACAAAGGTTAACTTCTGCAATTCTTGTTTGTCTATATAACACGGGCACGAGGGGGGGTGATGGTGGTGAAGAAACCAGAGAAAGGGGAACTGAGGGAAGCTCAGCTAGAATGCGACAAGAGCCTTATCCAATGCAACCGCAAAGGAGGGGTCTTAAGGCAGACAGACTACCAATGAAAACTGTCAAAGAACAATAACAGGAAAAACCAAATATGGAAAAATACTGAACTAGCTTGCTTAATTTGCCACTGTTAATCCCAAATAAGGAAATCTAGGTAAGTGTTAATTTGCGGTTTTAGCCTTTATAAGCTTGGTGAAAATCTGTTGAAGACAAGGCAGCTACCCCCCCTTCTTTGCGTGGGGCTACGTTGACCTTCCCTTTATGCATATCGGTATTTTAATAAAGGTGCCTTAGGCTGTGTCTGACCCAAAATCAACGGTGTGGTCAATTTTTCCACGACACATACAAAACTATCTGGATTTTCATGTATTTTGGGGCCTGGTAATACTGTCATTTCACATGCAAGATTCCAGTTAGCTTCAGTAGAATTTGTGTATCTCAAAGACCACAAAAATCAAGCTGTTAGGGACACAGAAATGTAAACCTCTGGGCTACAAAATGTTTATTATGCATGAGAATTTATAGATGCTAAAATAGTATGGCCACAGTATTCCTCAAATCTGCCCCCAAAGATCCAATATATCAATAAGGCTACACAGTTCAAATTTGAAACTAAATTCTGCATTTGTAGTGCCCAAACTTCTGACTGATGTCAGCTGAATTTTTGGCTGGGCAGGGAATACATAAAATACCCATCCCTAAAGGTCTATATACAGTTGAACCCTGTTATGTCGCTGGCCTAGGGGTTAGCCAAAAAGCGTCGAGATAACCGATGATCGAGATAAACAAAAACCAATATGGCGGCAATACATTAACATGTGCTTGAAATTTCTTTATGTACATGATGTGCGTTAATAAATGAGAATGTACATGCACATGTTTTTGGAGGTTTTTTTACACAACAGCGTTGCCGCGATTTGTTTGATGAAGCAATCGGCATGCTATAAAAATGTACATACATGTTTGCTAACAACAAAAGGCATATGTGCACCAACTAACAGCAGAGATTTACCAGTATATTAAGAATAAAAGTTTACATGTCTGTATCATGGCTTTGGAGACCTTCTCGTAGGTCTTTGCATTCAGTTTTTTTGGAGCGCAGTTTTTTTGTTTACCAGTATACAATACAAACCACCGTCGATTCTCGATACAAACCTTTATTATATTCTCCAACATTGCAAACACAAAGATCGCTCACAAAATCACAAAAAACGTGCAGGGTGTAGTTCGTTTTTACAAAAAGCTAACCAGTGTCAAAATTAAATTTGCGAGTCATTTCACTCTGACACAGCTCTGAAAAGTATCGTACACGCGGTTACTATGGTTTCTTTACAAAGTCTAAAATGCTTTGTTGCTTTTTGCCTTTAACAGTCTGCTTGAAAACAAATGCTTCAATATTATTTATGCTGTCTAAAACAGTTTCATCTCCTACAAAAGAACCATACCGTCGAATTTTCTGTAGCATTTCTACCACCTCAGCAGCTGAGGGAATTGGTTCCAAATCTTCGTCCTCATCTTCTTCATCTTCTTTGTCATTGCCGCATGCAGATGTGCTTGCCTGTGCTGACTGCACACTTGATACAATGTCTTCATCGGTGATCACGCCATCAGTAACGACGTCTTTGTCGATTTCTATGTAATCTCGGAATTCCTGGACAGTGATGGCTAACTCTTGTGCCTCCTCTTCCAAGATAGCATCTGTAAGGCTTGATTTTTCCGCCACTTCCGCGAGTTCTTCTGCGGCTGCACGGCACTGTGCCTGAAACTCATCATCGGAAATATCCTGAATGACTCAGTGCATCCAGCAGTTTGAGATTGTTTCCTTCTTCACGTCATTCCAGGCTGATCTCAGGAAGTTCATTGCATCTAGAAGGGAAGGGGTGTACTGTGCCTTCTTTTCATCATGGAGCAGGTATTGGCGCATCAACATTTTCCTGTAGTACACCTTAAGCACTTGGATTATCCCCTGGTCCATTGGTTGGAGCTTACTGGTTGTGTTAGGTGGGAGATAAAAGATCTTAATGGCCTTGAGACCAGGAACATCCGGATGAGCTCTACAGTTGTCCACGATCAGTGCCACCTTCCTTTTCTCTGCTTGGAACTTCCTGTCCCACTTTTTCACCCATGCACTGAATAGATCTCCTGTGATCCAGGCGCTTGGCTGGCCATCGTAATCACATTGGAGAACTTTGGTCTGCTTAAAGCATCTGGGATTCTTGGACTTTCCTATAACGTAGAGCGGGAGTTTTTGGCTTCCATCCATGTTAGCAGCAACTAGCACTGTAAGGTCCTTCGACCGTGACAAGCCTCCCCACGAAACGCCATAGTCTTGTCTGGAAGGCATTTCCAAAACAGCCCAGTTTCATCAGCATTAAAAATGTTCCGAGTCTCATAGGTATCCAAAATTGTGCGCATTTGAGTCTTCAGCCATGAATCCACTTGTTCCTGTTGAACCGCAGCGCTCTCTCCACAAATTGCTTTGAAGACAATGTTGTGCCTCTTTTTGAAACGATCCACCCACCCCTGACTTGCTTTAAAGTCAGGGTGTCCTAGCTTTGCAGCAAGGATGTCCGCCTTCTCCATCAGCAAGGGACCATTGACGGGAAGCTTTGTTGCTCGCGTATTTGTGAACCATTGAAACAGTGCATCGTCGACATCTTTGTGCTCAGCCACTCTAAGTTTTTTTCTTGCTGGATCAAAGACAGACTTCTCGTACATTTGCTTTATCACGTCGGCCTTCTTTTTCCATCCTGAAATGGTGTTTGCTGGAATGCCATGCTGACGACTAAGGTCTGCCGGTTTTCTTCCTTTTTCTAGCTGCAGTATGATTTCATACTTTTTCTCTATTGACTGATTGTCCAGTTTTCTCTTAACACCTCCAGACATTTTTAGAAGGGAAAAAATAAACAGATCTTTCAGACAAGATCAACAAGAATGAGTGAACTGGCATGGGAGTGAACGACCATACAGACCGTGATCACGTACTACGTGAACTCAGCACATGCGCAGTGAATCGAGATAACCGTCTTATACACGCTGCCTACACGTGGCTGGATCCGGCGAAGCGGGACAGGGAAGCCGGGCGGGCGGCCGTGGACGGGGACCCGGAGCCAGGCAGCCAAAGAAGCGGGACCAGGTAAGCGGGGCGGGCGGCAGGCGAAGCGGGGACCGGGTAAGCGGGCCGGGCGGGCGGGCGGCAGGCGAAGCGGGGACCAGGTATGCGGGGCCGGGCGGGCGGGGACGGGCAGGGACCGGGTATGCGGGGCCGGGCGGGCGGGGACGGGCAGGGACCGGGTATGTGGGGCCGGGCGGGCGGGCGGGACAGGAACGGGGTATGCGGGGCCGGGCGGGCGGGCGGCGAAGCGAAGCCGGGCGGAGGGGCGGGCGGCAAAGCGGGGACCGGCGAAGCGGAGCCGGGCGGGCAGGCGGCAGGCAAAGCGGGGACCAGGTATGCGGGGCCGGGCGGGCGGGCGGGGACGGGCAGGGACCGGGGGTGCGGGGGCGGGCGGGCGGGGACGGGCAGGGACCGGGTATGCGGGGCCGGGTGGGCGGGCGGCGAAGCGAAGCCGGGCGGAGGGGCGGGTGGCAAAGCGGGGACCGGCGAAGCGGAGCCGGACGGGCAGGCGGCAGGCAAAGCGGGGACCAGGTATGCGGGGCCGGGCAGAGACCAGGTATGCGGGGACGGGCTGGCGGGGACGGGCAGGGACCGGGTATGCGGGGCCGGGCTGGCGGGGACGGGCAGGGACCGGGTATGTGGGGCCGGGCGGGCGGGCGGGGACGGGCAGGGACCGGGTATGCGGGGCCGGGCGGGCGGGCGGGGACGGGCAGGGACCGGGTATGCGGGGCCGGGCGGGCGGCGAAGCGGAGCGCGGCGAAGCAGGGACCGGCGAAGCGGAGCCGGGCGGGCAGGCGGCAGGCGAAGCGGGGACCAGGTATGCGGGGCCGGGCGGGGCCGGGCAGGGACCGGGTATGCGGGGCCGGGATGGCGGGGACGGGCAGGGACCGGGTATGTGGGGCCGGGCGGGCGGGCGGGGACGGGCAGGGACCGGGTATGCGGGGCCGGGCGGGCGGGCGGCGAAGCGGGGACCGGCGAAGCGGAGCCGGGCGGGCGGGCGGCAGGCGAAGCGGGGACCAGGTATGCGGGGCCGGGCGGGGACGGGCAGGGACCGGGTATGCGGGGCCGGGCGGGCGGGGACGGGCAGGGACCGGGTATGCGGGGGCAGGCGGGCGGCTGGGGAACCGCGCGGCTGGAGAGCCAGGGAGCGGGCGGCTGGGGACGCGGGGAGCCGGGCTCGAGATATTAGGGTTCGGCGAATCGACATAACGGCTGAGAAACCCATAAGATAAAGAGGGAGTTTGGCGGTTCCACTTGTAAAACCTCGAGTTAATAGGATTGGCAAGTTAACCGAGGTCGAGATAAATGGGTTCGACTGTACTTGTAAAATCATAATCAGTTCACAATATTTCCACTTTTTCAATCAACAAAGTGGAATGTAAAATTTTCCAACATTAGAGCTATACATTTTCCATAGAAATGTATCTATGACATGGAGCTATGACATGGAGCTATGACTTTTTGTACATGGTGATTAAAACTGCAAATACCAGAAAAACAACCCTGCCCACTCACACACACAAACTCCCAAAACAGCAAAATCTCCAAACTCAAACTAATGAAATACAGATACTTTGTATTGACTGTGGCAAAGTTCCTTCTTCTCCTCAGCAGGCTCAGTCCTTTTTAGCCTTGGAGACACAGGCTTGGGCAAAGAAAATCCTTCTAGGTAGCACAGGGTCTGGCTATTCCTTCCCCCAGTCAGTCCCTTGTGCTTGTTTTTCTTCCCTTCTGGGGACAGAGTACAGCCTTCCTTGCTAGAAGGGATCAGGGCTTTGGTGCACCTAGCTTACTGGCAGCTTCCTTCAATGTCACTCCTCCCCTCCCCCCCCCCAAAAAAAAACCCCTGGGGAGGGTTTAAAAAGTCTCATGCAGTTGGAACCAGCTGAACCTAATTAGTTCCCTGGTAACTCCTTTTCCATCTGAACCCTATTTCCCCCTGGTTATCTCTCCTCAGTGGATTGGGAGAGGCCTTTTAACCCCCTGGGACTAATTACTACTCCCCCCACTTGTAGCCATTTGTCCTGGGTTTGCCACATGACAGACTAACATCACAGAATGTCCATCAAATTTGCACCTGTAAGCATAATGATTTTTCCAACTTGTATTGAATCACATTGGTGACATTCAATTTTAAAATACATTTAAAATAAACAAAACCTTAGCCACTTGTCACTCTAGTGCTCACAGAAATTTAGTTTAATTTATCAAACAGAAAGATCTCCATATGTCCTGCAAACATCTCAAAATTGTCCTTTGTCACCTCCTCCCATAATTAACAGGCACGTGACTGAGACTAATCAAGTTTGGTGGGTATTCACCACATCAGTTAGTGGTGATTTCTTGGTGTGGTGCAAAAAAAAAGAAAAAAAAAAAGGAGTCAGAGTGGAAGCACGAGTCTAGGACTGAGAATACATTATTCCTACAAGTACAGTGACATAGACAGAATAGTAATAAATTTGGGGTAGGGAGGGTGGAGTTTTGGAAGCTTGTCTCCCTCCATTATCCCTAGTGGTTGAACCTTTTTTATTCCGCCCATTCCCTCATGGCTTTTCTTTGATATGCCACCTTCCAGAGACAGTGGCTAATTTATGCTGCTTACAGAAGAAATCTTACAAATAGAACCTCTTGCAAGATTTTCCAAAGAGCTCAGCATTTCCTATAGAAAAATAAAGAGTTTTCAGCCCTTATTCTCCTTCCTCAATCTGGATTGCACTAAATTCCCTAGGGGAATGTCCAGTCATAAAATGTTTTTTGCCTTCTCACTGCTCTTTTAACTTTCTGTGTGTGCGTGTTTGCATGTGCAGATGAGAGACTGCCTGGAAGAATATTAAAATTCTTTAAATTATTCACAAAACCCCTTATAAATTATGTTATATTCTGTTAAACCTACTTACAAATACATTGATCCTCAGAGTTGATTGAATGCTTCAGTCAGTATACTTTGTACATGGAAAGAAAATCCAGAGGGTATTGTGTCCTTTCCTTTCTTTAGTTTTCAGTTTTTCTGGATATGTGTCAATAAAATAACCAATAGAGAATAAATAAAAATAAATATAAGAATTATGTTCTTAAACCAAACCACTGAAAATAAAAAAGGGAAAACAGAATTTTGCAATAATTTCTTGCAGAGTCTACAACTTCTTTCCTCGAGGCAGAATTATCACCCTGCAGAAGACATAAGTCTAAATGCTGCCCTCATTTAAACCTGTGCAACCAAACTTACTTAGCATTCCTGTATCTCATGACTGGCATGTAGTATCAAACAGCTGTTATTGTTACACCTATGCAGCCAACTGGTGGTCTCACAGAAGAAACATGACGATCAAAGGGAGAACTGGTAGATTCTTCCTAAACAGCAAAGCTAGGTTGTCATATAGTATGGATAACAATTTTAGTGCATATTATACAGAGTATGTAAACCACACTGTAGACTTCTTTTTAACAATAAAGATAATTCCACTGAAAGTCTAAGGCCTGGTCTACTCTATGGGGCAAGGTCGAATTTAGCCACATTAGGTCGATTCAAAAATGAATGCATCCACACAACCAACCCCGTTCCATTGACCTAAAAGGCTCTTAAAATCGACTTCTGTACTCCCCTCCCGCCCCCAGCGAGGGGAGTAACACTAAAATTGACCTTGCTGGGTAGAATTTGGGGTAATGTGGATGCAAATCAATGGTATTGGCCTCCGGGAGCTAACCCAGAGTGCTCCATTGTGACCACTCTGGACAGGACTTTGAACTCCAATGCACTAGCCAGGTACACAGGAAAACCCCCGGGAACTTTTGAATTTCATTTCCTGTTTGGTCAGCATGGCGAGCTCAGCAGCACTCAGCAGTGACCATGCAGTCCCAGAATCACAAATGAGCTCCAGCATGGACCGAAAGGGAGACACTGGATCTGATTGCTCTATTGGGAGAAGAATCTGCAGGCAGAACTCCAATCCAAAAGAAGAAATGCAAATATATTTGCCAAAAATCTACACCAGGGGGACACAGCAGTGCCGTGTGAAAGTTAAGGAGCTCAGGCAAGCCTACCAAAAGACAAAGGAGGCAAACGGTCACTCCAGGTCAGAGCCCCACACATGCCATTTCTATGAACAGCTGCATGCCATTCTAGGGGGAGATCCTACCACTATCCCACCACCATCCATGGACACCTGCAAGCGGGGAGTTTCATGGAACACAGAGAAGGATTTTTTGGGTGAGGAAGAGGAGAAGGAGGAGAATGTGCAGCCGGCAAGTGGTGAATCCGTTCTCCCTGGCAGCCAGGAACTTTTCATAACCCTGGAGCCAATACCCTCCCAAGGCAGGATCCCCGATCCTGAAGCCAGAGAAGGCACCTCTGGTGAGTGCACATTTGTAACTACACTACAGGGTTTAAAAGCAATAGTGTTCATGGTCACCAGGTTGAAATAGGAGAATTTTTATAAGGGAACAGTAAAAGGACCCCGTTCATGCTGGGCTGTTTGCACTTGGCTAAAAGGGATCATCCCAGAGAATAGCCACGTGGTCGGGTGGGGGTAGGTGTATTCTGCACATCTACCCAAATACTGCAGCCCCTCCTTTTAAATGTGAAATTGAAACCCAACCCATTGCTTGCTCTGGGAAAGGGGGACACTGCAGTTTGAAAATATTCCCACATATTGTAAAGGCGTAAGAAGCCAACCAAATTTTATTATCCCTTTTTATCTCCTCGCAGGTGCATATCTCCTCGTATGTTTCTACGCTCCCTCTATCATCTCCATCTCTGCGGTTATCGCAGATTAGAAGGTGAACAAAACACACTTGTGATGACATATTTTCCCAGCTGATGCAGTCCTCCTGCACTGATAGGGCACAGCTCAATGCATGGAGGCATTCAGTGGCACAGGCCAGGAAAGAACTGAGTGAGCTCGAAGAGTGGAGGCAGGACGTGATGCTGAGGCTAATGGGGGAGCAAACAGACATGATGAAGCATGTGTTGGAGCTGCAGGAAAGCCAACCAGACCACAGACCCCCGCTGCATCAACTATATAACCACCTACCCTCCTCCCCATGTTCCATAGCCTCCTCACCCAGACACCCAAGAACGCAGGTGGGGGAGGCTCCGGGCACCCAGCCATTCAACTCCAGAGGATGGCCCAAGCAATAGAAGGCTGTCATTCAAGCAGTTTGATTTGTAGTATGGCTACAACAAACAAATGTGGACTTGTCCTTCTCTCTTCCCCCCACCCAACCTGGGTTACCTTGTCCATTATCTATTTTTTTAATTATTAAAGAAAGAATGAATGGTTTCAAAACAATAGCTACTTTATTTCGAAGGTGGGAGGGTGGTTGGCTTACAGGGAATTAAAATCAACAAAGGGAGTGGGTTTGCATCAACGAGAAATACACACAACTGTCACACCGAAGCCTGGCCAGTCATGAAACTGGTTTTCAAAGCCGCTCTGATGTGCAGCGCACCTAGCTGTGCTCTTCTAATCGCCCTGGTGTCTGGCTGTTCATAATCGGATGCCAGGCGATTTGTCTCAATCTCCCACCCCGCCATAAATGTCTCCCCCTTACTCTCACAGATATTATGGAGCACACAGCAAGCAGCAATAACAATGGGAATTTTGGTTTCACTGAAGTCTGACCTAGTCAGCAAACAGCGCCAGCGAGCTTTTAAATGTCCAAAGGCACATTCCACCACCATTCTGCACTTGCTCAGCCTATAGCTGAACTGCTCCTTACTACTGTCCAGGGTGCCGTGTAAGGTTTCATGAGCCATGGGAGCAAGGGGTAGGCTGGGACCCCAAGGATAACTATTGGCATTTCAACATCCCCAATGGTAATTTTCTGGTCTGGGAAGTAAGTCCCTTCTTACAGCTGCTCGAACAGCCTGGAGTTCCTAAAGATGCAAACATCATGCACCTTTTCTGGCCATCTCACATTATTGTCAGTGAAATGTCCCTTGTGATCCACCATTGTTTGCAGCACCATTGAGAAGTACCCCTTGCGGTTTATGTACTGGTTGGCAAGTTGGTCCGGTGCCAAGATGGGGATATGCGTTCAATCTATCACCCCACCACAGTTAGGGAACCCCATTGCAGCAAAGCCATCCACTATGACCTGTACATTTCCCAGAGTCACTACCCTTGAGAACAGTACATCAATGATTGAATTGGCTACTTGGATCACAGCAGCCCCCACAGTAGACTTGCCCATTCCAAATCGATTCCTGATTGACTGGTAGAAGTCAGGTGTTGCAAGCTTCCACAGGGCTATAGCCACTTGCTTCGCAACTGTCAGGGCAGCTCTCATCTTGGTATTCCTGCACTTCAGGGTGGGGGAAAGCAACTCACAGAGTTCCAGGAAAGTGGCCTTACACATGTGAAAGTTTTGCAGCCATCGTGAATCATCCCATACCTGCAACACAATGCGGTCCCACAAGTCTGTGCTTGTTTGATGGCCCATAATCAGCATTCCACTATATCAACCAGCCACAGTGCCACCATGATGTCCCAATTGCCACAGCCCATGCTTTCAGGAATGTCTGTGTCCATGTCCTTATCAAAATCCTCCTCATGCTGGCGTCTCTTAGCCCAGTTCTGCATATACTCAAGGATAATACATGAGGTGTTTACAATGCTCACAACAGCAGCAGTGACAGTGAGATGAGCGGGCTCCATGCTTGCCATGGTATGGCGTCCGCAGGAGAGCAGAGTTGTAGCAGAAGCGGTGGATGACGACGGTTAGCAGTCCTACTGCACCGTCTGTTGACAGCAGCACCCAGGACACAACAGCAGCAGTGATGGTGAGCTGAGCTGAGCAGACTCCACGCTTGCCGTGATATGGTGTCTGCTAGGAAAAAGGCGCGAAATGATTGATGTTGCTTTCATGGAGGGAGGGGCAACTGACGAGATGTACCCAAAACCACCCGCGACAATGTTTTTGCCCCACCAGGCATTGGGAGCTTAGCGCAGAATTCCAATGGGCAGCGGAGACTGCGGGAACTGTGGGATAGCTACGCACAGTGCACCGCTCCGTAAGTCAATGCTAGCCACAGTAGTGAGGACACACTCTGCTGACTTAATGTGCTTAGTGTGGACATATGCAAATCGACTGTATAAAATTGATTTCTAAAATCAACTTCTATAAAAGCGACCTAATTTCGTAGTGTAGACATACCCTAAGAATAAATTTGTGTTAAAAGCAGGAGAAGATGCTGCCATCCTTTCTGCTGTTTCCTGTTAGAATCAGTACACATGACAGACAGAATTCCACACAAAAGGACAAAAAGATACATAATTGAGCATATTATAGTGGTAATTTGATTGAGGGTTTGGCCTTGCTCTGATATGGACTGGTACTCATCACCATTGTATATCGATCCTGTAAAGTATGCAGTGTTTTGTCCACACATGAATAGTTGCTGACTTTACAAGCTATTTGGATGCTCATGTCTCATTACATGTGAAGCACTGAGTGGATATAAAACTAGAATTGTAAGTTACTATAAAATTTGGTTTTTAAGCTAACTGATTTATAGTGATATTTTCACTACAAAGGGCATGGAGTTTTCTACAATTCACTTCTGTTTTGACAGTAAGAGGCGTTGCATATAGTTTTAAAAGAAGGCGTAATTCTCCACTGACTATTGCATCCTTCACAATTTTCTATAAGCCCAGTGCTCTCCCCAAAACAGGGTACCAAGAGATAAGAAATGGACTACTTATTGATTTGTTTGGCATAACACAACAGTGGTGCCTGCCTTAGCATTTCCTCTGATCTTTCTCTCGAGATATCTACTTGGTGAGATAGTAGTCTTAGATCTTCTATTCTCATCAATTTTCATGCAGAAAATAGGTTTCCAAATCCTTTTAATATAGCATAAAAAGATGAGGACCACCTATTTGTCTCTTTTGAATTGAGATGCCTTATCTGGCAAATCTACTAAAATTATTGGGTCAGGCTCTGAAGTCTCTGAAGTAGGGAGGTACAAAAATTCCCATAAGATTAACTGAAGGGATATCCTTGCACTTAAAGGGAAGAACGTGGAATATAAAGGTAGAATTTCAAGTTGCCATTAAAATCAGAGAGCACTGGACATGAAAGTTATGAACAAATCTACAATGTTTCCAACAAAGGAAAACTTGAAGTCGTTTACCTCCTGTATAAAATTTACAGGTGTTCCCATGCAAAGGTTCAGAGATCCCATACAAAACCTCACAGGTGCCTTATACATTTGATTCTAGTGCTCTAGTGCTCAGAATATTTACTTTACTACCAATACACAGTGCATACTTAAGCACCACATTTGTGGTTAAAAATCAGTATGACAAACACTAGTATTGTATGAGGAAAATAAATATATATATTTGCCTGACATATGTTGCACATGAATAAGGCCATGAAGGAGTTAGTGAGCTCCACTTCCTTTAGTAGCCCATGATTCTATATGTTTTTAGTTCTCTTCACTCTCCTCTTCCCCACATTCAGTTTTCCTTCTCCCATTCCTTTTAGGTCTTGTTTCCCCTTCCTGTTGTGTCATAGCCATCCAGCTACATTTGTCTTCTTTAATCTCTGTGGTGGAAGTCACAATGTAAAATCCTGACTTGAAGCACTGATGTATACTATACCACTCAGAGAGCAGGATTCTGCACATCTCGCACACTAAGTGGAGGAAAAAGAAGCTTGATGTAGCTGCACAACCCCAGAACATCAACCTAAACTTTAATTGACATGAGGTCCATGATAGAACTCTAATGAGAATGAACTTGATTATGCCTTTCTGTAAGTGGGTGCAACTATACTAAAATCAGTGCATTGGATGTGTCCTATCCATGGAGTCCTTGATTTTAAAGAGACCTTGGGATAATGTATGCCCTAACCTATAAAGACAATCAGGTGCCTTTAAAAAAAAAAAAAGCACTCTAAGATAAAACCCAATCACAAAAGCAAAAGGCTTTCCCCTCCCCTCCTCCGGTTAATATGAGACTGGATAGGAAATTACATTAACATCTGAGCTTAATTCCAAATGTTGTATAAGATATCACCTCTTAAATCGCTTTGTAGTTCCACACAGCAAGGCTAAAATTTCCGTAAGGTTCTGAAGGAATTTGTTCCAGGAGATCACAAGTAGGTCTGCTGAAGAGAGTCTAGGCTTCCTGTTTCTACTCGACCCATTCATTCACTCCAAATGAGAGGTCAGGTGCCACAACAGCAGCTATATATAAACCCAGCCACGCTAACATTTATGCTGATTTTATTCTAGTTATTTCTTCATTGAAAAGAAAATTCAGAACTTTATCATATACTGTGGTTTCATTCAATTATCACCAGAGAAACTAAAGTCATATTACATAATATTTCTATTTAAATAATAATTAATATTTTGAATTTAAAAAGTGGAAATAAAAAAGAAATCAGTAACATAACAGCAGAATACTATAAATGCCTACATGATAGGACACCTACACAGCATATTTTTATACAGTACAAGCACAAAATAAAGATCCTGTTGATTATTCTGATTTCCTGTTCTGTTTGTACTACATTTTATTTTGGCCCTGTAAAAGTTTCATAGTTTGCATGTTATAGAGTTTAATTACTTAGAAATCTTTTCTCTGATCATGTACATCTCAATGTATTTTCAGAGAGTCTCCAGTGAAGTTGCCAACTTTAATAATCCCTTGGTAATAGTCATTTTGGTATGTTCCCTTGCTGGCAACAGAAGGAAGGTAGAGAAAATCTGTCCCCTGACACTGACTAATATAAAAAAAAAAAAAAGAAATTTTAAACATAAGACATACTTGGAAGGCGGAGTTCACAGTACAGTAAAAATAACATGACATCAGTACTTAGAATAAAAAATTAAAATCTTTACTGTCATCATTATTCCATGAAGTTCAGAGTAAGGGAGACATGATATTTCCATTGCCTATTGATATAAATGCAGTTGATTTGCATATGAGTGAAAACAAATTATTTGTCGTTTGTAGAAAAGTGATACCCACTGATTGCTTTAAGAGTATAAATCTGGTTCCTACACAGAAGTTTCACTAATTGGCTAAAATATTTAACTGCAAAAATGAGCTTTTAAACTGAAAATGAATAGACATGATCACTATTTAAAAATATCAAACTGCTTTCTTCGGTAAGATTTTGGTCATAAATCTTCAAACCTCCATATACAACTTGCAGGACATTTTTTGAAGCTATAGGGAAAATAACTGATATTGCAGCTGGGCAGGCATCCAGTAGCAAACTGGAGAAGTGCACATAGGGGAAACAGTATGCCTGTCAAGCATCTCCTCTGACTCCACTCACTATGAATAGAGGTGGGGCAACAGCTTGACTAGATATATGGCATCAGGCCTGCAGTGACTCTCCCCCACCCAATCTTGTGTTATATCTCATTTTTTCCCTATCTAGCTGCTTCAGCTGTAAACACCTTGAGGAGGGCCTTAACTTATTTTACTCTGTATAATACCTTGCAGGTACTTCTATTTGGAAAATTGGTACTTTTTTTTTTACAACAAAATTAATTAACTAGTTGGCCTTTTTCATTGAAACATTTTTAAATTTGAAGTTTTTGAGTAGTTGTATGGGCATGCTTTTGGATGGTATACAAATAAGGAACAATAGCTAATTTACATTCAGCAACAAGTTAATGCAACAAAAGACTATGGACAAAGGATTTATAGATTGGTGTTGCATGTTTGAAAGCATGTTTAAGAGATCTGAAGTAACAGCCTGGAGTCAAGCCCCATGTATTCTGTGATTCCATTGCTACAGAATTTCCAATAGATTCCACCTCTCACCCTGTAACTGTGCTGAAGAACTTAAACTTTCTTTAACCCCTCATCCCCCAAACAAACATTTCTAAGAGATACCACTGTGAAGAAAACTTTATAAATGTGAACCAAATATGGATCTGCTGACAGTCTAATACAAACATTCTGTGATATGTTATCTGCCAATGAGTCCAGTTGGACTGTTTACATGCATAAGAGTTTGCAGGACCAGGGCCTAAACTTGTAACTTTAATGTTATATTTGTATTAGTTTTCATTTATATATGCATGCAAACAATTTGCCATGAATAATACTAATTAAGCCCAATTTAACTTCTTCTTTTAATGATAAAAGAGAATACCTAATAAAGATTACGAGTAATCTTTAGGATACTGTACAACATTGTTTAACACAGCAATACTGATTACAACTAAGCCATTCTTCTCTTTGAAAGCTTTTTGTGCAAATTAATTATAAACAAGATACCAAAATATAAACACCATGATGGACTCTTCACATTTTATTATGACTGCAATTATTTCATCTTTACTCCCAAAGACCTTTACGTACTGGCAACAATACATTATGATTTAGTCCATGAACAGTGATGGCCCCACTACTTGTGCCTTGACAATGTGTCACTGTAGTAGGAATACTGACTATTTTGTCTCTAGGAAGTCCCTTATCGCCTTCACTAATTCATAAAATTAATTTTTACTGTCCTCCTGTAACAGGACTGATGACAAAATGTAATCTTTTTATTACAAGTGAGAAAATGTCTAGTACTAGCTTTTTAGTAAAACATTTTTCTTCAGTGATTTAATTTACAAAGTTTCATCTTCTTACATGAATTATGTTCATTGCTTAAAAGCACATTGTAACATTTCAGTTATTTAATAAGCCTCTTTCAATGTACAGCATAAACCCTCAGAAGTGTCATATTGTCAAATTGTGGAGGATATTTTTGATACATGTCAAAGCCTTGCAATTCAGGGCTAGTGAACCCAGACATCTGAGCAGTAAAAACATACCAAAATTTTACTCTAAACTTTACTATAATGTATCCATCTATGGTCACCTCAGTAAAGTAGTAATAGCTCCTGGCAGAGAGCATTCATCTTGGCTAAAAAGCTGTCAACAGCAACATGTCGGGTGTCAATTGGAATAAAGCATGAGAAGCAAACACATTTGCCGATTACATGCATTAGACCTCATAATGACTGATGTCACCAGTGTAGTGTGGCAATCAATTATCTTAACGACACTAATTATACTTTTTCCATCTGCTCAATTTAGCCATTTTAAAGTTACAAAAGGAACATGTAAAAACTTTCCTTTTTGAAAATAAAAGTCACAGGCTTCTCCATTGTTCTTGTATGCAGCTGATCATAATTTGAGTTTCTAAGGATAATAAAAATATTCTCTTCAAATTTGTTTTGATCACTTATTATTTCTAGCAGACTTTCACTGAACATGGTGCTTTCTAAAAAAACCAACCAACAACAAAAAAAAAAAAGAGGGAAACTGTTTTAAGAGTTGAGAAAAGCATAAAGGAATCAAGAGTAGGAGAACATGAAAAAAGGGAGCATTTAGGATAGAGAGGAGTATAAAGAGGAATCAAAGAGGGACAAAGAAGTACGGAGAACAGAGATATAGGGAGTAGTGGAGTTGCACACAGTTTTGAAACTGAAGCTGAGAAGCTTGAACTTAATATTGAAAGAGTGGAGAAGGCAACAAAAAGATTCAAACATGGAAGTGGGTAGCATGAAGTTGTTGGAGAAGGATTAAAAGTTATCTTAGAAGCAGAAGTTTGGACAGACTAGTGGGGAGAGTGACAACAAAACTAGTCACATTATCCAGCAGAACATTTAAATGACACATCAGACAAAACAAACAGAAATGCAACTTCGAGTAACTGAAAAGGGAATTAGGGCCAGATTCACAAACCTGGAGATCAAAAGGATTTAAACATCTGTTTTGACTTAATAAGCACAGAATCTCTGTTAGCTCAGGTTTAGAGATAGCTAAACAGGAATAAATCGGAGGTCATTGCTCAACAAGAGCTAGCTAAAAATAAATATACATTCTGGAAATTCACACTACCAGCCAAAAAAACAAAGAGGAAAAAAAACAATAAACAAAAACCCACACACAACATTGAGTGAAGTAGAACAGAGGGAGAGGCGGTGTTAAGATATAAAAAATTAAATTCAAATTCATTTACATCAAAGGACAACTGTAAAACATAAGGACAGATGGGGATATAAAGGAAGCTTTGACAGATATTGACAACAATTTCTGAATTAATTTTATTGTTTGTTTTAGTGCGCATGTAATAGAATTAGAGAGCAATTGCCACAAACAATCCACTAGCTGGATTTTAGATATTAATGAGTTATTAAATAAGTCAATTTTTTAAATTATAGAAGTAGTCACGCCTTTACAGAGACATTGGAGTAAGCTTCCAGACAGCTGCCATGTCTATGCTGATAATTCACTACCTCTTGCAGTAGAAAGAGAGAGCCTGAGGCCTGAACTAAAATAGTTGTCAAGCTCTACTAATATAAAGCAAAGTTAGCAAAAGTCAGGCTGTGAGCAGAAGTCAGGCTCTGCCTATGTGTAAGCTCACAGAATCTGGCAAGAACAGGGCTGGCATTGCAAAAAACACACATTCCTAAGAAGCGCTAAGCACAGGACACTCACACAAACACATTTCAGAAGGGTGGTACAGAACACTCCCATACCAAGTATGGTACAAACACACTCCCAGAAGATTCTACAAGGACACACTGACTCCTTCTTAAAGATAAGGTCAGATTGGCAGGTGATGAATAGAGATATTTTGATTGAACCAACATGTACAAGGTAAAGGGTAACTAACCATGTCAGAGGGGCAATATGTAACTTGTTTGTACTGGAGCCTCAGAGGGAATGTCTTTGGTCAGCTGACATCCTGACATTCACTGAGCTGAGTCCATTGAAACAGGCATACATGTGTTAGTGTACCTGTAACCATTGAGCCAGGGCATTAGGACTGTGTTTTGTTGACAATAGACCTGGACAGGTGCCTTCACTACTAAAGCAAGTCTTGTGGTCTTATTGGGCAATTCAATCAAGGTCTGCTGTGTCTGCTATCTGTGCAGAGCTGGGATAGCATACATTAGGAACACACACACACACACAGCCAATGACTAACTACACCTGTCTCTTTCTGCCCAAAGGAAAATCTCGCACTGTCTATAATCTTACCATGGTTGTGTAGTCAGCTCAAGCTTAGTAAGGCTGTAACTTGCCTCTTAATCATCTCTATGAATCCTTCCCACTTAACATCTTCTCAATCAATCACCATCCTGCCTCTTCCTCAGCCCCATAACCTGGGCATCATCTTCAACTTGAATCTCCCTCTCTAAGTCTTTACATCCAGGCTAGGTCTCTAAAATACAACTTTTCATATCAACCCACACAGACAAAACTCTCATTCGGGTCCTTGTTATCTCAAGTCTCAATTACTGCAACATCCTTCTCTCTAGCTTTGACAACAGCAATCTTGCCCCACTTGTACCCACTCAAATTATTGTTGCAAAGATCATTTTCCTAACGTGCCACACTGAGTATGTCACTTTCTCTCTTGGCATCCCTACCCCTTTTCTATTGCATCTAACATAAGCTACTTGTCTTCACTTTCAAGACTTTTCTTGATCTATTCCTACCCTATTATCTCTCATTGACTGTTCATATGTCAACTCCTACCACCAATTGGCTCATGATGCCAGCCTCGACTGTCCACTTGTTAAATTTTCAAACAAGTAGCTTTCTCCCATGCTACTCCTTATGCTTGGGAGTAGTTTCCTATAAACATCTACAAAGCTACCTCATTATCCACTTTCAGATGCTTCCTCAAATCTTTGTGTCCTGATACCTGTGAAAAACTTGAAACTGGTTAGGCCGCTGGTGTGCTCACACCATTGCCCATTATGCCAACCAGTATTTTCTCATTGTTTCCATATACTCCCTGGCCCGTCTGTATCCATTTGTCATCTCTGGTCTTATACTTAGATTGTAACATTGTTGGGATAGAGACCATCCTTAAGTTCTGCTTTTGCACAGCATCTAGCATAATAGGGTCCTTATCTATGGCAAGGGACTCCTAGACACTAGCTATGTTAATGCTACTAATAATTTAATAAATAATAATATTAATAATAATTCTGGCCCTGCTGAACTCAACAGAAATCTCCCATTGACTTTAATGGAACCAGTGGTTCACCCCAAGTCTTTACATATAATATATAATTTTACACAGTGAGTAAAATTTATTAGAAATGGGTATTTGTGTTATACTAGCAAAAAGGAATAGCAAATATTACAAATGTTAACAAATTAAAGAGAACCCTAACTCATTAAAGAGAACTCTCAGAATGCAAAACAGGAACTGTAAGGAAGTTAACTAAAGTCAATTCCTAATAAATGAGAATATTTCTCAGATTACACAGTCGAGGTTAGGAATCACCAGCTACACCAACTATTACATTTTTAATGTTTTTCATCTTAGACCTCTAGTTCACTTTGCTTTTTCAAATTCCAGATATTGCTTCCATGTATAAATTCTTCCACTAAGCATAATAGGTAACTGACATTGGTTGCCTTTGATCTTCAGAGCTCCTTTTCAGGGGAACTGGTAGCCACAGCAACTGTCTCAATTTTCCTCCTTTGTAGCTTCATCTAGCTTTCTTTTTGATTCTTTGTTGTGACCTCTGTCCTTCAGACATGTCATTTGTAAACTTTCCTGCTCTCAGGGTGTTGAGGAGTCCAGTACCTCAGGAGGCCACTCATCCTATATAAGGGACCCCTGCCTCTTTAGGTATAATTTGTTTCTTCAGAGCTTAATGAACCCCCTTGCAGGGTTTGGTAGGGGAAGTCTCCTCTGAGTTCCAAGCCAGAGACCTTGTGTGAAGAGGTTGGCACCAGTCTCTCCCCACCCCTTACTGTTTGCCTGCCTTGTCTCCTGTTGTACCTCTCATGCAAACTGTTCCTCAGAGTCACAGCCTGTGGTCCTCTCTTCCAGAAGCTGTGGTTTCCTGGGTGGCTTCTCATCAGTCTGTTGCTGAAGGCTTCTGCTCTCAGTGGTCCCTCAGCCTCTCTGGTAGGTATGCCATCCTTCCTCTGTGCAGCCCATTTATCTCCACAGCTGTTGTGAGGCCACCAATCAATCAGCCTCAGCTAAGCAGTCAGTCAGTTTTCCTTTTAACCCTTAGAAGCTGAGACAGCATGGGGGCTGTACACCCAATGACCCCAACAATTAAATCTGCTTCTGTTTTAAAATTTATAAAATTATGGGTGAAATCCTTTTAAGTCAATGGCAAGATTTCTATCACTTTCAATGGGGCCAGGATTTCAGCCTATATATTTAGTTAACTAATTAAAACACATTTTAGGTCAGTAGTGACAGAAGCCAATGGTTGCTCAATAGCCTAACTAAAATGATTCATTATTGCAAGCTAGTTGTTGGTGGACAGCTTGTGTTCACAACTCCAAAACACCATTAGGTGTTAATAGGATTTCGGAGAGACTTCAAGGTCTGAACAGACATAGAGACTCATCTACTGCATTCTTACACAGTTAGAGGTGACATATGGGTGGGATTGAACGTGTACCATCCTGTTGCAATTGTTTTGTGGGTTATAAGGGAGTCAATATGCAGAGCTTTCATTCTGACACAGAAATAAAAAGCGACAATAGTGGCAAAAATGAATAGCTGACAGCAGTTTTTAGTACAAACCAAACACAGACTACTCAATAAGATCAACTGGTCCTTAAATAAAAGTTTCTTCTGATAGATAACTAACATGGTATAGAGGTTATATATGAATAGCTATACTTTGCTTCTTACAATCCTGCCTCTAGCTTAGCTTTCATGAATCTGTCTTCTCCTGGCTCTTCTCCTACCTCTCAGTCCATTCCCTCAGTGTTTCATTTAGTGGCTCGTCTTCTTGCTCTGTTTCTCTTTCAGTGAGTGTAACCCCCAATACTTCCTTAATTACTTACCAGACACATAACTCCTTCTAACCCCCTCCACTCTGCTGAAATCACTGCTGGTAAGATCATCTTCCTAATTTCTCATTGCCCTACTCTGTGTCCCTTTACTGACTCCCTTGCCACACTTTAAAACACAAGATACTTTTCTTTCCTTTAAGACCATTCACTGTTTATCACCACCTTTATCTAGCTGCCAACCAACACTTTGCTCTGCCAGTGATAGCCACCTCCATTATCCTGTTTGTAACCTTAAGTATTTCTGTACTTTCTCCTATGCTGCCCCCAAAACATGGAGAAAATTCCCATCAAATGCCACCTCTGCCTTGCATGCCTTTAAATTATTCTGATTAGACATTCGTTAAGCAAGTGGCAAGCTATTACATCTGCTCTTATGCTAAAATCTATTTGCTTCATCATTACCTTTTTCAGCCAGGCCAGTTTGTCTGCTTCATTCACCAGTTGTTTCCTATTATGTAGATAATTGGCTCTATAGGGTAGAGGCTGTCTTTCTTGCTATTTGCCTGTAAAGTTCCTGGTAAAATGGTGCTCTGACCCTTGATTGTGTGTGATAGTAATAATATAAGTAATAATTATATTTTTCACATAGGGAATGGTATGTATATTTATGTCAGTAAGGTACTGTACTAATGTGTTTGTTTTTTTTAAATCACATACTCTGGTGTAAAATGTGCAATATATTTTTAAAAAAAGCAGTGAAATATGAACTAGTGGATATGGAAAATTCTATCTTTCCTGTAAGGAGCCAGACTGGGTTAGAGGAGGGCTGACAGACAGAAATATGTCCCGGAAATGTTTACTGATCCCTAGCAGACAGGTGACCAAGAGTAAATTGTCTACCATCAAATGTGAGAGATGATGGATTTTCTCATTGGTGTCTTGCATCAACAAATTAGAACTTTTTAGGACAAATGAGGGGGGAATGGACATGGGACAGGGATGAAATTACCCCTTTATGACAGGCTGCTAGATTATGTTCAATAAGATGAATCACCCTTTCAGTAAGCAAATAGAGATCATGAGCTAACTTCATATTTAGTAACCTCAGTAAACAAATGCACTCATGTGCAGTGAACTTCAACAGCAGCTGAATGAGAGAAAAAAAATTATGAGAGGACTTTTCTGGCTCCTCCTAGACATTTGTTAGCTCTAACAGAGACCCTGAACCAGCAAAGCATTTAAGCATATTAATTAAATGAGTAGTTCTACTGAAGTCAATGGGACTACTCATCTGCTTAAATGCTATGCTAAATTCTTAAATTCTCCATCTCCAGTAACAAGTAACACTAGAGGAGGTTTCTTCTGGAAGTACAGTCTTCAATCCTGTGAATGAGTCTGGGATAGCCAGGCAAAAACAGGATTCAGAGAAGTCTTAGAGCCCCAGAATGGCTCCTGAGATGCATAAAATAAGGAAGGACAAGGAGATTATGGAAATCTCAGTCTACAGCAGTAGTTCTCAAACTCTTGTACTGGTGACCCCTTTCACATAGCAAACCTCTGAGAGCGACTCCCCCTTATAAATAAAAACACATTTTTATATATTTAACACCATTATAAATGCTGGATGCAAAACAGGGTTTGGTGTGGGGGCTGAAAGCTCGCAAGCCCCCATGTAATAACTTGTGACCCCCTGATGGGTCCCAACCCACAGTTTGAGAACCCCTGGTCTACAGCTATCTCCTCCAGGAGGCAGATTTTCCTCTTTAAATAGCTGAAAGTCCCTAAGCTTTTTCACTCAGAATTATAAACACGGCCACTGAGAGTTCTGAGAAGTAGGAAGTGACCATATCCATTTCTGAAGTTTTTTAAAAATATACACTGTGCTTGACAATGCTGATTTAAGAGTTTGTAAACCTCAGAAAATAGTATGGGTAAAGAACTGTTTAATTAGTGCTCAAATTTTGAGTGTCTGATGATTGAAAAATAGCATGCAAATGACAATGAGTTAATGGATTAGTGGTTTCTGTTAAAATTAACATGTAATTTGTGGTGTACACATTATTTCATAATAACTGCTCTTTTTATAATAGTGATAAGCAAGGACGAGTTTTGTCTAATTTCAAACCCACTTTAACATCAGGAGTTTGAAATTAGAATAAGAGAGAGCTACTTGTGAGATTTGTGTTCTGATAAGAGCTGGCAAAATGCCCATTCTCAGCTGCTTCTGACAACCATAATAGCTGGTTTCAGCATCAGACCTGAGGTAGGAAAAGCATACCCTTTTAGATCCCCGAACAAACACTCCCTCAGCCCAAGCAAGCAATGGAACACCTTACTTCAAATTAATCCTCGGTGTTCACAGAATCAGATTATTTTGCAATTACAGTTGTTTGTTTTGAAATGGACAGCTTGTGTAAGGAAAGCATCAAGGTTAGGTGTTCAGAGAATGAAACCAGGATGCGGGAGATTGGGTTCTAATAGCTGCTTGGACTCTATCTTGCTTTGCCACCTTCTCCAAAACTCACAGTGTCAGTCATTTGGCGTAAATTTTCAAAAGCACTGTCTGTGGCCGGCCCTCTCCTGAGCACCACCTCATGCTATGTAAGTGCTAAGTATTATTATTTCCTTAATTACTACTATGCCCCCCTTTTTTGTAAATACTTTTGAGAACTCTGTTGAGGTGTTCAGCGACTGGAATTTTTCTCTCAAAAAATCTACGCCTATAATAAATAGATGTATATTTATTATTTATACCACTGCAGGGCTCTTCCTACACATAGAATAAAAAGTGATAGCACCATCAGTTAGGTGCTTCTTAGTCTATATTTGAAGAGTTTAACTAATAGTGAAGCATCATGCCAAAGGCTAATGATATCATGGACCAGCTATATTAGTTTTTAACAATGCAGAAATCATTTATACATGTTGTCCCTTAATGTCTGTCCTGTAAACACCAAATACAAGTTTTTCAAGTTAAAATAATAAACAAATGGTGGTAATATGAATATTTTATGCACTCTATTGTTGCATGCAGTTGGATATGAAATATATGTGAATTGTTCACTCATATATGGCATATTTTAGATCAGCCTTTTGGTTTCAAACAATTTAAACACAAAACTGAAAGTGAAATCTGCCTAAGGTATAATCAAATAGTGTAAATGTTCATTTAAAATGGAAAAAAATAGTCACAAATTACTTCAGTGTATTAATAGAATATCAGGATTGGAAGGGACCTCAGGAGATCATCTAGTCCAACTTCCTGTTCAAAGCAGGACCAATACCCAGACAGATTTTTGCCCTGATCCCTAAATGCCCCCCTTAAAGATTGAACTCACAAACCCTGGGTGAAGTAGGCTAATGCTCAAGCCACTAAACTATCCCTCCCTTCAAGGTGGAATGCATTTATATAGTGCCTAGCTAAATAGGGCTCTGATGTGATAGAGTCTGAAAGATACTACAGAAATAATAATAAAGTTCTTGTTATGTATAGCATACCTCTGGTTATGGAAAAGTTGTTCTGTGAAAAAGAAACTTCACTGTGGGATATATCCTTATATGATTCATATTTTGGGATTGGAAGGGACCTCAGGAGGTCATCTTGTCCAACCCCCTGCTCAAAGCAGGACCAATCCCCAGGAAGATTTTTGCCCCAGATCCCTAAATAACTCTCTCAAGGATTGAGCTTGCAACCCTGGGTTTGGCAGGACAATGCTCAAATCACTGAGCTATCCCTCCCCCCAGTCTAGCTACAGTACTCTAAATGAAATCAATGAGAGTTTTTCATAAAAACTGTTGGCAGGAAATAGTTCTATACAAGAATGCAGGTTTATTATTAATTGTCATTTCTTGTATACATTACATATTACTGCGTCCATAGGCATGTGGCTAGCTAAAGATAGTTCTTCTAGTGATGATACCAATTGTATTTCACTGGGGGTTACACATAGGCATCATATGCCTGCATTTGGAGAATTTCAAAGTAGTGTCCATTGGTCCCTGCGTGTGCCCAGGCTCACCTTATGCCTCTGACAGAGGTGATAAAGGGCTGGGCAGACTGACAGTCTCTACCATCTCTTTTCATCACCGCATGGTCCAGGCTGGAACTTTTAGTGTCCACAGCTTCTACTTTGTGCTGCAAAACAGTAACCACTCATATCCTGTTCAGGTACCAGACTGTGCCCAGGACCCAGGGCTTCAAACTCTCTGCCTCCTGCCCCCGATCTTCTTTAGCAAGCAATGAACACCAACACTGCCTGTACTGCCTTAGGGAAGCTCACATCCTCCTTGCTGACTCCAGTAGGTTGGATAATGACAGCTGCTTCTGACAACCATAATAGCTGGTTTCAGCATTAGACCTGAGATAGGCAAAGCATACAAACACACACTCCCTCTGCCCAAGCAAGCAATGGAAGTGGCTTGAGAAACATATATCCTCTCCAAAATTTTGGAAAGAATACACAGTGTACTGTGCCTGTGTATATAATCACTAGCTTGGTCTTGACTGAGAATATAGGAAAAGAAGAAACTCCTCATATCACCCTTTCCCCCTCAACTGTTTCCAGCTCCCATCACACTTATCTTTACAAGTTTTTGATGGAAGGGAAGGAGCAAAGGTCTTCCTCCCATCGTGTATCATCTTCCTGACTTTGGGAAGTGCAGTAAGGTGGCCCATCAATACCTCTGCAATCAAAGAAGAGATCACATTTGGACCCCTAACTCATCCATCTGCAGCAAGACTGTGAAAACACCTCCTAGACCCAGTGCATTGGACCTTTAATCTAGGAGGCATATATACCTCAGGGTGCTTGTGATAGGAAGAATCCCCCACCAAGACTCATGGTAATCACTGTCAAGCCTCAACCAAGGCAGGGTGGCATTTCTCTGAGCCTAGTACACTGAAGTGAATCTTTAAGGGCCAGTGCAGTAAGCCCATGAGGAGTGGTTCCCTAGCGCCATAGCTGTTGGAAGTAGGGGTCTGAATACATTTTCCATTGGTTTGGAGTGGGGGGGGTGTAAGAGGATGAGGGGAAAAAACAGAAGGTGACAGAAGTGGCAGCCTGCAACCACTAGCATATGATGAACATATAGAAGCATATAATTATTTGAACATAAAATTCTTTGTTCCAAACTATTAAATCATGTGCTGCTGGTTCTTTTAATCATACTTTGTAATTCACAACAGGCACATTATAAGAACTATTTCCCACTGTTACCCATTCAACATAAAATAAATCAATCAGTAATAATCTGACTGATTTTCCTATAATTCCTGTGAATTCCTCCAGTGGCAATGCTTCTTTTTGCTGTTAGCAATTTGTATGAAGATTTTCTTTCACATATGATTGACACATCTTGTCCAAGTGCCAAAACAGATGCACTGTCTGTGTTTGTATTGCCATAACCTCATTGAACTCTATTGCATAAACTAGATCTAGAGTGAGCACTGCGCTGCAGAACAGAGTAAGGAACAAAAATATGTCTGATGTTCTATTCCTCAGTGGCAAATAACATTACTCAGGGTAGCTATTTTACCAAGGTTTACTTAATTTAAAAATTACCAGCCTAGAGAATTTTTGGCAGCCAGACAGATGCTTAGGATTACTAGCTTCAAGACTTTTAGAGAATAGCTCATCCTGAAATGAATCTTATGTCAGTTGCTCAATATTAAATTTTGAAAAAGTATAAAACATTATCACAAAGCTGAAATGTACAGTGTTAAAATTTGACATTGTTACATTTGATAAGTAATAAGGATTACGCTATATGTACTTCCAAAGGGAGTAGGAGGGAGACATACAGGAACTTTTCCCCAAACCTGAACTAAATGACCCAACCCAGGCAGCACTATCCTAGGGAGTTTTCCTCCCACCATCAAGCCCTGACCGTCATGATATACAACTGTGCTGCACTCTATATCCATCATTCACTATAAGTCACTATTATCTTTCACCCTCAACTCTTCAAAAGTAGTAGAAATAATATCTGACCCAGCTCATCTATGATATGGGGTTAGATTTGTGTTAACTTATGAATTCTCTTTTTTGGTTTTGTGAATGCCATGTTGTATATCAATTATTTTGAATGTAACCTCAAAGTGTGGCTTTGAGCATTCAGTTGAAGCAGGAACCTAACACTTCATGGAAAGACTATGCCTGGGATATTATGATAGAGTGATCAAGGGCCATCAGCATGGAATGGCTTTAACCCAGTGGGACAATGGATTTGCCACCAACAGGGCTTTTGACTGAAGAACCTGGGAGAAAATGGGGGAAGCCCTAGAAAATCCCCAGTGGAAGCACTGGGGCAGAAAAGGTGCCAGAGGTTGTTTAAAAAGAGAAATGCTCTCTATGCAAAGCATGCCATTTACCTGACAAAAACAAGAGAGATAGGCCTAAAAGACTGAAAGGGTTGCCTGGCCCAAATGACTCAGACCAAAACCGGGACTCAATGGGAGGCGAGGACACCAATGGGGGCCATGTTCTGTAGTTTGATGTTTTCCATAGATCTGTAACTCTCTTGTGCTTTTTAAGAGTAAAGTGTGTTTATTAAATTCCTTTGCTAAACCTGTATTTTATTGTTTGATATACCTACAGGGACAATGTGGCAAATTAGAAAAGCTGTGAAGGGTATGCTTATGCTCATTTTGGATAAAATGTGGTTTGCAGGGTCCTTATGCATAGGGAAGCATGCTGTGGCTCACCAGCCTAGGAACATTCTAAAGAAGGCCAGGGGGAGGGGGGCGAGCTCAGCATATGGAATGGAGAATTATAACCATGTGATAAACAAATCCATATAAAGGTTAACTCTTATTGGTTAGAGGTTCATGTTATGTAACTTGTTATGTAAGTGCCATGTGCTATAAAATAGCAAGGGGAGGGGCTCCTTGCTGGAGGGACTCTGCCTGATTTTTTGTACCAGGGGCTCTCCTTTTGTACATATTGAATAAAACTTTGTTGAACTGAATCAAATGGCATCGAATTGAATTGCATCACATCGAATCAAAGTCCCTTGGTTCTACCCAGCATCAGACTAATTGGGAACCACAAAATCCCAACAGCTGAGAAACCCAAAATTAGGAACAGTGATCAGTCACCACACTCAGACCCAGAACGTTTAGGTATTAAGTCCTTGGATCCAATCACCATGGACTGGTGTTCATCCAGGGACCAGTAATTAACCAGATTGTAACAGGAGGCAAAGGATATTTACAGCTAGGCATTGGAGTAACTCAAAAATCTTGAATAGGCTAGATGAATTCATCTTCAGCCATGCTATGGTAGAAGGACCTAATTGGATAATGGGACTTAGGTATCTAAGTCACTCAGACACTTTTGAAATGTTAACCAATCCAGGGGTAGGGACAAAAACATAAGCTGCAGACATTTTAAAATTTGGAAGAGCCATTGTATTGACAAAGTGCCCACACTAAACCTCTCCTCCTAGCCTCTGTCATTTTTCACCAGAGCTTTAACAGTTCCTTTGCCTAAGGCTGTGGAAATACAAAATTTGAAAAAATTGTTTTGTCTAAATATATATTTTATTAAGCAACATTAAGTTCCCCCTACAGCAACCACAAATAGCATATTAGAAGTCTTAGAGAAATATCCTGCTTTGATCTGCAAGTAAAACTCTCATTGAACTAAATTGGAATTTTGCATAAGTTTTTGCCCTTTACTTTTGAGCCATCCAGGAAGCAGGTGTCTTTGAGGTTTCATAGACAGTTATGGTGATACAGTTTGCTCATAAATGGTCATCAATAATATTGGTCTTGCAACAGTTTCAGAAGAAACAAAAGCATGTACAAGTTATTCTTGTTTTGAAGGTCAGCTGTCTCCCTATGTAAATGGTTTAAAGCAAGATCCACTATTCACAAAAGGATATGGAAAATAACCTGATGAATACAGTCATATCAATCCAAAACAAGTGACATGACTTTCAAGTGTCCTTGGATGTAAAATTTTCAAAAGACTGTATACTAGTACAGGTAAATAAGCTACTTGTTTTTATTTCTGAAGACATAGTAAAATAACTGTGTATATATGTTGTCTCAGCACTATATACAAAGGGGACCAATGAACAATTAACAGAGTAGTATTTTCTCAACAATGATTTCAGAATGAGTTTATTTTCCAAAGAAAGGCAGCAATAGTTAACTGAGGATGCTATTTAATTGTACAAATAGAAGCTGTGATTCTGGAAGGATCTAAGCTGCATATAGGAGAGGCCAAATGTATATTCCCTCAATTTCATGAGCTCTCTTTTTTCCCCCAATATTTATCAGGGACATGTCTTTTAAAATACAGGATTGTGTACAGTATTAGATATAGCTTCATAGCAGATGCAGGTCAAGTAAGCTAATATGCTGATTTTGGCATTTCCCGAAACATGACAGTGTCAGGGCAATATTAAGATGCATGTTGTTTAAGATTGCCTTCTGGCCTTATTCAAAAGTGATGGAACTCAATGGAAGAAAAATAGGGACTGTTCATATACCTTAGAGGGTATGAATTAACTATGAACTAAGGAAAGGGATCTGGGCATTATTGTGCACAGCTCAATGAAGACTTCAGCTTAACATGCAGCTGTGGCCAAGTAAACAAATTAGATGTAAGCATAGATAAGGAACAGGATGGAGAATAATACAGGAAATATTATGCCATTATATGCCTCAATGGCGTGGCCTCATCTGGAATCCTGCATGCAGTACTGGTCACCTCATCTCAAAGAGGACATTGCAGAATTATAGGGAGTTCAGAGAAGAACAAGAAGAATCATTATAGGTCCAGAAAAACTCTTCTATATAAAGAGATTGAAAAGATTGGAATTGTTTACCTTAGAAAGGAGATGAAAAAGAGGGGACATGGTAAAACTATATCAAATAAGTACTATAGAGGAGGTAGATCAGGAGCTTTTATTCTCTTGAACTAACACCACAAAACAAGGGGACCTTCAATGAAACTGAAAGGTAGAAAATTAAAAACCGATAAAAATTAGTATCCCCCCCATCTAATTAGACTATGGAACTCATAGCCATGGGCTGCTGTTAAAGAATTTATCAAGATCCATATACTGTGGGGTTCTTACACCTTCTTCTGAAGCATCTGGTGCAGAATATGAGAGGGGCAAAAGGTCTTCACAAAACAGTTAATTTTCAGTGTCACTAAAAATGCAGTTTGGCGGACAAATATGGTAATATTTATACTTCTTCCTTCGTTAAATTGGTTTGTGTAATTCACTGTGCCCTTCTCTGTTAAAACTGTTTCCTTCCAAAAGGGGTAAAGAGGAGACCTTAAGGTCTACCAAGTGGTTCTGATACCAAAATTGAGTATGAGGCAATGTTACTTATGTAAGAGGCACCAAGGACAGTACTTAAGCAATATGGCATATCAGTGTGGTGGTACCACACAGGTAGGTTAAGTAGCCAAAAGCTAGATTTTTTACTTGGGAAATGTCAAGCTTGTCTTTTTTGTATTATAAAATGAGTGATATGGAAAAATATTGAAAGTGTTCCTATGGACCAGGGTTTCTCAAACAGGGGTCACTGCTTGTGTAGGGAAAGCCTCTGGCGGGCTGGGCTGGTGTGTTTACCTGCCCTGTCCGCAAGTCTGGCCAATTGTGGCTCCCACTGGCCGCGGATCGCTGCTCCAGGCCAATGGGAGCTGCTGGAAGCGGAGGCACCACTATCTTTAACAAAACCACTGCTCAGCTGCTGCCTAGCCCTGATGGTGCATAAAGTTCACTGAGCACCTAAGTTTCTGTCGGTGGGCACACACAAAGCCACCTAAAACTTGACTCTGCCCCATAGCGAACAAGCTGCTCAGAGCCTTCCTCATGCCTATGTTCTGGCAGGATTAAAACTAGGTGTTCTTTGCCTATCTTACCTGTGAGGCCCAAGCTGGTAGGTCAGCTCAGAGCACAACTTTGATAACAGGTATTGCACTTCCTAGGTGAGTGCCCTAAACACTTAACTATTAGCTATAATAGGGTAGGGTTTCTCCAGGGACAGAGAAACAGCTGACCTATCTTAGAAGAGGGTTCACAGCCACCTATTATGAGCAGCTTGTTTGTAAGGTGCCAAAGACATGGATCAGTGGGACATAGGCAACTGAATACCTTTGAGAATCTTCCTAAATCTTACTGCTTTTTTTAGCACACTAGCTCAAGATCCCCTGGTGCAAGTCTGTGTACCTGGACTAAGTCTGTGTACCTGGACTGGCATGCTCACTCGCAGCTGCAATGTAGACATACACTCTTAGGCACCTGTCTCCATTGAATGCTTGGGGACCTGGGAACTTAACTTGGGGTTGTGAATTTCACTCTGTGGCAAATCTCCTAGGAGCTAGGCATTGCAACACATAAGCCTCCTTTGTGAATCTAGCCCATAATCCTAAAGTATAAGCTCTCTGAGTCTAAAGAACTCTTTCTCCCTCCCACATTATGCCCCCACACAGAGCATGAGAATTTGTCCCCCCACCCCCACCCCAAGAGAATAATCTATGCCAGAGGTCTCTTATCAGCATCAGTTTGCTCACAGTAACAGCTGGTAATAAAATAGTTCAACTAACATTTTATTCTTTTCCATGTTTCATTAATTTATCAATTTAAGATAATACTGTTAGGTGCATACAAGTTTGGGATGAAAAGATTCCATTTATTTCACTGGTCATTCAGTTACCAGTAATTTGAATGGGCTTGACTGTAATTTTTGTTGGCTCCTAAGGAGTTGCTAAATATATCACAAGCTTTGAAAAAAAAATAATTCAGATTTACCTGCCATTTACAGATTAACAGAAGTTTCTCCCTTTATTTTCAATGATGAGCATCACTGCCTTTCCTTTCCATTTAAGTGAACTTAGTGACCAATTGGCCATCCTTCATACTGATACCAAATCATATATATTTTCCCACAGGTCTCTACAACCTGGAGATCTAGAGTGAAATCCCAGCCCCTTGAAATGGATGGTAAAACTTCCCATTAACTTCATAGATTCTACGACTGGAAGGGACCTCGAGAGGTCATCGAGTCCAGTCCCCTGCCCTCATGGCAGGACCAAATACTGTCTAGACCATTCCTCATAGACATTTATCTAACCTATTCTTAAATATCTCCAGAGATGGCGATTCCACAATCTCCCTAGGCAATTTATTCCAGTGTTTAACCACCCTGACAGTTAGGAACTTTTTCCTAATGTCCAACCTAAACCTCCCTTGCTGCAGTTTAAGCCCATTCTACCCTTAATCATTCTTGTTGATTAAAAGGTCTTGAGTACATGACCTATGAAGGAAGGCTGAAAGAATTGGGTTTGTTTAGTTTGGAAAAGAGAAGACTGATTGGGGACATGATAGCAGTTTTCAGGTATCTAAAAGGGTGTCATAAGGAGGAGGGAGAAAACTTGTTCACCTTAGCCTCTAAGGATAGAATAAAAAGCAATGGGATAATCAGTGTATTTTTCTAGGAGTCCTACCCAGTCTATGAGCAGAATCCAATCTGGATTCAGCAGGAGATAAACTTTTAAAGCATGCATTTCAGAAAACCACAACTCCAACCTGATAAAGAGCTATAGCTGTAAGACCAGCTATAGAGGTGCTCAGTGTACAGGTGTGGAGAGGAGCTAAGGTTAAGAACAAAGAGTAGAAGACAGAGTCTAGATCTTAGCTGTGGGAACCCATTCCATCAGGAGCATACTTACTGCCTAGATTAGCAGAGATTCACCTGCCTATGGTATTTTTAAAAAGACAGTAATGGGCATATGGGTTTTATACAGCATGAAAGTATAGCATTAGCTCTAAGATGTGTAGAATAACCCAGATACAATAAATGGCTCAGACACAACATGACAAATGTCACAATAGGAAAATACTTTTTCTTTTAAAATAAATTAAGATGTGATATTTGCAATCATTTTTCTTCAGCACTGTTCCCAAAGTCTTCCAACATAAAATACCTCCTAAATAACAAATATGCATTGAAGACATCAAAGTTGGAAGCATGTGTTAAGCGTGACTGGCATGTTTTCTGTATCTTGCTTTTCCATGCATATACAATAATTGTTGTTCCATATACAGAATTATCCTGCTCAAAGTATATCCATACCCTGAACACACAGGGTAAAACATTATAGAAAGAAAAATTAGAAATATGTTAATGAATTCCATGCAAGGAGTGTATGACTAACAGACTACAACAGGTCGTTTTAATAGCATTTTAACAGATTGTGGGACTATTTAATCAAAAGCAGCACTATTTTTAAGCTAACTTTACACACATGCATTGTATAAGATAAATTCATCTGAAAGTACAACATATAGAAATACAAGTTATTTCAAATGATGCAAAGTATTCATTTATCAAAGAATGAAACATCTAACATACCTGCTACAGATCTTTGATATTCTGAAAATTTGGAGACTCAGGAAATGCCTGGTTACAAGCCCAACTGGTTACACAAATTATTTGCTTAGATGTACAGATATATTATCATTTTGGTCCCAGTTCTGCTGCACTCCCTTGTATATTTCTGCAGAGAAACCAATGGGAATACATGGAGTACAACACAACTCAGTATGAATAAGAGTGGGAAAACTGAGCCCTCTGTGACTTCCATAACCTTTGTAAATGATACACATATGTTTATGTGGTCACAACAGCCTAGTTAGCCAAATATTAGAGACCTGTATTTAAAAAAAAATAAAAAATAAAAAAAGAGTAAATAATGTTTGCAATGCAAGTCTGTGCGACTCTTTGTTCCATGCAGCTTAGCATCACACCTAAAGCAGCACCACTAACAATAAAACAGTTATGTCTGTGACATGATCGATATAGCAGATAACAAAATAAGACTGATATCTGGACCAGAAACAAAAGTGCTTAGTTTGTGGACTTTGATAACCACAACCATTACAACTGAAACTGTCTTGTGTTTATCTTCACGCCAACTTTTGATAATATTTTAATTGAAAGTATTTACACATTTTTCTATGGGTATATTCTTTTCTATTCAATTAAGCTGATCAAGATAAGTTAGAAACAACATATAGAAAAAAACAGTATTTTTCTCCAAGGTTTTATTAGATGTTAAAGTTTGACAAGTATCCATTCTTTTTACTCTGTCTATTGATCATTGAAAGAATCACAAAAATACTTAGGTAAATTTGATAGTTTACAGTTTTTAAATGTTGCTTGGTCTTGTCTAGATACGCTAGATTAATCTATTTGAAATCAAGACAAGAGAACTATTTCAACCTCTTGAGAAAATGTTAAATCTCTAATCAATGTTTGTAATTAGAGAATTGACTATACTGAAGCACTATATCCATTAAGAAATCTATTTCTGGTCATCTGCCACTGATGCTAAAATGACTATTTTTGTCTTCCATCCTTCTGCATGGTACCACATACTCCAGGCTTTTCTGATCAGACTTATATTGAGCTAAAAAGGGCACCATAAATTTTATAGGCAGAGATTTGATTTGCATTCACAGAAAAGACAAGTTACTACAAGATTTGGTAGTTCAAGTATTAACGTCTTTTTAGAAGAAAGGCTTTTTTAGACTTGGCAGGAAATTGTGCTAAATGAAAAAGTAGATAATAAATTGAATGCTCTTTGTATCAAAGTGCTTTTGCTTTAACATCATCATGAAGTAGTTTCAGCAGCATGTTCCACTGCTGGCAAATTAACCAGTGAAGAACATTTTGCATGCCAGATATCTAACTTCTCTGATGGAAATGAAGTATATGGCATATTAATTATGTTTTTATAAAGGAGAACTCTCAGGGATGGCAACTCCAAGCACAAAAGCACCAAACTTCTGGTTAAAGGTTTCTGCAGAATTCTCAGTCAGAAGGAGTTGCATGCACACAGGAGTGCAAAATTTAGCCCCCGTGTGTATACTAAATTGCTCCACTAAAATTAAAAATTTCAGTTTTTAAATTAAGGTACACAGTATAAATAAAACTTTGCTTGCAACTGTCAAACTGTCTATTCTATCTTTTCAGTTTATTCTACCCATAGCTGGGAATGTGCTTCAACCTAAATTACTGTACAGGGAGATTTCCAAATTTCCAGTGGGTACTGTCTTTAGATAGTATAATAAACCCTTCAACTGGCTAATCATTTTTCTGAGTTGGTATTATCCCATTGTACAACATCTGAAAGTAGAAAATGTCTGTATATTCGCAGAGTCTAAAAATAAACTCAAGTTTCTTCTCCTAGTCTGTAACTGATTTCTGGGGGATTTTTCTTCTGAAGGCTTAGAAATCAGATAATTGATGTGTATTCTGTGTAACCTAGATCCAATATGACCCAAAATGCACTAAATAATCCATTCTCTTTCAAATGTTTATGTATTTCTCAATTCCCTTCTACTCTCTTAAGGAGCACGCTCTCACTTTTAATTTTAAAAAAAAATCATTTTGAATTTCTAAAGTCTAACAACTTCTGTAATCGAACTTCTTTATTTCAATTGTTTTCAATTAACCGGGATTTTGGCCTGGAATAGTGACTGTTTGACTATCACTTTAAAAAAAATTCTGTACGTTAACTTCCAGTGTGTAGAATGATCAGTACATGAGTAAAGGTTGGAGAGTCATGCTGTAAGATGAGATTCTCTTTTCTGTGCTCAGCATTTATCATTCATTTCATGAGAGTGTTTTTCAGTAGTTGCGCTTACTCTTCCACAGTGCCATTTGAAACAATATTCCCACAAATATTTAATCCTGTTGATATTAATAATTTATTGAAATTCTGCCACTGCACATTTTGGCCCATTATGAGAGAACACTTTCTCAGTTAAAGCCATAGCATGCAAATAAATTCCATAGTGATTTTGTAATTTTGACTAGTTCTAATAAACCCTGAATTATTTTTGACCTCTCTGAATGAAATGATCACTAACATGAAATACCGGTTCTTTTTTGGTAAAATCAGCATCAATGTGTGTACATTTAAGTTGGTCATTTCTGTGGATGCAGAGATGCTACTGACTTAACAACCTGGTATGCTACTGACTTAACAACCTGGTATTTTAAAATCTTTGAAGTATGTCTTGGCCACCAGAATTAGTCTCTTTTAAGGTTCATATGAAGGATGCACAGAGAGGTCTTCTCCAGGTTAATCCTCTGCAATCTGTAGTCTCCAAAATAAATAACTCTGTTCATCTGAGATTATCTTCCATTCTGTATGGTTGACAAAATATGGCCAACTATTAATTACTGTCACTACCAAGAGAAAACAGTCTCCTTTAGAATCTTTAATTAATATCTTGAAGAACAAAATAAGGTTTTGCAATATGGTCCTTATCCAGTTCCCATTGAACTCTATGGGAATTTACTACCAACTTCAATGGGGCCCATGGGATTGACTGAAAAAGAAACCATCCTGTTCTTCTGAGAATTTTACCATTGCCATGGACTGATGATTTTCAGTACTCACTATTATAATTATATAAAAAGAAATCAATGTCCAACATTGCATCTTCATAGCCACTAATGTGGCTATAACAATATGTGGTTTATAAAGGTAAAGGTAAATATTTGAGCAGAGAGATACTTATGAAATTTTCACATAAAAAAAATTAAGCCAAGAGCCTCTCTTTTCAGATTATGCATAGTTCTTTTCAGTAGTGGTTAAAGTGTTGGGTGCAGTCTCTCTCTGCCCTTTTTCCTCACATTTACCATCACCTATGATTCATCACAGGCTAGGTGCAGTGATTTGAGAGTGCTTTAATGCACAAATGCATCACTAATCGCTATTTGCATTTATTAAAAGTAATATCACAGTCTGAACATTTCATAGGCTTATTCCTATAGCTGAAAGGTTTTTGGAAAAGCAGTCTTAGCTTTAAAATATTTCTCAGCAGGATCTATCTTTCTTATTCTGAGACTGTGGAATTTCAAAATGTGCCATGATAATAAGAAATCCTGGAAGAGCGCTGCCTATTCTTGATGATAAATGGGAACAGGCAGACTGCCTGGTCCCTTGATATATATTCCATGGATACGTAGGAAGTCACCATGCCAGATAGCCCCCAAATCATAGAGCATGGGATAAGCAAATCAACTAGACATTCACTAAAATAATCCAGGATAGGAGAGGAAGACAACTGATTGCGCTGAAAAAAATATCAATAGTGGGTGTGGTTCCCAGCTACCTCTCAAACAAGAATAAATGTAAAAGTAAAGGGAAAATTAATTTCCCATGACCTGATGGGAAAGGGATTTACATTATAAGAGGGTAAATTTCAGAAGGTAGATTAAATTTTACTGACGTTAAAAAAAACTTTTAAAATGTTGGTGTTTGTGTGAACCTACAACTCCAGGCAAAAATGTATGGGGTGCAAATCCCACAGAATTAACTGCACTTGTGGTTTTTGCTTAGCTCTAATTTTCACTCCCAAAACACAGACATATTCACCTTCCTGTTAAAAGGACTGTATGATGTAATTAAACAGATGTTTCCTATACTATGTAGTAGAAATGTGTACCTCAAAAGACAGAATAGAAACCAATGTTTTCTCTAGCTATTGATCAAGTCCAGAAAGATGTAGCTGAAGAGATGTGGGACAAATACAAGTTTGGGTTCCTTGAAAGAAGGGCACAGGAATTCAAGGCAAAATTTGAAAAATGCCCAAGATAATTTAGCAATAAAGCCTTTTGTGAACAATCAGCGGTATTCTACATGCTGAGTCTTCAACTGTAAACAATTTTAATGTATTTTTTTCTGAATGCCCCACATCACCACCCTGTTTCCTGCTACTGTATTTTTCATCTACATTACACAAGTAAATGTTGAGATATGGGGCAGTCAAAATCTCTGCAGCCAAAGAGCCCATGTTTTTCCAAATCAGCTAAAAAGAACTGGCCAGGGGTTATGAGGTATGCTTTTCCAGGTCATGTAATGTATTAACATGTTCTAGCTGCAAGTTATAATAAAATTGCTACTCAAACTCAAAAATATAGTAAGCTCCAATCTTGCATTTCCGGTAGCAATATTCAGTGTTATGCTTTCATATCATCATGTAACGGTTACAATTTTTAAAGTAACTTTTATAAAATGGGTTTTTTTAGTTATTGTTGTTAGCAGAGCACTCCAGACATGTTTTAGACTAAATGGTACATTTGTTCAATAAAATTGTTGTGATGGAATATTAAGTATGCATAATTTTAAAACTATTTTATTTTTGGGAATTTAGAATATATACTTATCCACAAATTGTCACTAAAAACATCCTTTCCAAACAAAAAGAATAGAAAAACCTCTTGTAAAATGAATGGTGGAATCCAGATTCTGCTTATTTTTTTTAACTCTGTACAATAAGCATTTGCCATGGTTTTCAAAAGTAACAACTGATTTTGGGTGTTGAACTGGAGACACCAGAAAATGGCCTGATATTCAGGAAGCACTCTGAATATCCTAGGCATATCAAGCAGGGTCTGTGAAAATTGTGCAACCCAAGATCTCTTGCCACTTTTGAAAATTTTGGCCATTGTAGTTGAAAAAACACATCAAATCTAAAACATCTTGTTTTAGATCATTCAAACTTTTCAGCTGATTTATTCCTTGATGAATCTTCAACACAACTTATTGAAGTGTCTAGTTTCTCTTTGGCAATTTAGTGTTCAGATAATCACTCAGCCAAGCACAGTTTATTTAGGAAATCTAACAAACCCATTGCCACAATTTTGATTCTGTGAAAAATGTGTTTTCCTTCTTTTTAGTTGGAAGATTTTTTTAAATTAAGGTTTTTAAATTTTAAAGATCTTCAATAGTAATTTCTCCACAGCATGTCTGTTAACAGGCACAAATGCTGCCAATTCACTCGGTGCTGTTTATAAAGTACTTTATAATTAATCACAAAATTAAGCAACTTCAAACAACACTCATTTCTACTTTATTTTCACTTAATTTTTTTAGTGTTAAGTGCCAGACTGACAGACTAATCTATTTTATCAACAGAATAAATGTAACATGGGAAAGTATAAGCTTTCATAAAATGCCCTTCCAGTAGAACTACATTTCAGTTCTAAATGTAATTGAAAGATTGCCTCATCTATCTCTTTATCCCAAGACAACTTGAAAGAATAGGTAGGCTTTAATAGTGATTTTCAACCCTTTCACTTAGTAGGCAGGTACAGAATGGTTTGCTATAAACTTCATTTTCAAGTAACTCATACAGTAATGCATCTTGTTACCACTTTTTATAGGCATACACACACTCTTCTCTCTGCAGGTGTGTATGTGGGGAGGGTTTAGAGTGACAAAAATAACATACCTAATGTTTACCTCAGATACATAAATAGCCTATTTAAGATTCTACTATTGTACTCATAGACAACCTATATTTTATTTCTGGAGATTATTTTTTATTAAATTTATTTCATTTTTGACTGTGTAGTCATTCTGGTAGTTTAAAAATTCTAGAAAATCCACAGATTGAATATTTATGTCTGTAATAAATACCTGTAGATACGATTTCTCAGGATTTCTAGATTATACATGCACTCTTTAAAATAAAATAAAACATGTTCATGACATACTCAGGCCACGTACACAAAGAAAACTGGAGGAAGCCCGGAAGGACAGCTATTAGAAACTTGGCAACTTATGACAGCCAGGACCAAGGTTTATTTTGATTTTTATGTATTGCTCATGTTATCTTTGTTGGAACTTGCCTCATATTTAATTTCAGTGTACGGTATTTTTGTTTCTGATATGTCATTAACATTTTAACATGTTCTTAACATCAAAGTACAACTGGCTGAAGCCACTATGATTGACTATGTAAGACAAATGTCTTTCCCTAGGCTGCAACAGTTGTATCCAGGTTCCTAATTGTTTTTCATCTCATAACCATTTTTCTCTTTACCCTGATTTCTTCCCTGGACTGTAGATCCTTCCCCTCAGGCCCCAATATCATTATGAAAGTTTGTGTATCTTTCCTAAAGAATATTATTCCAAACCCCTCTTTTTTCTATTAACTGTTGATTTCCTCCTCTCATTTCTTTCGTACAACAGTGCCAAAGTATGTACTGTCAATATACTATAAACTGTGCATCATAATTCTATTTTTTCCCTTTAAAACTCCTACAATACTAATGAGACAAAGCTTACAATGAACTAAAATATTAGGACCAATTTCATCATAATTAATGTCTCACAGCTTTTACCATAATGTGTGTGTGTGTGTGTGTGTGTGTGTGTGTGTGTGTGTGTGTGTGTATAAACAGTACTTTTAAACAAAGCAAAAACAAAGTTAAAAAACCCACCATAACCAAAATGCAACATTATGGTTCAATTTTTATAAACAAAAAAGCCAGATAAAAAGGGGAACAAAGAGGACCCAGGGAATTATAAACTAGTCATTTAACTTTGATACCTGGAAAGATACTGGAACAAATTAATAAACAATCATTTTGTAAGCTCCTCGAGGATAATTGGGTTATACAGAACAGCCAGCACAGATTTGTCAAGAACAAATCATGCCAAACCAACCTAATTTCTCTATTTGATAGGGTTAATGTCTGTGGGGATGGGAGGAAGCAGCAGATGTGATATATCTTGATTTTAATAAGGCTTTCGACAGTTCCACATGTAGCCCATCTGCAACTGCTAACAGCAAAAATCCCTGATGGCTGGAGATGGGACTCTAGATGGAGAGGCTCTGAGTTACTATACAGAATTCTTTCCCAAGTGTCTGGCTTGTGGGCCTTGCTCACATGCTCAGAGTCTAACTGATCACCATATGTGGGGTTAGGAAGGAATTTTTCCCCTGATCAGATTGGCAGAGATCTTGGGGTGGGGTTGCCTTCCTCTGAGCATGGGACATGGGTCACTTGCTGATTTAAGCTAATGTAAATGGTGAATTATCTGTAACTTGAAGTCTTTAAACCATGATGTGAGGACTTCAGTAACTCAACCAGATGTTAAGGGTCTATTACAGGAGTAGGAGGGCGAGGTTCTGTGGCCTGCGATGTGCAGGAGGTCGGACTACATGATCATGATGGTCCCTTCCGACCTTAAAATCTATGATTCTATGAAATGTGGTCTTGATTAAATTACTATAAAGTAGGTGCACAGCTGGTTGAAAGACCATACTCAAAAAGTAGTTATCAATGGTTTGCTGTCAAACTGGGAGGGTGTATCTCGTAGTGTCCACGGGGGTCATACCTGGGTCCAGTCCTATTCAATATTTTCATGAATGACTTGGATAAATGATTGAAGAGTGTGCTTATAGAATTTGCAGGTGACACTAAAATGGGAGGTGTTGCAAACAGTTTGGAGGAGAGGATTAGAATTCAAAATGAATACAAATTGGAGAACTGGTCTGAAATAAAAAAGATGAAATTCAAGAAAGACAATTATGAAGTATACCACCACTAACGCAGGGAGGAAAAAAAATCAAACGTACAACTACAGAATGGGGAATAACTGGTGAGATGATAATACTGCTGAAAAAGTTTGGGGGTTATAGTGGATCACAAATTGAATAAGAGTAAACAACATGATGCAGTTGCAAAGAAGGCTAATATTCTGGGGTGTGTTAACAGGAGCATCATATGAAAGAGACAGGAGGTAATTTTACCTTTATACAGCATTGGTGAGGCCTGAGCTGGAATACTGTATATAGTTCTGAGCACCACATTTTAGGAAAGATGTGGTTCAATTGGAGAGAGTCTAGAAGACAGCAACAAAAATGATAAAAGGTTTAGAAAACCTAACCTATGAGGAAAGGTTAGAAATCTGGGCATGTTTAGTCTTGAAAAAAGATTAAGGGGGAAACCTGATGACTGTTTTCAAATGTGTTAAGGGCTGTTATAAAGAGGATGGTGATCAATTATTATTATTCATGTCCACTGAAGGTAGAACAAGAAGTAATAGGTTTAATCTGCAGCAAGGGAGATTTATGTTAAATATTAAGAAAAGCTTTATAATTATAAGGGTAGTTAAGTTCTGGAATAGGCTTCCAAGGAAGATTGTGGAATCTCCACCATTTGAGGGTTCTAAGAACAAGAACCACCTCTCAGGGATGACATGTGTTTACCTGGTCCTGCTTCATCCCAGGCGTCTGGGCTTGACGACTTCCCACAGTCCCTTCTAGCCCCATATTTCTCTGAAATTCAGTTTTCTGTTAAATTGTAATCATCCTTGTGAATACAGTTTTAATGGCTTCATGAATTAATACAATACAATTAATATAACACTTATAATGCATTAAGTGAAATACTAGAAGTACACATCTCTGTTTATCAAGATATTAATCAATTTTTACCCTCAAATACATTCCTGCAGCTTTCACTGCAATCAGTTGTAATTGTGCACATCTATTTGAGGGCAGATTTGGATATGCATATCAAGGTATATTAAAAATATCCATGATAAAATGCTATGGTTGCAAAGTTAAATTTTCAGAAGTCAGGAAATGACAAAATTAACATTACAAGCACAACATGAGCGCTGCCCCCTTGTGCTTATGTATTATGATAATGTCTTTTAAAAGATGATCAGGTACTGTTCCTGAAATAATACAGCATCTTTTTCTACATTATTGAATGCCAATTGATCCAAATAGGCTTGAACCAAAACCCGCTCAGAACAATGGTAGTCATTCAGAGGACTTTGACTCAGGCTGTGGATGTGAAGGGTTCACATATACCTTTGCTTCATTAATTCTGTTGGGCTTATAGTACCACAGTTGCTACATGTGTAACTAAGGTTGCACAAAAGCGCACATAGGTAATAAAGGTAATAATTGGAGATATACCAATCTCCTAGAACTGGAAGGGACCTTGAAAGGTCATCGAGTCCAGCCCCCTGCCTTCACTAGCAGGACCAATTTTTGCCCCAGATCCCTAAGTGGCCTCCTCAAGGATTGAACTCACAACCCTGGGTTTAGTAGGCCAATGCTCAAACCACTGAGCATGCTATATTGTATTATTTATTAGAGAAGTAGTACATAATCCTCTAACTAAAGACTGTTCTTTAACAATGAAGCAGAGTTAAGGTGTGCATGCAACCTTAGATTTAGCATTTCCTGACTTTTGAGTACATCACCATACAAGCATCAATAAACTGTGTATTTATATTTAAATATACATTGCACCATAAATTTATGTATTTATTAGTTTGAACACATTTTTTAAAAGTGAAGATATTTTGAATGAATGCATATTTCCTAAGATACAGCACTAAAGAATGTATAGCACAAATAATAAATCCCAAGCCAAAAATGTATTGGCAACTTTATATGCATAAGAAAGTAAACAAATTACCCGGACAAATTTTGGTCATGAACATGGTTAATAATTTTCAATAAATTCCTCCTCTGACTGCTATAACAGACTATTAATGCCTGCAACCGGTGTTTTCGTCTCTGCACTAAGACATTTAAAGATTATAAAAGAGTAAAAAGACAATCAATACAATCTACATAATCAATAAGGCTCTGGGATCTTATTCAGAACAGCAAGTGAAAAAAATCCATCATTGCTCTTCAATATCTGCATTTTTAAAAATCCTCAAATGGTGTTGGGAGACACTGATCTGTACAGCATAAAATATGACTTATTTGACCTAGCCCTGACAACTTACATGATAATACATAGCACATTCAGTTTGAAGAAACACGGTTCCACTGTCTTAAGATACTAGTTTTACAAAACTATGCCACATTCCACTTTGTCTGCTTTCACTATCTGCCAACAATGTCACTTCTTTGGTAGCATTTGATCTTTTAAAGAGGTAATATTGTCATGCTCCAAAAAATGCTTTGTTGGCCATGCACATGCATACATGTGGGAGTGGGTTTCTCATGTTCTTCACCTCAAATCACTGTATAAACAACATACAGTCTGCATACTGAGCAGCTGCACCTTTCAGTGCAACACCACCAGCAGACAGATATTCTCCATTGTACAACAGTTTTGAAAAGGGGAAAAAATGGTAGCAAGAGAGCAATTCACGTCCTTTTCTTCAAACCATGCCTCTGCTACCAGTGCTGTCATGGTTACACTGCTATTTATACTCATACCAGCTTAACGAAAGTACACAAGCAAGGGAATCACACCTTTAGCTCTTAGTATAGACGTAGCCATAGACATCTGAGCACTTTCTGCAGGTGCTGCATGTTTGTGTCACATATCCCCAATACCAGCTTTAGGAGTATAACAACATTCTAGACATAAAAAAAAGTGTTATGAATTCTGGCTTTATCATCCAGTGATTTCTTTATATAAAACTGTGATATTTAAATATGTGTATAATGGCTTGATAGTAGTGGGACCAGCCAATATATATATATATATAACTCCATAATACTTGCATAAAACAAGATATTATTGCTAGTTGTCCCCAACAGGCCAGATTCTTGCTCAATCATCTGAAAATTCACAGCACAGATCAAAAAACTAAAAGTTGCGTATGATGAAGCCTCCTTGTGTAACAGCAGAGGGTTTGACTGAGTTAATACAATCTCTTCTACTTCGCCCAGCACTAGGATTTTGTCATAATCACACTTCCAGCTACTAACTGAAGCAGGCCCACTTGGATAATACTGTAGCAACCAATGATCAGGAAGAAAATATCAATAAAAGAACTTTGACCCATTTTAAGCAGCAGGGTTAACCAAGTTCAGGGCCCAGTGGGTTGTATCCATTAGAAGGAGAAATTGATGACCAAGTATGATATCTATGATGCAACCCTATTTATTGATAAAGTTCTGTTTCCCTGAACACAAGAGGACTCAAACAGCAGGAAATAGTTTCTTTGCTCACAGCAGCAAGCACGTTTCATTCAGCACTCAGCCTAAAACTTGCTCTCTAGGCTTTTCTCAAGGTCACTTTCACTGTTTGTTCAGGCTGTGTCTGGAGCTTTCTTGCTGCCTTCTCTCCGGTTCTTTCACGTTTCTCCCCTTCTCTCTCCCCGACATAGACAAGCACACCTCCACCAAACAATATACAAAGAAAACCTCCCACCCACTTAGTTCTAATTACTGAGTAGACTACTAACATGTGTCATTGTTTGGGCCAGTCTATTGCCTGTGTTTTGGTTTGAGGCCTCTATTGCTTCCTATATTTCTCCTGAAAGAATGGGAGCTGCTGCACTCACCAGTTTCATTGACATTTTACCAAAACTAAAAAGTAATATCATTTAAAACAGTTAGGGATGAAAATACTGGAATGCCAACATTTTTGTTAGCCAATACTGTTGCATTGTTTTTGCTGATTATTTCTGTCTGGCTCTTCAGGCCACAGCTGACCCAATATTACAACTCCCTGGCTCAGCGACTCCTTCCTTCTTGCCAAAGCCGGGGAAGCCAGAGAATGGAGCCACTGATACTGGCTAAAAGTTCCATCCTTCCCATGGTCAACCCCAGTGTTTGCCAGTGAAGGAGGAAAGCTTGAGGAGAAAAAGTTCCCTTCCCAATGATTTAAGTTGTTTGGGATACAGTAGTTTTGATTGCTTGTTTTCTTTATTTATAGTTTCTTATTGTTGTTTTATATAGATGCATATTCCCTTCAGAATTTAAATTAATATTGTTTTTACTGCTGAACATTATGTATACTCAGACAGTTTGTACTACTTACATACCATATGTGTACATTTTCCTTTGATTATGGCCTTGTTTTGTTATATACTTGGTCAACCCCCTTTAAAAAAAAAACCTTAAATTTGTAGGTATATAGAAAGAGAAAATGCCTACAGAACTGAAGAAAACAAGCAATAACTACTACAGTACACAAAACAGAGGAATCCTCCAGAAAGTACTAAGAATACTGTATCAACTACTAATTTTCATTGTCCTGATAATACTTTGATGTGTGCTCTTCATTTGCTGAAATTTTCAATTACAATGTTACTGCAATAAATTTAGCCTATGGTCTTTTTGCCCTCCAAATCCATTGAAAGATGGATCACAAATCCATTTTTGTGAACTTTTACCATTTTAATAACTACTAGATCAAAGGGTGGCAACTATCTAAACAGTATTCAGGTATTCTCTAAAGGTGTCATAATATTAGGGTCATTAATTTTATAGCAGGCCTATAACTGCCAGTAGTTTAAAAAGACTCTGTCAAGATGAAAGGCCATATATTTAACCTATGCTTAAAGGTACATGTTTTAGTTGTAAATTGACTTCTTTTCCAGTGTGACTAGGACAGACTCCATACAGAGCAGGGCATTACAACTTTATTAATGTTTAAGAACTAGACCAAGTGTTGTAGATAGCCCAATTAGTAAATTTCCATTACCCAGTCCAAGGACTGATTTTTAGAGTATACAGTGTTGTTGTAGTCACGTTGATCCCAGGATATTAGAGAGACAAGGTGGGTGAGGTAATATGTTATATTGGACCAGCTTCTGTTGGTGAGAGGACATGCTTTTGAGCTTACAAATTGATGAGGAAGACCTGAAGAGCTCTGTGTAAATTCAACAGAAGCTGGTCCAATGAAAGATATGAACTCACCCACCTTATGTGTCTGATTTCTAAAGCACATTCCTGGCTGTAATATACAGCTTTAAAGGAACAGGGGCGGCTCCAGACCCCAGCATGCCAAGCGCGTGCTTGGGGCGGCAAGTCGCAGGGGGCACTCTGCCAGTCGCCGTGAGGATGGCAGGCAGCTGCCTTCGGCGGCTTGCCTGCGGAGGGTCCGCTGGTCCCGCGGCTTTGGGGGACCTCCCACAGGCGTGCCTGCGAAGGGTCTGTGGGAGGTCCACCGAAGCTGCGGGACCAGCGGACCCTCCGCAGGCAAGCCGCTGAAGGCAGCCTGCCTGCCGTGCTTGGGGTGCAAAATGCCTAGAGCCGCCCCTGAAAGGAAGATTACATTTGGGCCTAAACATTTTGACAGTCTCAGTTTAGACAAAATGGCCTGGCACCAACATGGCTAAACTGGTCATTCCAGTTAGGAAGTGATGAATCTTCCGTTTGTATTCAATTACAGCATTGGACTTTTTACTTAGTTAATTTGGAGAACACTGATTCAGGAACAAGCATAACTTCAAATACACATCAGTGATATCTGAAAAGTCTATCCCTGACTTTTCCAGCCCTCAATTTCCTCATTTGTAAGATAGATAATAGTTACACAACCTCTGATAAGTTTTTTGAGATCCTTGGATGTGAAGTTCTATGTAGTACAAACTGTTATTTAATATTATAGTCTTAGTAACATATGATAAGCTTCTTTGCATGTAGATTGGACAGTCACATGGTATTTACATTTCCACAGAAATTATATGAGTAAAATCAAGAGAAGCTATTAGGGCTTTCAAAGTAAGTCCAGATAAAGCTACAAAATTTGCAAAAACAATGTTCTCATGGAAATAGGTTATCAATCAATTAGAAATTAAATACAAGCATGCTGAGATGTACTTATGTACCAAAATCAAGAGCTAATAGAGGATACCTGCTTTTATAATATACATTTTAAAAAAATCCAGCAAACAGATCAGTGTACTTCTCAGAAGATGCTTCAGAAAAAAAATGGGTGTCATGGGCACAGAAGATTCAGAATATGCTAATTCTGTTGCTAATTCTGTGGACAAGAGGTATCTTCTAGAACTATGTTATTAAATCCCATCCTAACTGTATTTTGCTTAACTTTGTAATTGACATTTATGAGCGAGTACAATGGAAATTGTTTACAATGCTACAGACTGCAGTATCTATCATCTCTTGTTCACTTCAGATGTGCGGACTTAGTAATACACCTCAGCCATTCCACATGCTAACTACCCATTGTGTCAGTTACCCTGCTCTTCCAAAACTATTGTTTCTTTTCTCTGTGAAAGATTTGATGGTGAATACACAGGAACTGCCATTTCTCATAAGTTTCCACAATGACTGAGAAATGGCAATTTTTAAAGATAGATGCCTTTTTTCCCCCACCCTCCAGCATAATATTAGGGACATTAAAAAAAGTTCAGTGATTTTGTAATGTTTTATGCTTTGGACAGTTATATAAACATACCCCAGATGTACACTAAAGGTGAAGTTTTATTTAGCCAGGATTTAAAAAAGAGTATGGGCTAGAAGCTGGACAGTCACTGAAGCAAAGAAGGACTTCAAATTTCACAACTTACAAAGAATCAGACTGATGCCTAAATGTTGGGCTTAGGTGACTAAGTCAATTTGTGGATCTAGCCCGGAGAATCTCAACCCCTCAGCTAAGCTAGTACCTACCTCTTAGGCGTCTACATTTCCCCTGTTAATATCTCCTAGGTGCCTATTTTTTATGGCTGTGAGCATGCAGCCAGGAGCTCAGGCACCAGATAAACATGAGATCGAGGTGGCTAACAAACTAGACATTACCCTGCCTATTTATCTGACCTGGTAGGTGTGCTCAGAGCACGCCTAACCCCACACAAAACAGCCAGAGGAGAAGATAGTGATGGTGCCCCCCTTACACGGAGTGGCAAGATGCCCAAGTTTCTTTTTGGACCTAGCCCTTAGTTTCTAACCCAGCTAAAGCCAAATTGGAAGCAGAGTTAAAACATCTCATTTAATAGAAAAGAGTGCCAAGGATTCATTTTAATATTCCTGAAACTAATGGAAAGATACAGAGTTAAATATATTACTTTACTAATTGACACACTGGATTTTACCTGAGACTATACAACTGGATATCTTTCAAAGTTAACAAGAAAGATCAGGGACCCAGCCCACATTCTAGCTGTAACATGGTCTGTGCATTGACACTTAACACATGGAAGTCAATTGGATCGATCTTACGAGAAATTTCCATACAGTTTAGCCACATTGAATCAGAACTGAACTCCATATCCAATAAGTCCTTCACCTTCTCTGTAAGCAATGGAATTCAAAATCCAACTACAATTAAAATACCACTCACATGAAAATACAAAGAAATCTCAAATGGTAAACATAAGCCTCTGGAGTGGGTGAGGTAAAATTGCAATGAGTTCTCTCAACTGCAGTAAGCACAGCGCTGTCATTTTGTTTATCATAAGAATCAGGTGTAACTAGGTCAACTGAACCTGTGGAACAGTAGGAACACAGCACAACCACAGAGATCACAATAGCTCTGCCAAAACACCATTACAGCAGAAAGCTTATACTGTTCTTCTAAAACTGTTTAAGCAAAGCATTGTACACTAGTAATTATTTGTATGCTCTAAAGGCACCCAATGAGACTCAGAGCCCCACTGTTAGGTGCTGTACAACAACAGAGGAAGATGTATACCCTATCCTCATGGCTGTAAGCTCTATTGCCAGAAAATGCAAAGGTTGCTTTTAAAATGCAATATTTGTACCTAATTATGGGCAAATAGTAGATGCAAATAAAAAGTATTAATGTTTTCTAAGAAGAGACAGCCAAAAACAATAATGGTAGTGCCACCAAGATTCGATTTGAATTTGTGTTCCACAGATGTTTTAAAATGTTACATTCTTGTATAATTATAGTATGAATTAAAATGTATTTTATAAGCAAACAAAACACACACTTTGTATCAAATGACAGTTTAAATATTAGTTAATCTATTTCTAAATCTCAAAAAAGGTAATTTTATGGACTATTAGTTGCAATACATGTGCTATATATTATTCTCAAGTCAGTTTTACAACAACATTACAGTACAATGAAGATAACCATTTTACCAATCACAATAGTATTTCTTAAATATGAAAATACTACTAATATTTTGTTTATTATTTATTTTGGCTTAGAGGCTCCATTCACTGATCAGGGTCCCGTTGTGCTAGACTATATAGAAACTCATAACAAAATGACAGTCTATTCTATTCTCAATAGGTTTATATAACATTCATCATCATAGTATCTGAGCACTTTTGAGTAATAATGTGACTATACATGGGTCAGATGTTTATTCTCTCATCCTCTCCCCAGAGGGAGATGTGTGCGCCATACAATGTCTTGTTTAGGTAGGTATTTTGTTTGTTTTTAATATACCCCTTAAAAGGGGTGCTCCTGAAACACCACACTGAGCTTAAGGGACTTGCCTACAGCAGCAATGGTGGCAGAGGTTCATAACTCCATTTTCCAGATTGCCTAGGATCCAGGGTCAAGATAGAAGGGCTAGCAACACTAACAGAACCAATCATAAACCAGAACTCAGACATAGGGTTTCGTTTTGATTTCAGTTTCGGCTGTGTTTGGAGCTGAGAGAGAAACAGAGCCAGTGAGGTACCTTCTATCCTCCACATTCCTATCCAAGGGAAGATTTTGAAGCCTTTTAGGATTCCTGGGACATTGAACAATCTCTCTTCAGAGACCAGTTTTACTATCCTTGGTGTGCATACTTGTAAGAACACCTATGTTTGTTTATTTTGCCAGTTTATTTTAACCCACCAACTTCTGCATTGAACCACCCTCAAAGACTGAGTATTAACTCACTATTTGCTGAGACAGGTGCTGGGAGGGAGCACAGGATGGTTTGTACTGGTTATACATGTTAAGAGAGGTAGAGTTTATGTATTGTTTTTTGTCTTTTATTAGCCTGATTACTTTTCCCACTGTCCCTAACCTGTGTTTGCCATACCTGATAAAACTACAGTTACTGATTTATTATTCTGGGAATTGTGATGGCTATTTTATTTGTGTGTTCTGACTGATAGTCCTCAGTAATAGATCATGTGTTACATATTTTCCCAGGGGACAAGCACTCTGTGTTCTCTGCACTCAGAAGGGTTTGCTTGGGTGCGGGTACCAGGCACCCTCATAGATGATCCCAGAACCCATACTCCTGAGGGGAAAAGGGAGAAGGTTGAAGTCATGCCTCAGAGGCGGAGTTACATATATGTTTCTATGTATTTCTTTTAGAGAAGGAAAGGTCCAAGAAGTACAACTTGTATTTGGAGCGGATGGTTGTAAAGTTTGTGATGGTCTTTAGCTCCTGGTGCCACCCTCAAAGAGCTTACAACCCAAATAAAAAAAAAATTCTGCCTAGGAAAGACAGGAAGTATGGCCAGAGACCACCCTGACTTAACCAGGAGAGCTTCAATGATCTAAAAATTTTAAAAAAGTGTCTGACAAAAAGTGAAAACCAGGTCAAATTATAAAGGATGTATATAAACAAATAACACAAGTATGTAGGGAAAAAATGAGAAAGGCCAAGGCACAAAATGAGAACAAATTAGCTAGATACATAAAGGGTAACAAGAAACCATTCTACAAATACATTATAACCAAGAGCAAGACCATGGACAGGGTAGGCCCGTTACTCAATGGGGGTTGGAGGGGGGAAGAGAATAAAAGAAAATGTGGAAATGGCAGAGGTGCTTAATGAATTTTGTTTCAGTTTTCACCAAAAAGGTTGGCGGTGATTGGACTTCTAACATAGTGAATACCAGTGAAAATAAGGTAGGATCAGAAGAGGCTTAAATAGGGAAAGAACAAGTTAAAAACTGCTTGGACAAATTAGATGTCTTCAAGTCACCAAGGCCTGATGAAATGCATCCTAGAATACTCAAGGAGCTGATTGGGGAGATATGAGCCACTAGAGATTATCTTTGAAAAGTAATGGAAGATGAGAGAGATTCCAGAAGACTGGAAAAGGGCAAATATAGTGCTAATCTATAAAAAGGGAAATAAAGACAACCCGGGGAACTACAGACCAGTCAGCTTAACTTCTGTACCTGGAAAGATAATGGAGCAAATAATTAAGCAATCAATTTGCAAACATCTGGAAGATAATAAGGTGATAAGTGACAGTCAGTATGGATTTGTCAAAAACAAATCCTATCAAACCAACCTGATAGCTTTCTTTGACAGGGTAACAAGCCTTGTGAAGGGGGGGGAGAGGAAGTGGTAGATGTGGTATATCTTGGACTTTAGTAAAGCTTTTGATACTGTTTTGCATGACTTTCCTCATAAACAAACTAGGGAAATGCAACTTAGATGGAGCTACTATAAAGGTGGGTGCAAAACCAGTTGGAAAACCATTCCAGAGAGTAGTTATCAGTGGTTCACAGTCATGCTGGAAGGGCATAATGAATGGGCTCCAACAGGGATCAGTTTTGGTTCTGGCTCTGTTCAATATCTTCATCAATGATTTAGATAATGGCATAGAGGATACACTTATAAAGTTTGCAGATGAAACCAAGCTGGGAGGGGTTGCAAATGCTTTGGAGGATAGGATTAAAATTCAAAATGATCTGGACAAACTGGAGAAATGGCCTGGTCTGAAGTAAATAGGATGAAATTCAATAAGGACAGATGAAAAATACTCCATTTAGGAAGGAGCAATCAGTTGCACACACACAAAATGGGAAATTATTGCCTAGGAAGGAGTAATGCACGAAGGGATCTGGGGGGTCACAGTGGAAAACAAGTTAAATACGAGTCAACCGTGTAATGCTGTTGCAAACAAAGTGTGATATATTAGCAGGAGTGTTGTAAGCAAGACACGAGAAGTAATTATTCTGCTCTATTCTGTGCTGATTAGGACTCAGTGGGAGTACTGTGTCCAGTTCTGGGCATCACATTTCAGGAAGGCTGTGGACAAATAAAGAAAGTCCAGAGAAGAGCAACAAAAATGAGTAAAGGTCTAGAAAACATGACCTATAAGGGAAGAAGGAAAAACATGGGTTTGTTTAGTTTGGAAAAGAAAAGACTGAGAGGGGACATGATAACAGTTTTCATGTACATAAAAGGTTGTTACAAGGAGGAGGGAGAAAAAAAAATCTTCTTAACTTCTGAGGATAGGACAAGAAGCAGTGTGCTTAAATCGCAGCAAGGGAAGTTTAGGTTGGACACTAGGAAAATTCCTAACTATCAGGGTAGTTAAGTACTGGAATAAATTGCCTAGGGAGGTTGTACAATCTCCATGATTGGAGATTTGTAAGAGCAGGTTGGACAAACACCTGTCAGGAATGGTCTAGATAATACTTTGTCCTGCCATGAGTGCAGGGGATTGGAATAGATGACCTCTCGAGGTGTCTTCCAGTCCGATGATTCCTTCACTCTCACTGCTACATAAGAGTTTATCTTCACTGTTGATTTATTTGCCTCCTCCTTCTAAGCTGCCTCCACATTTTTTCCTTCAAACTTTCTGCAGAGATAGACTTAGATGATTTATATACCTTCTACTTTCTTTCATCCCATCCATCCCATTACAGTTTATGGAAGTTCTTGTAGACCAGTGGTTCGCAATCATTTTTCATTTGCGGACCACTAAAAATGAAAATAGAGGTGAGGACTCTTTTTGGAAATCTACTGTCTGTATATATAGCTGAATTCTGTTCAGTCAGTTTTCAGTCTATATCTTTAGTGGACCCCTTAGACATGGTCTGGGGACACCCAGGTTGAGAACCACTTTTGCAGACCACATCAGAATCACTGGACCTTTCTCCCTCTGATTTATCTCCAAATGGCATCCTTGAGATGCAAACTGCAGTAGAAACACACTGGGCAGGCACAGAAGACACTGAGTATATATGAACTTCCCTACTTTTTCATGGAGACTTCTGGACCTGATATTGATACTGAAGAAACAGTGGGACGGACTGGTTTCTTGATAGAAGTACTCCCCACCAGACTTCACCTTTCCAGTGCAACATGTCTGAAGAGCAGCCCAGTCCAGCAGCATGATCTATCTTCTCTTAAGTTTCTCTCTATATTATTTTAAGGAAAGGAAATGCTGTAAAGAAAGAATGGTCTGGCTAGACAAAGATCAGAGCACCAAGATAGAATCTTCTCCATTGGTAATCTGTATATTTGAGAGAGAGAGAGTATATATATATATATATATATATATATATATATAAAATTAATAAATTCCCCAAGAGACAGGTAAGAAACAACAGCAGGATAAACTGGCAAGATTATCTAGTCAGACCTTTCCTAGTATGAGATCAAAGTTATTTGTATCCTGGGAGGCAAGAGGGAAAAAAAACATTTTAATATCTTAGCCAAATGTTTTAGTCTAGATTTTTAACATTTTCCTAGAGGTCTCACCTGGCTTAAGGTACACTACACATCCTGGTATGGATGACTCCTCCATAGGGTGGGAGTGGGAGAAATCATCCTTTGGTAGAGAAGAGAACAAAACATTACAACCTCTGACAGTGAAGAGATCCTTTGCTTTCAACTTTGACTCTGAAGATATTGCTTTCTCAGAATGGGAGGAGGCATTTTAAATGTTGAGGGCATTATGCCCAATACAAGTTCTAGTTAAGATCATAGAATATCAGGGTTGGAAGGGACCTCAGGAGATCATCTAGTCTAACCCCCTGCTCAAAGCAGGGCCAATCCCCAGACAGATTTTTGCCTCCAGATGCCTAAATGGGCCCCTCAAGGATTGAACTCACAACCCTAGATTTAGCAGACCAATGCTCAAACCACTGAGCTATCACTCCCCTGATCCCTACACCTGTGAAAACAAAGAAATAACAGAGAAGTTGCCTTCTTCACTGTCTTTCTTAAAATGAATTCATAGCAGCACCAAAAAACTTCTAACTGCAGCAGATTTCTTGCTTTGACTATGGAATGAGATGGAAGCAGGTTTGAAAAACAATCACACACCTATAGCTTCCCTGGTGCCAACCCAGTGATTTGATGGGTACTCCTTTCCTTTAAAAGGAGCCATGAGTCCTGTGGCACCTTATAGACTAACAGACGTATTGGAGCATGAGCTTTCGTGGGTGAATGCCACGAAATGCATGTTGACATCCAACAAAGTAGGTATTCACCCATGAAATCTCATGCTCCAATACGTCTGTTAGTCTATAAGGTCCCACAGGACTCTCTCCTGCTTTTACAGATCCAGACTAACATGGCTACCCCTCTGATCTTTTCCTTTAATTTCTTCTATCATCTTTTCTGAGATGATGAGAAGAAATGCAATTTCATCTCCAGAAGTGAAGCAGACAAGACATTCGGACCAAGGAAATACATAGTATTGGTGACAAAGTTTTGAAAATTGTTGAGCTGATCAAAACTTTCTGTCACTGAAGTGTAGGGAGAAATAACATCAATTCTACAGCAAATAATGAGAGATTAGAACAAAATATTTGAAACAGCAAGAGACATGTAGCTCCCTTTGTTTTGAAATTCTTGAACTTCATCAGTTAATCACAACCACTGCTTACTACACTTCATTCACTGACCTCTTGTATCTTAAATACTTGAAACAATTCTCATTTTGTTTAACCTCTTGAACAATCTTCCTTTTGTTAACCTCACTTTTTTCATACAATTTGTCTTACACTCTTGGCTTTATTTTGTACTATATCTATTTCTTCTTTGTATCTGGTATTTTATACTTTTCATGTGTTTTTTCCCCTTACCCTTGATTTGTGAGCAGTGACCTTTGACTTATTGTTATATATACATAAATACTGTATAAACAAACTGTAGACCATTCGCACTGGAGTCCACTGGTAATCTTCATTTTAGTTACAATCTTACAAGGAAGGAACTAGAGGGCAGCCAAACACATAGGGAAACATGTGATTCCCTCAGGGAACCCAAACTCTTAGCACATAAAGAGTTTCTGTCTTAGGTCTGGTCTACACCATGAGTTTATTTCGAATTTAGCAGCGTTAAACTGAATTAACGCTGTACCTGTCCACACAACGAAGTAATATTGATATCTGTACTCTTCCCCGATGAGGGGAGTAGCGCTGAAATCGGTATTGCCATTTCGAATTAGGGTTAGTGTGGCCACAATTCGACGGTATTGGCCTCCGGGACCTATTCCACAGTGCACCATTGTGACCACTCTGGATAGCAATCTGCTCAGATGCACTGGCCAGGTAGACAGGAAAACCCCCGCAAACTTTTGAATTTCATTTCCTGTTTGCCCAGCGTGGAGCGCTGATCAGCGCAGGTGACCATGCAGTCCCAGAATCAAAAAAGAGCTCCAGCATGGACCGTATGGGAGATACTGAATCTGATCTCTGTATGGGGAGACGAATCTGTTCTATCAGAACTCCATTCCAATAGACGAAATGCCAAAACATTTGAAAAAAATCTCCAAGGCCATGATAGACAGAGGCCACAACAGGGGCTCAACACAGTGCTGTGTGAAACTTAAGGAGCTGAGACAAGCGTACCAGAAAGCCAAAGAATGAAATGGACGCTCACAGAGGGAGGGGCGACTGACGCCTGTAGCTATCCCACAGTTCCCGCACTCTCTGAAAACCATTTGAATTCTTGGCTGAGTTCCCAAAGCCTGAAGGGTCAAAAACATTGTCACAGGTGGTTCAGGGTATATGTTGTCGCCCCGCCCCCTCCCCTCCGAGAAAGCAAAGGGAAAAAAAATCCTCTCTTGCCTTTTTTCAATGTCACCGTATGTCTACTGGATGCGGCTGGTAGACACAGTGCTGCAGCGCTACACAGCAGCATCCCCTTCCCTTCCCTTGCTTTGCAGACAGCAGAATGACTGATATCCGTCATCGTCGTCCCATGAGTGCTCCTGCCTGGCCTCGGGAGATCGGCAGGGGGTGCCTGGGCAAAAATGGGAACGACTCCCAGTCATTTTCTTCTTTAAGTTTTGTCTCCTGGAGATTCACTCCTGCCTGGAATATCATAGCAGCTGGAGGCTGCTCCCCACTTTGATCTCTGCTTGCAGAGGCAATAAAGTCAGTGTTGTTTCAAATTCATGCATTCTTTATTACTTCATCACACAAATGGGGGGATACTGCCACGGTAGCCCAGGAGGGAAGCAACAGGTGGCGTTGTTGCAGGGCACCCCCTAGAATGGCATGCAGCTCATCATTTCTGAAGGATCTCTGGGGCTCTGACCCGGAGCGGCCGTTTGCCTCTCTGGTTCTTTAGTAGGCTTGCCTGATATTCTAGGCAGGACTGACTCTCCCTTTAGACAAAACTTAAAGAAGGGAATGACCTGGGGAGTCATTCCCATTTTTGTCCAGGCGCCCCTGGCCGACCTCACTGAGGCCGGCAAGGAGCACGCATGACAGCAGCAGATGGTACAGTATAACTGGTAACCGTCATTGTCAACTTGCAAAGCAGCACACAGTATAGTATGGCTGGTAACCGTCTCTGCTGACTTGCAAAAGGCAAGGGGATGCTGCTGTGTAGCGCTGCAGTACCATGTCCATTAGCAACATCCAGTAGACATACGGTGACAGTGAAAAAAGGCTGAACGGGCTCCACGGTTGCCATGCTATGGCGTCTGCCTGGGCAATCCAGGGAAAAGGGCACGAAATGATTGTCTGCCATTGCTTTCATGGAGGGAGGATTGACTGACGACATTTACCCAGAATCACCCACGACACTATTTTTGCCCCATCATGCATTGGGATCTCAACTCAGAATTCCAATGGGCGGGGGAGACTGCAGGAACTATGGGATAGCTATGGGATAGCTACCCACAGTGAAATGCTCCAGAAATCGACGCTCGCCTCGGTACATGGATGCATACCACCGAATTACTGTGCTTAGTGTGGCCGCATGCACTCGACATTATACAATCTGTTTCCAAAAACCGGTTTCTGTAAAATCAGAATAATCCCGTAGTGTAGACATACTCTTAGAAATGAAGGCTATCCCATCATAGTTAGGCAGAGAATAAGAGATGAATGCCTTTCAGCAGATATTCTCTTTAATAGCTTATTAACTCCATAGAAACCGGGTTAAGAGTGTTTATGATATTAAAAAGAAAAAGAAAAACTTCTGAAACAAAAGAACTTGCTATGATTTCCTCCCACAGGAAAACAGCTTTATCAAAGCACCTTAAACAATATTTTTCCAGGTGATTAAGAGTAAATATGGACTATAAACAAGGTGCATGACAGTGGCACTGCCTTCCAAGACAGCCCTTGTTTAAACCATCAATACACTAGCAACATGCTGTAAATTTACTCAACAAAATGTATAATCACTATTCACATGGTGATTAAAAGGGAACACAAAAATTTAGATACAAATTACATTAAAGTCCTGTTACAGTTGCTACTATAAAGCCTTCTGTAAACAGAGAACAGGAGTATGTTATTTTAATGAAGAAATCAACATTGCATTGATTTACAAGCAGTCAAGTGAAAAGTTTATGTAAAACTAAACCTTCTTTCACTTAAGACGCATATATGTTTGAGTAGAAAGATGTAATTTGATTAAATAAATGTCTGATATGGCAAGACACAAATACTGCATGCAACATAGTTATTTTGTCATATTTCCTTGAAAAATCAGTAGCAAATAAAACTATAAGAGGATTTTTGGCTAGAAAAATCCATTTCCTGACTTTTGTGCTGACAGTGTACAAAGCAGAAAACAGTTCGTAAAGAAAGATTAAAATAGGAAAACAGATAAATATTAAGTTCAGCTGCCTGCTTTGTTTCAAATCTTAGTAAAAAAGTAATACTTTATGGGATAATCTACTTAAATATTTATTAACATTGTTTGATATAAATAGTAAATATTTTATCTCAGAAAATTAGTTGTGCAGTTTTGCTTCAATTCAGTTTTGAGAGAAAATAGGCAATCCCCTTCCATTTTTTTTAATTATTATCTATTAAACTAGGAAGAACTCAAGATAGCTTCATAATAGTATATAGTGGCTACACATTTTGATATATTTTTAACCAGACCGATGCAATAAATAGCTCATAGAAGAGTTGCAATTTTATTTAATGCTTCACTTATTATATAGTCAGATGGTTTTCATTACAAATGTCTAAAATGTTTTCATCTTTACGAGAATAAAAATGTCCTTTGAAATCTAACAGATCTTCCAAGACTTCAGTCAGTTCATTGTGAAAATATTACCACCTTGTCACTTTTTCACCCAAGACATTCCTGTCAGTCTCCAATCTAGTGTTACTATAGAATTACAGACTACAGTACACTATCAATGCCTGCTGTGTCCTTGGGGAAAGAAATCTTTGCTTTTTACAACTTTACAATTTAGTTCTAAAGGCAGAAGAACAATGGTTTGAGAAGCAGATAGGGCATACTTTTTTTTTTCTAAAATTCTAAAGAACAAGATTGAATGTATTTGCAATTTTGTCTTATTTTATAGATTACATTGAATGCTACATGCATTTTTTCTTGCCTGTAATTAATATCAGTTGCCTTTTTATTTTTGATTCAACACAAAATTGTTTCATGATTTCCAGAATCATTATTTTATTTTCATGTATGCTCCTGTGTTTTGGTTAGTAATAGAAGCTTACCTTAAAAATTGCTAGACAGAAAGCTGGAAACAATCTTAAGTGTTCATACCACAAACTTGTCCTCTAAGTTTAGGTTTAGTAAAGACTGCAGAGGTAGTTTATACTTCAGTGTTTACTGATTTTATGTAAATTTCTTATTAAATATGTTTTTTATGCAGTGATCCAAATTCTGCTCTCCATTAAATTGATGCAACAAAGATCAAATTTCAAACCACTATCTATTTCATTATCAAGCCACCATGTACAACATGGTTATAAAAATCCATCTGCATTTGGGGATTTATTAAAGGCCTTGCATGCTAAAGTTGAATGCAAAAATATGAAATTAGACACCTAATGTGTAGATATAGTTACCATAATTGTGCATGCAAATAAAGAATCAGATGTGCTTAAGTGTCCACTTGCATGCACAATCACAAGTGCACATGCATTTTTGAAGATGTATACATGTCTCTGCAGCTTAGAAAAATCAAGCCTTTAGCACCCAATTCTGCACTCAAATATATATTATTCATAGCTCCCGTTGGCTTTAACATGTGTATATGAGTGCAGTATGGCCTATGGGATTTAACATACTGGATCAGATCATTGGACTATCTAATCCAGTAGTTTGCCTCAAGAAGGGACCAGCCTGGTTACGTCACATGCAGCTGTTTCTTTCCCATCCACAATGAAATTATATAAAATTGTCCAATGCTGTACTCAAGTGATGTAATGATCTGTGGAATTTTTTCCCACCCTCTTTATGTGATCATCTTACATGATGTTGTTGGGTATATCAAACAGTGTTTAGTACCTTTTATTCACCGACACCTTCCTCCTCACCACACACACACACATTATTTTAGTTTGAATAGCTACAAAGCATAGTCATTGGCCATGAAATGACCTACCCATTTTAAAATCCAGCCACAGTTTTGTTACATTCCACAGATAGTCACTGAAATGTCGTTAATCCTTACCTGATGACAATCTGTTTAGCTGGGGATCATCTCTCACACATTTTGTAACAGGCAGGAACAATGACCAAACCTGAAGGGGGGGGCAGGAGTGATGTTGTCCAGGCTTGCCAGAGGAAAGTAGCAGTGCTTTACCAGTGAGAGATGGGAAAGGATGTCGGAAACTGCTGCAAAAATGTGGGTGGGGGTCAGCTTGGCAATGCAGACTCATCCTCTGAGAACATAAAGGCAAAAGGTTTTAAAAGATGCAAGCCCTGGTGTTAGAAGCCCTTTCTCTAGGCAACAGACAAGGCAGCACATACCTTCCCTCTCCTCAAGGTGGGGAATATCAGCTTTGGTTAGGACCAGCTGCGGGCATTGTATTAGTCACTCCTTTTTAGGAAGGGCTGGGAAGGAATTTTTCCCCTCACCACCACATGGAGTGGGGATTTTTTGCCTTTCCCACAGTGAGTGTCAGGGAGGACCTATTATGGTGAGGAGGAAATGGGGTTAAGCTGTATGTCAGAAATCATTTTGTAAGTGTGGGGGCGGACATCCAGTGCAGGTACTCCATAGGGAAGTGTAAATGGGTCGACTCACCCCTGCGGCGCCTCCTGCTGGTTACTCTGGGAATTAGCTTTGTTCAGCACCGGAGCGCCCTCTGCAGGCTGGTGATCCACCTGTTCTCAGGCCCCCATGTCCCTCCCTGGACCCGGTGCCCCTTTTCTCCAGGGAACCCCCACCCTCTATCCCTACCTTGCCTCAGTATGTGGCTACTGTCAGTCATTGTCTAGCCCCATAGCCTGGGGCAGACTGCAGTATCAGCCTATTCATCATTGGCAGGGTTGGGTTTGGACCTGCTGCTTTGGCCTACTCCTGGGCTGCCCTCTGCAACCCCCAGTGCCCGTTGGCCTTGTGCTAGGCCGCAGTCTGGGGCTTTCCTGGTTAGAGCTCCTCAGCCTTTCCCCAGCCCTGCTTCACCCTAGGTACTTATCTCAGCTCCTAAGCAGCCAGGCCCATCTCCCTCTGAAGGCAGAAAGAGACTGTTTGCCTTTGGCTCCCTGGCCTTTTATAGGGGCCAGCTGTGGTTCAGTTTGGGGCGTGGCCTCACCTGCAGCCACTTCCTCCATTAGCCCAGTCTTGAGAACCGCCGCTCTCAAGCCCTGCCAGGCCACTTTTAAACCCCTCTGGGCTGAAGCAGGGGGTCACCCTGCTACAGGAAGGGATTCAGTGATCAGATAAATGACTTAGTAAAGTATTTTATAAAAGAGGTGCTGGTTAGAGGAACAGAATCGGAGAGGGGTCTAAGGGCTCCTATGATTGGTATGACAGGGATCCAACCCCCCCTTTCTTATAGCACACCTTAACCCTCTTACAAGGTGGGGTGGATGGTAAGGTCCAAGCTATGGGTTGGCTGGGGGACATGGATGGAAAATGAAGGGAGGCTGGTAGAAGCCCCAAGTAGTTATTTGAATGAACATAGAATTGCCTGCACTGTGTTCTTGTATCTGCCAGGTACTGACAGACATCTAATAATAAAGTTGCAGCCTGATTAAATCCATATCAAGTGTCTCCTGTCCTCCTTTCGGTACAGCCGGACAGTGAACACAACTCACCAAGTTTGGGGCAGCTTGAATTCAGCTCTCTTCAGTCACTGCTTTAACAGTACAAGCAACATACACACACAAAACACAAGTCTTGTCTAACAAGATCCAAAGGAGAAAATGGGATCACTATATAAAAAACACTATACAGAGGAGGGAGAGAGGCTTTTGGATTAGTGTATGTAACAAACTCAAAAACCAATTAATCGGTAAAGTTCAAATTTCCTTTTCTCCTTGTTCTATGATACCAGTCCAGACAGTAATATGGAAAAGCATATTTCACATGGGACTTTGAGGACAGACCTACTGAGGTACAGCCTAACAGGAATCAGAGCACTGAAAAGCTAGCAGCTGAATGTTACCTCTACTGAAGACATGTCATGAGTTCAGTAATATCGAGAGAAGCATTGGTTGGACTCCTAAGAAGCAGAATGGCAAATCTTCCAAAATGTCATTCTTCCCAAAAGGATACAGTTAAAAGCCTTAGATGAACATTTTTTTGTCATACACAGTTCTCATCCCTTTTGACCTTTTCAGAAAGACAAAGTCTACAGCAGACCCCCATACCTCTCTTCGTCTAGAAACAGTGCATACACCTTGATGTCTTCCAGATGCTTCCCAAGTTTGTTAGTTTCCTTTCTATGGAGTTCTAGTATGTGTTGGTGTGGTATGAAAGAAATTTAAGTCTTCAATGGAGTGAGACACATATTAACATTTATTGTTAGCCTCCCTGACTGAGAAATATTGTGATGAGTTAAGACTAAACTGTAGTAGAAGATGCTTAAATGGCATCGTTTCCAATCAAAGTGATTAAAACTCTCTGTATTTGGTTGGTAAGAAAGCAATTTCTAATCTGCAGTGACTGTTAAAGCAGCAACATTCCTTCTTCAAACAGTTTGATTTAGTCATAGAGCTCATATAGACACTAGATTATATGCCATGTATAGAAGCAAAAAGGAAGTTAATGAACATAGAGGTACCAAAGTTTGCTGCTAACAATATCAGTTACTGAAATATTTATCATATAAAACATCACCAATAAAAATACAGTCTTTCCTAAAGTAACTTTTCCAGAGAAATAATTGTGGCCTTCTATAAGGAAGGTAAATAGAAATGGTCCAAAAGGTACGTATTTTAAGTTAAAAAAAAAGGTAGAAAAAAACCAAAAAAAGTGTTTGAAATTTTTCCACAGAATTTTCCAATTTTTCTACTAAAAGAAGAAATTAGTTTTGTTTCATATTGAAATGTTCATTTTCGTTAAAAATTGTTTCATTTCAGATTTTGCAAACCAAAATAATGTTCAGATTTCAGGGTGTGTTTTTGTTTTTTGTGGGGAGGGGAGGATGTTGGCCCATTCCTCTCACTTTCCTCATGCCTTTTTTTTAAGGGGAAAAAAGAAAAGAAAGAATGGAAAAGGGAAAATTAAAACCCCTGAAAAATAGAAAACCAAAAATAATTCAGTTCCTAGGTGATGAAACAATTAACATTGATTCAAAACAAAATGAAAACATTTCAATTTCTTTTGAAAAATAGAAACATTTAGAAGGAAGTTAAAACTTTTCATGAATATTTCTGAATCATTCTAAGCACCCATTGTCATCTAAAAAAAATTAATGATTTATTTTAAACCAGCTCTAATTTTATGCAATCATGACTAAGAAAACAGGAGTCAAGGTGACATTCTCTATGTGCTCTATCTATGAAGAATTCTTCGATCCCTGCCATAGATGACCTATCACTTCCTGAAGACAATATTCATCTTATGATCAACACCACTTGTTTACCATGGCCATAGAATTTGCAAAAGAATTATGCTCCAGAATTTAGGCTTTTTTAAAAAAACATTTCTGTCCCTCATGGCTGTGAAGATAACCTTCAAAATGTGAACAGAGTATAAAACAACATAGTGTTGCCTTTCTGAGCCTGTAGTAAATAGCTCTGAGAGATGAGAACTGTTCCACCTATCTTAAGGTAATAAATATGAAGCTTTAAGGTGAAAATAGGAAAATTTATTTTACGTTTCCTAAACATTTACTTTTTTCTAGCATAATAGTCTACAGATCTGTTACAACAGATCTTACTCCTACTTGAGGCTCCTTGGAGGTAGCACTAGACCCGTCAATCAAGGCAGGCCAAATCCCTGAAGACCCAGACAGCCAGTCTGAGATACTTCCAGAGCTGCTTCATACAGCTAAAGTCCTTTAAAGTTTAACTCAGAGGTTATTAGATACAACAAGAAATTCATATAAAACATAGAATCATAGACTTTAAGGTCAGAAGGGATCATTATGATCGTCTAGTTTGACCTGCACAACACAGGCTACAGAATCTCACCCACTCATTCCTGTAATAAACCCCTAACCTATGTCTGAGCTACTGAAGTCCTCAAATCATGGTTTAAAGATTTCAAGGTACAGAGAATCCTCCCGCAAGTGACCCGTGCCCCACGCCGCAGAGGAAGGCGAAAACCCCCCAGCGCCTCTGCTAATCTGTCCTGGAGGAAAATTCCTTCCCGACCCCAAATATGGCGATCAGCTAAACCCTAAACATGTGGGCAAGACTCACCAGCCAGACACCCAGAAAAGAATTCTCTGAAATAACTCAGATCCAATCCCATCTAACATCCCATCACAGGCCATTGGGCATATTTACCACTAATAGTCAAAGATCAATTAATTGCCAAAATTATCCTATCTCATAATACCATCCCCTCCATAAACTTATCAAGCTTAGTCTTGAAGCCAGGATATGTCTTTTGCCCCCACTGTTCCCCTTGGAAGGCTGTTCCAGAACTTCACTCCTCTGATGGTTAGAAACCTTCATCTAATTTCAAGTCTAAACTTCCTAGCGTCCAGTTTATATCCATTTGTTCTTGTATCCACATTGGTACTGAGTTTAAATAATCCCTCTCCCTCTGATATATTTATAGAGAGCAATCATATCTCCCCTCAGCCTTCTTTTGGTTAGGCTAAACAAGCCAAGATCTTTGAGTCTCCTTTCATAAGACTGGCTTTCCATTCCTTGGATCATCCTAGTAGCCCTTCTCTGTACCTCTTCCAGTTTGAATTCATCCTTCTGAAATGTGGGAGACCAAATACTGGGTGCAGTTCTCAGATGAGGTCTCACCAGTGACTTGTATAATGGTACTAACACCTCCTTATCTCTACTGGAAATACCTCGCCTGATGCATCCCAAGACCACATTAGCTTTTTTCATGGCCATATCACATTGGCGGCTCATAGTCATCCTGTGATCAACCAATACTCTGAGGTCCTTCTCCTCCTCTGTTACTTCCAACTGATGAGTCCCCATCTTATAACAATAATTATTGATATTAATCCCTAAAGATTAATCAGTTGTGCCAGCCTCCATCCTAGAAGTCTATTTCCCTCCCTACTTAGGTGAAGTCCATCCCGAGAGAACAGTCCTCAGTCCATGAATGCCTCCCAGTAGCCATACATCCCAAAGCCCTTCTTACAACACCACTGCCTGAGCCATCTGTTGATCATCATAATCTTGTCACACCTTTGTTGCCCTTCTCTAGGATCAGGCAGAATCCCACTGAAGATCACCTGAGCCTCAATTTCCTTAAGTGTCTTCCCCAGCCTGGCATAGACTCCCTTGATATGTTCCAGCAAGAATCTAGCTGTATCATTTGTTCCCACATGAAGGACAATCAGTGGATTCTTTCCCACTTCAGTCTCAGGTCCACATCCCATATCTTAGCACCTGGCAGACAGCACACCCTTCTGTTCTCTGGATCAGCTCTGGTTACAGGCCTGTCTATTCTTCTCAGTAAGGAGTCCCCAATCCTGTAGACCAGCCTTTTCCTCATGATGGTGTGATTCTCCAGTCTATCCCCTGTAACCTCTTGATTCCTATTCTCCCTTGGAATCCTCTGCAACCCATCCTGTATCCTCCTGGGGCTCATATTTGGTGTTATCGCCATTGACTCTTCCTCTCGTCCTATAGAACTAGCTGCCCTTCTCTTCTTCCTTGCCCTCCCATCTTCAGTGACAACATGCTGTGCCCCTTCTTCATTTTCCAGCTCTGCACACCTGTTCCTGAGCTCTATTTCTCCTTCACTAGCCCGTCTTTTCCTCTGCCTGGTTCTCTTAGTCACATGCTTCCACTGTCCACTTTCCTCACCCAGCAGTCTCCCCTCAGAATTCTTTGGTCCTGCTTCCATCTGCATGTATGAGCTTTCCCCTTCAGCCTCCTCATGTCTTTGCTCCATCATCTGCTCGAACTCCCTTCTAAACTCAACCACAGTTTCCACCTGCATCTCCAGTCCTCGGATCTTTTCTTCCACCAGCTCTATCAGGCAGCACTTCATGCAGACTTGCTACTGAAGAACAACCTCAAAATTCCAACCCAACTACTGGAGGACATACTATACATTGTACCCAGAAAGGAAATGGAGGAACATGTGATACTTGAAACTTTCCAGAGAACCATAATCCTTGTGCTGGATGGGTTGGATCTCATTAGATTAATTAGAAAAAAAGGACATTTTCAGGTATGGATAGATACATTTCCCTATGTATTCTTTTTAGGGAAAGTCTGCAAATCCATTACAATGGATGTCCAATAGCAGTGTATCATCTGGGAGAGAAACAAAGGATGAATGAAGATATAAATTTTAGAAAGAGAGCAAGAGAGACAGATCAGTTATGATATGAGCATGGTATGCAGGTCTCTCCATCCAATAGCAGGTACTGAGGAGACCAGCACATTTAATTTATAAATAAACCTTACATAAGGTGTGAAACTTGACCAGGTAACCATCCTCTTCTATGTTGGATATGATCCTTCAGGCTAGGCAGCTTCCATTGCTCTGAATAAATGAGCACAAATGTTTGAAGGTGTGTGGGGGTGGGGGGGATAAAAGGGGGAAAGCTTCTACATTTCAAAACTTCTGAAATATACCAATTTAGCCACCTCATAACTGAACTCTTAGCTGCAGTTCTTATTTTATGGTTATTTATTATGGGGATTATAGATCGACAGAACTAGAGGTTTTCAGAACTGGATACTGCATTCAGTGATTCTTAGCGCTATTCTGACAACAAGAGCATGCCAGAGAGTTGTGTGTGGTTAATTTTTTTTAAGGCGTTTTGCATGTGGACAGAAAGGATGGGGAAAAAATTCTCAAAACTCCATTAATGCTTAGGACAAATTTGCCCTTCTCAGAGGTGCAGTACTGCTATCCCCTGATATGGCTTCATCTCTAAAAACACTTCTGGCTGATGGGATAGCACCCAGGCTGACAACTTTTAAAGACAGAAAAATCTACAGGTATTTCCAAGAATGGAACCAAAAGATCCTTAGTTAAGGAGTTTACTACAATATTTGGTTCCCTAAGAGGGAGTTCTCATAAGTATAGTTTTGAAAAGTGCAGGAGCTCTAAGAAATCTTATGTCTGGATGAGAGGACAATCTTATGAGAGGACAATCCTGTGCCTGCTTCCTGTCTCTAGTGAGCTGGAAAGGGATAGAAATTGGTAGAATCTGTGGTTTGGGACCCATTTTAATACTTTGTTCTAAGAACTTTAAAAAAAATTGCCTTGGCCATTGGATCCATCCTTTCTAATAACAACACTGTGCCAGACATAGAGACCAAGTACTTGTAGATACCTTGTTCATGGAATACTTTCTCAAGGTGAAAAAATGTATAACACATCTCAATCTCTTATTTTAGTTGAGATGTATCAAATATCACATAGATAGAGTTAATTCTGCACAAAACCCAGAATTTTTTTTTCCTTGAGAGATGATTCTTCCTGTAGGTGAGGCTTAGTGGTTACCACCTAAATTGGATATGAGCACCAGGACCTCCCTGTATGTTGCAGGTTCACTTCTGGGATTTTTTTTTCGCTTCTTGGGTTAGTGTTTATTTTGGTTTGGTTTTTGGGGGGTGGGAGTGGGGGATGGGATGAGGGTTTTGTGTTGTTGTTTTTTAAATGTTCCTGGAGAACATTGTGAACAGAAGGAGTGTCATGATTTTGGCCAAGGGAGAAAGTGCACAATTATAGGCGTGGCTTATTACTCGCTTCATATAAAATAAGACTTCGTTGCTGGATTACAGATATAAATAGGTCCCTTGACAGGTGAGCAACAGGGCCCAACTATCCAAAGACCTTGGGCTGTAGGCCCCACTCTCCCAGATTTATCCTGTTTTCTTAAATCATCTGCTATGATGATTATTTCCTCCTTATGTGCAGTGCTTGAGAATGCAGATTTATTTTTCTTCTTTCTTTTCATCCAGGAACAGAAGATTAGAAGCTCAAAGATAAATTGAGGGTTTTGGTACCTCGTTCCTTCTTAATAAAAGCCACTGTTGAAGTGTTGTAAGACATCAGCTGTACCTGTTGGCTGACCAAGACTGGAATTATAGCTCTTAGGGCCTATTTACTCACTATGAGCTTGAGTCAACTGGTACGACACAGGAGTCTGTTCTCCCATGAGCCTTGGATGAAATTATTTCCTGAGTGAGCTTCCCATGAATTTTCTTCACAAACCTTTCTGCTTCCAACATGTTGTGGCCTTCCGAGTAACCCCCTGTCAACAAGGCAAGAGAGAACAGGGATGATGGATCCTGTGGGTTCAAGAGATTAAGAGATGTCTCGGGAAGCCACATGAAATCTCATTCACAACAGTGTGCTGGTGCAAGAGACCTTTGTTCTGATCAAGGTTATCAAAGCCCCAACAGATACAATGGGAGAAAGAATGACATTGTGATTTATGGCCAGCCAGCTTCTGAATCCTGTCCTCTCAGAGAAATAAATTATTGTGGTAGATAATATCTATAAGCCCTCAAAGTAATATCGACTGCACAATATCATTTTGTTCTTAGTCTGGTTGACAAATCCATGTTGTTCCAAAATAGAATCTAGGCTGTGCAATGACTGTTTTGTGGCTCTTTTCCAGGAAGTATGCTCTGATGAGCAAGTCATTTCAGAATAAATTTACATGAATCATTTTCTGCATGAGGAAAGAAATTAACAACACTTTATAAGACACCTTTAGAGAGGCAGGTAGGACAAAAAAGGTAAGGTAAGCATACTGACAACATACAGTGACCATGGCATAACACTGACCATGGCATAAGATAACTCCTCTGGGAGTTAAGATAATAGATAGGTGATCTGAAGATCAATTAATCATAAAAAACCTTTGGAAATTGCTGCTGTGTTGGAATTTAGGGATTCCATCTGACCTGTGGCTTCCAGAGGAATCTGTTTAAGAACTTCTAGTTGGGCATTCCTCTCTCTTTGGAATGCTTGGGCACTAGAAAGAGGATTGGAATAGATCTCTAAACCTTCCCTTGTTCCCTGGGAGATCAGTTATTCCAGTCTGAAGCACAATATATAAATATTTATACTCTAGTGTTTCAGTTGATTGGAGGAAGATAGGGTGTCAATAACCTTGACTTTGGAGTTACGCCTTAGAACTAAATGCAAAACAGGCTGGTTATCTTTGCCTAACATTTATTCTTCAGAGACAGTACTGATCAAACACTTTGAAATTTCCAGCCACTTGCTTTGTACTTGGGGAACAGCATGATATGGGATCAGCCTGTAGTTATGCTTGCTTCAAAATAAATAAATAAATAAATAAATAAATAATGCAGAGATCTTTCCTACATTATTTTCCCTCTCTCGTGCCACTTGGTAGATATATGGGATATTCAATGGAAACCAGTACCAACTTTGCCTGAGGATTGGCTCTTCGTGGCTTCAGACAGACCTAGTTTTATGACACTGAGTTATAGCTCATTGCTCTAACTGTAAATTTCTATCTTTTGAGGAGAGGAAGGGAGTGACACAATCTGCCACCACAACCACAGCTAAAGAAAAGGAAATCTTTCTTAAAGAGGGCTCCCAGTTCAGAAGATCTTCTGATCCAGGATGGCACAGTGGGCAATAGGGAGACTGAACATACCTGCATGGTGTTAGCACAAGACATGGAAGCAGCAGATGTACAAAGGGCTGCTGAGGTGGCTTTGTTTTTATCATCAATATCATTTTATTTTCAATAAATACTTGCCATTTCTGTAATCATACATGAGGGTTGCATCAAATATTGGGGGGAGTAACTCCCCTTCTCTCTCTCACTCACTTTTTTTCATGTGTCCTTGCACATGGGCTTATCTGAAGGAATGCAGAGTCTGCGTATTCTTCAGAATGGTGTCAAATTACTCTTCCTCAAAATAATGATACTGATATTTTTCCTCTGAAGGCTCTAGCCCCATCTCTGAAAAAAGCCGCCCTTGCTCCCAGGAAGATGAATTTGAGGTGCTTGTCTCCACTTTGCAAGTGCTTTCTTGTATAGCCTTTACCCTAGGAAGAACTGTATTGTGATGAACTAGAGGAGGAAGAAAAGGAAGAAATCTCTCTCTCTCTACACCTTGTTCTACTGGGAAAACTGAACCTTAGATATTTCCTCTGTGGAGGACGAATCTGTAGCAATCTTCCCTGATGTCTTTTTCTTCACAGTTTCCCAGTTCGGGGAGAGGAGGAAAAAATAGCCTGTTAGGGACCACCATTGAGTATACCCTGATCTTACAGGGCCCTCCGCTTATTTGTCAGACAAAGGGAGAGTGGCCTCCATGTCCTAAGATAATGGGATATCACTGAAGTGGAATCTGATGGGAGAACTGCATCTGCTGCTGTGCTACACAAGTAAGTGTAATATTTGATAATTTCACTCTTTTGAAATGATCCCTAAGGGGGATCCTTGGACTTCTACATGCTCCCCAAACCCTTGGCTGAGAAAGGGGCAGGGAAAGTCTTCACATGGGATAGCCCTTTTGACTCACTGAATCCCTTAGTGAGCCAGGCGGGACTCCATATGAGCTGACTCAGACCTTGTGAGAATGCAGAGGGGGAAAACAGTGTTAGGCCAAGAAGCCCTCTAACCAGCAGAGTGTTCCTTCATGTTTGGGCTGCTCCCTCTCTTGTCCCAGCTGGCTGTACTGAGGAGAGTGAGAAAGCCATGGGCACATTCAACCCATGGGAAGCAGGGTTCCTTTAGCTCAGCAGGTGAGGCATAGCCTAGACAGTTTTCATTCTTTCTGGCCAACTACTCTGCTCCTCTGGTTGTCTATGAGGAGGTCCTGCCCAGACGTGTTGCACTGGAAGCTGATGCAGTCAGCTACCTCAGTATCAGAAGGGATTTTTCAGCAATCTTGCTGCTGAGCCCCTGAGACTAGTAACAGCTGGGTAATCTCTAAAATTCAGAAAGTCTAATGCTAAGAGTAACAAGAATGCATTTTGGGTTGTTTTATTTTCCTGTTGTACTGAGCAAGAAGTCTGAAAATGCCTTTCTGCAGCTCCTAGAGGCAGTTGAAATTGGATGGCTGGGTCTTCAGGGGTTTGGTCATTCTCAGTCTGCTTTGACTGACCAGTCTGGCTTATCTCCAAGGACCTGCAGACAGAAATCAGACCCATTGTAATGGATCTGTGAATTCTCCCTGAGAAGAATTATAAATGTCAACATCATCAACTATTTTACTGCTGATCATTTTAGCTAAAGATTCAGATAATGTACTTATTCCATAATCTCAAACAACCTGAGTATTAAAAACTCCAACGGTCTCCGATCCAACTATTCAAACCTCCAATTTCTTCTTGACAGCTTCTATACTAGTTATTTGTTAATTTAAAAATACTTGTACAACTAATTTTTATATTTAATTATTAAAAACCTCCATTTAAAATTTTTAAATCAAGTTGCAGCAAAATTACTTCACTCCAACAGGAGAGTTCATCAGTATTCAGGGATCTTTCATCAGGTTGTCAGGAGGTAGATCAGGGCTTGTGCATGGCCAATTAAGTCTTAAAGAGCCATATAAGCTTTTCAAAATGTACGTCTTTGGAATAATCTGCTATTACTATCTATTTTGGGCCTGTAGCTTTGCTCTAACAGACTTGCCTTGGGCAATATATGCAGATTAAGTCAACCTCATGGTACAATAATTAGGCTTTCCCAGATACTACCTTTTCCTCTAGAAGTTTTTATATCCTTCATGCACGTGCACAACTTCTTGAATCTTCCTTCCTCTGGGTAACATTGACCATGCAGAGGATTTGCATCTTGATTTTGCACTAGACAGAATCAGCACTTTTGCCAAATGCTTGTAGAGGGCGTCACTATCCTATGATTCAGAGGACCTGTCCTCAGAGATGTGTTCAGAAGCACTGGAGAAATCTGATCTCTCATTCTTCTCTGGTGGACACAGACAACAAGAAAATGATGACTAGCCTCTCTCCTTCACAGAAAGAGGGGTAGACCCAGATGAAGACTATAACCTCTCTCTAACATTTATGAGCAACTATTGTTTACCCTAGTTCCTAGACTGCCTTCTTTTGGGACTTAATATTAAGTTTTATTTGACCAGAAGGGCCTGCCACTTTCCCTTAATTTCACCTAAAAATGAACAAACAAAAAAAGTACTGTCTCATTTCCCTTTAAGGATAAACAGACTGTTGCTCATTGGGGAAACATATACCTATCACATGCCAGGTAGAAAGATCCTAATATAAAAGTAATTTTAGGTAAGTAGCTAGGGAACATATGGAGGATTTTCACCCCTTTAATATTTGACTTTTCTATAATAATGTCCTTTTTTAAAGTGAAGGGAGGGATGAAAAAAACCCAGAACAAACAAACAAAAACCCAGAATAAAAGCAACAGTACATATTTGTGTGAGAAGCAAAATAGGGATTGAGGTAGAGAGAAAACATAATAGCAGCAAAACTGGCAAGTGCTGATTGATCTGTGTGCCTGAAAGTTTGAAAGTTGAAAAATAACTCCAGCTGTCTGGATTGCCATTATCTAATGAGCAAGCACTAGGATTTCTTTTAATTTGTTCTAACTTTATTGTCATTAGTTTGAGTAACTCAGTAAACTCACGTAACTTTTTTTAAACACATGTGTGAGGTGGAGACTCATCAGCACTCCCAATGGTCATCACTGGGGCCCTGACTGTGGTATCCTCTCCAACATCTAAGAAGAATAGATCAAAACTGGAAATAGCACCATATATATTCCCAGAGCCTTCCCAGAGCCTATCCCAACTGGCTGGGAGAGAGGTAAGCCATACCCTGCCACTCTATGAAGCGCCTAGTCCCAGGCCCTTAAAAGGACAGTGACCTGGGTTTTCACCAAGTCTTAACTATTCCCGTAGCACCATCTTCCTCTCTCCTGACACTTACCTCCGACCTTCTCTAGGTCTACATTGCCTCTGAAATTCCCAGGATTCTTAAAAGGTGAACATGGAATAGGTGTTGACTGACCACTACTCCTTACTACTTTTAATGGGACAATTATCCTGTTACACTGCTCCATCTTTATTGAAATACTGACCTCAGGTAAAAAGTAAAGTAAAAGCAACAAAACACAAAAAAAGCATGAACTGTAATTAAACATTGGACAGATATATTCATTGGGTCATAATAGATGACAACTTCTGAATCTGTAATTAACTTTTTAAGGGCAGCTATTGTATAGAGGAAGTTTATTTTGTTTGTATTAATGTACATTATCTAATGCATTTAAATTGAAATTACATCTACCTGGCAATCCAATTCATTTAACTTGATCTGGAGTTTTAGAATTTATTAGCTAGTGAAAATTAGAGTAATTGGTAAACATCACCAGTTCACTCATTACTTTCTCTCCCACACACCAATAAAATAAAATATCAGTGTGTGACTGCTTACCAAAAAAAAAATCACACTTTTAACGTTTAAGATAAATCAGTGCCTAAATTGATCTAATATTTATAAAAATTGAAGTCCAATGTACAAAAAAATTAAAATCCACTCACATTTGTAAAATCCTCCAAGAGATTTAAAAAAAAGCACTTTTGGAAAATCTAAGTAAATTACATCCATATTTAACTACAATTTTAAAAATGTTCTTTGGAAAGGTTAACGGGTTAAGGTTGCAAGATGTTTCTGTATAGCAGCAAGGCTTGTTTGACTATCAGCTTCTTAGCAACCTTCTAATTTTTAAGAATGGATGTTTTAAAAAAAATTGTGTGCCTATTTTCAATATTTATTTTCCATCACTATTTCTTTCAGAACCCTCCATGAATATGATCCTATCCTGGCAATTTACTCCATTTGAGTTTCAAAAATTGCAACCTTCCTTAGAATCTTCAGTCTTTGCCAAGACCACATCCAAATTTCCCATGAAAAGTGCTAGAATAAACTTCAGTAATGAATGACAGTGTCTAACTTCTCCATGATTTTTCAGGCTTCGTATTGCTAGATGCTGGCCACCCTGAATCCCCCCTAAACTTCAGGGCATGTAGCATCTCACAGACTCTGAGCCTTAGGAGCAAGATGATATTCACATATTTATAGAATTATGAGTATCTTGGCTAATTGTTTTTTTAGAACTTATTTCTAATTTGCACTTTACCTTACAGAAAAATAGGTAAGAAACAGGTAAGCTTGCAAGAAGTCCTATTGAAGTCAAACTATTACATGAACGATGTGAGTGTTTGTCAAATTGTGCCCTTATTTTGTGTTCCAATGAGTGTTGTTTAGACAACATTTCCATTTTTTTTTAGCTTTAAGTAAATCTGAGCAAGCCCATGTTTAATTGTGCCAGATTACATTCCCTTTTTATTTTGCATCCCCTCTCCCCCTAGAGGCACACAAAACATCTGCTGCTCTATTTAAGGATTTTCAAATGGCTTCCACGTTAGTCCTGTGGGATTTAGGTTTTCACTTTACCCTTTAGCCTACTGTTGCAACCATTTTCCTCATATATTAAATCTATGTCCTTTTAAAAAGGAAAAATCCTTTCTAATGCTGCCAAATACATCACCTTCCCTCTCATAGTCTCTTAAATATAATTGCAATGGAAAGAATGGTTACTTACCCCAAAATAATTGTAGGTCTTTGAGACATTCTAGTCAATGTGGCTTCCACAGGTGCACATATGCCTTACGCATGCTAAATTGGAATCTTGAATAGCAGTGTCCATCAGAGCTGCCCATGCAACCAGTGCCTCCTTGTGCTCCCATGTGAGGACAAAGAGTGGAGCTACTGCAACCCTTCCTCTATTCCCTCATAATCTTGAAGAGCCACAACTATCTTAGGATAAGTAACAATTCTTTCTTCTTAGCTTAAGTGTCAGTGTAGTTGCCAGGTGTATCAATTTAAGAGCAATTGTATTAGTGTTCTTCCAAATGTGGCATCTGCTCTAGCAGCTAAGTCTAAGGCACAGTCAGTGGGTTACTGCATGTCACTGCCTTGCAGACATCAGATATCGACACATGCTTGAAGCAAGCAGAAGAAGTTGCTTGAACTCTGGTGGAATGAGCCTAGGTATTAAGTAGCAGTTATACCAACCAGTAACACGAAAGAGATGGTGTAATCAATTTCATCATTATTTGGGGAGAGATTCCTTGGCCTTTTGAACATCCCATTATAACCAGAGATAGATGAGATGACAGTGAATGGCTTACTACTGTCAATATAATAAAGCAGAGTCAGGCATATTGCAGAAACTACCAGAAGCCTGCATCCCAAGAAAAGGGGAAAAAAATCATAGGCAGGAGTTGTAGACCAAACTGGATGAGCAAGCATCTCAGAGAGGTGATTAAGAAAAAGCAGGAATCCCACACGGAGTGGAAGATGGGAGGGATTAGCAAGGAAAGCTACCTTATTGAGGCAGAAAATGTAGGGATAAAGTGAGAAAGGCCAAAAGCCATGTAGAGCTGGACCTTGCAAAGGGAATTAAAACCAATAGTAAAAGGTTCTATAGCCATATAAATAAGAAGAAAACAAAGAAAGAAGAAGTGGGACCGCTAAACACTGAGGGAAGAGTGGAGGTTAAGGATAATCTAGGTATGGCCCAATATCTAAACAAATACTTTGCCTCAGTCTTTAATTAGGCTAATGAGGAGCTTAGGGATAATGGTAGGATGACAAATGGTAATGAGGATATGGAGGTAGATATTACCACATCCAAGGTAGAAGCCAAACTCGAACAGCTTAATGGAACTAAATCGGGGAGCCCAGATAATCTTCATCCAAGAATATTAAAGGAACTGGCACATGAAATTGCAAGCCCATTAGCAAGAATTTTTAATGAATCAGTAAAGTCAGGGGTTGTACCGTACGACTGGAAAATTGCTAACATAGTTCCTATTTTTAAGAAAGGGAAAAAAAGTGATCCGAGTAACTATAGGCCTGTTAGTTTGACATCTGTAGTATGCAAGGTCTTGGAAAAATTTTTGAAGGAGAAAGTAGTTAAGGACACTGAGGTCAATGGTAATTGGGACAAAATACAACATGGTTTTACAAAAGGTAGATCATGCCAAATCAACCTGATCTCCTTCTTTGAGAAGGTAACAGATTTTTTAGACAAAGGAAATGCAGTGGATCTAATTTACCTAGATTTCAGTAAGGCATTTGATACAGTTCCACATGGGGAATTATTAGTTAAATTGGAAAAGATGGGGATCAATATGAAAATTGAAAGATGGATAAGGAACTGGTTAAAGGGGAGATTACAACGGGTCATACTGAAAGGTGAACTGTCAGGCTGGAAGGAGGTTACTAGTGGAGTTCCTCAGGGATCAGTTTTGGGACCAATCTTATTTAATCTTTTTATTACTGACCTTGGCACAAAAAGTGGGAATGTGGTAATAAAGTTTGCGGATGACACAAAGCTGGGAGGTATTGTTAACACAGAGAAGGACCGAGATATCATACAGGAAGATCTGGATGACCTTGTAAACTGGAGTAATAGTAATAGGATGAAATTTAATAGTGAAAAGTGCAAGGTCATGCATTTAGGGATTAATAACAAGAATTTTAGTTATAAATTGGGGACGCATCAGTTGGAAGTAGCAGAGGAGGAGAAGGACCTCGGAGTATTGGTTGATCACAGGATGACTATGAGCCGCCAATGTGATATAGCCATGAAAAAAGCTAATATGGTTTTAGGATGCATCAGGCGAGGTATTTCCAGTAAAGATAAAGAAGTGTTAGTACCGTTATACAAGGCACTGGTGAGACCTCATCTGGAATACTGGGTGCAGTTCTGGTCTCCCATGTTTAAGAAGGATGAATTCAAACTGGAAGAGGTACAGAGAAGGGCTACTAGGATGATCCGAGGAATGGAAAACCTGTCTTATGAAAGGACACTCAAAGAGCTTGGCTTGTTTAGCCTAACGAAAAGAAGGCTGAGGGGAGATATGATTGCTCTCTATAAATATATCAGAGGGATAAATATCAGGGAGAGAGAGGAATTATTTAAGCTTAGTACCAATGTGGACACAAGAACAAATGGATATAAACTGGACACTAGGAAGTTTAGACTTGAAATTAGACAAAGGTTTCTAACCATTAGAGGAGTGAAGTTGTGGAACATCTTTCCAAGGGGAATAGCGGGGGCAAAAGACATATCTGGCTTCAAGACTAAGCTTGGTAAGTTTATGGAGGGGATGGTATGATGGGATAGCCTAATTTTGGCAATTAATTGATCTTTGACCATTAGCGATAAATATGCCCAATAGCCTATGATGGGATGTTAGATGGGATTGGATCTGAGTTGTTACAGAGAATTCTTTTCTGGGTGTCTGGCTGGTGAGTCTTGCCCACACGCTTAGGGTTTAACTGATCACCATATTTGGGGTCGAGAAGGAATTTTCCTCCAGGGAAGATTGGCAGAGGCCCTGGAGGTTTTTCACCTTCCTCTGTAGCATGGGGCACGGGTCACTTGCTGGAGGATTCTCTGCACCTTGGAGGTCTTTAAACCATGATATGAGGACTTCAGTAACTCAGACATAGGTTAGGGGTTTGTTATAGGAGTGGGTGGGTGAGATTATGTGGCCTGCATTGTGCAGGAGATCAGACTAGATGACCATAATGGTGCCTTCTGACCTTAAGTCTATGAGTCTATATATCTAGTATCAGAGAGGTAGCCGTGTTAGTCTGGATCTGTAAAAGCAACAAAGAGTCCTGTGGCACCTTATAGACTAACAGACATATAGGAGCATGAGCTTTCGTGGGTGACATGCATCCGATGAAGTGGGTATTCACCCACGAAAGCTCATGCTCCTATATGTCTGTTAGTCTATAAGGTGCCACAGGACTCTTTGCTGCTTCTATATATCTAGTGTGTCTAATTTCTTTTCTCCCAGTGCTGACAGTGGCTTCAGAAAGAAGATAGGGTAAATTGAGAATTGCTTCAGATGAAATTCTGAGACCACTTTGGAGTCATTTCAGGTGAGGTCTTAGTACCACTTTGTTACTGTGGAACATTGTAAGGAGGATTCCGCCATTAGTACCCGAAGCTCACTCACTCTTCTGGCCAAAGTAACAGCAACTACAAAGATCTTCAGAATGAGAGGGTCTAAGAAACATTCTGACAGAAGCTCACATGAAGGCTCCATGAGTCTCAGGCAAGAGTGGGTTATCTGACTGGTGGGTATCGTGTAGTAGCAGCCCTTTAACATACTTTCATAATTTTGGGGAAAGAGAAGAGTGAACACTGGTGCACAGGTAGATAACAAGCTGAAATGACAATTGACATGGACTTTAATTAAGCTGAGTGAAAGACCAGCCTGTTTGAGGAGTAGCGAGTAGTCAAGCTTCTTTGGTAATGAAGCCTGGGCTGGAAGCAAAAACTTTTTTGAGCTGCCCATATTGAGAGCATCGATATAAAGCAGCAAAACATCTATCAGAAGAACACATCAAGATTTCCTGGACCTGTAGGGAGCAATTCCTGTCTGTGGTGTTCAGCCACCCAAAAGATGTGGCGTCGGGAGCAGCAACTTTGGATCTCGATGGAGTATCTGACCCTAATGCTATGAGATCAGATATAGGAGATCTGAGGATTGGGTCAGGGACTCAATGGATATCTCTGGGAGATCTGGGAGCCAGAACTATTTTATCCAATTCAGAACTACCAGCTGTAGTCTTGTCCCTTTTCATCCGGGGACTGGAGAAAGATGCACAGCAAACTTCTGCTTAAGTACACAAGAAAGCATCCGGTAGAGACCCTGGATTCATGCCTCTCCTACAACAATTTTTCTGACCGTTTGCATTGTCCTTGGTGGCAAACAAGTTTATCACACTGATGAAATATTTTCTCCATGATGGAACAATGCAAGGACCATTTGTAGCTGGTCACTAATTGGAAATGAAGTCTGCTAAATTGTTTCTCATCCCAGGAGATGAAGGACTATTCATGTTACCTCATTCTGATGGCACTAGCTCCAGAAATCAATGGCTTCCAGGCAGAGTAGTGGGCACCTTCTTGATTATGTAGCACATGGCTGTCTGAGAAAATATTCACTAATGGGTTTCTTTCTGTTAGTTAGTTCCAGCCACTAGACCAGCTCTGAAATAACATGACATAGTATTAAGACCTTCTTGTCTATCAAATGTTTGGCTGGGAAAACAAAAAAACCAATCAGACCTTATCTGAGCCAAAGTAGTAGGGGCTGTAAATTAATCTGGGAAGTGGTGCTGTACTTGAATGGCACCATGTGGCCTAACAGTGTGAGGCATGTTTTTGCTTTCATACTTGGTTATGATGTGAGCAGGAGGAGGAGTGCTTGCAGAGGCTGGAACCCGTCCTCAGCCTGATGTGTTTTCTGATCTGGAGTAAGTCATAGCTCTTCTGAAGTCTATATTCTGCAATGAGGCACGTGCACTTTGTCATTGTTCACTAAGAGACAAATAGGAATAAAGCACATTCCAGGATTGCTCTCATCTCCTGCTGTGACCTGCCTCTGATCAGACAATTGTCCAAGGAGGGGAAGATATGAATGGGTCAGTACCACCATGAGGCATTTCATGAAGACTCTCAGTATGACAGAGAGTCTGAATGGCAGTATGTTGTACTGGTAGAGATTCGATACCTCAATGAATCTCAGGTAATGTCTGTGTACTGAGTCGATGAATAAGCACTTGGTAGCACTTTGCCATACCTTTGGGATGGGCTGAATAGCGGACAGGGCTTGTCAAAGACCCTGGGATGATTATAGTATTCCATCATTGATCAGGAGAGTGATTCTACCTAAAACTGATGTGGGCAGGAAGTCAGAGTTTAGTTCATCTCTCCTGCATGACCAAATGTTGCTATGTCCAAAGTATCCACAAGAAATCCTCAAAGGCCTTTTAAAATCATTGACTGCCAGGACAGAGGCTGGTTGGGGTGGTCTTCTCCAAGTCCAAAGCGTTGTGCATTGATTGTTTGAGCAAATGTAGTTTTGGCTGTGCTTTCCTTAACTATGAGTCCTCGAGAAGGATTTGCATGCTGCACACTTATGTGAGGGGGGACACATCTCCAACCAAATAGAACAGACATCAACCATATCCTTTGACCAGAGAGATGAGTGTCATAGGTAAGGCAGGGTTTAAACATATAGGTTTTAAAGCCGGGGAAGTCGTGTCTCTTTTTTTTGGAGCATCCAAATTAAAACCTAAAGAACAAATAGAGTGAAGGGAGTTTCTTCTTCTTCAGCAGAGTATTGAAAAAAGGAATTAGTTTGAAGCTCAGAAGGAGTTAGTGGGTCTGACACTCGCTGGGTTTCATGTCACTGCCATGGGAGCAACAAGGAACTGAGGGAGAGTCATGGCTGTTCCACCCTTTACGTCCTCAAAGGGGAGTGTGATCCATGTCGGTTGGCCCACCGAGCTGCTAGGGGGCGGTGGGGAGCTACTGCCTCACAAGCCGTCCTGGGTCATGCTTCTGTCACTGGGGAATTAGCAGAGGGAGGGGCACCGGCAAGGGTCTGTAGCGTGCCCCTCAGGCAGGGGAGCGCCGGCGAGAGTCTGTAGTGCGCCCCTCAGGCAGGGGAGCGCCGGCGAGGTGCTATCGGGATTTTGCTACCCAAGGCGGGTTGGCCAGGGTAGGGGAATGCATGCCCACTCAACTCCACTGTGTTCCAGCCCAGGGCCCTGACAGTGGCGGGGCGAGGGTCCCGCCACTGGGTCAGCGGAGGTCCTTCTGCAACATGCTGACCAAATAGATTCACTGCACTGTGCAGTTCTGTCCCTGGGCTCCTTCCTATCCAGTCCCATGAGTGAAACCCCTCTGGTCCTTCCAGCTTGTCCGGGTATTCCGCAGCTGGCAGCTCCAGCTCCCCCTCTGCGTCAGGCTCCTCCAGTTCTTCTGGGTACTCGGCTGCTGGCAGTGCCAGCTCCCCCTCCACCTCAGGTTCCTCCAGCTCCTCTGGGTACTCAGCTGCTGGCAGCCCTGGTAGCCCCTGTCCTTCCTCCAGGTCAGGTTTCTCCTGGTCCAGGGCCTCCCCTGGACCAGCAGCAGGGTCTGAAGGGAGCAGCCAGCAGTCTGCGTCTGCCTCCCTCCCTAGTGCTGCCCTGACTGGACTAAGGGCCCCGCCCTTTGTACTTCCTGTTCCACCCCTCCCCTTCTGCGGGGTGGAGTAAGCTTGGCCTGGCCCAACCCCCTCAGGCTGAGAGAGTGGCTCTTTACCCTCAGGTTCGGAGGGAAGCCACCCTGGCTCCCTACAGGGAGCATGAAAAGTCACAGTGCACATGTGTGTCCCCAGTACTCTGTAATTCAAAAAAATGATATGTCTGAGATCTATGTGCAACTACAGTGGGATCCACACTATGACATACTCAGTGTCACACAATGGAATGGCTTCATTCATTTTCCATATTAACTTTTAAATATGTTTTTAGACTAAATTGAGAGTTGTCTGCTTCCCTGTGCACATCAAAAACAATGATTGCTTTTTAGGGACAAATGCATAGAGTATCAGTGTTGGAAGGGATCTTAGGAGGTCATCTAGTCCAATTGCCTGCTCAAAGTAGGACCAATCCCCAGACAGATCTTTGCCCCAGATCCCTAAATGGCCCCCTCAAGGATTGAACTCATAATCCTAGATTTACCAGACCAATGCTCAAACCACTGAGCTATCCCTCCCCCTAAAGTCTGCCTATAGATATGGGAAAACAACTCCCATTGACTCAACTGGAGTTATGCATGTATATCAAGATCATTTTGGGTTATAAACACCATATTGTTATAGCTAGGTATTTATACCACATACACAATGGTAGCGAGCATCTAATAGAACTATAATTCTAAGAGGCAATTGAAACATTGGGGTTTCCTTCCTTCAATTTCATACTTGCCCAGAAAAGGTAGAGCTTCATCAGAATATTTAAAATTATGACAACGAGAATGGTCATACATTTTTGTCTTGACGCGAATAAGGTTGTGGTTATTCTGATTTGGGTGTCTAAAACAGATCAGAATATATCAGTATTTGTTATCTACAATTTAGATGCTACCCTATGATCATCTCCGACTTGAACTGATCAGTAATAATACAATGGACTAACTGGTCTCCTTTCAAGAGAGGGTATCACACTTCACCTACATTCCTCATTATTTCCCATAACTCTCTTGTTAATGAGATATACTGTGATCACTTCTGAAATCTTTCTGAAATGCAGCCATCTCCGGGAGGAAAGAAAGCAGCTGAACTTTTGATAGTAGCTGCTGGTTTCTTTTACATACAGCACACCCCTTTATTGATCTACCTACGCTCTGTCACCTAATCTTTATAGTATGAATTATAACAAGTGATCACCTTCTCTCTGTAATTTTATTTCCTCTCTAAAACCTATTCTGCTGAATCCTTCTTCTATTCCAGCTAACATATTTTTGGATTAGCGCTAAGTATTCTCTCAAATTTACTCCTTACAATAATGTGTACATTGGGACCACAGAGATAAACACTTGGGGTTAGAACCCTTATGACTGGCCCTCACATTTGACTCTTTAAAACACTTTTCTTTTCCATCTTCACTGATGAATGCTTTTGCCTGCTTATGTTGTACAATGATCCTCAAATGGTGCCTTTTTAAAAACACCTGCTTCACTATACATATAGCGAGAGGGGGTTTTATTTCTCCGGTATAGAGATGAAGAGTTCTATTCAGACTACACCATTTTTAAAAATATAGTACAATCTCTATTGGTGCAACATAAAGTAATCCTTCTTCCACAATACTCCCATTCTTTGTTAGGGTTCAACATGAGATCTGAACCACTCTTGCATTGAGTAATTCTTCAAGCAAACCATCCCACTTTATTTTTGAGATATGAATATTTAGCCAAGCTTTATCTGAATTCTCATAATACAAAAATGACTACAATATAGGAAATTTCCATACCATTCCTTTACCATTCAACATCTCTCTTCAAATAACTTTTATAAATAATTTAAACAAAAAAGACTCATGGATTCTCAAGTGAAATAGTTTGGTAAAGACAGGGGCGGCTCCAGACTCCAGCACGCCAAGTGTGTCCTTGGGGCGGCATGCCGCGGGGGGTGCTCTGCCGGTTGCCAAGACAGCGGCAGGCAGGCTGCCTTTGGCGGCATGCCTGCAGAGGGTCTGCTGGTCCCGCGGCTCCAGTGGACCTCCCGCAGGCCTGCCTGCAGAGGGTCTGCCGGTCCCGCGGCTCCGGTGGACCTCCCGCAGGCATGCCTGCGAAGGGTCTGCTGGTCCCGCAGCTTCGTGCCTGCGGGAGGTCCACCGGAGCCGTGGGACCGGCGACCGGCAGAGCGCCCCCCCGTGGCATGCCACCCTGCTTGGGGCAGCGAAATGGCTAGAGCTGCCCCGGGTAAAGATGTTCTTTCTTGAAGTTGAATCTTCCAAGAAGATATTTATAAGTGAAGTATGAATAGTGTGTGAAGTGAATCTTCCAAGAAGATATTTATAAGTATGAATAGTGTGTGAAGAGTATGAGAAAGAATGCAACTTATTTTAATCCATTTAGTATTGGAATATTATTGTTAACATCTATATTGTTGCAGTACTTTGAGTCCCCAGTCAGGCTAAAGGACCCCATTATCCCTGGCTGATGCACAAAGACACACTCTGTAGCTTGATGAACTTACAATTTATGAAATAATTGTAACAATAACAATAAAAAAATAATAATAAACTATAATAAAACAATAATAATAAAAATACACTAGAGATGAGGCAGTGATTTACCACTTCATATTAAACTTTGTAAAATATCTGTACCTCCACTCTACTGTATATACTATACAGTATACTATATGTTGCTTAAGTGCAGATGGGTTTACAGTTCCTGTAAGGTTTTTTTTCTCCCTACTTACACCTTTCTAGCATATAAGGGGGTTAGTTCAATAATGTATTCCAGTGGGAGCACATTAATATAATACATTCTAGCCACATTTCTCTTTTGTTATACAAACTCTTCTCTACTTGACAACTTACAACTGCTTGGTAAAGGCAATTGAATTGATGACTTATTGTAGAGCTTCTACACTTTCCTAAGCACTACTTTAATTTTATATCACTTTTTATTAGCAGAATGTTGAACTTTACCATTGGTAATAAAATGTTTCACAAATCTTTCATCCGATTCTTGTCTGATAAGATGTAGTTATTGATCATACGTTCCTAAAATTCCATACATTAACCTTGGGATCACTCACATTCAAGTTCTCTACAGAGCAATATAAAACCCCCCAGCATTCTCTGGGAAGTTAAAAGTAGAAATCTTTCTTCTTCTGGTTTTACTATAAGCAGTAGAATTATTAAATCTTGGTGATTAGAGACCCTTGTAAAGTTCTCTCTTTTCTACACAGTACATTTTTAAAAAAAAGTCCACAGAAATTTCTTAAAAAAAAATAACAGTAATGTTACATGTAGAGCTAGAAAACAAACTGTTTATCAGTATTAGACAAATTGCATTGAACTCTTATTTCCAAGCCTACTACTTCCTCTTATACAATGTGACATTTACTAGCAATAATTCTTGCTCTTTATAAAATGCCTCTTGTCCCTACTACTTACCTACTTTTCTTTTGATTTAGCACTATCATAATTCATTGCTATTATAATATTTTAATCATACCAATGTAGGACATTAAAATAGTTAGTGTGTAAAGTAAATGTTTTGAAGTTCAATTCACAAATATTGAGGGATTTTTGCTGCCATATAACAGTTTTGGTTTTGTAACAAGAAATTTAAGAATCTGCTTATTTTGCATTTTATTACCCCATATAAGAATAGTATTAAGCGTGTAATCCTGCAAGGTGCAGATTGTCTTCAAGACCCATTAATACTAATTGAGGGCAGAACATCTCTTAGGAGGAACTCAGAAACTTGAAAAATTAGTGACCTAGTTAGCAGTAGTAGTTACTTTTTCTAGAACAGGAGCATTTACAGAGTCCCAACCAAAACTGGAACCGCACTAAACAGTGTACAAATACATAACACGCCCTTAGCCCAAGGAGCTATGGGCATGTTCTCAAAGTTATTTAGTGCTTAACTCCCATTGATTTTACTCCATTAGTTCAACTGGTAGAGGTTTGTGACGTGGAACCAAAGGTGCATATGATGCCACATGATGGATTTTGTTTTTTTCCAGTTTCCTTTTTAAAAACCTTAGGAAATGACACAAATAAATTATGTTAAAAGAACATTATTAAATTTGCAAAGTCATGCCCTCAAAAGCTAGGAAATAGTTGCCTACGAAACCCAAATTCAGCCTTTTTGTGTGTATGGATTCTGGTACAGTCTTCAACTACATGATCAGGTAGTACTTTTCCCCACAGGACGATCCCAGCCTCATTCAGTGGACAGGATGCATCTGCTCCAGGGAAGAACCAGCGTTGTGTAGTAAAGGAAGCTGTTGTTTTTAGAACCCCAGCCTCATTTGTTGCAGAAATTGGAAGGTGGGTAGTGAGTTTGGTATGGGATTCCAAGAGAAAGGAAGGTTTCAGAGTTAAGAATGTTGAATGCTGCCCTGGATAACTGGATTCTATACAGAATCCAGGGCAGCATTTCAGTCATGGAAACCATGTTGTAACCAGATCCCCTGACTATGTAGTTATTGTAGTGTAGACAGGCCTTTAGATATTGAGTAGGTTGTAAAATATGTAAAGTCACCTGCTGGCAAAGAGCAGCCTTATTGACTAGAAATCGAAGATCACTCATATGAGGTTTATTTGTTTTGGGAGAGATCATTTATTCCAATTGTATTTGCTCCTTGGCATAGTGATCCAAATGGATTTAAGAGTATACTCATAATAAACCAATGGAATTCCAAGAAGAAAAGACTAAATAAAGACTTGTATTACATTAATTGTTTGTTTGTAGGCACAATGAACAAAATTGTTCCAAGGTACTACTTGACTTTTTACATATTCCTTAAATATATAAGGTATGTAATATTGTATAAATTAGTTACATGATTTTAAAAAGGTATTTTCTTTTTTTTTTACTTCTACAAATAATTATTTTCAAGATTCAACTCTTTTGAAAAATGTAACTGAATAAATTTAAATCTTAAAAGTTTAGTAAAGAAGAAAATAACTGAAAATCAGACTGAGCCTTCCTAAAAAAATTCCTTTTTTAATCTAAAAATATTTCTTTGTGGGAGTGTTTGCTTAAAAGGCCTCTTGCTAAAAATATATATCGCCTTTAATTAATTAAAACATAATTGTCACAGATTAACTACCTTGTAATCACAAGGGATTTTACAGATTTTAGGGGAATATGAATATATAAATTAAGAAATAGATAAAGTGAGTCAACAGAAAACAAACCCTTTTTCCAGTTCGTATTTGAATACACCAGGTTCAAGGACCCAGCATTCTTCTTCTCTCACCATGGAGCTTTGATTTTCCGGCTGATACAATGAAGCTGTTTCTCCATTCTCCTTTCTGAATTTCTCATACAAGGTTCAGAGCATACACAAGCACCACACTCATGCAGCTGCCAGTTCAGTCAGTGAGAAACAAAGTAGCCTAGCTTGAAATCCACAAGAAGGAAAAAGAGATAGAGGGAAAATTTAAAATATGAAATTGCATGCGTTTTTGTGGTGGGAGGGTGGACAAAGGGAGAATAAAAGAATAAGGTAGACCACAGACATACACATGCCACGAAGGGTTTTCACATTCATTGAAAGAAGCAGGAACACTGCATCTTCATTTACTAGGTTTGATTTGAACAGCTGGCTTGCTCTAGCCTGGTCAAAGTATCATTCAGAAAAGACTTTAAAAAAAAAAAAAAGCACAATTTAAGTCCTTGGGATGAACTTTATAAAGAAGGAGAACATGTGTCTAATCAAAAGTTTCCAATATCAAAATAGGTATCTGGTATCCCAAATAAAGATACCTCCTACTTCTCTAACCTGGTCTGACACACTTCCCTGTCTACAGATGTCTTCAAATGAGGAGTTGTTGTGAACCCATTCACCATCTCAGTTAAAACAAGACTGATTATGACAGCGCTTTGCCACCTTTTGGTAACCATTATGCTGCCTGGTTACTATAACTCTGCAACACTCTATAACCTCTCAACAGTGTCAACTGAAGTGGGAATGTGGGGAGGGGAAGAGAAAGATGTCAAAGGACATTTTGAATTGCACAAAGAGACAAAGTGGGAAGCTGTGCTGCTTAGATCTCAGGAGGAGAAACTGGTGATGCAGAAGCAGGATACAGGATAAAACAAGCTTATGCTTCTAGAAAACACCAGGCCCACAGATGGAGATAGAGGACTGGAAAACAACATAGTGCCTGAATGGGGAATTAAGTTAGTGGAAATGGGGGAGGGAAGAAAAATCAGGCCATAGCCAACCACAAGCTGGCAAAGAGCTTGTGTGCTATCCAAGTTGCTTGATGACAAGAATCTAATCAGGAGCTGGAGTCTGGCTTCTGGTTCCAACTCAAGTTCCTCCTCCATGACATATTGCACTTCCCAACAATGGCTCCTCAGCTGCCTTACTGTTAAAACGACTTACCTGTCAAGAAACTCCTCAAATACAAGACTGTCCTAATAACTCAATCTTCCCTCATACCACACTCACAACATTTTCTTGTATTAATTTACCTCCTACAGGCCTCCCATTTGTTGCATTTTTTGCTCTTATTCAATTGTTTGATTTAATTAAGCCAATGGTGAAGGTTTTGTAGAGTGAATACAGATCCCTCAAATCTATTTTACTAAGTAACCAAATGAAATCTAATAGAAAAAAATGCTGTACAGTAGTGATAACAAGTTGCCCAAAATGATAGCCCTCCCTCTCCTAATATAAATTCAAGAACACACAAATCCTGCATCATGATGATCTCTGGCACCAGTTCAAGCAGTCTAACTAAAGTCAAGTGCTGCTATCACAATTTTCATTCTCATAGCACTGGCAGCTGTCACTCCTAATTATATTACCTTGCCCATTATTGGCCACACTAGTTGATTTATGTCCCCTGTGGGCTGATGGCTAGTAATGTTTTGTGCCCACGAAGGTCTTCATATATTTTCACTGTGGAATAATTTCTCTTTGGTTTCATAAATAGGCACAACATAGCATACCCGAATCACAAATGGTATTAAGTCAATGACAGGGCTATTCCATTTGATGCATCTGTCTTACGTAGAATTGAGTCTCTCAAGGGCATATTCAATTACCACATTGCTGTGTATTCGAAGAGATGCTTTACTTCACAACTATTAATCAGGTAATATTTTGTTTAGGGATAGGGAAAGTCTCCCAGAATCAGTGGGAAGACAGCAAAGAATCCTGTGGCACCTTATAGACTAACAGACGTTTTGCAGCATGAGCTTTCGTGGGTGAATACCCACTTCTTCGGATGCATCCGAAGAAGTGGGTATTCACCCACGAAAGCTCATGCTGCAAAACGTCTGTTAGTCTATAAGGTGCCACAGGATTCTTTGCTGCTTCGACAGAACCAGACTAACACGGCTACCCCTCTGATAGTGGGAAGACAGATACACTGTTAATGTCTATGGTGTGAGGGAGAACATCATCCTATTTTCCACAGATCTCGTCTACATAAATGTCTCACGCATGACAATTAGAACTCATCCAGATAGTCTGACAAGGCAAGTACTAACCTCCTGGCAAGCTTCCCAAAAGATGCCAATTGACCACATTGAATCTATTTTTTTTTCTCATTTGGAAGCTTTATAGCCATCATCATTTATTCCAACTCTCCATGACTGTTGCCCACCAATTTCTGAATGTGGTCCTAGTCCCAAATCAGCATTCTATTTCCAAGTTTCATAGACAAAGCATTTGAACTAGGCATCAACGCATAACAACACAGAGTAGAGCCTGTATTAACACTGCCAGATTGATGAAGTGGAAAAGGCACAGGACTGGGAGTCAGATGCCCAGGGTTTTATTCCCAGTTCTGCCATGGACTACTTGTGTGATCTTTGAGCCAGTCACTTATTTCTTTATACTTCAGTTTCCCCATCTGTCAAAAGGAATTAACAGAACTTACGTTTTTACAGCACCTTGAGATATACTGATGAAAGGTGCTACTAGTGCAAAGTATTACTACTGTACACAAGATATATCCAGTTATAGAATCCTGGATACCCACATGAATTGTGGGTGTTTTATGGGTGGATGTGCTCCAAATGTTTCATGCATTTGTATGATGGACCCGCTGCATAACTTCAGAAAACAAATGTTTGCCTTTTCAACAGTGTACCTGCCTCGTGAAGATAGATCCAGACTGACTATAGCAAAGATACCCATTCTAGCACTGGCTAATACTTAGGAGCAGGCATCTTCATTCAGCTCTTCAAGACAGACAATATTTGTGCCTATTCCAATACACTAAAAAATAATGAGATAGAAGGGAGACTGCAAGAGACACTTTTCCTAATAACATTTCAAAGGGATGAAGAGCATGCACTAACAAAGAGACAAAGCATTCAGCTCATACAATATATTATTCTGGATTTCAGAAGAAGTACAGTAATATTCTTACTATTATTCCACAAAGCTAGTATCAGTGATAGAATTAAAAGAACTAAAAACCCAATTGAACCTGCCTACAGTCTAAGTTTTTATGTAGATATTAAGCAATTGATTCACTACATTGTTGGATTTCAAGATCAAGTAGCCTAAGAGAATTCTCCACAATAAAGCACCTTAATGTGATAATTGAACTACTGGATAAGATACATGACTGCTCTATAAAGTAATTATTGACTATCAGAAGCTTTCAATTTTAGAAAATGACTTGGTATAAGAGCTCTCCAGAGCTCATGACAAAGGTTACATTTAGCTCCTTTAACATATAGTAAAAGGAAATGAGACTTCCACCAACCTCCTGTATATCAAATGATCAAACAGGAAAGAGAAGTAAGTGATGATAATACCCTTTTTCCCTAGCTCTTCATGATATTTCCAAAAAGTAACTTCCTGAAATATGAACTGGAAAGAAAATGAACTGAACCTGAAAATCACTATTACTTTCCTTACAAGCCTACACACATGACTTAAAGCACAATGAACACTGGTGAACACCCAAAATTCACAGAAGTAATGAGAGGTTAAAAATCTTATTACTGCTAAGTTAACTGTAAAAATAAAATTAGAAATAAAATTCCCTCAAATAAAATTACAAGAAAAAGAAATCCCCCTTTCCCAATTTAAAGACTGCTATTGATTATTCACTTGAGGTTTGTACCAACTCCCTGAAGGAAAGAAGTGTAATACTGACAAAGAATGAGACTATAGTATCCAATATTTTAATATAAAAAATAGGCTTCAAGGTATTCCTTACCTTGAATCTATGCATAGGTAATGAAATTTCAATAAAAAGGAACATGAGAAATATGTGACTGTAAATATATCTCACAAAAATTGTTATGCCCCAAAATTTGAAAATTTATTCCCCTCTATGAAAAAAAAATATTCATTATTTTGCATAAGAATTTTACTAACTCAGAATCTGCCTCATTCTCCACATGTGGCCTCCATGCCTTATTCCCTTGCCCCTACCATACCAGTTTTAACTCTGTTCCCTGCAAGTATGAATTATTGTATAATCTTTCATTGTATCATCATATAGCTGGACTATGTCACATATTAGGCAAAAGTGCACTTCCTTGAGGCACTGACCGGGGAAAATGCAGGAGCGTTGCGTACTTTTATCCTGTTCTCTGTAAATAGGGCCTCAAAACAGAGACCACTATCTCTTTTAATTCCCTACAATATTTAGATGATTTAGATGTGTTATTTTTTATCTGCACACATCACAACATTTGCTGACACCACAAATAAAGCAAATTATAATTTCTGCCAATACAATGTTACACACCAAAAACCAGTAACAAATTCAAAGGATCTTGACTTTGATTCTTAAATCAAGTGCACTCAAAATATGTCATAAACATTTGTCCTTACTGCAAAAGAACTACATGATGAATCTTAACTTTAAGAACACGGCACTTGGAATTATATGGGACATCAAAAACGGTGAGAATACATTTAAATATGAAAACAAAAACAAATTACTACAGCCCCAAAACTTTACAAAAAGCAATACTAACACTCCTGCAAAGACTTAATTTTACATCTTGTGAGTAATCTCATTAACAAACTTCAGTGGGGCTATTCATAGTGTTTAAAAGTTAAGTATGTCCTCAAATCTATGAATGATCTGGACATAAGCATGTTTTTATTTTATTTTAAGATGGCACACACTGACAAATGATATAACTTCACTCACTACATTTCAAACATATGTGCTGGTTTTATAAACTGCAAAAGGAAAATTGTGAGAGCTGATTATGTTTTTGTTTTAGGAGTAGATCTGACAGCCTTTACTATGTGAAAGACAAATCTGTGGTGTATCAAAATACAGCTACTGATGACTAAAAGTAAGGTCAAAGCACATAATTCATAAAATATTTCGGAACTCCTTTAAAAGTTGTTTATTTTTTGTTGAATTCTGACAACATGGTTAGTGTCGTACAATGCAATCAGCTCATTTTTATCATTTCCTTAGAGTGCTTGAAAGGTAAACATTGCTGTATCTGGCTACAAGACCTGGAAATTAAAACCAATTAAAAATTACTAGAAGGAAAACATTTAATTGACTAGTCTAAAAGTTCACTGTCCAAGCACAGAAAAATGCAGAAGGGAAATAGCATAGATGGTAGAAAGCAAATTAGATTGTTAAGATTCTTTTAGTGCATGGGCAGCGGGTGAACTGCTGGCTTGGGGAGGATAGCCCCCTAGCCTGGCCCTTCCGCCTCAGTCCCTGCCCCTTCCGCTCCCCCATCCAGAACCCAGAGCCCCCACACACATGCACACACACACACACAACCATTGGCCTCCGCCGCAGGCCAGCATCCCCAGTCCCAGAGCAGCCTCGCCTAATCTGTGACACCTGCCGCCCATGCTTTAGTGTTAATTGTTTTATACTAACCCAGTAGTATCCTTTTAAACTTCCTTACACTAAAAGTTACATTTGTTAACAATCCTCATGGGCATTTAGAGAGATGCATTCCCCTAGACAGAGGGGCATGAGACTGAATTTAGGTGGAGTCTTAAATATTTATAAGTAATATGGTTGGACAGATCGTGTTTAGGTGGGTTTTTTTGGCGTGTATTTATTAATGGGAAAAGTTGTAACTGGAAATTTGATTGACTAAAATTTATTAAATTGAAATTCATCAATAAGAATCTCTATAATGTATTTTAAATTTTGGAAATTTACTTACCAGATTAAGTAAGAAAAATAAAACAATTTAAACTTCTGTACAACAGAATATTCAAAATTTGCTTCCAATCCTGTAATATTATTCCTCATGGCTGACACAATTCACTTTTGAGCAATGGATTGCAAGACCAGGACCTTAGTAGTTTCTCATTCACCTTGAAGTGTATTTTTGTTTTAATATTCAAACACTATTTGAAAGAGAGAGATGTATATTCAATAGCAAACATGGTGATTCTTTTACTTAATAGTACAGTTAAATTTAGAAAATTCCAGATGAACTAAAAGTCTGAAGAGAACAATGTATGTGATCAGTGCATCAAATGCAGAGCTCAGTGACAAGGACAACTAAATTTGCAACATATGTTTAATCCAATACAGTACATTGGTCAGCACAGTACAAGTACTAGGATGATAAGCACTATAGGACATAACTACTTAAGGGCTTTCTAAGATTTAAATAAATATCCCAAAGAAAACTTTTACTTGTACTTCACAATATTTAATGGCAGTGAAAAGCTCATAATACCTTAAAATATTATCATCAAATTAATTGACTCTGGTTCAAGGTTTATAACAAAGTACAATCTTTGCCAGAAGAATCAAGGTATGAGAAGGATAAAAAAAGACAGCAGGAAGAAAGCAAAATTACAGTACTATACTAGATTTCTAAGGCACAATTACTGAAAGCACAGTATCTCTTTTCTTACTCTGCCACACATTTTTATAACCCACTTGATCAGGTGCACAAAAATATATATAAAGACCAAAGAGTTGCAGTAAGGCCTGAGCCACATCTTGTGGAGCCTCCCCATGCCTCCATGAACTCCCCAGTCACTGGGGAGAACATCCTATGCACTTTCTGACTGACCTTTGGGTTAGTATTATTAAAGTAGATGTTAAGTTTATAAGACTGTGTTTAGAATTTATGAAATGCATATATTAATCTTACTTATAACATCAGTACCCCATGTTATAAGGTTATATTAAGTGTTTGCACTGTAATCCTCTATAACTGCATAAATCAACAAACAGGAAAGGAACATTAATTTATGTAGAAATGCTGACTTCCTACAGAAGCTCTTTGGTCCTGCCCACGAAGAAGGCACGTTGAATCCAAGTGAGACATTGTGAAACATCGACAAACAGAGACTTTATTGATTGCTCCCCTGATCTGACACTTATGAAGTGGAGATGTGCAGGTTGAATCATCCCATCAAATGGCACTCTGAGGGAAGGGAATAAAAATCCCTCACAAGGAGGAACTGTGTCTCTATGCTGCTTGAGCTCTGAGGGGGTGAAGATTTCCAAACTTAAGCAAGGGATCCCCAGCTATTTGGCCTGGGTTAGGCCTAGAGAATTTACAGAGTTTGCATATTACAGAAGCTTCTACTACTATTTGGAACCTAAGGCCTGGTCTACACTGGGGGGGGGGGTCGAACTAAGGTACGCAAGTTCAGCTACGCGAATAGCGTAGCTGAACTCGAACTATCTTAGTTCGAACTACTCACCCGTCCAGATGCCGCGGGATCAAAGTCCGCGGCTCCCCTGTCGACTCCGCCACCACCGTTCGCGGTGGTGCAGTTCCGGAGTCGACGGGAGCGCTTTCGGAGTTCAATACATCGCATCTAGATGAGACGCGATATATCGAACTCCGAGAAGTCGAACGCTACCCGCTGACCCGGGCAGGTAGTATAGACGTAGCCTAAGACTGTAACTCATTTGTAAATAAGTATTTTCTTATTTAATAAATCTCTAGTTTATTATAGGACTGGCTACAAGAATTGTCTTTGGTTAGAGATCTAGGGTGCAACCAATGTGGGGAAAGTGACTTTGGGACTGGGAGAAACCTGAATATTATTGTGATTTTTGAGGGTAAGGACCCATCTATCACAAAGGAAAGCTTGCCTATGTGGCAAGATAGACCGGAGTACCCAAGGGAACTGCCTGTGACTCCATGTTAAGGCTATTACAGTGCTTGAGGAGTTCATACACAATACTTGGTTGGTGAAATCTAAGGATAGACCACACAACCAGTTTGAGGTTTGTGCCTTGGTTTGTAATGGTAAGCCCTGAGGTTGCTACTCATGCTCCTGAGCCACTCTAGGCAGCCTGACAGCAGCCACTCAGCTAAAGAGGCATGTCATGCGCTCAGCATATGCCATCGGCATACTAGCCTGTACTGGTTGATGAAGAAAGTTTTCCAGGTGAAATTGATTGTGTTGGTTTAAATTTATAAAGCCTGAAGTCCTGGCTACCAGAAAGACCATCTTCCATCCTATGTAATAGTGTCACGGGTATGATTACTGAAAGTATTTGAACTAGAAGTCCCCTACTGGCAGAGGAATCTCTTTCATGGATCCTCCGCTTTGGAGGACTTATTTTCTCCATTACCCCATCAGAGCCCAGACTGGATAAACTTCCAAGGCACACTATAAAGCTCATCTTTTCTCCCTTACATATTTGGAGAGGTGATGGTTTGAGAAACGTGTGGTCAGAGCTGGGGGTATTATTTATTATTATGGAGGTACAAAATCATTGGTACTTCTTATGGGAAGATCAATATGCAACAATATTTTCTAGATTTCAATTTTGTATTGTATATTTTAGTTACTGTAAATATCTTACAATTAAGAATAGGGATTTATAGAAAATAAGTAAATAAATATGGCATCCTCATTGTTGCCTCTGCCAGTGAGCACATGTTCAATAAAAATGTAGACTGACTTTAACTATAGATTGGCTTGGAAGATTAGCTTTGCATTGGTAAAGATCAATTTTACCATCCACACCCAAACAGATGAATTTTTTTTCCATAGATAATTGAAGTTTACACATAGGCAAAGCAAGACAACTGCAGTACAGTACTTGCTCTGTTCTCAGCAAATCTGAGATATGAGCACAAATCTTTAACAATAGTTTGCATGCTCATAGTTATCACATATTTTTGGACACCACATTTTGTGTCTATGTTTTCAATGCATCTTGAAGGTCCCACACCTGCTTGTGTGCAAGTCAAAAATAAGGTGTGATTACTTCTATATTTCCTTTATACATCTTTTTTAATGCTTACAGATTATCTACAAAAGGTTACTTGAGGCTCAAATTTGGCTTTAAAACACCAGCTCAGCAGCTTTTTTTTTGGAAGGGAGCAGTAGCAGGGGATAGTGGCTGGGCACTGCCAGACAATGAGTGAGTGAGAAAAAGAAAATGGTGGAAAGTTATCAGCACATGAAGGAAACAGAAGCCCTTGTTGTCCACAGTGAATAAAATTACAAGTCATGAATGCAACTGAAGAGAATAGTTGGTGCATAGCAGTTCCATGGCCAGTAATTGAGAATAAAGCAGGACATTTAAGGGTGAAGACTAGCTGGAAGAAAATAAATTTAAATATAGATGTGAATAAATAAGAGTTGTCATAGAAAATTAAACTCCTTAGCAAAGAAGAACAATGTTCTCTGGGTAAAATTCACCCTCCCATGTGGATGTTCCACATAAAGCTCTATAGAGCACTTAACCCTATATTAAAGATTCAGCTGAGACTTTGGTGGTCTAGAGGCCTCTTGAGTAAATTATCTGGGTGGGGCGAAATTCACCTTAACTGAATAAACATTGGTTTATTGAATTTGTGTACATGCAAGTGAAAAAGAAAAGTGATGAGTAGGTGCATGGATAAGTTTATAGTTTAAATTCAACCAATTCTGCAAGATTCTAAAGAAAATTACATACACAGGCATGAGCAAATATGCAGTATATAGCACCTTAACAAAAGAGTGGAACATTATGGTCTATTACAAAGGCCAGAGATTTGGGGCAGGGGGTGTTTTTTTATATGTGCACAGTACCTAGCACAATGGGGCCTGATCTCTGACTGGTGCCTGTGGAGAATGAGGGAAACATCTGTCCTATCTATAAATAAAGTATCACGCACACCTGAGTTTGTGTGTGCGAAGTTATCCTGTCTGACTGCACAAAGTCACATCAAAGGAGGTGATTAGGAAACTATCAGGAAACAAAACAATGGCAAAGATAAGGTATATTAGCCAATATGTATATATGCTGGGTGAAGTATTCATAAGTCCCTCTATTTTCAGTTTAAACCAATTTTTACCAAAAAAACCCCAAACCCTGGGTTTTACAAAAAGTATTATTTGTTTTTTCCCCAGATTTTCACCCAATTCAAATATATAAAAATAACTTGTTTTATTAGGAAAATATATTGCCTGAGATATATGTATTACAATAACACATTCATCTGTGTGTATATGGAAAGCTGCCAGTTGAAGTAAAGGTATGTATTAGCCTAGAAGATAAACACAATAAACAAACAGGCACACACGCAAGCTCTGAAGGGCATGCGCATCTGAATGTACTGATGAATCTCATGCCCATCATGTACACATTTCAAGCTGTTAGCAGATAACAATTTAAAGGTCTGACACACTAAAATCGGAAGAAAATGAAAAAAATCTATATCACAATACATTCCATAACAAGTATTTGAAAGTTAAAAAAAAAAACACAAGAGAAAAGGATGAAGTTGAGTGTATGCACTGCAAGTGGCATGGCCCAATTATTAAATGTAAATGTTTATAGGCTAATAGTTTATTCAATTGAAAAGTTTTATTTTGGAATTAGAGACATATTGTTTCCTTAAATTGTGTTTTGAATTCTGTTTTAGTCCTGCAGAAAATCACATTGAATTCCACTCACCAAAGCATTAATCTACTGAATACGTTTTCCCCCCATCCTTCCATCCACCAAAATAAACCCTAATATTTACCCAGAAAAATTAATAGTTTTTACACCAATGTTCACCTATTTGTTGTTGTAATAATAAACACAAATTCCTGGAGAAAATTAAATAAAATAAAAACCAAAAGCAAAGGGCCCTAAGTATACAGCACATTCATAAATATTATGTGCAGGGTATTATTATTTTACTATTGATAATATTAATATATCTAAAATGTAAGTGTTGGGAAGTTACATTAATTGGATGTATTATGCTCTTCCCACAATTCTGTTCACCCATGTCAAGTATTCTACAACATCTTGCAAAGCTGAAGTTAGCTTTGACATTAGAAAATAGGCAACTTGTCCAAGCAAAGATCTATGAATATTTTGTACCAAATACCATTAGGTAGTATCTTCATGGCTCATCAACATTTGGACTGTAGTATTCAAAATAATATATGAGAAAATACAGGGAGGTACTTTCATGGACCAGCCCCTGGAATATTAGTCTCTAAAACAAAGAAAAGGGAGGTACAGAACTACAAGATAAGGAACTAGTACCGACTGGTGGGTTGGATTTTAATGACTTGCAGAACGTTTTGTAATATGTAAAATCATACTATAACTACTACCTGATGCATATCTTTGAAGCACACCTTTTGTGTAAGATGATGAAGGCTGCAAGAATTTGCCTCCCAGAAGGAGGATATGTATGTGTCCTTTTTGTATTGTACTGTTTTTTTCTTTAGATAATAAATTTGGCTGTTTGAGTCACCTTTATTCAGTCACAGGGTACCAGAGAAAAGGGGCTTACACGTACCAAACCCAGTTTGGCTTGTCATATTAATACAGTTGGGAAAGCAGAAGGCTGCAACCCAGAGATCCACTCCAACACCAAGAAAGAGAGGTGAAGGAAGCCAAACCTATCATCTGAGGAGTGAACCCCAAGAAGGATCAAGAGCAGTTTAAAGCATACCTCATTCTGTAACCATGAAAGGGACTCTAGATGATACTGCAATACAAATTAACTACAGCACCAAAGACTCTCTCATATCATTTGTGCTCTTCCTGAAGCACTAATGTGAGGATGTGTGTGCTGTTTGTAAAATGTGTAGCAGGAAGCCAGGCAGGACACACTGAAGAAGATTCTAAGCAGAAGTTCTACAATCAAGTAAACAGAAAAAGAATAACTTCAAGGATAACACTATTTGCCTTATTCTAATAAAGTTCCTCATTCAATGACTGGAGAAAGTGACTCTGTCATTCTTTACCATTTGACATGACATATAGCAGCTGAACCAGAAATTGACAGGTTCTGTAACACACTCACGGTATCATTTTCCATGACACTAGCAGCAGTGTGAAATTGAGTGTGTTCACAGTCCTAGTCAATTCCACTTGTTCGGGCAGTATGTTACAGTCTAGGTCATTTTTTCCCCCTTCAGATCCTACGCCTTTGTGACACAAAAGTTAAAAGCCAAGTAAATATCAAAGACAGTAGAATAGGAATGAATAGTGTGGAAACAAGAGCAGAAAAAAAATGGGAGAGATAAGTAAGTTGGTCATTTTAGAAATTGCTGGAAGACTCCACCATCCCCCAGCAAGCACAGGGCCTCTCAACAACAAACAACAAGCCCCCTTCATGTGAAGAGCATTCCCCCCCCACCCGCCACACCTCTGAGTTTGGGATAGAGAGTCCTTGTGCAAATTTTATAGTGACATCCACTCCAGAGAATCTCTTCCCCATTCTCTCCCAGCAATCTGCCACTCCAAGCTCTTCAAGAAGCATCTCCCACAATTTAATACCCCAAACCACCTCCCCTTATCCAAAAAGAAACCATCCTCATATCCCCATTCCCCAACTCCTCTTTCTTTCTTCCCTTTCCCCAACAGAACTTCTGACATTTTTCTCTCTTCCATGAGTTGTGTTCTAACTCCCCTCCTGTTTATGCTCTTATTTTTCTCCTCTGTTCACTGTAGACATTCTCTCTTATTCCCAACGTCTTCACCTCCCTCTCACCTCACCCATACTTTCTCTATCATTCCCTGTGTTTCTGCCACTCTACCCCAGGCCATCTCTTCCCCATCACTACTTTTCTGTTGTCTCTCTCTTACGTGGGACTGGTCCTGCAACATTTACCAACCTGAGCAGTTCTATTGAAGGCCAAGGGAGTACTCATTTAGCATTCATTGCTAACTTAAATATTTACTTCAGTCTAAGGATGACAGAATTAAGCCCTGTATTACTAGTATGTTAGTGTTGGCAGCACTAGTCAGGTCCTCAAGTGTCTACTACCAATAGCTCTGGTTCTGCAATCCATACTCAAGGAAAAAACTCTCTTAAATCAATAAAAATTTTGTCAGAATAGAGAGAAAAAGGGTAGACCTGTAGCGTTCAATGCCTCTGGCACAACATTCTAGTAGCAGTTCAAGAGTCCACAAATATTACTGTTGTAGCCATTACCTGATCTTTGATCATCTACTCAGCTGTATGCCCTAATATTTTGGCAGTCTGTACAGCATGTTTATTTTCCACAAATGCCTGTGTTTAGCTGCAAAAAATGCATTCAACAGGACAGTGGTTCTCAACCAGGGGTACACATAGGGGGATAAGCAGAGATCTTCCAGGGGGTAAGTCAACTAATCTAGATATTTGCCTAGTTTTATAACAAGCCCTGCAGTAGAAAGGGGATCCTGTGGGTCCCACAGTACCCACTGCCATAATAGCGGGAGCAGGATAAAAATTCAACAAACAAGGCGGAAGCAGGTGTGAATAGGTATTGTGGAGCGGGATGGGAGCAGGATTAAAAATATAGTTCTCCCACGCCACAAATAACATGAACACCCCGGCCAGCAACGGCCACTCTCTAGCTTACTAGCTCTAAAGGCACTGCCACCATCAGCAGCAGTGGAGAAGTAAGGGTGGCAATACCATACCACCCTTACTTTTTTGCAGGTGCTAGTGGTGGTACTGCCCTCAGAGCTGGGTGCCCGGCCAGCAGCCACTGCTCTCTGGCAGCTGAATGACAAGACTCACAAGTAAAAAAGAGGCTCAAGTATCACACTGAAATATAAGTACAATATTTGTATTCCAATCAATTTTTTATAATTATATGGCAAAAAAAACAAGAAAGTGAGCAATATTTCAGTAATAGTGTGCTTTGACACTTCTGCATTTTTAGGTCTGATTTTGTAAGCAAGTAGTCTTTAAGTGAGGTGAAACTTGGGGTGCACAAGACAAAGAGTCCTGAAATGGGTGCAGGAGTCTGGAAAGGTTGAGAACCACTGCAACAGGAGACTATTATCCTCTTGTAACATTCTATTTTACTCATGTTGTCTTTTAATTAATACTGAAATATTTCAAAGTTATTAGAAGCCATTCCCAGGAGTTCTAGATTTCAAAAGAGCTCAAATTCAGATTATCGTTAGCTAGTATACAGCTACAGTTTACATACAGAAATGTCATTTTAATTAATAAAACTGACATCTGACATCCTGATTGGCTTGTTCATGTTTCTTGTAGGATAAGTGTTCAAATGTAATGCATATTGATTTTTCTGTCTCTCTACCTGCTGAAAATAAATACTTTCCACACTTTAAAGACACAATAACAGTCAATTAATCTTTCCTAATTCATTCTGACTTTGCAAATGCATTGATTAAGTTAGAAGGTAGAAGATATTGAATTAAAATTTCTAAAGTAATCTTAACAGAGATAATGATGCCCACTGTAGTTTGATTGAACAAAAACATTTTTTTTAAATGAAAATGCTTAACACATTATAAGTAGCTATAAAAAGCTCAGTTGCCTCTATGTAGAGAAATACTAACCAATCACAATGTTATGACTAGGCTAGCCATCATTATCAGTTACTGAGTTAACTGTCTGGAAGAGTAACAGGTCCATATGTAAAAGTTAACTTACTCGCCAGTCACAGTAAAACAATAATGTAATTTAAATGAGCAAATGTATTTCCAGTGACTCCGCATGTCAATTCTTGTACATTAAAAATATTCTCATACAAATATCATGACAATTTTGGTAGATACTTTAACCATACTGGTACATTATGCATCTTAAGCAGGGTACTGCTGAGTTATTTAGAAGTCTGTAAATTAAATTGTTGCTATCTTTAACATAGATAACATAGCTGCTGCACAAGTGTCAGATATTGAACTTCTTCATACTCAAGTCACTTGCAAATATTTTGCATCTGTGATTGTAAAGTAAACTCCAGCCTGAAATGTATTTATCACACACCCTATATCTTATAAGCCAGTCATAAGCCTCTTTTATTATTACAGTTTCTTTAGATGCATGTGCCTTTTACTGCAGTATATTGTCTACCTAGCAGTACAAGGGCAGTGGTTACACAGGCTTCAGAACGTACTGTTTTTTTATGTGAGAAGTGAATGTTCTAATGACTTTAAGCCCCTTTCCCTCTGCACGTGTTGTGCTGTTGAAGTGTTACAAGTTGAGGCGCAGAAAGTTTAGCATCCAAGGAGTGTATCTAGTATGGCCGATTACTACTAGTGAAGATACTAATAGTTGGTTAATGGGATTGGAGTCTTGGGAAGCATTTTTTGGCAAGTAGGGGGTAGGAGGAGTTAAAATAAAATACTGGTCTGAATCACTCAACTGGTGTAATGTATAACTAACGGAGGAGAATTCCGGAATAACTGATGTGTGGGAATCTTTTTTGCCTTTTTTTTTAAATAAGAGGAGAAAAGTTGGTAGAAAAATGTACACAGCTGAATTTCTGAAACATAGTTCATCCTCAGGTAAAAATTGTCCTGTACCTGACACCAAGATCATTGGAATTCAAGGTTTGGTGCTTATTTTATGCCAGTCACACAAGACAGAACTCCCCGAAGGCAGCTTCATCTGGCACACAATATTTAAATGTGTTCAACTTGCTTACTTTGGAGAAGATCCTCCTTTTTTTCCAGTGTTCTCCAAACTCTCTGGACCTTCCTTACCCTCTTTCACGTAACAGAGGTGCTCCAAAAATCTAGATGTCAGGATATCAATGCTCTACGTTATTTGATTTAAAACACACACACACACACACACACACACACACACACACACACTTACTTTCATTACCTTCTGTGAAAACACTTTTTGATGAGTCAAAGCAGGAAAGAACCCACAAAGTTATCCTGAACAACATTTTTTTCTATACAAGTTTAGGTAAATGAAGAGTGGAAGTTTGTGGAAAAACAAACTTACTTCATTTTTTATGAATTTATTACTCCTCATTTATAACAGCACTCTTTAGAAATGTTGGGACTATAATTTAATATGCACCACACAATCAAAACAGATATTGAAAACTCACTAGGACTGGAATTAAGGAAAACAGAAATGTGACACTAGCACTCAGTGTTTAGGGGAAGAAGGAAACAACAGTTCAGTGAATAATTTGAATATTTTAGCTTTTGTGGATAGAGAAGGAGGAATTTGTGGAATAGTAATATAGAGAAGAGTGGTTTACAGGTATTATCCACTAGAAACTCTGAATGAAGATTCTACAAGAGGAGAAATGACTGATTTTAAAATTTTCTCTATGATCCTGTGAGGTGCTCAGCATTCTCAATTCCCACTGACTTCCATGGGAGTTGAAGGCATTCAGAGCCTTCCAGGAGATGCTCAGTACCTCACAGAATTGGCCTCTTGGTAGATATAGGTGTTATTAAACATTTAATTATGGTGGTTTTATTCTAAGGATATGATTTAAAAGCTAAACAGATAGAATCAAAAGTTTATAAGAAACCATATGTTTCTTTCAGCAAATATCAACAGATATGCTTGTGTTCTATTTTCAATATAAGTTCCTTATTACATAAGTGAAAAAAGTTTCCTTTTTAAAATATCATAATCTAACAAAAGTATCAGGACATACATTAAAAGATTGTTTCCCTAAAGTGGTTAAAATGTATTTTTCTCCCCAGAAGTTCTTAAAGTACAGAGATTGTATTTTATGCCATTTTAGAGTTTGTTATTTAATTTAGCTTATAATATTTTATTTAACACTTGTTTTCAATGGTGATTGTGACAAACCTATATGTTTCCTCTTTGGAAAAAATATAGTAAATGCAAAGTTATTTCATAATTCTTGTTATACCAACTTTATCATACATTACACCCTGGGCGAACTTTTAAAAGAATGTAAATATTTCTAGATTATTGCTACAAGGGTTTTCACACAGATTGATGTTTCTTAAACACATATACTCAAAACTACCTTCTCAAGTATCTGAAAATCTAATAGGAAACTTAAAAAGTTATCAAAACTGATTGGTTCATCCATTTGTCATTTAAAAAACATCAAGGAAGTTGGTAGATAGGTGCATTAATATACTATATATTAGCTTTTGAATTAATGAAGGATGACAAAATGAACTTCTTAAAGGATCTCTGTTCCAAGCCTTTCAATATTCTGCTTTAAATTGTAATTTTCTATAATCAACTACAGATAAGTTACAAGAAATTGAATTTAGATATTCAGACATGAGATAACAGCAATTGAAAGAGGACTTTTCACTGGATTGAAAAAGTAATAATGTTGCCTTGTTTTATGCCTGCCCTGGTTACATATAACTATGTATTTAAGTATATAGAAAACAATGCTAAAAATTCTGTTTCCTCTTGTCTAGTGAACTTGCGTACCCCGTGTTATTTCCAAGCTAGCAACATAATTACTGTAGTCCTTTTGTAAGCTTTACCGCCATTACAACCTCATTACTAAAAACTCTATCACCTTTCAGCCCTGCTAGAGCTCTGCATGCTATTTTAAGAAAGTTAGACTGTTTAAATATAATTAACCATTCAAAACAGTCCATTCCAATCTGCAATATACTGGGAACATCTTTCAATTGTACCTTACACTAAAGTAATAGTTACCTACTATTCCATAATTTTAATAATGCTTTGATACATACTCCTGTAATTATGTTACAAAGTAGAACTATTTTCCTAATAACAGCACGATCATTTTCTGATGCACAATGGCAACTCGAAAAATAATAATTGATACAGAAACTAGGATTAGGAATAAATACAAAATAGCATACACTAGCCCATCCACCCAAAACAAGCATAACAACCTGGAAAATGCAAGTTTTCCAAAACTACTTAATACAAGCACATTTAAAATGGACAAAATTCAAAATCAAATGTCTATTTCAGGTGTGAATTTCCACTTTGTAACGTGCAGTGTTCCTCTATAACGTGCTGGAGAGCTCTTCTTTCAACTATGATTAAAGTAAAATAAATTGTTTTATGCAGAGTCTGGTACAGTTTTCCATTGCTCCATCTGCTGGATGTCTCTACAATTCTACTCCTAACTCATCACCTCCAAAAAGTAACATCAACTAGTTCAGCAGGTGGCTTCAGCCTTCAGCAATCTCACGGCACACTATGTACAAGTTGTTACTGTGACACTCACACGGAGATTTAAATTAAGGGAAACTATACACAGCTCTCCACCCCAAAACAATACAAAATTACCCCCAAAGAGAGGAAGGGGATCTTTTAAATAGTTAGCTTGTTCTACGTTAAAAATAAAGCTATAGCTTAAATACAATTAGAAATACCCCTATACTGATGGATATATTTAAGTTTTCTTTTAAAGGATATATATCTATATAGATACACATACACACCTGTATCTCACCTGCTTTCATAAAGGCGTGTTCTTACATGTAGATATTTTCCAAAACAGAATTTATCTAAATACCTATGAGTCTTTTATGCTGCAGCCTTGTTGGTCCCAGGATATTAGTGAGACAAGGTGTGTGAAGTAGTATCTTTTATTGACCCAATTTCTGAAGACGAGCTCCGTGTAAGCTCCAAAGTTGATCTCTCTCACCAAAAAAAGTTGGTTCAATAAAAGAGATTACCCCATCCACCTCGTCTCTGTAATGAGTCCTTCAGGTTTCTATCCTAGCTGCTTGTAGCCCTCAGTGGAATCACATGTCCATGCGTTTTCAGTTACTTTCCTTACTGTCCCCGATAGGACAACTTAGTACTTACAACAGTGGCTATTGCAAGGAAAGCGTTTGCTCACTCCTGGAATCGAGTAGCGGCAGGAAAAACTTCACTCAGGTTTGCATTCGCCTATGGCTGCAAACTTACGCGCCTGCCACTCGGACTCCTGCTGCGAGCGGCAAGCCGAGGGATTTAAAATGAAAACCCAAACAAGCAAAGCAGACGCATTATTCAGTCAAGGCACCTGTATAATGACTAAACAGGTGTCGCAGCGGAGGATCCTCCCGGCTGCTCCTGAACTCCCAAACCGTCCCAAAACAAAACTATCCACCCCAATTAACCCAAAGCACCCTCCCCCGACTGAAAAGAAGAGAGTGTGTGTGTGTGAGGGGGTGCGAATGGGAGGTGCGAGGGGGAGGCAAAGTTTGGCAAATGCTCGGCTCCTAAAAATAAAAGCAACTGTAGAGCAGAGACGATCTCGTTCCCCACCGTTTGTAGGAGAGGTGACCACAAGTGAAACGTACCTGTCTGCTGTCTCTCCCCCACCTTTCTTTCCTAGACGGGTGGAGGCACGAAAGGAAGCCCCCTCGCCGCAGTCACCGAGCTATGGAGGCTGCCAGGCAGAGGGCCAGCAGCAAGAGCCCTACTGGGCAAGTCACTTGAGCAGATGAAATTGGGCATCAGCAGCCAACAGGAAGCAACACGTTTGGGTTGAACTTTGCAGCTTCAGTCCCGCCGCCACCGCAAAAGAGCCGATCCCCACCCGGCAGAGCCGCGGTCTCTGTCTCTTTTATTGGCGCGGGCGGTATTGCTTTATTTACTTATTTATTTATTTTCTCTCTCTCTCTCTCTCTCTCCCTCCTCGCCAGCGAGTCCTCCCACCCCCAAGCGGAGTCCGTTCCAGTCACTCCTGCCTGCAGCTTGGCAGGGCTGCTCTACTGGCGACGCCAGCCCCGCTTTCCCGCGGTGCTGGCCGGGGAGGGAACGGGCCGGGGCTGCGGCCAGCGGGGGGAGGTGGCGGCAGGAGCGAGAAGCAGCTCCCGGCGCTGGAGGGGCTGCACCCAGCTCGCGCGCCGCTGAAGGGGCTGAGATGCGCGAGACGGATGCAGGGTTTGCAGGCACCGCAGCGGCACCAGCGTGCGGCACCGGCTCCACCGCCACCTCCTCAGCCCCAGCCAGCCGGCTTCAGGCTCCCCGCGGCTCCCGTCATGAACCCCGCGGGAGGGGCCGGCCCGCCCGCGCGCCCTTTGGGATGGCTGGCTGCGAGTTTGCGGCTGTTAATGGTGGGTTTGGTGATGCACTGGGGGCGGGGGTCGTTCTCGCTCTCTGGCGCCTTAAAGGTGCAGCCCACTCCCTGGGCTGCGCGCCCGCCGCGAAGGGGGCCCACAGCCCTGCGGAGCAGAACAAGGTGGCCCTGCCACCGCTGCTCCTGCGGGGTGGCGGCTGCAATTCATTCCCCACCTCCCCGTCCGCGCCCAGCCTGATCGCGGCCGGTGCTAGCGCTTACCCTGGAAAAACACCGAGCGCTGCTGGAGCCCCGCTCGCAGTCACCTTACGGGGAGCCTAGGAAGGCGCCCCGGCTCCTCACTGAAATACCTGCCCCCAAGCTCATGGGCTCAGTGACCGTCTAAGGATGGTTAGAGCCACTTCGTCCAAAAGGTGAAATCGCGGTGGTGAGTCGCACAGCCCTGCTGTTAACCTGGGGGTGGGGGGGGGTGACCTGTCTACGGAGGGCTGAGCACAACCCCAGGCATGGGGGGCGGGGGGATTGTCCATTTATTATTTGCATGGGCACTTGAGGGAGACCAGCCGCAGTGAGCGGTGTGGATGGGTTTTAAGTTCACTATAGCTCCTGTGAAGCCAACAGAGAAGGAGCCTCGTTTCCAGTCTGATTTGCTGAAGGGACTGGGAAACAAACCATTGCCTGGATTTTCTCTGCTAATCAAAGCCAAGCCTGGAAACCACCACCACCCTCATCTGTCCATTCCTCTGTGCCAAGGCCACTTCCACTATTATCACACGTACATACAACATATGTTCGGGCTGCCTGGCGGAGGCTGCTTGGACCCAGTGTGTTCACTGCGCCTGCACTACCTTTCCTTTGCGCTCAGCCGCTGACTGGGTGCAGCTGTGAATGAAAAACAATTTTGTCCGCTAGTTGCTGTTTTTTCCCTGTGTACGCACATATGAAAGACAGAAAAATTGTCTCCCCCATCCCGCTCCTTGACTGAGATCAGGGGCGGAAAGAGGAGCACATGGGACAGTCTGCAAGGTGGGGGCTGCACGCACTGTGGTGTGTCTTCAACTCCTGGATTTTCTCCGCCCACCTCCCCAGCAGAAAAAAATATCATTTTTTCATGTTCTTTTATGCTGCCATGAAAAAAACCATAAGGAAATAGTGAGTGTACCTAGAGAATAAAGTTATTTAGCAAGTATTAGTAGAGAACAAAGCATAATTTATATCCCTATTCCTCTTTAGGTGACAACACAGAGTAATCTAAAGATTGCTTTTATCCTGACAGTTAATGAATTTATGTAGATTTACCACCCTGACCAGAGGGCTCAAATCTTTCTTTGCTCACAAATCTGTAATTCTACCTTTGTCAAATGAAAACAATAAACTAAAAAGACTAATATATGTTTCCTTCTTAGTAGTAAATCCCATTGCCTAATGCAGAGAACTTTTTATTCAAAAACCTGGATCAATGGTTGACTTTGTTTTGAAGCCTTTATTTAAGAAGGTATTTTAAAAGAATGAAGTTCATGCTCTTAACATTCTTAGAAATCACTCCTCAAAGTCTATCACCAGACTAGTCAGTCTAGAGGTCACTGCCATCTAACAACAAAGCTTGAAAGTTAGATGCGGAAACACCTTTGAGTTCAAGCAGTGTGCTTTCTTACTGGAAAATAAGACCCACATTCTCTCCCTCCACTCCCTTGAATCTTTTTAACAGCTTTCTTTGGAAAGGTGGGGCTTAATTTTTTTCATGTTAACACCAATAAGCTTTCAAGGTCAATTAGAGGAAAATGACAAATGGGTTCTATATCAGAGAGAATGCCTCCAACTTTATATAATGTGTTTAGTGGCAAATGTTTAAATAGTTAAATACTCACTTAGTCTGGTTGTCATTTTAATCTGTTATACTATCCATCTCCAATAAGTATTTAAATATAATTTATTAGTAAAAAGATAAAGTGAGTTCTACTGAAATAAGCTTTTGACTTTTCCAAATATGAGAAATTAAAGGAGATAAGGGTGCTAATTATGGGCCTGATTCACAGCCCACTGAAGTCATTGAAAAGACCCACAGATTTTTAAGACTGCTGAAATCCTATAAAATTGTTTTCTAAGTACCACTTCACTTGCTTTATCCATATTTCTTTGGTATGTGCACCTGCAATGACTGTGGGTCAAATCCTGTTCCCTTTAATCACTCAAATAGTCCTAAAGAATTCAATAGACTATTCACCTGAGTTAGATAAGCAAGCTATTTTCCAGACTGTTCGGGAGTTAGGGTTAAAGAACACAGAAAGAGGTAAGGAGTGAGTGGGTAAAGTAAAGGAAACAAAAGGAGAAAGGACAAAGGACTCAAATGTAAAACATAAGAGAAAGAGACTTCTCTGAGTCTTGCTTTAAGGAGTTGCTTGCAGTTAGCCTACTTCACTGATCATTTTGATCTGTTGTACTGTGCTTTTCAGTACTAAGTAAGAATGTTAATAATAATAAATGCAAAAACTAGCATGGATACAACTTTAAGACTGAGGAGCCAAGCACATAGATCAGAAAATTCCAAGAGTTAGGTTTCTCCCAAAATATTAATTTCACTAGGTTGCACAATTTTTATATTTTAAAGGTAAAATATAACCCACCCTATGTTAATGCCAATGGTAAAAAGACACTTCAAAATTTAAATCCAATCAAATTTTTTTAAAGGCTTTTTTTTCCAAAGTAGTTTTAGATACTACACCTGCCCCGTTAACTTTTTTGTTGTTGTTTTACAAGTCACATTTTCCTATTTTAAAATATATTTAAAATATTTCCTATTCCTTCAGCTGTGTCAGACTCATGCAAATAACAGGGGAAACGCTCTGCCTGCACAGTAAGAATGAAAGTGTTATATATGACGTGCTGCCAAATTTACAAAGTAAACAAATTTAAAAAATTTTCTTTGATTTTTCAGTTATAGTCATTTTAGATGTTACTTGTAACAATAATAGATTTTTAAGTTGACAGTGCCCCTGTCAATGAGGCCCTTAAGGTTGTCCATTTAGGCACTCATTCATAGAATGTCAAATTTAAAATTGAACATGTCACCTATCCCCTTGTGCATAAACATAGTGCAGTTTTATTACATGAACACATTGTTTTCCAAAATATAAAGTAATTGCATATTATATTGCAACTTTAGGCCTTGGACCTGCACAGAGACCCATTGAAGTTTGTGGGGTTCTGCATAGGCACAAAGTTCCATCTGCACAGATACAATTGTAGGACTAGGGACTTGGATGTACACAATGCACCTAGTGATATGTTTTCCTTCTTGTATATGTATGCTAGTTTCATTGTCATAATGGTCCAGTATATCTTTGCCAACTTTTTACAAGTAAAGTTCACTTCTCTCTATGATGTATATTTTTAAATGCATTATCTCACCACGAGCATGTATTTAACAGAATATTTTTGTTTTCATTTGGATGAAGATATCTCTAAAATGAATGTCTTATTGTACATAAGAACACAAGAGCTGCCATACTGGGTCAGACATGGTCCATCTTACCCAGTATCCTGTCTCTGACAGTGGCCTGTACCAGCGCTTTAGGAGGAGTCTACGGAACAGGTTATTTATGGAATTATCAAACCCTGTCTTTCACTCCAGTCTTCTGGGAGTCAGAGATTTAGGATTGTATCCGTGACCCTGTTGGCTAATAGCCATTGATGGACTTATCCTTCATGGACTTATCCAGTTCTTTATTGTAACCAGTTACACTTTTGGCCATCACAACATCCCATGCCAATGAGTTCCACAGGTTATTTGTGAGTTGTGTGAAAAAATACTTTCTCTTGTTTGTACGAAACTGGGTGCCTATGGTCTGAGCCTTTATTATGTGTTTTTAAGTAGTCTCCATGGTGCTTGCAGGCATTTTACTCTTTTTAATTTCCATCCAACTAGCATTCTCATTCTTGTGTAGTTCCTTTTTTTAAAGTTAAATGTTACTGTGTTGGGATTTTTCAGTATTTTTCACCCTACCAGGATGCTAAATTTAATGACATTCTGGTAACCATTACCGAGTCATTCAGCTAGAGTTACCTCTTGGAGAAGAACCTGTGCTCAGTTTAGGATTAAATCAAGAATTGCTCTCCCCTTATGGATTCAGGACTAGGTGCTCCAAGAAGCAATCATTTATGGTTATTTATAGTGTTGTCTTAGCAGTTTCTGAAAGAAAACTGTACAACTACTCTCTCTACAGAAAAATGTCATTCAAACATTCTTCCCAACTCCAATACACCAAATGTCTTCAATTTATATATCCTGAGAGCCTTCCATAATGCTCTGGAATTTGTGGAAGACAGTCCTAGGATGCTGTGCCTAATCCACACCCAAGCAAAGCATTCCACTTTTTGGTATTTGAGTTTTACCATCTGGTTTAATGTGGCCTATAACAACACTCTACAATTAAATAGTTTTGTCTATAGATTTCAAACTATTTTATTAAGTTATGCAGGCATGGTATTATCCATTTTCAGATGGCATTGGTAAATACAGAAATTTGAAGACATTTTCTTAAGATGTAATGTAGATTAGACTTTGTACAGTAATGCTACTACAATATTTGTATCTCTCTGTGCATCAGTTACCACATCTGTACTAATACTTAGCTTTCATGTAACACTTCCTGTCCATAAACCTCAAAGTGCTCTACAAAGGGAATTAAGTATTATTATCCCCTTTATTCAGATAGGGAAATTGAAACAGAGGTAAAGTGATTTGTTTAAGGTCCCATAACAGGAGAGTAACAGAGCTAGTAATAGATCACAGATTATCTGACTGCTAGGCCAATACCCTAGCCTTAGGAACAAGCTTCCTCTCAACTAAGGACAAGGCTATTATTCCTACTCCCTGGGAAGGTTTGTTTAAGGCTTAGTTAAGTAGACTTACACCACACAAAAGACTCAGGACAGTCAAAAGAAGACTTAAGTCCCAGTTTTAGATGCCATTGTGATAAAGTAGGATTGATTTGAATAAAAAATATTTAAATCACCAATTTTATTCATTATTTAAATCACTTTAGCAGAAAACCTTGTGTGTTCCAGTGGGGCAATCAGTGCACATTACTTAAAGAGCCTTGCTGGTTGGAGTGATGCAGAGTTTGAGCCTCTACCTAGAGCACTAGTTCTATAGGAGTAAAGAGGTTATTTTACCTCTGTATTTGGCACTGGTGCAACAGATACTGTAATATTGTGTCCAATTCTGGTGTCCACAATTCAAGGACAATGATAAATTGGAGAGGGTTCAGAGAAGAGACACTAGAACAATTAACAGTGACCATTAGTGGTAAATATGCCCAATGGCCTGTGATGGGATGTTAGATGGGGTGGGATCTGAGTTACTACAGAGAATTCTTTCCTGGACAGCTGGTTGGTGAGTCTTGCCCACATGCTCAGGGTTTAGCTGATCGCCATATTTGGGGTTGGGAAGGAATTTTCCTCCAGGGCAGATTGGCAGAGGCCCTGGGGGGTTTTCGTCTTCCTCTGCAGCATGGGGCCTGGGTCACTTGCTGGAAGATGATCTGCACCTTGAAGTCTTTAAACCATGATTTGAGGACTTCAATAGCTCAGACATAGGTTAGGGGTTTATTACAGGAGTGGGTGGGTGTGCTTCTGTGGCCTGCATTTTGCAGAAGGTCAGACTAGACAATCATAATGGTCCCTGACCTTAAAGTCTATGACCCTATGTCTATGACTTGTGATGGAGCAAGGCCGGATGGCTACAGGAAAGTATTGAGGAGCAGGTATGTTAGCTCCAGGCTAAGCAAATCCCTAGTACCATGGGAACCAAAATGGCAGTTGCTCCAGGCTAATCAAGGCACCTGGGGCCAATTAAGAACTTTCTAGAAGGTACCGGAGAGAGCTACATTGATTGGAGCACCTGCAGCCAATCAGGACAGGCTAATCAAGGCACCTGGTATAAAAAGGGGAGCTCACTCCAGTCTAGGGAGGAGGAGCCAGAGGAAAGAAGAGTGTATGAGGAGCTGGGAGCAAGAGACACAAGGAACTAAGAACTGAGAGGGGGTACTACTAGAGGATTGAGGAAAACACCATACAATCAAGCAGCATCAGACACCAGGAGGATCCTCTGGTGAGGATAAAGAAGGTGTTTGAAGGAGGCTATGGGGAAGTAGCCCAGGGAGCTGTAGCGGTCAAGCAGCGGTTATAAGTAGCACTATAGAGACTGCTGCAATTCACAGGGCCCTGGGCTGGAACCCGGAGTAGAGGGTGGGCCCGGGTTCCCCCCTAAGCCCCGCTACTCCTAATCAGACGTAGGAGTAGTTGATCCAATCTATGGGTTTCATCTAAGGGGAAAACCACTGAGCGGAAGAAATCTGCCAATAAGCGCAGGACCTACTAGAGGAGAGAAGGAACTTTGCCACAGACTCTATGACGAGGAGTCCATCAGGTGATGAGATGGCACCGGACTCCTTGTGGTTTTTCTGGATACAGACTAACACGGCTACCCTCTGATACTTAGAACAATTAAAGTATTAGAAAACATACCTTATAGAGAGAGACTCAAGGAGCTCAACTATTTGTCTTGACAAAGAGAAGGTTAAGGTGTGACATGATTGCAATCTAAAAGTATTGATGTGGAACTAATATTTAATAATGGGCTCTTCAATCCAACAGAAAAAGATATAACATGATCCAATGGGGGGAAGTTGAAGCTAGTCAAATTCAGACTAGAAATTATGATGAGTAATTAACCTTTGGAACAATTTACCAAGGGTTGTGGTGGATTCTCCATTTCTGGCAATTTTTAAATCAAGATTGGATGTTTTTCTAAAAGATATACTCTAGGGATAATTTTATGGAAGCTCTATGGCCTGTGTTATACAGAAGGTCAGACTCAATGGTCCCTTCTGGCCTTAGAATCTATGAAATCATGAATTTTAATCATGTTTTACACTTGTACATTTTAGTTATTTTCCTAAAGAAAGGTTGATTCTCACTGGTTAATAATTAAAATATGTTGATTTGCAACTAAATATGGCCTTACATGCAATTTGGTACTTCTTTTTGCTAGCCAGGAGGATAAACTATATATACATTTATTTAAGCAATTTTTATGTTTTATTCTGTTAGACGATGGTGAATGATGCGTTATTTACTAGATAGGTTTTTTAACTTATTTTTGTCAAGCTCTATTTGGATGGAAATTCAAATTAAATTAAAAATGCACAAAAGCATTTTTTATTAAATAAAACTACCTTAAATGTGCAGCATAAGAAAAAAAGTTTATCAAAAAAGTCTACCAAAACACGTTTTTCATTTAAAATTAGCATTTATTAAACAAAGGAAGTATTATCTGTTTACCATATTGTTCAAAATTTTAGGATTAGTAGATGTCATCCTGTCACGCCTAGTTTTTATTCATAGATAAGATGAGAACAACAAACTTTTCTGTTTTTTCAGCTTCCAATCAGTTTCTTAACTTGAAATGAACTAGTCATTGTATTGAACTTGTTGAATAAACTGAAATGAAGGAAATATTCTCTCTACATTTCAGAAGAGGCTACTGCTGTCAAAAGCACCTATAGTGCTTCAAAAACCTGTGGTTCCAGGTGCTTACTCGGAGACTTCCTCCAGTTTAGTTCTTTGACTTTCTTTAAAACTTGGCAGAAAACACAGACTCATAGAAATGTAGGGCTGAAGGTGACCTCAGGAGTTCATGACACCCAGCCCCTCTGTGCAGATGCAGAAACCAGTAAACCTAGACCATCCCTAACAGGTGTTTGTCCAACCTAGTCTTAAAAACCTCCAGTGATGGGGATTCTATAACTTCCCTTGGAAGCATACTCCAAAACTTAGCTATGCCTGTAACATGACTACCTAATATTATTTTTGTATTTATTTTAATAGATTATGAAAATTTAGGCCATAACATAGGTGGTTAGTTTCAAATTTTATTTTAAATAGGTTTATTTTAAAACAATAATATTTTTAAAAGCAGCAAAGAATCCTGGGGCACCTTAAAGACTAACAGACGTTTTGCAGCATGAGCTTTCATGGGTGAATGCCACTTCATCGGATGCCAACGACAAAGTGGGCATTCACCCACGAAAGCTCATGCTGCAAAACGTCTGTTAGTCTATAAGGTGCCACAGGATTCTTTGCTGCTTTTACAGAACCAGACTAACATGGCTACCTCTCTGATACTTAATATTTTTAAAGTATTTATACCCAGTAGAACAGCTTCCAAGACCCACATTACAATATCCCATAGCTCAATGGTTCTGGTATTCTCCTGAGAGGTGAGAGACCCCTATTGAACCATGGTGCTGGCTTTTGTGGATCTCAGTCTTAGGCATCTCCCCATTCATCGTATCAGTAGCCTGGGAACCTAACCCAGACTTTGTGTTATTCCAATGATTTCCTAGGCACCTAAAAGTTCAGCATTGAATGTTGCAGTGCCAACATCCTTTTGTGGATCAGGGAATTTGGAGAAAGGAGCATTTTAGTGGGAATATAACAAGATTCTTTTCATCAGATTCCTGCCACCTCCTCCTGAAAATATTTGGAAATATTTTCTGAGCAGTTCAAAGCCATTCTGGGGAAGAGAAATTTTGGGGCCAGCTATAAAGCCCATTTCAGGCAGTGGAAATCTTTCAGTTGATTATACTGGGTTTTGGATCAGGCCCTTAGTGCATTTGGAGAGGTCTTAACTGATTGGCATGGCAATGTGGTTGTTACCTCAAGCTCCTTTACTAGTTTAGCTCTCCAGTTAAACCAAAACACTACCCTTTCCCAGACAGAGAAAGTCTAAACATTCATATCTCTTTGTGGGTTCAACAGACACCTGCAGAGCTAAAGAAGAACCTATCTTCTCCCTTCCCACCCACTTTCCTAAACCACTTTGACTAGAGAGACCCACCACAAAACCTCTCTCTTTCTAGGAGTTCTTTTCATTAAAGAAAGGGAGCTGCCTCATTTCCCAACAGGCTTTGCTGTGCCAGCCTTCAACTCCCAGGCCTCTCTGGAGAAAACCTACAAGCCAACTTTAAAGAGGCAATCTGTTCGAGTGTAAAATTAACTACTGACACGCACACCCTGTGCTGTACACTGTACTTCAGGAATGCATCTAATAGCTCAGTGAAAATAGTAACACACAACATATTCCATTGTCAAATCCTTATTTGGTTCGGTCAAATCAGAAAAAGTTTAATTTAAAATAAGTCTAGGAACTGCCCTTCATTTAGGATTATTTCCATGAGAAATGGCATCTTTCAAATCTCCGACATTTTTGTTAAAAAAAAAAAAAAAGTTGGATTCCCTCCACTACCCACCAATGGATAAGCATTTTTTTTCTTATGGAAGAAATATTTCTGCTCAAAGTTTATACACCAATCTTCCCTCCCTTTTGGAAGAGGCTGAGTCTGGAAAAATTAAGCCTCAGTATATAAAACCAGGATGTTTTAAGGGAAATTGTTTTGTTACCTTACCTATGACAAGTGCTACAAGTAGGAAACAGCCATACATGAAAACTTATATTTAATAAGGATATCAAGAATAAAAAAATACTATATGCGAGCAATATAACCTTGCTAATGTTGTGCAAGAAACCTTAACCTTTGGAATTACCTGTTTTAAGTGTTTTATTCCACAGCCTTAACTTTGTAAAAATGCTAGGGGTTTTTTTGTATTTAAAGGCAGGGGGAGGGATTAAAAATCCAAATCTTTTTAGCATATTCAATTTACACTAGAGTTTACATGATTTTTCTTCCTGAATTTATGGAACTACATGAAATGTCTAGGCTTCTTAAACTGGGATTAAGCAACCTGCTATATCTTCAAACTCCACCAACCTTTCCAGTGGCACTAGTAAACATCTCAAGCTTATTTTCTCTTACTGCTTCAGCAAGTGAGTTTATGCAATCCTGCAGTCCAATAGTGACATAATTACATACACATATGTATAACTGTGCACATAGGTGTAGTGTAAGTTTAAATGTAAAATAGATTGCACTTACTAAGACCCACATTTTGAAATGTTAATAACATTGCTATTTTAATACACTCTCCCCCTCAAAACTTAGTAAACCACGTACAATACCAGTCATTCAGGCCTTTTTACCTACCGAGGCCCTGATCCTAAAAACATTTATGCACATGCTTAACTTTTCTACTGGTGTTGATGTTTCAGCATTTAGACATTCATGTTATGCCCATGAAAAAGGCAATTTATTTTATTGTCCTCTTATTGCCCTAAAATATCTAAAGGGGTTTTATTTAAAATCCCCCTCTTTCCTCCTCTACAAAAAAAAATTACTTTTAGGCAGAATTAAAAGAAATTAACAACAGAGCCTATGCAGCTTTCATGTAGGTACTCTGCAATTCTATGCCAAAGGTTCCTTGGTAAAGCTGTCTTGTTTCTCTCCCCGCTGTAGGAAACTTTGCCATGCCAACCAGCAATTATTTTTGCAGGGACAAAAGCAGTACACAGGTGAGCAGCATACGGACCTGGTCTGAAGCCACACACATGAAGGAGATGCACCCTTGCATCCTGGGTTACCCTCAGGAGATACTGGGGTTTGATTACCCCAGCCTGTGGAAAAGGGTGCCAATATTGAGACCCTCTTCACAAACCACCAGACCCCTTTGTCCTTTCTTGCCCATTCCCTCTTCCCAACCCTCCCTCTCCCACTGAACTCACCATATCTGGGACTCTCAGTGAGCTGTTTGCTTGCCAAGGAACATTGAGAAAGATTCATGGCTGTGAGTGTACTCTCAATACTGTCTCTGTTCACTGTTTCTTTGGTTTATGCAGATGTGTCCTTGAGGACCAACTCCTACACACTGGCAGAGGGCCTCTGTCAGATAAGTAGGCAAAACAGGAGGAATAAGGAGGATATGTTTCGCAAAGTGCTGCAGTCAACAGATATAGCAGAGAGTGAAACAAGAGCATGGAGGGAGAGAGAGAATGAAAAACACAGGCTGGAAAGCCTGGAAAGGAGACAGGGGCAGGAACGGATGAGAGATGGACAGGAACAGATCACAAAGCTACTAGAAAGCAAGACAGAGATTTCAAGTCCCTCATAGCGGTGCAATCTGAGCACATGTGTGCATGACTCCTCTTGCAGCTAATACAGAACGCCATTCCATGCCCTCCCCAAACTCCCCCAACATATTTCCCGTTTCCCATTTTCCCATTCCATGGCAGTACCCGTTGCACTTCATCCCTAGAGACTGGTTTCATGGTGAAAGCTGGAGTTACACACAGCTGTGAGAGCATTAACTGAGAAACTGTTCCTCATTGCCATGTCCCCCGTTTAAAAAAAAAAAAAAAAGGTATATCCTTTAATTCAAGTGTAGTCTTTGAAACAAAATGAGGCTTTTTATTTGTGTCATGCACATGGGAGTTGCTGCTAAAATTCAAACACAGTGGCTATAGGCAGAAACGTGCTCACTACAATTAAAGCTAAGGAAGCAAGCATTACAGAGGTAATTTAAGACGGCAAGTAAACATTACCTGATCTAATGCATAACACAAAGACACATTATCGGAGCTTATTGTCAAAATGCTTCTTCAAAGCCTCCCTGATTTGAACAGCCCACTGAGCCCCTCTAATTGCTCTGGTATCTGGCTGCTCAAAATCAGCAGCCAGCCAATCCACCTCAGCACTCCACCCTGTGGCAAACTTTTCCCCTTTGGCTTCACAAATGTTTGCAGATCACAGCAGGCTGCTATGAACATTGGAATATTATCCTCATTGAGGTCCAACCTGCCAAAAAGGCACATTCAATGGTCATTTGGCACCTGCTGAGTCTGTTGCTGAAGTGCTCCTTGCTGCTTTCTAGGTTCTCAGTGTAAGGCTTCATGAGCCCTAGGAGCAAGGGGTAGGCAGGGTCTCCCAGGTTCACTATGGGCATTTCCACATCCTCCATTGGAATCTTCTGGAAAGTAAGTGCCAGTGTGCAGCTTTCTATATAGTCCAGTGTTCCTAAAGATGTGTGCACCATGACCAACCTGCACTGATGTCAGTGACATGGCCCTGGTGATCCATCAGCACCTGCAAGCCTTTCCAGTTGATGTACTCTGTTGCAAGATGGTCTGGGGGTAAAATTGGGATATGGGTGCCATCTATCACCCTACTTCAGTTAAGGAAACCCATTGCTACAAAGCCATCAAGTATTTCCTGCACATTGCCAAGCGTCACGATCCTTCTTAGCAAGAGGCAATTAATGGCCCTACACACTTGCTTTATCGCAAGCCTCACAGTGGATTTTCCAATTCCAAATTGATTCACAACTGACTGGTAGCAGTCTGGAGTTGACAATAGATGTGTGGAATTATAGAATCATAGAATATCAGGGTTGGAAAGGACCTCAGGAGGTCATCTAGTCCAACCCCTTGCTCAAAGCAGGACCAATTCCCAACTAAATCATCCCACTCAGGGCTTTGTCAAACCTGACCTTAAAAACTTCTAAGGAAGGAGATTCCACCACCTCCCTAGGTAACCCATTCCAGTGCTTCACCACCTTCCTAGTGAAAAAGGTTTTCCTAATATCCAGCCTAAACCTCCCCCACTGCAACTTGAAACGATTATTTCTTGTTCTGTCATCTGCTACCACTGAGAACATCCTAGATCCATCCTCTTTGGAACCCCCTTTTGGGTAATTGAAAGCAGCTATCAAATCCCCCCCTCATTCTTCTCTTCCCAGTTCCCTCAGCCTCTTCTCATAAATCATGTGCTCCTCTGGACTCTTTCCAATTTTTCCACATCTTTCTTGTAGTGTGGGGCCCAAAATTGGACATAGTAGTCCAGATGAGGCCTCATAATGTCAAATAGAAGGGAATGATCACGTCCCTCAATCTGCTGGCAATGCCCCTACTTATACAGCCCAAAATGCCATTAGCCTTCTTGGCAACCAGGGCACATTGTTGACTCATATCTGGCTTCTCGTCCACTGTAACCCCTAAGTCTTTTTCTGCAGAACTGCTACCTAGCCACTCGGTCCCTAGTCTTTAGCAGTGCATGGGATTCTTCCATCCTAAGTGCAGGACTCTGCACTTGTCCTTGTTAAACCTCATCAGATTTCTTTTGACCCAATCCTCTAATTTGTCTAGGTCCCTCTGTATCCTATCCCTACCCTCCAGCGTATCTACCACTCCTCCCAGTTTAGTGTCATCCGCAAACTTGCTGAGGGTGCAGTCCACGCCATCCTCCAGATCCTTAATGAAGATATTAAACAAAACCGGCCTCAGGACCGACCCTTGGGGCACTCCGCTTGATACCAGCTGCCAACTTGACATGGAGCCATTGATCACTACCCGTTGAGACCAATGATCTAGCCAGCTTTCTATCCACCTTATAGTCCATTCACCCAGTCCATACTTCTTTAACTTGCTGGCAAGAATACTGTGGGAGACAGTATCAAAAGCTTTGCTAAAGTCAAGGAATAACATGTCCACTGCTTTCCCCTCATCCACAGAGCCAGTTATCTCCTCATAGAAGGCAATTAGGTTAGTCAGGCATGAATCCATACTGACTGTTCCTGATCACTTTCCTCTCCTCTAAGTGCTTCAAAATTGATTCCTTGAGGACCTGCTCCATGATTTTTCCAGGGACTGAGATGAGCCTGACTGGCACTTGCTTTTCCCCTGTGAGGGCAGCTCTTATTCTGGTGTCCTTGTGCCACAGGACAGGGGCAAACTCCACGCACAGTGCCAAGAAGGTGGTTTTGAGCATCCGAAAGTTCTACAGCCACTGCTTGTCATCCCATATATGCATATGTACCTGTTTCCTGAGCCCAGTACTGACGGTCCCCCATGTGAAGCTGCTCTGTGAATGCCAACAACAATCTTCTATTGTTTCTTTCTATTGCACACAGCAGGGCAGGCACCACAGATTCGCTTTCTGTTTCACAGTTCAGGACCAGCTGTGTTGTGTTCATAACGCACATCACCAGACTGGTCAGCAGTTCAGGATCAATGCTTTCAGACAGAGATGGCAGGTGCACAGCTTATAAGGTCTGTTAAAAAATGGCACAAAATGAAGTCAGAAGCCTATGGAATGATGGAAAGAAGTGCCTCATGAGATAGTGAGCATGCCCCCAGGATGCACTGTGATCCATTCCCAAATATTCCAGTGACAGAGGGTGGTGAGTGGCATAGTGGGATAACTACCCATGATGCACCACTCTCTCTGTGGATGCAAGAGCATGGACTGTGGCCATGATCCACCGACACAAGAGGTGTTGTGTGGACATGCACAACCAATGTAATTAAAGCAGTTTATGATTGACAATGTAACTTAAGTTGTCTTAACTCTCTAGCGTAGATATAGCCTAACTTAACCAAATTTGGAGATGGCACAAAGTTACTTAACTCACAGCTCAGCCATCTTCCCAGATCATTAATAAATATATTAAACAATACTGGGCCTAGTATGGAACTTTGTGGCCCCACTCTCTTAACCTTTTGGGATGATGACAATTGACCATTTAATCTTACTCTGTGTTTTCTGCCTCCTTGTCAGGTATTGAGTCATGACAATACATTGCCTCTGACACCTTTACTGCTCAGCTTCTTTAGTAGCCTTCATAAGAGAGTTTGTCAAAGGTCTTTTGGAAGTCTAAATAACTTACATCAACCCTGGTTTTCCATTATTCACTATTTAATTGAAACATTCAAATAATTCTATGAGATTAGTGATACACAGCTTTTCTTTACAGATCTCCTTCAGAACTATTGGATGTATCTTGTGGGCCTGATGACTATTGTTTTTTTTAAGTTTTACAACTGTATTAGGAACAAAAGTCCTAGTAATAGTATAAGCCCCTTTTTAGAGAGATGGCAACATTATTAATTATTATGCTTGGCAGAATTAAATTTAATAATTATGATGGATATTATCAATATTGTAAGCATTTTATTTATTTAAATTTTAAGAGTTGCAGGAAATTATAGGGGTGTTAAACAATAATTATTTAATGACAGACACTGAGATTCAAAAAGTTAAAACTTTATAACTGATAAAACACAAGTTGTCAATATCACATGCCAAACTATACAAAGTAAATATCCTTAAATCAAACTGTAATAAGTTTTAAAACAGCATTTCTGTTTCTTTGCCTATCTGTACATTTTTTATTTTTATTGATGAAAATATTTTTTCATGTGTGTGTGTGTGTGTGTGTGTGTGTGGACAGTGAAATTGATGTTTACCAAAAATTTAATGATAAACATCTAATTCTTTCAAACTTATTAATGATGCAGAAAAGTTCAATAAATATTTTGTTCTGTATTTGGAAACAGGCGAGATTAGCAACTTGCATCACATGAGGATGAAGTACTTTCCAGTCTGTTAGTAAACAAAGAGGATGTTAAACAAGTGCTACTATGGACAAACATTTTTAAATCAGCAGGGCTGGAGGATAACTTGCACTCAAAAGTCTTAAAAGATTTAGCTGAAGAGATATTTGGTCTGCTGATGTTAATTTTTGATAAATCTTGAAATAATGGAGAAATTCAGAGGACTGGAGGTGTATTAACATTGCACCAATATTCAAAAAGGGCAAGCAGGATGGCAAAGGTAACTATAGACTTGTTACTCTGGCATCAGTAGCTAAGTAATGGGATTCTAGAGGGATCTGTGCTAGGCTCAATGCCATTCAGCAGTTTAATCAATTATCTGGACATAAAGAGTGAGAATTTTTAGGTGACACAAAGATTGTTGGAATGGTTAAAATGAGATGAATGGGATCACTTGGTTAGCTGGACCTATTCAAACAAAATATATTTTAATTCAGCCAAGTGCAAAGTTATACACGTAAGAACACTGATTGCAATCCATACCTACCAAATGGGGGACTGTATCCTAGAAAGCAGCGCCTGAAAAAGGGTCATGGTCAACAAGCAGCTCAACATGAGCGCCCAGTGCAGTGCTGTGGCAAAAAGGCTAATGCAATGCTTGGATGTATAAACAGGGGGAAAGTGAGTAGGGAGGTGATTTTACTTCTGTATGTTGCATTGGTGTGACCAGTACTGGAATATCGTGTCAGTTCAAGGGCTGCAGAAAATGCCTTATACATCTGTTTGCCTTATCCAAATGGAGATTGAGAGGTAGCTTGATTACGATCTATAAGTATCTTCATAGAGAGAAAATACCACGTAGTAAAGGGCTCTTCAATCTGGAAAACAAAAACGAATGGCTGGAAGATGAAGTTTAGAAGTTAGATACAAATTGTTAACAATTAGGCAATTATTTAAACACTGTAACAGATTACCAACGTAAGTGGGGGGCGTTCTCTGTCTCTTGAAATCTTCATATCATGAATGTGTGCCTTTCTTGAAGATATGCTTTAGCATAACACAAGTTATGTTCTAGTCAAATGAAAATAATGGGGCTAAATAGAAAAGTGAAATTTAATGGCCTGTGGTGTATAGGAAGTCAGATTAGATGTTCTAATGGTCCATTCTCTATGAATCTATGAAAAATACGATTAATACAACTGAATATTTTTGCCGTAATTGTGAATTTGTGCTGCATGTGATCTTAATTAATTATTTTAAAACAAGCATGTGGATATGTGCCATAATACTTTTATATTGTGGCATAACATCCTAATTGCCATTACATAGCCCAAAAGCAGGCATACAATATGCATGATACATATATTCCCATCTCACATGTGAATAATTTATTTCTACTCTATGATGTTGTCTTCAACTAAATTGTTGTTAAATTGTTTAAACTTCAACAAATAAAACAAAACATATCTTATATTCACATATTTGAATAATAAATTACAATAGATACCAAGTTATTTTTATAGATATTTTCAAGTTTTTGGTTGACAGGTACTTTTGGAATTTCATGATGCTGATCAGAAAAGAATGAATATAATTTTCCTTTTCACAAAATTAACACAAACATTTCCATACTATCTACTTGAATATTTTTTTGGTTCTGGGCTTGTCTACATTGCCCCAGAGTTTGTGCTGTACTCTAACTCTCTCCAGGGGATGCTGTGGGCACAATCTAAAAGGTTCCTAGTTCACATTAACATAATCCTGTTTGAAGAGCTCTATGATAACACCAACTAAGAACCTTTTTGTTTGAGCCCATAGCATCCCCAGGAGGGAGTTACAGCACAGCATTTTGGTGAACACTGCTATTTACACCCCCATAGTCCAAACTGTGGGGCAGTATGGACATAGTGTCTTTTAGTGGCCTGTAGCAGATGCTTCAGAAGAAGGTGCAAGAAAGTTCATACTTGACAATTATGGAATAAACTTCCTATAAAGAAAGTTTCTTCCTCACTGCTGTTGTTTAGTGGTTTGCTTTTGCTTTTAAGGATGTATGGCCTTATACTTATTGTTAGTTATTGTGCGGGTTGGGTGAGTAATGTTTCTTGGCACACCTACAGGAAATTTTTTCCAAAAGTCCAAATAAATTATCTCAGAGGTCCCCAATGCGGTGCGCCCATGTCCTGGCCGGCGGTCGAGAATCTGCTGAAATGCCGCCAAATTTCGGCGGCATTTCGGCGGCGACACCTCTGGATGATGCCACTTGCCGCCGACAAGCGACGTCATTGAGAGGCGTCGCCGCTGAAATTCAGCGGCATTTCAGCGGATGCTCGACCGCCGCCACGGTCCTTCGTCTGGCGCCCACCAGACGAAAAGGTTGGGGACCACTGAATTATCTCAACAAGTTCTCCTTAACCCATTACATGTTCTAATACATTAGAAGGGGTAGAAATTCCTAATAGAGACCCTGCTGGCTTCTCTGTATTATAATGTTCCTCTAGGTATTTTACAAATCTATTTTCAATAATTGTTTTATTGATATTGATGTAAGACTCAGTGGTCTGTAATTCCAGGGATCACACCTAGCACCTTTTCTAAAGAGAGGTATAACATTTGCTATCCTTCAATCCTCTGGTATGTTAGTGGTTTTTAAATGAAATATTACATATTGTTCATAGCTCAGTCAGTGCTTATCTACAGATCATCACAACATCAATTGCCATGCACTCTAAAGTGAGCTCTAACAGCCCTATGTACGTACCTAGTTCAAAGGACTATTTTAATGCCAACTAGGTACCCATTAGTTTGCACCAGAAATGTAAATGGAGTGCAATACTTTAGAGTATGCTACAATTCTTTGATGCTCTATACCTCAAAATAGCAACCCAAAGCCCCCATGTTCATCACTGTTATATAATTACATGTTTTTTACGAAGTATACCATGTGAGGTATGATTTGGAAAGTTATAATCTATTGAGCATCATTGTTCTTTAAAAATATATGTATCATCATTATCTATGAAGTTATGAGATTTTGCTATATGTTTGTTGTTGAAGTGTTGTGAGTCTGGGAAATGCCCACAGACTAGCTCTTCAGTAGAAACCTAGGAGTGACGTCTAGCCAGCTGTAAAGTGACCACCACAAGCCATTCATGAGTGGGGGAGTTGTAAACAAGAGATTTACAATTCACATGAAAGACGGTTGCTCAAGCATGTATACTATGGAGCTGCCTAAACCCCAAGACACAGCAAGGATCTTTCCAGCATCTGGAGGAGAGTATAAAATAAGGGACAGTGACATCACCCCTCTTCTCCCCCCCTTCCCTGCCCTCCTCCCCTGTACACTGAAGGTAACAAGAACATTTGGAAGACAAAGAAACATTTGAACTGGGGGGAGTGGTCCTAACTGGAAAAGGTTCCCAGTTAGTACAGACTACTGTAAGTTTTGGGGTAACCAATTCTGAATGTCTATGCCCATACTACTTATAAATCACTTAAAACCTATCATTGTGTATTTAATACGTTTATTTAAATGTTTCATCTAAACTAGTGTGTTTTTTATTCAAGTTTGGGGAATCTACTTTGGTTACAAAGGCTCATGCACATTTCTGAGTTGAAAGGCTGGGGCTGGGTGAATTTGCTGGTGTCTTCCTGTATACAGTTCATGAGTGGCTTGGGAGAGCATTCACACAAGTTTACTGGGTGTGTCTCTATGTGCTGATGCTGTATGAGAGCAAAGCCTTGGGCAACTACTTGTCACTAGCATAGCAGTGTAGGAGATAGCCTTGACTGGAGAGGATATGGTAATTCCACAGTCCAGGGGGATATGGTAATTCCACAGTCCAGGTTGTACCCCAAGGCATGTCACAAATTCACACCCCCATAGTCCAAATTGTGGCACTGTGTAGACAATACCACAGATCTCTTTCAAGTTTCTTCAGAACTCTTGGATAAATACTCTGAGCCTTTTAACTTACTGTTTAATTTATCCATTTATTCCAGCATTGCCTTTGACTCCTTATGCTCAGGTGAAGTGTATTCCCCTTCAACATCAATCACTGGAGAAGAATGAGACAAAGATATAATTTATCTTTTTAAAAATGTCCTTATTCTCATGAAGTAAGTCAGTAGACCCATCAGCTCTCTCTCGAGTGCCATGCTTATTTAATACTTTTACAATTTTTTTGTTGTTTTAGGTCTTTGATTATTTACTTTTCATATTCCATCTTCAAGCCAGCCTAATTTCCGTATTATATTTTAACCTGCCACACTTTATGCTCCTTTCTATTGGAGAAAGATTGAATATATTGGATAAAGATTGTATCTGTCACTCGCAAATGAAAATGTCACTCGCAAATGAAAATGCTCCATTTTAGGTAAATTATTTCCTTCTTAATTGAATTGTTCCAGAGGGTATCAAATACATGAGGGCTGTTTTTCTTCTAATTTCACCTACTTTGGTTAAACCAGGTCCTGTTTGAGGACTCATCAATAGAACGCACTGTTGATAGGTGTATAAAAGGTGGTAGAGTGCAAATATGGAGCGATGGGGAAAATACAAGTGAACTTCATTTACACACAGAGCCTGATGCTCTGTAATGTAGTCTCAGTAAGTCAAGGTTTCAAGACATGCAGGCAGATTACATGGTGGTATCTGGGCCTTAGAAAAGAAGTGAGCAGTCTTCAGAAATAATTAGCTGAACATACAAAATTTCGTAAAGGAATATTTGAGTTTATTTGCAAACAAACTATAAGCCAGTGGCCACTTAAACTCAATTTAAGGCTTTTCTGGTACAACTTCAGTCATGGTGGAAGATGTGATCATATAAGTCATACCAAATCACTATTTCTAATAGATAATTTGAAAGTGACAGTAATAAATAGAAAGTAAAATAAATTAGCCCATTCGTGACTTAAGACCTCTATAAACCACTAATGGCTTCGTGGGTCATTAGTTATCTTTATTTGTGGACTAAACATGATTTCTCACTCTACTACACTCCATCAAGTCTCTTATACACATGAACATAGATCTTTTCTGTAGAGCTGTTCTTGACTACCAAGGGTTGTGTGATTTACAGGAAAATGTGAATTAAATAATGGTTTTAATGAACTTCAGTGCAGCTGGGAAGAGAATGACCAACCTGTTCTATTGTTACAGTATAGTATCTTTATTGTCCTCTCTGACACAAAGGACAATAAAGAGGACTATAAAAGATGATAAAGACAAGTTACCTTTTAAAAACCCCAGAAACATGACTGAATTTGTTTGAATGAAAAATCAAGTTCCCATCGAGGAAAGACAAAGCCTTATTATGATTTTCTGGCTTTATGTTGGCAAGACTGGACACTGGTGAGAATTAAGTCTTTTAATTGATTCAATGGGAGTTTGATCAGGTGCTAAAGGAACACTGTATGTCCTCACTAAGGCAGGTGTATACAGGTCTTCACTTGTTGCCAACTACAGGAAATAGATTACAGACATGATCTACACAGAAGATATGATAAAATACAAGCTATTTGGTACGAAGTGTTTTATGAAAGCATTTGAGTATTTGTGAAAGGATTCATCTTATGTGGCTGAACTAAAAAGGGACCTTAACTGTACTAGCATGGCATACTAGCATAGAATTATGGTGTCATAATTCAGATCCAGGATTCTTCTAGTCATGGAAAAGTAAAAGGCAGCGAAGCTATTTAGGACTATCATCATCTGTGGATTAGTTTATTGTGCAGTAGAATGCCTGCCTTATCAGTGTGGATGTAATCCCCATAGCTTGGTATTAAACTTTGCATACATACCAGTCATCATCTGACCATTTCTCTGCAAGTTACAGTGTATTTGTTCCAACATGGCTGAAAATGATATGCTCAGTGTTTTTTTAAGTTGTGTGTTTTTGTTTAGTTGTGAAAAACTATTTGTTTAATCTGCATTTTAAACTGAAATCTAAGTAGACAGAGAAGATCTGTGTTTACTCAAAACTTTCGTTTTGTTCCCAGAGCTCAGGATTGCTATGGAGAAACTATAATGAGCTGAAAGTGTATTCTGAATATTGACATGCAAATAAGTAAACCAAGCATCTTAGTCAGATTCAGAATTCCTAGTACTGTTGCAACAAGTAGCTATTAAACTAAAGTTTGTGTATTTGGCAGGCAACTTTGTTAGATTCTTCCCAATTTTAGCTTTTATAACTGCTATGAGTATTAATTAAAGTCAAGACAGAAGGCCAGATAAACTGGTACACTACAGCTGTTTTGCATTGCTCTGGTGATGCTAAGCAGACAGGTAGTGCTGATTTCTATAAACAGGTTGTAAAGAAATTATGCTATTAACTGAATAAATTATTTGACATAGGTTCAGAAGGAGATAACAGCTACTGCTGTTATTCTTAATCCAGCACTATTACCAGAGTGGGAAATTTGCACACACGTCTAAAGATATTGAGCTAAAACTCCTAGTTGCTATGACAATACAAATAATATATAACAGCAATAATGGTTCACTACTGTGCTCCAGATGCTTTGCACTACTCCTTATGCCAGCTTTAATCATTGGATCTGCCTATCTTATCTAGTAGCTTTGTCAATATGGCAATAGAAAAGTTCCCCATTCTGGTAAGGATATTGTTTTGGGTATGTCTGCAGTAGCCATTAAGCCCTTTTCATCCTGTGTTAGATACTTTATTTCTGTAAGTCAGTTGGTTAGCTTTTTCCCAACCTTCCCACAATGTTGTCTATAGAAATCACTGACAAATTCTGCCATGATAGAAAGGAGCAAAGTAGATGCATATTTGCATTTCAGAAGCTTACCAGCTTTTAGACATACACATAGTACACGATTTCCTAATAAAAAAAACTAAGACTGTACAATCCTCAGACTTACACAATGTAATTAAACACACAATCTCATGTATATGATATATTAAAAAACAATCACATTGTCACCAGTTGTCCAGGCCATATATCCATGTTGATGACTCCTTTTTTTTTGTCCTTTGTCATGGGTACTTGTGGTACTACTGGCTCAACTACACAATGCAGACTAGTTCAATGGAGCTGCATTAAGCTGATTTTGCTTATTCCTTTTAGACATATTTCAAGTGTTATCATCAGTAACTGCACCACCTCGCCAAAAGTCCTCACATTCCAATTCCACATGATTCAGTCCTATCTGTTCTCCTATTCAAAATGTATTTTAGATCACTAGAGGAGAATATGAGTCAATACAGGCTTAAGTTTAATCAATAAATTGACTTCCAGCGATATGCTTTTTCTTATTAAGGCAGCTGGCAATACCTGTCCCAATATTTCAATGAAAAAAGAACTTTGATGAAGAGCTACCTTAAACTTAATCCAGTCCGATAAAATTACTCAGTAGAAATGGGTAAGTGATTCATTAAAACTGGCAGAGACCATTATATTGTTCCTTCTATCAAGGTCATTTGTGCTCTGACTTTCAAAGTGGTGAATATGGTCTCCCAAGTCCTGGTTCCTGCCTCCTAGGAAGTTTCCAGCAGTTTCCAGGCTGGGATTGATTAAATAAATTAGATAATTTGTCTTTATGTCAAAACAAGAGTGTATATTTTACATACCACGTTTTCCATTTTAAAACTGGCTAAGGGGCAAAGGCATACAAAAAGGAAAAACAATGGGTGAAAGTGTTATACAAACTCAAAGTGAAAGGTGCCATTTTTAGCTTATTTGAAATGAGGTTTAGAGCACTTATTTTTTAAATATATGTAAGAAACACCTGATGTAAATTTAAATTAATTTTAAAATAATGTATTTAGAAACCATTCCACATACTTATTACATCTTCTGCATTTTCTTATGCTAAAAGAATTTACATGAAAGGGAAATTTACTCACTTTTAAAGGAATTTGTCAGTCTTTCCTCTTCCATACTGCCAGAATTCAGAACAACTGGTCTCATGGCACCATATACCAGGAAACAAAGAGGCATACAAAGTGTTGTGAAAGCCTGGGAGACTCCACTTCAGGTAATCCATAAGCCAGAAACCAAGAGGGAAGAAGAAAAAATGAATAGGTAAGGCAAGGAGGATGGGGAAAGAGAAAAGACTCAATAAACTACTTTTCTGTTAAATACATTTCCTTTGTCAAAGAATATCCTCTTCTCCTAACCTGCTAGAGCATAGAACTCTGTCAGCAAAAGGGAGAGTTTACCTGAGAAGCAGCCTGCTGGAGTATCTTACACTGTAAGTTAGCCTCATCAAAAAAATCTAGAACCACTTGATGGAAGTGGGATAGGAGAAGGAAGGGACTTTCAGAAACAGGAATTTTGTTTTAAATTCCATCTGCTCCCTACCTATTTTACCTGAAATCATAATCCATCATTTGTGACATCAAACTCCTTTCCACAACAACCAGTAGTGATTCAGCAGGGAATAGTGGAGTAAGGAAACTCCAAATATTCTGCTTTCTTGGAAGAGCCCCAGGAAAGAAGAAAAAGGCAATAGGAATTTTAAAAGTGTATTCTGTCATGTACAAGCAACATTGATTTTCCACAGAAATATTTTTAATTTCTTCATGATCCATCAGCAGCTCCTTAAAGCTTTTAAAGACAGTATAGAGATTGGAATGATATTTCCCTGTTCATCCTCCTAATTTCATGCATTTTAGATGGGCTTTGACACTCTTGGCTGCAAACCAAGAAACTTTGAATATTGTTCTGCCACATCTGAGATCAGGAAGTCAAGAACCACTTTATTTTGTCCTTTTTCAAATATCACTTCTTTCTTTTTCTTCTTTTCAGTTGATTTTCCCTTATTTGGAATTTGATTTCCAGGAGTGCTAAGCATCTAAAATTCCGAATTAAGTCAAAGGGAGCTGAAGTTAGTCAGTACCTCTGAAAACCAGGCCATTAGACTAAAACCACTTACAACGTTGTAACTCATTTTATAAGTGCTTTTTTGCTTCTGTCCTGGTTCTTCTACTGTGTTCCACTTTGATAAGTTGGCACCTTCTCCCAGAGACTAAGAGTAAAAACTTCTTATGAGTTTTCTATAAGAACAGAAGGACTATTTTAGAGGGTCAAATGAGGGACTGCCTGCACAAAATGAAGCAAGAGTTAATTAGAGAGGATATGGCAGGGTTTCTCAAACAGGGGTTGCCGCTTATGTAGGGAAAGCCCCTGGCGGGCCGGGCTGGTTTTTTTACCTGCCCTGTCCGCAGGTCTGGCCGATTGCGGCTCCCACCGGCCCACCAGGGGCTTTCCCTACACAAGCAGTGACCCCTGTTTGAGAAACCCTGTACTAGCAGGTATATTCTGGGACAGTATATCCTTATGCTTGCTATTCAATTTATGATCTTGAAACCATGCTGTTTAAAAGAACTTGTTTATTTAGTGGCCTAATTTAAATACATAATGATTAAATACATTATGCAAGTTGTAAAAAAGGTACTATTAAATCCTTGTTTGCAGTCTTTTTAATAGGTTTCACTTTTACACACACTCACATCATTCAAAGGAACTGATTTACCTTGTCCTTAATCACAGCTGTAAACCTTTCCTCCATTGCCAGCTCATTTCCCTCCCCCCTCCTCACTTGCTAGAAAACCCCAAGGCCCCAGACTGAAGCTTCCCAACTGACATCACTGGGTACTATCACTATTTTGATTGCAATACTCTCAAACAATACTATCTATTGACCATGATTCAACTTCTCATGTCTCCCCACAAATAAATGAGAATCTTTAGAGAGATTCATAGAGGATTGCTTATTCAAGTGGAACTTCAATAATCTCCAAAGACAGCTTGCTGGTGGCCCACTTCCCACATCAGGCAGAAGTCATCTCAGGGAATAACTGAGGGTTCACTCTCCAATGTGGGTAAGTTGTCTGCAATAAAAATCAAGAGAGAAGTACACACATTTATTAAAGCGAGCATGAGGTAAGAATTTTAGTTCTGGGTTTCTACTGATTCACAGCATGAGCTGGGCGAGTAAGGCTCCAGTCCTGCAATGGGGCTATGGAATAAGTGACTTTTCTGTTTCTTTTTGATCTGGCATCCCCCTCAGAAAAGCCTTAGTTCTTTCCCCAGATTGGAAGCAAGAGATGAGAGGAAAGGAGAAAGGAAGTGTTTAAGTACAAGATAAAAAAAAAAAGGTCTAAAGCACAGACTGCCCATGTGAAAGAGACTATTTCAACCCAGAGGTCTTGCCAAGAAAGCATGAGTACAAGAGGAAGGATTTAATGGTTTACGAGGGTTCAGCAGAACAGCACCACCCCAGGAATATCAAATTCCTCTCACACTTTTTTCCTTCCATTTTCCAAGGCAAACAATAGTTCAAAGGAGAAAAGAGAATTACTAAGAACAGGTCCTGAAAATGCAGTGAAGGAGTTAATCTAATGGTAGACATGGAAAGTGAAGGCTTCTCCCAAAGCAAGGCTCTTCCAAGGTTTATTTTAAGCCTGTACAGCTAGGTGAAAAAAAAATCTGTGTAATCAAGCAAACCTTTTTGGTCAATGTTTTTGTTTTGTTGTCTATTTTTTTTAGTGCTGACAATGTACTCTGAGCTTTATAATGCATAGAAAGAAAGACTGTCCTTGCACTGAAAGTCACTACATCTGAAAGAAACAAGACTGGCTCCTGCAAGCAATTTTTCCAGACACATAACCTAAGATATTCACAGAGCATATTCACTGGTAATATCCAATTTAGAGGGTCAGGTATGTACAGTTGAGTAGTCTTGTGTTGAATAAGGCCAACAAAGACCAATATTCTCATCTCACAAATAATGCCACACAAAAGACCACTTATCTGCAAAAAGTGTTTCTGCCTTGTCCTATCTAAGAGGTAATTTATTCCTCTAGGAGAATGTGTTTTGTTAGTGCAGCCTGTACATTAGTTGGCATATTTTTTGGAGTTCAGTTATTTAGCATACTCTTTAGCCAATACAAGGTTAAAAAATTGCATACAGTTATAATAATAAAAATAAAAATCAACACTTTTATTCAAGGCATTGAACAAACATTTATTAAAGCAAGCATGAGGCTGGGAGCCAAGAATTTGTGTTCTGGGTTTTCTATTGATTCAGTGTATGATCTTGGGTGAGTAAGAATCCAGTCCTTCCATGGGGTTACTCACATATATAAAGTTAAGCATGTGCATAATATGTGTTTGCTAAATCAAAGCCTTAATATTGCTCAGTTTCACAACCTGTAAAATGAATATAAATACTATCACCCTAGGTAACACATATACATCTGTGAAGATGATTCTTGCATAGCCTGTTGTAAAATATACACAAAGGTATTACAGTTATTATATTTTTTTAAAGTAGCTAGATTCTTAGTTCATTCTGGATAAGTCCTTAGTCTTAACACATGCAAGTGACTGGTGTATCAAAAGACTAGCATGTTGAATCAATTAAACTACTTATCCTTAACTAGAGAGATAATACTAAATTCTCAGCAAGTCAATAGAGCTCTGTTCAAGAAATACTTAACAGGTACCTAAAATTCCAGTCCTTTTATCAGGGGAATGCTTATTACCATTGAAGTCAATAGGACAACTTACAGTCATGCGCTCTGCCCTAATTGTACTGCAAATATTTTGTAATTGAACTCCAAGATAAGATTAAGATAAAAAACTAATCCTTATGAATTAAAAGATAGAGATAGGGGACCATAGCAGAAAATTTCATTCTACATCACCAAGTTGCTTGCTTCCCCCCTTCTCTCCAAAAAAAGTGATGTTTAGAATTTTCAGTAACACAATACAAGGAAAAGAGAGATTTTGTAGATTACAATAAACACCCAAATTTTCATGGATGCTGATGTGGAGGACTTGATATAAAATGACTCTGATATGATTTTGCATATTCATTATCTATATCCTGCCAGGAAAGAAGACTCTCAAACTTCTTTTCAAAATTGATACTTGATTTTATGGTCTTATACTTGCATGTTTTCATCTAGAAAAATGAACACTATGGAGCTATGGTGAAGCCTTAGACAACTATTCTGTTGTCCAATGTGTCATTTTTTTTCAGGAAAAGTTATTTGTTAGGGCCTCTAAAGTATGAATTGGGGATCGTGGACAGTGGGAGTGAAATGGGTTGCTGCTTTCAGGGGCAATATTCCTGAGGTGACTACAGAAGATAATGGAAAGCGCACACAGTAGATAGCACCTAATGCCAGTTGAGAAGTACAAATGTACAGCAATTCTGTACATTTTTACACAGTTATGAAATACATAGAGAGCATGGATTATACAGAAGATCAGTTGTTTTTGCATAGAGGAGTACAAGGACTAGAATTTTCATAGCCTCTGTGTTACAGTACAAATGGGGAAAGGCTCCTTGTAGACCTCACCCCTACATTTCATAGGACTAGACATAGTCTGTCCCTAAAAGTCCTGAAATGTAGTAGGATATCTATTGTTACAGTTGTGGATTATTTATATATTTAAAGGACAAATGTGTAGACAGAGAGCTTAGGGCTAGTCTGAATTAGAAGTGCTACATCAGCGCAACTGCACTGATGCAGCTGCACCACTGTCTCCCCCCGACATAAAATCATAGACTTTAAGGTCAGAAGGCACCATTATGATCATCTAGTCTGACCTCCTGCACAATGCAGGCCACAGAACCTCACACATCCACTCCTGTAATAAACCCCTAACCTATGTCTGAGCTCTTGAAGTCCTCAAATCATGGTTTAAAGACTTCAAGGTACAGAGAATCCTCCAGCAAGTGACCCGTGCCCCACGCTGCAGAGGAAGGCAAAAAACCTGCCAATCTGCCCTGGAGGAAAATTTCCTCCTGACCCCAAATATGGCGATCAGCTAAACCCTGAGCATGAGGGCAAGACTCACCAGCCAGATGCCCAGGAAAGAATTCTCTGTAGTAACTCAGACCCCACCTCATCTAACATCCCATCACAGGCCATTGAGCGTATTTACCACAAATAATCAAAGAGAGTCTAATTTTGGCAATTAATTTATCCCATCACACCATCCCATTAGGCTATCCCATTATACTATCCCCTCCAGAAACTTATCAAGCTTAGTCTTGAAGCCGGATATGTCTTTGAGTCTCCTTTCATAAGACAGGTTTTCCATTCCTCGGATCATTCCACTAGCCCTTCTCTGTACCTGTTCCAGTTTGAATTCATCCTTGGCAATACCTCCCAGCTTTGTGTCATCTTCAAACTTTATTAGCACATTCCCACTTTTTGTGCCAGGGTCAGTAATAAAAAGATTAAATATGATTGGTCCCCAAACTGATCCCTGAGAAACTCCACTAGTAACCTCCCTCCAGCCTGACAGTTCACCTTTCAGTATGACCTGTTGTAGTCTTCCCTTTAACCAGTTCCTTATCCACCTTTCAATTTTCATATTGATCCCCATCTTTTCCAATTTAACTAATAATTCCCCATGTGGAACCGTATCAAACGCCTTACTGAAATCAAGGTAAATTAGAGATCCACTACGTTTCCTTTGTCTAAAAAATCTGTTACCTTCTCAAAGAAGGAGATCAGGTTGGTTTGGCAGGATATACCTTTTGTAAAACCGTGTTGTATTTTGTCCCAATTACCATTGACCTCAATGTCCTTAACTTCTTTCACCTTCAAAAATTTCTGCAACTTTGACTTGAAGTAATTCCAGGCCTCTTTTGGCTTTAGATCCACAAGTTCTTCAGTCCAATCCACTTCCCTAACTAATTTCCTTAATTTTTTTAAAGTTAGCCCTTTTGAAATAAAAACCGTAGTCACAGATATATTTTTGTTTATCCTTCCATTTAGTTTGAACTGAATTAGCTCATGATCGCTCGAACCAAGGTTGTCCCTTACAACATAGTGCTGTCCACATTGGTGCTTAGGTCAGTGTAATTTATGTCGCTCAGGGGGTGGCTTATTCACACCCCTGGGTGACTTAAGTTATACTGAAGTAAATGATAGTGTAGGGTTAGGGTAATTCCATAACCATCAGTAATTCCCAAATTGTGGTCTGTGGTCCAGCTGCCTGGTCACCTGGTGCTGGCTCTTCTCCTTGTTTCTACCTGTTAAATTGCATTAAAAAGGTGTTAAAACATTTTCCTAATATTCCTTTTCCACATAAGTAATTGTTCTAATTGCGATAGGGATGTTATTTGATTGCCAGATGAATCAAGAGTTGGGCCATACAGTTGTGAATAGAAGGGAAGAGAGTTTACAAGATACTATTAATATTTGATCCACACTGTGAAGAAGTTTAGAAACCACTGAGAGAACTTAGTGACCATTTGTTTATTACTTATATTCTGCTGGATATAAAAGAAGTTGTAATTTGTTTCTAAATATTCTATTACTTTCATGAGATTGTGTTCCATAAAGTCAATACTATTACTTTACTATAGCAGTTTTGTCTGGATAATGTGACACACACATATTTGCTCCTGTTTTATGTTTTAAGGGATGTGAACAATTCTTCTCAGCATGTCTCTCTGGCAAAGCTTTAACTTTGCAGGGTAACATGGCATGAATACTCCTAGAGGTTGTTGTAGTAAAACCCACTAGTGAACATCAAGGAATATCATAAAGAAGGGATATCAGGAGACAGAAGACATTAAAAAGTTGTGCATTGAAAATGGAAAAGTCTGAAGACTGGTGCAGTATTTAATTTACAAAATTCAAGGGAAGAAAGGAAAACATGCTTAGAAGATGCATCCGACGAAGTGGGTATTCACCCACAAAAGCTCATGCTCCAAAACGTCTGTTAGTCTATAAGGTGCCACAGGACTCTTTCCTGCTTTTACAGATCCAGACTAGCACGGTTACCCCTCTGATGCTTAGAAGAGGAAGAGAACCTTTTAATTTTTTCTTTGCTAAAAAAAAAAAGAGGAAGACTTGTCTAGTATATGCCAAATCACAAGTATGTCAATGGAAGTTACCTGCATGTCTCTGAAGGCAGAATTAGACTCCAGAATATCAGTTTACTCCCTTCCAAACTTTTATTTGTGGGTTAACAAATCAATAGAATCATTTAAACATGTGCTTTGGAAATTTAAATTCAATAAATAGCCTATCTAATTTCTTTTTAGAAAAAAGTCTCATGGATTAGTGAACTTTTTTATTATTTAATATGCTACATCTTACTTGGGCTTAGTTACAGTTCTAAAACTAAATAAAAACTACCACAGGAGTACTTTGTCTACCAAATATTATTTTACCCTGGTCATATTTATGGCATTGTCAGTGTTGTGCACAAGAATTTTTGTTGTTCTTTTTCAAATCTTTGTTATGACCTTGGGCCTCAATAAGCTCATTAAAAATTAAATTGCTTATTATGCCCTGGCATCACTTTCCACTTTGATCAGAAAGCACAATAGGTTCCCTAAGTGGATTTACCTATAACATATTCTAGTAAGGAGGATAGAAAAAGCAAGTTTAACAACCTTAATGCTGAAACAAAAGTTACATAAATACCATCAAGGGGGCAATAAAACATTTTATATAAAGAAAAAGTGTTCTGTTTCATGACTTCTTCAGTGAAGATGCTTTGAAAATCACTATCATTCCAACTTCATCTCTCTCAGTACTAGTAGAAAATAAATGCAACTTTCTCAAAATGGTGAAACTGCAACAATCTTTCACTGTTATTAACATTTATACAGAAACAAAGTGATCACTTTTTAGGGTGTTGGTAAGCTTGTCAAATACTGTAAAACACTTTTGAATTTCAAACTGTTGTTCAGTTTGACCATTTCCATGCCCCCTTGTTATTTGCTATCCAAGAACATCCATGTGAACAGGCTTTCATATTGGTTATTAACAGCTCAAATACTCATATTGGACTGCACACCGGATATTTGTTCATTAACTTGAATGTTGGTTATTCTCTCTCTCATTCTCCTCTGTCAAAGATTTCTTTCAGTCATCCAGAAAGAATACCATACAACTTAAGTGACGAGACACCATGAAAAATGACTAGTCAAACTGAGTAGTTTGTGAACAACCTAAACTGAAAGTTTGTCTAAAATCTCCAGTGGATAAATATATTTGCACAAAACAGAATCAGTTTGCAAACAATTCACAAAACAAGAACAGTGGTGAAGTTTATTCTTAATTATATTTGTAACAAATAATTCAACCAGTTCTGATGGATAGTATAAGGATTGCAAGATCAGGTCCTTAAAAATTATGTTTACTTGGACAAAGACTCCCATGCAAATCAATGGGAGTTTAATCTGTGGACTGCAGGAGCAAGGCGTACAGTACATTAGTTGCAGAAAACTTTATCCTACTTACTTAAAAACCCTATTGTTATTTCTTAGTTTTGAGCACATAGTAAATAAAATTGATGTAACATTGCTCTAAGAACTTCACTGTCATTTGCTGTTTATCATATTTTATGGGGTGGACATCCCCCATATTGGATTAGGACCGGAAGGTTTAGTGGTCTATTTTGGAGGCAAAGACTAAACCTGATTCAACAGCTCCTGCTGGCACCCAGGAGATTTGATTGTATTGCAGGCTGCCAGGTGAACTGCTGGGGAGCACTGTCTGGCATTTGGAGCTGGCAGGAAACCAGGCACGTTTCTTTCAAAAGTTTTCACAAATGGTCATATTCTCATAGGTATGGGAACTAGGGGTTCAGGGAGTGCTGCAGCATCCTACGTTTTATGTGGGGCTCTGCAGCTGGCTCTGAGCCTAGGTCCCGGCTGCTGCCCCTTTCCCGCAGGGTCCTGGCTGCTGACCTGCACCCAGGGCTCCGCTCCTGGTCCTGCGCCTGCCCCCAGCTGTGGCTCCAGCCTTGGTCCCCTTAACCCTGTCTGGGTACCCCCCCCACCCCAGAGACATGGCCTTGCTCCCAGACTGGGGGGGAGGGAGCCAACAGAGGTAAGGGGGCAGGATTTCAGCACCCCCACTATTAAAAGTGTTCCAGTGTCACTGCATATTCTTGTTCAACATTTTGATTCCATTGTATCAGAATTTGTTAACAGAAAACTATTCTTTCAGAAAATTTCCAACTAGCTGTATTGCTCACCTCAATTAGTGGGATTTACTAGCTTGTTAATGTGTCATCTCAGAACATAATATTTCCATTACTAGTTCCTAAATTCCATTCAAGCCATCCCGCCCCACAGTATGTCAAGAGTGAGTTGAAAGAAGAAATACAATTTATTGCATCTATATTTTTAACATATTAACTGTTTTATCAAGCACTTCTTGTGTTCTATGCCCACCAACAGGAGAAAGATTCAGATGTGATATTCCCCTGGCCCCCAGCCAATGCTATTCTTCAAACACATTATGCAATATAGAACATAAACAAAGTTTAAGAGTAACTGTCTAATTTAATATACATCTTAGTTACAAAAACACTGTAGTTAGTATAAAACACTATTAAAAAGCCAGAGAATTCAGACTTAAGGTTAAATGTAGAACAAGCCCAAACATTTTGCAGGCATGGAGATTCACTTTCAAGGTATCTAAACTGCCTTAATTCTGGTTCCCTAGAGACACCAGCCTCCCATCTTCCCTTCTTTGCATGGATGTACCTCCTGCCTATGAGCCCCTCATGGCCAGAGATGCCCTGCTAACAATTTCTCTGCTCTTCAGGGCTTTCCCATTATATTCCCACCAACCAAATAGTCTCCAGTTCCCTTTTCACTTTCCCAATATAAAAACATAACCAGTTACCCTGCTGGGGTGTTGATTTCTGTCCTAGGGGGTATTCCTTCCCCAGCTTACTGCCAGTCCTCCTGTCTCTGGAAGTCTCAGCAACACTCTCAATCCCCTTCACTTTGTTAGCTGCTTTCTTTCTTTTTCTCTCTGCAGCTTCCTCTCCTTCCAGCTTCCTGCTGCATTTATAGTGGAACCTGATCCAACCCAGATATGGCTCCTTCATAATCAAGGTTGACTAACCCTAGATCCTCCAGCCCTTGAGAGCAAGCTGCTCTGTTACAATATGGAATATCATAAGCATGTCCTACAGAAAACTGGTTTTATAGTTTGTTTTATACATACAATTCTCTAGTAATTGGTATGCTACTTTGTCACCACACTAACCTTTACTGTTCTCATGTAAACACTCTCATTTAAAGACTGGGTTTGGAATGTTTTTATATGACATATTGTATCATAGAGCATGATGTTGCAGAAAGTGCTCAACACTTCACAAAGTCCCCAATTCAGCAAAGCACCTAAGTACCTGCTTTGAGATATCACTTAGGTATCTGTCCCTCAAGGTTGGGCCCACTAATGTTGTATTTGTCAAAGAGTTGCCATGAATTTCTACTGCTAGTAGACTGTCATAAACAGATAGTTAAGGGTTAAGGTCTCTTTTACCTGTAAAGGGTTAACATGCAGTACCTGATGACTACCTGACCAGAGGACCAATCAGAGACAAGATAATTTCAAATCTCTGTGGAGGGAAGCCTTTGTCTGTGTTCTTTGTTAGAGTGTTCTCTTTTTGGATCTAAGAGAGGCCAGTCATGTCTCCAAGTTCTCCTGGAGTAGTTTCTACTATTCAATAGTGAGTATTAATTAGAAAGGCGGATTAGTCTTATAATTTGATTTCTACATTTGAAATTGTGTGGTTGCTGAAGGAAATTCTTTATTTCTGTTTGCTGTTACTTTGCTTTTACTGAGAAAGAAAAAGGGGAGGGGGAATGCTCTCCAGGTTTACAGGTTAGACTCTGTGTATTGTTCCATCTTGGTTACAGAGACAGTTACTTTCTTTTTATTCTTTAATAAATCTTTTCTGTTAAGAACTTGGTTGACCTTTCTTTGGGTGGATTCTCAGGGAAAGGGGAGGAGGGAAGCATCCCTCTGTAGTGGATCCCGGTATCTCTCCTAGAAAAAGGGAGGGGGAAGGAAGCAGGGGGAATGGTTTATTTCTCCTGGGTGTAAGAACTCCATGGATTTGGGGCTCTTGGGATCCCCAAGGATTTTGGGGAAGGACTGTGTCCCAATCCACGTACCTGATTGGGTGGTGGCAGCTTTTACTAGATCTAAACTAGGATTTTAGTTTAGAGATAAATTTCATGCAGGTCCCCATATTGGAACCCAACAGCTCTAAGTGGGGGTGAGACCTATGACATAGACATTTGGTTTTTCTTTGAGAATAATCCAAAAAGTGACAGGACAGGGCACCTAGGATGAATTTGGTCCACTACATCAAATCATTTTCTTATTACATTTCTTCTTGTAGAATACACCTTATTATACTGGAATATATTCCTTCAATGTCATTCTGATTAGGAAAACACTGAAGAACTACAAGGCAGCTAACTGCAAGACTGTCACCTTTTTCTGCTGTTATTCTGCCCCCCATCTAGCATCCTAATCACCTTCTTACAGCATCAACAAGCTATCTGTGGAAGTGCCTTTACTACAGGCACAACAATTGTTGCTTTCAACTATTCTAAAACTTGATACAGGGTTCACAGTTCTCCGACATTCCCCTTCCCATGATTATTATCTGGAGTCTTGTGCCTTGCAAAATAATTTCTGCTATTCTTCTCTCCCCCTTCAAACACACTTATTATCCTGAATCTACAGTGTTCTTATGTGACTTTTGCCATTTCCTGATGCTTTATGAAGCAACAAACTTAGCAAGGGATTTTAGCTTTCCCCATTATCCTAAAAGTAATACAAAAGACTTTCACCACTTCTTCCTTGTGTTATTTTTTTAAGCTTATTTATAATCAGCAACAACAGCGAATGGCAAACTATCTCCAGAAAGATGTTAAATGTTTAAAAAGTTGCTGTCATCATTCAACAGGATCAACATGCACTTTGGCAGAAAATAGATTATACAGTGTCTGTATGTGATATTGTACAGGACTGATTAAAATTTGCATAAAAGCTTTAATAAGATTACACAAATAAACATCAATAGCCAAATGCTGGAGAGCACAATCATAATTTTTAAATAAGAAAAAAGTATTGGCTTTGCTACCTTTTCAAGTGACCTCTAGAAAAAAAAATAATTAGGAGAGGTGTCAGAATTAGCAGAAAAAAAAATTCTCTCAGGCCTTGGGAAAAATATTTCATCTGGAGTCAGAAGCACAACAAACTTTCTCCTACTCTACAATAACTTAATCAGTGCCACTGAAGATTAGGCTGAAATATTGGATAACAATATGAAGATTATTCTTTCCTGTGAAAATAGAGCCGCCTTCATGTAACATTAACCAAATAAAGTATGTCAAGCGGAATACGCATCTGCTATTATGCAGATTCTACAGTACATGTATAAATGATACAACTAGATCTCAAATATAATCAGGTATATACAGTATATTATAGTCAGAGTCACTGCTATTGTTAACACTGCCCATCAGCTTCCATTCTAGCCCTGTGTTTTTAGTGACTTATGACTTTCACCTTTGGGGCTGAGATTCTACAGGTCTCACTTTCGCGTACATACATAGCTAAGGAATTATGCTCTACATGCAGGAGGTCAACTTAGCTGCACAGCAAAAAGTATTGAAGGTGAACCTGGGCTGAGGCAACTGTTCACCCCAAATCCTAGGTTTTATCCTTTTTGATTTTTTAAGTGATAAATGGTTTAAGGAGAGTGCCTGTGCAATTTTCTGAAAGACTCAGAGGATCTCTGCAAAGCTCCTAAAATGAGCAAGAGAAAGACTTCCTCCAGCAGGCCTCCCAAAGAAGATGGAAAAGGGTGTGCCAGTGGTGTTTAGTCCCTACATGCAAAATTTCCAGTATTTTACAGTTCAGAGTTGCAACATTCTGGAATGTGCAACTTTCTTTATTTTTTTTTAAAAATCATTCTAAATATAAGAGGAATTCTTTTGCATTTTGAATTGTCAGGAGAGCCACAAAATATTGAAGAATATAGGCACAATCAATCTTTCTGGAATCAAGCCTTTCTGGAATACAATAGTACAAAATAAAGAAAACAGATGAATCTCCCATTAACCTTATGGTGTACATGTGCATTGATAACTTTTTACCCCTTTTGATGTACCTGCCCCAGATCTTTCCACCTGACCTACAGACAAAATTTTATTTATAAATAGAGACAAGTTTATTTAATAAATAAATATGGAACAATACATTTAGGACTGTGTTAGAAACACTTCATATAAATCAAGAAAAAGGAGGGGTAATCCTTCTTTACATAAAGCATATAACAAACCATATAATGAACTGATATATGCACTATTTTTGTTTTATGCAAATTATTATTATTATTATTATCTTCAACTTACACAGTGCAATTATGAACAAGCAGAATAGGGTGCCAAATGTAAAATGGAAATTGCATCAGTTTTCGATATGTTCTGGATAATCTTGCAATGCAAATGCACTGGGCAAAATTTTTGTTTGTTTAATGTGTTGCCTGATGTGTTGCCCTTTTTAAATTTGTGTTTTAGGTACTTTGCTTGGGATTCCGACACCTATCCTGTTGTACGATCTCCTATTCTATTCTGCATAGGTTCTTGTTCCACACATAATTTAAGTAAAATTCATAAGTCAGAATATTAGTTTATACTACTAATAATGGATCAATGGCTAGCTGAGGCTGTTTCTACATTACTGCATTGGACAAAAAGGTTGAGCTTGTGTTTACCCATGGAACAAACTTCCTTTTATCTTTAAAGGTCCATTGAAGAAAAATATACTCTCATATTGGACAGTTTAGATTTGCATGGATGAGCATATGCTTTTTCAATACGAAGTGTAGATGTTATACATATGCAAGTATGGTGTACCAGTAGCTATGTGCTTTACACTGTTATTGATGATAAAAATAGGAAATTACATTTAAAAACCATACTGTTATGAAGATTGCAGGTTTGAGGATTCAAAAGTAAGGAAATACAAAGTTATGATTATGAACAAAACCTTAATTTAGCTTCACCCCCCACTTTGCACACAGACTTTAATTACATAATCAAATATGCTTTCACAAATAATGTATTGTATCTTTTTTCGCCCCTAAATTCTGTAGTGGTAAATATTATGGCATGTATGCCAGCAGACATTGTCCATGAAAATCATTAATTTATATTAATGTGCATTACAAAATATTATTTATGTAACTCCATAGATGTGTAAGTGCTTCATGGAACAAAAAATAGAAAAAAAAAAGTAAGAATTTCCCTACCAAAAGTCTTTGCAAACTAAGATACGAATCATGTAACAAACAACGTATAAAGTCAGTGGGGTTCTGCACCAGGGCAGCGGTCCACTTATTCCAGTCTATTATGTATAGGTTTCTGTGCCATGCTCATCCTGAGTGACTTCCCATAGTGCATTAAGTGATATAGTTAACATCTGTCAGTGTGGTTTGTTGTCTCATGGTCTCCACAGGGGGAGAATTGAGTAGTCAGTGAGTGTTTTTCTTTTGGTAGGAGTTTCTATGGTGTTTTCCCCCTATTCTTATGTATATGTTGCTAAGTGTTTATATTAGAGAAGGCAGGGTCAAAGAAGTGCATCTTGCATTTGGAGTGGAAGGTTCTTAGTTCTTGTGAGAGGTCATTTCACAGTTTCAGTCTGGTCCTGGAGAAAGCTTTGTTTCCCTGTCAATGGGTATGCCTGTCCTGTGTTGCCCCCTGCTGGCCAAGCATGTCTCTGCAGCATCCTGCCTCTATTTCTCCTTCATTGACTCCCAGGAATAATCTACAGAGGCTTCTGTCCAGTATGTAACAATGCCAATTTTGGGGGACTGGTTAATTAATATAAAATAAATCCAAAATGAAGTCTCTTCTGTCTCTTCCACCCTAGTCTTCCACTAAGTACAGCACCTCCTCCTTGAATTCTGCCTAGCTTTTAGCTTATCCACTATGCACAATTTTCAGCCCTTCCATTCTCTGTTCAGTGTCTCCCCTTAGCTCACCCTGAGTACATCTATTTCTGGGACTGCAGTCACCCATCTTTGGAGGCAGAATGTTGCACAGGTCTCCTTTTTTGGGCCTGTGTTTTTAGACTCACTCAGCCACCTCTCAAGCTGCTTCCTTCAGGAATCCTTTAAGCAGCTCTGCGGCACCTTTCTTCTCCACCCTTTATAAGGACCAGGAGCCTTTCCATAGGCCCAAATGGGCAGCAGGCAATCAGACATAAGTGCACTGGACCCCCTCCCCTCCACACTTTATCTGAAGGGGACCAAACCCCTATCGCAGAATTGCACCGGTGAACTTTACTCTTACTGTAGGAAGTTCCATTGTGCTAGAGGAGAGGGGTTGTTGACCATGGTCTTCATCCCAGCTCTTTTCCCAATCTTTTCGATACATTGGGCCCAAGTCATTGAATGCCTGAAGACAAAAAACAAGACCTTGAATTTGACAACACTCTCATGTTGCTCCTTTGGCCTCGATTCACTCATCTTTGTGTAAAGTAGTTCCTTACTTTTCAAATAGTCCTATTAATTCCAACAGGATTACTGCTGAGAAGTAACTTACTCCCCAACATGAGTAAGGGCAGCAGAATAGCACAGTAAATAAGTTCAAAACAACAAGAGGCGGTAACACACAATTAGAGGACAAGGACAAATGCAAAAACGTGGTTCTGTACAAGCTCAACATGTACATTATGATGGTTACATTTTAAAAACAGTGATAGTAACTATTTTGATGGCTTTAAGTACTAGTGAACATTTGCTGACTTATAATGGCCACCTAAATTAACTGCTAAATTAGCTTCATAACTGCTGATCCTTTAATTGTACATAACAGTCCAAATCATCTCCTTTGCCAAGTTTCCCTGTTTCTCTGCCTGGGCCCAGAACAGACTGGAGCAGCCTGAAGGCTTCTCTAACTTGTGCCAGCTGGCAGTGAACCTCAGAGCCTGTGCACCATCAGGATAGTCAGAGCACAGTATACTCTGCCTCCTGCACGACCATCACACATTCCCTTTGCCAGGAGATAGAGGGAACTTTGTCACAGGAGCTGGAAATGCTAGGTTCATACCAACTGGGAATTTCCTTATGCCAAGGAAATTGGCATCTAGGGACATAGGGCCAAATTCTATTTCTTTTGTACTGCCAGAGTGGTAATTAAGGTGACAGAACAGGAAAGAGAACTGTTCCAATCTGTGTACAGCAGAAATATGCACAGCTGAGTTAGCTCTGTGTTTGTCCACCTCATTACATAAAAATGAATCTAAAGAACTCTGGATCATGGGTGCTGACAACGTTACTAAAATAAATAACTTAGAGAAAAGGGAACGTAGAGAAACATTTAAGTCAATAAAAATAGACAAACATTATGGCAATGAAATTACTATAAACAGAAAAGAATAAAAAAAATTATAGGATGCCAAGATGTTACCTAAAACAGTGCAATTTTGTTATACTGTATTATTTGACAAATAGCATGTGATGTAATTAATAAAAGCTGTAGTACAGATTGTGTGCTAGTGTAGATGGGTGCAGCTATGCCAATTTGCAGCAGTTAAGAATCTGGGCTCTAAATGTATGCAGATACTCCAGGTGGCAAAGTTAAGATTATGCATGCAACTTTAATATTCTCTTACAGTATTTAGAATTGTAAAGAATTCCAGGAAATTCCTTCATACTAAGTGATCTTAAATACCCTTATTATGTATAAACTGTCACAAATCCACAGGATCAATATAATGCCTCATCTTTTAAACAATCCCTTGGAGGAATTCCTTCAGTATGCCAGAACCCCAAAGGGTCCCACACTTCCTTAAGGGTAGGCCAAGTGTCTTTAACACTTCTGAGACTGAACTTCTAGGCTCCAGCCCTCCTGCTTCACATCGTGAACTCTGCCCACTGAGTTCAACTGACATAGACTTCTGGTCAGCAACTTTTACACTCTGCAGGGACCAATGCCATTAGGAGTGATTTTCAGAAGTGCTGAGTACTCAGGCCTCCATTAGCTTCAATTGGAATTTTAAGTATACAACACTTGAAAAATTAAACTGAGTATGTTCTTTGTTTAAAAAAATATTGCTAGAATTACAGCTGACAGAGAAATGAAAAGAAAATTTTGTATATGTAAATTTGGAACTAACTGAAAAATGAGCTTTTTCTGCAAAAAAATCATCAAATCTTTCATGACACAATTGTATTGAAAGTAAGACCAGGAATATGTAAATTTCTCATTTTTTTTCATTCTACCCTAGCCAACTGACGAACACCTTCATACCAGCAAACTGCAACTCTGCCCTGTATCTCAAGAACCAAAAGATTAAAAACTTTAAAAGGGAGAAATTAGAAATCTGTAAACTAAAAACTAACACTAAAAATAGTAGTTTTAAATAGCATACAGCATCTCCACTGTTCAAGAAATAATGAACAGTTTTTAAAAGATAATTCCTCAGCAAAGAAATAGCTCCCCTAATTTGTAAGATTTTTCACCTGGAATATTAAAACTATTCCTCTTCAGGCTCAAAAAAAAAAGTTTCCTTAATCACTTGAGTGTATAGTTCTCTGGGTATATTTTATTTTATTTGTCTTTTTTTCTTCAGATTCTCATCAAAACCCATATTCTGCTGCAGCCCATGTAAATAGATGAACCTTCCACTGTTCCCTGAAGGTCAACATGCCAGTGCTATTCTGGACGTGGTGGAGTGGAACTTGTTCCAGGGCAGAGACCCCCTTCTCAGAAAACACCCTACTGCCAGCTGACTATCTTCTGAAACCATCTTGAGTGCCTCAGCAGACTGCATCTTAAATACCAGGCAAACGGGAAGATCCCAGGACATTTAAGGCCTTATAGGTTAAAACCAATATCTAATCTGGAAACCACTATGTAATCAGTACAGCTCAGGGGTGGAACACAGTTGAATGTATTGTATGCTGTAAAATCAGACAATTAATTTGAGTAGAAAAGTCCAAGTCTTATGGAATACCATATGTCTGCATCCCTATCACTGAGTTGAGATCTGTGCAGTTTTCATGCTAAGCAGGACAAGTTTAGACAGTGTTTGAATTGGAGATTCCCAGAGAACATGTATAATATGGAGATATACCTATTGCATATGTCAGAGTCTGCACCCTCACTTGAAACTGGGGGGTTTCAAAGTGAGGACCCGCATGTCTTCCCCCACCCCAAAATCCTAGGGTAGGTCTCCCTTTTGCTGCCACCACCTCGGTCAATTACGTGGGCCGGGACACCCCTGTTTCCCCCCTGTCTCCCTTCAAAGACACTCCCTGGGAACACAGATCAACTCACAGAGGAGGAACCTTACCCCTCCCCTCTCTTCCCTCTCTCTAGCCTGCTCCGGAGAGAGAGATACCTTGATTCAAACTCCTTGAATCTCTCCACACAGGGAAGCAGCCCACTTCCCCTCTCTCTCTCTCCTAGCCACTTTGGAGAGATATACACCGAGTCAAATCCTTGACTCAACACAAAGAGGGACTCACTTCCCCCCTCCCCTTCCCTAGTCCTGGAAAGAGATACCTGATTCAAACTGCTTGAATCAAACCCAGGAGGACTGTCTCTTCCCCCTCCCCTTCCCCTGAATTTCCACAAGAGAAGGAATTAACCAAGTCCAAAGAAAAGAAAAGAATTTATTAAGAGAACAAAAAGAAAATACAGAATCTCTATGAGCCCAAGCTGGACACTCATAGGGGATAACCTTATCAATCTCTGGAGAGAATTCCCCCTCCCCCCTTTCTCAGTAAAAGCAATAACAGCAAACAGGAATAAAGCATTTCCTTTAGCAAACACACAATTGCAAATATAGAAATCAAATCATAAGACTAATTCGCCTTTCTAATTAATACTCACTATTAATTAGTAGAAACTACTCCAGGAGAACTTGGAGACATGACTGTCCTCTCTTAGATCCAAAAAGAGTTCTCTGAGCAAAACAAAGAAAACACAGACAAAAGCTTCCCTCCACAGAGATTTGAAAAAATCGTATCTCTGATTGGTCCTCTGGTCAGGTGGTCATCAGGTACTGCATGTTAACCCTTTACAGGTAAAAGAGACCTTAACTATCTGTTTATGACACCATAGAACTGGAAGGGACCCTGAAAGGTCATCAAGTCCAGCTCCCTGCCTTCACTAGCAGGACCACATACTGATTTTTTCCCCAGATCCCCAAGTGGCCCCTTCAAGGATTGAACTCACAATGCTGGGTTTAGCAGGCCAATGCTCAAACCACTGAGCTATCCACAGATATTGTTGCTACAGAATGTAGTTTTGGTGATTTTTTTCCTGAGTTACCAATGCATCAAGATGGTGATTGGGAACTACTGGAAGGGCTATCTTTCAGAGGAGACACAAGACCATGATCTTGACTGCTACTGGTCATTTTAAGTTTGCATGATCATTTTTGTTAAGTCTAAGAGTTTTAAACTCATTGCCCTAAGCAAATTCCTGTATGCCTAATACAGCCTTTCACCCCTATTGTTTCAATGAGATACATTACTGTTCATTTCATTGTGCTAAATAAACCGACAGACAAACAAAAACCCAACATTATATACAATGTTGCTAACACAGAAAATGGCTGCTGCATTGCAGCCAGAAGTGACTGCATTTCAATTCTGAGCAACTATTTCTGCATCTGTATATATAAAGAACTATATGGTGAAATTCTGCTCCCACTGAAGTCAACAGCAAAATTCTCATTTACTTCTATAAAGTCAGGAGTTCAACAATAGTCTAATAAGTGTATAAGGAACCTTCTGTTTATTGGGTACCTTTAAGTGTCGTATCTTGTAGGCAAACTTTTTCAAAGCTGCTGAATATATTTTAAAACAGTAACATAGTATAATTAATAGTTACATTACATAATATATATTCACTATCACTAGTGTGAGGCATATCTCATACATGAATATAAGCAATAACAATAACAGCATCAACAAGTAAGAGTTTCTGACTTGCAATCTTCCAGCTTTGGTTATAACATGAGTTCAAGCCACTTAGCATCTTTCTAAACATATGGGAAGTTTTAAGAATTTCTCCCTAAGGACACATTATCCTTCCATAGGATTTATTACCATTTATCAAGTAATTTCCTAAACCGTCCTGAATCACTAGACTCTATCCCCATGTTAAGACTTTATTGGAAAACCTTTTTAATAGAAATTGCAGAAGCCCCCATGCATGCCCCCCAAAGAGAGAACCAAACCCTCTGGTAGAACTATTTTATACACCATGCATGCAATTTTTTAAAGGAGGAAGTTGTCCTTCAACCAGTGCTGAAATTTTTGCTGACAACAGTAACATCTCTCCCCATAAATTGAGATATTTCATATTTCAGTTTTGAAGCTCATTTCTTATGCATGTCAGAGGAAACCATTTCCATAAATGTGGGTAGAGTCAGAATGCTGCAAATACTAACCAAAAGAACACAAAATTCAGAATATTTGAATGGGATGTGAAACCAACATATTCCTCTGTGAAAATGGCTCATTTTCACAACATATGAATCTTACAAAGAGAGCAAATGGGAAACCGCCTTAAATTTCCTAGCATAAAATAAGAAAAATATCAGTATCTTGGGGAGGAAATGTGAGCAACAAAATCACTTCTAAATATAAACAAAGATTTAAAGAAAATGCTGCTACCCCTGATAAAAATGTTGAAATATAAAGCTTATTATCCGTGGTTAACTGGGTGCCTCCAGTATAGGCTGGTTTGTTTGAAAGAGCTATTAGTAGGTACAAGGGCATAATACCAGAAATATACAAAGCAGCCTATGCAAAGGACTTTTTCTCAAATCTTCAGCTATCACTCTAAAGTAAGACACCATTTCCTCTGAAAACACACCCTTTGACTGGTTTCTACAGGTTTATTTTATAAATTGTGTACCTCCCTCTTTCACAAATGTAAACACTACATTTTAAATTCTCGTGGTGGAAATTAGAAATGAAAAGAACAATGGATAAAAAGGAATTATGCTCCTGTAATACTTCCTGCTATAAATAAATTCTGTTTCTACAGATGATACCATTTAAACATCTCACTCAGGGTATGTTTGAAGGTACAAAAAATGAAAGGCAAAAGCTATGCAGACAGACAGTGTTGTACAGTTGGACTATCAAGAAATGCCTTCGTCAGGGTGAGAGCCTCACTTTACTCTATAAGGACAATATTAGCAAAGATTGGAAATAAAAGTTTCAGATGTGTAATTTGCATGTTTGTGTGCGCATTTACTATGAACTGACAAATGTGATGGTACAGAGACAGCTATATTTTCAGAATCAGCATCCAATACTGTGGGCACAATTTTGCCCCGGCTATTCAATAAAGATGCAAAATTGCAGACATAGGCTGAAATCTTGACTTCAGTGAAGTCAGTGGCAAAACTCCCATTGGCTTCAATGGGGCCAAAATAGTCATCTACAGTTGATAAGTGATTACACTTATTTAGAAGCCTAGCTATCTAACTAAATTGGGTCCAATAAATATTAAATGGATACAACTGCAAGTGCAAACAATTGTACCAGAATTTAGCTGTAGGGCCTAAATGGCGTTTGCAGTATTGGACACTGATTGATACCTAGCTATAAATCAGGGCTACAATGTTAAACAGTGGTTTCAGTATCTACAATGCTGGAAAGGCATTATAGCTGTTGGGAAAATGGTGTTGATGCAAAGTCTTCATGATAATGATAATAATTGCATTTATCTCTTGTATTTTTAAATGATGCATCAAAGCTACAACAATAATTCAAATCAAATCTTGGGTTGTGGATCCATATCACTTTTGTTTTAGCAAAATCAATACAATCCCAGTTCTGCCCATCTCCTATTTTCCTCACCTGTATTGACAATTGATATTTCCATTCAACCTACATATTTGCCACTCCAAATTACACATAATATGGTTAATGCAACAGCTCTTGTTAATTTCCAGATTTAGCAATTCTTTTCATTATTGCACTGTGCTTTCACATTTGCAAAGGAAGATGAGGCAAGGTGACCAATTAAATTGGAAAGTCCTAGTTTTAACATTTGTTCAGTTGTCAGAAGATCTTTTTTTTTTACTTGAGTAAACTGCAGAGGCTAATTTCTCTGAATGACAGACTAAACTAAGTTAGAATAAACTAAGGGGTCTGTCATGTAATCCTTACATAAGTAAAACTTTCATTCTGAAGATAAAGGTAAATTTAAACAATTTATTATTTAACATTTGCATATAACATTATAGTTGTTCATGCTGTCCATGAGAATAAGGACATAGGACCTGACCCTGTAAACATTTCAAATATGCTTAACAATGCATGAGTAGATCCATTGAGTTCAGTGGAAGATCTACATAAAAAAATTGCAGGAGCAGGGATATGCCCCTTGATCAGATCCTTACATATACCCATGGGCCCACTGAAGTCAAAGTGCAAACAAAGCTAGTTTGGCTTTCTGCAGGCAGGAGCCCCTGGAGTCAGCCATCATTGAAAAACAAACCAAATTGCTAGCCTTCATGGCTGCTGAGAAAAGCTTGAAAATGTGAATCCAGACAGTTCTGTGTGTCCCAGCCTACTAAAGCAAGAGTACAATGAAATGATACTATTTGCAGAGGGAATATACTAACTGTTGTAGTTATACATATTTTGTATTGTCCATCTGTTCACATTTTTAAATTATATGAAAAATATATACTCTTCTATTTTATGAGAAAATGAAGAGAGGGAGAAAATAAGGAACAGAAAATGATATAGCTGTAGTAGTTCTGGGCCAAAGTCATCAGTGGAAAAACTCTGCTGAAGTCAGTGGAATTAAACCAACAATCAATTTGGTCCTTTGGTGTTTATTTTAGTCAAAGCCCTGAGTATAAAATCATTCTCTTTATCATTATTTTTCTGCATAAAATAAGCTCAGGCTTGATTATCCGTTTGATAAATTTAAGGTTGCTGTAAGGAACTGTGGGTAAAGATGGTTTAAAGCAGGGCAAGATCAATAACCAGACATGACAGTTTAGGAAAAGCAAAAAATGTTTTAACATAATGAACACTACTACAAGGGATCGGTAAATTAGGGTAATATATGCACAAATTTGTTGAAACCAAACTGAAAAACAAAAAAGCACGGACAACATCTAGAATTTCCCCACTTCCTGGAGAAATATAATATTAGGATCAAGTTCTTTTTCCATTTCTATCTTCCTTGCAAAGGTATCTTGTAACACAAATCTGACATCAGGAATCATAACATTCAAAAACCAGTGGGAGAACACTTCAACCTTCCTAACCACTCAGTGACAGACTTGAAGGTGGCAATTTTGCAACAAAAAAACTTCAAAAACAGACTCCAAAGAGAGACTGCTGAACTTGAATTAATATGCAAACTAGATACCATTAACTGTGGTCTAAATAAAGACTGGGAATGGTTGGGTCATTACACCAATTGAATCTATTTCCCTATGTTAAGTTCTCCTCACACCTTCTATGGGCCATCTTAATTATCACTTCAAAAAGTTTTTTTTTCCTCCTGCTAATGATAGCTCATCTCAATTGATTAGACTCTGCCTGTTGGTATGCATACTTCCACCTTTTCATGTTCTCTGTATGTATAAATATCTCCTGTCTGTGTGTTCCATTCTATGCATCCGAAGAAGTGAGCTTTAGCTCACGAAAGCTCATGCTACAATAAATTTGTTAGTCTTTAAGGTGCCACAAGTACTCCTGTTTTTTTTTGCGGATACAGACTAACACGGCTGCTACTCTGAAACCTGTGTATGGGAAGTTAGCACTATTGGTGGACCTGAAAACTAATCTGCATTGACAGTGGTATAGTCTATACCCAGATAATCATTGTTCATATAATTGTCAGTCATATTACTGACTAATAATTAATTAATTAATAACTAATAATAATTGTCAGTCATATTACTGGGTCAGTTGGGATTGTGTGTCTGGGAACTGTGTGAGCCTTTGTTCCCTGGATCATCCTTGACCATCTTTGATCAGCTTCAATCAGCCTTGTGATCACCCTACCCCTGTGTGATTAACGAGTGATTAAGGCTGACCTAGGACAGAAGGCCTTAAAAGCCAGAGGCTAAGCAAGCAAGGGGAGCTAGTGAACAGGGGACCCCAAACAGGGAGTTTGAGAGGGGGGTTGTAAGAGGGAGTCCTAATATAATTGATATAGTTAGGAAGGACCATTGCCAGTGCCAATGCTGCTCCTTCACCTGCGCTTGTATCCAGACAGAATTCCTTGAGCGTATTCATATGGAGACATCGAAGGCTGAGGAAGCTATCCAGCTAGAGAGGACTGCTGTCACCACCACCGGGGGAGGAGGACATGGGTCTGTCATAAGGAGGACACTGGCTGCTGGTTACTTCTGGCAGCAGGCAGTGTTCCACCCCTACTCCTAACCTAACCACCTTGGTGATGGAAAAATGATATGCTGCCCTGGCAGAGAGTGATGAGGAATCACATCCAAAGGTGGAGGAGGAGAAGTCATGTACCCCCAAGGCTGGAAGGATCACAGCCAACACTCTCAGGTGGAAACGTAGGGTAGTGGTGGTTGGTCACTCTCTTATGAGGGGGACGGAGGCACCCATCTGTTGCCCTGACATGGCATCCTGGGAGGTTTGCTACTTGCCAGATGCCCGTATCTGAGACATTGCAGAGGGATTGTCGAGGATCATCTGGCTCTCTGACTACTATCCTATGCTACTCATCCATGTAGGCACTAACAATATTGCAAGGTATGACCTTAAGCAGCTCAGAAGTGACTACAAGGTCATGGGAGTAAGGGTGAAGAAGCTGGGAGTGCAGGTAGTGTTTCCTTCGATTCTTCTGGTCAAGGGTAGGGGTCCAGGCAGAGACAGATGCATCCTGGATGTGAATGCCTATCTGCGAAAATGGCTTTGGCTTTCTTGACAATGGGAAGAAGGACTGATAAGCAGAGATGGCGTCCACCTATTGAGGAAGGGAAAGAGCATATTTGGATGCAGATTGGCTAACCTAGTGAGGAGGGCTTTAAACTAGGTTCAAAGGGGGCAGGTGACCTAAGCACACAGGTAAGTCAACAACATGGAGACCTGGGAGAATGGTTGGAATTTGAGGGGAGCATGGGCTATAATAGCAGGATAAAGGAGAGACAAGACAGAAATGGAGGGGGAAATCAAATCAGTATCTTAGAAGTCTGTATACTAATGTGAGAAGTATGGGGAATAAGCAGGAAGAACTTGAATTACTAGTAAATAAACACAGCTATGACATAGTCGAATCACAGAGACATGGTGGGATAATACACATGACTGGAATATTGGTATAGAGGGGAACAGCTTGCTCAGGAAGGTCCGGCAGGGAAAAAAGGGAGCAGATGTTGACTTATATATTTAAAATGTATACACTTGGACTGAGGTTGAGATGGAAATAGGAAACAGACTTGTTGAAAGTCTCTGGGTAAGAATAAAAGGGCAAAGGTAATGTCATGGTAGGGGTCTACTACAGACCACCTAACCAGGAAGAAGAGGTGGATGAGGCTTTTTTTAAACAACTAACAAAATAATACAAAAAACAGGAGTTGGTGGTGATGGGGGACTTCAACAATTCAGACATCTGTTGGAAAAATAACACAGCAAGGCACAGACTATCTAACAAGTTCTTGGAATGTATTGGAGATATTTTTTATTTCAGAAGGTGGAGAAAGCTACTCGGGGGGAGGCTGTTCTAGATTTAATTTGACAAATAGGGAAGAACTGGTTGAGAATTTGAAAGTGGAAGGCAACTTGCATGAAAGTGATCACGGAATGATAGAGTTCATGATTCTGAGGAATGGTAGGAGGAAGAACAGCAAAATAAAGACAATGGAGTTCAAGAAGGCAGACGTTAGCAAACTCAGGGAGATGGTAGGTAAGATCCCCCATGGGAAGCAAGTCTAAGGGGAAAAACAATTGAAGACAGTTGACAGCTTTTCAAAAAGACATTATTAAGGGCACAAGAGCAAACTATCCCACTGCATAGGAAAGATAGGAAGTATGGCAAGAGACCACCCTGGCTTAACCAGGAGATCTTCAATGATCTAAAAATTAAAAAAAAAGTGTCCTGCAAAAAAGAGGAAACTAGGTCAAATTACAAAGGATGAATATAAACAAATAACACAAGTATGTAAGGAGAAAATTAGAAAGGCCAAGCCACAAAACGAGATCAAACTAGCTAGAGACATAAAGGGTAACAAGAAAACATTCTACAAATACATTAAAAGCAAGAGGAAGATCAAGGACACGGTAGGCCCATTACTCAATGAGAGGGGAATGTGGTGGATAATAACAGAAAATGTGGACATGGCAGAGGTGCTTAATAACTTCTTTGTTTCGGTTTTCACCAAAAAGGTTAGGAGCTATTGTACGTCGAACATAGTGAATGAGATAGGATCAGAGGCTAAAATAGGAGAAGAACAAGTTAAAAATTACTTAGACAAATTAGATGTCTTCAAGTCACCAGGGCCTGATTAAATGAATCCTATAATACTCAAGGAGCTTAGTGAGGAGACATCTAAGCCATTAGCAATTATCTTTGAAAAGTCATGGAAGATAGGAGAGTTTCCAGATGACTGGAAAAGGGCAAATATAGTGCCAATCTATAAAAAGAGAAATAAGGACAACCCGCGAAATTACAGCTCAGTCAGCTTAATTTCTGTACGTGGAAAGATAATGGAGAAAATAATTAAGCAATCAATTTTTGCAAACATCTATAAGATAATAAGGTGATAAGTGAGAGTCAGCATGGATTTGTCAAGAACAAATCATGTCAAATGAACCTGATAGGTTTTTTTGCCAGGGTAACAAGCCTTGTGGATGGGGGGAAGCAGTAGATCTGGTATATCTTGAGTTTAGTAAAGCTTTTGATACTGTCTCACGTGACCTTCTCATAAACAAATTAGGGAAATGCAACCTAGATGGAGCTAGTAGAGGGTGGATACAAAACTGGTTGGAAAACAGTTCCCAGAGAGTATTTATCAGTGGTCCATAGTCACGCTGGAAGGGCATAATGAGTGGGGTCCCAGAGGGATCAGTTCTGGATCTGGTTGTGTTCAATATCTTCATCAGTGATTTAGATAATGGTATATAGAGTACACTTATAAAGTTTTCAGACAATACCAAGCTGGGATAGGTTGTAAGTGCTTTGGAGAATAGGATTAAAATTCAAAATGATATGGAGAAATGGTCTGAATGAATAAGGATGGAATTCAATAAGGAGAAATGCAAAGTACTCCATTTAGGAAGGAACAATCTGTTGCACACATACAAAATGCGAAATGACTGCCTAGGAAGGAGTACTGTGGAAAGGGATCTGGGGGTCTTAGTGGACCATAAGCTAAATATTTTGCAACAGTGTAACATAGTTGCAAAAAAAGTGAACATCATTCTGGGATGTATTAGCTGAATGTTATAAGTAAGACATGAGAAGTAATTCTTCCGCTCTGTTCCGTGCTGATTAGGCCTTAATTGGAGTATTGTGTCCATTTTTGGGTGCCACATATCAGGAAAGATGTGGACAAATAAAGAAAGTCCAGAGAAGAGCAACAAAAATTATTAAAGGTCTAGAAAACATGACCTATAAGGGAAGATGAAAAACATGGGTTTATTTAGTCTGGAAAAGAAAAGACTGAGAGGAGACATAATAACAATTTTCAAGTACATAAAAAGGTTGTTACAAGGAGGAGGGAGAAAAAACTCTTTTTCTTAACCTCTGAGGATAGGACAAGAATCAATGTGCTTTAATTGAAGCAAAGGAAGTTTAGTTTGGATATTAGGAAAAACTTCCTAACCGTCAGGGTGGTTAAGCACTAGAATAAATTGTGTAGGGAGTTGTGGAATCTCTGTCATTGGAGATTTTTCTGAGCAGGTTAGACAAACACCTGTCAGGAATGGTCTAGATAATACTTAATCCTACCATGAGTGCAGGGGACTGGAGTAGATAACCTCTCGAGGTCCCTTCCAGTCCTATGAGTCTATGATTTCTATGATATTTTCTCTAGATTTTTTTCCCTCCCACCAACTCATCCAAAATGCAGGCACTGAATGAGGGAATAATTTAATTGTTTTCACTGTCACCAGTTGCTGAACATGTCCTTTTCAGTATGGAACATTCTGTGTGGCAGAATTTGGGGACTTGATTCAATACGTATTGAAATCAATGAGAATCTTTCCTTTCATGAAGAAGCTGGAGATTTACCTCCAGAATGGAGTGGGTTGAATCTTGCTTGTAAATAAGGACCCCTTATTGTGCTCATTTGATTAATATATTTCATTTTCTTATCATTGTTATGCTCCTCCAATTAATGTCACTGTAGTTAATTGGAAAAGCACATTCGGCTTATTTTGACTGAGATACTAAGAAGCCCCAAATGGTTAAGTATAATCTAATTTAGGTATCACATTATCTGAGTATCAGAACAACTCACATAATTCATGAATTTTCCTCTCACACAGTCCCTGTTAGGTAGGGAGATATTATTATCCACATTTCAAAGATAGGGGACCGATGTATAGAGAAATTCACTTGCCCAAGATCACACAGAAAGTTTCTCACAGAATCAAATCAATATTTCCCAACTTCCAGACCTAACCACAGACCATCTGTTCATCATAGATATATTTCTATAATATTTGTCATCACTTAAGGATCATTCATTACTTTATAGAAGATATCATCTCTAGTGAAATATTTCAGCGGTGAGTCTATCATTTCACAGCATGAAGTTATATTATGGTAAACGATCAGTTTTTCAAGAAACAAAGCTTATTTATATCTGCTAATTGTTTGATGCCTCATTTAACAGTTATGTTCAATGGTTTTTTATTTAGCTAGGTGACCATTCCCTAAACCAAGGAAATAGTTGTTTATTTTTTAACTCAACCAGAAAATGTTGCAAGGGCAATTTTGTGCACTATATGCAGTGAACCATCATTATATGCCTTTTTCTACATATCTGCTGCTAGGTAGTCAGTGCCACCAAGTGTTACTATAAAGACTACTTTTATTAAACCCTTTATCTTACTAGCTACAGTATCTGACTTCAAAGAATTATTGTGTAGATATGTAGATTATGTCCAAATATTTTTATCACGGCAATACCATTTATTTTTGGACTTCATTTAGACACAATGCAGACAGAACAATAGTATCAATGTCCTCTTTTTATTCTGCTAGACTGGCTTGTAAATGCAAGTGGAGTGCAGTACACAAGAACATAAGAATGGCCATGCTGGGTCAGACTAGTGGTCCATCTAGCCCAGTATCCTGCCTCTGACAGTGGCCAGTGCCAGATGCTTCAGAGGGAATGAACAGAACATGTCAGTTATCAAGTGATACAGTCCCTGTCATCTAGTCCCAGTTTCTGGCAGTCAAAGGTTCAGGGGCAACCAGAGGATGGGGTTGTATCCCTGACTATCTTGGCTAATAGCCATCGATGGACCTATCCTCCATGAACTTATCTAAATGTTTTTTTAACCTAGTTCTATTTTTGGCCTTCACATTATCCCCTGGCAGCAAGTTGCACAGGTTGAGTGTGTGTTGTGTGAAGAAATACTTTCTTTTGTTTGTTTTGAACTTGCTGCTTATTGATTTCATTGAGTGACCCCTGCTTCTTGTGGTATGTGAAGCAATAAATAACACTTCCTTATTCCCGTTATCCACACCATTCATGATTTTATAGATCATAATCCCCTTAATCATCTCATTTCTAAGATGAACGGTCCCAGTCTTTTCAATTTCTTTTCCTCTGGAAGCTGTTCCATACCACTAGTCATGTTTGTTACCCTTCTCTGTACCTGTTCCAATTCTAATTCAACATCTTTTTTTTTTAGATGGGGCAACCTACACGTCATGCAGTATTCAAGGTGGGGGTGTACCATGGATTTACATAGTGTCATTATATCTTCTGATTTATTATCTATCCCTTTCCTGATGGTTCCTAATATTCAGTTAGCCATTTTTTGACTGCCATTGCACATTGAGCAGATGTTTTCAGAGAGCTAACTATGACAAGAGCTCTTTCTTGAGTGGTAACAGCTAATGTAGACCCATCATTTTGTATGTATAGGTGAGACTAATTTTTCCAATGTGCATAGTTTTGTACTGATCAACACTGAATTTCATCTGCCTTTTGTTGCCCAATCACTCAGTTTTTACCCTTTGTTACTCTTCAAGATTAGCTTTGAACTTAACAATCTTGAATATTTTTGTATCACCTGCAAACTTTGTCACCTCACTATTTACTCACTTTTCCAGCTAATTTATGAATATGTTGAACAGCACAAGTACCAGTACAGACCCTCTATTTACCTCTTTACATTGTGAAAAATGACCATTTATTCCTATCATTCGTTTTCTGTCCTTTAATCAGTTACTGATCCATGAGAGGACCTTCCTTTTTGTCCCATGACAGCTTAACTGCTTAAGAGCCTTTGGTGTGACCTTGTGAAAGGCTTTCTGATAGTCCAAGTACACTATATCAACTGGATCATCCTTGTCTACATATATATTCGAAGGATTTCAAAATTTCTAGCTGTATAAAATAACCTGTGTAAAATGCATGACTTCTCTGGGCATCATCCAGGAAACCAATTCATATCTATTTATCTAAAATAAAGGTTATATTTCTAAAGAGTTTACCAGAAGGACTAGAGGTATTAACTAGATTAGATAATTTAAAATACTTTTTACACAAAGACTTTAAATATGTATTTTAAAATACTCATAATTTCCAAAATATTTAGAGTTTGTATTGGTTCATCACATTTACTCTGAGTGTTCTGATAGAGTATGCTGTACAGGCAACCTGTTCAGTTATGGAAATAATGGATGGGGAAGTCCTACAATTCCACTTGGCTAGGCCATGTCAATGCAGGATTGTATCCTCTATTTCTATCTGAGTGCTTCGTCCAGTCTAATTTTCGATAAATCAAGCAATGGGGCTTCCAAGACATTGTTTCTTATTTTAATAGTATTGACTTTTCTAATACTATTACTGATATGTAGTCCCAAAATCTCTCTGCTAAATTTCCATCCTATTGCTTACAGTTTCTTTTCACTGCTCCTTGTTCCTCTACTCACTTTTTGTTCTTCAATGAAAATGGTTACTAAATCCCACCTCTTCTAGTATTCATTTCTCTAAACTATACATGGTAAATCCATATGGTGAGTGCAGGCTGGGCCCTATAACTGAGTATTGAGTGCATGGCTTTTCTGGCATTTACTGAGTGACAGGCAAAGAAAACAGTGCTAAACTGAGGCGAGCAGAGGTAAAGAGGGAGAACATGAGGAAAAGTTGTATTATATGGAAGTGATGGTGCCCCTGACTTAAGATTGCCCAACTTATACTTTCAATTATAACTATCTTTATGACAGATTTTTGAAGAGCTGGGTTTTAGCCCATGAAAGCTTATGCTCAAATAAATTTGTTAGTCTCTAAGGTGCCACAAGTACTCCTGTTCTTTTTGCAGATACAGACTAACACGGCTGCTACTCTGAAACCTGTCAAAGGTTTTTAGATCCCTAACTCTTCTGGTAAGTTAGAAGCTGGGAGTGAGGGCTCTAAATACTGTTGAGAATCTTGGAATTAGTTAGGGTGACCAGATAGCAAGTGTGAAAAATCGGGACAGAGGGTGGGGGGACATAGGAGCCCATATAAAAAAAAGCCCCAAATATCAGGACTGTCCCTATAAAATCAGGACATCTGGTCACCCTAGCCCTAGTGCCCCCAAGTTTTGCAACAGAAATTTGACAGGAAAAAAATGCTGGGGTCAAATGACTTGTTTAATTAGAATTAGTTCATATTAACCATTTTCAAAAATCACATCCTCATCAGATCTTTTTAGAGGGTTCCTGTTAAAATTGTTGAACATTCCAACTGCGCTGATTATACCACTCAGCATCTCCCCAAACAAAACCTTCAGACAAGACAGAGTTAAAATAGATGATCACCTTTCTGCTTTTTTTCTCCCTTCAAATATGTAGACAAAAGTGCACTGAGTTAGGAGACAGGCGTTTGAGTTCTAGAGTCACCTTTTCTACTAGATCCCTCTAAAAGGTTGTACAAGGACATTTCTGGTAGAGTTGAGAAGTGAGCCCAAATCTCTAAAATAGCAGACCTAAATCTCTTCCTCTACTTATTCAGCTTGACTCTCAGAAAGAATCTGCCAAATATACCGGTATGTACCAAGCTGTACTGTCTAAAATGTGGGCAATCCATACATATATAATTTACTGTTTTACTATTATGTGACCTCCTCTTCTGGCTGATCTACAGAGCATAACAACTTACTTCCAAATACAGTTATCATTATAGTTAGTATTTTAGGTCCATGCTGCAAATTGAAAGATCTAAGTTAAAACCTTGCTGCTGATACACTAAAGTGAGGCTTTACAGTTCCATATAACAGAATTTGTTGTTTCCTTTTTTTTTTTAATTTAAAATCACCACCATATTTGGTGACCAAAAGTGTTCAGGACTAGAACTCTGCAGATGTTGGTTCATGTCTGTTTCATGACCAAAAATGGTGGGTTCCATTCACAGGTTTTTGTTGTCTTGGTAACCCATTTCATGTTTGTTTGGAGTTTTGTGTGCTCATAAACCCACTATACAGTTCCACAATCTGGTAACATTTTCACAATTCTTTCACAATTATTATGAGTTTTCTGAGAGTTGAAGCCACTGGTGGGATTAACACAAAACAATAGAAAATGAGTAGAAAAAAGGCTTTAGAAGGAAGATTTTGAGACCAAATTTATGTTAACTTTTTGTGGAACATACTCAGAGTTTCTCTTCCAGAATCTCTTTTCTAATTGGTACAGTATAATGTTACTTAACTTTATTCTGTGATTCTTCTATCCACTTCGTTAGCTTCCACAGCTTTGTAGTCACTTGGGAGTTCCATCCATATATGAATTTTCCACGTGTTGGCTAAATTAGAGATGCAAATGCAAACTCTGGTGCTCAAAAGATTCTGTGGATTTGTGAGTGACAATCCCTGGAGGGCTTTAGGTCCATAAACTAATGAGACATAAATATAGTGGAGCAGAGAAAGGTATTTTTACCTGTGATACACAGACTTGCTCCAAACTTGTTCATGTTGTTAATGGAAAACTGTATCCATTTCCATAACATCGGCTTTACAAATTTGCAAAAAATGATTAGCACTTCTATGAATGAATAAATGCAGAACTTTATTCAAGAATTAATTTGGCATCATCTTTTAGAACTAGATAGTTCTAAAATGAGGAAAACTGAGGCTATTCTGTTTATTATATAAAGACTTACACTGGATAGGGAATTGTAAATTCAAATATGAGCTAAGGCATTAGCATTTGATGACATATGGCATCCTTGTCAATGAAGTGAGAGACATGTCACACACTCAATAATATTTTTAGGCTGTGTCATGCGACAAGATAGCAGTGTTGTGTTTTAATCTATGTAATTTGCCACAGCTAAATCTCTAAACATGGGTTCAGTTCTGCTCCCACTAATGTCAATATAAGGTTTGCCATTGACTGAGAGGGAGCAGAAATGTGCCCAATATGTGTGGTACATTTTCATTTCAGTGACATGTATGCCAGATGCCACAAAATATCACAATCCTTACTACACAATATTGCAGTGTGCAAGAGTCAAACATAATTCATATTTTAGAAGCAGCCTGTCTCTCATATGCTGAATGACAGGGTCGAGATGGCTGAATGGACACATTCTGTGAAAGATTCTTACAACCTTGGGTAGACAACATTGTGCTGCCTCTAAAGTTGCCAGAAGAGAACTCATTATTATTGCTATATACTGTTGGCCTCTATTTGTGATACGTTTAGTAAATAATATTCAGGGTAATACATGCAGGAGCAGAACAACTGTTAATATTGGCAATTGGAATACTTCCATTTATTATAGTTATAGTGCTAAGGACTGCTAAAAAGAAAAAAAATCTAAAATGTTTCCATTATGAGCTACTGCTTTCAATTGCTCATAATTTTCGAAAGTTTCATTAATCAAATTGCAATTTGCATAGGAATAACAACAGAATCATTATGTAGAGAGGCCACATACATTAATAACTAGCAATTTTTATATTGAACAGTTATTTTAATTTAAACCAGATTTTAAATGAAAAGATTAAGTAAAAGCAAATATACTGTCTCCTAAACTAAAAGAAGCTTTAAATTAGGTATACTGGACCAAATTATTTCTATGGACTTTGAAAGGCTTGGCAAAATAGAAGTTGACAGCTATTGGAAGCTGGTAAATTGATCAAAGGATCATATTATTTCACTTTGGTCACTTTACACTAACACAATGCAAGAATATCTGAAAATGAAATTGACTATGACAAAAAGTTAGATGGCCTAGTCTATTTTCATTGTCCAAACTAAGGAGAATGAAAAAGTAAATAATGATAAACTATATTTTAAAAGTTTTCTCATTTTTAATAGTGGAGAATGTTATTTAGGTATGGAGGGTTTTTTTTAAATGTGATTTTTATTAGCTAATGACCCTTCTGTGATCCGAGATATATTTTCACATTTTGGTGATGACAACGTCAGGCCAATAATTTTTTTACAAGGCAGAATGTTACTAATAGTACTTTATCTTCTAAGCTGTGGATTCTGTTTATAAGTTATTTGATTTCAATAGAAAGGTAGTTTTTCTTTTAAGAAGGGTCCATGTTTGCTAGGCCTCTGTCCGTTGGTTAGCACCGCTTCCTCACAAGGCACTCATATGTTGTAAGTTCCTTATCTCATGCACCTCATGAAGGGACTGAGTTTACATGAGTATGGGGCCAAAGACTGCACCCAGGTCAGTCCTCCTTGGCTCCCATGGTGGTGGTGTGGTTTGTAAGAGCTGGCCACCTGAGGAAGAGCAGTATTGTGGCTCCCAAGCAGCAATCAGAAAGTCGTTTTGGGTCTTTCTTGCTCCCAATCAGTTGTCATGGGGCAGGCAAGATAGACTGATGCAGAAAAGGAGTGAATGAGGAGGTGGTAAAATTTTTGATCTCTCTTAAGGAGGCATATTACAAGACACCATCAGATGGCATGTAAGGAACACATATTGTGAGTAATGTGAAAGTCTTGTTACAGGAATTTATTGGTGTGACCCTAAAAATCCCTCAATGACAATGAAGCCCTTGACAGGTTTGACAAACTCCCTATATCTGTCACATTGCTGTCATAGTATTTCTCTATAAAGAATGTTGTGTGAGATCATAAATGAAAGCGAGTCTCATGATGCTCATTAAAATCATTGTGAAATGTACGTACGGATGATATTTAAAAAATTCTGTCTATATACTGAAAATATATCCTTATAGTTAGTATCAAGATGGTACCGCAAAGCAGAGGGGAAAAACTGGTTTTGCTAGACACAGGATGTATATTCATCCGTCTGCCTAAGTTGACACAGTATGGGGAGGAGGTGAGCAGCTCTCAGTGGTGAAAGAACAGGTTAAGGACTATTTATAAAAGCTGGACATGCACAAGTCCATGGGTCCAGATCTAATGCAACCAAGGGTACAGAGGGAATTGGCTGATGTGATTGCAGAGCCACAGGCCAATATCTTTGAAAACTCGTGGCTATCCAGGGAGGTTCCGGATGATTGGAAAAAGGCAAATATAGTGCCCATCTTTAAAAAAGAGAAGAAGAAGAACGCAGGGAACTACAGACCGGTCAGCCTTACCTCAGTCCCTGGAAAAATCATGGAGCAGGTCCTCAAGGAAACCATTTGGAAGCCCTTGGAGAAGAGGAAGGTGATCAGGAACAGTCAACATGGATTCACCAGTCATGCCTGACCAACCTGATTGCCTTCTATGATGAGATAACTGTGGATATGGGGAAAGCAGTGGATGTGATAGATCTTGATTTTAGCAAAGCTTTTGATACGGTCTCCCAGAGTATTCTTGCCAGCAAATTAAAAAAGTATGGATTGGATGAATGGACTATAAGATGGATAGAAAGCTGGCTAGATTGTGGGGCTCAACAGTTAGTGATCAATGGCTCAATGTCTAGTTGGCAGCCGGAATCAAGGGGAGTGCCCCAGGGGTCGGTCCTGGGGACGGTTTTGTTCAACATCTTTATTAATGATCTGGACGATGGGATAGATTGCACCGTCAGCAATTTCATGGATGACACTAAGCTGGAGGATGGGGATAGGGTCCAGAATGACCTAGACAAATTGGAGGATTGGGCCAAAAGAAATCTGATGAGGTTCAACAAGGACAAGTGCAGAGTCCTGCACTTAGGATGGAAGAATCCCATGCACTGCTACAGGCTGGGGACCGACTGGCTAAGTAGCAGTTCTGCAGAAAAGAACCTAGGGATTACAGTGGATGAGAAGCTGGATATGAGTCATCAGTGTACCCTTGTTGCCAAGAAGGCTAACAGCATATTGGGCTGCATTAGTAGGAGTATTGCTAGTAGATCGAGGGAAGTGATTTCCCCCCCTCTATTCGGAACTGATGAGGCCACACCTGGAGTATTGCATCCAGTTATGGTCCCCCCCACTACAGAAGGGATGTGGACAAATTGGAGACAATCCAACAGAGGGCAACGAAAATGGTTAGCAGGCTGGGGCACATGACTTACGAGGAGAGGCTGAGGGAACTGGGCTTGTTTAGTCTGCAGAAGAGAAGAGTGAGGGGGGGGGATTTGATAGCCTCCTTCAACTACCTGAAGGAGGGTCCCCAAGAGGATGGAGCTCGGCTGTTCTCAGTGATGGCAGATGACAGAACAAGAAGCAATGGTCTCAAGTTGCAGTGGGGGAAGTCTAGGTTGAATATTAGGAAACACTGTTTCACTAGGAGGGTGGTGAAGCACTGGAATGGGTTACCTAGGGGAATGATGGGATCTCCATCCTTAGAAGTTTTTAAGGCCCAGTGTGACAAAGCCCTGGTTTGGATGATTTAGTTGGTGTTGGTCCTGCTTTGAGCAGGGGGTTGGACTAGATGTCCACCTGAGGTCTCTTCCAACCCTAATCTTCTATGATTCTATGATATGTGGATTAAGCATTAGAAGCCAAAACAATAGAACCCCATTTAGAAAAAGTCAACAGGGGATGGGAAGTCAAGAAGAAAAGAAGAACATCAGGGAGAAAAAGTTTTGTCTAGAAGTGCACTTCAAAGGTTTATTGGGATAGGGACCCAGTTATCCATCACTGAGGGAGAAATAAGGACAAACACCTTTTTCATCCATGAACAGTGGATCTCAGTCATGTGCATTGGTGACACAGGTAAACTGCTTTAGGTGAGAAACTACTTTAGGCAAGGATTTAACCTGTTAAAGTTTAGACTCTAAGAAGTATGTTATGCTTTTTGTTTTATATGTAACTATTTCTGTTTCCATTATTCTTACTCAGTATCTCTTAATCTCTGATAATAAATTTATGACTGTTTTATTGTAAATATATCCCCATCTTGTAGTGTTATACAGACACTCACTGGGTTACGCAAGACCCGACTTGCGCAAATTTGCACTTATGGAAAAATTTCCATAAGCCAGAAATAGGATTTTTGAGTTGTGGAAATTTTTGCGTAACATACAGTTATTCATTTCCGACTTATGCAAAATTCGAGTAACGTAAATTGGGGCGCGTCTGTAAAGGACCTGATCCTGAGTTGTACCAATCAAGCTGTATGTATCCTGTTCCTTTGGGAACAGTGAATGCTGGTAATTACTGTGAGTGTCCAGTGAACGGGGCTGGATACTGCTTGAAGATGCTTTCAGAGGGGTTTGGGGATTGGCATGCACCTATTCTTAGCTTGCAGATCAAACTCACTTTGCTGGCAGAGCTCTGAGGAGGTTGTTTGGGAAGTGTCAGGAAGCTAACATCTAGTTAAGCACAAGGAAGTCTCTCACTCTCACTGAGGCCAGGGGATAACAAGGTGACTCACAGTTTTTGGCACCCCAAGGAACTGTCACAAGTAGCAATCTGGCTGTTATGTTGTAGGAGTCATCATGCCATTGCAGATAGACTGGAGGGATTTCCCCCAGCCATATCCATAAGATGGGTCGGGAATGGATAACTGAAGGGCCAAAGTCAGATGTGGATGATCAAGGGCCTTAAGGTCAGAAGACAGGCCTCAGTACTGTGCAGAGGTCCAGGGCTTTCCTTTCTGTGGCAAGAATAGGGACAAAAGAGGAGAGGATCTGGGGGAATGACTCCCATTGTGATGAGGGGATTGAAAGTATCTTGAATAGAAAAATGTGTGTGAAACTTTTGAAAGACTATGAGTGAATGAAAACAAAGTGGTGCACTGGGAAAGCGTTGACAACATTACCACAGCTGCCACTGGTGTTCCAGCAAATCAATATATAGGGAATAAAGTACATGATGTTGTAATGTAGTCTGAAGCTTTTATTGGCAAGAGTTTAGGATGACTGCATTACTCGTAAGTGGAAAAGGAAAGATGGATTTGTGGGGCAGATAATGGGAGCACCAATCAAGAGTGTACTTCCCTGCCAACTATCTGCCTCAAATTGAATTTATCTGGAGAATTTAAGCTAAAATACAGCAGTTGTTTCTCAGAACAAGATTACAGAAAATATATTTCCCCCTACATTAAAATTCTTACAGCTGTTTTGTTGAAAAGCGCTATTGCCTCTATTGCCTCTTTGGAGCAGGGACTTTAAATTTGGCAGTGGAGATCACCCTGGTGTCACAGGTGTATCTTTTGCCATTCCTCTGAAAATCTGCCCACATTTGGATGAATTATAAGCCTCTGAAAAATCTCCATTCACATATGTTCAGTAGAGAGTTGTTAGAATTTTGCAACCAAATTCTCTTTAGATTCCATCTGCACTGATCATGCCCCATCCCCACCAAGCATCCCAGGGGGCAGGGACTGATCAAGAGGCTACCTACAATTGCTCTGCCTGCCTACCAGGATGCCACAGTGACACCAGATACTGGAAGTGAGAGCTGATGGATGGTCCCTTCTGTGCTCTCAATTCCCCTCTTGCTGGTGCCCAGGCAGCCTGGAAGGTGAGGAGAAAGCAACCTGGCACAGGGATGATGAACAAGGGACTGGTGGAGAAGAGGTAAGAAATGCATGGATGTGTGGGAGAAGGATTGGAACCTGAAACTTCCAAGTGGCAGTTAAGAGTAGGATTGGGGGTCAGGGCAGGAGTGGAGGGGCAGAAGACATGGGCAGAGATAGGATCAATTTGGGTGGGTAAATATGGACATGAGCTGGGGCACTGGACAACGACAGGTGTCAGGGTGGATAGAAGTGTGGGGAACATAGGCAGAAGTTGGGAGAAGATGATGTACAGAAATTGGGAGGGTAACAAAATCTGCAGTGAAAATGTTCTTAAAAGGAACAACATGTGCTGAGTCATCATCCAAGACTACTATAACATGAAATATATGACAGAATGTAGGTAAAACAGAGCAGGAGACGTACAATTCTCCTCTCCAAGGAGTTCAGTCACAAATCTTAATTAATGCATTATTTTTAACAAGTGTCATCAGCATGGAAGCATGTCTTCTGGAATGGTGGTTGAAGCATGAAGGGCCATACAAATGTTTAGCATATCTAGCACATAAATACCTTGCAATGCTAGCTATAAAAATGCCATATGAATGCCTGTTCTCACTTTATGGTGACATGGTAAATAAGAAGTAGGCAGCAGTATCTCCGGTAAATGTAAACAAACTTGTTTTTCTTAGTGATTGGCTGAACAAGAAGTAGGACTGAGTGGACTGATAGGCTCTATGGGGTTTTTTTTTGAGTACAGTTATGTAACAAAAAAAATCTGCATTTGTATGTTGCACTTTCACAATAAAGAGATTGCACTACTGTGCTTGTATGCAGTGCTGGCTCCAGGGTTTTTGCCGACCCCAGCAGCAAAAAGAGAAGAAGAAACGAAAAAAAAAGAAAAAAAGGCCTCAATCATGATCTGCAGCTCTGCGGCCACCGCTTCAGTCTTCGGCAACAATTCCATGGCTGGTCCTTTGCTCTGAGAGGGAGTGAGGGACCCACCACCGAATTGCTGCAGAAAAGCTGGACGTGCTGCCACCCACCGTTGGCCTCCTCATAACAGCCAGATTGCTACTTGTGACAGTTCCTTGGGGTGCCAAAAACTGTGAGTCACCTTGTTATCCCCTGGCCTCAGGTGAATTGAAAAATACTATTTCTTTTGTTTATATTTTTTATTACAAATATTTGCACTGTAAAAATGATAAAGTGAGCATTGTACACTTTGTATTCTCTGTAATTGAAATCAATATGTTTGAAAATGTAGAAAAACATCCACAATATTTAATACATTTCAGTTGGTATTCTATTGTTTAACAATGTGATTAAAATTGCGATTAATGACAATTTTTTTGAGTTAAGCGCATGAGTTAACTGCGATTAATGAACAGCCCTACAAGAAAGCCAAGAACATTATCAACTACAATCTGCATTTTAAGTTTTAAAATCCTCACCCTGCTCTCTTTCCCTCAGATAGTAGTTGTCTTAGTTGTTTTACACTTTAGCTGGCTGAGGTAAGAGGTGTAAAATCAAATAGATCTTTCTCTTTAGAAAAAAAACTCATAAAAATTAAGTAAATAAAAGGGTTCCATATTTTAATAAATTTTTGGACAAAGTTAAATATTATTTATTTTCCTGGACTTGGAGTAGTCACTCAGTTTATCCCTTCCCATTGTATGATGAAAGAAGGCATTTGTCTGGGATCCCACACCTATTATTTTCACTTACTTGTATATCTTTATTTTTAATAAATCTAGAATAAATCACTCCGAAGGCTCAAACTGAACCAGTACTGGTAACTCAGATATTGACTCACTCACCCAAGCTGCCTACCCAGAAAGAATGAATGAAAAAAATCATTCTCTACATATTTCAACTACTTTTGTTTTTTACATATTGATATAATTATAGTAAACATGTTAAATTCAGAGTCTTATAAAGCCACATGAGATCAGATTTAATAAGTTAAAATAAACTTCTGCTCTAAAAGGTGACTGTAAAAATGGTATCATAGAATTCTAACTTTATTGTTTCTCTAAAACTCCATATAAAATGTGTCCCACTAGGAAATAAAATAGATGCTTTTTCTAACTACTAGATGGATTGACTTGCAAACTTATCCTAGGATACGAGTGCCAACTTGGGCTATCTCTGGCTTATGTATCACTAATAATGATAGTTCTGCATGCTCACTTCTGCCTTCACTTACTTGCATGCAACTCCATTTTCCTCAATAGGCTTCATAGGTATGATCAAGGGCATAATATAGAGACACTGATGGACATTAAATTCTCATGGTGCATTTTACAAGAATAAACATGATAGGTTTGGTGATATGACCACAGTGGGTGATTGATTCCCAAAATAATTGGTGAGGCTGCAAGTCGCAGGCTGCTCTTCCCACCTTTCCACTCTAGACCTCCTGCCTTCCTTGAACATATTTAAAAGTGAAAATCTGGGACCCTCAGCGTGGGGGAGGAAGAGTGTCATGGGGAAATAGGTTGTAAGTGGCAGGGGGAGTAGGAAGAAAAAAGAACTGCCTTTTCACAATGAAATACTGGGCCTTTGCAATAAAAGGCAGAATAGGAGAAAAAAATATTTGTCCCTTTGTGACCCTGAACTTTTTTCTCCCATTCCCAATATATCCTCTTCCAAGCTAACCCTTACTTTACTACCCCCCCAGCACATATTACCAATTCATCCCCATTCATCAGTTGATTCCATTCCCTCTTGCACTTAACACTGTCAATACAGCCCATTCCCTTCCCAGCTCACAGACCACCCCTCAAGTGCCCCAAACTCCGAGATACTCTTCTCCATACCTAAACTCTCCATTACTCGGACCACACCTTCCCCTCTGAAAACTCTCCATCCAAAAACCTTGGGCTCAGAACAACTCCTTCTGATGAACATATAACCACCCCATGCTCAGAATGCTTCTCCTTCCATTTTCTACTCAAAAGCAACCATTAGGGAACACAGAAACCCATGTTACATGTTGCTGGACCAGGAAAAATGAGAATAGCTTTGCCACTGCAAGGCTGAAGCTGATCTTAATTACCACTACACAGCAGGGATGCCATGTTCCATGCCTCTTCCAAATCCTAGAGACTCCACAGACTGGAGGAAGCCCTGTATTTTTCCTCTGTAGTGAACACTTGAATTAATTGCACAGAAGCCTCTGTTGCTTCCTGTGAATAGAACCCCCTCTGACTTGTTGCTTGCAGTCTATGTGCTTCAGGACCAGAACTCCCCTGGCAGCAGCAGCACCATAATGTGACTAAATTATTGATGGGTACCAGCCATTCCTGTTTGAAGATTCCAACTTTCATAATTACAGTCCAACTACCTAAAATGTCACTCTGTAATTTCAGTCAATAAAAGTTACTCTTCCTGTCAGTCACCTAGGTAAGACATATAGCACTGCATTTCACCTCAGAGGTGACTGCATTTCAGAGTAGGTGACTAATCTCTATGCATACAGTATTAGTGTTGCCAACTCTTGTGATTTTATCATAAATTTCATGTTGTTGGGTGTTTTCCTTAAATCCCCAGCTCCTGAAGACAAGACCTTATGTGAGAATCTCACTTTTCATTTAAATAAAAGTAAGTTTCTTGCCCTCATGCTTACAGAGACAAGCTTGAAAACATAACTTGAGTATAACCTAAATATATCCTATAGGCTCAAAAACTCTTAAGGAAAAAAAACATGTCCATATTTATTATTTCTTACAAATATCATATTTAAGCCAATCCCATGCATTTTGGGGATTTGATTCCCGATCTTTGAATGCTTGGGTTCAGTAATACTGCAACTTGTAATTTACTTTGGGATATTAATTAACAAAAGGTAAGGAGTTATTACAAGTAAAAAGCATGGAGGTTTAAAAACAGGGAAGATAGGAGCATTCATTTAGCACATTGAGAACAAAGTAAATCAAGGAACCAAAAGACACGAAGAGCAGAATTCTTTCATTTGCCTATGCACCAATGCTAGGAGCCTGGGTAACAAGAAGAATTGGAATGGCTCCTGTATGAGCATAAATTTGATCTAGCTGGAATTACTGAAACCTGGTGTGATAATTTTCACATTTGGAACGTTAAAATCAAAGGTTATAACCCGTTTTGCCCACTGGCAAAACGGGAGTGGTGTGGAACTCTCAAAAATGGCATTATCTGTTTCTGAGTCAGTGATAACTTAGAAGAAAATGATCTTACATGCTTATGGATCAGTGCCCTACCAGATAATCTACGAGGTGGGTTATTACTGCTACAAACTACCAAATCACAAAAGGGCACAGGATGACCAGCTCCTAATCTGCATTTTACATGTAGTAAGAAAAGCAGCAGTGATTATGGGGGACCTCAATTTCTGTGACATATTCTGGAGGTCCCATGCTGCCACTACTAAAACATCCTTGGAATTCGTAAATATTATACATGACAATTTCCTAACTCAAAGACTATGTCTACACACCACTGGTGGTGACTTTTAGTGTCAGTGTAGCTACATCGCATCCACCCTGCATATATAGCTACACATAGATTTCATAGTTTTCATAGACTCCAAAGTCAGAAGGGACCACTATGATCGTCCAGTCCGACCTCCATTCCATCCCTTCTTATTTCTTTACAGTCTACCTCATCATTGATATACAATGCTACTCCACCACCTCTGCCTTTATTTCTGTCTTTCCTAAACAGCACATAGTCTTCAATACCTGTACTCCAGTCATGACTACTGTTCCACCATGTTTCTGTTATCCCTATAATATCCGGTTTCACTTCCTGCACCAGTAACTCTAGTTCCTCTATTTTGTTACCTAGTCTTCTCTCATTAGTGTACAAACATCTTAATTTTTGCTGTTTGACTTCACTCACATTCTCTACCTGTTTAGGCCCAGACATTCTGCCCCCAGTATCACCTATTAGAATGGTATCTACACTATTCTTCACCTTATTTCCATTCTCCTACACATGGCTGTATCCTTTCTTACTTTGTTTTCTTCCCTCTCAATGTTAAAATCTGGCATGGAGATTACCTGGATATCTCCCAACCATGTTCCCCCAATTCCTAGTTTAAAGCTCTCTTAATCAGTTGTGCCAGCCTCCATCCTAGAAGTCTATTTCCCTCCCTGCTCAGGTGAAGTCCATCCCGGGAGAACAGTCCTCTGTCCATGAATGCCTCCCAGTGGCTATACATCCCAAAGCCCTCCTTATAGCACCACTGCCTGAGCCATCTGTTGATCATCATAATCTTGTCACACCTTTGTTGCCCTTCTCTAGGAACAGGCAGAATCCCACTGAAGATTACCTGAGCCTCAATTTCCTTAAGCATCTTCCCCAGCCTGGCACAGTCTCCCTTGATATGTTCTAGCGAGAATCTAGCCATATCATTCATTCCCACATGAAAGACAATCAGTGGATTCTTTCCCCACTCCCATTAGGATACTCTTCAGCCTCAGGTCCATATCTTAGCACCCGCCAGACAGCACACCCTTCTGTTCTCTGGATCAGCTCTGGTTACAGGTCTGGCTATTCTTCTCAGTAAGGAGTCTCCAATCACCTGCCTTTTTCCTGGTGATGGTGCTATTCTCCGGTCTATCCCCTGTAACCTCTGGCTGCAAGTCCTCTCGATTCCTATTCACCTTTGCAATCCTCCACAACTCATTCCGTATCCTCCTGGGGTTCATATTTTGTGTTATCTCCATTGACTGTACTCCTCTCCCTATAGACTAGCTGCTCTTCTCTTCCTCCTTGCCCTCTCACCTTCAGTGACCACCTGTTGTGCCCCTTCTTTATTTTCCAACTCTGCACACCTGTTCCTGAGCTCTATTTCTCCTTCACTAGCCCATCTTTTCCTCTGCCTGGTTCTCTTAGTCACATGCTTCCATTGTCCACATTGAGCTTTTCCCTACAGCCTCCTCATGTCTTTGCTCCATCATCTGCTCGGACCCCCTTCTAAACTCTACCAGAGTTTCCACCTGCATCTCCAATCCTCGGATCTTTTTTTCCATCAGCTCTATCAGGTGGCACTCCATGCAGACGAAACTCTTTTCAGGTACTCCCTCCAGGATCATGTACATGTCGCAGCTTCCACATCTAGTCATCTTCATTGTGTCTTCCACTGCTTCGGTCACTACCACTGCTGCCTCTGTATTTGTCATAGGCTTCCCACCTAAATCCTGTAAATCTGGGAAACAAACCAAACCACAACACCGCCACCCACAGCAAAAAAATCCCGAATGAGCACCAAAGCACTGCTAGAACACCACACACTCCCTTCACTAGCCTGTCTGTTCCTCTGCCTGCCTCTTGGTCTTCCTCCCAAACTCCCCTTACAAACTCCCACTCAAACTCCCCTGTTTACAGCTCTGTTTGCTTGATCCTGTGCCGCTGTAGCTGTCTGTGCCGCTGCCTGACTGGCTGGCTACCTACCTTTATAGGACCCCAGTCAGAGAAGCCCCATCCCCTAATCAGGGCTCAGCTTCTCTCCCAGAACGCTTCCCTTACCAGACTCTACACATACAACTACAACTACAAATAGCTACAAATACCTTCTCCTCCAACAGAAGTCCCACTCAAACGCCCCTGTTTACAGCTCTGTTTGCTGGCTCCTGTGCTGCTGTAGCTGTCACTGAACATTTACAGAAGTTATTAAATTTGTTGCTCCTTTAAAGAAACAATACACTGGAGCTCATTAATTTAACTGGTGTTTGACAAACACACTTATTTCAATCAGACACTGTATTGGTTTATAATAAAATTAAAACAAGTTTATTTAACAAAAGGACATAAAATGGTATGATTCTCCATCACTGACCATTTTAAAATTAAGATTAGATATTTTTCTAAAATATATGTTCTAGTAAGGACCAAAGATAGAAAAGGTTACAAGCAAACAAGACTAAAAATTAATGTTAGCAAGTTACAATCTTTGCCAAAGAAGGTTTCTCAGTTCCCAGAGACTTCAATCCCTTGGTTGAAGGATACAAAGTTCTGTGATTTCAAGAGCTCTGCCCCCTTTTAATTCCCTAAGTGATGAATACTAAAATGGCTTTCTGTTTCTGCTTATATCTCCCAAAGTTCACTGACCCTTTTACATGAAGGAGGAAGGCTTCCTCCTGGGGGTGCAGTCCCCAGCCTCCATTGAGATTGTTAAGTATTCCTCTTTCCCCACTTGCTGTTCTGATGGCTCTGTGTACCTTGCATGTAAATGTGCTTTTCTCAGTCTTTGGTCACACCTTGCCTAATTTACGTTGGAGACACATTCAAGCAGCAACAGGCGTGGCTTAGGAACTGGTTGCCAAATACATTTCATGAACACGTTTGCAGCATGTTTTGTATAACGTCTTATGTGATTTTACCATCCATATATCACAAAATGATTTTCAGTCTTCCCAGTTTGCATGTGATACCTTACATGAGACCTTTTACATACAGATTATGACAACAGTGTGTTAGGTGTATAGAGTATGTCAGGCCTGACAAGAGCTGCTGACACAGAAGGTAACTTGATTGCAATCCATAAGTAGCTACAGGGGGAATAAATATTTAATAATGGTCCCTTCAGTCTAGCAGAGAAAGGAATGATGTGGTCCAATGGCTGAAAGTTGAAACTAGAAAAATTGAGACTGGAAATAAGGCATACATTTTTGACAATGAGAGTAATTAACCTTTGGACAAATTTACCAAGGGTCATGATGGATTCTCCATCACTGACCATTTTTAAATTAAGATTAGATATTTTTCTAAAATATATGTTCTAGTAATTATCTGGGGGAAGTTCTATGGCCTGTGTTATACAGGCCATATATGGTCTGACTAGATGATCCCAATGGTTCTTTCTGGCCTTGGAATCTATTACTTATAGTTATAGAATTAAGGTGTACAGAAAGAATAGGGATATCTTTGTGGACACATGATGTGAGTCCTCACCTTTCACAGGTTTCATCTGCCTGAGGTGGTATTTTATTCACCTTCGTGGCTCTTGGGTATACACAGGGTGCCTGATTCTGATCTTATCTGTGGAGTAATTCAATATTGAATTAAACTGAATTACACTAATATAAAACCAGTGATGTAAGATCAGAATCAAGCCCAGGAAGCGACACTCAGGGGCTTTGTCTCTGTTCTGGAAGATAGGCAACAGGTATATGAAAAAGTATTGCCCACATACCTCAATTATCATGGTGCTTTGTGTGTCAAAACAACATCTTTGCCTTCAACACAGGGAAGGCAAGGCCTGTATTGGTAAATTTACAGTGTATTAGTCTTATCATTTGGATTCCATATAACTTTAATAAAGCTGAAGATAGTGGAGTTCACATATACCTTAATTTAAGTCTGTGTTTTGACAAGTGAAATCTATGGTTACTACAGGTAACATGAAATCTACAATTCTCTCAATGACCAATATCAGATGCTTGAGCAGATGGTTCAAGAATCCCTGTAATGTACATTTATGAAATTATCTGCCCATAGGAGAAGTTTCTGCTTAAAACATGACAATTGGAGCTTGGCTCATCCCATGAAACATGAAGTTTATATTTGATGTAAAAAAATTAAAAGGTTTACTCTTCTGTAATGTAACCGTGGTTGTTCTTGTTATCCATATAAATGTCTAATCCTTGTGTAAATCCTAAACTCTTGGCCTCAAGATATTTAAATAAGTATATGAAGAGTACCAGCAACAGAAGACAGGGCACAGATTAGAAAGATCAACCAAAAGAAGAGGGGTTTGAGGAAGAATTGAAGATGAAGAGTGTGTGACTACATAATGTAGTGGATCAGGGATGATACACCATTTCTTCTTTACATTGTATAAAAAGGTACATCCCTGCAGATAAACTCTTATCCTTAATTATCTTTTCAGATCCCTCCTTTCTGGCTTCCTCATTTCCATCTTTCCTCTCTGCATTCTACCCACAATATAGTCAACAAAAGCACCTTGCTTGCCTGCGTCTTAGACCATAATACCCCATCCAAATTAATTGAGTTTATGTTTCCTGCCCTCCCCTTCAAGAACCAGACCCAGTACACTGGCAGGAGTAAAGCTGTGCAGGGCCCTGAAAGCGAGGATAACAAGTTTGAGTACCTTACTGAAGACCAAAGACAATATAGGGGGCAAGTGAAGACAATATGATAGATCCCCGTGACCACAAAACACATTTCCTCTCCTCCAGTCCTGAAGTAGGCTCAGGGCTGCTCTAAATTATGCTAGCTACAGTGTTCCCTTAAAGCAGTGATGCCCAACTATATTACACAGGAAAGCCACATAAACCTAAGTACCACCTTGTGTGAGCCAAAGAGATTCTATGTATTTTAATAAGATTTAAAGTCACTTGTATTGAATTATATTTTAAGTTCAACTTGTTTCGTATGTATGTAGATAGGATGTTTCTATGTACAATATTATCTGTTTTCACACTTGTGTAAATTATAATGATGTAAACATGACAACAAAATGCTAATGAATCAGCTGTTAATATATTGCATTGAAGCAGGTCACAGGCATTATGAAATTCTCTGGTTGTCCGCATACAGCCTGTGGGCCAGAGGTTGGGCAGCCCAGCCCTAAAGGATCTGGCCCAAAGATTATAGCAGTAGCATGCTCTGTGTCGTTTCATGTTATAAGCCTCAATAGCACTATAACTTAAGCACAGTTGGCAGTAACTCACATATTAGTGGCCTGTGCTTCTTGGAGCAGAAGGACTTGATGTCTTACCCCAACTTTGATATATTCAGACCTATAGGGAAGGGAAAACATAAAAATAAAATCAGAGACTGTACACCACAGTGGCATCCTGAGGTTTTCATTACAATTAAGGAGAAGACTCTGCAGCTAGAGAAAATGATGATTGATTAGCATTGTGATGGACATCCCTAGAAACATATTCAAAAGTGCCTGTTCAAAAGCATTACTTCTGGAATGTCATGGTACAGCAACCTGTGTGCATGTGGATATTTTGGGCATTCAGGTCTACAAGCACATCATATTATTAAAAACCAATCCCTTTTTATTGTGGATATTTCCTAGCTTTGCTCCTTGCATATAATATTTTTTATCTTTTCCAGCTGGACAAATGAGAGTTAATACTGAGATTTTAAATTTGGCACTACAAGATAATTAGTTTAATCTGTTAAATACAAAGATTGTACTGGCAGGTCTTTGATTTTATTAATGTTCATGGTATCAAAACAACAAGTTTGTCATTACGATTACAAAATGCACAGATGGACAAATATGCATTTTTCATTTTGGATTTTATTTGTTTCATTTTAGAGAATACTCTGAGGCTGTCCTACTGGTAGAATATTTTCCAAGTGTTATGTGGAGCTTTCTAACAAGATACAAGCTTTTCTTTACTAAAGCACTGCATTTAAGTTTTTGTATACTTTTTTTTTTGCAAGACATATGGAAAAGGATTTTCTTGGCTAGAAGTTTAGTTTTCTAGTGCATTTTGTAGGTATGATCAAATACTTTATGAGCTGCAGGTTTGCTCAGTGGAGAACACTATATGGGAATTTTGGAGGTTCGTCTGTAAGGTCAGGATCCAGGATCATGAATTCAGTAAAGTCAAGTATGGTAACTTCTTTGAAATTCCCCTGAACAAATGGATGTGCTCTGAATGCATATATTATTTTTATTCAATATTTATTGTTGATTGGCAGCCCTGTAACATTCTGATGTAGAGGTTAGTTGCTTGTTTGTAATTTGCAAAATTCATTGTTATTAGCAAACAGAACTGAGAATTAATTGAAACAACATTGGAGCTCAGTGGAAAAGGTAGGCTCTGTACAGGAGGAAGGTCAAAGAGAGATTCTGAATGCTTCATTATTGAGGGTCAGGGAAGACTTGTCTGAAAATCACTTGGGGAGTATACACACTTTAAAGAGAGGCAATGTACACTGCTGACATCTGCTTCAGTCCACTGGCAATGTAGAAGAGCACCAGTCCTCTTTGGAAAGAGTAGTACTATTGTTGACACTGTGCTTTGGCCTCCTCCTTCAGGTCAAAACAAACAAGAATTGTGACTCAGTATGCCAACTCCATTCAAATATCATGAATTTTTTTTTAAAAATGTAATTTTGGGGTTCTTTGTATTTGCCTTCAGTGTTATGTGTCTTTACAGTTCAAAGCAACAGAGAGTCCTGTGGCACCTTTAAGACTAACAGATGTATTGGAGCATAAGCTTTCGTGGGTATTCACCACAGGAGACTCTGTTGCTCTTACAGAGCCAGACTAACACGGCTACCCTGCTGATACTTTACAGTTCAAGTGTTGAAGTTATTCTTCAAAACTGTAAGGACTAAACACTTACTTTTTTATGCTAAATAAAAACAGATTCTCACCTGGTTCCCAGAGCTGGGATTTTATTAAAACACCAAATATTGTGAGACTTGCAATAATGTTGCAAGAGCTGTACTTGAATGTATCTTAAGCCTGTGTATAAGTGGTGGTGACAGGGAGGGAACCTTTCATATTTACCGTCCTGTTGGACTTCTCAGCATGGTCAACTACAATCTGGCACCTAAATTAGCATTACAGAGATTATGAGAGGAGGGAGCTGGCACTCAGATTGCTGAGTTCAGTTGGATCAATAAGGGTTTTGCAATGCATTAATGCATTTCATTTGAAGAACATGTGAATAACATCAAATTTGTTACCCATAGTCGCTCCAGAGCTGAAGGAAGCTTATGAGCTTGTGCAAGTCCCTTGTTAACAACAGAACTGGCCTTTGAGCCTCGTGAAGGAACATATGAACTGTCCTTGGAAAAAATATTTCTAGCCTTGAAAACAAACAATTGTAAATCTAACACTAGGGTTGACACATTCTACTTCTTCTGTAGGAGACTGGGGGAATCTAATGATCCGCACCAGTACCCCTGCTATTCTTGTAATATAAAATGTGTTGATTAGGTTTTAGATATATCATAATGAATCCCCCAAATCATTAGATTCCTCTGTACAGGAACACAGGAATTACCATACCCGATCAAGGCAGCGGTCCATCGAGTGTTGTATCCTCCCTCTGATGATAACCAGTACCAGATGTTTCAGACAAAGTGGATGAAATCCCAGAGCAAACAATTATAGATTAACTAGTTATAGGAAAAGCTTCTTCCTAAAGACATCAGTTAGAAGTTGGCTCATGAGCTGAATAATGTAGATTTATACCCCTTCTTAATTTTGTATTCATCTCTATCATTATCCATATAAATGTCTAAACAACTTGAAGGATTTCTTGGAATCCTTAAAAAACCTCTTCTTATCAATATTGTCTTATGGCAGAGAATATCATGGAGTAATTATGCATACCCAGTCCGAGTCCAGCATTTGAAGGGCTAAGATATCCTATGTCCCTACTTGCCCAAGGATACTATCCCAAAGAAATCAGTTCTATTTCACCCATCACCAGACAAAAACTTAATTTGCTGAACAGCCAGAGGAGATCTGGAGTGGCCATAGTGTGGAATAGATTAAATTAATGTGTATGCATGTGGGAAAGAGTAATAAATTAACAGATGGAGGAAAATATGGAATTTATGTGAGGGAGGAGAATGGAATTGACTGAATTTGTGAGGAGAGTATGACAATGGGGGGAGGGACATTTGGCTGTTGGGGAAATAATTTGGAATTGGCGGATCATTGTGGGGGAGAGAGGGAGTATTTTATCTGAGAAATATATTGCCAACTGAAGTGGAAAATTTTTGAGAGAACCCTTTGTTCAAACTTTGGCAGCACATTGTGAAATATAGTGAAATTGTCAGCCTAGTGCAATACACGATGCTTTTAAATTCCCTAATCTGAATGATTAGGCAGATAAATTGATTACCCTTCAAGTAGTCTGTAACTTCCAATCTTTTAATTGCTGAATGTTTGGTTTATCTGCTGACTTTTAAAAGGAGCTCAGATGTATGTGCTATGAGAAGGGTGCTCATATTGAGGTAAATGAGCAATTGCGCTGATGTAATTGATGTAATGAGCTCTTTTTCAGCACTATGGTCGTGACATTTTATAGTTCCCTTTCTAGCACGACACTTTATGCATTTCGGATCTTGTGTCAGTCCAGTGCCTGGAAAACCAAAAGCCAACATTTCCATAAAATATACTGGAAAACAGAAGTAACAACTTCTGTTTTATTATAGGAATAATTGAGAGGGAATTGTGTTACTACCATATCTGAAGCATTCTATTCTGCATGTAAGAATACAGGGTGGATAGCAAAGGACCTAGAAGCAACATGTAATTTCAGCAGAAGTACCTATGGTAAGGTGACAGCTGCCACCTATGAAGTGATGAAGGTACCTAGGGTATCTTTGTCAAGCTACAGCCTAAGGCCACATGTTGGAGAAACAAGAAAGTGTTGAAAGTGCTGACAGGCATTTTAGGCAAGAAAGGATTGGGAGTGGGAAAAAGGATCAATAGGGAATTACATTTATTATAATTTATTAGGTTCCTAATACAAAACAGAGCAGAAAGAGCAAAAACTTTCTTGTTCGTGACAGAAAAGTAAACAAGAGAATTATGATTTATTTCAAGAAATTAAGGTTGCTCATTGTTCATGGCAAAAAACAAAACTGCAGAGAATGTATTAACAAAATATTTTCTAGATGACATCCTAGAGATGAAATTGCCTCAGGGCTAAGAGGCCCCTTAAACGTTAACATCTTTTAAGAAAATCTATGTTTGTTTTATGCCTAAAATGTGTAGGATGTGAATCAACTGTGAAAACATGGGATGGAGTTGGAATTCATTAGAACCTCACTAATTTTCACTTCACTAATCCACAGACCTAATAACGTCTAATAAAAATAGTCCTTCATAGTCTAGATTTAATAGCAGGGTACTGCAATGAGACCTCATAATATTAAAGCATTGGTAAAATTTTCAAATGTGCCTAAGGTTTGGGAGCTTAGGTTCCCTTTTCAAAAATGAGTTAGGTCCAGACCCTCAAAGGGGTATTTAGACACCTAGCTTCCATTGAAATTAAAGATTGAGGCCTTAATCACTTAGTAACCTAAGCCTAATTGAAAATCATTCAGAATAATTGAAAGTCAATATGTCACTTAGATGTTTTTGAAAAAATTACCCTTTTTCTACAATGTTTTGATTTGTATTATTATTTTGTTTTGGGGTTGCTGTGTTTGCATTTTACCCCTAGTGCACATGTGCTGCACCTGTTTAAAAAGTGACTTGCATCTGTACAGCTTAGCCCAGTTTGAAACAAATAGCTACATGAATGCATTTTGCACAGGGACAAAGTCAGGGCCATCTGAAAATGAAGTACATTTTGAGTTGAGCTCAGAAGGACCTACTAGCTTTTGGGGTCATTGACCTTTAAAACTTTCTTTAAACACTGGCAAGTTGATTCTAGCCTTGGATTTGGAAATGACCTATGTTGTCTATCATTCTCACCTCTCTCAAAAATAGGCATTAGAAATTTGGAAAATGAGTGCCTAGGAGGGACTGTGGGATAGCTAGTTAGCTTTAGCAAGATAGTTTCTGTCAGTTGAGTATTAGAAAGCTGAGCTTCCTAAAGCTGAGTTGTTTTCTAGATGGCTGCTAGCTTAGATACAATTTTGATAAATGTTTTTCCTACCAGTCTTGTACACTGTGATAACTAACGGGATTTCTGATATCAGAATAAAGAGATATTCTGTTCATGAATAAGGTCAGAGGTGTTGTGGATAAAATGTGTTCTTTTTTAGACAGTTAAATTACTATATACCTTGTTCAAATTCAGGAAAATTTTATATGCCAACTTTATTTTTACTAACAAACTGATATCATGTCATTTTGAATATACAAACCTTACATATATTCCCTGTGGAGTAACAACCAATCTGGTATCAGAAGGAAAAGGTAATGAGAATTGTAATTACTTAATAGAGATGAGCTCAGTATTGTCTGTTTTCTATTTTGAAAATACCACCTGTTTTCATTAGCATTTTTCTACCTCACATTTAAATTGCACCATACACCCAGTCCAGTGAACTTGCAGTGTAAGTGCAAATTCAAATTGTGCTAGATTCTGAATTAAAAAATAAAATAATGATACAACAAAAGATACCTTGGAAAAGTTCATCTCAGCTTGTGCTTGGATGTTTTACAGTTGCCACAACACAAATCCTTTATCAGCGAATACTTGTTTAAAATGTTACTTACAATAAATTATACAAAAGGGAAGATAAAAAGTGATACTGGTTGGTTGTTTGGTTAATCAGTACTATTGACAGTTTGACAAATCTCTCTTGTCAAATGAGACTGGAACACATTCTTCAAGCATTTTAATTCCCCCCCCTCCCAATCTGCAATAACAATGTAGTTTGCCTCTTGAATTGTAATGCATAATTGACAGATCAGATGAACACAGATGCAACTTCTCTGACATCAAAAACAGTGTTTCTCCCTAAACAAAAAATTCAATTCTGAAGCTGCAAACAGCACTGGCACTATTTTCCCTGATAAAATATGTAGCACTAGAGTGAAATCTTCACTATCATGGCAGCTGGTGAACATGTAACATTCTGTTCCAAGTTTTTCATATGAAATACACATTTGCATTAAAGTATAAAGCCGAAAAATAGGACTAACCTGAGAGTCTGGCTCACCCAAGATAATTAAGATTCATGCCATTCAGCATATGCATTTGAAATGCAGAGCATTTTCTCATGGCTACGCTTTGATAATCTTCTAACATTAAAATTCAACAAAGTAAATTGAGAACAATAACAATAGTAGCATTTCACAGTTCAATTAGGCATCTATTTATCTGTTTAATTTGTCTACCTATCTGCTGAAATATTTTAGCCGATACCATGACCTACAGGGTTTAGTGTTAAAAATAATCAGAATCTAAATTTAGAAAGTAAATTCCCACTAAAGCGAGTAACTAGTCTGGATCCTCAACTCTAGTCTACTCCCAATACCATCCACTTTTGGGTTGGCTTTCTCTCAGGGCCATTTCAGGAGCCTCTTTAACCCTTGATATCCTCTCTCACCAGGACTAGAATATAAACTCCCTCTTGAAGCTACTCTGCTAATCAGAGACAGACTATTGAGAGCTTCTCCTCTATCCCTGCTGGCCACTTCTATGAAGTGCTTCCTGCTCCTCATCCCCCAGCTGGGAGTCATCCTTCATTAGGTCTGGCCCACTCTCCAGGTAAATTAATTGGCTCTCAGGCCCACATTAATCATCTCAACATCTATGTGGGGTAAATACTCCATCACAAGGATATTTATCCTGAGTTCTGTCTCAGGACTCTTGTGGGCCCCTAAATCTGCAGTGTTTCACAGGGTGTCTCGTGGCATCTCTCTTGCTCATGGTCTATCCTGGAAATTATTTTGAGTAGCCTTGCAGGATCCCTTACTGAATGTGCCTATGTGTCTCATGTATGAGAAAATATAATGATTTGGAAGGGAGAGGAAGGGGAGAACTGATTATGTAGTGAGAGGAAGAGCGAAATGGAGAAGTATTTCCCATATAGCGCATTCATAGTGATAAAAGCAGCCATATGACAGGAAGTTCTTTTGATCTTATTTAGACTCCCAGATAAAAAATATGTTGAACAGGAGTTAAGGTTAAATAAATATAGAACCTAGAAATGTAGGGCTGGAAGACACCTCAAGAGGTTATCTAGCCCAAGGCTGAGTTAGCATTAAATATACCTAGGCCATCCCTGACAGGTGTTTGTCTGTTTGTCTCAGAACCTCCAGTAATGGGGGATTTCACAACCTCCCTTGGTAACTTATTCCAGTAATTAATTAGCTTTACAAGTGGAAAGTTTTTCCTGACATCTAACCTAAATCTCCCTGGCTGAAAAGAAGCTGATTCCCTTTTTCTCTCCCCTGGATGGACACGGAGAACAACTGATCATCATCCTCTTTATAAAAACCTTTTAAATATTTGAAGTGTCTTATACCTTCCTTAAGCTTCTCTTCTCTAAACCAAACATATCCTGTTCTTTCAACATTTCAGTATTCAGCATAGATGGTGCTTTCTATGTCTCTTATTTTGTTGCTCTCCTCTGGATTCTCTCCAATTTACATAAGAACATAAGAATGGCCATACTGGGTCAGACCAAAGGTCCATCTAGCCCAGTATCCTGTCTACCAACAGTGGCCAATGCCAGGTGCCCCAGAGGGAGTGAACCCAACAGACAATGATCAAGTGATCTCTCTCCTGCCATCCATCTCCACCCTCTGACAAACAGAGGCTAGGAACACCATTCCTTACCCATCCTGGCTAATAGCCATTAATGGACTTAACCTCCATGAATTTATCCAGTTCTCTTTTAAACACTGTTATAGTCCTAGCCTTCACAACCTCCTCAGTTAAGGAGTTCCACAAGTTGACTGTGCGCTGCGTGAAGAAGAACTTCCTTTTATTTGTTTTAAACCTGCTGCCCATTCATTTATTTGGTGGTCCCTAGTTCTTGTATCATGGGAACAAGTAAATAACTTTCCCTTATTTACTTTCTCTACATCACTCAAGATTTTATATACCTCTATCATATCCCCTCTTTAGTCTCCTCTTTTCAAAGCTGAAAACTCCTAGCCTCTTTAATCTCTCCAAACCCCTAATCATTTTAGTTGCCCTTCTCTGAACCTTTTCTAATGCCAGTATATCTTTATTGAGATGAGGAGACCACATCTGTACGCAGTATTCAAGATGTGGGTGTACCATGGATTTATATAAGGGCAATAAGATACTCTCCATCTTATTTTCTATCCCCTTCTTAATGATTCCTAACATCCTGTTTGCGTTTTTGACTGCTGCTGCACACTGCGTGGACGTCTTCAGAGAACTATCCACGATGACTCCAAGATCTTTTTCCTGATTCGTTGTAGCTAAATTAGCCCCCATCATATTGTATGTATAGTTGGGGTTATTTCTTCCAATGTGCATTACTTTACGTTTATCCACATTAAATTTCATTTGCCATTTTGTTGCCCAATCACTGAATTTTGTGAGATCTTTTTGAAGTTCTTCACAGTCTGCTTTGGTCTTAACCAGTGATGAGCTCCCAAAATCCTAATAACAGGTTCTCTACCGGGTCCTCGATGGCACTTCAGCGATGGGGGGGTCTTCACTCACTCCAGGTTTTCGGCAGCATTTCGGTGGCGGGTCCTTCACCCGGAGCGAGTGAAGACTGCCCCCCCGCCACCAAAGACCCGGTAGGGAACCGTGCGGTGAGTACAAGCCCCACGTGCCTGTCTCCCCCACATCTGACCCCAACCCAACCCACGTCCTGCCCCTGACTGCCCCCCTCAGAACTCACAACCCATCAACACCCCCCACCACTCCTTGTCTCCTCACCACCCCTTCCCGAGACCAGAGGTGAAAGTAAGTCCAGTGACTTACCGGTATGCTGGGGCCAGCTCTGGTCCCTGGAAGGGGCATGGCTGAGGGAGTCAGAGCCAGCTCCAGCCCACCCTGTAAGGTAAGTGCCCCCCCACCAGGGTAGCAGCAGCAGCCCGGGGCTCCGGGGGCTATTTAAAAGGCTCAGGGCTTCCCTGCTTCTACTGACCTGGCCCTGTAAATAGCTGTGGGAGCCCTGGGGAAGAAGCGGGGCTCCCACGGCTATTTAAAGGACCAGTGCAGCAGAGGCAGCTGGAGCCCCGGGCCCTTTAAATAGCCCCTGGAGCCCCCCGCTACTCCTGGGCTCTGGGGGCTATATAAAGGGCCCGGGGCTCCCCTGCTTCTACTGCGCCAGCCCTTTAAAAAGCCACGGGAGCCCACCCCGTACCCAACTTGCCCTGATCCCGGTCCCCTGACTGCCTCGACCCCATCAACCACAACCCCAAAAGACCCCCGGAACTACCACGCCTACCCAACCCCCCCATACCCAGTCCCCTGACTGCCCCCCCGAACCTCCACCCTCTCCAACAGCTCCCTGCCCCTTATCCATCCCATCCTCGCAGCCCCAGCCCAGCCCCCTTACCATGCTGCTGGTCTTAATTATCTTCAGCAGTTTAGTATCATCTGCAAACTTTGCCATCTCACTTTTTACCCCTTTCTCCAGATCATTTATGAATAAGTTGAATAGGACTGGTCTGAGGACTGATCCTTGGGGGACATCACTTGCTACCCCTCTCCATTCTGAGAATTTACCATTTATCCCTTCCCTTTGTTCCCTGTCTTTTAACCAGTTCTCAATCCATGAAGGACCATCCCTCTTATCTCATGACAACTTAATTTATGTAAGAGCTTTTGGTGACGGACCTTGTCAAGGGCTTTCTGGAAATCTAAGTACACTATGTCCACTGGATCCCCCTTGTCACATGTTTGTTGACCCCTTCAAAGTACTCTAATAGATTAGTAAGACACGATTTCCCTTTACAGAAACCATGTTGACTTTTGCCCAAGAATTTATGTTCTTCTATGTGTCTGACAATTTTATTCTTTACTATTGTTTCAACTGATTTGCCCGGTACTGACATTAGACTTACCGGTCTGTAATTGCCGGGATCACCTCTAGAGCCCTCTTTAAATATTGGCGTTACATTCGCTATCTTCCAGTCATTGGGTACAGAAGTCGATTTAAAGGACATATTACAAACCATAGTTAATAGTTCTGCAGCTTCACATTTGAGTTCTTTCAGAACTCTTGGGTGAATGCCATCTGGTTCCGCTGACTTGTTACTGTTAAGTTTATCAATTAATTCCAAAATCTCCTCTAGTGACACCTCAATCTGTGACAATTCCTCCGATTTATCACCTACAAAAGCCGGCTCAGGTTTGGGAATCTCCCTAACATCCTCAGCCATGAAGACGGAAGCAAAGAATCCATTTAGTTTCTCTGCAATGACTTTATCATCTTTAAGCACTCCTTTTGTATCTCGATTGTCCAGGGCCCCCACTCATTGTTTGGCAGACTTCCTGCTTCTGATGTACTTAAAAAACATTTTGTTATTATCTTTTGAGTTTTTGGCTAGCTGTTCTTCAAACTCCTCTTTGGCTTTTCTTATTACATTTTTACACTTAATTTGGCACTGTTTATGCTCCTTTCTATTTACCTCACTAGGATTTGACTTCCACTCTTTAAAAGATGCCTTTTTAACTCCCACTGCTTCTTTTACATGGTTGTTAAGCCACGGTGGCTCTTTTTTAGTTCTTTTACTGTGTTTTTTAAATTTGGGGTATACATTTATGTTGGGCATCTATTATGTTGTCTTTGATAAGTGTCCATGCAGCTTGCAGGGATTTCACTTTAGTCACTGTACCCTTTAATTTCTGTTTAACTAACCCCCTCATTTTAGCATAGTTCCCCTTTCTGAAATTAAATGCCACAGTGTTGGGCTGTTGAGGTGTTCTTCCCACCACAGGGATGTTAAATGTTATTATATAATGGTCACTATTTCCAAGCAGTCCTGTTATAGTTATCTCTTGTACCAGCTCCTGTGCTTCACTCAGGACTAAATCGAGAATTGCCTCTCCCCTTGTGGGTTTCTGTACCAGTTGCTCCAAGAAGTAGTCATTTAAAGTATCGAGAAATTTCGTCTCTGCATTTCGTCCTGAGGTGACATGTTCCCAGTCAATATGGGGATAACTGAAATCCCCCAATATTATTGAGTTCTTAATTTTGATAGCCTCTCTAATTTCCCTCAAGATTTCATCGTCACTATTACTGTCTTGGTTAGGCGGTCGATAATAGATCCCTAACGTTATATTCTTATTAGAGCTTTGAATTACTATCCATAGAGATTCTATGTAACATGTGGTTTCACTTAAGATTTTTACTTCTTTTGATTCTACATTTTCTTTCACATATATTGCCACTCCTCCACCCCCCACGACCTGTTCTGTCCTTCCGATATATTTTGTACCCCGGAATGATTGTGTCCCATTGATTGTCCTCAGTCCACCAGGTTTCTGTGATGCCTATTATATCCTCCTTTATCATGAGGCACTCTAGTTCACCCATCTTTTTATTTAGACTTCTAGCATTTATATACAAGCACTTTAAAAATTTGTCACTGTTTATTTGTCTGCTCTTTTCTGATGTGTCTGATTCTTTTTTATGTGAATGTTTCTCATCTGATCTGGCCCCTAGATTATCCTCTTCTATCCTCTCCTCCTGACTAAAACTTAGAGAATCTCTATACTGTAAGAGAAGTCTCTGTCCAATCCTCTGCAGCAGTCTGTTTTTCCTCCTCTCTCAGTTTAAAAACTGCTCTGCAACCTTTTTAATATTAAGTGCCAGCAGACTGGTTCTACTTTGGTTTAGGTGGAGCGCATCTCTCCTGTATAGGCTCCCCCATCCCAAAAGTTTCCCCAGTTCCTAATGAATCTAAACTCCTCCTCTCTACACCATCATCTTATCCATTCATTTATCTATATGTTTCTTAAAATGTGGTGCCCCAAATTGGATACAGTACTCTAGCTGAGGCCTCACCAGTGCTGAGAAGACAGGAACAATTACCTCTCATGTTTTACATACAGCACTGCTGTTAATATATCCCAGAATGACATTTGCCTTTTTCACAGCAGCATCACACTGTTAACTTGTGTTCAATTTGTGATCCACTATAATCCCCAGATCCTTTTCAGCCCAGTATTACTGCCCAGCCAGTTATTCCCCATTTAGTATTTGTGTATTTGTTTTCCTTCCTAAATGCAGTACTCCCTCTCACATGGTGTCATCCATAAATTTTATAAGTGTTATCACTTCTCAGCCAACAGATTTTATGTCAGTCAGTCCCAAACCATTCATACGATTTAACATTAGGAGTGGATAGCAAAAGTCCCCTAATTGCACATTAAAAGATGAACCATCTGAGATTACTCTTCAGCATACAAAAATGTTCACTGTCAGCCCCATTTGCATTAACAGAGACTAATATACTATTAAAGTCAAGAATCGACTAAAATGTTACCTACATTTTAAAGATTTTTGAGGCTTGAAAACATTTGACAATGAAGTAAAATACTGTAATTTCAAAGTTTTTGTGAACCAAATGAAACAAAGTAGAGCTAGAAATCTTATGTTCTGCTGGGGTTTCCAAGAGTGATTTCTCAGTCCATCATTCAGATAATCATCGAAACAGTAAGATGTTTTATCCAAACAAAACCTCTGAAGTTTTTAAGGTTCAGCCATCACTACTCAAGCAATCACTTGTTTACCTGGTTATTTGTATGCTTTCCCAGTCTTTCTTTTAAAAATCTTTTCCACAGGTCTCAAAGGCCACAATTATAGGGCAAAGATTTGCTTGTCCACCTGGACAAAAAAACCTCTTTTGTGGGCCTCCCACAGAACACTAGGGAGGCAGCCCTGGCATGGTAGAAGATAGTTAAGTAGGGTGGTAGAGAATGTCTCTGAAAAGTACATTTATTCAGGGTACATGAGTTCATGTTATCCACGGTGTATCAAAAAACTAAAGAAAACATTCAGCAAATCATTAAGGCCCCACTTGTGCCTGGGAATAAGGTGGGGGCAAGTGAAATGATTCCCTCCTCGAAATTGCATCCTAATCCCATTACATGATTCTGACAGTGCTGCAGTGCTTGCTCCTGTCTAGTAATGTTAGTCACCTCAAAAGCAGTGGCAGAGTGGTGGGGAAGAGTGCACCCTTTCCCAAAACATACACTATATCCTCTTCAGTGATGTAGCAGTGGGTACACTCCCCTACACTCATCTGGTTGCTCCTAGAGTCAATGTGCCTGCCTGAACCACAGTGCTTCCCATAGCTCCTGCTGGGGTTGGCAGATCCACAATGTGGACAATGATATAAAGGTACAACTGAGTAAGGGTTGTCAGGCATTGGATTTTTGATTGGAATGCCCAGTCAAAAAGGGACCCTGGCGACTCTGGTCAGCACCACTAACTGGGCCATTACAAGTCTGATCAGTGGCGCAGTGGGGCTAAGGCAGGTTCCCTGCCTGCCCTGGTTCCGCACAGCTCCTGGAAGCGGCTGGCATTTCCCTATGGACCCTAGGCACAGGGGTGGCCCAGGAGGCTCTGCACACTGCCCCTGCCCTGAGTGCCGGCTCTGCAGCTCCCATTGGCTAGGAACTGGGAGCAATGGAAGCTGTGGAGGCGGTGCCTGTGGACAAGAGCAGCGTGCAGAGCCCCCAGCTCACCTCTGTGCCTAGGGGCTGCAGGGACATACTGTCCACTTCCAGGAGACACCAGAGGTATCACCCGGAGCCAGCACCTGGAATACCCCCTTCAGCATCCCAAACCCCCGCCCCAGCCCAGTGAAAATGAGCAAGTGAGTGAGGGTGGGGGAGGGCAAGCAACAGAGGGAGGAGGGATGGAGTGAGCAGGGGTGTGTGGAGAAGGGGTGGGGCAGGGCCACAGGGAATGGTATTGCAGGGGTCGGGCAAGGGTATTCTGTTTTCTGCAATCAGAAAGTTGGCAACCCTAAAATGAGTCCTAACTGTGGAGTCACCATGCCAGCCTCTCTAAGCAGGGAGACTTAACTAGCTGATATATTAGCAGTCTATTCACAACATAGCTGAGTACAGGGCTAATCAGGTCAACTAGAGCTCAAGGAGCTAGAGTTTTAATTGTAGAATCTTCTGTCCGCATATTCCCAGTGTGGGAAACCAGTGGGAGAACAGTTCACCAAAGTGTTGAGGTTTAGTTCTTAATGGAACAAGGCTCTGCCCATCCATTTTCATTCTTAAAGGCAATATCCTTATGTGGGGAGGGATAGCTCAGTGGTTTGAGCATTGGCCTGCTAAACCCAGGGTTGTGAGCTCAATCTTTGAGGTGACCATTTAGGGATCTGGGGCAAAAATCTGTGTGGGGATTGGTCTTGCTTTGAGCAGGGGGTTGGACTAGATGGCCTCCTGAGGCCCCTTCCAACCCTGGCATTCTATGAGCCACCCAGGTACTTCAGCACTTGAAATACCTTCAGTATCTAGGGACTTGGATTTAAGTAAGGACCCAGAAGTAAGTGGTAATCTGAATCTCAAATCTTTGAAATTAGTCAGGCTTTCTTATGAAGGTTCCCATGCTTCATGATTGGGATTACTCAAGAAATACTTTGGGAACAATCACTGCCATTTTATCTTGATACTTCTGGATCTAGCCACTAAATTTTACTTTTACCTCCTCTCTGCATCCAACTCTATTAATTTGTTTCAGTCACATGGTGTTTCTTGTTATAATCTCTTTTTTATTTCTTTGTACACTGCCCTGCTACCATGACACCCTAATCCTTAACTGGGGTCACTAGGTACTGTTATAGCACAAATAATAAGATAAACCCAGTACCAGAAAGTACAGATGAGCATAGTATTGAAAAATACTGAAAATAAAAAGTTAACTTGTTTTCAATATTTTTTCAATACTATTTTTTCATTCTAAGGAAGAGTTAGAGATGAAGAAAAATGTGCAAATTAATGTACAGAACTGTAGACAGAAACAGCTTAATAGGTGACAAGGAAAAATGCATTTTAAAATTTGACAAGATACAGCTTGCATTTTCCCCCTGAATCCATTGAGCTTTAATGGAATAGCTAGAACTCAATGAAATTGCTAGTTACACTGAGCAAATAATTTGTAACAATCAGGGCCTCCAGGTACATGGAGAACGTAGGAAGAATTTACAGTTTGAAAAGGTAACATTAGTGTCATGGGGAGATAAGATAGTTAACTGGTTTTAACAGCAAAGTGCTACCTTTATAAAGTTCTTCTTGGTTTCATTAATCTACTCTGCAACAGAGAAGAGTTCAAGCAGCAAGGGAGCAGTGTGAAGAATATGCAGCCTATTACTGTCTCTACCAGTGCTGCTGATGCACTGTTGGGTTATCACTTCGCGTCCCTTTAATCTTTTTATGCTCTTTGCATGCCCTATAGCAATTGCTACATTTAATCATATTTAACAGCTTGAATGTTAAAAAGTTAAGTAGTTTTAACTATTGATTTTTACCTTCAACAATATTCAACTTTATTATTCCTATCCCAAACCCACTAGCACGACTGACAGCTTTAGACAGTCTATATATACTGTACCATGATCCTCATCACTCCCACAATCATGTAAAATGTACATCTCTAAAGCTATAGTAGGCAATATCATTAAAATAATCATCTTCCATTGTCACCCTTTTGACATACTGCCTATTTGGTGCTACAGTTACACAGATCTCATCTACTGCAGGGTTTTTTTTCCCCACTATTCATGAGACCTAAGAGAGAATGCTACTGTAATAGCCCTCCAAAATAAGAACTATTGCCTCAGCCTGGCTTGTAGAAGTTAATATTTTTTTGTTTTTATTGAGTTCCGTACCTCACTCTAGAATTTCTTATTCAAACATTCTAGTTTCAGCTTGGATGCTTTCAGAAAATTATTTGCTTTCCCTTGAAATATGGCCCATCCAAATTAATAGAAAATGCTTCTATTTTCATTTCAGTAGTAAACGCGAATAAAATTTACTTTTTCCTACTCTAACTCAAATAACTTTCCTGACTGTCTCTCAGGAAATGTACTTCCAAATTGTTCATGCTGGTGTAATGGACTCTGATAGTGTCTTTGTGACCTTTTAAACACTGTCAAGATGTTTCCAAGTCAACTTGCACAATGTTCTGCTTCAGCAATACAGGTAACATAAGATTTGCCGTATTGCTTAGATCATTGGTCCATCAAGTATGGTATTCAGCTGGTAGCACTGGCCAATACCTGATGCTTCAGCTTCACCTCATTCTAAAGTGCACTTAGCTAATTGTGTAATTCTGCAGATGTGGGATGGGTTGGGAGGCGATCAGCTTACACCTTGAAACATATGAGTTTTGATTACTTTTCCCTTCGCACGCATAGTTACAAGTACTATTTATAATAAAAAGTCTTATAAATTCATCCACAGCTATTGCAAAGGGTGAGGGACAGTTAATTCATCATCAACGCCACTATCAATTTGTTTATAGATTCATAGATTCTAGAGGTCATCAAGTCCAATCCCCTGCCCTCATGGCAGGACCAAATACTGTCTAGACCATCCCTGATAGACATTTATCTAACCTACTCTTAAATATCTCCAGAGATGGCGATTCCACAACCTCCCTAGGCAATTTATTCCAGTGTTTAACCACCCTGACAGTTAGGAAATTTTTCCTAATGTCCAACCTAAACCTCCCTTGCTGCAGTTTAAGCCCATTGCTTCTTGTTCTATCCTTAGAGGCTAAGATGAACAAGTTTTCTCCCTCCTCCTTATGACACCCTTTTAGGTACCTGAAAACTGCTATCATGTCCCCTCTCAGTCTTCTCTTTTCCAAACTAAACAAACCCAATACTTTCAGCCTTCCTTCATAGGTCATGTTCTCTAGACCTTTAATCATTCGTGTTGCTCTTCTCTGGACCCTCTCCAATTTCTCCACATCTTTCTTGAAATGCGGTGCCCAGAACTGGACACAATATTCCAGTTGAGGTCTAACCAGCGCAGAGCAGAGTGGAAGAATGACTTCTCGTGTGTTGCTCACAACACACCTGTTAATGCATCCCAGAATCACGTTTGCTTTTTTGCAACAGCATCACACTGTTGACTCATATTTAGCTTGTGGTCCACTATAACCCCTAGATTCCTTTCTGCTGTACTCCTTCCTTGACAGTCTCTTCCCATTCTGTATGTGTGAAACTGATTGTTCCTTTCTAAGTGGAGCACTTTGCATTTGTCTTTATTAAACTTCATCCTGTTTACCTCAGACCATTTCTCCAGTTTGTCCAGATCATTTTGAATTATGATCATATCCTCCAAAGCAGTTGCAATCCCTTCCAGTTTGGTATCATCTGCAAACTTAAAAAGTGTACTTTCTATGCCAATATCTAAGTCGTTGATGAAGATATTGAACAGAGCCAGTCCCAAAACAGACCCCTGCGGAACCCCACTTGTTATACCTTTCTAGCAGGATTGGGAACCATTAACTACTCTCTGAGTATGATCGATACAGTCAGTTATGCACCCACATTATAGTAGACCCATCTAAGTTGTATTTGCCTAGTTTATTGATAAGAATATCATGCAAGATTGTATCAAATGCCTTACTAAAGTCTAATTACCACATCCACAGCTTCTTCCTTATCTACAAGACTAGTTATCCTATCAAAGAAAGTTATCAGATTTGTTCTTTACAAATCCATGCTGGCTATTCCCTATGACCTTACCACCTTCCAAGAGTTTGCAGATGATTTCCTTAATTACTTGCTCCATTATCTTCCCTGGCACAGAAGTTAAACTAACTGGTCTGTAGTTTCCTGGGTTGTTTTTATTTCCCTTTTTATAGATGGGCACTATATATGCCCTTTTCCAGTCATCTGGAATCTCTCCTGTCTCCCATGATTTTCCAAAGATAATAGTTAGAGGCTCAGATACCTCGTCTATTAGCTCCTTGAGTATTCAAGGATGCATTTCATCAGGCCCTGGTGACTTGCAGGCATCTAACTTTTCTAAGTGATTTTTAACTTGTTCTTTTTTATTTTATCTTCCAAACCTACGTGTGGAGTAAAGGCTTTCTTACTTTTTCTGTCTATGCTAGTTTCACAAATGTCATCACTGGCTAAATTCTAGTCTTAATTATTTGACTATAAATGCAGAGTAACTCCACTGAATTCAGGATTTGGTGACATTTTGTCTTCCTATATAACCTTATGGATGTTAGTGTTGACCTTTACACTGCCTGTGCCTATCTGTACTACACTCTGTGTGTGGCAACTTTCCTCTTCAGTTTTACATTATTAATAAACAGGGCAGTGATTGTATACATAATTATGTTAATTATTCTATAGTTGTTTTACAAATACAAGAAAACAAGGACCCCCATCTTGAAGATTTGACAATCTAGGTGAAGGTCATCACCCATTTTCACTGAAGTAATTCACGCTGGTCTAAATTCTTCCATCTGATTTTAACTACCCTAAGCATTTTTCCAAGACAACGTAACTTCCTAGAGTTAACCCACACAATGTAATAAGATGTAACCAGGTTTCTAATCTGTTGCTACTATTGAGTTTCATGATAAGATTAAAAAAGAAACACAATGCTCAACAGAAACAAATAATTATAGTGTCAGTGAGAAGACGGTAATTACTAGACATCATCTGAACTAGAAGCAGGGAATTGATGTTTGTGCTGTCAGTCCATCTCTAATGCAAATGGCTGGAAGGGTCCCTATAACCACAGAATTCCTCTTTCCCTTAACTGAATTTTAAAAAAAAATATCACTCATGTTGGAACTTTATGGGCATCACACAGTGTGTGAACTGAATGATGCCCTTAGGCACTTTAATGTGATAAGTAGGCATATTCTTTGCATTTGCTGAACTAGTTCTGTTCATATCATATTAAATGTGACCAATTTATTAGCGTAAAACTTCACATCTCTTAAGTGCTTTGTCTTGATTCCCAAATTACTCCTCATCTATATGCTTCCTTTGGGAGATGTCATTCTTTGACATATCTTCCTGAAGCACATGAGTAGACACCTCAGTAAGCAGAGAAATGCATACATGCCACCTACAAATTGATGAGTCTCTCTCATAGCTATCTATTCAATTTAAAATTAGGGGTTTGATTCAAACATTGTGGTCACTAAAAATAGTTTTGATTTTGTTTGCTTCTGTGTCTAATAATGACTGTTCTTAGACTATGGATTATATTTCTACTACAGCAATTAAAAAAAAACCCTGACAGCTGGGGGAAGAAAGGACATTTTTCTGTTTTCACATTGTTCTGTCTCAGTGGCATATTTTTTCAAATAAAGAAAGGAGTCTTAAGAGCTTTTATTAAAACAACTCTTTCTATAGAAAGAATAACCAATTCATGTTAGAAAGTTAAGAATGTATTTGCATTAAGGGAAAAGACTTTACACCCAGTGCCCATCTGCTTAAGCTTCATGAATTTTGAATTACAATGGAACTTCTTTAGAAGTAATTATGGTTACTCTGTGATTACCTATTGATTTTATTATGACTACCACAAGAAAAGTACATACCTAATTAATTTGTCTGACTATATACAATAAATTGTTACCAATGTTAGCATACAGTAGCATCAGAGATGTACAATGAAAATAATCTGTGAATGGAATAGATATTGCTAGACCTCAGTGCTGGCACTGATAAATAACTTTATTGCTTCTTTCTCTTTTTAATATAAATTGAGGGGGCAGTCCCAAGATATCTAGTGACAATTATCCCTTTTCAATTTCATCATTCAGACATCATGCCACTTGAAGAATGTTCCATCCTCTGGGGCATATGAGCTAGTGTTGATTAATCCCAGTATTATATTGATCTTGAACAGCTGGGTATAACAGGATTGCACTGTATACTAAACTTTCAATTGATTTTAAATAGAATCATTTACAAAAAGTAATTCAACACTTGTTTATTCATGAATTTAAATAAGCCATAGGGTTTTTTTTGTTTGTTTTTTTTTTTGCTCTGAAATATAGGATCAAAAGCAGTGTAGAATCAGACTTGGACACAAATGTGCAGAGTGTTTTAATGGAGATGTTGGGAATTGGGATTATTTGATGAGTGATGCACTTTAAAATGTTGAGGACTGGAGTCAAAGGAACAATAGATAATGAATGTGCCACAAAAAAACTGCATAGAATAGATATTCAAGAGAAAAAGCACACACATCATGCCAAACTGATGTGTTTATGTGATGGAACAATGCTCCATTAAATATTTAGGACCAGATTCACTAAACTTCTTAACTGACTTGTGCCTATAACAGAAATGCAAGCGTAGGTGTGTACCTATATTTATGTATGCAACAACTACTTTTACAGTAGCACATTGAGTAAATGCTTGTGCTCAAAGTCAGAAGATGGACATAATTGCATTAAACTTCATGATAAGCAGAGTGAAGCTTCACAGTAAAAGGAGCAAGTCCTTTGAAAAGCACCGAAGAAATGCAGGATGCCCACTCTATTTTACTTATAGGTCAGTTTTGTATATCCTACACAGCTTTTACTTATTGACATTAGTGAGAATTTTGGCTGAACAAAAGACTTAACGATTTGGCTTTGTAAATAGAATTTGACTATAGATGAATAATCAGGTTCCATAGTATTAAAGCTTAATATAAAGCCTACTGAACCAATGGGAGTCTTTTCATTTACTTCACCAAAGGCATGATCCAATACTTAATGTAGAAAAATTCTACCTCAGAAAGCTGTTTCAACTCTCTTTGCTTTGTAGTGTGGCTGGTTGAAAGTTTTATTTCAAAATTTTAAAAGGTATTATTTTTTTTAAAACATGTCTGCTTTCCATGGAAGATGAGTGTTCATTGTAAAATAGTTTAGCTAATAAAACAAACACTTTCCGTTTTTGGCCAAAATTAATAGTTTTGAGAAAGTCAATATTTTCCAAGGGGAGGGTGTGTATGAGTATGTGTGCACGTGCATTTGTGTATGTGTGAGTGTGTGTATTTTTATATATAATATATAAAATATATTTTATATATAAATTTGGAGATAGGTAGGTAGATAGAAAGAAAATTGGACATTATATATATATGTCCAATTTTCTAACCAGTTCTACTTTTTAGCCTCTCCCCGCCCCAAATGTAGCAAAGAACATTCTACATTGATGACTAGGGACTACTTGCCAAATTTGAAGTTTTATATCCAATCTGGTTTGATGATCCAAGTGCACAAAATCCCACAAACATTTCTTAAAGCATGATTAGCATGTTTCCCATGCTTGAGAACCCAAAAATGACTGAATACTTTTCCCCAAAAAACTTCACAAGATAAATTCTCCAAGTATAAGATGTTTCAGCCAGGAAGCAAATGGCTTAGGAGAAAAATGTCATCTTAACTATTACTGTAGTGCCATTCTAGTGACACAAAACTACAATGTGCATTATGAATGTCAATACTATTTTTGCTATTATATAAACATCTTGTTATATTGTGAGATCCAAGTATGTAAGAGAAACAACAAGTATGTAAGGGAAACAACACACTGTAATCCCTCAAAATCTCTTACTCCAAGACACTTTAATATTGGACAAGTTTCATATGATTCCATACTCGTATAAGAATGGCTGATTTAGAAAATTCCAAATCCAGTACTCTATGCAGTTACCACCTTATCCACAGACTTTTATACTACTATAAGCACTATTAGACATACTTAGCCTTCAGTGAAAGAACATACATAGCCTTTTGGAAAGAATGTGCTTATTATTTGCTGCTCAATTGTTCATTCACAGATGCAGCAAATAATAAGAAGCACATTCTTTCAAAAACTGAACTGAGTCATTTGTGCATCCATATTTAAGATTATGGAAGGTGTGACAGGGTCCTCTTACCCCACACTAGCCCAGACAGGGTTAAACCCCAGGTATTGACAGCGGAAGTTCCGCCCCCCTGGCAAGACTAGGCATGCTCCAAGTGTTCTAGTAGTATAAAGGGAGGGAGAACAGCTCATTCTGGGTGAGAGGCTGCAGGGGAAGGACCTGCCTGGGAAGCTCCTGTAGAGGGCCAGCCACAGCCTCTGACTGTGGCAGGAACTGAAGCCATCCACGACCCGCCTGCACCCTGGTGACTGGAGGAAACCCTGGAGACGACCGGCCCCGCCAAACACAGAGGACCCAATGTCTCATGGGAAACCCTGACACAGACTTTGGTAGGAAGTGACCCAGGGAGGGTGATGGAGCAGTACTTCTCACCAGGGGAAACTCAGCATGTTTTGGTAGGACTCCCCTGCTGAGTCAGTGGCAAACCGCTACACCACTGTTAGGGCCCTGGGTCGGGGCCCGGTGGAGTTGGGTGGGCCTGGGCCCCTCTACTGGGGCTGCCACACCCCATAAGGGGTGCTCCAATGCTATAGACTCTGGCCAAAGGGCTGCTTAATGGACTCCAGCTGTTAGGCCCCACAACCCTGCACCAAAGGGTGGCGCCATAGACTCTGGCCGCTATGCCATGCTGCCTTGCACTGAAGGGCTTTACGGACCATGACCGATAGCCCACGCTGCCCTGACCCTAGTGGTGTGGACCATCACAGAAGGTAAGGATCATATCTGTATAAGATTTGGTGGACATGTTTGGGATAAAACATCAAAAAAACTATTATAGAAACCTAAATCCTGGGCAGTGATAACATTGATCTTTTTATCATGACACATGCTGCACAAAATAATCAGGCCTGTGAATAGTAGTATCTATGTGCTGAGTTCAGGAATGGTGCTTGAAATCCTACCTATTAAACAGGAGCAATAACAGCATGGAGTTTCTCCTATAAGCTTCCACTGAAGGAGAGATGAGATCTACCTCCATATGCCTCAGTGAGGACTCATTTTTAGGCCTGGATAAAAACTTGTTGTGGACATGGTCCTCTCAGAAGCTACCAATTGTGTCTTCTGTTCACATGGAGTTCCTAGCTAGAGAGAGGTAGTTCATGGCAGAGTAGAAGAGCTCTGAAAATAACAAAGCAAACACATTAATTTCATTTTTAATACCACTTCATGCAGTAAATGTGGCATATAAAGAGTTTTCTTTAGTGTGATTTGCTTCCTTTCCTTCACTTAACTAAATAATAATGATGGATAAGTCAGGTTCTTGTGGCTTTGACCTCTATAACATCTTGCCAGTCCTCAGGGGGCAATGATGTTCATCCAAATACACTAGTGGTTTATCACATATTAGCCTCTACCTCTTCCTGTAAAGAAAATTATGTTTGAAGACAATCTGTTTAATATAGGTGTTGGTAATAGAAGATCTTGTAATTATATATGGGCAGTATGACAACATGACACGAGATTTATGTAGACATCTAAAACACACTTATAAACTTGCCATATGTCCTTTCGATTACTGTTCTGATGACTCTTTGAGCTTCGTTAGAATTTATCTCCCAGTGAGTTCAAGAACATGAAACAGGAATCACAAGCAAAATTTGCTAAGGATAACAGCCGTCTCATGAAATACATAGATTTTAGGGACACAGTAGCTTCTTTGGGGTAATAAACTACCAGTTTTATGAAAATACTTACATGGTAAGTATGTAACCATTAATGAGCTATTTTATTTGCCCAATAGCTCAGTGACTTAGATATAAGAGTTTAAAATGCATTTTCTAGCATATGCTGGCTGAGAAGTTGAGTCATGACCTGATCCAGTGTGCTTTTTTACTATATCTGTGATATTGTAATTTGTACCTTCAATCTTTATCAAATACTTTTTAGTTATAGCAGTTATGGATGGGAATATATGCAAAAACTTTCAAAACTGCAAGTCTCACAGAACGGCCAGTAACAGTTTACAGGTATAAGAGAACAAATATCCAATAGATGTTTAGGCATGAGAGGGTACCCCAGGCACAGTCCCATGTTTTTGCTTTTGTATTTTTGCTTGGAGTATCTTAACATTATATTTTGAAAATTTTCCAGGAGACAAGAGCAGCTCTGCTTTAAAGGAGGGGAAAACCCAGCACCACATCCATCAGTTCCAAAGCCACAAAAAGGGGCTAAAATCTTTGTTTTAAGTACCACCACAGATTATTTCATGTGAGTCTGTAATGCCATCTAAGGCCTCTGCTGCTGATCTTGAGATATGTTGACCATAATTACAGTTAGTTCTGAACTATTTTGCTTCTGTGTGCAATGTATACAAGTGCTAAATATGTGATCATTGCAATGTGTTCTAGCCTCTTATATGGGATTAAGATGCTGAATTATTATTGGGTTGTGTTTTTTTTTTTTTTGCTAATGGAGTTAAAACAAATGGGATAACATTATCTAGCCACCACAGATTAAATAGAAGGTTTTGCCACATTTGCATTCCTCAGGCTATCTGCCAGCAAATGAGTAGGGTGAACAGATGTCCTGACATTATAGGGACAGTCCCGATCTTTGGGTCTTTTTTCTTATATAGGTTCCTATTACCCTCCCGCCCCCATCCTGATTTTTCACACTTGCTGTCTGGTCACCCTACAAAAGAGAGAAGAAAAAAACCATAGTCGTATAGAGAAGTTATGCATACAAATCTCATTATTTCTATTTAGCAGCTACTAAACATATTCTTGCACTGTGTGAAATGATTATGCCCATGGCCATGAACTCTTTTAGTTCTAAACTCTAATTTGAGACTTTTCAATAGCCTCTGAAAACTGAAAAAAAATTGCATATTGATCTTTCAAAGGGAATATCATGATTTAGATTTGTTATACTATGCAACTGCCAACAGACTGATAAAAAAATCTTTCAGTATTTTTCTAACCCCACACTGGATCTCAGATGTGAGCTGCAAGCAATTTTTGATGGTAATATTTTGCTGAAGGCCTTTAGAGGTGCAGCTGCTGTGTATTTGGCAATGCCATCAGGAAGGCTCAGGTTGAGATTCGGAGGTCCTGGTAATACAAACTGTATATAAAACTTCATTTTTCAAGGGAATCACTGACAGCAGCTCATTGTTAGCTTTAAATATTTAATCTAATAAAATCATGAGCCAAAGCAAGTGGTATGTACACTTGTTACTTTTGGGAAATTGTTGCATGGTTTATTGTGTATGGAGGCAGAAACAGGCATTTTGTAAAGTCTTGAAACTTGAAATGAAACCAAAGGTCTTAACAGATTTCTAGATTGAAATTTTCATAATCTGGTTAACATTTTCATATAAAACATTTAGCTCAATCTGATGCCAAGTGTGGAGAAAGTTATGTGTATTAATTTGTATAAATATCACACACCAAGTTACTTGTGTGATATCCTGCTTGACTGCATAGAATTAAATCCAAGGAGGATTTAGATGGAAACAAACAGGAAACAAATCAATGACAGAGATAAAGTCCTTAAGGGAAACAATGGGGGGGGAGCAATTAATTGGGGAATGCCCCTGGCTCTAACCAGGCTATTAAGGTTTTTTCTTTCAAGAGCTAAGCCTAAAATAAAAGGGATATTACACTATTTAAGGACACCAGGCCTAGGCAGGAAGGGGGTGGGTGATCAATAGCTGTTAGAAAGTGGGGGAGACATTGACACTGACACATAGGAGTCAGAGACTGCAGGAGAGCCATCTGCTTCTCCCAACCCAGATATGCTGGTGACTGGGCTATATGATATTTTTAAGTCAGCAGGTCCCGATAACGTATATCCAAGATATTTAAAATAGCTGGCTGAGGAAATCACTGGAACATTAATATTGATTTTTCAATAAATCTTGGAACCCGGGGGGGAGTTCCAGAAGACTGGAAAAAAGTTAATGTTGTTCAAATTTTTAGAAAGGGTTATTATAATCTAGACAATCTGACATCAATCCCAGGCAAGATAGTGGAGCAGCTCATATAGGGCTAGACAAATAAAGGGGTGGGAAAATATAATTAATTCCAATCAACATGTATTTATGGAAAATCCATTCTGTCATACTAATGCTATCTATTTTTGATGAGATTACAAGTTTGGTTGATAAAGGTAATAGTATTGATGTAATACTAGGATTTCTGTAAGGGGTTTGATTTGGTACCGCACAACATTTTAGTCAAAAAACTAGAGAGAGATAAAATTAACATGACACACATTAAATGGATTAAATGTTGGCTAACTGAACAGTCTCAAAATGTAATTATAACTGGTATGTTTCTAGTGGGGTAATGCAGGGATCTGTTCTTGGCCCTGTGCTATTTAATATTTTTATCAATGATCTGGAAGAAACTATAAAATGATCAGTGATACAGTTTGCAGATGACACAAAAATTGGGGGAGTTATAAATAATGAAGAAGACAGGTCACTGATACAGAACTATCTGGACTGCTTGGTAAACTGACTCAGACTTTATGGCCAGAAGGGCTAGTTAGAAGCATCTAGTCTCATCTCCTACACATTTCAGGCCACAGAACCTCACCCACCTACTCCTGTAATAGACTCATAACCTCAGTTTCACCTATTTTACCATTAGGGCCAATACCAATAACACTATCTTTCCTCCTGATGTCCATTCTTCTACCCTCTGTTGTTCCTTTTTCCATTGCCTTATTCTTTCTTACTTGATTTTCTCTTGTTCATTAGTAGAATCAGGCATGGAGATTACATGAGCATCTCCTAACAATCTCTCCTGAATTCCTAATTTGAAGCTCCTTTAATCAGTTGTGCCAACTTCTTCCCTATTCAGGGTGGAGGCCATCCCATAAGAACAGTCCCCTCTCTGAGAATGCTTCCCAGTGGTCAAACATCCCAAAGTCCTCTTTATAGCACAATTGCCTGATCCATCTGTTGATCATCATAATCTAGCAGTATCATTTGTTCCCACATGAAGGACAATCAGTGGATTCTTTCCTGCTCCCGTTAGGATCTTCTACAGCCTCAGGTCCACCTCCCGTATCTGAGCTCCCAACAGAAAGCACACCTTTCTGTTCTTCAGATCAGTTTTGGTGACATGTCTGTCTGTTCTTTTTAGTGGGGAGCACCCAGTCACATAGACCTACCTCTTCCTGGTGTTGGTGCAATTCTTTGGCATCTCTGCTTCTATAATTTCTGTCTGTGAGTCCTCCTGTCTTTTGTTCAGACTGGCTATCTTCTGGGTGCAAGCAAACAAACATTTAAACATCTAAATGTAAATGTATAAATCTAGGAACAAAGTATGTAAGCCATACTTACAGGAAGGGGCTCTTTTTCCTGAGAAGCAGTGACTCTGAAAAATATTTGGGGGTCATGGTGGATAATCATCGGAATATGAACTCCCAGTGTGTCACTGTGGACAAAAGGGTTAATGTGATCCTTGGATTCATAAATAGGGGAATCTCAAGTAGGAGTTGAGAGGTTATTTTACTTAAGTGTTTGGAACTTGTGTTGAATTCTGTGTCAAATATTCAAGAACAATGTTGAAAAATTGGAGAGGGTTCAGAGAAGAACCCTGAGAATATTAAAAGAGTAGAAAATATGCCTTATAGTGACAGGCTCAGAGCTCAATCTATTTAGCTTAACAAAGAGAAGAGTGATTTGATTACAGTCTACAAGTAGCTACATGGGGAACAAATATTTAATAATAGGATCATCAGTCTAGCAGAGAAAGGTATAACAGGATCCAATGGCTGGTAGTTAAAGCTAGATAAATTCAAATATTGGAAATAAGGAATACATTTTTAATAGTGAGGGTAATTTGCCACTGGAACAATTTAGCAGTGATCATGGTGGATTCTCCATCACTGACAATTTTTAAATTAAGATAGCAAAACATCCTAAAAGATATGTACTAGGAATTATTTTGTGGAAATGTATGTCCTGTGTTATACAGGAGGTTTACTAGATGATCACGATGGTCCCTTCTGGCCTTCAAATCTATGAATCTATGAATGCAATTTACCAAAGCTTGCAAGAAAAGATTAAGGGTTAAGTAAGTCGAAATATGCATATAGGCCTTTATTGTTTTAACCCTTGTCTCTGATTGCTATGCACTTTTGTGTGAATGAATAAATAATGCCTTGTTTTGAAGAAGCGGGTTTTGAATCACATAAATCAGCTGCTGTCACAGACTCCCAGAGGAAAATGGCTTACAAGTGGCAAACACATTTGGGCTTGTTGGGTTAACACTGTTGAATAAGGGGTGCAGCCCAGAGATCCAGTCCCAGAATGATAGGTCTGTGTGGTCCCACCCCAAGAGGGATAAAGGTAGTAGAACCTGTCCCCAAAGAGGGTCAGTTGAGAGAAACTAAAAAGGGTTCTAAAGCACAGCTTTTCCTGTAACCAGGACACCTACTCAATGCAACAGTGCTCTAAATTAGTCCTGTGATCAGAAATTCATAAGGATGTCAACACAAATTTTTGTAACTGAGTTTCTGAAACTAAACATAGTCTTCATAACTTTGGGTCCAATTCTGCCCAGACCAGCATAAGTATGAAAAGGTTTGGGAGAGCTAAACTTTCCTCCTTATTCCCTAGTGCAGGAGTCAATACAAGGGTCTGTTGAAAGCTGGAAGGAATAAAATGATGATTCTACATTGTAATATACAAGATACCAGTTACTTAACAATTTCTATTAATCATGTACTATAACTTGGCAGCACACACCACTCCTGAACTGAGGCTTTGAGAAACCATTTTTCTTCCTTCATCACGTGCTGAGACTAGCTCTTTCCCTGAAATCCAAATTTAGAATCACAAAGAAGGAACGATCCAGCCCAAGTGACAAAGAGAAGTACAGGAAAAATAGAAGTTCAGAGGTAAAGATAACAGATCGGAACAAAAATAAAAGAAAATGATCATGAAAGCCTGGCCCCACTGAAGTAAATGGCAAAACTCCCATTGACTTCAGTGACCCCAGTGACTGGAGAATCGTGGGAACAGAGAAAATGAAGAAAAAAATACCAACTAGACATAAGGAAGACAAGGCTAAGAAAATTTTTTCTCTGATATTCATGTCAGATGTGGAATATGTTTACATTTACATATGGCATAAAGATCAGGTGCACCTTTGAAATGGCTGTCAACACTAAGAGTATCCCCATTGTTTCTGTGAAATATAGGTAAGAATTTTTCTTGTTTCACCTTGACCCCTGAAGTGACTTCATGAATTAGCACTTATTTTATTGTGATTTACAAATATATAGACAATGGAAAGGTTGCAGGAGGTACTTTTAATTAATTCTTCTTTATATTAGGGTCTGCATGCTGTGCAGAGGGCAAAACTTTTGATTCAAAATAGTGTTGATATCATTAACAGTATCTGATTTATTTTAAAAGTGTTACTTTGCCTGCATTCTATCCTAAATATGATTCCTCAAAGTTAGGATGCAGATCAGAATCAGTCAAATGATCATGATTTATTATACCACATCAAAGGCTGCTAAAATCCATAATTCATTGTAATGGTATCACAGTTGAGCCTGATAAAAAATCATTGTGCTGATACTTTGATAATTCAGATGTAATTTATTGGTTCTAAAATATAACAAATTGTAAAATTATTCACAGGGCACTACACTATATCAACAATAAAAAGTCTAATTAAGTATACAAGTCAATGCTCTGAAAATATACATCAGAATTATATACAGTATTTTTGTTATCCTAAGCAATCTTACTTGCAATAAACTTTTAATGTGTTAAATTTTAGTAAGAAATGCCACTGAAAATCTGCCTGGGTCAGCGATATAATCTAGATCACTACACCCTCACCAGCTCCCTTACAAGACTTTGCCTGCCTAGTATGAAATTAATCTGTCATGTTATGGAATCCTAAAGGAAAGCATACCTCATCTCTTAAGCCACATGTGACGCATCTTTGATCTTTTGTACAGTGTATAAAATGTAAAGGTTTGGAAGCATAATTCAGAAAAGATTATTTTAGACTCAGTTCCCCAGAGAAGGAGGAACACTCTCTGTACATGCTGTTCATACACCTCTTTGGAAGTGGGGCTGGTTTATTTTTGTTTGATCATGTGTGATACAGGCAAAAACAGCACACTGGAAAAGGGGATTAAAATGTACCACCTGAGATTATAACATTGCAGAATTCTATTTTATTCTTCTGGAGCAGAAATTAAAATAAATAAATAAAAATCTAAAGTGATGCTTTCAGAGCTAAGCATTAAGAAAGGAAGCCATTTCCTGATGTAAGACAAGAACATCATAAGAGAAGGTAGCTTTTTAAAGAGGAAAATAGCACACATTGGCCCTCCTCCTCCTCCTGAGTCAATAGACCTGTATAGTGGTTAAGGCAAGAGGGGCTCTTATACATGGCATCTCCCTGAAGAGAGGTAAAGCTGAGATCCTGATTACTCAGTCATAAAATCCCTTGAAACTTTCAAAAGGATTGAGGTTCTAGCCCAAATGCCATGGCCTGTTTCCAGCTTGAAAAGTTACATTCTGCCAGCCAATGTTCAATCTCTCTAATCTGCATTTTTCAATTAGGCTCATTATCATGTTATCTGAAACCTTCAGGAAGTGTGTTTCCCCAGGCTGTTTCATTTGGCTACATTAGCCTTTTTCTACTTCTCATCCTATTAAGGTCTAATGCAAAATATGTTCATCTATACCGAAATCCTGATTTCCCAGCAGCAAGGGGTTAATTCCAAACAGAACTGCTTGTAAAAATTTGCTGCACTGACATAATTATTTAAATCAATATATACTGCACTTTGGTTACACATAAGTGCTAAATCAAGACACTTCCCTAAGATGAGCACCTGAAGCATGGATGGAAGCCAAGTGTGCATACTGTGGAAATTTTGTTTTCTTAACCAACCTATTTAAACATACTACCTTATATGAGGGTTCATGGATCCAGTTGTGCGTAGTTCACTATAGCTGCAATTTGAAAATCTGAATTGATCCAAACCTTTGCCTAGTGGTAACTGTGGGGAATCAGCTCTGCCCTTTTACTCCTCTATTATGTCACTCTTTATCCCACTGTTCCCCCAATGTGCCTCCTTGTCTCTGTCCTTCCAATCTCTCCTGGAATCACCCAAGTTTCCACAACACCCCAATATTTAAAAAAGGATTTACTTTAGTTTATAATATTTTACACCACAACTGTGGTCTAAAGTGTTTTTCATTATTTAGGGGAGAAAAAAAGATGGTACACCTCTACCCCGATATAACGCAACCCGATATAACACGAATTCGGCTATAACGCAGTAAAGCAGTGCTCCCGGGGACGGGGCGGGTGGGGGGGGGTGCTGCGCACTCCAGTGGATCAAAGCAAGTTCGATATAATGCGGTTTCACCTATAACACAGTAAGATTTTTTGGCTCCCGAGGACAGTGTTATATCGAGGTAGAGGTGTATCTTGATAAAATGAGAGCAATCTCATACTTGAGTGTGGATTAATAAACAGTTCATTAAATGAAAACTGAGGAGGAGGAAGATACAAGGAAGAAGATAGGAAAAGACAGAAAGGAAAAACAGTGAAACAGGAGGAAAAAATGGAGTGGGGAGAATAGTTTAGCCTGTATGATATGAACTTCCCAAAAATATGATAGTAGAGGGACTTTCATGGAACAAACATGTTGCAGCATCTTCTAGGACTGAGAGAAAAAGAGTAGATTGCAACTTCTGAAGAGAAGCAATTATTTCCTCCTTACTTGAAAGTTGATGCTAAATTTGATTTTCACTAAGACAGGGGAGAATGCAAATCTTTTTAAAATCTCCACAAAATCCTATTGTATAAGGTAAGAATTGTGAGTCAAGACACATTTTTCAGATAGGACTGTATGAGGTGAAGCTGGAAAAAGCAAAGTTTAAAGGGTAGTGATGTAGTTTAGTGCTTCTAAGGCCTGGTCTACACTATAAACTTAGGTCAATGAAAGCCATGTTAAGTCAATATAATACTGTATGTGTCTATGTAACCCACACACCTCCTGGGTATGGTGCTCTGTCCCAACTAGTAGCACTGAAAACACTTAGAGAGAGAGAGAAAGCAATTAATGAGTGTGCTCTACACCCTTAACTAACAACCATGCGGCAGAGGCTAATGCACTAAGCGCCAGAGGTCCCTGGTTCAATCCTGCCTGCCGATGACCAGTGGTCTGTCAGTGTTACATCTACACTTCTTAGTCCCTTCCGCCAACCTAAGTGGCCTATAAAGTCGACTTCTGTAGTCCACCACCGCGAGAGGTGTAACACTTGATTCCACATCCACGGGTTGACATGGGGATAATGTCGGCACCGCGTTGTGTAATTCAAATGAATTAGCCTCCAGGAGGTGTCCCACAGTGTTCTGCTGTGACAGCTCTGGAGAGCACTTTCAACTCCACTGCAGGTCAGCCAGGTACACAGGAAATAGCTGCTCTCCTGTTAAATCCCTTGGAACTTTTGAATTTTAATTTCCTGTTTGATCAGCGTGGAGAGCTCATCAGAACAGCTGATCATGGAGAGTCAAGGCCACAAACGTGCTCCAGCATGGAGTACACAGGAAGTGGTGGATGTTATTGCTGTGTAGGGAGAAGAGTCTGTGCAGGCAGAGCTCTGATCCAGCAGAAGAAATGCTGACATCTATGCCAACATCGCGCGGCGCATGGGGGAGAAGAGATAAACCAGAGACATGCAGCAGTTCCACATGAGAATAAAGGAGCTTCAGCAAGCATACCAGAAGACCAAGGAGGCAAACAGTTGTTCTGGTTCTGCCTCACAGACATGCTGCTTTTATGAGGAGCTGCATGAGATTCTTGGCGGTGACCCCACCGCTACCCCAAAATGCTCTGTGGATACCTCTGAGGAGCCCTGGGAGACTTCGAGCAACAATGAGGGAGGACACTATTGAGGAGGAGGAGAATGTGAGGCTCGCAAGGGGAGGATCCATTCTCTCACACTGACCAAGAACTGTTTTTAACCCTGGAGCCTATACCTTCACAGGACCAGCTGGCAGTGGAGCGTGATTCTGGGATAGGCACCTCTGGTGAGTACACATTTCCAATCAAACTGTCGGGGTTACATGCTATTATTTTTAATGTTTAATCTGAACAAAAAGGTAGGTATAGTGGGTATCAGTGACCACTCCAGCTACACAGAGGGTGCTTTCCAAAAAAGACTCTTTGTGTGTATGGGGATGGCCTGGGAATCCTACAAGGGAGCAGATGCTGCAAGTGTTGGGGTACAGACCTGGTCCTTATGCTGCAATGCTGAGTGCTGTAATGCCAGCAGAGTTAAACTGGAGTGGTGTGGGAAAGTGTCCTACTGTGATGGATGAAATAAGGCCGATCTTCCCAGAAACCTGAAAAGATTGCAGAGTACTTCCATGAAAGCTTCCTAGAGAGAACCCCAATCATGGCAAAACCATCCACTATGTCCTGCACATTGCCCAGAGTCACTACCCTTCTTAGCAGAAGTCTGTTAATGGCCCTGCTGTGACATTTCCCTGGTGTTATCTGGACTGGTGATCTGCTAAGTCACTCCAGTCCTCAACTCTGTTCCACTGTGAGAACCCCCACCCCCAGGCTGTTCATGAACAGCTTCTAGCATGAAAGCTGCTCCCAGCTACTGCTGCTTGGATTGTACAACTGAATGACATTAGGCAATATCTCCAGTCCCAGACACAACCCTAGGAACCTCCATCTTGCAGTGTCCAGTTATGCCTGCTGAGAAAATTGCAAAGAAATTGATATGTACCAGGCTTGTTAGCCCAAGGGGAGTCTCTGACACACTTCAAACCAAATGCACTGCTTCAGGTAAGCTAAACAAACACATTTATTTACTACAGAAGATAGATTTTAAGTGATTATAAGTCAAAGCACAACAAGTCAGATTTGATCAAATGAAATAAAAGCAAGACATATTCTAAGCTGATCTTAACACTTTCAGTACCCTTAAAAACTTAGATGCTTCTCACCACAGACTGGCTGGTTGCCTTTCAGCCAGGCTCTCCCCTTTGATCAGCACTTCAGTTACTTGGTGGCGGTGTCTGTAATACCTGGCAAATGTCTCTCCTTTTTATCATGTTCTTTCTTCCCTCTTGGCTCCCTTCACAGCCTTAAGGGTCAGGTGAGCATTACCTCATCGTAGTCCCACACTGACCAAGGGATGGGGAGTGACTCATTCGAGAGTCCAACAGATCCTTTGTTACTGCCTAGGACAGTGTTCTTTGTTCCTGTGAGGCTGGGCTGGGCTTGTCCCATACATGCCCTGATGAGGTGTGAACTGCCCCTCTGCTCCTGGAGAGTTTTCCCTGGGCTTGTTTTAAGCTATGAGGACACATTATCAGCTTCATAGCTATATACATTAAATTACAACCTATAACATAACATTACTATAACAATGTTCAGTGCATTATGAGCCTTCCAAAGACACCCAAGATGAATAACTTTACATTGGATACCACACATTGGATGAATATAGTGCTGCAGGGTGTTCTCCCAAGATAGAGAGTGTCACACCTGCAAACTTGTATCACAATAGATCCCATGTAGATTTACCCACTCCAAATGCAGTCTGCTAGATGCAGATGCTATCGCCACTCACTTCTCCACTGGCAGAGCAGCTCTCATTTTAGTATTGCTGCGCTTCAGGGCCGGGGAAAGCTCTTCACACAGTTCCTGGGAAGTGGCTTTATGCATTTGAAAGTTGTGCAGCCACTGTTCATCATCCCATAGCTGCATAAGGATACAGTCCCACCAGTCAGTGCTTGTTTCCCAGGCTCAGAAACGGCACTCAGCCATGTGAAGTTGATGCGTGACTGTTGCCAGCTACTATGAATTGCTCCGCTTTGTCTTCCAGCAGGGCTGCTTGTGTGGTATCACATTGTTCTACATTGTAGTTCTTGTTTCGGCTGTGTAAATACTGCTGGATAAGGTGTGAGGTGTTTGTAAAACTCACAACAACAGTGTACAGCTGAGAGGGGTCCATGCTTATCATGCTATGGTGTTCGCATGGATAACCCAGGCTTATGAAAAAAGGCACAAAAAAGGCTTGGTTTGTTTGCCATTGATTTCAGGGAGGGAGGGAGGTAAGTGCATCATGGGAGGCTAATAACATGTTCCCATAACCACCCGTGCCAAATGTTTTGGTCCCATAAGGCACTGCAAGTCCAGCCCAAAATTCCACTTGGCTACCTTCACTGCAGGATAGCTACCCACAGTGCAGTGTTCCATGCATCGATGCAAGTCCTGCTAGTGAGGATGCACTCTGCCAGCACAATGAGTGTAGTGTGGACGTGCAAGATTTGACTGACTTAAATTGGATGCTCGATGTTGACTTACATAAAGTCAATTTAAGCCATGTCTACACTACAAAGTTAAGTTATAGGTACAGATGTCCATCTGTGTTGAGGCTATCATAGGGCAGGCTGGTTCCAGCATATCTGGGGCCTGCTGAAGTTAACCCATACCCACAATTAAAATTGTGAGAGATTGTGCAAAGTCATGGAAAGATAGTAGTAAGCCTTGAAGGGAATGGAGTTGACGAGGAAGAGTTGCAGATGAACTAACAGGAAATATGAAGCATGCAAGTAGCAGTCTTTAGAAAGAAGCCAAGGGAACATGAACAGTTTCAGTCAGCAGTAGCATTCAGGCTTCAGAAGCTGGGTCCCTGAAGCAAGGGAAGATGCCAAGAAGTATGTCAGCTGCTGAGAGGGAACCCTGGCTCCTCAGCCCAAACAGAAATATTCCCATTTCCCTGCTTTCATGCCTCAGGGAATATAGGGCAGAAATGGTTCATCAAAATCATGTTTGACTAAAACAGACTTTTTCTTTGTCAGGTCTATTATGGAAGTAACAACATTATTGAATCTCTTTACAAACCCATGGTAATGTTTGGTTAGACCAATAGTGGATTGATCTGCTCTTGCAGCATAATCCCTGCATGTTTTATGTGATCTTGCCAGGAGCTAATGAAAATAGCAAATATAGCCACACAAGCTTTCTCAAATGTTTGGAACCTATTCAATATCATCTCAATGTAGATATTAATGTTCTCCATAGTGTAGGTGTCTTGGCATTTAGCTCTGACAGCACTGTGGTGGTGTGCCTCAGTTTTCCTTTTCATACAGCAAATCAGGGTTGTAATGGCTTTTCTGCTGTGAAAAGTTCTAAGATTGTTTACAGGCACAAGCTGAGAAATATCAATACCACAAGGCTTTCTAACAAAGTATGTTTTCATGTAGTGAAACAGCATAACCATAAAGGTTTCTAGCACAAAGGGTGTTCTCATGTACCACTCCTAACATGTTCAAGGGATTTTTCCAAAAGATCATAAGTATTGTACATTTTTACAGTTCTTGATATTAGCAACAAATTTACAAAAAGGGTTAACATGAGCATTAATATCAACATCAAATCTGTCACAAATGGGCATTTACGAGTATCCTTGTCACACCACACCTTCTGGTCAGATTGCTCAATATCCTTTCTGAAGTTTTATACATATTTAGCTTCTAGCTTTTCCTCTAATTCAGGATTTCCTTTTATCTTAGGCTTTTAGTTTAATCACATCTTGGTGTTTTGGTGTTTTAGGGTTAACCTGGGTCATTTGCTGGGTTGGGTCCTTTTTATTTTTCCCTTTCCTGATCTAGCTTGTATAACAGAATTTATTAGCTGGCCAAATATGTCGTTTATGCTAAAAGCATTGGGCAAATCTTCTCTCCCCTCCCTCCTCCATCAGATTCTAGATTACTTGCTTGTTTTCAGATTTTCAACTATTGCCAATTCCAAGGCTTGATTCTGCAGGGCCACCCAGGGGATTCAGGGGGCCTGGGGCAAAGCAATTTCGGGGGCCCCTTCCATAAAAAAAGTTGCAATACTATAGTATACTATTTTCTTGTGGGGGCCACTGTGGGGCCTGGGGCAAATTGCCCCACTTGAGCCCCACCTCCACCCCCACCCCCGGGCAGCCCTGTGATTCTGTCTTAAAGAGATACCACCAATTTTCACTAGCATGTCTGAACCACTGTTCTGATGTCCTTAATCTCTGCTTCCACATGGAATCAAATTTACTCAAATCCACTAAGAGGCTATAGGACATTTCCAAAGTGTCGAGGGGTGAGAGTTTGCCGGCCAAGCCCTCTATTCTTGAGAGATCAACTACACAGCTGTTCTGCTCTGCAGATTTAGCTACCCAGCCTCCCCTGTGAACTTGAGACACAAACTGTTCACTTAAAGACTTAAGAGAGACATTCCTGTTCCAACAACATTGTCTCTCCAAAATGCTGGCCAAGCAAAGCCACTTGGTTATAGGGCTGTTCAAACTCCCTAACAATTCTCTCTCCAGCTGAAGCCTCCTCTATGCTATCTACACTGAAGCTTTCCAAAGCAAGGTCAGTGGATCCATACACATCTGCAAGACTTTGGCAATTAGATACCACTGCTTTCTACAGAGAGTGATTCATTCTGAGGTTATGTCTACACTGCGAAGTTGTCGACAAAACTATTGTCTTTCACGGGTACTTAAAAAAGCCCCCCTGTGAAAGACAAAAGTTTTGCCGATGTAAGTGGCAGTGTGAACATGGCTTTGTGGGCAGGAGCACTCTCCTGCCAACAAAGCTAATGCCGCTCACGGGGCTGGAAGTATTTTGTCGTCAAAAGTGCTGACAAAGTACCAACAGGGAGCATTTATACACACTGACTTTTACCAACAAGGCTGTGTTGACGCAGCCTTGTTGCTAAAATCTGCGTGGTGTAGACAATCCTGAGGTAACTCAATAAAATCATTTCCACGCCCTTCAGGTGCAGCAAACTGCTTGCAAAACCTACCATGAGGCTGCTTTTTCCCTTCAGGGGCTTCTCTAAGCAACAATTCATCTTTCACAGAAATTCTGCCCTTACCCTCTTCATATGGGGCTTGCTCTAATGAAATATTTTCCTGAACAGCAACAGACTCTTTCTGGGTTTCACTTAAGTCCAGAACCAACTCTGGAACAACTGACAAATCCTCAACCAGCATAAGCTGAGAGGTACCTTCTGTTTGCTTACACTTTTCCTGTTTGTTTTTCTCAACAGACAAAAGACTGGATATGCATTCTCCCTCAGCAGGCACTAAACAATTGGAGAAATCCTCTCTCTGGTCCCAGCACACATGGCTGTTTAGAGACAACTGTTTGGAGAGTGAGATAACTTCCCAAATGGGCAAGTCATTACCCTTAACAGACACAAGCTTAGGAACATTTCCTTCCTTTTACTATTCTCCACACTGGTAGCAGATAAGGCATAGGGAATACATTCACACTTCTCCTGTGACTAGGTTATAATACAAACTTGTCTGAACATAGCTTTAATATAATTCCTAATCAAAATATCTGCAGAAATCAAATTTCTGATATCCACTACCATAACATCAAATTCCTTCCACTTAAGGTGGATTTTAGCCAAAGGCACTCTCATAAAATACTCAGAGGGCTACAATATTCACACTCTCCTCTGGAAAATAATCTTCCTCCGGACAAGGCTTGCTTTAACTAAAGTAATATCAGCTGTGGTATCCCTCCATGCCAAGCACCCTTTTCCAGTTTTTGGATTCTTATATTAGACAGAAAAAGGAAGTCCAGCAACACAAGAAATAAAACATTATTAAAAGAAATGTAATATAACTTTTTTCATGCCTTTAATAAATAGCTTTAGGTCATTTGAATTTTTCAGGGATGGTCTTTTTTAAAAATTTAAAGTGAACAAATTTGACCAACTTTTCCTTAAAGCCACTGCCTTTCATAGTTTTCTTTTTTTATAAAGTTCTTTAGTTTATAAAATATTTTAACTTTCAAAGAAAATATATATTTTTAATATTTCTGTGTAGGTTTGATGGGGAAAGTATGGTGAAAAAAATGAGCCTTTTACATGAAGAGAATATATCCAAAGCTAAGTCCTGTAGCCTTGTCTGATTCTGATTCTGCAAAGGGATTAGTAAGCATGGATCCTTACATCCAAGACCTCAGTTCTTGCCCAAGGAAGTCTCCCATTGACTTCAATAGAAGTGTCATCTGAGCAAGGACGGGGTGACATTTCACTGACATAGGTCTTGTCTACATGAACATTTAGTTCTTGGCAAGCTAGGTTATGAATCTACCCCACATCAGCCTGGCATACACATGCATTAACAGTTTGTTAGTGTACTTTGATCTAATCTCATTTCAAAGAGGACTTAGACCAAAAGTGTCTTAAGAGGATAGAGGTGAAGAGAAAGTCCAACACAACACTTTCAAGATATGGCTTGTAATAGTACAGCACAGTAATAGTACAGCACAGTAATAGTATAGCACAGTAATAGTACAGATATTGAGATACAGATTTGATGTGATTAAGTTCAGTGAGTACAGATATTAAAATACAGAGTACTAAGGTCTTGTTTACACTTAAAACACTGTAGTGCTTCAGATAAGATGCTACCCAGGACGATGGGAGGGTTTCTTCCATTGGTAGGTACTCCACCTCCCCAAGAGGTGTTAGGTAGGTGGTAGCTAGGTCAATGGGAGAATTCTCCAGTCAATCTAATGCTGTCTACATGGCAGGATAAGGTTGATATAACACATTCCTCAGTGGAATGGATTTTTCACACCCCTGAGCAATGTAGTTACACCAACCTAATTTCCTAGTGTAGATCAGGCCTCATGGAATAATTTTTAAAAAAAAGATGTTTGATGTTGTGATGTTCATTGCAATTACATGATTTTTTCAAACACGTGCTTCTTTTAATTTTAATTAAACTTCAGTACTATTTATAGCTTCATGAGAACTGATAATAACTATAGTTCCTTAATTTATCTTCCAGATAAAACTAAATATACCTAAATGTTAGCTTCCTTAACTTGATAACTATTTTGAAAAATCAAAGGGACTGTATTAACAAGCAAAACTAGCCTAGTTTATGAATAACACATTAAAAAGATTGAACTCTTCAAACTGCTTTGGATTTTAAAAACTGAAGTTTGCGTTCGGCTAGATATATTTAAATGTTTTGCATACTTTACATGTAGATACTATATTAAACTGAACAGAAAATACTTCAGATCCCAGTCGCTTTCAAAAACGAATAAAGTAACATCACAACCAATACAAATTAGCATGCTTTTTTTCCATCTAAGGACTCCAAGTTTGAATTTGAATCTTATCTTGAGTAAAAATATGTCTTACATGATTTAAATGGAGAGTTAATAAGAAAAATAGCTCTTCCTATAATGCATACACTATACCAGACAAGAAGCAATAACAACAATATGTTTGATGGGAATTTTTCGTTCTCCCACACTAAACAAAAGAAAACAGTTCAGTATTGTCACTTATCTTATTTAGCTTTAACTTGCTACAATGGATATCATAAAGAGTATTTATGAGTGTTGGTGGGTGTTTAAGAAGCAATTTAAAATGGCATACATGCAGCTTTCTAGCTGAGCATGGATGAACTTCAAAGCCTTCAGGCTTGAGCAAACAGACTGTATAGAAATCTAAATGACTGCTTGAACACTGGGTCTTTGGAGCTGTAAATTCAGGTGCTTACTTCTAGAATTTATCTTGTTCTGCATTCAGTGAGGCACAAAGGCTGGGAACAGCACAAGAAAAGACTCTGTTATGCAGTTTCTTTGTTAGGTACCTTCCAATGCCATCATAAGTGACATTTTGCCATTTAGGATGAATTAAATAGAACTTCACAGTATGGTTCAAGTTAGATATGGCTGCTATTGGCACTTGGAGATAAGATAGAACAACACCCAAACAAAGTTTCTTATTTAATTTTATTTTAATTGTCTGCTACTCTGAAAGTGACAGGGCTATTTTAGCATTTTGTAGAGTTCATTTACTCATTCAGCCTTATAAATATATTTCAAACAGTTCCTGGTTGCTTTTTGTCCTGACTTGGAACAGAACATCACATTACTTATTCCGGGTATTATATATATATATATTTCTCATCCATTTTTTATATTTTATGTATTAAGTCATGCATTTTAGACCGTGATTAGACAGATTTCTTTGTGCATTTGTAAATAGCACATTTAAAAGGGGAATGGAGATTTTTTATAAAAGTGCAATAATTATGAGAGAACGCAGAATTCATTTAAAGATTGCATGAGAAACCTCAAAAAAAAGCTCACTGGAGGCGAGGGGGATAAAAATCACGCTCAGCATGGAACAGGAATCGTCTCACTTTTGCAAACAAGGTCTATAGTCTGAACCAATTTCAGGGCCAGAATCCTGCACTGGTAGGGTGCAAAATGGGTGCCTCAAAACCCTAGATCTGTACCACACTACTATTCATAATACTACATGCAAGATATAATTCAACTTATTTGTAAGGGCTAAAATGTATTTTAAAACCCAGTTCTAAATCATTACAAAATTATCACAACATTAAAATTCAGCTCACTCTGTACAATTTTTATTCAACAGACTTATTATTTTCATTATTTGTATTGTGGTATCACCTAAAAGCCGCAGCCAGGATTAAAGCCTGTTGGGCTAAGTGCTGCACATACAGGAAGACATAGTCCCTGCCCCCAAAGACTTTAACATTTCACCTGAAACAACCCTTAAGAGAAGGAAGGGTAGATAAGGAGGGTGAGAGTAACCAAAACATTCAAACAGATTAGTTAGGGGCACACCTAGATGAAGCCAATTTGTATGACAGTTTGTTTTCTTTTCTAAATATACAAATAGTATTGGCAATATCTGAATACCACATTACTCATCAGTTGGCCAGTTTCTTGAAGACATGAGAACAGAAAAGAATACTGAATAGAGCATATGTGAATCACTGTGCAAGATGCATAGGAAAGAAAGCATGAAGAAGCAGATTCAAGAGTATTCAAGCATGCCATCATTTGTAGAGCAGAGCGGGTAAGGAAAGCCATTCCAATAGTTTTCCATTGCCACCAGCAGCCAGGAGGCTCCACTTTTCCTGAGCCACCCAGTAGAAGGGTAAGAGAGCCTTAGGGCTAGACTGCTTTTCACCAAAGGAATGATACAAAGCAGTCCCACACAGTCAAGGTAATAGCCTCTTCTTCAATCTACACATAATTTTCCTCAACTGTTTTATTTATTTATTTAATTAATTAATTTTAGTAATGTGCAAAAAATATTGTAGTTACTTACTATTTTCAAGTAAAACACAATTAAACTAATGTTACTAGATACATACAAAGAAAGACACAGAAAGAAGGGGAATATACAGCTAATTTGAACCTTACACTTTGTGTATCTATCTCTTCCCTCTAATGTCCATATTTTTCAAAACCCATCTATTATACATTAAAATGCACTATATGTTGCAGAAAAATCAACAGATAAAAATTAATTCCCCAGCACTTCAAAACACCATTTATTTTTGAATAATTTGAAAGAATGCATGTAAATTCCAGAATCCATCTCCCTTGCTTCATCCACTGAACTAACGACAAGGTCAAAGGACCCTTGTTTCAACCCTACTGCATCTTAGCATATCTGCAGCCCTTTTCCCACTCCCCACTCACTTAACTCCATTTTAAAACTAATTGAATATTAAATATTAGGTGTGTACTTATCTTAGTTGGGCATGAATCCCCAAAACAGCCATTACAGGTATACCTTTAGTGAGTATGCTGAAGAGTGCAGACGGAAGTCCTCTCCTATAAGAAGAGCTGAGGCCCTTTCCTCAGTTTTTGTGCACTGTATGACATCCCCAGGAGTACTTGCCTCATCTCTGGTTATATGAAACTAGCCAGTTAATTGTGAAGCTAAATTAGGTATACGTGCTTAGAGGGATGGATAGGCACATGGGTCCATCCACATGAGTCCCAAAACAGCAAATAATTTAAACAGATGCTTAAAGGTAAATATGTCCTCAAGTGCTTTGTTGGATTGGGACCTTCATGAGTTTAGCAATGCAATCTGTGTGTGCAACATTTGATCTTCAAATGTCTATAAATCAAAGTATCAAATCCACTCTCTTCCAGACTAATGCATTCTCTTTGCACACAAAACTATTTCATCTACAAAAAAAAAATCACATTCAGGAAAAGATCACACTTTGAGCATGAATTGAGGTACATTTTTTAAGAAAGTCACATGTAACTAAAACCCAGTAATTTTAATTATGATGTCATAATGACAGAAGGTGCTACTACACCTACTATAATCAGTTTCTCTCTAGAAACAGTGTTTGTGTCAAAGCCCTTCTAGGAAATAAATCTAGGAATGAGGAAGGGGTACCTGCTCCCTCAAGTGTTAGGGTGAGAATAATTAGAGCTGGCCAAATAGTTAAATTTTTCCCTTTTGGGGAGGGGACAGGGGAGGCAAAGTTTCTATGACATTGTTCAAAGAAGGCGAACAATTTTAATTGGCTCTATATCTGTAAAATTAAAAACGGGACAAAAATTAGTTAACTTTTTGTTACTTTTTTCAGTGAGCGCAGCTGATGAGTGTTGCATAATAATTAATATAGAATAAGCGGATTGGTCATAGACATACAGCAAACGAGTGCCAAAATCAGGAATTTAACACAGATCTCTTGGCTAAGGGCTAATCCCCTACATCAGGTTGATTCCTGATTCAATCTTTCTTTGTCTCCATTTTCTTCCTGGAAAGAATGGATCAAATAAATTATTCTTGACCCTTAAATAGTTCTTTAATCATAGTGCAACTCTTTGGAAAGGAGGGTGAATACAAGTCATCTCTTTTTACCGACAGCATAACTAAGTGCCTAGATGTGAAGCATTTCCCAAGGACCCTCTGGCTTAGCGAATAACAAGTTTAATCACATCAAAAAGCTCAGCAGTACTTTCTCAGCTCCTTCATTAACTTCTTTGTTATTTTGGACAAGCCATTATGCCTCATTTACCTGTATCTGTAAAGTGGGAATGCCACCTTACTTCATAGGTATGGGTGCTATGAGGCTTCACTGAATCAGAGTTGTGTGGTCAAGAAAATGATTTGATTAGATTCTCTGGTGTTTTTATGTTAGAGTCATGGGGCTGTAATCTGCCCATAAATGTCCAGCAGAGAATTCCTGTGGTGTAGGAGGAACTCTGCACAGGGAATGAAAGTGCTAGAAACAGATATATGCTTTTGCCTCTGCTGCTCTATTCTTGCACAAATGAGAAAGACATGCAACGACTCTTCCTCACCTATCCCAGTTGTATGGATACCAAGGGTATGTATACACAGCACATTGAGCCCTGGCTCTGACTCAGGTTTAAGCCCAAGTTCCCCTTCTGTTCACACAGAAATCAATCAGACTCAGACCTGAGGACCCTGTTATAAGAGTGGGTGAGAGCCTGAGTCTTTCTGTGACACAGGTCAAAGCCCAGGCATTTTGCAGTGTGGATGCAGCTCAAGTCTGGATCATCAGACTCAGGTCTGCAGAGTCTGCCAGCACTGTCCCACAATTCCCTGGGTCTGTGTTTCCCAGTTCTTCTTTCTCATAACTTACCACTCACTTCCCAGGAAGTACCAGAAGCAACCTCCTTCTCAGTGTTTAACCCTTCATTTCCACATGGATTTCTGGTTTATGTGCCTCTTAAGTAATTACTTGATTTTGATTGATTAGATTAATTGATTTTGGTGTGTTTCCATTCAGGGTGTGTAGCGAGTCGGTGTGGCTCCCCTCCTGCCCAGCAGAGGGAGCCCCCTCCCAGACGCCCAAGTGGGCTGAGTCACCACTTCCTGTCCCCGCCCCCCGGAAGTCAAGGGGCGGGACAGGAAGTAGAAAAGGAGGACGCCAAAGCTCAGTCGGGAGCCAGCCACCGCCAGGAGCAGACGTGCCGGCGGGGGCTCCAGACTGGGAGCCCTCTAGGACCTGAGGCGGCGATCCAGACTGGCCCCCACTACCCCGCGCCCGGTACGATGAGGAACCAGCGGAACTTCCCCGGAATCGGATCCCGGAGCAGCCGCTAGGACTTCCCCGCGCCCGGTACGAGGAGGAACCGCCACCGCCGCTTCCGCCCTGCTGTTATCCGGAGGAACCACCGGAGCCAGCCTGGCCGGACTGCCAGCAGGAGTTGCCTGACTTGCCCCCAAGCCCTGGTCCTGCAGACCCCATGCCGGTGGACTGGCCCGAACCCATGGCGACCGAGGAGCAGGTACCTGTAGAGGGGGATATGGAATGTAGCCCGGGGATAGCCGACCCCTGTCAGGCTATAGGCACGGAGGTGCCCATGTCAGTGTGTTAAGGCCAGGATCCCCACTGACTGCAGCGGATCCACGCCGCTGCTAGGGCCCCGGGCTGGGACACAGTGGAGTGGGTGGGCCTGTGTCCCCCCTGCCACCCCACTCATGGGTGGCAGTCTCCCCCTCACCCCAGCGCAGACAGAGAGGCCTGCACTAGTCTGAGTTGTTGTCATCGCTCAGCTCCTGACACCAGGGCCTGAGCCCTGTGGACTATTGTGTGTTGCCCCGCCCTGACCAAAGGGCCTGGGTTTGTATTGAACTGCTGTTGCCCAGCCCCCCTGCTCCAGAGGGCCTGGGCTTATATAAACTGTTGTTGCCCTGCCCCTGCTCCAGAGGGCCCGGGCTTATACTGAACTGCTGTGACCCAGCCCCCTGCTCCAGAGGGTCTGGGCTTATATTGAACTATTTGTGTTGCCCAGCTCCTGCTGTAAGGATCTGGGCGTAGAACTGCTATTGTGCTGCCCCGCCCTGATAGAGGGCCTGGGCTTACCCTGATTGACTGTGTGCCTTGTGCAGCCCCCTGCCTGAGGGTCTGAACCTGGACTTATATTGAGACTGATTGCTGTTATCCAGCCCCCCTGCTCCAGAGGGCCTGGACCTATATTGAGACTGATTGCTGTTATCCAGCCCCCTGCTCCAGAGGGCCCGGACTTATATTGAGACTGCTTGCTGTTACCCAGCCCCCCTGCTCCAGAGGGCCTGGACTTATATGGAGACTGATTGCTGTTATCCAGCCCCCTGCTCCAGAGGGTCTGGACTTATACTGAGACTGATTGCTGTTATCCAGCCCCCTGCTCCAGAGGGTCTGGACTTATACTGAGACTGATTGCTGTTATCCAGCCCCCTGCTCCAGAGGGCCTGGACTTATATTGAACTGCCATTCAGCCCCCTGATCCAGAGGGCCTGAAGGTACTGAGACTGATTGTTGTTCAGCCCCTGCTCCAGAGGGCTTGAAATGTGAGACAGTGCTACCCTGATTCTTGCCGCCCCACCAGTTAAAGGGGACAAAGAGCGAGTCGGTGTGGCTCCCCTCCCGCCAGCCGGAGGGTTGAGCCCTGACCAACCGCTTACAGGGTGGAACACACTCCATTCCCTTAGTGCCACCTGCTTCCTTTCCCTCCAACTCAGGACTGAAAATGGACACTGAAAAGAGGAAAAAAGTTAAACAAGCTGTTATAATATAAATTTTTACTAGTTAATCATTGTTATAAGTATGGTCTGGGACCCCACAATTAACGGCCTAATATATCCATCCCATCTTGTACAGCACACCTTATATAATTGGCCATGCCCACACTGTTCTGGATCACAGTTAAACTGAATCTCCAAAATTCCTGGCTGTTATGAGTCCAAACAAAGCTGGAGCTTGTATTTGATCCATTTATGGCTTAAATATATTAGTCCAAATTACAGTGGATCGTGGCTGTTTGTCTGTGTTTGGAGTCCTAATGGCTGGCAGTCAGTTAGATCTGTGCATGGATGTGAGGTATGTTTACGGAGGCTGTACTCTGTCTCCATGTTACATCAGTATCTTGTTGATTTTAGCATGAACTTTCACCCACTGCTGGATAGTGATGAAAGCCAACATCTCACAGGACAGGAACATAACGGTTCCTTATGTTCCAGAGCAGATAATGCTTATTAGAGATGCCTCTACAACTCACAAGTCCTCTCCATTTTGAGGATGTGCTGATCAGTCACTAGATGCCTAAGTATCTCCTTAGCATAACAGACTGCTGTGTTCAACTGGCCTGGAACAGAACTTCATGCTTCTACTCGGAGACCTCCAGAATATCAATGTTCTCCAGAGCTTCTCCTGCCTGGAAGAATTGCAAAACCACAGCCACTCATTAGACCTGTTGAGAAGTCCTTGGACCACCCTGGAAAAAAATAAAGGTGATGTAGAAATAATTTCAACTGAATTTTGTTGCTACATGTCTTGCCATGGTCTGCGATGATTTCAGTTCTTCCCCAAAGGAGTCTGAAGTGGCCAGTGGTTTTTGGGTGAATAAAATACAGCCCATTAATAAAAAGTATCATGAGTGGGGAAATATTTTTATCATGGTCAAACAATAAGGTGCTTTTTCATTTTCCTTTCAAGGTCCTTCTATCTCTGCAGGGCAAACACATGTCACCAGGGGCCTGGGGGAGCAAGGCGAAAGAAAGTCCAAGATGAGTTGATGGGAAATATTCTAGACAAAATGAATTAGCAGATAGACTTCCAGACCAGACTGAGTATCAGAAACATAAGGATGAAAGAAGGCTGGAGAGAGAGAGAGAGGCTGCCCAGCACAAGATGATACTGGCAGAAAGATTCACTAAGGCTAAGATTATGTCATGGAAATCACTGAATCCATGACTTTCAGAGATCTCTAAGACATTTTCCACTGCAGCCCCAGGTCTGTGGGACTGGAGTTGTCAGCCAGCAGGGGCCCCTGCAGCTCCCAGCCCCCCTGCAGCTCCCAGCCACTGCTAGTGGCAGGGGGACCCCAGTGCACCCAGCCACTTTTGGGGGCCCCCAGTGCTCCCAGCCACCACAGGGGGACCCCAGAACTCCCAGATGCCATGGACACTGGAGTGGGGGACCTCCGTGCTGCCACGCAGAGCAGGGGGGACAGGACCATGGAGCTGTAGCAGCAGTGGGTGCTGAACCTCCCTCCCTCCCCATTTTCTTGGTTATTTTTAGTAAAAGTCAGGGACAGATCACAGGCTTCATGAATTTTTGTTTATTGCCCATGACTTTTACTAAAAATAACCATGACAAAATCTTAGTTTTAAACATGACCTCAGGTTGAGGAAGACAGAGCAGCAGAAGGAGCTGTTTGAGTGATTACCTCAACTCATGGCTATTAGACTGCAAGGTCCACTACCACCTTCGGTGCTTGCTCTAGCTTGTGCCCTGAGTCCCTTCCATGGTATCCTGTCCTGCAGTTATGCAGTCTTTTCAGGAGTTAGCTGGACTATGTCACAGGCAAAGAATACTAGCACATAGAATGGACAAATGTATCCAGTGTGTTCATCCACTCCAGCCTGCACACATAAAACGCACCTGAAAGGCCCAGGAAAACTGAAGGACAGGAGACACCCAGAAATAGTTGTCCATGTTATTTGGTAACATGCACTTTTCACTGTTTTGGCACTGAATTTAGTTATTGTGTTATATGTTTTGATTGCAGCTGGTTTGCTTTTCTGGTTCTTACACTGGTATATAAATAAATTATTGAATTTTCACACAAGCCTACAATAGGAAGTTTATTATATGTAGTGATAAGTGGAACAAACATCACATGCCCATTCTCAATACATTTCATAATAAAATTTGATAACTGTCATCACAGTAATCCATAAAGTGTGAGTTCGGGTTCATAGCCAGCATTTATAAAATGCATTACACATCTCCGTACATTTCAGGAAAGTGTTTACATAATACCAACACATTAAAAAAATCCCACAGCTGTCCCACGGCCATAAACAGCACAACTTCAAATACCATTTCATTCTCCTTCATGCATGGGACTGTGCAAACCCATTATATGGGCACACAAAGCATCACTGATTACACTGTGTATGTGAATCCAGCACCAGTCATGGCAGGTGCACCATCTGGTTGAGTATACCTGTTCAGGAATCCAGCAGCATCTTGAATCCATTCTTGGGGTGAGGTTTCCCCTTCTTGCAGATATTGTGCAGAACACAGAAGGCCACAATAATAAGGACTCTATTGGCAAAAATGGCATACAAATTCTTTTGAAGGCAACACCAACAGGATTGCAATTTGTCAAATCTACATTCCACTATCATCCTACAGCTACTGAGTGTATAGTTGAACATTCTTTTGATTGATCCTCTGAAATCAGGTATGGTTTCCTAAGCCATGGCAACAAGGGATAAGCTGGGTTCCCTAGAATAGAATAACAACTGGGACAATGACTCCATTTCTAACAATATCATTTGGTGGGAATAATGCCCCAGCTTGCACGTGAAGATAAAGTTCTGATTTATGGAACATCCTGGTATCATGCCCTCTGCCAGTGCATCCCATGTTAGTGTCCATGAATCTGCCCCTGCGGTTGACCAGGACCTGCATAACGATGGAGTAAAATCCTTTGAGTTTACGTACCTATGTGTCCTTGCAGAGGGCAAATTATAAGCATGCGAGTCTCACCAGTGGCCCATTCTCTCAAAACCTGCAATTATTTCAGGAACATTTGTAATGAGCGTGACCAAAAGCACCCCTGTATTCTCATCCTACACACTATTGTAATAATCTTTGTAAAAAATATGCCTTGTAAGATATCATTTGAAACTTGCTAATAACTTCCTGGTCACTAATATCATGGTGAAATGTATGTAGAAACTTTATATGCAAAGTTATGAAATCCCTCGGTATGATGTTTTTAACACATGTTCAGAACCTCACAGCACTTCCCAGGCAGAAGTACCGTATTTTCCGGCATATAGGGCGACAGGGAGTATAAGACGACCCCCTAATTTTACAGTTAAAATATAGGTTTTGGCCTATATTCGCCCTATAAGACGACCCCCCCTTCCGAGGGGGGGAGCCCAGAGCCTTTTAAATCCCAGCCGCGGCAGGGAATCAGAGGGCTCTGGGCTGCCCGCTGCGGCGGGGAGCCCAGAGCCTTTCAAATCCCAGCCGCGGCCGGGAATCAGAGGGCTCTGGGCTGCCCGCTGCGGCGGGGAGCCCAGAGCCTTTTAAATCCCAGCGGCGGCCGGGAATCAGAGGGCTCTGGGCTGCCTGCAAGCGCGGGGAGCCCAGAGCCTTTTAAATCCCAGCCGCGGCCGGGAATCAGAGGGCTCTGGGCTGCCCGCTGCGGCGGGGAGCCCAGAGCCTTTTAAATCCCAGCCGCGGCGGGGAGTCAGAGGGCTCTGGGCTGCCCGCTGCAGCGGGGAGCCCAGAGCCTTTCAAATCCCAGCCGCGGCCGGGAATCAGAGGGCTCTGGGCTGCCTGCAAGCGCGGGGAGCCCAGAGCCTTTTAAATCCCAGCCGTGGTGGGGAGTCAGAGGGCTCTGGGCTGCCCACTGCGGCGGGGAGCCCAGAGCCTTTTAAATCCCAGCCGCGGCGGGGAGTCAGAGGGCTCTGGGCTGCCCGCTGCGGCGGGGAGCCCAGAGCCTTTTAAATCCCAGCCGCGGCGGGGAGTCAGAGGGCTCTGGGCTGCCCGCTGCGGCGGGGAGCACAGAGCCTTTTAAATCCCAGCCGCCCGCTGTTTATACCCGGCGTATAAGACGACCCCCGATTTTTGGGGGTTGTTTTTTAATATAGAAAGTCGTCTTATACGCCGGAATATACGGTAGTTCAACAGGTTTATCCTAAATGAAGAAATGTGAGTTTACTTCAATTTACATACAAGTCCTGAGACACCAGTGAGAGGAAATGGCAGGAGACAAAGCAAAATTTGCATTTCAGCAAACACAGGTGAGAAGAAAGACCATGGAGCCTCCTTAACCACCAAACTTTATATAACCTTCTTTACTTTTAGAATAAACTTTGCTTTGAGGGTCAGCCTTCAGAAGAATCCACTTCACTGGACTGTAAAAGAAAGAAAGAGGCAGAGAATCCCAAGCTCTCTCTCTTTTAGATATGTGTTTTCACTTTTATTTGCTTGTAATCATTTCTAACTTTATCTCCTATACTTTAATACACTTAAAATTCTCTCTTCTTTTGTTAATAAACATGTTTTTTTAAATCCAAACCAATGCAGTGCTGTGTTTAAACTGAACGGTTTGATAACTCCCGTTACATTAGCAAACTGTTGAATATTAATCCTTTACCAAGGCAACAAACCTTTAATAGATGAACTGTCCAGAAAGGGTCTGAACAGTGCAGAAAACAAGTTTTGGGGAAAATTCAGGACTGGGAGTGTGTTGGGGTCACCCTGCTAGTAACCCAGGCTGGTGGAAGCCAGAGTGTGACTGGAGGGTTGCTGAAAGGCTGCTGAGGTCAGAACTGCCGGACCAGGGCTGCAGCTGTACTCACAGACACTCAAGGTGTGACCTGCATGGTGTTAGGCTGTTTGTGAACAGTCCAGGTTGGGAGCTACAACAGAAAAGGATTGTGAGGCACCCAAGGTTGCAGGCCAAGTGGTGATGACCCCTCACTGCTCTGGTTTGCACACTAGAATGTGACAATGCCTATCACCTTTGAGTAAATCACAGTCCTGACCACTTCACAAACTGCTGCCACAACAACCCTCACAACAGATTTATCAACTTTAAACTGGTTAGCCATGGACTTGTAGCACTCTGGGATAGTCAGCTTCCTGGTGGCCACAGTTACCTGCTTCTGGACTGGCATGGCCTCCCTCATATGGGTGTCATGGTACTGTAGGGCTGGGATAAGCTGATCACAAATCTCCAGGAACATCAGCTTCACTTGAAAGTTCTGGACCTCGGTACTGATCATCCCACTTCCACATCACAATGGAATCCCAGTCTGTGCCTGTGGCCCTGCTCCAGAAGTACTAGTCTCCTGCCTGCATAAGGGGAATCTGCAGCACAGGCAAAAGGCATGAGCAGCAGCAGCTGGAGCACAACTAGCATGTCAGTATCCCCCTATTTGAGGTGCCTTTAACATCAAAAACTGCCACCAAAATGTTCACGAGCATATTACAGATGCTTTGCCTGATTCTCAGAATAGGACTGACAAAGTGAGCTGGAGATGGGATACATGGTGATGGCTCTGGCTGCTGGGAGCATACAGGCACAAAATGGCTTGGCTGGATCTGTTGGTGAGCTAAAACCACTCAAAACACTTTGTCAACTCCTGTGGGATGGACAGACAAATTATCCCACAACCCTCTTGTGACCCATCATGAGCACCTCCCGTCGGTTGGGTGCAAACCTGTACTCACTCTCTCTCTCGTGCGCACTCGCTCTGTGCTCCCAGCATGTCCTGTTGGTTGTTAACCTTGTTAGGTGAGTCTTCAGTGGCCCAGCCCTCAAGCCAAGTCAGACACAGTGAGTCAATATGCACAAACAAACCACTTCTGGGGTTAAAGATCCAGCAGGACTTGTCACTGTGCCCTTGTTCAAGTCTTTACCCTGTCTGTGGGCTCAGCCTTCAGCCGCTTATGGGCTAGCTGTATGTCTTGTGCCTTTTAAATCCAATCCTGTGTTTGGGCTTCTAAACAAAACTTGTCCCCTTCTCAGGGCTTTGGCCACTTTGCTAGTGCGGGGACCCAGGATTGCCCACTACTGCCAGTCCAAATTACAATTTAGCAGCATGTGCTGCTTTCTTTAATAGTTGCTGCTGCTCAGGGCTGGCTCTAGGTACCAGCAAACCGAGCAGGTGCTTGGGGTGGCACATGTTCAGGGGCAGCATTCCAGCCATCTTTTCTTTTTTTTTTTGCTTTGGGCAGCAAAAGCCTAGAGCTGGCCCTGGCAGCAGCAGTGCGTTGTGTGCGGGGGGTGCCCTGGGGCCACTGTGGTTCGCATCGCGGGGCAGCAGCGCCTGCACCTTGTGACTGGGCTGGGCAGGCTCCGAGTGGGGGACACTCGGGCTGAGGGCCACCCCGTGGGGCACACAGAGCCACCTGCAGTTGCTGCGGGGCGGCCGCCCCCCGGGGCTGGGCAAAGCAGCCCAAGCCGCCCAGGGACTGTGGCAGGGCAGCCAGAAGCAGCAGCAGCAGCAGGGCCATAGAGGGCGGAGTGCTGCCATGCGGGGACTGTTTCCTGCTCTCTGGGGCTCCGCTTCTGGGGCTACCCTGCTCCTCAGCCCCCTGCCAGGGTGGTCCCTTGGCTCTGCCCTCCCAGGTCCCGGCTGGTCCTGGAGGTCGGAGCCCTGGCTGGAGGGACCCTGGGCTGAGGCATGGCTCGGGAGCCCCGCTGATTATCCTGACCCTGCCAGCGCCGGATCAGCAGGAGGCGAGGGGGGAGTGGGCGGAGTCAGCACTGGTGGGAGAAGCCCAGGGCTGAGGCAGCAGGGGGTGCAGGTAGTATGGGGGGGAGAGCCCAGGGCTGGGGCAGCAGGGGGTGCGAGTGCAGTGGGAAGAGAGAGCACAGGGCTGGAGCAGCAGGGGGTGCAGGTTGGGGAGGGCACTGGTGACAGGGTGAGAAACCTGGTCTGGGATGGGGGGCAGCCAAATTTTTTTTTGCTTGGAGCGGCAAAACACCTTGAGCCGGCCATGCTGCTGCTGCATTTCCTGGGCTGCTTCCTAATCTGTCTCATCACCTCTGCCTATTACCTTAGGGTTACTGTCTTGGGTTCTCTGTCTCTTCCCTACTTGAGCAGGGTCTCTCCCAGGCCTTCTCACCTGCAGAGTTTCACAATCTTCCAGTCCTTCCTCACCCTTCTGGTCCCAGCCAGCAACTGACCAGCTCAGGCCCTGCAGCTCCTTTTTTTCTGAGCCTGCTGTGCTCTCATGAGTTGCTTCCCTGCAGCCTTTCTAGGAAGACCTGGAGGATCCACCTTCTCCGCTCCTTTTCTGGGATGAGATGTGGTGGGACCAGGAGGATTCCATCATAAAGCCTGAAAGGGCCTGGTACACCCTGTCACACCACTATGAACCAAACCCAAGAGCGGCTACTGCTGGAGAGGGTCATAGGAACCTAGGGACATGATAATATATGACCACAGAAGCTAAACTTCTGATTCAGGTCTGCATATTGCAGCATGATTGTGCCAGCAGGGTTGTGAGACCTGGGTTTCCAATGCAGTATGGTTGCTGAAGCATGGGCTTGGAAACATTGAGTCTGCAGACACAGGTCACACAAACCCAGTCTTACTATGCTGGGTAAACAAAACCCAAGTGTAGCAGGGTGGACCCCTGCTCCGGGGTTTTAAGGGGTTTAAAAAGTGGCCTGACAGGGCTGAGCTTAGGGAAGTGGCTGCAGCTGGGGGCCATGCCCCAAACGGAGGAGCAGGGCCTTATAAAAGGCAGGGAAGCTAGGAGCCCAGATAGTCTCTCGCTGGTGATAGAGAGAGATGGGCCTAGCTGCTTGGTAGACGAGACAAGGTACCTAGGGTGAAGCAGGGCTGGGGACAGGCTAAGGAGCTGGGGAGCTCTGGCCTGGAAAGCCCCAGGCTGCGGTCTAGCGGAGGGCAGAAGGTACTGGGAGATTGCAGAGGGCAACTTAAGGTTAGGCCAAGGCAGCAGGTCCAAACCCCCTTTGCCAATGATGAGTACTGGATACTGCAGTCTGCCCCAGCGAAGCGGGGGCTAAATAGAGACTGGGCAGTAGTCACTACTGAGGCGAAGTGGGGATAGTAGGGTGGGGGGTTCCCAAGGAAGGGGAAACCCAGACAGAGTAAGAAAGGGGTTATTGCCAGGGGGCAGCACCCCAGAGAAAGGGGCACCGGGTCCGAGGAGGGACACAGGGGCCTACGAACGGGGGGATCACCAGCTTGCAGAGGGTGCTTCAGGGCTGAACAGAGTAAATTTGGAGAGCAACCAGCAGGAGGCGCCGTGGGGGTGAGTCCGACCCGCTTACACCAAGATAATAGTATGATTGTAAAATTCCAGCATATGGTCAAAATTCCTGTAAGTGTCCTCAGTCCAGTCTATGGTGCCCTTTATGCCACTACCTCTCTTCCTACATATGTATACCTTTTCCTGTGTATGCAAGTTCCACTGATCATATTGCGTTTGGTTCTTCACACACAGGGATAGAGTTACACATACTTAGATTAATAAGGTGAGAGTTGCAGTTGTGGTTAAATAAACAAACAGACACATGGTGCCTGTAGCAGTTAACTATCCTAGCTTGGTTTCAAACATTAATGGGGACCACTTCCCCAACTTAGCTACCATATGCAAGCAGCTATTTGAAGCTGCAAGCATGAGTTGAGAAATTCCTAGAGGACTATTGTTGCACAACCACTCAAATGGACTGATCCAAAGCCCACAAAAAGAATCCTACTGACTTGTGTATGATTTGGGTCAGGCAAGTAATGTATGTTACTATTTATATTTCTAAAGATACCACTTTATAATAAATGCCCTGAAGTTTAGACATTCCAAGAACATAAACAGGAGATATCAAAAACCTTTAAAATAGTTATGAGAAAAAAAGACATATTTCAATAAAGATAATAAGGTCATAGTACAATTGTATTTTTAAATAAAGTAATTGATCAGAAAACACTAATATTTTCCTTGATTTTAGGGCTTTGTCCATATTAGCTACAAAAATATGACAGCTTCCCATCATATTCTAATAAAATATTATATATGTATTGAAAGATGAACAGTCTATTAATTCTCTTATAACCATTATCTGATTATATTCAGTATTTTCTGCTTTTCTTTTAATGTTTGTATTTTATTTGTTTGCAGTTAATTACTAATGAGATTTTTCATGAAAACTGGATACTTGTTACTTCAAAGTGTTCCCGCTACTTATTCTTCACCAGAAGTCGTATGGACAAATTCAGTCTTAGCTGAATAGGAGGTGCACTACTTATGGTGGGGTTTAATTTGGCACGAGTCTCTATTTTGACAGTATCTCCATCACAACTCATATTGTCACAAACAGAGGACTAAGACTTCAGAAAAGGAATAAATAGGAAAACCCTGTGTTCATTAAATACTCACAGGGTGGAAAAAATGTGTAGTGGTGCAGAAAATACTATATACATACATTATTTCATCTATGTAGAATTTTATTTTCAAGTTGTCCCATGAGCCACACTGTATCTCAATAGTGTGGAATGAACTGACAAAGCTTTGTCATCAACTATTTTTCTGCGGGTCCATAAAATATGAGCTGGTTTATATATTCAGGCATTCAATATTTTATTTTTTCAAAGATGCAGAATGAGGGATGATCAATCTTAATCAATAGACTGATAAAGAATCAGTGCAATGGTCACATTTGTAAGAGCCATATCTTAATATGGTCTGGATCCAGATTATATAGATTATTTTAGTAATTCATAGATTTCTTGGGTGTCATGTTAAAGAATGAGAAAAATGAGAAGACAAGTTTCATAGAGATTGCTAACCTAAGTCTGCGAATGTAAGAAAAATGTAATGTTAGTGTTACTGTGATAAAACAGGAAGTTCCAATTGTTCTTAATTCTAATCCCAAAATGAGACAAGCTGATAACAAATTTTGGTTAAAGGCAAAAAAAGAAAACCTGGATGGATTTCTTGTATCAAAGATGTTACTAATGGCATTAAACTAAAAGATGGGCAATTAGCTTGCACTGAAATTAGGTTTCTGTATAGTAATCAGTTTATCTTGTTTCAAAACAACTTTGTACAAATTAGCGAGATTTTTTACAGCCTTGAAAATAACCAGCAAGTAAAAGAAAACAGCATTACCTTACAAGGTATCCTCTGGTTCATATCCAGAGCTTTCACAGTATACTACTGAGCATGACAAATTGGATTCATCACACAAGTGCATACAGATGCAAAAGTATCAATAATTTGCGCCAACATGTGGCTGTAAATTTCAACATTATGTGATGGAGAGAAAAGGTTTGGGACAATGTTGGTAATTGGTATCAATATAATCAGCAAATGTCGAATGTCCAAGATGATTCCTGTTATCAGCTAGGAATATACAATACCAGAAATAGGTTCTATAAGTGGAATGGACATTAAATACCAAACAGAAAAAAACAAAATAGATATTACACAGTTAGCCATCAACAGGAGTAATATGGGTTTGAAAAGCTACTTGCATTTAGGTAAAAGCAGGTTTTGTGATATGCTGAGCACCAAACAAGTATAGGCCCAGACTGTCCATCATATGGGAAAAAAAATAAAACAGCTTTTGCCTATGAAAATTGTAATAAACAAACAAACAAACCAAAATGCCAGATATTTCACATTTGATAATTCTGCCAATGCAAACATCTTCATCAGTTTAACCAGAAATTCTCATTCCCTCATCCCGCCCCACCATTATGTAGGCAACAAGTAGAAACTGAAAGCAATTTAATGAAAATGCACCTACTGATGTTGATGAGATAATGCTACAGTTTCAGTGAAATGGTAACAATTTAAAAGTACAAAAAGCAGTAATTTTAATACAATCTATATTGGCAAAGAAATGAGATTCAAGGGAGAGTGTTACTGTAATTTATTTTTAAGAGAGGAGATGTAATTACCCTTGTGCAAGTTTTTGTACCCAATACATTTCTATAAAACTACCTTGAAATGAATATAGCTAAAGGCAGTTAAAATAAATATGACTAACAAGAAGAAAGAATATCTATTATGAGGATACCAAAAGAAGAATGAACATTGGCATTATCCACTGTGGAAAGGAGAAGTATTAAGTAGAACAACAATGGCTCCCTAAATGGCTCCCTGAGGCAAAGAATATATAAGAGCTCAGTATTTTTATTAACTATTTTTATGCATAAAAAGAGATATTTGAGTTTACGTAAATACTAAGATTTTTCAGAGTTATTCGGATACCCTAAACACAGTCTTGTTAAAGACAGAGAGGAGCATTATGAAAAGTGAACTTACTTGTACAGATGAATCACCTGACTTATTTATTTAATGTAATGTAATTTCCCTTTATAAATGTCCTTGATGGGAGCAGGGTGTGTGTAGAAGAGAGAGAGGATGTGCATGGAGGGAGAGCTGAGAACAATGTATGTAAGATGTAAGGCAGAGATTTTTATTTATCCATATGTAAAGGTTGCTTAGAATAAAATAAAAATAAGATGACTGAGCCAGTACCACAAGCTGCTAAGGAATGGGAAGCATGCAGGCTTGGATACAGTCTGGGAATACAGTTGGTCACTTTAGAATTGACTGATAGGGTCTGTGTGTGTATGGAACTGCCGGTATACAGCATGCACTACTGCTACTGTCATTGCAGGACCATTCAGCTGGAGAATGAGCCCATCAAAGAACTGCCTGCTGCTATATGATTTGTTTTATTTTAGCACATAGAAATGAGAGGATTTCCATGAAACAAGAAATATGGTAGTTGACTATGACCGACAGTGCAAAACACTGAAACAGTAGTCCAGGGAGATCATTTGTGTGAAGAAAGAAACCAGAGATATTCAACCCCTGGGGCTTCCCTTGTGAGAGGCTATTATTATTTCTATTGATTTTAGTATGCAAGTTTTCTCTTTCCCTCTCTCTGCTGGCCCACAGTGTAACCCATAAATAATATATTGAGTAACTCTTTGACTGCAAGCATCACAACCACTGCAGCACATTAATTTGTGCACAGTACTACCCACAGTTACAAAACTAGGAACATATTCTTAGGAAGAAAGGGGAAGGGAATGGAGCTCAAGCTCACCCAAAATAGGAAGGCAATCTAGCATTTCTTGTTGATTAAATCAAGATCTCCTTAGCAGCAACTAAAAGATAGATGCATACATCTTTTCATGCTATTGCAGCTGATGTTGGTAGGTTTGTCAGGCTATTCCCTTCAAACTTCTCATAACATGGATATTATCAGGCTCAGACACCATATTGCTACATCACACTACTGCCAGGGATACCGTAGATCTTGTAAACTGATATCATTACTTGTACTTCTGGTAACAACCCTTCTCATCTTTCCAATGCTGTTCAGGCCTATCAGCGGCGACCAGATATAATTGTGGTGCATCTTCGGGAAAACGATTTGGGAATGCCTAAAGGGGTTGAACTAATGCTCAGAGTAAGGAGGGACTTGAGGCTGATCCATGAACTTTTTACAGGAGTTAACATTGTTTGGTCAGAGATGCTTCAGCACAGGGTCTGGCAGGGAGCCATGAGTCCCCCCAGGGTCACAAGGCAAGGAGGTGTGTGAACAGGGAGGTGGACAAATTCCTTGGGACCATAGGTGGGGCACTAATTTCACATCCTGGCATAGTATATGGGGCAGCAAAGTTGTTTCGGGATCATGGGGTTCACCTGTCTGACTTAGGTGCTGTCATGTTTTTAACTGATGTAAAAGACGACATTAGGAGATGTCTGGGAACCTGACGGGGTGTGGGAGGAGGCAGACAAGATATTTGCTGATGCCTCCGTGTGGCAGATGTCCAGTGCAGGTACTCCATAGGAAAGGTATACAGTGACCAGATAAATGGCTTTGAAAGGACTTAAAAAGAGATGTTCATTAAAGGAATGAATGGGGGTGTGGGGGTGTGGGGTTGGGGACTCCTATGATTGGTATAGCAGGGAGCCAACCCTCCATTTTTATAGACCACCTTAACCTTCCTTCACGGGGGGTGGTGAATGGTAAGGTCCCAGCAATGGATGTACTGGAGGGTCCTGGAGGGAATAAGAGGGGGAGCTGGTAAAAGCCCCCACAGTAATTATGGAGTAAACATGGGGTTATCTGCACTGTACACTTTTATCTGCTGGGTAGTCCCAGACATCTAATAATAAAGTTGGGTCCTGATTAAACCCATGTCACATGTCTCTTTTGGCATAGCCAGACGACGACTGCCCTGCACCTGTAAGTGTGGGGTGGAGGGGATGTTTGGCTGGCTGGCCAAATGAAGGGAACAGTGTGTGACGGGATCCCGGAGTGCAGCTTGGGACTGTGGTACTGATGTGCACCCTTAACTCTCTCCAGCCTGGGCTGTCTCTCACAATGCCTCACAATGACTAGCAGCAAATCCCTCCGGGTGCTGTTATCGCTCAGCACAACTGCATGTGCAGCCTCGCTCCCAGATAGATTCCATGAATGCTCCTAGAGCCACTCACACAGAGAAAGGCACCAGAGCCAAATTCCCTCAGCTCTCAGCACTGTACCTCGGGAATATACTGTCTTGCACTGCTCAAGACGAGCAGTGCAAATTTATTAATTGATTCACCACTTCATCAATGGAAAGTGGATATACATCAGCCTTTGCAAACCTGAGCAGTTTTTCTCATCCCAGTGGATATTGCAGTCCTTAATATACAGGTTTGTCCCTGAAACCTGGGCCACCCTACTCTGTTGGAGTCTTCAGTCTTCTTCCAATTGGCTTGGTTGCTTGCAGCATAGGTGGGGGCAGGAGAAAGGTGAAGCATGGGCCTGCTGTGTTCTGTTTTATACCATCAGTCCCATATGCTTCGAGAACACAAGTCCAGGAATGTCTGGTTGGCATTGCTGAGTCCCCAGGCAACATTGAGCAATTTCAAGAAAGAGCTATTCCCTACTGTACATTTTCTAGTTCTTTGTTCTGTCTAGTTTTAAATCTCTGAAATGATATGTCCTCTACCTAGAGTTCCGGAGCCTTGGATATGCTTTAACAGTGTCCACAGCTAAGGTTTTTTCTGATTTAAAATAAAGATCTATGCTGTTTCATACACAAACACAGAGCTCTGTTAGAGCTCCTCCGCTGGCTGGACACTCTCCAGGCTATTGAGGTTGGGCTTAATGTGATCTTTAAGCCTCCAGACTCTAAGCAGAATCAAAACACTGCCCATGGCTAGAGTCCTCTAGGCACGCACAAGTCATAGGGGCTAACTGTCTAGCTCCTATGATTAGTGCTGGTCACTCAGCCTTCCCAGTAACTTAAACATCCCTCACCCCATAGAACTTCATCAGCCATGTGAGAACTCTGGGCTTACAGTTTCTCTCCAGGGGCATGTGATAGTGAAAACAAACAGGCAGACTTTGCACAGGATTCTAAACGCTCAAGAAATATATGGATCTATACAGCAATTTGTTTGCAATTTTAAAGCAACAAGACATCTGGAGAATTCTATATCTATAGCAATGCTGTCTTTCCCAGGTCAGAGTTTGGGGTTTTTTTAAGCCAGGGGATTGGTTTTGAAAACAACACAGCAGCAAACTTTTGCAAACAAATGTGCTTCATATTTTAGTCTCCAGCATGTACAGAGGAGGAACTAGATGCTCATCTGCAGCTGTGCTGAATACCACATCTTTTTCTGAGGGTACACTAGTTGATGGGCATGCAATGTATTTTTGTGCTTGCCACATGCAAACAGAAGCCAAGACTGACAGACCAGACATAGACTGAGACCAGCAGATGTATTATAAGGAAGAAGGTCAAACAAGAAATGATGTTGCAGATCTGAAAAGTATCTTTTCAAGAAGTTTAAGCTTGGCTGAAGGTATTATACAAAACTATTTAATTTTATAATGTATCATTCACACAAGCAACCTACCAAGTCACATCATTGACTGACTTTCAATTTCTGCAATTAGAGAAATAAAGAGTTAAATAGAGAGATACTGCTGCCAGGGCCCACCCAGTTGAGCTACCATCACTGTTCCTAACAGCCTTAGAATTTGTCCCCCCTCCCAGAGCCAGCACCCCATACCCCCCCTGTACCCTAATACTCTGCCCCAGCCTTGAGCCCCCTCCTGCACCCTAACTTCCTTCCAGAACTTGCATCCCTCACCCTCTCCTGCACTCCAACCCCCTGCCCCAGGCTCATACCAGAGTCCCCTCACACACTGCAGATCCCTCGGCCCCAGCCCAGAACCCGCATCCCCTCCCGAACCCCAACCCCTGCCACAGCCTGCTGAAAGTGAGTGAGGGTGGGGGAGAGCAAGCAAAGGGTGTGTGTGTGTGGAGTGAGTGGACGGGGCTTCAGGGAAGGGGTGGAGTAGATCCTGGGTTCTCCTTACATTCAAAAAGTGACCTTGGGCGTAAAAAGTTTGGAGATCACTGACCTAGACCATCTCTGACAGATGTTTGTCTAACCTGTTCTTAAAAACTGCCAGTGACAGAGATTCCACAGCCTCCCTAGGTAACCTGTGTGATGCTGACAGACCAGTGCCATAGACCAATTCACTTGTATGTGAATATCTAAGAGTATGTCTTCACTACCCACCAGATCAGCGGGCAGCAAATGTAAACAATGTATCTCCTGCAAATGTAAACAAATTTGTTTATCTGAGCGATTGGCTAAACAAGAAGTAGGACTGAGTGGACTTGTGGGCTCTAAAGTTTTACATTGTTTTATTTTGAGGGCAGGTTTTTTTGTACATAATTCTACATTTCTAAGTTCAACTTTCATGATAAAGAGATTGCACTAAAGTACATGTACTGGGTGAATTGAAAAATACTAATTATTTTGTTATTTTACAGTGCAAATATTTGTAATAAAAATAATAATATAAAGTGAACACTGTACATTGTATTCTGTGTTGTAATTGAAATCAGTATATTTGAAAATGTAGGAAATATTCAAAATATTTAAATATATTGTATTCTATTATTAACAGTGCAATTAATCACATGATTAATCATGATTAATTTTTAAATCACATGATTAATCATGGTTAATGTTTTAATTGCTTGGCAGCCCTAGTAATAAGCCAGATAATGATTGGACCCTGGCAGCAGTATCGCGCTATTTAACTCTTTATTTCTCTACTTGCAGATATTGAAATTCAGTCAATGATGTAATTTGGTAGATTGCTTGTGTGAAAACGCTTCAAAAGTAAAAGTTCTTGCATAACTGAAATAGATGTATTTGCATGGCCTTTAAAAGAAATTAATCCCAAAATAGTACAGACACATTTGCTTTTTTAATACAATGGACTTCTGAAGTATTTATTCAATAAGATTTGTCCAGGATATTACAGGATACTGTAAAGCCTTTCACTGTGTTTGGTCTGTCTGTCTGCTTGTTTGCTGTGAAGGTTGTGTGGCAGTGCTGTGGGCCTCTGAACAAGACAGGTGAGACAGGTCTGTTTGTGTCTTGGTGAGGCCTATGTGGCCAGTCATCAATCTGTGCCTCACGTATTCATCTGTAAAATGGAACATCCTTTCCTCACAATGGTGTTGTGAAGATAAAAATAAATGTGATCGTTAGACACTCAGATACTATGTTAATGGGGCCATATAAATATTTAAGATACATAAAATTAGTGTCCAAACTCACCACTTCATTGGTAACAAAATAAATAATGCCACAACATAACCAATTCCACAAGGGGGCTCATTTCTAACTTTAGGTGCTTAAACACTTGTACAAATCTGGGTTTAAGTGATTTGCCCAAGGTCACACAGGAAGTCTGTGGTAGAGTGTCTTCTTTAGGGTCCGAAGAAGTGGGCTGTAGCCCATGAAAGCTTATGCTGAAATAAATTTGTTAGTCTCTAAGGTGCCACAAGTACTCCTGTTCTTTTTGCGGATACAGACTAACACGGCTGCTACTCTGAAACCGTTCTTTAGGGTCTGTAATCTCTATTAAGTGCAAGATAGGGATTCAGCCTATTCAGTCCCAACAATTACTCTACATTCCAGGCAGATAAAGATACTTTGCTCAAGAGGGAATGTATAAGAGAGAGTTTACCCATTTTGTGGTTGTGTTATGTATCAGTGCAGCCTCAAACACCATAATTTGGCCCATCAGTTCTGTTTTTAAGAGAAAGTTTGAGGAAGCACTGACAATTGGTGCTAACTCTTAATGGAACAATGTGACTGTTCCTGTTTTGACATGAAGAATACAGGCATCACTGATCCCATTTACTTCAGAATGTATATTTGACACTTCACTGATTATGGACAAGTTTTTAAACAGCTGATATGTCATCACTGGAATTATATTCCACTTATGGGTCTAGACATGTCTCACATGTTGTGTAGTCCTACTATTTTCATTTCTGTAACCCCTATGATGGATGGCAATATATGAGCTGCAATAGAGCACCTTCAAAAGAGCCATAAACAAGCACTTAGGAACTTAGTGAAAGATCATATCATTTCCTAGTGGACAGAGTGCTTAACTCCATTAGCGCCATAGGCTGATTAAATCACCCCACATCACATTTCAAAAGCGTTTCAGCCAATTAAGTCAGCCCCACAGTGTTCAATTCATCTCTGCTTTTCTAGGGCCATAAAGATGTTGGAAACAAATTTATGAGCTAGCCTATAAGTGAAATGACTTATTGTACTACAGTTATGTTTAATACAGATTTATGAAAATAAAAAAGGATGGGAAATATTATGTCTAATCAGGTGATTTTGGGGTAGAAAATCACTGCATCAGAAAGTCTTAATTGCACTCTTCACGGGTTTTTCCCAAGTACAGCAGGAAAGCAAAGAACTAAGCAAACCAACCACCTGGAACACAGAGAGAAATAAGCTGCATTCATTTTCAGTCAGGTTCCCATTATAGTAATATCTCCTTGTAACATTAACAGTTCCCATGAATACCACCAAGATGCACACAGAAAAGGATGAATTTGATCCCTGATATAACATCCATCTAGCTAGCACATTTCAAAAGCATTTTTGACTATTAGGTTGTTCAATTTATTCCCACATTTCTAGCACCATACAGATGCATCAGTACTATCAGTAAAAGTACTGAATGATTCTACATGATTCAGCACATGTACCTATATACCACAACGAGTGTGCTATATATCACTAAGTCCTTGATTGAAATGAAAAATAGGATCACTTGCACTGAGTCCATGGCAGACAAAAAGCCACCAGATTTGATATTAAGAAATGTAAGATGTCTGTTAGAAACAATTTCTACATTCAATACATGAATTTTTATTTTACTCAGAGTTTTCATTCTGTCCACATCTGAGATTGCCATTTTGCATAGCTGAGTGGAGGCACTGATATGCATATTCAGGGATCTGGTATTCATTTTGATTCATATTTGGAAACAGTACACACCAAGATTTTGAAATGATCAAGATTTGGACAAATTGGAGAGAGTCCAGAGGACAGCAACAAAAATGATAAGAGGTTTAGAAAACATGACCTATGAAAAAAGACTGGAAGGACTGGGCATGTTTAGTCTAGAAAACAGAAGACTGAAGGGGAAAAATCTTCAAATATGTTAAAGGCTTTTATAAAGAGGATGGTGATCAGTCATTCTCCATGTCCACTGAAGGACATGTTCACATGTCTACTCAGTCAAATTACAAAGGATGAATATAAAAATCCTTTATAAGATATTTTATAATATAAAAGTATGTAGGGACAAAATTAGAAAAGCCAAGGCACAAAACAAGATCAAACTAGCTAGGGACATAAAAGGAAACAAGAAACATTCTACAGATATATTAGAAGTGAGAGGATGACCAAAGACAGAGTAGGCCCATTACTTAAGAGGGGGGAAAGACAACAGAAAATGTGGAAATGGCAGAGGTGCTTAATGACTTCTTTTTTTTGGTTTTCACCAAGAAGGTTGGTGGCGATTGGACATCAAACATAGTGAATGCCAGTGAAAATGAGGTAGGATCAGAGTCTAAAATAGGGAAAGAACAAGTCAAAAATTACTTAGACAAGTTAGATGTCTTCAAATCACCAAGGCCTGATGAAATGCATCCTAGAATACTCAAGAAGCTGACTGAGGAGATATCTGAGCCATTAGCAGATATCTTTGAAAAGTCATTGAAGACAGGAGACATTCCAGAAGACTGGAAAGGGGCAAATATAGTGCCCATCTATTAAAAGGGAAATAAGGAAAACCCAGGAAATTAAAGACCAGTCAGCTTAACTTCTATACCTGGAAAGATAATGGAGCAAATAATTAAGAAATCAGTTTCCAAACACCTAGATGATAATAAGGTGATAAATAACAGTCAGCATGGATTTGTCAAGAAATCATGTCAAACCAACCTAATAGCTTTCTTTGACAGGGTAACAAGCCTTGTGGATGGGGGAAGTGGTAGAAGTGGTATATCTTGACTTTAGTAAGGCTTTTGATACTGTCTCGCATGAACTTCTCATAAACAAACTAGGGAAATACAACCTAGATGGAGCTACTATAAGGTGGGTGCATAACTGGTTGGAAAATCATTCCCAGAGAGTAGTTCACAGTCATGCTGTAAGGGCATAACGAGGTTCTGTTCAATATCTTCATCAATGATTTAGATAATGGCATAAAGAGTACACTTATAAAGTTTGTGGATGATACCAGGCTGGGAGGGGTTGCAAGTGCTTTGGAGGATAGGATTAAAATTAAAAATGATCTGGACAAACTGGAGAAATTGTCTGAAGTAAGTAGGATGAAACTCCATAAGGAGAAATGCAAAGTACTCCACTTAGGAAGGAACAATCAGTTGCACACATACAAAATGGGAAATGACTGCCTAGGAAGGAGTACTGTGGAAAGGGATTTGGGGGTTATAGACTCTCCATCTTATTTTGCCACCCAGGTAATCTGGATTTAGTGATAAAAGGTTATATAAACCAATAATCACATTACATCAGGTTATTCCCCATCCCAAAAGATCAGTCACTTACCTCAGATCAAGTTGGTACTCTGGATCTCACACCAAAAACTTTATTAGCTAAGAAAAAATAAATGAGAGTTATTGAGAGGTTAAAGCAAGTAAAATATAACAACAGGTGAGTCAAAGTTTGTAAATCCAAAATGATAGGAGAGATGTAGTAATCTGCCAGTTTCCCAAAAGTCTTTTCAGGGAACCCAGATGTTTCTGTGGATCTCCACTTTGAATATGGTATCTTCCTTGTAAGAATCTAAATAGCCAGAGATAAAGGATCTTCCTTGGAATCAGTGTTTATAACTTCTTCTTCAGACAATGCTCTGATGCCTAATCAAAATGGCTAATTGTTTGAAGTTAGCACTCTTCTTCATGTACATTTCCAAGGCTCCAGTCTCCTTTGATGTATAATTTTAGTCACACAATGTAAATGTAATAACTGAGAACAGACAATGTAAATGTAATGTACCAGCAAACTATTTTTCATTAATGCTCATGAAGTTTACACCTCAAACATCTTCTCTTCTTAACACTAACACACACTTTGATCTAGGGCAGTGGTTCTCAACCCGCAGCCCACGGGCCTCTTTTGGCCCAATCAGCACACAGCTGCCATCCATGTGACATCCTCAGAGCCATAGAGGTAGTATATATATTGTGTGGATGCATCGCACATTACATGTAGAGAGCTGATCTAGGGTTATCTAATTACAGGGACATACATGAAGTAATGTGATACCAATCACCAAGGTATAGATAACTGAAAACAATACCATTAACATTACTTTTGAACTATAATAAGACACAAGAGAATTGGCCTGATTACACTACAATACCTTTTAATACTCCTTTGATTTCTATTAGCATATGAGTAAATTAGTCTGACTGCACAGTAATACACTTTACACTTCTTTGCCCTGGTCTACATTGGGGGAGGGGGAATTGATCCAAGTTATGCAACTTCAGTTACGTGAATAAGACACACTCGCTTTTTGTTCAGAATGTAACCTGACAGTAAGAACAGGCCTTTGCATGGCACTGTTGTAGCTAGATGCACTAAAGATTCATATGTCCCATCAGGCTTCAACCACCAATCCAGAGGACATGTGGCCATGCCAATGTTCTGCTCAATAACGATCCAAAGTGGTGAGGACCAATGCACATTAATTTTTATTATCTGAGTCAGATGCCACCAGCAGAAGATTGATTTTCTTTTTTGGTGGTTCGGGTTCTGTAGTTTCCGCATCGGAGTATTGCTCTTTTAACTCTTCTGAAAGCATGTTCCACACTTCCTCCCTCTCAGATTTTGGAAGGCACTTCAGATTCTTAAATCCTGAGTTGAATGCTGTAGCTATCTTTAAAAATCTCACATTGGTACCTCTTGTATGTTCTGTCAAATCTGCAGTGGAAGTGTTCTTAAAATGAACGACATGTGCTGGATCATCATCATAACAATATGTGCTCGGTCATGTTCTAACATGAAATATATGGCAGAATGCAGAATAAAGCAGCAGGAGACATGTAATTCTTCCCCCAAAAGTGCCAGGTGACATTGTAAATAATAAGTGGGCAGCATTATCTCCTGTAAATGTAAACAAACTTGTTTGTCTGAGTGATTGGCTGAACAAGAAGTAGGACTGAGAGGACTTGTAGGCTCTAAAGTTTTACATTTTTTGTTTTTGAGTGCAGTTATGTAATAAAAAAAAATCTACATTTGTAAGTTTCACTTTCATGGTAAAGAGATTGCACTACAGTACTTATAAGAAGTGAGTTGAAAAATACTATTTATTTTATTTATTATTTTGCAATGCAAATATTTGTAATAAAATAATCATATAAAGTGGGCACTGTACACTTTCTAGTCTGTGTTGTAACTGAAATCAATATATTTGAAAATGTAGAAAAACATTCAAATATTTAATAAATTTCAATTAGTATTCTATTGTTTAACAGTGCAATTAAAAGTGTGATTAATTTTTTTAATCACAATTAATTTTTTTAGTTAATTGCATGAGTTAACTGCGATTAATTGACAGCCCTACTTATTACCTATTCATAGTCTCTTCAAAACCCCAAACTGGATAAAGGAGGGACTCACTGTTTCATGAGGGTACTTGTTCCGATCTGAAGCTGTGATAAATTGTGACCACAGGAGAAACCCCTGTGTTGGAAGAACTAATCACTAACAAGAGCCCTTGTTTGAGTGAGGGGGTGATCGTGGGTAAGCTTATTAGTATGCATGTACATTTTTTTTTGTTGTTTTTAATATGTTTCCTCTGTATTGTTTTTACCTTAAGAATGAATGTGCTTGGTTAGAAAGATCTGTGTCGTAATTTAACTGCGGAAATTACACTGTTTACTGTCTCTGAAGAGGAAAGCAAAGCAGGCATGCTTAGGCAATCTGACTTTGCTGGGGAATTCACAGTACAGGCAGGAAGCTGTGCAATTTGAAAATATCTCAGTTAGGAGGGAGAGAGATGCTGGACTCTGACCAAGAGTGATGGCTGGAAAGCTTAGAGTGGGTGCCCTTACAGGACCATAGACAGGAAAATACTGGTGCATTTGCCCTGAACTGTGACACATACCATTCGTTAAGCCCTTCTACCTCCAAGCACAGCATCTGCAGCTACATTCTTCAAAACTCTCATTTTCTGCTCTTGTTCACCTATTATCTGTCTGCAGATTTCTGTGGAATATGAAGAAATTGTCAAATATATTCCTCACTTGAAATTATTTGTGAATTTCTTCACTGAATAATTCTTGGTCTGCAGATTGTTTAAACTGTGTCCTTTACAACCAGATATAAAATTACAATTTGCTTTCAGTGAATATTTAAGCATTCAAATCAAATATCAGCTATACACAAATATGCATGCTATTAAAACAAAGGCACTCAAATGCCTGTGGTCAGCTAACTCAAAGGAGCCAGGAACATGTTCAAATCAAAATTTAGAATTTGAATGATTATTTGGGAGGACTTCCCTCCTGCTCCCACTGTAGTCACTCCCTTCTAATACAGTCTCAGGCCCTGATCCTGCACTTAGCCATGCATGGGCACAAGTATTAAAGCACCTATGACAAGGTGGAGGAGAGTCCCATGAGTTATAAAAGAGCTAATCTCATTTACTCACAGAAAAGATGCCAACTAAGCAACACATCTTGAATTTTGGATATCAAATCTGGAGCAGTCGCAGAATAAAAATAATTTGCTAAATAGTTCATCAATTTAAAAAAAAAATACATTTGAAAAAAACCAGTAATCACAGGCGTTCTACAAAGTAAACAAGAGATGAAATTCATTCTATAAATTATTTGTTATACATTATTCACTCTTCTCCTGTCCAATGCTGATGTCAGGAATAAGGAAGATGAAACAACTTTTAAATACACACTATATACTGGTGGTCTCTCCAGATATTCAAATAGCAACTTACTGTTAGGCATTCTCAAAGTATCTATATGATAGGCCCCTTCTTGTTTAACTAAGCTCTGTTACCAGATAGAACATGTCACTCAGTGCATCTCATTTTGTTATTTCAGATGACAATAGCTGATTTAATTGTTAGTACCACCAGGATTTATGGTATAGTCGGTTTCTTAAAACTGTAATGCAGTTGCTGTAAAACTTAATTGTAATGTTCAATACATCATTTTTCACTTGTAAATTCTAATTAATCTCAAGTGTGGAAAGGAAATAGAAGTCTAATTTGAAAAAAAAAATAACAAAAACAAACATTGCCTCCTTTTGTTCCTGTATATGTTTTAATGTGAATATAACCTAATGAACCAATGTTAGTTCAATATTTTGCCCATTTATTCTTCTCATGTGGTTAAAGTAACAACCAATTTTATTTTTACTACCATTATACATGTACTGTATCATGATTAAGACTATTGATTTGGTCAGCAACTGCTTATTCCTGTCTAAAACAACCATAATTAAATGGACATAAAATAAGCTGTAATGCGGTAGTTATCTGATTATCCATAAGAGCAAATGAAAATGTGAAATGAAGCTGCTCTCTTCCTAGAAGAAAATATCATATTGCACAATTGCCTTCACCTGAAGCATCTGGGATTGGCCAATACTAGGAACGAATACAGGAGTAGAGACACAATTGGCCTGTTCTAGTAGTTCATTTATGTTCTTATATAGTTCTATAAACAAACACAATCACTTCCTATCAAATTAGTATAACAACTACACATTTCCACAAAAGTCTTACAAACCACAGGGCAATATTCTCCCCCTTCATTTCCATGAGTGGAGCCAAAACAAGTGGTGTTTACAGAAGCAGGGCAAGTATTGCCTCCCTAGAGTGCTCCAGAGAGTTCCCTGGTTCAGTACCTTATGTCTTCACTGGGCATACTTGTATAAGACACACTCTAACTGAGCGATAGCCAGCCACTGTTAGCAGATAGACTGGAGTGTATGATTTCTTCTTCTTCTTCTTCTTCTTAACCAAAAAGGTCCTGACTCTCATGCTGGAAAGAGCTACATGTCAATCCATGCCAGATCCTCTGTTAGAGCTCTGTGAGGTCAAGGCTACATGAGAATTCAGGGAAGAGGTCAATGAGGTTTGGAGCTGTCAATCAGCTGCTTACTGCAGCAGGATTCTCTCAGTGCCCAGCAGATTTCCAATAAAAAATCCAATGATATGTTCATGCTGTTTGGTGTTACTATAGAGCTGCAGTCTACTGATGGCACTATCACTCTTCAGGACTTGTGCTGCAAAGGGATTAAAGGCCTGAAGGGGAACTTTTGCAATCTCAGTGCTTTTGTGTATCTTTGGTAGATGCACAGTGATTGAAGACTTAACTTCTGCCTGTTACAGCAAGGGCAATCCTCACTGGAAATATGAGCAGGAAATTCCAGCTCCCATGTGTGAATCACCTCATCTGGAGAGCCTATCACCACTGACAGCAGCACCTAGTTCCTGCTTGCTGCAGTGCACAAGAGCTGACTGTTGAGGGTTCAGGGACATGGAGCAGAAGAACAAAACCAACCCACACAACCAACTCACTGTCTGTATTAACTTCAGGAAGGAAGGAATAGGATATCGAGCAATGTGTTGAAGTGAGGCGGAAGATTAAGGCAACTAGTAAAAAATGACTATAGCTCTGTCTTCTTCATGAGGGAAGAGAAAAAAATCATCATTGGTTCCTAGTCCCACCTCTTTACAAAGGTTAGAGAGATGAAAGATCCCTTTACTTCCAAACTGGGTCGTCTTACCCTACAGGAGAGAGACAAAAAATATGTTCTCTCTCCCACCTTGGTGGGGAGAAGGTTGTAGAGAAAGAAGTGGCATGTCTCCCCAACACAGACTCCAGTTCTCTTTATAATATGGTAGACCTGGAATGGTGCTGGAGGGAGAGAGAGCAGGACCAAAGTAAGAAATGAGTGCCATGCTGAGAAACATCTTTGGAGAGAGCACTTTAGACAGCGCCAAGGGTTTTGGGTCTTAGTAACGGAAAGAGGTTTATTGTGGGGGAGGAATTAACTCAAACGCACTGCACGTTCTATATATTATCCTTTATGGGAAAGTTCTGCAGAATTTAATAATGTTGTAACAAACACTGTTCTATTAAAAAGTGACTCTAAACCTATATAATTTAATAGACAATTAAATCTATTTTTCTATAGCTTTTTTTTTACTCTAGAATTCTCTAGTAGGCATACAATTCTCTATTAAATTCTAGCATTTAATATGCATGAAATATTATGAAAAAGATTATGGGAAAAAAATAGAAAGAGTCTTGAACACTTCTAAGCAAACTCAGTTTAGAATTTATCTTTTAATGAACAGAAGGTGCTTCTTGTAATTGGCCTCCCATAGGTTATTCCTCTGGACATGCTTAAAAGTGATTGTTCCTGGAATTCCTTAGGGAAGGCTTAGAGTTCTACAGACCTCTCTAGCTCAGCCTTGCTTTCACTCCTTTTCTCAGTTTCAAATGGAAGTACATGCAGACAGACTACTCCTGTAGCGAAAGGGACAGATCACTATCCATGAGAGGAAACTTATAAATTCAAAGAGAGACACCTACTGTACCCTCAAATTATTCCTTTTAGTCTCTAGTGAGAAAAGGAACATCGTGTGTGTGCTATAATTTTGCATCCATACTGATGATGGAAATTGAGCTATTGGAATGACTGATGTGGATCCTAGCTGTGTTGCTCCCAGGATATTAGGGAGACTAAGCGGTTGAGATAATGTATTTTATTGGACCAACTGCTGTTGGTGAAAAATACAAGTTTTTGAGCTACACAGAGCTCTTCTTCAGGTCTGGGAAAGGTACTCAGTGGCATAGCTAAATACAAGGTGAAACAGATTGTTTAGCCTAAGTAGTTAATACATATTGTATGTAAGAGACCATTCAAAGGTTAAGTGACCAGTCAAGACCTCTGCAGTATTAGGAGAAAACAGAGGCAATAGTGGATTATAGATTGTTGTAATAAGCCATAAATCCAATGTCATAATTAAGACCATGATTTTCAGTATCTAGCAAAATTATGAATTTAAGCTCCCAGTCTCAACTTGAAGGTGTTGTGAAGGTTTCCTTTGAGGACCAGGACTGAGAGGTCAGATATAGAGTTATGTCTGATGTGGTGTTTGTCTTTTATAATTTTTCTGTGTGAGTTCATTTGAGAGAGTAGTGATTGTCTGGTTCCACTCACATAATTATTAGGGCATTTAATGCACTGAATGGGGCACACCATATGTTGTGATAAGCATGTGTAGGACCCATGGAACTTGAAAGGTGTGTTGAGTGGGGAATTGATCATCACAGCAGGGAAGATATGCATGCATGTTTTGCATCTCTTGTTCTGGCAGGGTGGTGATATACCTTATCCAGTGCTTTAGATACCCCAGTAACAACTATGTGGCGGATCCTGACAATTCCCTCCTCCCCTAACAGCCTACAGAATTCAATAGCAGGAATAGTGGTCTCTATTAAATGCTAGAATTTAAGGCTGGTAAAATGTTCTGACCAAATATTTATGGAAAATTCTTGAATACTACTTAAACAAATTTGATTTATAATTAACCAACGTGTGCACTACAAATTTTGGCAGTGATCCCTTCACTCATAAATAGCAAAACTTAAGTGGCTAACTAAACTTTCCCCAATATTCAATTAGTTTAAGGACTGATCCAGAGCCTACTGAAGTCACTGGGAATCTTCTATTCACTTCAATAGGCATTGGATCAAGCGCATAAAGAGTAAGTCAGGGATTCTCAGCATCTGAATGGCAACAAATGCTAGCTGAGCAATATTAATACCCGAAGCCCATTACATTAGAACTGGGAATAAAATATTGAGTTTGCTCACAACCTTCTGAACATGAAGAGAGTTGTAACTACATTACTATATCTGGACTTATTTGGTTCATTTCCACACAGAATGGGGAATCATATATTCTATGATGATACCTGCAGTACACTTGAATGGGAAACATAGGAAATGCTTTTTGCTTCTTTTGTAAACAGAATTATCAAATGGTACTAAAAACTAAAACAAAATAATACACCCCCACACTCTAATAGTGTCTTCCTTTGTAATTGCTGTGATGGCAGCTGTCACTTTAGTGACTACATATTATTCATTAGAATTGTCCCTCTCCACCAAAAGGTATTGTGTTCCTCTGCATCTACAGGGAGTTTCTGGGGTACTTTTATGGTTAAGTGGTAATTCTTATTTCATTTGCTGTTGTTGATACTGTATGTCATGTCCCCCCACCCTCCTTTTAAATTATATTCTTCTGGCAACGGCATGAATCTCACAAACATCAAAGCACTAACCTCATATGCATGTTTTCTGTTGCCAAGCAACACTTACTTAGCTCAAATTTTGACATTTTGTCTCGTATGGCACACATCAGTCATTTATTTTTAGATGCAATCTTGGGCTAACTTCATTGTTATAATTTGAATACAATTGATATGTCAATGGCATTGATTGGCATGCACTGGATTTAGGATGCTGGAAGCTATATTTGGTGCAACAAGAAATATAGTGAGTGAAGTTGCACTTAGTGCCACAACAAATCCCCCTGTCAACTTTTCGATTTTTGGGAACCTTAAGTATAGATGTGCCAGCTGCTTAAATATGTTTGTTTACTTCAACAAATGTGAACGTGAACAAGAATCCTAGGTGCATACTTTATGTATGATGCACAAATGTACTTTTAAAGGAAACACCTGTGGACAAATTGAAATGTTTCATACAATTAAAGTAAAGAGCTTGCATATGCCTTGTACAGTATATGCTAGTGAATAAATTGTGAGTCTAACAAACAGCAAGTGAAAAATAAAGTAAACTTACATAATGATTTAGTATAGTACAATAGTCACTTTGACAACAGAGGTCCAATTTTGAAATGTGGGTGCCTGCAATAGAGCAATGTGTTCTATTTTTGAATGTTCAATGTATGACATTTGGGGTACAATCCAGACCACTGAGGGATTGGGTCACCACTTGCTTTGCAACTTGGGTTGCCTCACAATGCTGAATGCTGTAGCTCCCAACATGGACTCCTCACAAACAGCCAAACAGTATGCAGGTCACACCCTGAGTATCTGGGTATAGCTGCTTCCCTGTTTAAGCAGCTCTGACCCCAGCAGCCTATCAGAAAACACTAGCCACACTCTGGCTTCCAGTAGCCTTGGTTACTACTTATAAGGTAACCCCAACACATCCCCAGTCCTGGATTTCCCCTCAAAAACCAATTGTTTAGTGCCTCCAGCCCTTTTCTGGCAGTCCAGATATATTAGGTCTGTTGCCCCCATAAGGGAATCATGATACAACAGTTTGCTACCTTAAATGGAGTTATCCAAACAATTTCCAACACTGGATTAGTTTTAATTAAATAATAAGATCAAGTTTATTTACTTACAGAGAGAGATTCTACATGAGTACAAGGCATTAAAGTCAGAAATGGTTACAAGAAAAATAAAGATAAAACGTTTTCTAAACTTAAACTAGACTTTGTTCAAAGTGAGGTTCTTACCGCATGTTTCCAGTAACACTGGTGACCAAACTCTCAGACCAGGATCTACTCCCAAAGTCCAACAGCTATTCTTTTTTCTGTCATCAGGTGAAAAGAGAGAAATAGATAGGGAGAGAGAACTTGGGTGTTTTTGTTCCTTATAGTTCAGTCACCTTTTGAAATGCATTTTCCTGTGAGTGACCCCTAGATAAAGTTCTTTCCAGCTGAGAGCAAGGACACATGGAGTCTGGTAATGGAGATGTTGTATTTTGTTGTTTGCCACTATGCAGGTCAATTTGTTCCTGTCCCTGCCAAAGAATGGCCTCTTGATGATAGGTGATGGCCCATCAGCTTTGATGATACTTGGCTGGGGCGTCAATTTGTCCTTGAGAAACAGGTTTTCCCACTTCTCAGACTTGTCTGGTAAACACACTTCAATAATGATTTCAGCTTATGTTCATAACTTTACATATAATGTTGCTACATACATTTCACGATGATATTATTGACCAGGAAGTTATTAGTTTTCAAATGATACTTTACATTGTATATTTTGTACAAAGATTATTACAATAGTGTGTAGGGTGTGAATACAAGGTGTGCATTCTGTCAGAATATATAAGGCATATTATTTAGGCACTAATGTGGGTATCGACTTAGGTACCCATGTGTGGAATTGGATGCTTAGCTTTGAATGTTGGTTTCTTGGAAATGTGTCAGACACCGTACTAGTGTCTTGTATCCTGTTAATGGAGCCACTCCTTACTCACATTGTTGGACTTTGAGAGAATATGTGATGATAACCAAACTAAACATCTCATAATGAGTAGTTGTATAAGGTGAGCCAAAATAAGGTACGCATCTAGGAGCTATGTCAATCTTATCTGAGGCCCCTAGTAGTAGTAGTCATGGTGGCCAGTGGGGAAGAATGGCTAATAGGTCTGCATTGTAGCAGATCCCCTAGACCTGCTCTTCTCATCCCAAATCCCTCTGCAGCATTAGCGGTAGAAGGAGTCCTCAAGGTACACAGTTCTGCAGCTTGCCAGTAGTCTCCTAATAAGTGAGTTCCTGGCATCCTTTCCCCAAATAGTAAAAGTGCACTAGTTACACTGCTTTCAGCATCCTTCACGTCCCATATTAATTCTTTGGTTGCTTCTAGGTATTTTGAAAGTACCAAGAAGTAATTATTTCTACTTTGGTCTGTTTCTACTTTTCACCTTCTCTCTGTATAAGGAAGTTTTGCCAAGCAATGAATTTCAAGGTGTGATAATAAAGCTGCCAAATAGAGACACTGGATCAGAGTCTGAGATTGGGTATGTCAGAAGCTGGCGTAACTCTATCATCATCACTGAAGTTACTTCACCTTTATGCCAATCTGACTGAGATCAAAATAGTTCATTTCATTATTTTATCAGAGCCTGGCAATGGATTATATAACATTTTACACTGAAGCTTAACAAAATATGCAGGAAGGAATTTGAAAGAAAAACAACTTCCTTTTATAGAAAGGAGGTGTTGTCTGGACCATTTTCTTATAAAGGGAGTTACTATAAGACTTAAGAGTGTGAAATAAAAAGACTGAATTGTAGTTTTACTGATTTATGTTTATAAGCAATTCTATTGTGGCCATCAGTGAAGTCCAAATATATCTATATTGACTAAAAAACCCAACAAAATAAAAACACATACCTCTTATTCAAATCTAAAAGATGTAATGAGCCCAGTCAGAGGGGAATGTCGGATTGAATTCAAATAGCATTTGGTGTTCGGATAGGTATTTATTCTTTCTAATTTGCAAGAAGGGTTAATTGAGTTCATGACAAGCAAGGATGATAATAGCTTTGCCCAATGGACATTAAGTTGCCAGATGATCTCTTTCTGTGGCTTTCATCAGGGAAGAATCTGTTATATACAAAGAGAAAACTAATAAGGTGGACAATGGGCTAAAATTAGGATGTGTACAATGAAGATGGTAAGGTGAAATATTCATCTGTTACCATTAGATTGGCTGAGGTATTGAGAAAACTGACACATTTGTGCAGCAACAGTGACAACAAACTAAAACACATGAAAGCTAACATAAAGGAAGCTTCATTTGCATTCAGCTTTGAAAATATGGAAATCTTCATCAATCTTCAGAAAAGATTTTTTTTTTTGGTGTAAATGTCAGGTTTTGATTTGTTATGGAAGAGAAGGGCAGTAGATGCTTAAATGGCATGGGGTTGTGGGGAAAGAAGGAGGAGGACAACTTTGAACTTGTACAACTGTGTCAAGAGAATATTGAATTGTCTGCTTACAGTGAGCAATTTATCATTCTTTAAAACACAAAGATGTAAAAGGTAAGTATCAAAGTGCTGTAGAAAAGATGAGTGAAGCTGAAGAGCTTGGTAAAACAGAGGAAGGCTTAAAATTATCCTGGGATGGATTCCCTAAGGAAAGAATAAAAAGTTAAAAGAGACTAAAAGCAATTTTCCAGACAAAAATGGAGGCTGGGGGAAAATTACTCAAAAGAGATTTACCTAAAAAAATGGCAACACTAATTAAATAATACGTTTCTAGACATCTCATTGTCCACAGAGTAACAAGAGGATTTAGAGCTTAATGTCACTGACATTTTCTGGAAGCAGGTTTAATTTTTTTAAGAGGTCATGAGAAAAATTATATATTCCAATTACCTTTTAGGTTACATCCAACAGTTGAAGTATATTGAAACAGAATGGATTGAAACGCTACACCAGTTATGTAGGGGAGCATTGTGTGGGGAGCACTGCTCCCATGAGACAGAAGAAAGACCGCTCCCTCTCCTTTTTTGGAAGAGGAGGATGTGCAACCCAGTGCTCCTTCTTTCTTTTACCCCTGATTACATCATTGTTTTCACTCTAGGGCTGCAATCCTGCAAGCTCTTATTCATGTAGTCTCACTGGTTTCAATGGCACTACAGAGTGTGTGGTTGAGGGATTCTATAGTTGTTGAATAATAAAACAGCTACTTCCTGTTCAGAGATCAGCTTTTTAAAAGTGGTTAGTTTATTTTTCCAGTTATAAAGTAAAGAGTGAAATAAATCTGATATCAGCTTTATAAAGTCATTTGGCACTATATTGAAAATAGAAATAAATACAATTCCCAGAATGGATGAAGAATTTTATTTTGTACCCAAATCCTGCAGTTAGAGAAATTATCCTGGAAAGACATGATAAATTAGCCTTACAAAAATCTCCTCCTGTGTGTGACATGGAATTTTTTTAAAAAGGTACAGAACATGTGTAGTCTGTAGAGGCCCATTTATAAAAGCCAAAGCATGAGGGAAACTATTTCTACAGAAAGAACTCCAATCATTTTGAGGCTACATGTCAGATGCAGGACAAACCTTAGTGAACGGTAGAAGTTAAATTGTAAATGTTTCATCACCCGATTCAAGGTCCATTAAAGTCAGTGGGAGTCTTTCTACTGACTATTATGGGCTTTGAATCAGGCCCTAAATATTTAGTCAATGACTCATGGCAAGGTGCTATTAAGATATGTCATTTAAATAATATTTAAACCTATGTAAGTAGCTTTGTGTTTTGTAATATTGTTATGGGAGTGCTTGGAATTTTTGAATAACCTATTTTGGTAGAGCTAACTATGGTACTTTTAGTACAGTAAGCAGCTATTTAACTTCTCTACCCAGAATCCTTAAATGTTTGGAAAGTGAAAAATAAAATAAACCATGTTGAACTGGTAGACTGTTTAGGTACATAAGTAATGCATAGGTACAAAACACTAGACAGTTGAATGTGTCAATGCTGATGTTTTATCGAGGTCAGGAAGTGAAAACTAGGGAGTTTAACAAAAAGGGATACTTTCGTTTGCACATTAATTTACAGACTTCATTTGTGCTGCAAAGATATTGCTTAAGGGACTAGAAAGACCCAATTGCATTCTAAGTGGTGGATGACACAATGAACGGCTGGCCAAATCTTGTGACTAAGATGAGTTTTTAGTTCTAATTTTATTTATTTGTACTGGGATAGTGCCCAAAGATACCAATCAGCATCAAGATCCCACTGTGCTAAATGATCTACAAACACACAGGAAGTCTCAGGCACTTGTACAAACAGTTTACCATCTAATTTGAAACAAGATTCAATAACTGAGTGTAATAAACACTGGGAGAGAAGAGAGGAAGAGAAGTTGAGGATAGTGATAATAAAGTGTCACGGTTACACAAGTTGGTTATGTGCACAGCTTAATGGTTCTGAGTTGTTTGCACGGTTTTTTTCTTTTTCCTGTTATAGATAGTATCAGTTATCTATGAGTGCTGGTCAGTCTAGTCATCATTACTCAGCTGTGTCTTATAGAGTGAGAAAAGATTGGCTTTCAATTGAACAGTGTAACTTACTTTGATGACACGGAGTGATAATACTTCCATGCTATTGAGCCAGATTATTAAAGGAGCTATACAGAATGCACCATAGAATGGTTCATATGAAAGCCTTGGAGAGAGGCTATTTTCTGTCTATCTTAATTAAGTTTACAGAGTGAAAAATCACCATAGAACCTCTAATACATGAAAATAGCAGTAAATTCATATTGATTTCACTGAAAAAGATAAATAGTATTTTCTCTTAATGGTCAACAGTAACTCAAAGTGATAGAAGTAATCCCATTGTCCACAAGCACAGCAAAAATGATAGCAGCACTATGGAGTGTATTTTCAAGGTATGGATCACCTGAAAAAGTAATATCCGAACATGTATAACTTTGTGTTTAAGACAATAGTCAATACTTTATACTTTATGTAATATAAACACACATTCTTAATCATTAGGCAAAATAATCCTCTGAAAATGTACACAGCTAAATGAGTGACAGCATTTTCAGAGATGTGGAGGAACTGTCACTCTCAATGACTGAGTGAGCATTTCTGAAAATCACGCCTTTCTTTAGGTGTCTAAATATGGACTAAGGTGCCTAACTTTAAATTCTCAAAATTGACCAGGTAACCTTCATATTATGCTGTATAGTATTTAGTAAACAGTTTTTATTTCAGGGACAGGAGTGTAATGTAAGAATGTGCACAAGGAAGCAAAATTTCTTTCCACTGAAGTCACTGAGATTTGGCTTATACAATTTCAGGTCCACTCTAGTGGTAATTCTAATTATGATACTAAGTAAAAAAGTATCCAGAAACTTTAACAGGAAGTTCAGTGTGTCTGTATGTAGAGAGTGAAAAAAGATAAAGGATGATGACCTGTAAGCAATATATTCCAAAGCCTTTTTCCTTATCTAAATAGCCAAAATGAAATCCCACATGTACTGTACAAATAACTCAAAGAGGAATAGTGTATACAAATATTTCTCAGGGGTGGGGACAAAAGGGACTGCCACCAGCAAGAGTTTAGGACCAGCAGCCCTAGCAACTGGATATGGTTAGCCAGGAAACCTGACCCACACCCCTAACTTGGGCTCTCTGAGAATACCTTTCTTTAAGCCCCAGGCCTCAACAGCCCACTCTTACCCCAGCAACATGGGTTAGAGAAGGAAAAGCAGAATCACCTTTCTAGGCTTGGCTCCTAGAAGTAGGTTCTCCAACAACAGTGGGGCATTGAAAACTCCAGCTGAAGCTCACTGTGCCTCTTAAATAACCTCCAGATGTGATATCAGCAGGCCAATTTTTACAATCTGAACTCTGGGCATTCTTCTCTATATGCTCAGTAGCTTTTTATCTCAACTTCCTTCCATGCCTCTCTCCACCACTCTTTCCAATGCTAGTTTCATTTTCCCTGCCTCCCTCTATCCATTTTGCTTCCTGCTATCTGCCATTCATTCCCTTTCCATCTTTTCTTCTATTCCTTAGCTTGCTTTTACTTACCTCTCCTGCTGTTTCCTCTATCTCCTTCCCACCCCATAATACATTAATTTTAAAAAGAAGAAATAGAACAGAAAAGTTGCACGTTCATTAGTACCCTGATCATTTTGTTCATCATACCCCTGGTCCTTCTCCCCTTTGTCTGGTCTTTTCTTTTTAGGTGTTCATGCTGTACGGTACAGGAATAGTGTCTTTGGGACAACGGGGTCCCAATATTGATTGAGCCATTTGGGTACAACTCCAGGATAGATAATTAAAGTAATCAACAATAAATGAAAACCTTATTTCCTCATAGCAAATTATCAATGATTTTTTTTAAGGCAAAACAAATAGAAATATATCAACCATGGTCAAAGCTAGTGTCATAAACAGATAGTTAAGGATTAATGTCTCTTTTACCTGTAAAGGGTTAAGAAGCTCAGTAAACCTGGCTGACACCTGACCAGAGGACCAATGAGGGGACAAGATACTTTCAAATCTTGGTGGAGGGAAGTCTTTGTTTGTGCTCTTTGTTTTTGCTGTTGTTGGCTCTCAGGACTGAGAGGGAAGGGACATCAATCCAGGCTCTCCAAATCTTTCTGAATCAGTCTTATGTTTCAAACTTGTAAGTATCACAGGCAAGGCATGTTAGTCTTATGTTTGTTTTCTCAACCTGTAAATGTTTCTTTTGCTGAGAGGATTTTACCTCTGTTTGCTGTAACTTTGAACCTGAGGCTAGAGGGAGTTTTCTATAAATCTAAGTACCCTGTAAAGTATTTTCCATCCTGATTTTACAGAGATGATTTTTACCTTTCTTTTTCTTTAATTAAAAGCTTTCTTTTTTAAGAACCTGATTGATTTTTCTTTGTTTTAAGATCCAGGGAATTGGGTCTGGACTCACCAGGAGTTGGTGGGGGAAAGGAGGCAGGAATGGTTAATTTCTCCTTGTGTTAAGATCTAAGGGGTTTGGATCTGTGTTCCACAGGGAAGGTTTTGGGGGGACAGAAAGTGTGCCAGACACTGATTTCTGGTTTGTGGCAGCCAGGGGCGGCTCTAGGATTTGCGCTGCCCCACGCAGGGTGGCATGCCGCGGGGGGCGCTCTGGCGGTCGCCGGTCCCGTGGCTCCGGTGGACCTCCTGCAGACGTGCCTGCGGAGGGTCCGCTGGTCCCGCGGCTCCGGTGGACCTCCCGCAGGCATGCCTGCGGATGCTCCACCGGAGCCGCGGGAGCAGTGGACCGTCCACAGGCATGCCTGCGGGAGGTCCACCGGAGCCGCCTGCCGCCCTCCCGCGGGACGCCGCCCCAAGCGCGCGCTTGGCCCGCTGGGGTCTGAAGCCGGCCCTGGTGGCAGCGTTACCAGATTTAAGCTAGGAATTCAGCTTAGAAGGGTCCATGCAGGTCCCCACATCTGTACCCTAAAGTTCAGAGTGGGGGAGGAAACCTTGACAGCTAGTTAAAATTTTTGATCCATGCATATGATTGTCCTATTTCCTTCCTTCTCCCTCCCCCCATTCTTTTTAGTGCTGGATACAATAAATTATAGCTAAGTCACATTAAAATAGTTCATCAGCATATGCACATGTTTCCAGTTCTAGCTGAGTAGGTTAATCTTGTAACAGATAATGCTTAAACAGCATCAGTAGCAGTTGCTGCAGTGCTACAATAAATTACAATTAAATAGGCTACAAAAATACAGTTGATAGTTTGCAATACAAAAGTATAATATGAAATCCAATTTTGACTAGTGGTTTGGACTTTAGTAGAATATAAGGATTATTTATTCATGGTGTTCCATGCATTACCCCTCCACATACTAAATTTAATTGCAGAACCTTTAATTTAAAAAGAAAACCAACTGCTTATTACTAAAAGTTTAAATCTTTGCTTGAATCCTTATCAGTGATAGTAGGAACATGGCTGAGGGAGCTTTTAAGACACTTAAACATTTCAGTTTAAATATTTCTTTATAGTATCACACTTGTGGAGGTTCAAGTTATATGTTTAATTCTACCCTCCATCATCATCATTATGCAGTGCACATCTCTGCATACCTAGCCAAGTCAGCTTTTTGTGCTTACATATTCATGCCATATAGTAGCTGATTTTGCAAGATGTATTGTGATGTTACTACACATCAGAGGGCAGGATTGAGCACTACATCATGATAACAAAGATAACTAGTGAGACAGGGTTAGGGTGATACTTTATTTCCTTTCTTGGTAAGCAAATTAACATGCATCAGTTAGGACAATTACAGGAGTTCGGGGCGAGCGCATGCAAGAAACAAAGAAAATTAGAGTAGAAAGTGTGGAAGTCAAAAAGAGGGATAAGCAAGACAGGTAGAAAGGAAAGAGAGGGAAGACAAAGAGAAAAGAACAGAGAAAAGAGGCAGGAAGTTTGTGTGTGGGAAGAAAGCACACTCAGACATGTGCTAGACGTGACTTTTAGAAGTCCCTTGAAATTCTTCAGCCAAATTGAAGGAAGGGTACGGGGTCATGTCCACGCTTCCAAATGGTGCTGCTTCCCTCTGCACAATGTTTTTGACTAATTTTAGTTCAAGTGGGAAAATAAATAGATCTCCAGTTCCCTTGTTCATGTTCTCTGCAAGCACAGGTGCACCTGCAATTTGGAGTTTATCTAGGTTGGAGTAACAGGCATTTTCATGGAAGCCTCTTGTTAAGATAGTGGCAGCACATAAATCAGTTGGGGCACAGAGAAAGATGAGGCTTGATCCTGGACAATACAGGTGCAGAGTGTTGGGTGGATAAGGCAAATAGTGATGAGCAGTACAGGCACTACAAAGAGCCCAGTCTTGTAGTATCGAGTACGCTGGTGTGCATCCCTAGAACTAGAAGGCAGACCAAAGAGCGGAATACCTTAGCTGTGTGCTCAGTTGCATGCTAAATCACATCTCACCACAGAAGCAGCCACATCTTGCCCCTTTTACCTTTACATTTAAGTCTAGGATAGCAGGCCTGCAATAGGCATGAGACTCCGTGCAGACAGCTATGCCTAGTATTCAATGTATTTGTGGCTATGCATAGCCTCCACTCACACTTTTACTAGAAGACCAAAGAAGCATGCTACCTGCTTCTCATTTCATAAGAACTTACAGGAGCAAGGGTAGAGTGGGCACTATGATCACAGTGCATCATAATGCATTCAGCCCCAAGAGACTCATCTAGCAAAAGGAGGCTATTCCCACAAGAGTTGTTAACTTTGCATTAGTTCTGTTCTCATTCCATAAGATGGGAGAGAAGTTAGTTAGAGAGCAAACGCTGCATTGCCTTCTGAAAAAATCTCTCAACAGTTCCAATAAACTGTTTCACAAAACTTCTAGCATATTAGAAAAAAGTTCTAGTGATTTTTGCAGTGTCTCCCCTTCCCTTATGTCTGTTCTGATGTATATGTCAAAGGATTAATATTATTATAAAAATAATCTCAATATAGTCCTACGTTGTGACCTTAACATGGAAATATTTGTTATAATGAACTGAATCCCCTAAATCCTGAAAGAACACTCATAGTTTCTTGTGGTTTAGTATTAAATTCAGTTTGCTCTAATCTGCTATGGTGATAGACACAATATAAACAAACGTGTGAGGACAGGGAGATGTGTGGTTAAACCAAAAGCCTGGAAGTCAAGAGGTCTGGATCAAGACTTTTAAAAAATGAGGTCTAAAGTTAGGCTCTTATATCTGTATTTAGGAATCTAACTAAGTGGCCTTATTTTAAATGGTCCTGAACATGCACCAGATCCTATTAAAGTTAAGAGGAACTGATCAGTGCTTCCTGCTTTTAAAAACCAGGTCACTTTTCTAGGAGCCTAAATATAGATTTAGGATCCCAGCTTTAAGCCACTATTTTTAAAATCTTGGCACAGGTTTTTTTTTAATTTTTAATTTTTTTTTAAGCTCTGCCACAGACTTCCTGTGTGGTGCTGACAGCCTTGCCAATTCTCATTATTTTGTAACAAGTCTCCCATTACTTGGTATTTTACTTAAAGCATGAACTTCGAGAAACAAGTGATTATGTGAGAAGCTCAGGTTTAATTTAAAAAAAAAAGTTTTGAATGTTTGTGGTTGGCAATACTGCACTGGGCAGATCACTTAACCTATGAATGCCTGAATTTCCTCATTCCTAAATAGGAAATAATACAATAATAGTAATCTACCTCATGGGGTGTTGAGAGACTTAATTTACTAATGTCTATAAAGCACTTTATTAGCACAGATGGAAGACCATACAGAAGTGGACAGTTTTTATTAATACAGGGGAAGAATAAAATATACTATATGTGGCCTTTACTTATTTTATGATATTCACAAGTGTGGATTTTCCTTTTTTGTTTTTGGTAGGACAAATTTTAAATAGACTAGATAGTAGACACATAGAATACATTTTTAATGGATTGTAATTTATTACTTGATTGCAACTTGCACATTCTTAAAAAGTGTTGTTTCATTTTTGTTTGAGTTGGTGAATAATTAATATGCAAAGCTTCTTGTATTTCTTTATCGATAACCTTTTGACCAGTCTGTTAGCTAAGCAGTATGTAAGATTGCTCATAAAGCTTGAAGGAATAATGATAGCAATCATGACTGCAGTTACTCTATGTATCAGATGGGTTTCTGGGGTGTGAAGGCTTTTAAGTAGGGCCTGTTGATTACCGGGTACTTTAATTAAAAAATAAGTCACTTGCTTGTGTTGCTATTATTCACTGGCTAAATTGAGGAATAGTATTTGACTGGATACTGAGATGCTCAAATACTGCCAAACATATTGGAATATGCTGTTGTATGAAAAATGGCAAAATTAACTAAATAATTTATTCCCCAAATAATACGCAAACCAAATCTATTTGAAAGTCACACATTGTCATCAATAACCAGGAAATTACTACAGAGTATGCAATGACTAGACCCCAAGGCTTGAAAGCACAAGACACAATGTCCACACTGCTATTTTTAACATGCAACCTCAAGCCCCACTAGCACGAGTCTGTCTACTCAGGCTGGGAGGTTTGCTTCCAGCTGCATAGTACCCATAGAAAGTGGGGAATGTTCTAGTGCAGAGGGGTTTTCTTGCTGCACCACCCCTTTGGATAGCTCATGTGCGCTCTCCTTGGCCCTTTTTGAGTCCCCCCTTTCTCCTGTTCCCAATTCTGAGCCCATGATGCAGGGGCAGCGGAATCCTCACATAACCAGGAGAAGGCTCATGTGCCCTGTTTGAATCCCCACTGCCTAGAGCAGCAACTTGTGCGTATGCATGGTGACTCTGCCCCTTCCGAGTGCACTTGTGCTGGAGGCAAGGCCTTTTCTGTGGGGCCAGGACACCTGCATGCATCTGCTGCTACCATGCTCATTCCCAGCACAGCCACGGGAATGAGAGGGAATGGTGAGTATTCTCCTGCTGAGGATATCTGCCAGCTTTGTGGCTCCTGTATGCCCACAGAGCTGATATTCAGTGGCAGTGCAAGAGCCCATTAATTGGAGCCTTAAAGTCCTGTGTAGAAATACGCATGAGAAAACCAAAGCTTTTCAGCCACAAATAGTTGATAATAAGCAAAGGAACACTATCACCACAGTAATTTAAAATGGAATGGAAGGTGGAGAATACAATGTTTTTAAAAATAATATTTAAAATAAATTAGACAAAGCCACACTGTTGCTTGTTCAAGATTAATTTGCATTTACTTAAAAATAAAGAAACTGGAGTGTTAGCCACCAGTGCATATGAAGAGTATAGCATCTCTACATAACATTGCAGAATCAAGTGGATATTGTTCTAAAAAGCTGGGACAACTAGTAAAGAATGTCAAGACCGTCTCTCTGGTGTATGCAGTCATTTGGAATATAGACGGTGCTATCAATCAGTGAATTGAAGGATTGTTGATGTGAAGGGCTCTAGACTATTTTGTTTGTCTAAAAAGCCATTTAGATGATGAGTACAGGTCAGGATGTTTGAAATTTAGATGCTACTTTCCCTTTCTGCATGCCTACCAGCAACAAGCAAACTACCAATTCCCTTCTCCTCTATGTTGAAATCCTTCCTGAAAACTCATTTTCCAAGCAGTATCCACAGTGAAGTCATAGAACATACAGAGCTGTTTAAATAACTGATTTTTGGCTTGTTGGCAATTCAGAACAAAAACATTGTTTTGGGGTGACCCAAAATGATTTTTTTCAAAATTTTTGGCAAGTTAAAAAAAAATAAATCATTGTGGTGTTGAACATTTAATTCAACCCAAAACTCAACATTGCCTGTCAGTTTTGAGCTTTTAACATTTTCAAATTCTTTTAGTATAACAAAAGACACTTCAAAACAAAAAGTAGTGTTGATTTAGAAAATCAAAATTTGGTATTTCAAACTAATGTTGAAATGAAATGTTTGGCTTTTTTGGAATTTTGTGTATTTTGGTCTCCCCTTCAATCCTCCTCACCACCACCCCCTCCCCCGCCAGCATGAACAATCCAGAGAAACCAACACAAATTTGTCTAATGTTTCAGAGTCACCAAACTAACAGACAAGTCATTTGGGCCAGAAAATTTTGCCCAGTTCTAGTAATAAGCTTCTTATATCATTATTTTTATATTTAACAACAGAAAAGTCATAAAAAGTGACAAATATATGCATATCCCTAAACTGAAAAATGCACAGTTGTATTGCTTAACCTGCCCCCCATCCTTCTTTTCTGTTTGTCAACACCACTCCATATATCCCATCTAAAATGCACGTTGTCTTTCTGTTTATTATGTGAATCACCTAGCACACACTGGGATGCTAGTATATAATTAATGAAAATTAGCATATCTAAACCAAGGTATCCTAGATTTATCAGATGCATGAAAAAATATTGCATCATAGAAGTAGCTTATTGAGGCCAACAAATTTTGAACGCACCAGGGGAACACCTTTAAAAGAAGTCCTGCTTACAAAAAGCACATTTCTTAAATGACTCCTGTTGAATGGATTTGACTCCTACAGTATAGTACATGAAGACCTTTTGTACCCTAGTGCCAGGGCTGCTCCACCAGTGAGAGAGCCATGGTGGGTACATAGGAAACTATACAACTATGTCATTTGACCCTGTACAGGGTGAATCTTCAAGACTCAGGGTACATCTACACAAAAATTGAAGGTCTGATACTGCAGGGAGGCATAGTCATGCTAATTTTAATCTAGGTACCACAGGTAACAACAGTAGCAAATGTGGTAGCAGAGACTTCAGTGTGAGGAAAACCTCAAGTACATAGCCAGGTTCACCAGCGGGCTTGTACCAAGGTGCTATCGTGCACTGATGCCTGTGCCTCTACGTCTTCGCTATTATTCTTACCTGCTCTAACTAAATTAAAGCTAGCATGGATATGCCTACCAGTGCTATAGCCAGACCTTCATTTGCTGACTAGACATACCCACAGCAGTTTAAATAGCCGTGAGCAATGTTTACACTAGCATTTCCACCATAGCTTCTACCAGTGGAGCTGCAACAGTTGCAGATTTCCTAAAATTTTTTGATATAGACACATTTTAACAGTCCATTCTAGATTTCAACATTAGAGTATCAAAGTAAACAATCTTATTGTTAATCCGCAATCCCTACCATGGGAATTATTAGATTTTAATTGATAATTCCACCTCCACCTTCTGTATAATGAATAATGTAATTCATCTACATTCTCTTGGCCTCTCAGAACACTTGTCTTGGCTGGCATTCTTATTAGAGATAACTAAATATCATCGCTATGTCATGCCCATTTATGGTACTAATCAGGCAGCATGCATAGTGCAGTTGTGTCATAAACAGTTAGTTAAGGGTTAAGGTTTGTTTTTTACCTGTAAAGGGTTAACAAGCAGTACCTGTGAACATCTGACCAGAGGACCAATCAGGGACAAGATATTTTCAAATCCCTGTGGAGGGAAGTTTTTTTTCTGTTCTTTGTTTTTTTTAGAGAGTCTCTCTTGGGAGTTAAGGGAGTCCGGACATCTTAATCAAGTCCTCCCAGGTTTCTGCAATAAATTATTCTATTCAAGCTAGTGAGTATTAGCAAGGAACTAGTATTCTTATACTTTTATTTCTGTATTTGCAATTCTGTGTTTTGCTATAGAATTTCTTTAATTCTGTACTGTTATTGCTTTTACTGAGAAAGAAGGGAGGGGGAATTCTCTCCAGAGATTGATAAGTTTAGACCCTGTGTATTGTTCCATCTTGGTATTACAGAGACAGTTACTTTCTTTTTATTCTTTAATAAATCTTTTCTGTTAAGGACTTGGTTGATCTTTCCTTGGGTAAATTCTCAGGGAAAGGGGAGGAGGGAGGAGGACGGCATCCTTCTGTAGTTGAATCCCGGTATCTCTCGTAGGAAAAGGGAGGGGGGAGGAAGCAGGGGGGAATGGTTTATTTCTCCTAGGTGTAAGAACTCCATGGATTTGGGGCTCTTGGGATCCCCAAGGATTTTGGGGAAGGACTGTGTCCCAATACACATACATTATTGGGTGGTGGCAGCTTTTACCAGATCTAAACTAGAATTTTAGTTTAGAGGAGTCCATGCAGGTCCCCATATTGGAACCCAACAGCTCTAAGTGGGGGTGAGACCTATGACAAGTTGTAAACAAGGAAAAGTTAGTAGCTGTAAAGCTGCAGTACAACTCCTCCAGAACAACATTGCCTTTGGCAAACAGGCCTAATATTTAAGAAATGTGGAAAGCTGTAGTTTGAAGCAAAAGAGTTGTGTTTCCAGTGCCAGTGTTATTTTTAAAAATAGTGTTTCCTTTATAGCACCTCATTTTTTTATTTTTACATGTCTTTGTATTCTTACAAAGGCTTCTCAGCCTTTTGGCTAAGATCAAATGTTTTATCTTAATGCTTTAAGGAACTGGGTAGGAAATGATGTGCTAGTCCTGCAAAGATTAAAGCACATGGCTAGTTTAACACAAGTGAATAGTCCCATGAAATCAATTAGATTATTCACATGCATAAAGTTACTCACATGCTTAAATCTTTGTAGTATTTGGGTCTTCCCGTGTATATAGGAAATAACAGATAGTCACAGAGAGATTTGGATCACTTCACAAGAGAGTTTTTAATGGATAGCTATTAACTTTACATGCGCAGTAGTAATTCCTGTACTGTGTATAAGGAATTATGGGAAAAAATAGCCTGGATGCAACAAATAATTGCGTAAATATTAAATTAAAATATATTAAAAACCTCATGCATTGGAAGCACTGTTAAAACATTGATGGATAAAACATAGTACTTCTTCAGTGCACATTTTATTAGGAAGCATGATTAAGATTATTTTCCAAATGGTCACAGAAATCCATAATTGCCATATACAAGAGCCTACCAAATTTTATCTTGAGGGAGGGAAAAGCACCATATAAAATATTTTAAAATTCATAAAAAGATGTACATTGTTCCTCACTTGCCCTCTATATTGAGAATTTAATATCAAGTTTAAATTCTGGTGGGAATTAGATTTTTTTTTTGAAAATCAACGTTTAAAAATGAAAGACATTGAAAGACACGTAACCGCACAGTTGTCAAAGTGAGACAATAATACAATTTAATACTTATCTCTGATTATGATTACCTGTACTATTCCCAGAATTTCCCAGAAGGAAGTCTGTGTATATATACTACAGTATAATCAAGATAAAATGTTTATGCATGCAAGTAACTGCTAATCTTATTATGGGTTGTTTTTTTAAAGTATTAATACCTTAATTTTAATAACCTGTTTTATGCTTTACAATAACTACCAAGGTTTTATGTGCAGATTTACTTATGCTTACAGTAATATTAATAAAATAAAATACCAGCATATTTATTAGTCAATATTAGGATAGCATATCAGCACATATGTGGAGTAGCCAGTAAGACACAAGTAAAGAGGATGCTTTTACAATTGGTGGCTGGATGTCACAGAGGTTCTTGTTGCTTTCTCTTTCCTCCTGTTCTGATTGGTCTGGCATGCAAGGATTCTTTGGATGAAGGCTCGACTCTGTTATGGACCTGTCAGCCTGGAGTGTAAGTTTGAGGAATGCACAGGCCTTTAAAATTCCCTGCAGAAATAATGGCTTTTACTCAACTTCTCCAGCTGTGTGATGGCCTCAAATTATGAGTTGCACTTCAAAGAAAAGCTAGTCCACATAGCTTTGTCTCTATGACAAGAGGAAAGCATTGTGCCTATAGAAAAAACTGAGAGCAAAAAGAAAACTGGGCACATCTGAGTGTGAAAGGGATGTTAGTAAATCTGGCTTACTGATGTAAATAGTTGGAATACAGTATAAATACAGTAATAACATGCTTTTAATTAGGCTGACTTACTCTCTGTTCTCCTATATTTCATCTGATATATATTTAATAGGATACTTTGGTTGAAAAGAAATAGAATCAGGCACTAATCATTTTAAACAGGGATGTGATGACAAGATGGTGTTTTGGATTTCATTAAAACATTCCCTGTTAATTTAAAGCATTGTTTCATAGGAAATGTAGTTAACAACATGCATTCCTAATTAAATGGAAGCTAAGGTTATCCAAACAATTCTTGTTTAAAAGTACACCTCTACCCCTATATAACGCGACCCAGTATAACACGAATTCGGATATAACGCAGTAAAGCAACGCTCCGGGGGGGGAGGGGCACTGTGCACTCTGGCGGATCAAAGCAAGTTTGATATAACGCGGTTTCACCTATAACGCGGTAACTTCACCTATAACGCGGTAACATTTTTTGGCTCCCGAGGACAGCGTTATATCAGAGTAGAGGTGCAGTTTCTACTCTCCTATGATAATCAGCTGAATAAAATAAACATGTAAGAGTTCTGAACCTGCATTCTGCCAGACTCAACCCAAACCAGACCCACAGGGGCATTGAGTTCTAATTTGATCTATGCTATGCACTGAAGAAGGGAATGGTCCTGGGGAACAAATACATGTGATCTCAAAATCGTATCTAGGTTCTTACACTGCTGTCATTACCATAGTATCTAAATGTCTTCCAGTAGCATGTGACACATCGTTATTTATATCTTTTACACATACTTCAGTCTCGCTCTCATCCAATTTCCATGGGGAAAATTTTGCGAGCAGTATAGTGTTTTGTTTTGGTAGTTTTTTGGCTGATTTTCTTTAATATGTACATTCCATTATATGTTTATAGAAGAGAAGGCAAGGTTGAAGAATTGCATCATATACATAGAAAGAAAGGAAGGTGCTGAGGAAGAGTAATTTCTAAGGCCTTGTCTATACTACAGCCGTAAGTCACCCTAAGTTACGCTACTGCAATTACGTGAATAACGTAACTGAAGTTGATGTAGCTTAGGTTGACTTACCATGGTGTCTACATGTTATTGTTGGGTGAGGCTCTCCCACTGACTTACCTTATTCTTCTCGGGGAGCTAAATCAACACTGCTACATCAATCGCAGCAGTGCCAATATACCGATAAGTGTAGACATGGCGTAAATGTGGAAAAATATTCGTGTAGCAGAGAAAACCTTAGCTAGGGAGGAGGGATAGACTGTAGCTGGAGGAGGGCACACACTTCTAGAAGCAGACTTTACCTACTGGATATTTAAACCAGTTTTTTAATTAAATACAACCTTGGATACACTGCTTGTTTTACATTTTGGTCAGTTTATGTTTGCTTTAGTTACTTGTCTAATGCAAGGGTACTTTCATATCACTGAGAAACCCAGAATGTCACACATCTGCATCGCAAATATTTTGTTTTACTGCTGTTGATCTTATGCCCAATTTACATGCAATTACTAACACAGTTCATCTGTGACCAGTCAACTAATAAATACTAATTCAGATAAAAATAACTTATTTTAGAGAGACTCAGAGTCACATTATATCTCGGAGCCCAAACAAGTGTAAAGCAGATGCTAAAGCTGCTTATCTCAATCTCAATGATTTAATATATTTTCTTATATTTACTGGGGAAAATATAGACAGCAAAGAGAGCATTTAACCAGCTAGTTTTAACACTTTCACAGGAGCAAGTATTTCAAACAAACTATAATTAATACCTGGGAGGAATTAAAAGTGGATTTGAGGGAAAATATATTAAAGACAAAGAACATTAATCTCTCAACATAATTAAAAATAGGGTTTTTGTTTGCTAATGCTGTAAGTTCTGGGTTCAGAGAACATTGTTTCTTTGAATTAAGGAAAGCAAGAAACCAGTTATATAGCACAAAGAGAAATACTGGGTAAACAATTCTGGATTCTGTAGCTTTTCAAAAATCCAGTAGCATTTTGTAACTTAGCTTGTCTGTAAGCTTAGCTTGTCTGCAAACTGCAGGCCACCTGGAGCCTCTGCTCCCCAACCTACCAGCCTGGCCCTAAGACATGCCTGTCCACTGGCCTGAAGCAAATGCAGTTCTGCTGCCAAGCCCTCATTCTGCTGCCAAGCCCCCATTCTGCTTCTGCAAGGATGCTGTGATTGGTGAAAGTGGCCAGAAGTGTCAGTTGCTAGGGGAAATCATGAAGCAGAAGATTTGACATGGCTCTTCCATCTCACATGTGAGGAGCGCAAGATGCAAAGTTTAATGGAAGTAGGTGGGACTCCGCCCTCATAGGGTTGGTAGGGCTGGCTCAGTGCCCAAGAGGACCCCACTCTCCTCTATAAACAAAGTGAACATTGTCCAATCCCTGGATTATAGGGCATGACTGGCCCCAGTTGCCCCTATGCTGAACTGCAGTGGTACTGCCCATAGCCCAAGCGTGGATTGAGGGCTGCCATCTTGTACTTCAAAGTTTCAGTTTTTCTAGGAAAAGGAAAATGAGATGTCTCTCCTTGCAACTGTGAAAGGGACTGGCTGACTATGGACTTTTAAGTTTTATCCTTCGGAAAAATCAAGAGCTTCCAGAGGCCTAGAGCGGCTTCTAGACTTCTGCTAATGTTGCCCCACACCCAGCTAAAATCTGAAATGGCATCCCATTCTTAACAAGTGCAGATTCCTTGGTTTCAGCAATTGCAGTCTGTCAAAAATAGGTGATCATCTACCCCACCTGTAGCAGGGTGAACCCTTGCTCCTGCCCTGAGGGGTTTAAAAGCGGCCTGGTAGGGCTTGAGAGCTGCTGCTCTAGGCTGGGCTGAGTGAGAAAGTGGCTGCAGGTGAGGCCACGCCCCAAACTGAGCGACAGCTGGCCCCTATAAAAGAAGGGAAGCCAGAAGCCCAGGACAGTCTCTCTCTGCCTTCAGAGAGAGAAGGGCATGGCTGCAGGGACTGAGACAAGGTACCTAGGGTGAAGCAGGGCTGGGGAAAGGCTGAGGAGCTGGGGAGCTCCAGCCTAGAAAGCCCCAGGCTGCGGCCTAGCAGTGGGCCAACAGGTACTAGGGGTTGCAGTGGGCAGCCCAGGGGTAGGCCAAGGCAGCAGGTCCAAACCCCTTTGCCTGTGATGAGTTGGCTGATACTGCAGTCTGCCCCAGAGTGTGGGGCTAGACAATGACTGGCAGTAGTCAATACTGAGGCAAGGTGGGGATAGAGGGTGGGGGTTCCCCAAGGAGGGGAGACCCTAAGAGAAAGGGGTTACTGCCGGGGGGCAGCACCCCATGTAAAAGGGCACCGGGGTCCAGGAAGGGACTCGGGCCTGAGGACAGGTGGATCACCAGCCTGCAGAGGGCGCTCCGAACACTGGACTGAGCTAATTCCCAGAGTCACCAGCAGGAGGCGCCGCAGGGGTGAGTCCGGCCCGCCTACACCGCCCCAATGAAATGTAAACAAAATTCTAATTCTAATATCATGAGCTCATGTTAATGGCCAATATAGAAAATTAGAACACCATTCTAATCTTGAAACATAGTTTTGTAACAATGCAGGTCAATTGACAACACCAAAACAAAACTTTGTGGCACTATCCTTGAGTGCTTATGCCTTTCCAAAGGTGTATGTATTGAATAAAAACAGCTGACATGTTGTTCGCACTGCTCTAAGTGTCCCATCTGTTAATCATAAGACTGCATCAGCTAACTATGTTATCTTGTGTGCAAAACAACCTGTGCACTGTAACTGCAGAGTCAGCAACAAAGCAGTTTCCCCCATGTAACGTTGACTGATGAAGATGGATTACCAGAATTCTAATGGTCATGTTTCATCTCAGTTACAGAATTCTACAGGTTGAGCAAAGTTTGGGGAAAACAGTGAGAAGCCCTACCCCTCCAACTTGTTCCCACCATCTCCACAGTCAATCATCTGAGTAGTGCTGTGCCGAAAGCACAGCCTGCCTTCCCTCTGACAACAGTTCCACTTTCTGAAGCAAACAGAACCTCCTCCCCTTCGCCTGTCACCAAAACTCCTCCCCTTCCTTCCCATCAGCCCCAGTCCTGAATTTCTTCTTCAACTGCCCACATTTTTTCTTCTCTCTCTCTCCATATGCCCAGCCACCACCCAGGGAAACATGCCTATTTTCTGATTGCTGCTCCTTCCCTCCACCCTCATTCTCCTTAAAGTTCCCCTCTCACTTAATGCTCTTTGAGGAGAATAGGGGAGAAGATAATTGATTAAATGAGGGTGCTGAGAACTGCTGGGCTAGGGCATTCTGAAAAATAAAAAAAGGCAGCGTAGAGGTGGCCAGGCTATTGAACTGATTAATTTCAAGTGTTATCCAAGAACAGATGATATGGGGGCGGGGGGAAAGGGGAGGGTGAGAGCCAACAAGTGAATAGCTTGAAGGGGGGAGGGGGCCTCTTCATTAATAAAGGAGGATTCAGAATTAATACATTTGGGGGGAAGAACTAGTTAATTGAGGGAAGGAAGGGCTCATTCTTGGTCAATTGATTGGGGGGGAAAGGGGCAGAACTTGACAACTGATGGGAGATGAAATGGGTGAGAAAGATAGAAAATGGAATAAAGTAACAAGGCAATGGGGTTTTTGGTGTGTGTGGGAGCCAAAGACTGGTTTGTGTGAAGCAAAAACTGAGGAAGAAAGTATACTTCTTTTTTTATGTATAAAACGTTTGTTCTGAAATGTTTTTAAATATTCTTAAATGTGGGAAACAATACTTGACATTCCAAAGTCAAGGGGGAAGATGTCAAACAACACATCTCAGGTTTGTCTCATTTCTTCACAGTTCCCCAACTTCTGTTTATCCAGCTCCAGGCCTCATGTTGAGTAACCTCAGTTAAGTCAATGGGTTAATTTTGCATACAATGTCCAATTGTACATACCCTTATTCACACTGAAATAAATGAGACTACTTATGTGAATAAAAGGTACTGGTACAAGAGAGTTTGTAGAATTGGGTCTTTACATCTGTGTAAAGGAGACGAAAATCCAGACCATTAGTTATAACAGCAAATGGCACAATTTTATAAATTGAGTAAGATGTTATGAAACGTCTGGGGCAAATTCTGCCTTTCTTTATAGCCTCAAAACTCCTTTTCCATTTAATAATGATTTATATTGTTAAATAAGTAAAAGCCCTATATACAAAGTTACGATTCCAACAGAGATTAAAAAAAAGTTGAAAAAATGTCTAGCAAGCTCTTTGAGACAGCAGGCATTAATTTTATTAGAAACTCTCCAATGTCTGTAAATAAGGCAGAAGATAACCAAACTCCATGTTTTAATTAATTCACAGTTGGCAGAATGAATTAGAATAGCAGCAATTAGCGCTTAAGTATATATAGGACACAGGTTAACTAAGAAAAAAGAAGCATAAAGTTGTACTGCACAGTATAACAATAATAGAAGCCTATAGAGTAAGTAAACATTTCTCTGACCAGTTAAGGGTAACAATGAAAAAAACAACCCCTCCTTAAGTGCTCAGTATTTTACTCTGGTAAAAAAATTTCAGACATAGGAGCCTTAGGGTAGGATCCTAAGTCCATATTTTGGCACCTACATGTAGGTCCTAAGCCCCTAAAGGCTCAAGTGCCATTAACTTCATTGATTTCAATGGGACTTGTGCTTCTATGTCATGCAGGCACTTTTTGAAAACCCTATCCTCAGGGCCGCCCTGCCTATCCTTCTGTATCCAAGTATGGTTTCAGGGATCTAACTTTAGGTTTTTATTTATGAAAATTTTGGCCATTGTTCTTTAGGGTGCCAACCCTGCATGGTGCTGCTGAGTATCTCCTGTGAAGTGTTAAGTCTCTTCAACTACCCTTTGTATCAGTGGGAAGTGAGAGCATTCAGTAGAAGGCCCTCAGCACATAGGCAGGATCAGCTCCAAGAAAGGGAGACGCTGGATGATGGCTACTGATTAAAAAGATTAGAGATAAAGACAATTTAAGATCTTCAATATCTTAGTGCAGGGGTCGGCAACCTTTCAGAAGTGGTGTGCCGAGTCTTCATTTATTCACTCTAATGTAAGTTTTCGCATGCCACTAATAAATTTTAACGTTTTTATAAGATCTCTTTCTTTAAGTCTATAATATATAATTAAACTAGTGTGGTTATAAAGTAAATAAGGGTTTTAAAATGTTTAAGAAACTTCATTTAAAATTAAATTAAAATGCAGAGCCCCCGAGACCAGTGGCCAGGACCTGGGTAGTGTGAATGCCACTTAAAATCAGCTCATGTGCCGCCTTTGGCACGCGTGCCATCGGTTGCCTACCCCTGTCTTAGTGTTTAGAAAGCCTATTTCACTTCTCAGCCTCACAGAATATTTTGTATGAGATCCCATAAATGTCTGAGTAGAATTTGTACACTTCTATGTAATAATAGAACTGGATAGCAACATGAACTGGAATACAGTGGTATTAAGGTAATAGCAAACATAGTTCTCGCCAAACAAAAATATTCTTTAACACTGTCTATGGGCCTGATGCTATGGTGTGCCAAGTATCAGCTGAGAAGTACTGAATGGCCTTGAGTCTCATTGGCTTCAGTGCCACAGTTTAAGTGGCTTTCCCTAATTAGTGGCCATAGTTATCCACTATATCTTCTATTTCATGGCTTTTTGGTCGGTGGGCATTCCCTGCAATGATTTTTTGAGATTACATATGATCTTCTGGGACAACACATTCTGGTAATTTTTATCCCAGTATAGTGTAGGTATAGGACACCACAGGATAGAAGGTTGCTTCTTGTGTTCTCAATATCCACTTCTAGTCTATAAGTCAGCTCCAGGATGTGTACAGCTCCAGAGACTCCTTTTGAGAAACCAAGGAAAGTGTAAATAGGAGGATTAGTCCATTGTATCAGATGCCTAGTCAACTGGGACATTAAAACCTTCCAGGACAAAAAGTCTTGGGAACTTAAAAACCATGTCAGATTTGCATGAACAAATGTAAGACTTGCATGGAAACAGGTGTGATGTTGTATCTCAGTGCAAAACTTTAGAGGACTGTTTGAAACTTTAGACTTGTCAGTGTTTGAAAACCTGGTCATAGATACCAAAGGGTACTTCTTGTCCACAGTCCTTTGCATTTGCAATAACTCAAGATTTCTAAAATTGAGAAACATATCACTGATAAGGTATGTGAGTGTTCAGAGAATGGAACACTGATACACCTGTAACTACAGTGCCTGGGATATACCATCCTATCCTAAACACTAGAGGTGGGAGGGTCCCAGAGCTCAGGCTGCAGCCTGAGCCTGAATGTCTACAATGCAATTAAACAATCCCTTAGCCCAGTCAGTTGGCATGGGCCAACCCCGGGTTTTTAATTGCAGTGTAGACATACCCTAGGAGATTAGGGTTAAGAGAGATCTGGGTACTAATTAGGAGCTTTTCTCTCCATCCAAACAAAGATATAGATTATTCTGTACTGCTCCAGCCCACGATGGGTGCTGTGGGAAATATACCAATTAAACATCCACTTCACCAGTTATCAGTTGCAAAGAGGACAGAGGCACAACAGACCATTGAGGAAATATATCAACAATGCATAATTGAGCCTTCAAAACTGTTCATTGGCCTCATCCATAGTTCTGGTTAAGAAGAGGATGGCAGAACACGATTGATTTTGTGTGAACTATAGAAAATGTAAAGCCATAAAGCATTCTTATCCATTTCCACATATAGGTGATACCCTGGATGCTCGGTCTGGTTTTCCACACTGGAAAAAGAGGGTTTTGGCAAGTGGAATGGATCCAAAAGACAGGACACTAGTGCTTTCACAGCAGGACAAGGCCTGTGGCTATTTAAAGCGGTGGCTTTTTGGCATGTGCAGTGTATCAACCACATTTGAGAGACTAATGGAAATGGAATTACAAGGGATGTCTCTCTTAGCCTGTCTGTTACAACAATATGATATCTTGGAACATACTAAAATATCCAGGCGAGCACTAAAACATTAGCAAATGGTCTCTGATAAGCTGAAGGCTGCCAATTTGAAACGGGACCCAAAGAAATGTGAGTTGTTTTTAAAAGAGGTATTTTACTTTTGGCTACACAATTAATGCAGAGGGAATTTCTACTGGAGACTGCAGGACTGGCCAACTCTGCAGATGCTCTCAGATGTGTGGAGTGTTATAGGGCTTTGCTTCTACAAGGTCTGTTAGTCAGTTTGCCAACACTGGAAAACCACTGCATAGGTTAGGTGAGATAGGGAAACCATGTCAGTAGTCAGCAGAGTGTGATGTAGCATTTTCAGAGTAGAATAAGGATTGTGACTGCTCCTGTCTTGATCAAGCCATGTTTCAAAACCCCTTTCACACTAGACACAGATGCTTATGATTTGGGAGCAGTTTTGACACAAAAACCCTAAGGACGTGAGAGAGGGGTAGCTTATTACCGCACATGGTTACATTCTCCTGAGAAAATTATTGCACCACCTAAAAGTAACTCCATGCAGCGATGAAATCTATAGATAGAACATTCTTATTACTATTTGTATGGGAGGAATTTGTGGTCAGGACAGATCATGGCTGAAATGACTCTTTAAATTCAGGAATCCTGAGGGGAACTTGCTAAGTGGTTGGAAAAACTGCAATGATATGATTTACACATAGGCCTGGCCATAAGCATGGTAATCCTGACTACCTTTCTGGGGCTAGTTGCAAACACTGCCTTAAGTAGGAGAGCAAGGAATTAATTGCTTGAGGGAATGGGTGTGCCTCTCTTCCTTTAATTCCAGGAATGTCCATGTTCCTAGTTCAACCTCTGGAACAATTGGAGTAAATTTGCAGGAATGGATTTCAGATCAATTAAAAATAGAGTGTTTCCAAAGAGAGGATCCTGATATCAGGACAGGGTGGAACTGGAAAAAAATCAACTGGCAAATCCAGACACCTTGGAATGCCTTGTCCCCTCACAGTTCCACAGTGAAAGCTTCCTGTTCACAGTGGGAAAGTTTGGAGTTTGAAGATGAAATAGTATATAAAAAATGGGAGAAAGTAGCTGGTTGCACCCACTACATTAGAAAAGATTCTGAGGATTTGTTGTGGACTTAAAACAACTACATGATTTGAGGCTGCAAAACACTTAGTCAAGCTAAGAGAGAATTTCTGTGGAGGAAATGTAGGCAGGATGTGAAATACTGGTACAGGAAATGTAGTGTTTTTGCTTTGTTTTGGTTTTGTTTTGCTTTTTGTTTGGCAAAGAAGGGTCTCCCTAAAACAGGAAGAACCCCTTTGCAGTAGTATCTTGCAGGAGCACCAATAGAGTGAATTACCATTTATGTTCTTGGGCTCTTGTCTGAGACAGAGTAATCAATATTTCCTGATAGTTATGGATTACTTTGCAAAAAATGCATGAGGTTTATCCCATAAGAAATCAAGAGGCTGTAACAGTGGGAGGGATCTTAGTGAATGAATTCTTCACCAGAATTGGGGTCCTGGGTAAATTACACACTAAGCAAGGGAGAAACTTTGAATCCAAGTGTTTCAACCGCTTTGTGAGACTCTAGGAATTCACAAAATTCACACCATCCCATCACACCCACAATCTCATTGGATGATGGGAAAGTTCAATAGTACTTTGGAAGTTCACCTGGCTACCTTTGTAGAATAATCCCAGAGGGATTGGGACCAGCATGCCCCATTCCTTTTTGATGGCTTCTAGGTACCCCAACAATTCAAATGTTTGGGCATGAGCTAAAGACCCCAGAAAACCTATTATAATGAGTTTCTGAAGTGGAACAGAAGGATTTGAACCAGTGGTGGAGCCAAGTTTTGCAATGAGAGTAAGCGATGGGTCATAGATAGTGGGACACCGAGCGAGTCTGCCCCACAGTAATGCTCCAGGGGTGGCTCTTGCTCCCTGGCTCCCCATTCCAGGTGTTGTAACCTGACTCATGGGGTCTCAGAGCCATTCAGGTTTGGTTCAGTGTCCCCTCCATCATGACAGAGGGGCTGCTGGGCCAAATTTAAGTGAGTGGCATTGTGACCCAGCGCTTGGAATCACAGTACCACGTTACCCCACTCTTCATGTTGCAGTGCCTGGCGTAAGGAGTCCATCCACACAGGACAGTTGCCACTGCTGCCACATGACTGCAGGGTGGGCTTGCTTGCCAGTCTAGTGTGAAAAATTTGTGTTGTACACCTCTTATTCCAAATTTCATAGTACGGTTGAAAAGGTACCACACATACAAATAAAGGCCTTTGGGGAAGGTATTCCCCTCTGTTCTCCAATTAGTTCTACCACTGATTTGAATCACATGGACTACAGTCCCAAACTGAAGAAGTTCTCAACTTTGCTAAGCAAAATTTGAGGATGGTCTCTGACAAAATGAAAACAGCATACCAAAAGGTGATATGGGGAAACTTTTAAAAGAGGAGATCTGATCTGGTTCCAAAATTCTGGAAGAAAGAAGGTAGGAGCCTTAAATTAGATAAATTTTGGGAGGAACCCTATACAGCTCTGACAAAATGGTTGTAGTAACTTGGTGATGAGTAGACCAGAGTCAAGACAAAGCCTTTATTATGAACAGGAACTGTGTACCAAAATAGGGTAACAAGACTTTGTGCTGCTCTGTGTAGCTGCAGCCTGCACCTGCCCTGTCCTGGGCTTCTTGTTTCTTCCCCAGCAGGAAATGTCTTAAAAGAAACCAAAGATAGTATCTAGATTTTACGGGAAGTGTGGCATCTCTACCCTTACTGAAGGAGTTACTCTGCAGTACATCTTCCTTTTTTAGAACCCTTTTTAAAAATTTACTGACTTAACTAAGACACTGTTAAACTATCAAACTTTCAGTGTTTAAGCAAACTAAACACAACCCTAACATGTCTCTGAGGCTGTTTCAGCAATCTTCCCGATCTGCTGTATTGCAAACACTCTTTAGTCAAATCCTTGTCTATAACAGACAGTTCAGTCTCATGGTCAATAACAGGGTCAATCTGTGAGTTGTTTTAAACTTGTGTGTCTGCTCTCACTGCATTTGTCTTGGCCAAGTTGTCAGATTTCTTGAGCACATGATTACAGTTGCTAAGATTTTGCCCTCATCTGTGATTGCTGAATATGAGAAAGGTGAGTTCTTTAATCACTTTAGCTTGTTTTTTGAACTGTGCAGGAGGACTTGCTTCTTTATTATAATATTTTATCTGATTGTACTTTCCTACTCTTTTCTCACTATCACAGGCTCCTTAGTCATGCTTTGTTTTTGTCCCATAGCTGATAGTCTTGTATGTATACATCTGTTGTAGTTCAGTAGTGTCCAGGTTATAGCATTGCAGCCCTATCATTGAGTAGTGCTAAATATTAATCTTCTCTTGCATCCTTTGCTTTTCATAGATTTCAAGGCTAGACGGGACCATTGTGGATATCAAATCTGACCTCCTGTATAACACAGGCCAGAGAAAATACTCTAAGGATTTTTTTTAGGATATCTTTTAGAAAGATATTCAATCTGGATTTAAAAATTGCCTTGACAGAGAAATCACCCCAACCCATAGTAAATTGTTCCAATGGTTAATCACTTTCACCATTAAAAATGTATGCCTTATTTCCAGTCTGAATTTGTCTAGCTTCAACTTCCAGCCATTGGCTAGTGTTATACAATTATTTGTTCCCCATGTAAGTACAGTAGAACCTCAAAGATACGAACACCAGAGTGGTGTTCACCAGAGTGGTGAACTTACTGGTCAACTGGACACGCTGTGAAATTGGAAGGCTTCAATCAGGCAGCAGCGGAGACAAAAAAAAAAAGGGAAACTAAACCAAACCCAGGAAATATTCTACTGCCTCAGGCTTTAGCCCTGGGGCTCATGGTTTAAGCTGGGAGTGGGGAGGTTGGGGCTGCAGCTGCAGGGTGTGGGAGTCAGAGCTCCAGGGGGTGGGAGGGTGCTGGATTCTTCTGACCCTCCAGAGCACTGGGGCTCTGGCTTTTAGACTGGGGGGAGTGCTGGTGCTTGGGGCTTCAGCCCCATGGCTCCATTCCTGGTACTCCCAAGTATGGCACTTCCATTGTTTGAAATTGACATTTGGTCTTATTCATTTTTAAGTTATTAGCTCTTCCAATCTCCAATACTCTTCTCAGTCATTCCTGATGTTCAATGGCAATGGTGCCCCAAATTATGTTATCAATGCACACCTTTATACCTGCTAGACCTGCTAGCATCTGGCTAATTGTAGGATGAAATACTGCTGTGGCTTCCCAAAGACAGCACCTGCCAAACCGTGTGTTGAAAGTGTAGATATAGGCAGTTTCACTGTTCAAGGGGATCAGCAAAAATTCAGCCAATTCATCTAATTTGTTGAAGAATTTTCTCTTGACATCTTAGATAACAGTTCACTTCTTGTGGGCAAATGGAAGTGTCCTTTTTTAACATTTTTATTCAGTTTCCTAGGGTCCATACACAGCCATATCCCCTTGGTTTTTTTTTCCAGTTATAAGGAGCGAACTCAATCTGTTGGTTCTTCCATTCGCTGAATGATACCATTTGCTATCATGTTTTGCAGCTCTTCTTCTAGAATCTTTCTTAAGACATGTGGAACTTTTTGTATGGCAAGTACCACAGGTTCTGCATCTTCTCTATATCATGTATGTTATTGGGAGACACCCATTTCCTGTGAATACATCATCATATGATACTAATAATACTTTTATATCTGGGTCTATGTTGTCTCTCTGTGGTATTTATCTTCTTACTAAGACCAAGAACCTCACATGTGTTTAGGTCCAAGGCTGGCTGCTTGCCTCTGTGTATCACCATAAACTCTTGTTTTATCATTTTCACTTCGTATTTAAGTGTCAATGTGCATGCACTCTCCCAACAATGGAGTTGTTTCTCCTTTATAGTCCTTCACAGACACTTTTGACTATTCCACTTTTATGTGCTCCTTACCCCTCTCTAGTTCAGTTTCTATTATTGTATCTATCTGTTTCCAAGTGACTATCTTTCTGGCAAATAGGTGTCATTTGTGCACATTTTAATTAATCAAACTTTTGAGTTTCAAACTACTCCATTACTATGCTTAAGCACTCTCCTGTTTTTTCCTGCACATTTTAGCAAAATGGTTGCATTTATTTATCACAATTTCTACATATTTTGCTGAATGCTGGGCATTTTCTATACTCATGTTGGTTGCCACATGACTGGCATTGTTTCCTGCCTTCCTTGTTTCTGTCCTTGACCAGTTTAATTTCTGTGACCTTTTCCCTCTAGGCTTTTTACTTGTGTTTCTGTTTATTCTGATGCTTGGCATTTACATATTGACTTTTCTCAAATCAGATTTATCTGCCTTAGTAACCATTTATCGACTTCATTTTTTATTGTTACACTTCAGCACAATTGACTGCCCTGCACCTTTAAGCAGCGGGTTGGGAAGAGTTGGAGGGAGGGTATTTGGCTGTCTGGACGAATGAAGGGAATAGTGCTCAATAGCTGCGGGAGGGGAGGGGGGAAAGAGAGATGAAAACTGCTGAAAAAGCATCAGTATGGTCACTGACTCTTTCCCTAGGATGCAGGTTTTAAAAGAGGGCAGCTCGCGTCTAAGCCTCCCTTTTACACGGAGCAGGCTGATGTCTGGTTTTGGGTGCGGTTAGGAGGGGAGGCAGCCAAGATAATTGCTGGCGCCTCCTTGTGGCAGATGTCCAGTGCAGGTACTCCATAGGAAAGGTATACAGTGACCAGATAAATGGCCTGGAAAAGGACTTAAAAAGAGGCGTCCATTACAGGAACGGACAGGGGGACTGTATGAGGCAACCCCCATTCTTATAGCTCACCTTAATCCTCCTCTGAGTAGGGGTGAATGGTAAGGTCCTGGCAATGGATTTGCTGGAGGGACCTGGATGGAAAAAGAGGGGGAGCTGGTAAAAGCCTTCAGGTAATTATGAAATAAACACAGGGTTACCTGCACTGTACACTTATCTGCCTGCTAGTCCCAGGTATCTAATACTAAAGTTTCAGCCTGATTAAACTACATCAAATGTCTCCTGTCCTTTTTTCGGTGTAGCCAGACAACTGGTCTTTAATGAGCATGTCTTTTAATATTCCAATATTCATAGGACAGACTTTTTGGTTTTAAAAGTCTGTAACAAGCTCCTCTATTGTTTCCCATTCATTCTATATTTTCACCCTGAATCTCTCTCTAATAAATAACTTTTTTTCTAGAAAAACAATTATCCTCAAACATTTTCACTATTTCTGCAGACCTTTCCTCTCCTTTCCCACCACCATCTGCATGAAGTGTACTGCAAATATCTAGGGTTTCCTTGAAGAGCAGGGCTTGGAGCCTTGGAGCTTTGGCACTTGCTCTTTCTCCAAGCAGTCCTGCCAGTTTCATTCCCTCTATCACTGCTGCCACCAGTCTGCCACCCTAGATAGCTGCCTAGTCTGTCTATAGTTAGAGTGGCCTCTGCATGCACTCCTAATACCCAGTGAAGCTCTCCACCCAACATAGTTCAAATTCTTGAGTGGCCTTGGATGTACTTTTGCTTTGGACAGAGACTACTTGATACAGGAGCTTAACTGTGACTATTTTAAATGAAGGGCACCATTTACACCCACCAACTTAAACAAGGATTACCTGTAACAATATACATCATATCTGAGGATTCTAAAATAGATGAACTGCTTTTAAAAGAAGGTATAAGTATTAATTATTGGCCATGCTTTAAAATTGATTAATTATGAAGTGGGATTTTAGTTAGCTGAAAAATATTTTAATAACAATGAATGAAAATGGCCTTCAGAGTGAGACATCCGTTCTGTTTATTGCTTATGCTCTGCTACTGCTTTCCAGTATTACAGCTTTTTTTTCCTAGATGCACCCAGAAAGGAGTTTGATTTGAATATGGGAATACCACGTCTACTTGGGTCTGATCATTTAAGGTTGCCGAGTCCCCTCCAATTTTCATTGACTATGAGCACTCAGCCTCTTTCAGGAACAAGCCCTTGGTTATTGAGGATTAACCATTTTTCCCCTTCCTATATTTTATTTTCAATAAAACTAGCTGTTTAGACAGATGCTCAGAATCAGATATATAGTCTCACATCAAAGCCTAAAGCAAGGAGTATTGATCATGAAAACACTGCTCCATCAAAAAAATAAAAGTTAACATTCTCCATTTTAATCAGATCAATAGTTCTGGCACCTCCTTCCCCATGTCACCTTAGAGTCCAAACAAAAACTCACATATAAGATCATTCATCATTCATCACAGTATAATTTAAAAACAAGTTCTCTATTAAATACATAAGGACATTTTGAAAATCAGGCACATCCTCAAATAGATTCAAAGGAGATATAAATTATTAATATATAGCAAGATATACATATAATATGTAATGTTACCAAGCATATTAAATCCTCTTTTACCTCCAACAAATAATTGAACTTGGACAACTATTGAATGAACAAACAACGGGACTAGGGCAAACTACTGATTAATGAAGAACATAACATTATGCCCCCTGAGCTTTGATGCAGTGCTATAAATCTGCTTTAAAACACTTTACACACTTAACAGGACTTTGACCCCTTATTTTTATTATTCCTCCTCAATTAAGCTTTTGGGCTTCTGACTTAATTTGCACCAGCTGTGGACAGCTTTTTATCCTGTGATGGCCAGAGCTGCTGATCAAAATGTGAGAGAGAATAAATTTATAGTAATTGGGCAATCTATTCATAGCAAACTATTTATTTGCCAGATTTAACACTTTTGTCCTATTCATGGAGTTGATCATAAACAGACTTTGATTTTTTTAAATTAATATATGTGGTTTGTGTGGTTGATCCTCACAGGGAGAGGACCGGAAAAGTGTGTAGAATTAGGAGGAGGTAGGTTATCAGAATATGGAGTTCTTAGGCCACATTTAACCTTTCGCTTTCTAAACCATTTTGATAAGACCCTGCTTGAGATATTACTGTTAATAAAATTAGCCTATTTTAAATACCATAGAGTGCAACCAGATTTATAATGAAATTGCTGTAATCAGAGTTACATGGGGTGTGTCTGCTCCAGGCAGGGGTGGCTCCAGGACCCAGCACGCCAAGCGCGTGCTTGGGGCGGCAAGCCGTGGGGGGTGCTCTGCCAGTGCTGCGAGGGCTGCAGGCAGGCTGCCTTCGGCGGCTTGCCTGCGGAGGGTCTGCTGGTCCTGCGGCTTCGGCGGACCTCCCGCAGGTGCAGGACCAGCGGACCCTCTGCAGGCAAGCTGCCGAAGGCAGCCTGCCTGCTGTGTTTGGGGCGGCAAAATGCCTAGAGCCGCCCCTGGCTCCAGGAGATGGAGGTGAAAAACACTTGGCTGTATGGGCTCCTTGCATACCTCCCTTGAATGTATTATGGAAGATAAGATCTGTTACAATATATTGCACATCATTACCAGATATTTCTATAGATTTGGTGTATTTTTCTTCTCAGAGGTTTGCATGGCACTTCCTGCCTATGATAGCCCAAGAACCAAACTAGCATGTTTGAACTCAGAGACCCCTACAAATAATACAAATTATGTATTTTGTCTGCTAAATTGATTGGCCTTAATATAAATTGTATGCAGACTGAAAACATATATATATATATACAATTTCAGGGATGCAACATTATACAAAAAAATCCCACCAAATCATTGCATTTGTAGAAATGTGACTGTTTCATTTTAAACCCATCCGAAAAAGATTGGTCTCTAAAGGACAGAGAAAAATAGGATAAAAAATACTCCTCTGTTTTAATTTGAATCATAAGTCTTACAGCAATTTGGAAATGGAAAACTATGTATTTTGGCAAAGAGTCTATATGTACCATGCAGGATGGTCTGATCTTAAATGCCTGTGTGGATTCCCCCCACACCTAGTTTTAAAGAGCTACGTTTATGAACCAATGTCTTCATTTAAGGTCAAGCAAAATCTTGAACGTGTTAATCAAAGTGAATACTTATTGTCATATCTCAGTTCTGACATTTAAGAGAAACTCTTCATGCAAATTAGATATGTGACTGCATTACTAGAAGAGAATATCAAATACAGAACACAGGAATACAATGAACCCCTCTATATTGACTGAAGCCCTTCATGTGCTTCCTCTCAAGTGCAAATTAGACTTAGATTTGTCCCCTTTGAAGTTCAAGAATCTTTGGATGTATGCTATTTGGTGCATACTGATGTCTATACTAAATAAAAATTAAAAGTATCATATTAAAATACATTTCCTGCTTGTGTGTTTCCTGTACTTATGAGTGTATGCTCAGCACTGAAGTGCTATGTTAAGCAAAGTAGACTGATAACCCATAGGAGTCTTTCAAATTCAAAAATAGAATTTAATTTTTATGCTATGATGATTTCTTTTTAATATTTGACTGTTATTTTTCTCTGATCCTGTTATATAAAACCTAACATTTTCTGGGCAAATGGGTAATTCACAGGCCTCTTCATTTGTATTAGCCAAATAGGTAATTAATCAAATCTGGAAGCTAGATTGTACACCTGAAAAATAAATATTTATTGTCAATGTAAAGATACATTCATAAAGACCAAGTAAAGGTTATTTTATCTGAGAGGCCTAACATGGTATGTATTGACTTTTTAAATTACACGGATTTCTAAATTTAAAAATAGCTCAGAAAACTAAAAAGGCAGTTTCTAAAATGTACAGAACTTAATTTTGATCCCGCAGCAGTTTTAAATCTGTATAGCTCTTTGGAATTGATTTGATTTATTCCTGATTTATACTAGTGTAAGTTAAGGCAGAAATGAATTATAAATAAAACACATACTTTCATGAGACCTGCCCTGTAAGTAAATGACACAGGCATTCCTTATGTAAGATACTTGATTTTCACCAACTGAATTGTTGGTAAGCAGATGTTACTTTAGCTAAAAGTTTTTATGCTTATTCAGCACCCTCCATGCACATGGTCCAAAACTCCTGGGAGGGGTCACATAACCCTTTTTGTCTTTGTTGGGATTTGTGATTAATTTATCCCTACAGTTATGTTAATTGAAGGGTGTATTAAAACGTCATTGAGACCGATGGGTGTGAACTTGGCCCATAACCAGCTTTGACCCTGCTTATAACAAAATGCCCCCGGCTCAGCTTTGCTTAATGTCCCGATGAGGCCTGTAATGGTGACACCCAATAACCTATCCCAAACAGATAGAAAAGGAATACTTTAACAAATTATAAATGTTATGAGCTTAACTATTTACCTATATCCAATGTCTTTCTGTCCAGATCATTTCACATCACCAACACAAAATAATTTTATTCCCACCCAAGTTTTTCGGGTGCTTTTCTCTCCCTGAATTTGCTTTCAATATGCTCCTGAGGTTGTTGAGACGTGGTGGCTGTGACTGTTTTTACCCATTCTGTTCTAATGTCATAACTTTTCCAGCCTCAGCTTCCACAGCTGCATTCTCAGTTTCAGGGGGCAGCCACACTGAAATCTTATCCTCCTGATACCTCCTTCAATGGTTCTTGTAAATAACTTTGGGTTTTGTCGTGGGACCCAACTGTATCCAGTATGCCACTGTGCTATACAGTAAGTCCTCCAGTGGTGCTATGCTTCTTGTACACTCTTAGAGTCACAGATATGTAGGACTGGAAGAGAGACCTCAATAGATTAATATAATCCAGCCCCCTGGAACTGAGGCATGACTAAGTATTATTTAAATCAACCCTGGCAGGTGTTTATCTGACCTGTTCTTAAAAGCCTTCAATGATGGAGATTTCACAAACTCCACAGGTAATTTGTTTCAGTGCTTAACTACCTGTACAGTTAGGAAGTTCTTCCTAATGTCTAACCTAAATCTACCTTGCTGCAATTTAAGCCCATTACTTCTTGTTCTGTTCTCCGTAGTTGAGAAGAATTTATCACCCTCATCTTTATGGCAGCCTTTTGTGTACTTGATGACTTATGTCCCCTCTAAGTCTTCTCTTCTCCAAGTTTAAACAAACCCAATTTTTCCTCATAAGTCATGTTTTCTAGACCTTTAATCATTTTTGTTGTTCTCCTCTGACTTTCTCCAATTTGTCCACATCTTTCCTGAAATGTGGTGCCCATAACTGGACAAATGTCTCCAGTTGCAGCCTTATCAGCACGAGTAAAATTGAAGAATTATTCATGTCTTGCTTATAATACTGCTACTAATTCATCAAAGAAGGGTATTAGGTTGATTTGACATTATTTGTTCTTGACAAATCCATGTTGACTGCTACTTATCACCTTATTATCTTCTATATACTTACAAATTGATTGATTTGCTCCATTACCATTTCAGGTACCAAAATTAAGCTGAATATAATTCCCTCCCCCACCCTCACTACTTTCACTGGGCTGGGGCAGGAGGTTGGGGTGTGGGAGGGGGGTGACAGCTCCGTGTAGGTGTGTGGGTTGTGAGGTGGGGCCAGGGATGAGGGATTTGGGGTGGGAAGAGGGCTCTGGGCAGGGAGTTGGGGTGCTGGGGGTGCAGGCCTTGGGTGGGGCCAGAAATGAGGGGTTCAGGGTGTGGGAGAGGGCTCTGGGCTGGGGCAGAGGGGTGAGGACTCCAGCTGAGGGTGCAGGCTCTGGAGTGGGGTGCACTGGGCTGGGGCCCAGGGGTTCAGAGTACAGGAGGGGCTGTGGGCTCCAGCTGGGGCTCTGGGCTCAGGGGTGGGGCTGGGGATATGGGGTATGGGATGAAGGAAGGTTCTCTAGACTGGGACTGGGGTGCAGGAGGGAGTTCGTGGTGTGGGGTCCCAGCGGAGCTTACCGCGGCTCCCAGGAAGCATCTGCCAGATCTCTGCAGCCCCTAGACACATGGGCGGCCCAGGCCCATGAACTGCCCTCATGCCCGCAGGCACCGCCCCCGCAGCTTCCATTGCTCGCAGTTCCTGGCCAATGGGAGCTGTGGAGCCGGCACTTGAGGCAGGGGCGGCGCGCGGAGCCTCCCTGGCTGTCCATGCATCTAGGGGATGCAGGGACTTGGTGGCTGCTTCCGTGAGCCATGTGATGCTAGAGTAGGCAGGTAGCCTGCCTTAGCCCTGAGCCTCCGCTGCGCTGCCAACTGGACTTTTAATGTGCCAGTTAGCAGTGTTGACTGGAGCTGCCAGGGTTCCTTAACCAGATGCCTGTCAAGCCTCTGCTGAGGTAACAATATCATCAGACCCATAGGCACCGGCTTCCTTCAGACCTGGGGGGTGCTTAACCCACAGCTCAACCCCAGGCCCCCACCCCACCCTATCCCTTCCTCATCTCTTCCTGGCCCTGCCGTGCCCCATCCCACCCCTTCTGTCTGCCCCATCCCCATAGCGTGTCCAATCCCCACTCTTCCCCCTCCCTCCCAGAGCCTCCTGCACACCACAAAACAACTGATCTCAGAGGGCAGTTGGCACTGGAAGGGAGGGGCAGCAGGGCAGCAGGCAGGTAGGAGGTGCTGGGAGGTGAGGGGAGAGCTGGCTGCCAGTGGGTGCTAAGCACCCACTATTTTTTCCCCGTGAGTGCTTCAGCCCTGGAGCTCCGACGGAGTGAGTGCCTATAGACCAAAATTAAGTTTGTTAGCCAGCCTTCTTTCTCATCAATCACTCCCTTCATTTTTTTATCAGCTTTTCATTTTACATCTCTGTTTAGATAAACATTTTTATAGTATCATACATGCCAAAGATTTCAAACAAAGACCTACATGCTTTGGCAAAATCAGGTAGATTAAAGTTGCTCCTGCTTCGAATTTGAGTTTTGAATTTGACTTGTGCATTAGTCATGCTGATAAGATCTGGTGTACTATTTGCTTAACAGGCTACTATTCAATAAATCTACTAGGTCAATCTGTCCCAGGTGTAACTACTGATATTCAGGGGAGTTACAGCAGGGATAAATAATACCTATTATATAGCTGTTCTCATGGTAGATTTCAAAGCACTTTTAAAAGGAGGTCAGTACAATTATTTCCATTTTACAAATGAGGAAACTGAGGCACAGAGAGGGAAGGGGACTTGCTCAATCAATGGCAGAACTGAGAATAGAACACAGGTCTCCTCAGCCCAGTGCACTAGCCAGATCTTTCAAACTCTACAGCAAGGGTCATCTCTGGAAATTGTTGATTGAATAACTCCACAGAACACCATATATCTATAGCTATTCAGCATCAATACAAAGTTGGCTTGGTTTTGAGTTGCTTTAAAATATTATATTTTAGATTAGCCATAAAACTCTGTTAAACAATTATCCATTCAAGCTCTGGAATGTGACTTCCTTGCCTTATCCGTTAACTAATTTGGGTCTCAATATTTTGAGGCTGAGGTTGTTTATTTAGCCAAGTTGTAATTTACTCCAAATGATAAAAGATGCTCCATTATAGTAAATTAGTTAGTTCTGTTAATGCCAATGATCATATTTACCTGTTTATCCAATACTGTTGAGTTGGATGGATCTAAGAGGAAGAGAAGAGAGTGAAAGTAATTTGCATAGTTGATTTTGGTTGGGGTTAGAAAAGTACCAAATATGTTAAATTAAAATATTATTATGCTTAGCCCTAATGACCTCCTGCCTAACAGGGGGTATATTTGGCATGTTATGAGGTCCAGAAAGATATAACAACTAACAATTTTACTAAGCACCTTTTAATGTTGTGATTCATGAGACATAAAAATTGGGAAGGTATGTTTACATGCACAGCTGTAGTACTCCATATGTAAACTACATCTGCACATACCTCTAACCATGTGCAGCTAGGAACATCTCTTAAAAAAGCAAACAAAAATCCCGAAGAATCTGCCACCTAAAAAGTATATCTAAAAGGTCTTGATTCACTATTAAAATACCTAATCTGTAGCGTGGGGCAAGGAATATGTATGGGCTTCTGTCACTCCACTGTTGTAGGCTCAACAAATTCTAATTTTTGCACTAGGGCCTATACATTGTCCAGAATAACAAATATTCTTTCTTCTTCATCCCTCCATTAGATTGGCCCACATGACTGAAAGCCAGTTTTAATGATAGAACTGAAAATAGCTCAGCACAAGTAAATTGACTAATGTCACATCTCTCTTTGGAAATTTTCTGAGAAAAGTTCTCAGATTTATTCATTATTCAGAATGATCCACTAATTTCTTCAGCAACTAACTCTTGACATGTAGATCATTTGAATTTGAATTAGTCAAATTGTGCTTTAACTTCTATATTGTAACTAATTTAGTTAACTACCTTAACCAACACCATGAATTTAAAATGGCATGTTTGATTGTAATGTGATGTATTTGTTAGTAATATATGCCAGGCAATCAAAAAACAAGAGTGCCATGTGATTTATAGCAACTAACCAACAGCATGAGTTGCCAGTTACAGATTTGACAATCCAAAGTACAATGTAAAATTTACTTTCAGTAAATACTCAAGCAATCAAGCCAATAGTGAAACTTGAGCAAACTTTAATGTTTGCAGAAAGTGACCATAAAAAGATTGTGAACACAATTGAATTGAATTTCATTTTTGATACAGAATGAATATTAGAGGGTTCCCCCCCCATTAGTTACAGAGCTCCACCTACTTATTTTTGCCTTTGCCCTGACAAAAATAAGGATGTTTATCAAGAGCAAAAGAAGTACAGTTATTTTTACTCTCTTATCTTACCAAAGTGTATCACAGTTACCACTACTTGTCAATTAAGGTGAAACTCATCAAATGTAGAGATCACTTGTGAAGCCCTGCCCAACATTAAAGCCACAGGTTAAGGGATTGACTAGAATTCAGAAGTAGGATGAATTTCACTTTTGTATTTAGCACCTCACTGTGCTTTGGAGTAATCAAAGACTTTGAGCTAAATTCTCTCTCTTCACTCTTTGTTTATGGCAGAAGGATGCAGAGGTGCACCTCTCCAGCTGGATTCCTTGGAACCTCTGTGAATGATGGGGTGTGGGGGCCAGAACAGAGTGCAGGGTAAAATCCTATTTCCATACCCTGTTGTGATAATTGGGCATACAAATTTACCTTAATTGTAAGCTCAACTGCCAGAAGTATGTGCAAGTTCATAAGAAGTCACAATAACCTATAACAAATGGTGATGGGAAAAGGTATGAAAGGGAAACAAAGACTGTATGGGTCCGAACAAAAAGATCTACTGATATAATTCAAGGACAGTTTTAAGATCATGCCTAATAAACAGCGTGAGACGAAAAATCAATGATCCAAAATTGGTATGTTGGATATTAGGCCTTTTTGGTAGGCAAAATAATGAGGGAATGGGTTATTCTACCCATCAGTCCCTTTTGGGGTCCTTAAAGAAAGGCTTTGTGAGAAAAAAATTGGCTACTGGAGTGAGTTTCACCATCAGTGCAGCCACACTGTCTCCTGGGACTCCAAGCCTTCTTCATCCTGACCCTGAGAGATGTCCTGACCAGACCAGGCCATAGAGAGGGACCCAGATGACCTGGCTACCTCTACTTGCTGCATCCCAGACACCACTGGGGATGTTAGACTTTGTTGTCCCCCAGTCATCCTTGTATCCCATTTTCCTTCCCCACCTTATTTCTTCTTTTTCCTAGCTCTCTCTTTTTCCTTTTCTCAGAAAGGAGTCTGTCTTAGTTGGCCAGGACTGTATATATTGCTGTAAGTCAGTGATCATAGAGGCAGCTAAAAGCAATGCTCCAAACAACCCAATTCTGGTACAAATTTGCCAGGTCTCAGAGTGGCTGATCAGACCATATGCTGCACCTCAGTTTCCCAGCAGTGATATTGCAAGTGAGACTGAACATCAGAGACAGAAGCTGCATTTGCTGTTCTTTTCTCTCCCCCTTTTGTGTGTTTGTCTTGTTTTGTCTTCTTAAGAAACAGGATCAGACTTCAACAACAGCAAGAAATGAGAGAGAGAGAGAGAGAGAGAGACACACACACACACACACACACACAGACAGTCAAACAATGGGTGGGGGTTCCCTTTTAAAAATCTCTCTCCAGTTAAAGCCTTACTTAATACTTTATATTTCAAATGCTTTAACTGTTTCCCTTTCTTTCCAGGTTGAGGAGAAACTCGGCTGTGCTTATAGGTTTCTGCATAAAGTTAAAATGTGGAATAATGTGATGCCTGTATGACAGAAACTACGGTGCTTACCATTTTCAGTCAGGGAAGCTGTTTCAGAGGAACTTAGAAAGGACATTATTGAAGAGATTAACTCCTCTGAATGGGTTTCACCTATAGTAGTGATGCAGAAGGGTAGAGGCATTCACCTTTGTGTAGACTTAAGGGAGTTGAGGAGGCAGAGTGAGAGTTACAGAGGGTGCAGCAGCAGCTTAGTAAAGAGGTTTCCACTTTAAAAATAAAAGTCCTGTTGAAGTTTGTTAGTACCTTGCCTGGTTGATACAACACTAACCATACATGAAACGGCTGGGAGGTGGGTGGGGGCTCCTTTATAACCTTTAGCCCAGTGGTTAGGATACCCACCTTTTGTTCTAAAAGGGCCACAGATATTGGACCGTAACAGCATGACTTTTTATATTTAAAAAAAAAGAAATATTTTAGTCACTGTTTGAGAGTCTCACCTCTCCCTCTGATAGTTGTGCAGTTGGATTCATAACTAAGGCATTTTCAGGCAGAGATACAAAAATATAGAGCCAGTTTGTCTTTTGGGGTAAATCTCTTGGCTTCAGTGGAGTTATGCCGGTAGTAAGTTCATGGTATTACTACTCACACACAGCCTCTAAGTTATCCATAAAATTAAATTTCCTATAACATATGGGGCACGACAAAATATATGACGGCATTGTGTAATATACAAGTTATTGGATGACCTGCATAATAAAATAAGGCTTCAATGATTAAAAATATGCATTCACCCCACTCTCATACTCATACAGCCTTTAAAAATACATGTAGTCATGGTTTATGCCCAATATACATGTGAAGACTACATGATGTCACAGTGAATAGAAGATGGTCAAGACAAAGAAAGAATTTTTTTTGTTGGAAAATTCAAGTAATGGAATTACTTATTTCCCCCACTGTGTCATATGAAGTTGAGACATACTGTCATATGGTAATTTTGACTCCAGAAAAATACCAGGAAAAGTGCATTAAAAAGTTGGCGTTGATCTTCAGACTTCTATTTTTCTCTTTTTCAACCATTTGGAAGTCAATTTAATTATCATTTTTGTAAATTCTACTAATATTTTAACTTGTGTTCACATTGCAATACTGTATATAAAAATTACCTTATAGTTTGCTCAGTGTAATAGTGTTTTCCCAAGAAAGCACATGAATATGAATCTTAATAAATTCAACTCAAAAGATAAAAAAAATGAAGTCCTTACTGCAAATTAAGAGCAGTACACACCCAGAACCCCATGAAAATTAAGAGGGCACTATGCTTTATAGGTGTGATCTAAAACCTATTGAACTCTCCAAGAATTTTTCAGTTGATTTCAATGGGTCAGGTCTATAACATTAGCAGTAAGAAAATTACTTTGAATAGTATTACTTGAAAAGTTCTGCATGTTACAATAATATGATATATTTGGTTTTACTTGCTAGGTTTCTGACTCTTAAATGTTGCATTTAAGATGATAGAACACTTCACTTTCATTAATGAAACAGTTGCAAAACACTGACATTTACCAATTTCCTTTTTTTCATAGGATATTGTTAAATGCTGTGTAACTAGTATAGTCTCTTAGCATTTTCAACCATTTGTGACAAAGTTCCTCCTCTACCTGGGTGGGTCCTGAGTTTATTGGCAGATTTGCTCGCCTCACAGATTCACCCTGTGGGTCGGGAAACAGCCTAGAGACCTTTCCCTCTGGTAGAAGCCACAGTCCAGGTCAATTCCTCCTGTGTCTGATCAGGAGTTGGGAAGTTTGGGGGGGAACCCGTGTGCCCTCTCTACTCCGGGTTCCAGCCCAGGGCACTGTGGACTACAGCTGTCTAGAGTGCCTCCTGGTACAGCTGCGTGACAGCTACAACTCCCTGGGCTACTTCCCCATGGCCTCCTCCCAATACCTTCTTTATCCTCAACACAGGCCCTTTCTCCTGGTGCCTGATAATTCTTGTATGCCTCAGTCTCCCAGCAATATGTCTTCTTACTCCCAGCAATATGTCTTCTTACTCCCAGCTCCTCACATGCATGCCACAAAGTGAGGTCCTTTTTAAACTCAGATGCCCTGATTAGCTAGCCTGTCCTAGTTGATTCTAGCAGTTTCTTAATTGGCTCCAGGTGTCTTAATTATCCTGCCTGTCTTAGGCCTTGTCTACACTACAAGACTATTTCGAATCAACTTAGTTCGAATTTGTGGATTCGACCTTATGAAGTCGAATTTGTGTATCCATACTAAATACACTAATTCGAATTTCTGAGTCCACATTCACGGGGCCAGCGTCGACTTTGGAAGTGGTGCACTGTGGGAAGCTATCCCACAGTTCCCGCACTCCCCGCTGCCCATTGGGTAGAGCCCCCAATGCCTGCTGGGGGGAGAAATGTGTCGAGGGTGGTTTTGGGTAAGTGTCGTCATTGAACCGTCAATCACAACCTCCCTCCCTCCCTCCGTGAAAGCGCCTGCGGGCAATCTGTTCGTGCACTTTTCTGGTCAGTGACAGCGCAGACGCCACAGCAGTGCAAGCACGGAGCCCGCTGCGATCATCGCCGTTTTCTCCTCCTCGCACTTTATCGTCCACGTCTTCCACAGTCAGCTGATGAGAAATTGGGCTACTTTTCAATGGTGCTGCAAGCACTGGGGGACCATAGGGGACGTTTTACAAACATCAACGTCGGGTGGCCGGGCAAGGTTCATGATGCGTGTGTTTTCAGGAACTGTGGGCTGCTCAGACGCCTGCAGGAAGGTAGTTTCTTCCTGGACCACGAAATAACTGTTGTGGATGTGCAGATGCCTATAGTGATCCTCGGTGACCCAGCCTGCCCGCTAATGCACTTGCTCATGAAGCCCTATACAGGCGCCTGGGACAGCGACAAGGAACTCTTCAAATACCAGCAAGCAGCGAGCAGCGTGACCTGTGACTGTTCAGTTTCTTTACAGAGAAGCTGAACCTGCCCGTTTCTTTACCCAGTTACTGTTGACTCTCCTCTTCGGTTACATACCCCGTTCACCCCGTTACCCCCACTTCCAGCACACGTGTAAAAATAAAATACATGTCCCATTATTACTTAACAAAGGTTTCTTTATTCATGACTTTCCGTGAAAGGGTTGAAACTGGGACGCAGGCTGTGCTTGGTAGGGTGTGTGGTGATGTAAAGACCGCCTCTAAACTCAAGGAATGACAGGCTCCTGCTCCTAGAGCGGTCCGCAGTGCCGGAATGCTTCTTTCAACGGAGCCTGCCATCCCTCTTTATGGAATTCTGTGTGCGGGCGGATATGTGACCTTGTGTTGGAGGAGGACGGATACAGATTCCTCAGCTGCGTGACTCAGCGGTCCAGGACAAGGACCGCTGTATAAGATCTGTAACCGCCCTCCCCCGCTGCAAAGTCACATCTCCCCCGCCCACACAGATCCTGGAAACCACCTCCAAAAACCGACCAGGTTGCCTACTGACTGCACCGTGTGTGTGACCCGCTGCTGATCCTGCCCCCGTGTCTGTACCCTGGGAAAGGTGACTGTCCTATGCAATTAACCACTCCCTTCCCCACGCCCCCCATTCGAACACAGTCTTCTTTGAAAAAACATAACGGAAACAGTAATTAACAGCAAATCATTTTTATTAATTAAGTAGACAGTTAGGGGATGGGACTGGGATTGGGACTACTGTGAGTCTGGAAGTGAAGGACTTCGGCAACTGTAGGGTATGAGAGCTTTTGGGTACTTGAGCACTGTGCTGTGGTGCAGTGACAGTATTCACGTCCCCGGCCGCCCCTCCTCCTGATTATTTTCGGTGAGGGGGGTATGGGACTTTGTGGCGGGGGAGGGCGGTTGCAGATACACTGCAGGGGGGCTCTGTCCTCCTGCGGTCCTGCAGAACATCCACAAGGCGCCTGAGCGTGTCCGTTTGCTCCCTCACTAGTCCAAGCATTGCTTCAGTCGCCTGCTTGTCTTCCTCACGCCACCTCTCCTCCCGTTCGCTGTGTGAGCGCTGGCACAGAGAGACGGTCTCCCTCCACTGGCTCTGCTGGTCCGCCTCTGCTAGGTAGCAGCCCATATGTTCCTCGAACATCTTGTCCCTTGTCTTTTTCTTTCGCCGCCTAATCTTCGCCAGCCTCTGCGAGGGGGATGCTGTGGCAGGTCTGGAGACAGTGGAAGCTGTGAGATGGGAAATAGGGAGTGAATTCCTTGCAAAGATACATTTTTGCGAACAATTAACTGAGTCTAGGCTGTCTCTGTGAATTCTGGGTTGAGACCCCTGTGCCTGCTTGGGCAGAAATCATTTTCGCGGTGGATTCTGGGTAAATGTCGCCAGTCATTCCTTCCTCCGGGAAAGCAACGGCAGACAATCATTTCAAGCCCGTTTTCCCAGAATTGCCCTGGCATACGCCATAGCATGGCAACCATGGACACTGTTTTGCCTTTTGTGTATGTCACCGTATGTGTACTAGATGCCGCTGACAGAGGCGGGCCAGCAGCGCTACACAGCAGCATGCTTTTGCTTTTGCATGACAGCAGAGATGGTTACCAGCCATATTGTACCATCAACCATACCATAAATTGGTAATAAGATGGTAATAAGATGGGCATGGTTACCTGTCCTTTTGCACTGCACCATTTGCTGCTGTCATAAGTGCCCCTGGCCGAGCAGCCAGGGGTGCAAAAGCAAAAATTGGGAATGTCTCCCTGAGTCAATCCCTCCTTTTTGGTATCTAAAAATAGAATCAGTCCTGCCTAGATTGTGCGCAAGTGTACTAGAGAACCACTGTATCATAGAACCAGAGAGCACAGCCGCTCTGTGTCTGATCCTGCATAAATTATGAGCTGTATGCTATTCACAGGAGGTGCTCCTGCAACAACACCACCTGTTCATTCCGTTCTTACCCCAGCCTTCCTGGGCTACCATACCATTGTCCCCCAACTTGTGTGATGAAGTAATAAAGAATGCAGGAATAAGACACAGTGACTTGTTTGTGAGAAATGACTGGAAGGAAGCCTCCAGCTGCAATGATAGTCCAGGCAGGACATTAAGGAGTGTGGATGAAGGAGCCCATCATCCCTCTGCTAGTCCAGGGGCAATTGAATCTTTTATTAACAATGAAGGGTGGGGGCTGATGGAGCTCAGCCCCCTGTTGCAATGATGAGGACGGTTACCAGCCATATTGTACCATCAGCCATCAAAAATTAGGGACAGGCGCCCTTGATTGACCTTACTGATACTAGTCGGCATGGTTACCAGCCCTTTTGCACTGCCCCATGTGCCAATAGGCTGATGATGAGGATGGATTTCCATCGTTTTGTACCATCAGCCATCCATAGCGTGGTGGGAGCAAGGATGTTGGTGTTGAGTGCTGCACCATCGCGTCTATCTGCAGCATTCAGTAAAGATAGGGTGACATGTAAAAGAGTCATCAGAGGATTGTTTTCACTTCTGGTGGTGGGTGGGGTGTGTGCGCAAATTGCCGAACTATGCCCTGACCCACCGCAGACACTGTGTTTGACCCTAGAAGCATTTGGAGCTCATCCAAGAATGCAAATACTTTTCGGAGACAGCAGGAACTGTGGGATACCTTGCGTCCTCATTCCCCCCTCCCTCCATGAGCGTCCATTATATTCTTTGGCTTTCCGTTACGGTCGTCACGCAGCTGCGTGCTGAGTCTGTGCTATGCCGTCTGTCCGTAGATTTCTTAAAAATACTTTGGACCAGGCGTAAAATTACAGTAATTACCCTAATTAGATGCAGGAGTCTCCGAGCGAGATCACCCTGAGGAGGGTCACTGAAGGAGATAGAGAGCGCATGCTGCGTGAAAGCTAGCACGAACCAGGGCCCGATGCAGCCGTGCTCGGGGAGGCAGTGATCCCTGAGTTCCTCATGAAAGCCTCGCGCGGAAAACTGTGCTACCACGGAGCACCCAATAAGGCAGCTCTCCCCAGGAACCTCCTGCTGATGCTTTTCGATTAATGCAAGGAGAGCTTCGTGGAGATCTCCAAGGATGATTTCTGTTCTATCCCCATATCTAGAGAGCCCTCCTTTTCACACAGTTAAGATTCCTGTTATATTAAGAATAAAAGTTAACATGGTTACAGCACTTACCGACTGCTCCTTCCCCTGATTCAGGGTCCGGGTTAATGGCCGGGGAGGGTTGTTGGGGGATCTCCGTGACGGTGATGAATAGATCCTGGCTGTCGGGGAAACCAGCGTTGTATGCGCTCTCGCCTGCCTCGTCCTCCACAAACCCTTCCTCATCTTCCCCGTCCGCGAACATCACCGAGGAACTGGCCGTCGACACTGTCCCATCGTCAGAGTCCACGGTCACTGGTGGGGCAGTGGTGGCAGGCTCCATAGCATCCGTTTGCCGCTTTGATTTTTTGGTAGCCTTGTCTGGGGTCCTTGGTTTTCACGCGGCGATGCGTTGCATGACGGCTGTATCCTCTGTCTGGATCATGGCTTTGGAGACCTTCTCGTAGGTCTTTGCATTCCGTTTGTTGGAGCGCAGCTCCGAAAGCACAGACTCCTCGCCCCACACACCTATCAGATCCAAGAGTTCCCAGTCAGTCTATGCCGGGTCCCTCTTTCTATTCAGAGATTACATGAACTCCTCTGCTGGAGAGCTCTGCATTGCTGCCGGTGCTGCTGAGCTCGCCCCAATGTCCAACCACGAAATGAGATTCTAACTGTCCAGACAGGAAAAGGAATTCAAATTTTCCCGGGTCGTTTCCTGTGTGGCTGCTCAGAGCATCGAAGCTCGGACTGCTGTCCAGAGCGTCAACAGAGTGGTGCAGTGTGGGATAGCTCCCGGAGCTACTAAGTTCGATTTGCATCCACACCTAGCCTAATTCGAGCTAGCCATGTCGAATTTAGCGTTACTCCACCTGTCGGGGTGGAGTACCAAATTCGAACTAAAGAGCCCTCTAGTTCGAATTAAATGGCTTCCTAGTGCGGACGGTTGAGCGGTTAGTTCGAATTAACGCTGCTAAATTCGAATTAAAGTCCTAGTGTAGACCAGGCCTTAGTTGGTTCTAGCAGGTTCCTGATTACTCTAGTGCAGCACCTGCTCTGGTCACTCAGGGAACAGAAAACTACTCATCCAGTGACCAGTATATTTGCCCTCTACCAGACTCCTGTACCCCACTGGTCTGGGTCTGTCACACATTAAAGCAGAAAAAATGTGTTTATATAATATAGTTAATTGACAAATACTTTACCAAGTGAGTAAAGAGCTGGTAGTACATTGGTTGTGTGTCCACAAAAATAGTGGCTGTTAAAGTCAGGAATTGGGATGATCTATTGTTAAAACCTACTTGAGATGGAGCTGCATCTGTCTTAGCTGGGGAGAATATTAGTCAGAACAATGGTTTTCCCTTCTCTTTTCTAATAGGCTATGAAATCTTTAATTTCCACCTGGAAGGAAGGAACCACCAAGGAACCTTGGTTTAACATCTCTCAAAGGCTATGTCTTTATTGTAAAGCAAGATGTGTGTTTACATTAGGATAGTTACCTTGATGTAAAACCCTAGTGAAGACAATGCACGGTAACTTTTACTTTCTTGTAATTAGTTGAAGTGAATCCTAGATATGGGTTACAGGGTTGACCTTGATTAGTTACAACAAGGTAAAGACTACACATTTCTTGTCTCCAGTATGCTTTGTCATCTAGATAGAAGAATACTGTATGGAGTACTGTATGGAGTATATTGCATTAGAATTTTTAGATATAGAAATGTAGGGTTGGAAGGGACATTGAGAGGTCAGCTCATTCATCCCCCACATGGAGGAGAATTAAATATGGCTAGACCATCTCTGATTGATTTGTGTAATGTGATAGACCCAGGCCAGTTGGGAACAGCAGAGTAATAGAAGGGAGATATACTGGCCACTGGATAAGCAGTTGCTGTTCCCTGAGTGACCAGAGCAGGGGCTGCTCCAGGCTAATGAGAACACTGACTCCAATTAACCTGCTAAGAGTCAGATGAGACTGTTAAGCATCTGACTCTAATTAAGGCCCCTCTGATGCTATAAAAGGGCTCACTCAAGTCAGGCCAGAGGGAGCCAGAGGAGAGGAAGTGTGTGCAAGGAACTGGGAGTAAGAGGTGTGCAAGAAGCTGAGAGTGAGTAGGCATACTGCTGGAGGTCTAAGAAGTACAAGTGTTATCAGACATCAGGAGGAAGGTCCGGTGGTGAGGACAAAGAAGGTGTTGGGAGGAGGCCATGGGGAAGTAGCCCAGGGAGTTGTAGCTATCACTCAACTCTACCAGGAGGCACCCTAGAGAGCTGCAGTCCACATGGCCCTGGGCTGGAACCTGGAGTAGAGGGGAGACCCAGGTTCCTCCCAAACTTCCCAACTCCTCATCAGACACAGGAGGAATTGACCTGGACTGTGGCTTCTACCAGAGGGAAAGGTCTCTAGGCTATTTCCTGACCCACAGGGTGAATCTGTGAGGCGACCAAATCTGTCAATAAGCGCAGGACCCACCAAGGTAGAGGAGGAGCTTTGACATAGTAACCTATTATTTAAAATCTCCAATGATAGGGATGCCATATCTTCCTAGGTAACATATTCCAGTGCTTAACTATCCTGATAGTTAGAAAGTTTTTCCTATAAACTAAGACAATTAATTCTTCTCCACAGAGGGTAGGACATGGAGAACAATGAATTGCCATCCCATTTTATATATCTGAAGATTTATCATATTCTCTTTCAGCCTTCTCTTCTCTAGACTAAACATGCCCCATGTCTTCTACCTTTCCTTCTGGAAAGATTTAAGATTGCGAATATTCCTATGAAGTCGTTGGGACTAATCATGTGTTTGAATTTAAGTACATGCTTAAGTCTTCATGGGATCAGAAGCTATATTAATAATAATTTAGAGCTAGTTTATTAACCTCTTATTCATGCTAGTGTGTTGTTACATGAATATTTCTACTATTTCTATGGGATTATTAATATGAATGACTCTACACCAATCCGACCCTTTTAATTTATATAATTATATTAATTTGTTAAGAACCAATAGTCTAGCTGGCCCTGCATAGGACACAGAAAGAGGACTTGGCTCCTGCACTAAGTAGTTGATCACCTAAATGTTCATAAGCTAAATTTCCAATATCCAACTTGTGCCATCCATACCCATCTGACATACAGGAGGAATGTGCTATAATCTGAACCATCCTGAATCAAAGTTAATTTACAAATATGCATTTGAGATTGGGTTTTTTCATTTGTTTTGTTTTTTTCTTCATCCCCTACTTATTCTGCAACTCTAATTTCAATCTGACTTGTGTGCATCAGGTATTGAACAATTATTCATTATTCCACTCTAAAAATTTAATAAAAAGATTTTTGATTAATATTTCAGCTATCTTCAGTTTCTTGGGAGTGTGCTGCTATGCATGTCATTGGTCTTGATAGCCTTTGGTCAACAGCCTATGAGGCAACTGATTCCTCCCACAAGTAAACTCAGAATCAATAAAATGAATACCTTGGAAGTTGTGCTCAAGTAATACCAGCTTTTGATGTATTCATTTTTATGCCACTCTGACTACACTACATCCCTTTCTTCTTATGTACATTTCGTCGTGTTCTTAGACATAAAAATAACTACTTGAATTTTAAGTGCTACCTTAGAGCATAGAAAGAAACACAAAGAAGCAAACCATTCATTTTTGGAGACTCTTTGAAAAAAGAATCTGTGTGTCTGAAAGGCTCAAATTTTCAGTATTATCTGCATGATACTGTAAGTTTTGTGGCAAGGAACTTAATTTTGTATATTGTTATGAATGTGTTTGTATTTTACTGATTTGATTAGCTCTGTGAGCTCATTTGATACCATATAGAAAAGAGTATAGAGCCCAGGCCTCATTCCACTGAATTCAGTGGCAAAGTGAATCAATAGGGGCAGGTACCTCATGTTTATATTTTAAATTATCTGTATATTGATTGAAATTTGTAAATCAATAAAAGGCATAAATCATGATATACTGTAGGCGTTGCAGATAGTGATTCTGTAGTTAAAGTTACATGACATTTTCCCATTATAAGACCCTGTTATCAGTTTCTTATAATTTTGCAACACTTTAGCAACTAGAGCAGAAATTCTTCATGCTAGGTGTCTGCCTCAGGCTGAATTTTTAAAGTTCCCACGAAAACAGTTCAGCCATTTCTCTGAACAAGCTCAGGGGAAAATAATGTTGTTAAATTCTTGCAACCATTTTGTTGAGAAGTTCTAGTGTTACCAAACTTTGATGCAGGCAATTGAAATTTGGCATGTGGGTTTGCCCTGGTCTTAAGGATGTGACTTTTGCTGGTCCTTTGAAAATATGCCCAAATTTGGCCAAATTTTCAGTCTTTGAAAGTCTCAGTTAGTTAGCACATAATCAGTAGAGACTATTTATTTTGACAGCTAAATTCAGTAAAGATTTCATCTGCACTGGGTATGCTCTTCCCAAGGATGAAGGGGCTAAGCAGAACTTTCCTAGCAATTGCTCCTCCATGGAACAGCCCTGGGCTTGAAACTTTAAGAAGGGAGACTGGCTCACCTGTGCTATCCAGGCCATTCCTGATTGGCTCAGCTAGTGAGAAGAAAACACCCTTATTGGAATACAGACGGAAGACACAGATTGCTGAGGAGCACAGGTGCAAAGGGGAAAGTGGCACTGGATTTGCAAAGCCTGGGACAAGGAACAAGGTGCAAGGGAGTTGGGCAGAGGGAAGTGGACCAAGATTGGATGAGTATCCTGGGAGCCAGTAGGGCCAGAGAATATGGGCAGGAGGTGGAGGAGACCAGTAAAGGTCATCTCCAGGGGACAAATAGCTTGGGGTGGAAAATTGAGAATGGCTAGGCAAGGATGGGGTGGGATGGGGCATGGGGAGAATGGGACTGGGATGGGAGCCAGAGCTGGGTAAGAGGCAAGATGGAGATGGGTTGGAGGAGATGGGGCAGAAGAGGCTGTGCCCACTAGAGCACATTGGCAAACTATGTGGACTAGCAAAAGAGAGGTGAGACCCACAAACAACCTACTACTGCTATCAACTTCTCCATTAGCTCAAATGGCAAAGGTCTGTGCAGTAGATGTTAGTGTTCCAACCATGCCACAGAGCCATGTGGATGTCAATTTGATAACACATGATGAAATTTGGGTTTTCAGTTTTTTTCCATTTAAAAAAATACCCTTAGGAAATCTCTCTCTCTCTCTCTCTCTCTCTCTCTCTCTCTCTCTCTCTCTCACACACACACACACACACACACACACACACACACACACACACACACACACACAATGTTAAAAGCACTGGTTGAGTCAAGCCTGTGCAATTTTAATTCAATCCACTTGTGCACATACATTATGCTAGTTTTTATTTACATCATTGCATAATTTTTTTTTGCCACGGGACCCATGCCTCATTCAGTGCACAGGATGGACCTGGTCTGGGGATATAGAGTTATATAGAGATGGAGACTGTCACCTGTAGGACCCCTGCCTCATACATTCTACACCTTCTAATTTCTGGGAGAGAAAGGATGGTCTTATGGTTATGGCAGTTGGGGAATTGGAATCTCTACTACAGAGTCCTTATGTCATGCTGGGCAAGTCAGCTAAAATCAAACTTTCCAGAGGGAGGCACATGCACTTGTCTTTTCTTGTTCATTCCTCATTTTCTGGGTGACCACTTGAGGCCCCAAGGACTGAAATAGATGAATGCTGAGCACTTACAACTTCAAATGATGCCAGTGGGAATCTGTGCTTTGAACATATAAAATGCCAAGTATTCTGGAGAGGAGAGAAGTCAGGGCCTAGGCATCTTTAATTGGGCACCCAATTAGTGGAAACTTGACCTTAATATCTCTTTGCCTCAGCCCCCCATCTGTAAAATTACAATATAACAACTTCCCCCATCTCATAGAGATGTTGTGAAAATAAATTGTTTACAAAACACTCATATATTATAGCGATGAATGCCATAGTAAAGCCTAGGAGGAAATCAATAATTCTGTATTCAGAGCAGAGTCTGAATAGTGTGAAGTAAATAAGGCCCGGAGCCACACATTCAACAATGAGGAGAACTGAGCACAATCTATCCTGTGCTCTGAATGGGACAGCGGTCCTGGGGAAAATAGCATTGATCGTGTAATTAAAGACTGTATTATACACTTACACAAGGGGGTAAATTAAAGTGGCAAAGGTAACTTTAATTGTGGTATTTTCTAATTACTGAGTCCTTGAATTTGCAACCTTAAAATGTTCTTTTACTGTAGGGTTTTTTTTGTTTGTTTTGTTTTTAGTAAATATATTCAAAGTGCTACAGGAGCAACTGACAACCTCTGAAAATCTTTTAACCACTTAAGTGCTGTCCTATGAACCTGACAGATTGGCAAAAGCCTTGCCCTTACTGCTGAACAATATGTCAGGTTAAACCTAGCCACAATATATTTTATACTGCATTCAGAGCACCAGAGAGAGAGCTCAATTCTGATCTCACCCTGGAATAAATATGGACCAACTCTGTGGAAGTTTCTGTCTCAGAATCTTCAGCAGAAGCGACTAGTGAAGTAGTTAAGACATTATTAATTTTATGATATGTAGTGTAAAATAAAAAGGTGACTAAATGTTGTTTCATATTGATATTTCTTTTCATAAATAGTTTTAAATTATATGTTTTCTTGCAAGACAATGTTTACACTTTTATAATAGAAACAGATCATTACAAAAAACAAATGAAATACTAAACCTTGTGGTAAAGTAGTAACTTAATGCCCCTCCCAATGTCTGCAAGTAATATTAATCCTGTCACAGTTTTTCAGTAGTCAGTTGTACACTTAAATGTGTGCAGCCCATGTGACATTTAATTGCCTGTCCACTTCTTGCTCCCTAGAACTTTCCTTGAGGATAGTTAGAATGAAGAGAGCACTTCATGTAGAGTCCCAGGTTAATGAATGGTTTTGATACACTCTTAAGGGTGCCTCTGTCCAAATCTTTCTGGGTGGAAGAGGGGTAATTTTGACATGCTTCAGGAAGATATGGTTAAAAGCAAGAGAAATTGTGGTAAAAGGAGGTCTATCTTTGGTTTCTGCATGTCAGTCTAGCAATTTTGACTACAGAAACATTTCTTGTTAGTAGCTCTAACAAAAAAAATCCAAAATGTAAGTAATTACAGGATAGTACCCCTTTTGATGAAAAAGGGTGTTATATTCTCTGACGTTCATATCAATACAAAGCCATGCTATAGCAGTCCATGGCTTAGGACTTTTTCAATACAGAAACTACACATCTGGCTCATAGTTTTCAAAAGCCTTCTATGGATGGAATAAATAATAATAAATAATGGTATAAACTAGTTATGTATTTTCGTACATGAGAGGATGACCTTCATAACTTACTCAAAATTTTACTTCTCATTACTTATGGGTCATTCAATCAGTGGTAGAAATAAATTATATTGTTCCACTGCCCTTTGGTATGTATTCCTTTTGTAAATGGATATTTTTCATTAACCTGACATATTTGTAACAGTAATGTGTTTTCAAGCTATAAATATTGATAGAGCAACAATGTGAATGTTTGCACTTTGAATATTTGATCGGCTTCTCAAAAACCTATGGAATGAATATTAGCAGCTCAAGAAAAGCTAGTTATTCTATTTATCTCCCAAAAGGACAATTCATGCTTCAGGGGGTTTTAAAATCTCTTATTAAATGACTTGTTTTATCTAAACCAATTATTTAATTTTGAATGGTTTTAGCAGAGGTTGAATTTCTATTCCAAATCTTTGAATACAATACATCTCTGGCACAGATTACAGATTACAACAGATGGAATGGAGTCAGATCAATAAGTAGTATATTGTACAGTAATGTCAGCTACTCAGTGTCAATGTGTCCCATTGGAATCCATAAATAGACCCCAAATATCAAGGTGTCTGTTATCTAAACTTTAGTGCAAAACACACAGGCAATAACTGCCTAGAGCAATTTTTAATCCTGACTAAGCCATGGACTGTGTAAAGTTTGAAAAGACACTTGACCTCCTTGTTCCTCAGCTAATCCAGCTGTGAAATTGATAAAAGCAATTGTATAAAAACAAGACCTCTCTAGAAAACCAATGCTGCCTCCCATCTGATAACAAATATGAGTGAATAAATGACAAGCCTAAAAGGTGTCAAACTGATTTTAAAAGCATTAAGATAATAGATATTTCACTTTAAAATTTGGGTTATCACCTACACTTGTGTAACAGAGGGTAACAGAGTTAAGTCCACTGAAGTGTAGCTCTACTTCCTTCAAAAAAGGACAGGGCCGCTTCCATTTGCATTAACAATTGGGAAAATTTGGAGCCCCACTAAGTCATTTGAGACCCTGCAGTTCAATGTGATTCCAGTGAGACAGACCTTATCGATTTACAGTCATTAGGACCCTACCAGATTCATGGTTCATTTTGGTCAATTTCACGGTCATAGGATTTCAGCTATTTACATCTCAAATTTCACAGTGTTGTAATTGTAGGAGTCCTGACCTCAAAAGGAGTTGTGGGAGGGCCACAAGGTCATTGTAGAGGGGTTGCAGTACTGCTACCCTTACCTCTGCACTGCTGCTAGCAGCAGCACTGCCTTCAGAGCTGGGCAGCTAGAGAGCAGTGGCTGCAGGCCAGGAGCCCAGCTCTGATGGCAGAGCCGCCACCACCACCAGCAGTGCAGATGTAAGGATGGCATGGTATGGTATTGCCACCTTTACATCTGTGCTGCTGCTGGCGGAGCAGTGCCTTTAGAGCTGGTCACCTGGCTAACAGCTGCCACTCTCCAGCCGCCCAGCTTTGAATTCAGCGCAGAAGTAATGGTGGCAATACCACAATCCCCTTAATATAACCTCATGACCCCCCTGCAACTCTCTTTTGGGTCAGGACCCCCAATTTGAGAAATGCTGGTCTCCCCTGTGAAATCTGTATAGTCTAGGGTAAAAGCACACAAAATAACAGATTTCACAGTGAGGAGGCCAGGTTTCATGGTCTGTAAATTTGGGAAGGCCCCAGCAATCATATATACTCCTTACCTGCCCCCTCCTGTGCAAAAAAACAAAAAAACAAAAAAACAAACAAAACAGTTTTACCTATGTTTTAAACAACACCTTAGATTATTTAAATTGAAAGGTTTGGGTTTTTTTAAAGCAATACATCTTTTAATCTATTTGCTGCTTGTTTAGTTTTTGCTTTTCTTTCGCTTTGCACAGTAAAATAAAATAATTGAAATATTTCATTTTCATTTATCATTAGAAGTCTAGATTTTGCTATCACACCATGGTAAATATGGAGTCACTCATGGAAACTGATTTATTTGGGATTTATATTGCCATACTTGACAGCAGCTATTGTCCCATTTTCACTATTCTATTTAACATCTTTATCTCCTTTTTAGAAGATACAGTCGCAATGTGCTTACATAAACTTCTCAATACCTGATCAAGTTATATGGCTCAATTTTTCATTTCAAAGAAGTTAGAATAATTTATGAATTATATAAATTTGCTGAGAGATTCATGTTAACAAATTTCATCCTGTGCTATGTTTATACATTTGAAATCAATTCACTATTCTTAGTGTGTGTTTTGTTACTTAAGCCACATGGTAGGTGACTGGATGATTGCAACTTTTTATACAGCGATGAACAAGCTAACAAATATCTGTTTAGTAAGAATTTTTTAACAAAACCATTCCCGATAAAATTCATGGAAGACTTTTACACAAATAAAGTAGTGGTCAATTGAATTATCTGACACAAAAGATTAATATGAATTGTTGAACAGGAGCAGGTGAACTTCACATTTTTTTAATTTGTAAATCACTGGTTTTATTATTGGTCATCTCTCAAAAAAAAAAAGCCCACAAAAAAACTATTCTTCATTCAGGCCATCTTACATTCAGCATCTTCAACTGACACTACAGTTTGTGCATTATACGGTAATGCATCACTCAAACATTTGGTACTCAAAAGCAAAAGGTTCCTGTTCCCTTGCAGACATTTCCAGCTAATTAACGTAATCTTCATAGCAATGTGGGTTGCTATTTCAACAGAAACTCTTTGGTGAAAGGAAACTTTTTAAATGCCAGCACAATATGTCATGTATTTACCACAGTCTGATAATGTCACCATCTCATAATTATAACCTTTTATAAGATCCCAAATACAGACAAATGTATCTTGGTTTCAACCACAAAGAAATCTTCAATAATGCAGTTTGAGATGCAGTATAGATTCAGAAATTCTGAAGTAACAAGAATTATTATGGTGTCTGGCCACATTAGTACAATATACAGTTATTAAAAGGTTTGTCAACTCATCCACCCTAAAAAAAAAGTTATCCAAATTTAAGAATAGTTTCATTAGTATATTTAAATTAATCTCTACAGGAATTATTTTAGTAGATCTAACAGGGGTTGCAAAAGGTAGTATTAGAGAAAATAGACCTTCAGCATTTTTTCTATAACATGTTTCCCATATAATGGCTTAGTATAAAATGTTACTATACGGCTATTTATTTTAGTCCAGGAGAGGCCATATAACCTTTCAATTTCAGCATTGCAACTAAAACAAACAAAGGAATAGTTGGGTGCATTTTATTCAGAAACTAGTCATTAGCTTTTTCCATTTTTTCTTTTCATTTAAAAATACACAAAATAGCTGCAAATGTACACTTTAACAAAAAGGATTAAAAAAAAAACCCTACTCACCCTTTCAATCCTGGCCCAGTATCAAATACATTTTAAAAACCTAACAGTATGAGAGTAGATGTGTTACACTTAAAATAATTAGCTTTTCATCTTCCATATATTGGACAAAGGGCAGAAATGGCAGTGGAACCATACAGTCTTAAGTAAATAAAAATACCTCATTATTAACATTGGAAAAAAAAGATACCTTTTAAAATTCATCATCCCTGTCAGCATTTCATAAGTTACATTAATATATGTAAAAAGAAGCTCTACATCTCAAACAGTAGTTAAAACTACAGCTGTTTTTTAGGCTTTTTTAAAAGCCAGAATTTTTTTTTTTAACTTTAACAAAGTAATGCTGGTAAAATCTGAAGTTCACAAATGCACTCACAAGTCTTTGTATATGCATCTCTTGTAAACAGGATCCGCAAGTATCTAAACTGATATAAGCTGGAAGTATTGCAATCTTTTTTAACAGCTGTGCAGTTTGGTCAGCATACCAGAAAAACAGGATTTTCTGTTTGTTTTTTAGCAGCTTTTGATTGTTTGTGGCTGCAAGAGTTCTGAACATGATGGAGGAACAAAAATTGGCATGATACTGTGTGTTCCTCATTGTCTTTTGGTTCAGATCCATCTATATACGAAACCCAAGGCTCAAATATCGCAGCACATTCGAGAAACTCTGGGCCAGAACTGAATCTGAATTTTGTGGCTCAGGCCCATCTCTCCTGCTGTATCTACCTGAAGACAGAGTCCAAGCAAGCAGCGAATTTTTCAGATAGCAGATCTTTTCCTCTGACTTTCACTGACATAAGATACCAAAATTACTTCAGTGTCTCCCACTGGCATGCATGTTTGTCAAGTTATTTTCCAAATATATAATATGCCAGTCTGGAAAAAAGAATGGATATCACTTCTGCTTGGCACATGACTGGATGCAGCAAATGCCCTTCAGATAAAATGCATACTAAAATTATAAATAAATCCAACAGTAATCCAGTGCAAGAGTACTAAGTTCCCATTTGTTTCATGAAGGGTGCGAATGAGTTTAGGTAGTGCAAGCCCTTACTCTGCTGCATTGCCTTGTCAAATCATTTCTATAAAATTAGACTTCAGAATTTCTGTATCTTGTAATGTCTTCTTGCAAGTTTTTCCATTTGTTGAAACCTAGTTAAAAGAACTAGTAGATCCACTGCTTTTCAAAATGTACATTGCCTCCAAATTTGATAAATGGATGTATTATATAACTATTTCACTCCTCTATGATGACTTCACCGATTATTACACCATGTTCATCCCACAGACTTCTAATCATCTTGAATAATTTAGCTTCTATCTCCTCCATTAAAAAAAGAAAGTGTGCCATGGGATTTAGTCAGTTCCTACAGCAGAAAAACTAGGCATGGGGATTTTTAATCTCAGAAAGGAACTTTAAGGGTTCAAATAGTGCTCTCATGTATAGATTTACATACTTAGTGATAAACTAGCATACTGCATTCATTACCCTGTGCTTGAATCCTTACTTCCCAGCTTCAGTTTTCACTTGCACTTGTATACAACTGGCATAGTCAACATATAGACGCCTAGTACCTTGGCTTACTGCTTGAATTTAATGGAGAAAAACCTTGGCTAAATTTCTTGGCATTTTGCTTGCCTGAAATTTTCTTTTAAGAATCTGTCTATAATTAACTAAAAGACCATATTTATGAATCTCTCATTCGAACCTCCACTAACATTAATGTGCCTGACTATTTGTAGAAGTCTAACCAAAATTTGACTACTACTGCAATATCTCCCAAAATAGAATAGAATGCAATACCTCTTGGCAAAAGAGTGAGAGTAAAGAGTATAGAATGATAAAAAAGTCATCAGTTCATTTGAGACTCATCCATGTATATGATGGCATTTATGCAACCTTATAATGGAAGCTATGTGTGTGCATCAACTGGAGAAAAGTCCCCTTTATTTCAGCAGAGTACAAGTTGAACTAAGCTGGCACTTCCTGATCCGGCAATGTCCATGGTACAGCATAGGCGACAACTCTGTGGGTGCTCTGGGGCTGGAGCACCCACAGGGAAAATCCACCAGTGCCAAGCTCCCTCCTTTATCCCCCTCCCCCTGCACCACTTGCGTAACAATGGCCCCGCACTTACCAACTCCTACTTCTCCTGCCCAGCGCTTCAGGAGCACTGTGAACAGCTACAGCACCCGCTACATCCCTACATCCTGCGCCTATGGAGACCCACTGGCACATTGTATTGACCTCCCTTGGTTCGGCAAATTCTCTGGTTTGGCACTGTTCAGGTCCCAAAGGTGCCAGACTAGAGAGGTTCAACCTGTACTGGTTTGTGAATATATTTCTATTGCTACAACTTTATGTTCTCATTTCAACACATGCACAGAGGCCTCTTATCTATTTTAAAAAAGTGAAAAAAACACATGGAGAGATTTTACAAAGACTGATGTTTAGAGAAACAGTATAAGTCTATATATGGGCTGGAATTAGTTTGTTGTGGCAGGATATTTTGGTAGCATCTAGTATAACGATGTGTTTGAATGGACTCAGGATAACTGGACTTAACCAAGCAGAGGTTGACTATCTAGGTTACACCAAGAGAACGTGCTGGTCTCATTGTTCATTTGCCATGATTTTTGTCCTGGACTTTGGATCAGTGGTCTAGTATTGTATTGCTATTTCCTGAAATTACAAATTGAAACAAGTAAATTTGCAAGTACAATACTTACTAATCTGATATTGTGCCTGCCCATTGAGCAACCAAAAACACACACTTAAAACTGCTGTTTATTTCATATTTCTGAATATAATGCTACTATTCATATTAGGATATAGTTAGGTTCTTTACATTTAGTTTCAGAACAGTAATAGTATGAATGTTAACACCAAAACAATTAGCTGTATTATGTTATCTTCTATTTTATTTAAATACACCTTCAAGTATTATAAAGCTGCTGACTAGAGTTAGAAAATACTACAAAAAGAGTCTGCCAATATTTGTGATAAGAAAAACAACAGTATTTATAGGCCCCTGTAATTCAGTATTTGGAAGGTTATGTTTTATTCACACAAATATGCAGAGGACGTTTCCACACATGAAGAAATATGCTTCTCTGTGTGGGAGCATGGGTATTCTGAATGAATATTTGTGCAAGAAAGTATATTTAGGCCTAAAATGGCCAGTCAGAGAGCAGAAATCATATTAATGTGGTGAACAATCAAGCAGGCTGAATAATGAATAGCAAATAACCACAGACTACTTGCAATTAAACAGTTCATGAACAATCCCTAGGCTGAAATTTGCTCTCATAAAATATTAGTCAATGACAAATAATGAACATGTTTTTAAAAAACAGTTGGTTCTTTTTGCAAGTTGTCTGGGAACAAAACGCTAAATTTGTCATTGCGAATAACTGTAGGTCATGCATGAACAAAGAAAATAGAGCAGAAGTAAGGAAATAAAGGTAAATAATGGACAAAGCATAAACTCACAAGTGACCTTGTCAATAACATGTACTAGTTGATAAAGAAATAGCAAGAAGAGTAATTTGTGATAAGCTTGCAGCGTCAGCTTTGCTCATTAGCATACTTTGAAGCTCCGGAACAGTTCATGAGCTGTGCAGGGATTGGTTATAAAAATTAGTAGAGCAATCATAAAGTGTGTGATACTATGTATAAACCAGTAGTATTAAGTGTGTATATAAGCTGATTCATGATTGTGTACATTGGATGTGTGATATACCCTATACTCATTCCCAACCCTTGAGTTTGATCAATTCAAGCATACTTTGATTGTATGCCAAAGACACCTCAGTGACAAGTCCAGCATTAAGCTGGATAAAGTATTTTCCCATAACTGGATGAGGTGCTCCAGATAAGCTGAGTAGAAAAGGTTTCTGAGGGAATCCAGTTATTAGCTCAAGCAGCTCTACCTCTGACAAAGGCAGGATACTGGAACAGATGGACCAGTTATTTGATCCAGCAGGGAAATTCCTATTTTTCTGGGGCCCCACCCATATAACAGTAGTGTAAATGTATTATATTACTCAGAAGAGTTTGGATTGATGACTGTTTCTGTCATAGACCCAGTTTCATAGATTTTTTCCTAATCACTTGTGTGCACTGTAAATAATCCCTTTTCCTGGATGTACTTGAGTTATGAATACCACTGGCAGGAATACATGAGGACTACCATAATATGATAACCTACTGCCTCATTATATCAGGTAAGATGACAAATGGTTTTCAAAACTATGTCAGTTATTTCCTGATTTGTGAAACCAAAAATCAAAACTTAAGGCAATTCAGATCCAGATTCTAGATCATCTTACCAACTAAATTTGGGGGAAGGCATAGTTTGGAAGAAAAGTTCCCATTTTTGGTCTATGTAACATTTATAAGACATGTATTTATTGAATATGTAATGACATAGTAGTTTATATTTAGGAAGCTGAAGCAGAATGTGTTTGGCCATGTATTTTGGTGGGAGAGTAAAATGAACAATTTTGGTACATTGATTTCAGTTCTTTTGTTACTAAGTACTTGAGCTGGGAAAAAACATTTTCATAAATTAAAGTGAGAGGCAAAAGAAGCAAAATATTACACTAAAAATATTGTTGGATCCAAGCAATTAAAGGGGTTTTAGGGTTGCCACCCATCTGGGTTTTACCTCAACGGTCCAGTTTTTGGCTTCTGTATCTGGATGCCACTTAAAGTTGCCAATGTCTGGATTTTGATCAGAAAGCCCAGTAGAAAAGGGGACCTGTCAGTGTCCGGTCAGATGTACTGACTGGACACCAAAAGCCAGGTTACCATGGGGTGGGGTGGGATGGGGCAAGGCACCAGATCATTAACCCATGCCAGCCCCTGTTCAGCCAGGGCTGCATCCTACCTGCAGGCAGCCTCCTTGAGACAATCCAGCAAGTGATGTGGGTGGAGGAAGGGGGAGGATGGAGAGGAATGAGCGATGAGGGAGGCCTTGGAAGGGAAGAGGCAGAGAAGGGGGAGGGCCTTGGGTTTCCCAGTTACTAGCAATTAGAAAGGTGTTCCTCATTATACATGCACATGTATGCAATAGTGTTTTTTATGGAAGGCAATTGTTTCTTAATAACATAATCCATCAAGTGAGATTTGCCATAATATACTTTCTCATTCCTTTCCCAGAAGTAGGGAATTAGAATTATTTTTTGAGTCTGCTCTTCTTACTTTGGGCATTTAAGATTCTGAGCCTCAGTCCTATCTTTGAGATGTACCTTCAAGTGCTCTCTCTTAGGTAGCAAAAAAGCAGAAAAATAAGATATTATGTCTCTCTGGCTGGAATTACAAGAAACATTTTTCTGGTGGTCACTGTCTGCTCTCATGACTTCATGATGTTCCAAGCTTCACATCAGTATAGAGTACAGTATTTGTAGAAAAATGTTTCTAAGGAAAATGGAAAGGAACAGTGTGTAGAGGCTATTGTAGCCAGGTTTAATGGAAGAAAAATCACAAAATGAGAGCTTCAGTATATGCGCACAAGTGTTGTGAGATTGTACAGCATTAAGAGAATAATACATAAGAGAGTATGTGTTGTGATATTTTCATGTGTTTTTGTCCTTGTGTCACAACCACCCAAGAACCAGCAACATTCAAGAAAAACACACTCCCTGGAATGTTTTATTGTAGATTTTAAATGCGCCTGCAGGTCCCCTATATTACACCAGTTTTCTCCTGGTGTAACTGTAATTACATATAAACAGAGTCCAAAAATGTTATTGGCCTCAGCAGAGCAAGGCTGGTACAAAACTGGTGTAGCATAATGGAGACCCAAGGCACCAAGAAAGATTTTTAATATATAATATTTCTATTTTATAATGTTGCCTTGTTATGCCAAGAAAAGATTCCTATACACAGTGGAAGAGCTTCAGTGGGTGAGAATTAAAGAGCCTCAGCACTGAGAGAACTCAGCTGGGAAGAAGGCGACAAGCTGAAGTTGCTGCTCCATATCAGGCAGAGTAGGGATTTGAACCTAGGTTTTCCACAGCCAGGTTGAGTGCTTCAGCCACTATAACAGAGACAAGAGGGCTGTTGTCTCATTTTTGTGTGTGTGAGAAACTCCAGAAAAGGGTTCACTGCTGTGAATCCTGAACATAGACAGATGACTCCCTGCGGCCCAGACATACCAGCCTAACTTCCTTTGAGGGACAGGGTTTAAGCTACAACCCTCTCCTTGGCATGTGAGCCTGGGCCCCTAACTCAGGAGTATGAATTATACTAGGCAACAGGGTATCTGAAAATTAGGTGCTGCAACACTTGGTCTAGAGCCTGGGAAAGGTGCTTGAAATCAAAATATTTGCACTACATTGCAATGATTAATCATCAGATGTTGTTGTGGGTATTGATTAAGTCTGCTGGTGCTCCCATACTTCCCACTCTGCTCAGAGCCCCTGAGGGGCCAGCATAGACTACAAAGCGGGCATGGAGGAAACAGGACTAAAAAGCTAGAAGGTATATTTATTTAACACATCTCCTGATCAGCCTTCTCGGCTGATGCTCCTATACCCACCTCTGATTCATTCCACAAATGCCACAGCCTTCTCTCATGCACTGAGTAATTACCATTCTGGTACAGTTACCCCTTCAGGTGCAAGGGGGTGCAAATTACACTCATTAAAGATTTCTCATTGCCATTAAGTATCATTAGCCATACTATGGCCTTTTTGTTACACATTACAGTTTGCAGGATATTTGAGTTAATTCTTTCAATTTATAGATGTTTCAACTGTTTTACTTGCGAGAGATACAACAGTGACAAGAAGGACCCATTATGCACTCCTCACTCCACCTCTAACAAGGAAAAAAGTCCCACAAGTTTCAGCAGGCATATTGCCCGAATAAGGATGGATTCAGTATTGCAAGACTAGGTATGTGGAATAAAATAAAACTTGATATACTAATTACAGAGTGAGGGAAACAGAGACTGCATATACATAGACAAGGGGACACTTCATTTGTAGACCGGTTAAAACTTCTCAGACTAAGCTAAATTCTCCTCATTTACATCAGTGTAAATCTGGAGTTTTACACCAGCACAATCAAGAGCTGTATCTGTCTCAATAACCTCAAAGATGACAGTGTCTCATTGCCCTTATCATATCACCTCACAGCCATTACTTAATATATGTGAGCAAATACTGCATTGATTTATACCTCCTGCAGCTTCAATGAGAGCTTTTTTAGGTATAGATTCTCTGCTATCTAATTACTTCATGCGCTCTGAAACTGTTGTTTAATAATAATTTTTAAAAAACTATAGTAATTTTGTCAAGTACTGTATATAAATATACCTCGGGAGGAATTTATTAGGAACCCAGAACTGTCATCAACCCTATTTTTATGTCTTTTGAGGCATCTAAGCAGGTATGTTATAAGTGTTTCTTTTCTGCTTTCTGCAATTACCACTTCTAGCTATTACTCAGTTAGGGTTTTTCCTTTTGATTACACATACCACTTAATTTCTTCATTTCTAGTCTCTGTTCTCACCTCTTCTTTCATCTTTTCTCACTATTTTTTCATTCCCCAATGTCTTTTGTTATCCATTGTAGTTATGCTTTGGTTTTGGGATTTTTTTTGTTGTTAATTCCTGCAGACAACCCTGGGGCGTAAATATTCTCTTCCTTATTTTTATGCATATTTTGTATTATACAAATAGTTTCTCATCTTATCCCAAATGAATAGAAGTCTAACAGTTTTGATAAATACAAAATGCATCTCTTTGCTAGTCAAGTACCTTGAAAATAATAATTATTGCATAATTCTACATGCAGAACTGTTATTAATGTCAACAGGAATTACATGAGCAGTAAGAGAAAATATGCCTTTAACCATCTTTCTTGTTTGAATGTCTCCTATGTTGTACTAAAATCTGCTGCCTATATATTAAAAAGATTACCTCTACATTTTGTTCAAATAGAAGGGCAATGCTGCAGCTGTTTTCCAGTTAATGTATGTAGATATAATGTGAACCAAAAGGTTATTTTTTTAACCTAAGTACAATCACCAATATTTATGAGAATGAAGGCAATTCTATTTTATTAGGAAGATGCATGTTAGCAAGTGTTGTCAGGAAAGATAGCTAAACAAACTCTTATTGTTCTTAGCCATTTGTATTACTGCCAGCTTTCCCCCCTCCCCCGTCATTGATTGAGAGCCCTTGGACTTCTGCCTAGTTAAAAAAGATATATATAAAAAAATATATCACTGATTCTTAGATGGACAGATTCTGAACATGTTCTCTACATTAAGGTACAGTATCTCAGAGAAAATATTGTCCAAGAGGAAAAAGCAATGGATAAAGCCTCTTACCAACAGCATTATGTACCCAAAGGAAACTAGGTCTTCAGGACAGATTCTTGATACCTTTGCCAAGAAGCCATATGTTGCTGCTGGAAGAATACTTACATAGCTTGGCATCTGGATCCTAATGCTGTCATACAACAGGGAGCGAGAAGACCATCTAAGACAGTGGGATATTAATATTATCTATCACCTTTACACAGCCCATGGTAGCAACAATATTTTTTTCCTTAAATGGACTTTTTAATATAAAAATCCATGTCTATTGTTATTTATTGAGTACCATGAGCATTCTCGTTACTTTGCTAGTTTAAAAAGAGTTTTGTTGGTGAAATAGAGGCCAGATCCTCTGCTGATGAAAATAAACACAGCTGCCCTGAGATATACTGAAGATCTGTAGAAATTAGGGTGATTTAAAGTAGCTGAAGACCTGGCCCAAACTGCTTTGTGAAAGCAACCTTCTCCACTTTTAGGAGTAAAAGTACCCCTTTGGAGCTTTTTTAAAAAAAAAACATTCATATCAGGTTGAAGATATATCCAGATATGCTTATTTTTAATCATTTATTCAGTATGTAAATCCTATTCTACTTACAGGCATGGTCAGAGCTGAATGAGACCTCATTTTCCCAGGTCACTGTGATAGTACATTAGATCATAATACAATTTCACGGGAAAAAGTTCCAATTTCAAAAGACACTTGACCACAGCTACTATTATGGATCTTTCTTTTCTGGGGAGTGCAGTTCAATATGTGATTTTCAGGCACTGCTGAACTCTGGCTCACCCGGCATGCTAAGAAGAAAAGAAACTGTCCATGTTGCATATAGAGGCAGAGAGAAGCACCTGTGCACATCTAATTCCAGCTATCCTCATGCTCTATCCAACTGCAGGAAAGGTAAAAAAAATAATCTGATTATTGCTCAGAATCAAGGAGGTAAAGTGAATGTAAAGATTTGTTTGAAGAATCAAGTGGAAGGGATGTGAAGGAGGAGAAAGATTCCTCCACATCATTTCTGGACGTGGGGGCGGGACATTGGGGAAATACGCATTACATATTTAAGAAATAACAGCACTGACTCCAAGTTGCTTCTAAAGCAGAAGAAATTTCCAATTATCTTATAAACCCAGAGGTGAGTAAAGGTTTTCTAAAAAAGGCTCAAAGTGTATTATACTGCTGAAGTAAAACCTGAGCTCAAGGCTTTATTTTAGATGGTTTTCTTCCCTCCCCCACCCCAGCCCTGTGTGCACAACACAGAGCACTGCTACAGTATGTACACTGGAGACAGAGGACAGGATTTACCTCTCTGTAATTTGAACACCTCTGTGCCCATAAGGCCAGCACTACCATAGACATTCAGTGCCAGGGATAAGCAGATGGTTTTCCTGATGCTGCCCTCTGCCAAAGCAGGGCACCTGTAAATTCCAGTGGGGGCTCTCTGGGAACCCTCCTGGTGGAGGTTACATGAGAGGTGTTCTTGAATCAGCACCTCTCCTGGATGCCCTGGCCTGCCCTCTTCCTGGCTGGCGCCACTACTGTGCCCTTGCTGCAGACAGACAAGGGCTGAAGCTTTGTTTTCACCAGCAAAAATGAACTGGGTTAAAAAAAATCTTCTGCTTCCCGAGCTGGATTTGGGAATTCCTTTGTTTTCAGTGGAAACAAATATAAGGGACTTGCCTTGAGAAGTGTGTCTTTTTGTGTGGACAGATACATGAAATGGCTACAATCACTTGCTAGTAGTGCACTTGCTAGTAGTGCACCCTTTATGTAGTAAAGTACTCATTTAAAACAAGATTTTTTTAATGTTTTTTTTTACTTGCTTGCTTGCTTTCCTGTTATTTGTAAGGTTATTTTCAGTAATGGAGAAAGTGATTACCTGTAATGTATCTTGGGGCACCCAGGGTCACTTGCCTCCAGTGTGAGGGAATCTTGCCTGTACCATCTGGTGTTAGCTCCCTAACACAATCAACCTGTCAGCCACTCAAGCACTCTCCTCTGGGCTACACGAGACATGCCTTTGCCTTGCAACAGTGGTGCCATGTGGGGCAGCATGAGGGTCAAGTGCCCCCCTAGATTGGCCTGCCGGAGGGAGGGAGGGAGGCAGGTTCCCTTCTCCCACTGCTCCTCACCTGTCCCCCAGCGCACTTGGCCCCTCTCCTTGGCAGCCAGGCCTGGGCAGGGAGCGGAAGAGGTGGGACTAGCTTTTCATGCTGGAAAAAGGCAAATATAGTGCCCGTCTTTTTAAAAGGGAAGAAGGAGAATATAGGGAACCAAAGACCTGTCAGTCTCACCTCAGTCCCTGGAAATATCATGGAGCAGGTCCTCAAGGAATCCATTTTGAAGCACTTGGAGGATAGGAAGGTGATCAGGAATGTGTCAACATGAATTCACCAAGGGCAAGTCATGCCTGACCAACCTGATTGCCTTCTATTATGAGATAACTGGCTCTGTGGTTATGAGTGAAGCGGTGCACATGATAGATCTTGACTTTAGCAAAGCTTTTGATACGGTCTCCTATGGTATTCTTGCCAGGAAGTTAAAAAAGTATGGACTGGATGAATGGACTGTAAGGTGAATAGAAAGCTGGCTAGATTTTTGGGATCAACAGGTAGTGATCAATGGCTCGATATCTAGTTGGCAGCCAGTATCAAACCGAGTGCCCCAGGGGTCGGTCCTGGGGCCAATTTTGTTCAACATCTTCATTAATGATCTGGATGGTGGGATGGATTGCACCCTCAGCAAGTTTGCAGATGAAACTAAACTGAGTGGAGAGGTAGATAGAGTAGATATAGGGTCCAGAGTGACCTAAACAAATTGGAGGATAGGGCCAAAAGAAATCTGATGAGGTTCAAGAAGGACAAGTGCAGAGTCCTGCACTTAGGACGGAAGATTCCCATGCACCACTACAGGCTGGGGACTGACTGGCTAAGTGGTAGTTCTGCAGAAATGGGATTACAGTGAACAAGAAGCTGGATATGAGTCAACAGTGTGCCCTTGTTGCCAAGAAGGCTAACAGCATATTGGGCTGCATTAGTAGGAGCATTTCCAGCGGATCAAGGAAAGTGATTGTTCCCCTCTATTAGGCACTGGTGAGGCCACATCTGGAATATTGCATCCAGTTTTGGGCCCCCACTACAGAAAGGATGTGGACAAATTGGAAACAGTTGAGCGGAGGGCAATGAAAATGATTAGGGGTGTGGGGCATATGACTTACGAGGAGAGGCTGAGGGAACTGAGCTTATTTAGTCTGCAAAAGAGAAGAGTGAGGGGTGATTTGATAGCAGCCTTCAACTACCAGAAGAGGGGTTCCAAAGAGGATGGAGCTAGGCTGTTCTCAGTGTTGGCAGATGACAGAACAAGAAGCAATGCTCTCAAGTTTCAGTGGGGGAGGTCTAGGTTAGATATTAGGAAAAAACTATTTCACTAGAGGAGGAGGGTGGCAAAGCACTGGAATGGGTTCCCTAGGAGGTGGTGGAATCTCCATCCTTAGAGCTTGACAAAGCCCTGGCTGTTATGATTTAATTGAGGTTGGTCCTGCTTTGAGCAGGGGATTGGACTAGATGACCTCCTGAGGTCTTTTGTCTATGATACGTAAGAAAAAATAGAGATTCAAATAAAAACTGAGAAAGATGGGAGTAAATAGTTACATATAAAACATCCTAACATGCTTTGTAGAGACTAAATGAACAAGGAAATGGAATACAGACTCTTGACCATCTCTGGGTAGGATAAAAGGGATAAAAAAAACCTAAAAAACCAAAGGTATTGTCATGGCAGGAGTCTACTATATGTAGTATTTGACACTACTTAAATGGGTCTCAACAGTAAAGCTTATACTACTTTATATACTTGTAGTCAGAGAGATAAGAAATGTTTATCTCCTGTCTGGTGGCACATTCTAGGGCATGTCACCTAACATGCTTTAAGAATACAATTTATGTGTAGATACTTAAGGACTTATGTATTACCCATACATAGGTCTCTTAATTATTAAGAGGACCAGTATTACTATGCTTTCACCAGAAAGCCTACATCACACTCTTTGGTTAACTAGAATGTCAATACCAGACACTGTGAATTCCTATAAGCCTCATATACCCCCCTCATGCCCTCTGCCAGTTGATTTCTAGAAGTCCCTGGGTCATACTAACCAACCTTGTGAGTGAGTGATTGTTATTTTAATTCACAATAGCCCCAAAGTGCTCCAGATAAGGGTCCTGGCTCCATTGTTCTATCTACTAGACACATATAATAGAGTCCCTACCTTAAGAAGATTACAGTCTAAGCATATCATGAGAGATAACAGATGGGGGTGAGGGGGAAGCTAATGGGGGGAGGATGAGGCAAGAATAAATCAATCACATTTGATAATAAGTGGCAGTCTTAGTGCACCCCTTGCCTAGCCATGGCTGAGTGGGCGGTAGGCATGATATTATGAGGTGTAAATTCTAAGGAGAACATCCGGTTCGTCAAATGAATATGGGCAGTGGTTCCATTTTGCATCTCTCTAATCAAGTCCAGCAGAGTGGTAGGGACTCTTTTTTAAAATCTGCTGCCTATTAATTTAATTGGGTGACCCTTGAGTCTTATGCTACTTTTTCACTTTCTTATACCATTCATAATTTTGTAGAACCACTTAGTCATCTTTTCTAAAATGAATAGTACCAGTCGCTAATCTCATATAGAAGCTAATACCCCTAATCATGTGTTGCCTTTCTCTGTACTCTTTTAATTCTAATATATCTTTTTGAGATGTATCAACCTGAATTGCACATATTATTCATGGTGTGAGTATACCATGGATTTTTATAGTGGCAGTATGATATTTTCTGTTTTATCTATCCCTTTCCTAATGGTTCCTGCCATTGTTTTCTTTTTTGACTGCTGTTGCAAATTGAGGGGGATGTTTTCAGAGAACTATCCTCAATGACTCCAAGATCTCTTTCTTGAGTGGTAACAGCTAATTTAGACCCTGTCATTTTGCATATACAGTTCACACTGAATTTTCCAATGTGCATTTCTTTGCATTTATCAACATTGAATTTAATCTTCCATTTTGTTGCCCAGACACTCAGTTTTGTGAGATCCTTTGTCACCCTTCAGTCAGTTTTGGACTTACAAATTTATTCAATATTTATCATCTGCAAGCTTTGCGACCTCATTGTTTGCCCCCCTTTCCAGATCATTTATGAATGTGTTGAACAGCACAGGTCCCAGTTCAGATTCTTGTCAGACCCCTCTGCCTCTCTTCATAGTGAAAACTGACCATTTATTCTGACTCTCTTTCTTATCTTTTAGCCAGTTATTGATCCATGAGAGGACCTTCCCTTTTACCCCGTAACCACTTGCTTTAAAAGCTTTGGTGTGAGATCTTGATGAAGGCTTTCTGAAAGTCCATGTACACTATATCAGCTGGATCACCTTGTCCACATGCTTGATGCCACCCTCAAAGAATTATAATAGATTGGTGAAGCATGATTTCCTTTTCAAAATCTGTATTGATTCTGCCACAACATATCATGTTTATCTATGTGCCTGATAATTTTGTTCTTTACTATGGTTTCAACCAACTTCCCAAGTAAAGAAGTTATGCTTACCAGCCTGTAAATTGCCAGAATCACCTCTAGAGCCTTGTTTTAAATCAATCAATCAATCAATGAGCATTACATTACCTATCCTCCGATTATCTGGTATAAGAGGCTGATTTAAACAATAGGATACATGCCACATATAGTGGGTTTGCAACTTCCTATTTGAGTTCCTTTGGAACTTTTGGGTAAATACCATAAGTCCTGGGGATTTATTACTATTTAATTTATCAATTTATTCTAAAACCTCCCCTATTCACTCCTCAGTCTGGGACAGTTCCTCAGTATGGCTTGGGGGTAGGAATCTCTCCCATATCTTCTGCAGTGAAGACTTTAGCAACAGTTCATTTACCTTCTCCACAACTTTGTGGTCTGTCTCAAGTGCTCCTTTAGCATCCAATTGTCCAGGGGCACCACTGATCATTGGGCAGGTTTCCTTATGTACTTAAAAATTGTTGCTGTTTGTTTTTATATCCTTAGCTAGTTGCTCTTAAAATTCTTTCTTGGCCTGCCTAACTATATGTTCACATTTGACTTGCTCAATTCTATTTATGCTCAATTCTATTTTCCCTTAGTAGGCTTTTACTCTGAATTTTTAAAAGATCTATCAGTACCTCTAACTACCGTTTTTACTCTTAGCCATAGTGTCTTTTTTCAGTTCTCTGTTGGGGATGGGGCCTATATTATGGCCTTTTAAAGTAGTGTCCATGCAGTTTGCAGGCATTTTCCTTTGAGACTGTTCCTTTTAGTTTCCATTTAACTAGCTTCCTCAATTGTGTAGTTCCCCTTTTTTCAAATTAAGTGTGATGAGGTGTTGTTTTGGGCATTTTTGCTCCTATAAGATGTTTAAATTTAATTATATTATGGTTGCTATTATCAAGCAGTTTAGTTATATTCAACTGTTCCCATAATTTATATATGTAACAATGGGGATTGGTCCTGCTTTGTGGAGGGGGTTGGACTAGATGACCTCCTGAGGTCCCTTCCAACCCTAATATTCTATGATTCTATGAATTCAAGCAAACAAAAGCAGGCTTAAATTGAATATATCAAGTAGAACTGAGAACCATACCTCCATGTAATATTTGTCTTTAAAGCTATTTTTATTGAGATAAGTATAATAGAGCTATAGTATTTGAGATGTTAGTTGTGTCTCATGGACACTAATTAGGACCTTAAAGGAAGTACTTATCTTATTAGTAAGAACTGTACTAAGTACATATAGTTATATGCAATTAATTATTTTGCTGTAGCAAAGTCATATAACACACTACTAGGACATCTACCGGTACATGTCAGTGTCAAGATTGTGTAAGAATCCTGTAATCCCTTTTTAAAAAAATAAGCATTGAATGCATATCCTTGTTCTGATCATGGATATATAGCTTCAAAAGACATACTAGACACTGATAATTAAAAATATGAATTTTTAGATATATAACAGTTAAAGTATTTTTTCCTGAGGCAAAGCCAAAGACTAAAAGTATGCCATACAGATAACTAGCAGGACTGTAGACTAAACCTGCCAATGCTGTTCAGCTGTTCAAGAGTGAACAAAGGAATTGTAATTTACTTTTCTGTATAATTCATATGATTTTTTTTTACTTGTTCATGAAAGTGATTTTGGAAGTTTAAAGTAATATAATTCAGTTTAAATACAGTTATAAACTGCTTACTTAAATAAAAATAAAAGATAATACATGTATTAACACTAATTCTTTATTGTGCTGGTAATATACAACATGTAGAAATTTCATATAGAATTAAGTTTCAGTCATAACCAGCACCATTAAGATAGCAAACTATGTGGATCAATTGCTGGACTGCAAACTTACGGCTATACTGCCTCAGGTGAAAACATATATTCAACAGAAGGCTCACAAATATTCCAGCATAATTTGTTTGTAGGTTGATTTACTGAAATGCCAGTGCATTTTACCTAACAGGACTATTACAGAAAATGAGTATTGTGTTTCATACACCAGTTCCACAGTAAAGACTGCAGAGGTTGGCTTCAGTGAGATGAAGCTGCCACTGACTCATAACTCTCTAAAGGGTAATGATATCAACAAAACCCACCTGAGGATTCTTGTCTTTAATAAGGTCTTGATTCAAAAAAACGTTAATAACATTTTATTGATCATAACAAAATACTCATCTGAATTCTGGCTCTGTGAAATCCCAACAACATTGTAGAGTCACATTTTCTGATGGAGAATATAGCCAAGAGTTTGCCATTTATTTTTTCCTTCTTCCCCTGCCCTTTACTTCTGAGATGCACAGACATATCCTCTAGAAAATGAAGTTGGCATGTGTGATCATTAACCTTGGCTTTTGTCAAATATCCACATTCTCCCCAGCGGTGTGTTATAGACTTGGGTTTAACAGTCACTTAATCAAGTTAGAATGTAAAGGAGAAAATAATACTTCTGTTACTGATCAGAACTGAGAAGTAGTTTAAAGAACTGCAGGATGTTAATGATGCCATTTTCCTCCAGCAACGGTATTACAAATATCTTATTCACACAAATGCCAGTCATCACTTTTTATACATTTATGATTAGCAGGTAGAGTAATTCCAGAAATACATTTCTGAAATCTAGTTGTCATGGTGCTTGTACTCTCAAGTTTCACTGGTCCCTTGGGCTGTCTATGCTGCCTGCTGGTTGCTCTGTACTGCTCCAGTGGGAAGAGTACATCTTCCTTGGCACCCTGAGGCTGAGCCAAATCCAGGACAAGTTACTCCTTTAAGAATTTCTACTGGCTTTAACAAGTGTGTGTGCTCATGCTTATACCAGGTTTAGGTCCATGTAGGCCACCATATCCATCCCTGCCCCTGCAAGAGACGGATGTTCTTTTTACGGGCCCAGATAAATTTCTCCTCCTTTCTCACAGGGTTTATACTGGAGAAGTGAGCTGAGACTGAGTGGGCTGTGGGCAGAGCCAAGGACACGCAAATTGTCTTGCTATCCCCACCCCCGCTTTTCTTTTCAGCCTTGTTGAAATTTACCTGGAAGAATTAATACAATCATGGGCTACATTATCTTTTTCCCTCCCCAATGCCCTTCCTCAGTCTCTGTAGGGAAAGCCAAAGCTGGGTGAAGGGGAGTCTCTTATGGCATGGCTCCATTTCTATTTGTATTTAATCAATCTTTTACTGTCTAAATTGCTTTTACTGTTTGTTTTTATAATCAAGAAATATTGGGAAAAGAAAGTAGAACAGTCTCTTCACATTTGTTCAGTAAAGTCAATAGTCAGAGAATCATAGCATCATAGGATTGGATGGAACCTCAGAAGTCACCTAGTCCTGTCCCCTGTAGGACTAAGTATTATCTAGACCAGCCCCGGCAGGTGTTTGTCTAACGTGCTTTTAAAAATCTCCAATGATGGTGATTCCACAACTTTCCTAGTCAATTTATTCCAGTGCTTAACCACCCTGACAGTTATTAAGTTTAAGCCCATTAATTCTTGTCCCATCCTCAGAAGTTAAGGAGAACGATTTTTCTCCCTCCTCTTTGTACCAACCTTTTATGTACTTGAAAATTGTTATCTCCCTCCTCAGTCTTCTCTTCTCTAGACTAAACAAACCCATTTTTTTCAATCTTCCTTCATAGATCATGTTTTCTAGACGTTTAATCATGTTTGATGCTCTTCTATGGACTTGCTTCAATTTGTGCGCATCTTTCCTGAAATGTGGCACCCAGAACTGGACACAATACTCCAGCTGAGGCCTAATCAGCACAGCATAGAGTGCAAGAATTACTTGCTTTTTTTTTTTTTTGCAAGTGTTACATGGTTGACTCATATTTAGCTTGTGATCCACAATGATTGCCAGATCCATTTCTGCAGTACTCCTTCCTAGGCAGTCATTTCCCATTTTGTATGTGTACAACTGATTGTTCCTTCCTAAGTGGAGTACTTTGCATTTGTCCTTACTGAATTTCATCCTATTTACTTCTGACCAATTCTCCAGTTTGTCCAGATCATTTTAATTTTTAATCCTATCCTCCAAAGGACTTGCAACCCCTCCCAGATGGTATCATTCACAAACTTTATAAATGTACTCTCTGTGCCATTATCTAAATCACTGATGAATATATTGAACAGAACTGGACTCAGAACTGATCATTGCAGGACCCCACTCAATATGCCCTTCCAGCTTAAGTGTGAACCACTGATAAATACTCTCTGGGAATGGTTTTCCAATCAGTTATGCATCCCCTCCTTAGAGTAACCCCATCTAGGTTGTATTTCCCTAGTTTGTTTATGAGAAGGTCATGTGACACTGTATTAAAAGCCTTACAAAAGTCAAGATATACCACATCTACCGCTCCCCCACCCCATCTATGAGACTTGTTGTCATTTTAAAGAAAGCTATTATGTTCTTGACAAATCCTTGCTGATTGTTACTTATCACCTTTTCTTCTAGGTATCTGAAAATTGATTGCTTAATTATTTGCTCCATTATCTTTACAGGTACAGAAGTTAAACTGACTGGTCTGTAATTTCCTGCGTTGTCCTTATTCTCCCTTTTACTGGTGGGCAAATATAATGCCATTTTCCAGTCCTTGGGAATCTTTCCTATCTTCTATGACTTTTCAAAGAAAATTGGTAATGGCTCAGATATCTCCTCAGTCAGCTCCTTGAGTATTCTAGGATGTATTTCATTTTGCCCTGGTCACTTGAAACATCTACCTTGTCTATGTAATTTTTAATTTGTTCATTCATTATTTTAGCCTCTGATCCTACCTCATTGTCACTGGAATTCACACTGTTAGACATCCAGTTGCTGCTAACCTTTTTGGTGAAAACTGAAACCAAAATCATTTAGCACTTATTCCATTTCCACATTTTCTGCCCTATTTGAATAATGGGCCTATCCTGTCCCTGGTCTTCCTCTTGCTTCTCACGTATTTGTAGAATGTTTTCCTGTTACCCTTTATGACTCTAACTAGTTTAATCTTGTTTTGTGTGTTAGCATTTTTAATTTTGTTTGTATTCATCCTTTGTAATTTTCACTTTTTATAGGACTCTTTGAGTTTCAGATCATTGAAGGTTTCTTGGTTAAGCCAGGGTGGTCTCTTGACATACTTCCTATCTTTCCTACACGGTGGGATAGTTTGCTCTTGTGCCCTTAATAATGGCTCTTTAAAAAAAATTGCCAGCTCTCTTAAGCTGTTTTTCCCCTTAGACTTGCTTCCCATTGGATCTTACCTACCAATTCCGTGAGTTTGCTGAAGTCTGCCTTCTTGAAATCATTATCTGTTAACCATTGAGCTGTTTTCCCCCTACTACCATTCCATAGAATCAAAAAGTCTACCATTTCATGATCACTTTCACCTAAGCTGCCTTCCACTTTCAAATTCTCAAACAGTTCCTTTTTATTTGTCAAAATCAAGTCCAGAACAGCCTCTCCCCTAGTAGCTTTCTCTACCTTCTGAAATAGAAAATACTTTTCAGTACATTCCAAGAATTTGTTGGATCATCTCTGCACTGCTGTATTTTCACAACAGACGACGTCACCACCAGGTCCTGTGCTTTGGTTCACTTTCTTAGTTGTATGAAAGACTCATCCACCTCTTCTTAATATGAAGATTCTGTACAATATATATAAATTACATGACTAAAATAAGATTTTAAAAACATATGGCTTGCTTCTCTAAAGAATAAGTAATTCAATATTTTGTGTATTTGTTGGAAAATTAGTGCTTTGCAAAAAAATTATTTGCAACCCTGTAAAAGCAGAAATAACTATCACATTGTTATACAGTTCCTAAATTTTGGGGGGGCTTTTGCATTACTTTAGGTATTACTTAAATATTCATGCCATTCAGCAGCCAGATAATGATTCTGAAGCATTTAGACAAAATTGCTGTTTAAATTCATGTAGTTTTGAATTTACCTTAATAGAACCCTGTATGAGAGTTACAAATGATAGGGCTAATAAACAGAAGTCTGACTACTTGAGATTATTTTTTAAAAAAAGTTTGAAGCAAGCGTTTTTGCATTATATTAAATATAATATTTCCTAGGAAGTGTTTAGTGACATAGGACTTGCCCTATTGGCTCAGACTAGTGCTCTATCCAGTCCAGTAGTTTAGGCAGTGACCTGGAGCAGATGACCCCAAGGAAGATGCAATAAATCCCAGAGTAGACAGAGACTGGCTTATGCTCTGGAGCATACACAAACTCAATTAGTGTCTCCTATTTAAGGAACTGTAGATGTTCTCATGACCCATACAAGATGGGTAATCTGAAGGCATTTCCTTTGAACACAGGCAAGTGCTGAAGGGAAAACTGAAAGTCTTACTCATTACATTGGAGTCCTACTCCATCATCACTTGACTTTCAATTTGTTTGTGAGAATCACAGTGGGGTTGGTTTGAAAAATATTGAATAGATGGGAGACAAGAGGCTTGAGTCCCCTATGGAGTTCTAGGCTGAGGGATATCAAAAGCTCTTGTTCAGAATGGCCTTCATTGTGCAAGGGATTTCCAGAGAGGTTTTTTTTACTGGCTTTCTTAGCTCTGTGCAGTGGTGTGTGTCAATTGCCTTTTTTCCCCTCTAAAAAGGGGAACATGCTCAGTTACTCTGCGAGGCTGGTGCATGCGCCGTGCAGTTACATGAAAGAAATGGTGAAAGGCACGTCTCTGAGAAAAAGGCCCCAAATTTCAAGTCTCTGTTCCAAAGCACAGGAATGCTAGGGCATTTAAAAGAAAAAAGGTCAAGAATTTAACATGAACAAAACATTTTTACCTAATGTACTCAGAAATGGCTAAACCATTTTGGCTGAAACATTTTTTCAAAAAGAAAACCAAAATCCTGCGGCAGGCACTCAGGATGGAAAAACTTCTTCCCACATGGCAAAAATTTGGCAAAGTTATAAGTAACTGAAAACACTGTCTTAAAGTTACCTGCCACTTCCCATTTTAACAGCAGGCAATGCTATTTGTCCCATGTATAAACAACCAATTATTTTAAAAGATTTGAAATAAATATGCTTACCCACACTAGGATTTAATATTAACAAACGTGTCCCAGTTATGACAGGAAGTTCTACCTTTGATCCTGCGATAAACAGGTATCTAATCTCAATAAGCTCTATTTACAGTTAAATAGACATTTCCCTAAGAAGTCCACAAAGAACATTTGCAATCAAATCTGATTTATCTTTATGGCACTTAATGCAGGGAACTCTAGTGGAGTGATTGATTACTTTTAATGCACTTCCGTTTCCAAGACTATCAACCTGCCTTCTTACAAAAAAAAAAAGTCAAAAACAAAAAACCCACCACCAGCTTTCTTACCTAATCATTCAGTTTTTGTTCCTGTCCTTAGTATCTCACTGACCTTAGCTTTTCAATATTCCATTTTTCCATTGGTCTACTACTACTACATTTCCCACTACTGTTACTTCTGTTGTGAACGGAATACTCTCCTTGTGGTGTTTCCTGTTATTCCAAAGATACCAACCAAGAATGTATGTCAGGAAAGAACAAAGGGAAAGTGAGATTCTGGTGCAAAGCCTCAGTGCAGAAATAGCAGCAAATAGTGGACTGGAGCAGCAGCCAGGAAATAGCATAGTAGTATCTTCAAAGATGGAGTTCAAGGAAGAAAGGAATGGGAAGGGAGGGCTGCCTGGTGAAGGGGAATGACAAGATTAAGGGTCGTTTTTACCTGCCTTTTTGAAAGGGGACATGTGAACAGTTTTAGGGGACATGGGAGCAGTTTGAGGGGACACGGATTCTTTGGAATGTGACGATAAATATGGCTAAGTAGTTAGAAGAAATGGGGCCTGGAGTGCTGGTAGGAACAGGGCAGGAAAGGGACAAATGTAGGAGACAGAGCCTGAAGTCCTCACTCAGTCCGTATTTGACTAAGCTCCCATTAACTTCCATATGAGAAAAGAGAGTCAAGTATCAAGTAGCATCAACTTAACCCCATATTCAGAAATGGATACGAATGAAACATGCCTTGTAACACAAAAAGACTACTTTCTTCAGGTCACTGAAAAGAGAACAAAGAGATATGGTTGCATACACTGAATCCACTACAACACTACCTATAACTTGTCTGAACATATTGTAAACTACAAGCTCTTCTTGACATTAAATAAAATACATTCATGCTTGTTGAAATTCAGGTCAGAAATAGGTTTAAAAAAAACCAAATAAAAAACTGAAATTAACTGCATTTGATGCCATTTCTGTTGCTGAAAGCATACTGATTGATAACACCCTGATTGTGATTTTTACAATTTAAAGACCTCATTCTCTCAAAATGGGCTTATAGGCTTAAGTGAAATTACTTTTTTTTCCGGTGGCAGAGATCCAACATATTTTACATCTGATTCATGATAAAAACTCAGTACACAACTCACCCACATACCACATTTCACACAGTATTAACCTCATTAGTGCCAGTGGAGAAAGCCCAAAAGCCAAGACATTTTCAACATGCCATTTTTCAATACATTTTCCACAAACAGATTTTTGACTGGTATAACATGTAGAATTAATGCATGTTGCTAGCCAAAATATCTCATTAACGAATTTCTTAACTGCTTCTTCCTTGTTATCCGGATGAGTTCTAGGTTGCTGACTTTCCCTTCAGTCACATGAACAATTCCAAACTTACTGATTTATCAGAGGGGTAGCCATGTTAGTCTGGATCTGTAAAAGCAGCAAAGAATCCTGTGGCACCTTATAGACTAACAGACGTTTTGCAGCATGAGCTTTCGTGGGTGAATACCCACTTCTTCAGATGCAAGAAGTGGGTATTCACCCACGAAAGCTCATGCTGCGAAACGTCTGTTAGTCTATAAGGTGCCACAGGATTCTTTGCTGCTTTTACTGATTTATGTGGCTCAGTAGCAGGCCCAGCTGATTCTGCCAATAGAAGGAAGATTAATCATATATCAAAAGCTGTTGTTGATAGAATCAAACCCACTCTGTCTAAAGGGTATTTGAAAAATATCAAGTGCTTTTATTTTTTGGTTAAGCTACTTTAAGTCACTGATCTCCTGTTCCTATCTCAACTAATCAGGTGTTCAGTCCTGCTATGGGATAAGTATACTCAGGCTGAATTAACACTGAGATGTTTCTGCATAAGGTCATGCAATACCTTAACTGATAATTCTGCAATGCCCACACTGCCTGACGAAGATACATTTAGGACACTACTTTTACAGCTAATCATGCCTCTCTAGATCAGTGGTGTCCCAAATTGAGGACCACAGGGCAACTATGTTAAAGAGCATGCATTTTGTTTTGAATTGAAAATGTGTATTCTGAGTTGTGCTCTGTGCATTTTTTAAAATTATTATTATTATTATTCTAAAGTATTTTAAATCAGCACTGTCACGGGCGAAGGGTAGCGCTGCTGTCCCTTCCCTTTTCCAGCTTCTTAAAACTGCCCTACCTACCTACTGAATACCAAGGGGAAAGAGGATGAGAGCTTTCGTTGGTTTCTCCATTGCCTGTTTTCCTATTTGACCATGGGAGTCCCAAGGAGAAGGAGAAGAGAATAGGTGATCTGTTGGTCCTGCCTGAACTAACCACCAGTTATAGCTGCCCCAGCCCAGGTTTTTTTTTTGTTTTTTTTGTTGTGCTTGGGCAACCTTAATTCAGCCCCCTTGTGTGTGTGTATACTTTATGGTACAGTCTTTAAATACATGAGCACATATTAGTTTTTCCCACGAGACCCCAACCTCATTCTGTGCACAGGCCAGACCTACTCTGGAGATGAATCGGGGTCTGTAGTAAAGGTAACTGTTTGTAGAACCCCTGCTTCATTTGTTGCAGAATCTGGGAGATATATAGTGAATGAGGCAGGGTATTGCAGGAAGAGAAAGTAGAATCTCATGGTTAAGGCAGTGGAATGCTACCCTGGAGAAATTGATTTTGTCCCAGACGTGGAGTTCCTACATGATGTTGGGCAAATGACTGAAACCAGACTGTTCAGAGGTGGCCTCACTGTGTCTCATTTTCTGGGTGTTGGACTTGAGACCATGGGATCCGATTTGCAGAAGTGCTGACTGCTGAGCACTCATAGCTATAAATGTACTCAATGCGTGCTGTGCTTTTGTAAGTCCTACATGTTTCCTCCTGGGCACTCAAAATCAGTGGATACTTTTGACCTTACTGTGAGTCTCCTTTCTCTTTCTGTAAAATAGGGATATAACCATTCTCTAATGTCACCTGGGTGTCGTAAAGATTAGTATTTTTGAAGCACTCAGGTACTACAATGATGAGCACCATAGAAAGACCATGAGGAAGTTAATAATTCTGTCTTCAGAGCAAGGATTGAATAGTGTTCAGTACATAAGGCACTTACAAGGAAGGCAAAACAAAATATTGAATAGCTTCTCATTAAATGAGCTCTGATCATCCTGTGCACTGAATAAGGTCAGGTATTGTGGAAAACACAACAGGATCATGTAACTAAAGACTGTTTCATAATCCACACACACCCGGGGGTGGGGAGGGGGCAGGGCTTGACTTTGCAACCTTCATAATGTTCTTTTACCATAGTTTTTTGTGTGTTATATAAACACACACAATATTTTTTTCTAATACTATTCTGAGTTCATGTAGTATTTACTCCATTACTTTCAGGATCATTATGCTATAGATCACCAGTACAATTTCAGATAACGAGGTATAGTTCAAATGAGATTATACAAAGATAAGGAATATTGTAATTCTCTATCACTCTTATTTTATTATTATCATCATCATCATTATTAAGGACCAGTCACAGTTGGTTAGATAAAATTTGGTTAAGGGAATTTTTTTTAATTGCTCATAAGTCTTTGGTATTTTTCAGTCTGGTTCATTAATCAAAACTGTTTTAATACACTAGGCACACAAAACAGAACAGCACTTGAACCAGTGTCCTGTTGTATTGTAGTTGGGAATGCCTTGTTGCAAGTCTATGAAGTTCTGACACCAATAAAGGGAGATCTACCTGTATTTTGCTCTCTCTGATGAAGGTGGTCCCTGGAAATTTTTCCAAGCATCTCTAAAGAGATGCACATCATTTTTACTGATGACTGATAAGAGAGGCATCATCTATGAAGCAATAGTACACATTTTGCAGGTCTGGAGAACAGTGTCTTTAACTTAAGACAACCTCAGGGTTTCAGAACAATAGATGCTTTTCTACATAGTCCTGTAGGCAGACGACTGTCACAAACCCACAAATATCAGTGTATCTAGGTATTTATGTAGTTCCTATCACCATGGTATACAAATATCATGCCCGGGAGCAGTTTTAGCTCTTGCATAGTCAGCTATACATGAGTTTTGATTGATAGACGTTCTTTATGTTGAGTCTTCTGATGATCCCCATTCTCCACCCCACCCCCCACCACACCTTCTCTTTGACAAGGAGGGCATTGTGCAATGGAATGGCAAGATTTGTTAAGTCTCATAAGTATTGCACACATCCTGTGCAGCTTAACTATGTGGACAAAAGCTGGTGACAGACAAGAGTGGAATGAATTGTGTGGGGAAAGGTTTGGTTGCTGCTTGGATTCTTCTGTCCTTTTCCCCTACAGACTAAGGGGAGAGATTAGGGCTGCCAGGGTCATTCCATGATGGAGACTCTGAAGGGGAGCCACTTCCTTTCCCCTCTTTCTTGTAGTTAAAGCAATTACTATCCCACTTCCACAATAGAGGTCCCTCATGCAAAGTCAGGTTAGTGCACCGGGGAGAAGGTTTTCCTTCAAAATGCAAAGCAAAGAAACATACCATAGAGATGAATAAAAATCTTACCAACCATAGAAAGAGTGAATTTTTCCTGTGGATCAGCACAAAGTTATTCAGCACAGGTGTTTCTGTAATTATGATACACTGTGAAAATTCAGTATTCAATGGCCCTCATACTCCCACTTCTACTTGAGTCACATGCCAGCTTAACTCCACCCCAATGCCAGAAATCACCATTCTGTTAAGGAACTGAAACATCAGAGAACAGTTTGTCAGCTGTGTTAATCATTACACTTAGCCAAGTTCATTACACAAGAACATCAACCCAACTATTTTTTCAGTTCTTCAGGAAATAGGAGCTATTTGTATCATTCATTAACATGTCACCAAAATGCCTTCTGTAGAAAGGTTCGTCTTGAAAATACAATGAATTCTCCTCTCTAAAACCTACATCTTTAGTCTTAGAAAAGACCCCTTAACAGTGTCTGCACGTACTAAGATAGCTGCTTCTAGCATTGGTAAAAGCTAGGTGGATCATCTTTAGCTTTTAGCAAGATAAATCCCCCCTCCAAATAAATAAATAAATAAAGTTATTCAGCATGCTACCAGACTTAGCTCTCACAGAGGAGAATTATGTTACGTCTATAGCAATAGTCTGAGCAATAGTTTCATTTCTATTGATGAAACACTAAACTGACTTCTGGTCCCAATATATAGCTAGTTAACCAACTGTAGTTTTTCTATGCTGAATTTCTTGATTGGCAGTTAACTTCTAGATTTCCTCTCCACAGCCTTTATGTTCCCCCCTCCCATCCCATTTTCCATTTGCTCTTCTTTACCTTTTTTTCTCCTATTATCTTTTGCTAGTCACATATTGTAAGTTGTTAAAGATTGTGAAGCATAGCTAGTTATCAATAAAAAAATCAGTATTTACCTAATTACCATAACTTGGAATCTAAGATACTGCCATATTTTTCTACATTTACAAAAGGAAATAATCAGATAATTGCTAGTAAATATTGGCTTTCTAAAATGGAAACCGTATAGATTATATTCACATCAGCAGTTTCTCGTGCTAATGGAAATACCCTGGCAACACCCCATACATTGGCTACCTCCTTTGGCTAAGAGAAGCAACATCACTATTGAAAAATGTGACTATAAATGGGTTCAAGTATCAGAGGGGTAGCCGTGTTAGTCTGGTTCTGTAAAAGCAGCAAAGAATCCTGTGGCACCTTATAGACTAACAGATGTTTTGCAGCATGAGCTTTCGTGGGTGAATACCCACTTCTTCGGATGCAAGTGAATATAAATGGGTTCACTCACTTCAGGATCACATTCTTCTGGTCAGGCATGGGGTAGCAGCTGTCTCCCAACACAATGCTTTCTTCCTCTTTCACTGTGGTGGTCTCTATCCCCATAACTCAGCCCTTTGGCCAGGTCACATTTTAGTCCACTCATTCCAGGGTAACAGAGTTCTATGACTGTAAAGCAGGTCTACCATCTGTCTTTGGTTTTCATGGTCCTTATGCCCCTCCCTCAAGGGTTACAGCCCACCTTCCTGTAGCTGACAACCAAGGTGTACTCCCTCAGGTTCCTTGTTGTCTCGCTAGACCATTTCCTACCTCTTCTGTCCCTGAGAGAGTGATTGCAAACTCTCTTCCCTGTGCCTCTTTCTGCTGCAAACTTCCTGGCTTTATAATCACCACCCAGCCATTCTACAGCTGGGCTTCATCATTAAGTAATCCTCACTTTCTCTGTCTGGCAGGTGCTGCCAGGTATGTTAATTGTCCTTTCAGACCCATGTTAACCCCATTAGGGCCTGTGTAGGGTATACACCCAATAACAAGGACTTAGGCGCGTAAGTACTTTTGAAAAAGTTATCTTTTGCCCCTTGTGTTATATCCTTGGGGCAGCTGGTGTAGGAAGCAATCACTTGAGGCCAGAGAGCAGACAGCTAACCAAAACCTCCATTTTATTTACAGATACAGAGAGCTCACTCAGCCGGTTGAAACCGGCTGAGCTATCCCTTAATAGTCTAACTCAGTTGCCATAGTAACAAAACCCATGACAACCAAATACACAACATATTCCTCCCCCCCTAATAAGAACATCCCCTAAATAAAACACACACTAAACTAGAGAAGGAGGGTAGACTGCCTCCATTCCCGGCTAAACCCTGGGGAGTATTTTGCCCCATAACCGTGGGTTTGCCCTAACTAAAGATCCAGCCGATGAGAAGGCCTTCTGTCTCTAGGTGGATTACGGCGAACTTCTGGTGTTGTTGCACCCGAAAGTACTAGGGGCTCAGGGTCTGCAACACGAATAGGTGAGGAGGTGGTATCAGCTCGTGCTGGGCAAAGGGGTATCTCAGCTGCCGGCAGTAATGGAGTAGAACAGTCAGGAACAGGTGACTCATGATTCGGTGTCTCACCAGGAGGGGTGAAGTCAGACCCCTCAACTGCAGATGGGTCCTGAAGACTGACATGACCTGGCAACAGCTGATCTACATGTTGCCGCCAGGTAAGATTCTCTGCAGTCCAGACTGTATAGGAAACAGGTCCTCCTTGAGTGATGACTGTGGCTGGGACCCATTTAGCTCTGGAAGTATAATTCCGAGCCAAAACTGGCTGTCCTGGGCTAAAGGTTCAGTCTTTTGCTCTGGGTGCCCGTCTGATGACTTGATATTGCTGCTGATGTTGCACAGTTTGTCTGGGTTCAGAAGGTTTCAGCAGATCAAAGCAAGTGCGCAGCTGTCGTCCCATCATTAGAAAGGCTGGGGAAGCCTGGGTCGTAGCATGAGGTGTGTTTCGATAGGAAAGTAAGAAGGTATCCAGACGCTTTTGAATGGAGTGTTGTTCCTTTGCAGATTTCAAAGCGTTTTTCATTGTCTGCACAAATCTTTCAGCTAATCCGTTGGTGGACGGATGATATGGCGCTGACGTGATGTGGTGTATCCCATTTGCCTTCATAAAATTTTGAAACTCCTGAGAGACGAACTGCGGTCCGTTGTCGCTCACAAGTTGTTCTGGCAGACCAAAACGACTAAAGAATCCTCGTAGTTTTTGGATAGTACTCTCTGCAGTAGTGGTCTGCATTATAGAGACTTCTGGCCATTTAGAATGGGCATCTACTGCCACCAAGAACATGCTTCCTTCAAGGGGGCCAGCAAAGTCAACGTGAATACGTTGCCACGGGTTTTCAGGCCAGTCCCATGGGTGTAGGGGTGCCCACTGGGGTGCATTTCTTACACCCTGACATGACATACAAGCTTTTGCCTTCTCTTCAATAGCACCGTCCAATCTAGGCCACCAAAAATAGCTTCGTGCAATTTCCTTCATGCGCACTATTCAACAGTGACCGGAATGTAGCTGTTCTAACATCTGTGATCTCAGGGGTGGTGGAATAATGACACGCCTCCCCCACAACAAACAACCAGATTGGACCGATAACTCCGTCCTCCTGGACATGTAGGGAACAAGGTCGGGTGAGACCGGAGAGGTTTGTCGAGATTTTCCATGCATCACCAGGTCCATAACTTGGGATAATACTGGGTCAACGCGGGTTGCCTTCTTTATCTGAGTAGCAGTGATGGGTGTATTCTCTACCTGTTCAAAGTAGAAGATTTCCTTTTGGGCACTATCTTGATGTTTGACCGGTAAAGGCAACCTTGAGAGGCCATCTGCATTGCCGTGCAGAGTGGATTTCCGATATTTGATTTCATATGTGTGTGCAGAAAGTATCAATGCCCAACGTTGCATACGACTAGCAGCTAATGGGGGAATGCCTGTGTAGCGTCCAAAAATTGATGTCAGAGGTCGATGGTCTGTAAGAAGAGTAAACTTTCACCCAAACAGGTACTGTTGAAACTTCCTAATTCCAAAAACAATTCCTAATGCCTCACGTTCGATTTGGGCGTAGTTAGTTTCTGCTTTGCTTAGAGTGCGTGAAGCAAAAGCAATAGGTCTTTCTTCTCCCGAAGGCATAATGTGTGACACGACCGCTCCCACTCCATAAGGGGAAGCATCGCAGGCCAATTGCAGGGGTAAGGATGGATCAAAGTGCGTTAGAACTTCAGAATTTAACAATGCATCCTTAGCTTTGTTAAATGCAACATCACAGGCTTCAGTCCACTTCCAGGCCTTGTTCTGCCCAAGGAGCTCATGAAGTGGTTTTAGCAGTGTGGCTAACTGTGAGATGAACTTTCCATAATAGTTCAGTAGTCCTAGAAATGAGCGCAGCTGGCTTACATTTCGAGGTGGGGGAGCCTCCACAATAGCTTTAACTTTTGCAGGGGCCTTATGAAGACCTGCAGAATCGATGATGTGTCCCAAATATTCAACAGAGGGCTTGAAGAATTCACACTTGTCTTTGCGAACTCGTAAGCCATACTCTTCCAGTCTTTGTAGGGTAGCCTCTAAATTCTTTAAGTGATCCTCTTCATTTCTTCCAGTGACCAGGATATCATCCAGATAGCACTGAACTCCTGACAAGCCACACAAGATCTGGTCCATAGCCCTCTGGAACAGGGCGGGAGCCGATGTGATTCCGAAGGGTAGGCGACAGTATCGATAAAGCCCCTTATGAGTCACAATAGTCAACAGCTCTTGGGACTTTTCATCGACGTGCATCTGTAAATATGCTTGACTCAGATCAATCTTACTGAACTTTTGTCCCCCAGCCAGGCCTGCGAAGAGGTCATCGATGCGGGGAAGCGGGTATTGCCCTGCACACAACACTGGGTTGACAGTGATTTAAAAATCACCGCAAATCCGGAGAGAGCCATCTTTCTTCACTATTGGGATGATAGGAGTGGCCCATGAGCTATGGGTAACTGGTATTAGGACTCCATTGGTGACCAGGCGCTCCAGGTCTGCTTCAACCTTTGGCCTGATGGCATATGGCACAGTTCGGGCTTTCAGATATTTTGGTGGACTGCCAGGTTTAATGTTCAATGTCACAGTGATTCCCTTCATACTTCCCAAATCATCTCCAAAAACAGCAGCATGTTTCCTTAGTATAGGGGTTAGACTGGTTTCTTCTTTAGTCATCCGGTGCACTTCTGCCCAGTTCAGCTGAATCTTCCCAAGCCAAGACCTACCCATTAAGGCTGGGTAGTTACCTCTCACCACAAACAGTGGCAATTTAGCCGCCTGTCCATTGAGCTCCACCTTAACATCAATAGTGCCCAACATGGGCACAGCTTCACCTGTATACGTCTTCAGAACAGTTTTTGTTGCCTTAAGCGGAAGATGCTGTAGCTTTTCCTTATACACAGTCTCAGGAACCAGCGAGACAGCTGCACCGGTGTCTAGTTCCATGCGTATAGGTTTGCCCTCCAATAAGGGGGTTACCCAGTATTCATGTGAGCCCGCTGCCAAAGACAAAACTTGCAGTGGCACTTCCTCTTGTGAGGAAGTGTCACCTTGATCATCCTGGGTCTGCTCTAGGGTATGCAAGGTTCCTCTTTTTGTCGGCCAGACCACAGGCCTCTTTTTCTTTTGTTTACAGGCATACTCAATGTGTCCCTTTTTGCCACAGTGTCGACACACCAGGTCCTTACACCAGCATTCTGATGCCTGGTGTCCTGGCTTACCACAGCGGTAACATTCTTGACTCTGCACAGTTTTGTGGGTCGGTTCTTGTGACACTTTTTGCACCCTAGGGGGTGCACCGATGTATTGTGCCTCCCTTGTAGCCAGTTCCATGGAGACAGCAATATCAACAGCCTTCTGTAAGATAAGCTGAGCCTCTGTCAGTAGGCGCTTCCGTATAGCTTCACTGTACAGGCCACACACTAACCTGTCACGCAGGGCATCATTTAACATTTCTTTAAATTCACAGTGTTCTGCTAGCTTTTTTTAGAATGGCTACAAATTGTACAACTGTTTCATCTTCCTTTTGGTCTCTTTTGTGGAACCTATATCTTTCAGCAATTACCAGCGGTTTTGGGGAAAAATGGGACCCCAGGATTTCCACAATGTCACTGTAAGATTTAGTTGCTGGCTTAACAGGGTGTAGTAAGCTGTGTAGCAGGGAGTAGGTTTTAGCCCCTACAACACTTAAGAATATTGGCACCTTCTTCGCTTCTGTAATGTCATTTGCAATAAAAAAAGCTCAAAACGCTCAGTATACACATGCCACTGCTCTATATTCTCATCAAAAGGTTCCAGAGGCCTGGTCAGAGTAGCCATGATTTTAGTTTCACTTTCACAGTCAGTGCAAACAAGCAGCTTTTTTTGTTTGTTTGTTCTTTACCTTAACTTCTACTTCCTTCTGTTACTGGAGCAGCACTGGAGTCTCACCCTCGTCGCCACTTGTTATATCCTTGGGGCAGCTGGTGTAGGAAGCAATCACTTGAGGCCAGAGAGCAGACAGCTAACCAAAACCTCCATTTTATTTACAGATACAGAGAGCTCACTCAGCCGGTTGAAACCGGCTGAGCTATCCCTTAATAGTCTAACTCAGTTGCCATAGTAACAAAACCCATGACAACCAAATACACAACACCTTGTGTATCTGCACAGTGGGGAGAGAGGAACACAAGTGAGCACAAGAAGTCTCTCCCACTTGTGTGATCTATGCAGAGCTTTGGCAGAGTTGCAGTTCCTGCTTCTGGGGAGCATAGGGATTCCTTTATCCCCATGCCCCAGGATTGGATGGTACCAAAAAAAGAGGATGGGAAATAGGTGCAGGGTCAGAGCTACACTTTTCTCCACTTATGTACTGAGCAGGTTCAGCCAAAAGGATCAAATTTGCTGCACTTTATAAAGTGGTATAATAATAGACACATTTCCCCTTGGCACATGGGCAAGTGACAGCAGTTTTGAAACAACCCTATATAAATAAAATTGTTGGGCAACAGCTTACAAGGGGACTAATGTATTCTTTAGAGACGGGGACTAAGAATAATTTAAGGGAACCTATGACCATGTCAAAGGCAATTCATTAAATCTAATGGGTATGCCTGTACAATGGAAGTGTGTCCCCAAGAAGAAATTGTCCAACAGCTCTGCATGTTTGGAGGCTAGAGACTAGCAGAAACTATACTAAATGACAGTGATTTGGGATTTTGGAATTTGCTCTGGCTCACTCAGACTGCCCGTTAGAGTTCCAGTACATCTCTTTATTGTCTTTGGATAGAAAGATTTAAGTAATACATAAAGAGCTTTAAGTAATTCAACCAATAAAAATTTGTAGCTAACCTTAGAGTTTTGCTACTGTATGGGTAGCAATATTTTTAGAGTGTTTTAACTTAGTTGTGTTTACATTCTGCATGAGGTTATTTGGGGTGTGTGTGCTTCCCCTCCATCCCCCCAAATAAAACTGCTTTTATTTAAGACAACCTGAATTGTGAGTGAAGTGTGTTAACCTGGGATCACTCGCTGCTGGGACATCATGGAAAGCAGGAAGCTAGTTTCTGACTGTAGGGCACACGCAGAAAGGCAGGAACAAAATTCAGCACTAAGTTAAAGGTGGTGGAAGTGTAATTGCCATTGTACTCTTGAAACTGTGCAGCGGGAACTGGACAGAGATCAGTGATGGCATGGTGAGAAAGGACAACACAAGAGATGACAGCCTTTGTTACATGGATGTTACACAGTGAGATTGATACTTGTATCTATGACCATTCAAAATGAAGTGCATTTGTTTAATGGAATGTACACCAGTTATAACTCTCATATTCCTGGGTGTCCTTTTAAAAGTTAAAGAAAACATACTGCATATTCTTAGTATTCCATAAGATTGAAAATAGCACTTTTTCTCAACTAGATTTCTCTAAGCAAATACTATTACCAATCAGATCAATACTAATGTTTTAAAACAAAATCCTTCTTCTTTATCTATGTGGTGACAAAAATAAAAAAAAATACACTGCAATCAGAGCCAAAGTTTGCACAAGAGAGTGCAGGATTCTAAAAAGAAACCTCAGGACTTTTGGGGTGTTTTGCTTCAATTAAAAAGGAAATAAAGTATTTCATCTATTGACAATTAATGTTCCATTCCAATACTATACACAGCATTAACATTGGAATGCTAAGGAATTAAAATTTTAAATGAATACTGATGACCATGAAGCGTCATTAAAATTAATCACAAAAATGCAAATACTGTATTACAAATATATAGCATGCAAAAAAACAAAACAAAACAAAACGCCACCCAGAATTGTTATCAGCACACCAAGGCATCATGACATATCTTTCACTCTATAAACACAGACAACCAATTTCATGGCAAAGATTTCGGCCACAGCCATTTCCTGCAAAAATTAGTGCTATAATTAGATCTACCACTAGAGGGAATTGAAATTACTGTGTGGACACATAATATCTCATATTTATCCTCCTTAGTTTAGGTAATTGTTAACTATATATGATGAGTTAACATTAGCTTTAAAACTAGACAGGCTAAATTGCTCTGAATTTTTAAAAATATTAAGGAAATTATTATTGTCTACAGTGGCAATGGCTTTTGGCTAAGCTAGCAATTTATAAATCCATTTTACAGCACAGTTTATGAATTCACATTGCTAGCATCTTTCAATCTTTGAAGATTCATTTCATGTTCCATAGTTTGATGTATCCCAAGTACTATTCTGAATTAACTGGAAAATTAGAAGTGTCAACACTATGGACCTTATCCAACTTCCATTGAAGTCAGCAGGGTTGCATGGAGCCCTAGATGCTGGCAACCTACATTATCTAAGTCATAGACTGGCTAGACACCTCCATTAATACTGGGAGACCTAAGGGCAATTTTGAGACATTTTTCGCTTACCCACATTTCCTCGAATTGTATTTCTTGTATGCAGAGTTGCTGTAGCTTTGTTGGTCCCAGGATATTAGAGAGACAAGGTGAGTGAAGTAATCTCTTTTATAGGACCAACCTGGGTCAATAAAAGCTATTACCTCACCCACCTTGTCTCTCTAATACTAGTCAAAGATATACAGTCGAACCCATTTATGTCGACCTCGGTTAACTTGCCAATCCTGTTAAGTCGACGGTTTACAAGTGGAACCGCCAGACTCCCTCTTTGGCTTATGAGTTTCTCATCCGTTATGTCGATTTGCCGAACCCTAATATCTCGAGCCCGTCCCCGACCCACCGTGTCCCCAGCCGCCGGCTCCCCGGCTCTCCAGCCGCGCGGTTCCCCAGCCGCCCGCTTCCCGCGTCCCCAGCCGCCGGCTCCCCGGCTTTCCAGCCGCGCGGTTCCCCAGCCGCCCGCTTCCCGCGTCCCCAGCCGCCCGGCTCCCCGCGTCCCCGACCCACCGTGTCCCCAGCCGCCCGCTCCCCGGCTCCCCAGCCCCGCGGTTCCCCGCTTCGCCGCCCGCCCGTCCGCCCGCCCGGCTCCGCTTCCCCGCCCGCCCCCGTATACCCGGTCCCTGCCTGTCCCCGCCCGCCTGGCCCCGCATACCTGGTCCCTGCCCGTCCCCGCCCCACATACCTGGTCCCGGCTTCTCCTGCCGCCCGCCCGCCCGCCGGCTCCGCTTCCCCGCCCGCCGGTCCCCGCTTCGCCGCCCCCGCATACCCGGTCCCTGCCTGTCCCCGCCCGCCCGCCCGGCCCGCATACCTGGTCCCTGCCCGTCCCCGCCCGTCCCCGCCCCACATACCTGGTCCCGGCTTCTCCTGCCGCCTGCCCGCCGGCTCCGCTTCCCCGCCCGCCGGTCCCCGCTTCCCCGCCCCCGCATACCCGGTCCCTGCCTGTCCCCGCCCGCCCGCCCGGCCCGCATACCTGGTCCCTGCCCGTCCCCGCCCCACATACCTGGTCCCGGCTTCTCCTGCCGCCCGCCCGCCGGCTCCACTTCCCCGCCCGCCGGTCCCCGCTTCCCCGCCCCCGCATACCCGGTCCCTGCCTGTCCCCGCCCACCCGCCCGGCCCGCATACCTGGTCCCTGCCCGTCCCCGCCCCACATACCTGGTCCCGGCTTCGCCTGCCGCCCGCCCGCCGGCTCCGCTTCCCCGCCCGCCCGTCCGTCCGTCCGTCCGCCCGGCTCCGCTTTGCCGGATCCAGCCACGTGCAGGCAGCGCGGTAAGGGGGCAGGGAGGGGGTGGGGGGGTGGATAGGGGTTTATCTCGATCATTGGTTATCTCGATGGCTTTTGGCAAACCCCTAGGCCGTCGAGATAACAGGGTTTAACTGTATGAGCATTTTAAAATTTCATGATTACTTAACTGAAATTGTCAAATTTAATCTGAATTGTTATCTGAAATTTGGTTCAGCATTAGCTGGTACCAGCAAAATGTCATAATTGGTTCTCTGTAAAAAAACCAAGGCACTATTGATGAACTAGGCTGAAATCACCTATGAAAATTTCAAATTTAAATATCTCTAAGTCTGGAGTCACTCATTTACAAAGGCATTTGCAATATTCTAAGTGACACTGCATTTCCAGAGAATACTATAGCCAAATTACCTACAACCCACTGCTCTGGTGATGAGACTTTCATAGAACAATAGTGGAGGTCCTCAGACAGTTAAGAATAGTTTGGCAGGGACAAAGCTCACATACTGTACTATACCAGAATATTGCACTCCAGACGAGGGCCTAATTCTGCTGACCTACTCTGGGCTAGAATTGGACACTTCTAACTCACAGATTAGCACCGTATTCAGTGATTTCAATGGGACCACTCTTGAAGTAACATATTATTCAGTGTGAGTAATGGTATGGACCATACTGTAATGCCTTACTCGGCAACTAATTCCATTGACTTCATTGGGACCTCTCACAAAATATGGTACCACCAGTGCAGGAAAGGGTGTCAGAATCAGGCCCAAGTTATGAAAGCAGATTACTTTTGACCTTAAAATTTGGATTTCTTTGAGGTTTATTTGAGGATTTGGGTTTATTTGAGGATAACAACATTTTCCCCCTAAATATAATGGAAATATTCATATTTATTGCTTACTTTACGTCCAGACAAAAAGTGTCCTCAGAGTACCCAGGTCAGAAACTAAAACAAAAAGAATTTCTTTCTTTGAATTCATGCTCTTTTTGGACTTGGTCTTTGATCCCAAAAGTCCCAGTTCGATTACACCAATTTAATCCCTGGTTTAGCAACTTTGACTTCAAAAGAGTTAGAGCAGGAATAAATTGGACCTCAGCTATTTGTTTTACCTCCCTTCCAGCCCTAATCCAATACATCTTCCTTCAAAGTATATAAAATGTTATAAATGAAACATTATTATTATAATACTGATGTTCTCACTTCAGGGACTTGTCTATTTCATTCTATACAACAATGAGAACTTGAGACTAATAATGTGATCACAACATTTTCACTGTTAGACTATTTATGGCTTTGATAAGTTTATTTAAAAAAAAACCAAAAAAACCGTAATTATTCCTATTATTATATCTTGTTAAAAATCAGTTAGGCACAGAATGTAAACTCTTTATAATACGGGAGTAGCATAATCTTCTCTCATATGAGAGTCTGACTCAAAGGGACAGACCTTTGAAATAAAATAGAATTACCTTATAGTAAAAAACAAATGTAACCTGTATCTAATCATCAGACTGTACAGCTTTCTCCCATTCTTTTATACAGTTTTCTGTTTTGGAGATTGATGGAGTAAAGACCCAAAGCTTAGCACCTAAATGGTCTGCAAAGTTATCTTTAAGACATTTCAGAAAAGTGATTTTATCTCTGAAAAGTCTTTGCATTAACTTGGATTGAACTAAATCATCTGGATTTTTCTTCTTACATAATCTGTTTTGCCATTCAGGGTGTGAAGCTGCACATTCTATTCTTTACCAAAGAACTTGATGTACTTCTAAATTAATACAGTGATACTTGGATAGTGTCATAGGGTGCCTCTGTCACTGCCTGGCCAGTTCCTGTAGTCTCATGGTCACAAAACACATACCTTTTCACCATGTGTGTATTTATTCCTTCCTTGAAAAGTCTAACAGCAAGAGTCAGAGAGGTAGCCGTGTTAGTCTGGTTCTGTAAAAGCAGCAAAGAATCCTGTGGCACCTTATAGACTAACAGACGTTTTGCAGCATGAGCTTTCGTGGGTGAATGCCCACTTCGTCGGATGCAAGAGTGGAAATTTCCAGGGGCAGGTAAATATAAGCAGGCAAGAGATAACAAGGTTAGATCAATCAGGGAGGATGAGGCCCTGTTCTAGCAGTTGAGGTGTGAAAACCAAGGGAGGAGAAACTGGTTCTGTAGTTGGCAAGCCATTCACAGTCTTTGTTTAATCCTAAACTGATGGTGTCAAATTTGCAAATGAACTGAAGCTCAGCAGTTTCTCTTAGAAGTCTGGTCCTAAAGTTTTTTTGCTGGAGGATGGCCACCTTAAGATCTGCTATTGTGTGGCCAGGGAGGTTGAAGTGTTCTCCTACAGGTTTTTGTATATTGCCATTCCTAATATCTGATTTGTGTCCATTTATCCTTTTCCTTAGAGACTGTCCAGTTTGGCCGATGTACATAGCAGAAGGGCATTGCTGGCATATGATGGCATATATTACATTGGTGGATGTGCAGGTGAATGAACCGGTGATGGTGTAGCTGATCTGGTTAGGTCCTGTGATGGTGTCGCTGGTGTAGATATGTGGACAGAGTTGGCATCGAGGTTTGTTGGATGGATTGGTTCCTGAGCTAGAGTTACTATGGTGCGGTGTGCAGTTACTGGTGAGAATATGCTTCAGGTTGGCAGGTTGTCTGTGGGCGAGGACTGGCCTGCCACCCAAGGCCTGTGAAAGTGTGGGATCATTGTCCAGGATGGGTTGTAGTTCCCTGATGATGCGTTGGAGGGGCTTTAGCTGGGGACTGTATGTGATGGCCAGTGGAGTCCTGTTGGTTTCTTCTTTCTGTGAATGGCTTGCCAACTACAGAACCAGTTTCTCCTCCCTTGGTTTTCACACCTCAACTGCTAGAACAGGGCCTCATCCTCCCTGATTGATCTAACCTCGTTATCTCTAGCTTGCTTCTTGCCTGCTTATATTTACCTGCCCCTGGAAATTTCCACTCTTGCATCCGACGAAGTGGGCATTCACCCACAAAAGCTCATGCTGCAAAACGTCTGTTAGTCTATAAGGTGCCACAGGATTCTTTGCTGCTTTAACAGCAAGAGAAGGCTTCCACTCAGCCTTCACTACTCAGCCCAAAATCACACTTTGAGTTCCCCTGGCTTCCTGTTCCTTCCACTTATATCCTACCAATTACATGATTAGCTCAGTAATTACTACCTAGGTGCTCAATCACCCAGCAGAAAGTGGTTAGCTGCTCATAGTGGAGCCTGCAAGCTTCCTCATGCTGCAGCAACACCAGTGACCAGGGTGCTACAGATGGATTCCTTAGACCAGTGGTTCCCAAACTTGTTCCGCCGCTTGTGCAGGGAAAGCCCCTGGTGGGCCGGGCCAGGTTGTTTACTTGCCGCGTCTTTCAGGTTTGGCCGATCGCGGCTCCCAGTGGCTGTGGTTCGCTGCTCCAGGCCAATGGGAGCTGCTGGAAGCGGCGCGGGCTGAGGGACGTACTGGCTGCTGCTTCCAGCAGCTCCCATTGGCCTGGAGCAGCGAACTGCGGCCACTGGGAGCTGCGATCAGCTGAATCTGCAGACACTGCAGGTAAACAAACTGGCCCGGCCCACCAGGGGTTTTCCCTGCACAAGCAGCGGAACAAGTTTGGGAACCACTGCTCTAGGGATAGTCAGCTGGCCACCTAACCTTTCCAGGAGGAATAACTATAATTTGTTTTTCCCATATTATAGGCCTTGTTTTCTCCCTCGTACTCTACAGTCCACTTCTGTGAGATGCCTTGTCCCTCCCCTGCACAGCAGCATCAAGACTGGGAAGTGCCAATACATTCAGACACATACCAGAAAGATACTACTTTATTGTCAACCTCAAAATGAGCAAAAATCATGCGTCAGCCTCCAAAATATCATTAAAACTTAAGAAATAATAAATTTGGGGTTCTTTTTGCTATTTTGTTTCTAAGCTTTTATGGTTCATAACGTCAAGCTTTTCTCTACAATTATGAGAGCCAGAAACTTTATTTAAAAGCAAAAGTGAGCTGAGATACCCTTGCTATCACACTAACTCCAGGAGCTGTGGGATTTTTTTTAAACCTCACAAAATATCACAAGACTCATGATAAAAATCACAAGAATTGGCAATGCTGTTCCTAAGTGACCCAGAAGGCAACTTTATGATCCAAAAATATAAATTCTATCTATAAGGAACCCAGAATGAATATACTTAAAAATAGAGAAGAATGGACTTCAAATCTGAGAATAAAAGAAAAGCTTGGAACAGCAATCTCTTATTATATTCTTGGCCCTCATCCCTATGAGCAAAATATCTGCCCTCACAGGAGGTCACAAAATCTCAAGTAGTAGAAACTGTGTTTTAGGCTGGCTAGAAAGTCAGATATTGAGTCTAAATTTTCTTCTTATCTTCTCCATTTTTACATTACCAAAACTCTCAATATCAGGCTAGTATGATTTGCATACCACATTTAGAGATTATTTTATTAAAAAGAAAAACCCATAAATTTAGGCACCAATCCTGTGATAACATCCATGGAACCAGGGTCTATCTGCATAGAGCTCACTGAAGAACTTGGGCCTTAAACTATTGTGAGAGGATAAACAGAATCTATGATCTTAATTCACCTCTGACTTTTACCAGTGTAAATTAGGAGTAGCTCAATGGGGTTACATACTTTAAATTTGGAGTAAATGAGAGAAGGCTCAAGGGCATTTTTTCTCTCTTTCAGTTTCTTAGGCCTGGTCTACACTAGGGTGGGGGATCAAACTAAGGTACGCGACTTCGCGTAGCTGAAGTCGAACTACCTTAGTTCGAACTTCTTACCTGTCCAGACGCTGTGGGATCGAAGTCTGCGGCTCCCCCGTCGACTCTGCCACCGCCGTTCGCGGTGGTGGAGTTCCGGAGTCGACAGGAGCGTGTTTGGAGTTCGAACTATCGCGTCTAGATTAGACGCGATAGTTCGAACTCCGAGAAGTCGAATGCTACGTGTCGACCCGGCAGGTAAGTATAGACCTACCCTTAGATGAAAGATCTTTCGGTTTTGGGGGATGGGGGTTGGCAGGGGAGCTTTATTTATTTATTTTTGTTTTAATTACACCTATTAGGTACTTATATCCCTTTTCATTATATTCCTGCACTAAACCTAGGGGCCCCAATCCTGCAAACACTTATGCGTACATAATTTTAAGAGTGTGATACTTCAGTAACTATTTAACATAGTTATAGTTAAACACGAGTTTGTGTGTATTCAGGGTGGGGATTGTAAACCTTCAAGCTCTGTAACTGTCAGTTTTCCCACCAGAGTTAAAAAATAACTCCAAAAAACCTGATGCTTTCCTTACCTGTCTTGGAAGTCATTTAGATAAAAATATATTTCAAACTTATCTAGATACATTTCTAATTGTTCCTCTTTTTCATTAAGTTGTGAGACTTTGCTATTTCCATAAATAGCTATCTTACCTTTTCTTGTTTTGCTTTTTAACCAGGAGATCTCGTCATCACTCCTTCTTTTTCTTAGGCCTCTTTGTGTTTTACAGTCCCATCACCAAAATGCTCATTTTTTCCCCTCCTTCCTTACACAAAGAACAAACAGCTGTTTTCATTCAGAATAATCTTCTTATTTTTGATTGAGAGGGCATCAAAAGATAGACTAAAGGAAAGCCTCCACAAGATAGCACACATGTGCCTTCACATATAGTCTTTACTAAACTCTGATAATTTGGGCTTGATTATCTAGACTATTGTACCTTCTGTAGGCATTTACACCTGTACTCACAGATTGTAAAGCAGGACCATTTTGATTGGTAGCATTTTATACCTACTTTGCCCAGGTGCAAAAGCAGTAAAGAGCTTGGCCCCAAATGGCCTCAGAATTTTGAAAACAGTATAAGTGTCTAGAACTTAAAGTGCAGGCCATGGAAACAAAAGATACCTTGGTTTCATAGCTAAATATGCCCCAAAGACCAAAAAGGAACTAAAGGATTTATTTAGCATGGTAAAGTGGAGGCTAACTGGGGTTAAATGACAAAAGGTTAATTTTTAGGTGAGTTATTAGATAAAGCTTCCTGATTCTAAAAATCTACTGGGATTATCCATTGAATAATCTCCTGAGATAAATCACTTTGTGACATTCAAAACTAGACTGGACAAAATACTAGTAAGTATACAACAGGCAACAATCCTGTATTTTTAGGGAGATGCACTAGCTTACTTCGTAGGACTTTGCCATATCTAGATTCTATAATTCTATGAATTCTGCTATAATGCCCTTTTACATTATTTTGGGGCCTGATGTGTTCCAAAATGCACTTCTGGTGAATAGGAGTAGTTGTGGACTACCCCTGCTGATCTGGGTAGGGGAAGGCCTTTTCTCTGTAAAGATACCAGAAAGAGGAGGTGCAAGCTACTGGGCAAGGTGTGTGTGTGGGCGGGGGTGCTATTGTGCAGCGGGAGCAAGGATATTATGGTTGCAGGAATTTTATTGAAGGAGATTCCTGGAGTCTATTGGGGGGGGGGCAGAGGATGGTCTCATTTAGCAGAATGTGAGGAAGGGTAGATGACTTACTTCTCTGAAGATGTGAGCAGTGGACTGGTTCAGATTGATATAGAAGCATATTCTTCAGTCAGTGAAGAGAAGCTTTCCTTGCTGCTGTGTTGGATGTATTGTGAGAATAGAAAAAGTATTTCATTCTCCAGGACTATCAATCTGGTGCTTTTTATGGACACTAATTTAATGTGAAAGAGATACAAATGAATATATATTCTCTTTATATTATTATTATTATTACAAATATTTGATCTGTAAAAAGATACAAGAAATAGCATTTTTCAGTTTGCCCCATACAAGTCCACTCAGTCCTACTTCTTTTTCAGTCAATCACTAAGACATACACATTTATTTACAGTTACAGGAGATAATGCTGCCCACTTCTTATTTACAATATCACCGGAAAGTGAGAACAGGTATTTGCATGGCATTGTTGTAGTCGGTGTTGCAAGATATTTATGTGCCATATAGGCTAAATATTCATATACCCCTTCATGCTTCGACTTGTAGGCTCTAAAGTTTTACATTGTTTTGTTTCTGAGTGCAGTTATATTAAAAAAAAATTCTACATTTGTAAGTTACACTTTCAAGATAAAGAGTTTGCTCTACAGTACTTGTATGAGGTGAATTGAAAAATACTATTTCTTTTGTTTTCTTTTTTTACAGTGCAAATAATTGTAATAAAAATAATAATTTGCAGTGAGCACGGTACACTTTATATTCTGTGTTTTAACTGAAATCTAAATATTTGAAAATGTAGAAAAACATCCAAAATATTTATAATGATTAATGACAACTATTTTCTTAATCTCAGGATTAATTGTGATTATTTTTTAAGTTGTTTGACAGCCCTAATATGAATATCACATTGTTTCTTTAATCCTGGTTCTTTGATTTTCCTTAAACACCCAACTCAAACTAATTTTAAGCTTTTATGGACAATTTATCCAGAATCCTATTAAACCTTATTGATTGACAATAACCTTTTACAGTGACACACAAAATACTATTTATTAGGACATCCTTTAGTAACAAGCTATCTGTTTACATCTGTTAGTGTAAATATTACCATAATAATATTTTTTTCCAGATTTAAATTTTCCAGTTGGATCCTGTAGAAGCTAGCTGTTTTATTATTATAAAATGTTATAAAAGATATCATGCCCTCCTTCTCCATGGCGTTATGCAACTAGGTCCTCTCTTGATTCTCCTCTCACCTCTGTGGCCTTTCCTTCGGTGTCTCTTTTGGTAGAGTGTCCTCTTCACCTCTTACTTTCCCTAAGGGGGCCCCACAGGGCTCCATTCTTGATACATTCCTCACTTTAAACCTTTATCTTGGCTTATCTTCTCCACTCACCATCACTTCAGCTACTGCATGATCTTTATCTCAATGACTTGCAATTCTACCTCTTCACTCCTGACCTGTCTCCCTCATTCAAATCCCATATTTCATTTTACCTCTCACTCCTCCTGGATACCTTGGTGTCAGCTTACATTTACCTGGGTCAAAGCTGAACCCCCAAACCCTTCCCATATTCTCCATTATCTCTCACTGTTGACAACACAACCATCTTCTGTGTCATTCAGGCCTATAACCTCGGAGTCTTTTTTTGCCTCTCTCTCCCTTGGTTGTCTGTGCCAAAACTTTTTGCCACTTTTTCCTCATGATGTTCCTATAAATCAGATATTTTCATTCTCTCCATACAGTTAGAACTTTTGGCCAAATTCTCAGTATTGCCAGTCTTGTTTACTGCAGCTTCCCCTTCTCTGGCCTCCTTATTGCCCCTTCCAGACAACTACAAAGAATATATGTCTTGCCAAATGTTCTGACTGTGTCACTCGTAAGACCTTTTGACACTCTCATCTGGCTCCCTTTTTTCATAACCTCATATTCAAGTTTTTTTCCCTCACCTTCAAAGCCCTTACTAGCTATACTCCTCCTTACTTATCCGTTCTTGTGACTTGTGAGGTTAGTCTATCATCTCTTCTCCAGAAATTATGCCAGCCTTGATTTCCCACTGGCCTGCTTCTTCCACAATATCTTTGCACCTTCTTTAACATTGTTACATAGTTATAAATTACCTGCCTTGAACATAAGGCATTTCTCTTTTATAATACATACCCCATCCTTCTTCATCTCTATCCTCAAAACCACTTCAACCATGATGACTACAAGAAATTTGCCAATTAGTCATGGCTAGTTTGAGGGGAATTTGGATGTGGCTGGTGTGTGTTTGCTAAACAGCATTTTAAAAAAACCAAGAACAAACAAGTATACATTATAATGTATAGTAACATTTAATATACTTTGCTTGTAACCATTTGTACTTCTTTGATATGAACGTTATTTGTTATTTGTAACCAGAGTCCTTTGAGATGGGCATTTCCCTATTCCCACTCATGGATCAAGGTGCCTGCATATGAGCTTCTGGAATCTGGAAAGCACTCTTCACTGGACTACTTGTCCCTTCCTCTCTCTCCCATTCTGGAAAGTCCTGAGGATATAAAAGGGGCCTCAACCACCTCTCACTTTCTTGGTGACCCAGTGAAGGTGCAGTGAGTGAGCTCAGATTGCACATGGTGTCCTTGACACTATGCTCAGGTGTTCTTTGTTCTTTCCTTTCTTCTGCCCTTTAGAGATAGATTTTGTTTATAGTTAGTTCATTGGTTAGTCAGTTTTTTCTTTTAAAATATTTGAAGAGATGCCCAACCAGCCTGATCATTGTTTGGACCCCCAAGAATGAGAGAACTGCCTTGCACACCCCTACTAATGGGGGAGTCCCATTGAATTAATCCAGCAATAAGTAAGTTCTTTGGAGCAGGGACTGGGTCTTCCTGTGTAAATGGACAATGCTTAACACATTGTGAATGTTGCCAGAATACAGATGAATTCACTGACAAAAAATGTCATTAATGCAGAGTTACAGTTTGTCCAGTGGTATCTTGAGCCCTTCCAGAGCATCAAGTTCAACAAAAGTCACACCTCTGAAATCCAGGAAATAAAGAGTTAAAATACAGAGTTAGGGGACACTCCTGAACTATTGGCACCACCACTTCCTCCTACAGTTTTGATTTGTGCAGGGCCTGATCCAGTAGGCATACTCTCAGGTGGCCTGAAAATACCTTGTCTGTGAATCCTGAAGGGGCATAGCATGAGCTTGACACTGGGCATCAATATTCAGGCAGCTGTGCCCAGGCCCAGTAGTAGACTTGTAAGCACCTGGAGGACTTTACTGGCTGAAACTTAGGGATCAACAGGGCTGAATGGCAGCTGAGTGGGGGTGTTGAGTATCTAAATTTTGGATTTAGGTGCCTAAAATGGCAGTGCAGCATTTAAATCCCTTTGTCAATCTAGCCCTTAGTGATAGCTCAGTGCGTGAATACTATAATACGTATAAAAAGAAGAGGGAGAAAGATGGGGAGAGGAAGGAATAAAAAGTAAGTAAAAAAAATAGCAAAGCATGATATGAATGGTGGAGGATACAGAAATAGAACAAACTGCAAACACAAAAAAATCAACAATTAGCTTTATTTGTTCTAAACCAATTCCTAAAAAACTCCACACAAACACACACAAAAAGAAAAGAAAAGAAAAAGAGAAAAACGAACAAACCCTGAAACAGAAACCTCTGGATGCCAAAACAGTAAGGATACCTATTGAGCTAAAGGAGGTCAGCAGGTGTCCTATTTCAGGCCTGTAAGCAAGCCTGGTGTACAAAAGATAAGCATGTGCCATAGACTGTTTTTTTTCCTCTGCAGTCTTTACCATCTGTACTATCTTCTGGAGAAATAAATCCAGGCACGCACACAGAAACAAGTCCAACACTATTTTACTGTCAGAGTTCCAGCAGTTTGCTTCCCACTCTACAGCAACTCTTGCACTACCTATCTAATCCTGCCAGCATTACTGGGATTTCCAAGACAATGAGGGACAGTTGATTTAGAGAGGTATGTTATTACATCTTGTAAGTTCTGATCAATCTCAGGCCTGCTTTGCTTTTAAAACCAGAAGAGAGCAGCGCTACAGCTGTCCATCTGTCCAGTACAAGTGGCATCCAACTATTGGCTCTTCAGTGTCAATATAACTATAACTCTATCTAATCAGGATAGCATAGCACATCATCACTCTGGTATGCCAATTCAGGAAATCTCAAAATGTAGATATTTATGCATAAAAGTTCTTATATATCTGTTATATATTGTTTGAGTTTGTTAAGCCACAGACTTAAAAATGTTATAAACTGATGTATGGAGCAGAAGTTGAAAAGTTAAGAAGATGAATTTGTTATAGTAAAATATTGCTGAACAATGCTTAATAGGATTGGGTGATCTGAGCTCTATAGGAAGTATAAAACTGTGACAAGGTGCAGAAATACCAAAATGGGCAACAAGGGATTATCTTGGGGCCAACCAACCCTGCCACACCTGCAGCAAATGCTCCATCTGATGAAGGAATTAAAAGATAGGAAAACAGGTCATTTGGGTGGCAGATCTGGAAGAGAGCAGACCTGCAGTCCACTGCTCCAGCAGTGCAACACAGAGCAGAGGGAAGGCTGAAGTCTCTGATACAACTGCCACAAAGGTGCTGTTCCTGAGGGAAGGGAAGACCACAGCAGAAATGATCAGAGAGGGAAGTATTCCCCTCTCCCCTCCATCTGGACATTGGTAATCCCCTCTTATTTTCTTGTTTAGGACTCCCCCAGCAGGGGAAAGCCTTGGACTAGGCCAATGCAGGGGGAGGGGAAAATAGGAAGTGATCCAGGGAGGGCAGCCTTAAGCAACCTTGGTTGCCAGACCAGTGGTAGCCCAAAGATCCCTGGGTTTGATCCTAGTGGAGTGGGAGGGCCTGAGGTCCCCTACCAATAACCCCCCTTCTGGTCATGGGTTACGGCCTGACCACTAGGCCATGCTTCCCAACCAACCCTTGAGTGAGAACTATTACAACAACTTTGTTGTATGATATTTAGCTTTCCAGATCTCACTTCACTGTTTGCCAAAATTGTAAGTAGAATCACTTGTATCAATCAGAATTATTTTGATACTGCAGTTCATCCTAGGTGTAGATATTTGTGTGTGCACCTTGTTATTTACTTCAGGGCTATGGACCTTATTCGGCTAACCCTTACTCATGGTAGTAATTCCATTCACCTCCATAGGGCTGCTTGAATGAGCAAGGTAATCAGGATTTGGTTCAAAATCAGTCAAAAGAGTAACATGTGGGAATTCTTAGGGCCCAATTTAACTATAATTATAACTTTGTAAATTTCAATTCAAATGACTTCAAAGAAGCCAAAGCATGAGTTCTGCTCTCAGGATTTTATAAATGGTAGCTTTAATTTTCAAAAAGCCAGGAATTTTACCCCAATGCAACTAAAGCAGATCAAATACTTTTAATAAATCCTTTCTTTCTTTAGGTAACTTAAAAATGAATGAAAACACTCTAACTGAATATAACAAGAACAGGATTAGGCCTCAGTGCTGCTTAACTTTAACTTTAAATCTTAAGCATGTGCTAAAAGTCTCATCAAAATCTAAGGGATTTAGGCAAGTGATTAAAGTTAAACACATTTTTAAAAGTGCTTTACTGAATAGTGATTTCTTGAATCAGAGCCTAATAGACTAAGATATGTCACTTTTTATGTAAGCTAATTAATTTTCTCCTGTTATCTTTTCATTGTCGTTTCTCAAGTGTATATTTTGTCATTCTCACCTATTTTAGATTAAATGGTGGTATTTTTTTAAATCAATATTGCTTTTTTGGACTTATCTGTGCTTTCATAATACCTTGCTGTGCAAAATATATCACAATGGTCACAGTAGAGCTCTCTTTAATCTTTACATTGGGTTATGTCTTTGATAGTTTTTTAACTGAAACTATAATATATTAACTTTCAGCTAAGTCAAGATAAAAGGTTTCTTTGAGAGAAAATTTCCTTCTTTGCTAGTCAGCATTCTTAGCTATTAATAACAAGCAATATATGAACTGTCTTTCCTTATAACAATGTCGATCACAGAGAACTAACACATTTTTCAGCATGGGGTTCATATGTATGTTATATTGACAGAACTTCACATTATGTCCCTTAACGGAAGGTGGCCCTTAAAAAAGGTCAGAATGGGGGGAGGGGGAACAAAACCAGATATAAGATCTTAATATTTAGATTAATATCAAAGACCAGCACTGGGCACAGTTCTCAAAGTCTTACTCATGTGAGTATGTATAGCTCATATAAGTAGCCCCTTTGAATTCAATGGCATATACTGGCATCAAAGTCACTGGGAGGCAGGAACACTGGAATTGCCATGCTGGATCAGACCAGCAGTCAATCTAATCTAGTGTCCTATCTCCAGCAGTGGCCAGATCAGATGCTTTGGAGGATGGCAAAAGAACCCTGAAGTAGGAATACATGGAATAATCTGTCCCCACCCACAAATCTCAATCTGATCTCTGATAGTTCAAGAATGGTTTAAGACCTGAAGCACAAGAGTAAATATCTCTTTCAAAATGTTTGTCAGTATGATATCTCTGGATACTCTCATCCATATAATGTCTAATCATTTTCTGACTCTTGTTCAACTTCTTGACCTCAACAACTTTGTATGCCAATGACTTCCACAGGTCAATTACACATTTTACTTTAAAAAAATCCTTTTATTGGTTTTGAATTTCTCACTTTTAATTTAATTGAATATCTTCTTATTCAGTATTATGAGATTGGGAGAACTCACATTAGGAAAGAGTACAAGTGTGAGTAAAACTTTGCAGGATTAGACTTTTATTTGTTAATATTTAGCAGTCAGTTCAGACGCTACAACTATATTACTTATGTAAAGAAACAAGGATTCATGATTTTATGCTTATTTTAACTATGAACAAATTTCAGAAGTGCTTTTACCCTGAAAAGTTATGAAGTTCATCTCCTGGTATCCCTTGTTTTTTTAAAAAAAATATGGGTGCCTCCTTCCATATTAAACCTTCTGATTGAAGCACTGGATTTGATCAAATTGCTTTGGAAAGGAGAGTCCAGCTGTTCAGAAAGCGGCCTGTGGAAGCTGGGAAAGGTCACCTTCTTCCAGCTTCTGGGTACAGTTGTTAAAAATGGGCACCTCAAGTATTCAGAGCTTGATTTTTTTCCCCCAAAGATTCCAAGTGCCTTCAGCTATCATTGACTTAAATTGGAGCTGCAAGTAAATGGGATAATTATTAGCAGCACTTCTGAAAATTTGGCCTTGATGTGGTGGTGTTCGTGTGTTCCTGATGTGCAGTAATTTTCTTTTTAAAACAAATCAGTGAATGAATTTTATAACACATTTGGATTTTAACCTGAAATACAGAGTTGTTCTTATAGCTCTTTGGCAGTGTGAATGCTGCATTTGTTCCTTTTTGGGGGGTCTTTCTCTTGCAGTCATAAATATTCGGTAGTGTATCCATTTTCTCCAACTTTCTTGTAAGTTACTCTCCAAACTAAGTGTTTTTATAATAAACATGCATTATTGTTGATCTGAACTATATGTTTGTACAGCTATATTATTCACACACACATGACATGGACTATATTGGTCCCTGCTTCAACTTCTTTGCACAACTCCAATTGTGCAAAGTGGCCATAAAGCTAGCTTAGCCAGACACCTGACAATTCTCTTGGCACTACACTTCCATCTCCTCTACCCCCAACGAATGTCAGAATGCAATATGTCAGAGGATATGGGGTAGGGCCAGAGCCGTCCCTTGAGTAGGGCGAACTGAGGCAACTGCTCCGGACCCTGCACTTTGTGTGGGCCCCATGGGACCCTCCTTCCAGATGGTGCTGGGGTTGCCTCTTGCACTGAGGTTGCCTCTCCGTGGGAGGGAACTCCAGTTTCTAGGAAAAGGCAGGTGTTAGTAATGGGAGATTCGATTATTAGAAATGTAGATAGCTGGGTCTGTGATGACCGGGAGAACAGTATGGTGACTTGCCTGCCTGGTGCGAAGGTTGCGGATCTCTCGAGGCATCTAGATAGACTTATGTGTAGTGCTGGGGAGGAGCCGGTGGTTGTGGTACATGTAGGTACCAATGACATAGGGAAGGGTAGGAGAGATGTCCTGGAAGCCAAATTTAGGCTGCTAGGGAAGAGACTGAAATCCAGGACCTCTATGGTGGCATTTTCAGAAATGCTCCCAGTTCCACGCGCAGGGCCAGGTAGGCAGGCAGAGCTTCAGAGTCTCAATGCGTGGATGAGACGATGGTGTAGAGAGGAGGGGTTCACGTTCATTAGGAACTGGGGAAACTTCTGGGATGGGAGGAGCCTATACAGGAGAGATGGGCTCCACCTAAACCAAAGTGGAACCAGACTGCTGGCATTAAACATTAAAAAGGTTGTAGAGCAGTTTTTAAACTAGGAGATGGGGGAAAGCCGACTGCTGCAGAGGAGCGTGTGGATCGGACACAGACTTCTCTTAGGGGAGAGTCTGATGATAGAGAATCTCCAGGTTATAGTCAGGAGCAGAGGAATGAGAAGTATAATGTAAGGGCTGGATCAGATGATAAACAGTCACATAAAAAAGAATCTGGCACATCAGAAAAAGACAGGCTAATAAACAGGGACAAGTTTTTAAAGTGCTTGTACACAAATGCCAGAAGTCTAAATAATAAGATGGGTGAACTAGAGTGCCTTGTGATAAAGGAGGATATAGATATAATAGGCATCACAGAAACCTGGTGGACTGAGAGCAATCAATGGGACACAATCATTCCGGGGTACAAAATATATCGGAAGGACAGAACAGGCCGTGCAGGGGGAGGAGTGGCACTATATGTTAAAGAAAGTGTAGATTCAAATGAAGTAAAAATCTTAAGCGAATCCACAGGTTCTATAGAGTCTCTATGGATAGAAATTTCATGCTCTAGTAAAAATATAACAGTAGGGATCTATTATCGACCACCTGACCAGGACAGTAATAGTGATGATGAAATGCTTAGGGAAATTAGAGAGGCTATCAAAATTAAGAACCCAATAATAGTGGGGGATTTCAATTATCTCCATATTGACTGGGAACATTTCACATCAGGACGAAATGCAGAGATAAAATTTCTCGATACTTTAAATGACTGCTTCATGGAGCAGCTGGTACGGGAACCCACAAGGGGAGAGGCAACTCTAGATTTAATCCTGAGTGGAGCGCAGGAGCTGGTCCAAGAGGTAACTATAGCAGGACCGCTTGGAAATAGTGACGATAATACAATAGCATTCAACATCCCTGTGGTGGGAAGAACATCTCAACTGCCCAACACTGTGGCCTTTAATTTCAAAAGGGGGAACTATACAAAAATGAGGGGGTTAGTTAGACAAAAGTTAAAAGGTACAGTGACTAAAGTGAAATCCCTGCAAGTTGCGTGGGCCCTTTTTAAAGACACCATAATAGAGGCCCAACTTCAATGTATACCCCAAATTAAGAAAAACAGTAAAAGAACTAAAAAAGAGCCACCGTGGCTTAACAACCATGTAAAAGAAGCAGTGAGAGATAAAAAGACTTCCTTTAAAAAGTGGAAGTCAAATCCTAGTGAGGCAAATAGAAAGGAGCACAAACACTGCCAACTTAAGTGCAATAGTGTAATAAGAAAAGCCAAAGAGGAGTTTGAAGAACGGCTAGCCAAAAACTCCAAAGGTAATAACAAAATGTTTTTTAAGTACATCAGAAGCAGGAAGCCTGCTAAACAACCAGTGGGGCCCCTTGACGATGAAAATACAAAAGGAGCGCTTAAAGATGATAAAGTCATTGCGGAGAAACTAAATGGATTCTTTGCTTCAGTCTTCACGGATGAGGATGTTACGGAGATTCCCAAACCTGAGCTGGCTTTTGTAGGTGACAAATCTGAGGAACTGTCACAGATTGAAGTGTCACTAGAGGAGGTTTTGGAATTAATTGATAAACTCAACATTAACAAGTCACCGGGACCAGATGGCATTCACCCACGAGTTCTGAAAGAACTCAAATGTGAAGTTGCGGAACTATTAACTAAGGTTTGTAACCTGTCCTTTAAATCGGCTTTGGTACCCAATGACTGGAAGATAGCGAATGTAACGCCAATATTTAAAAAGGGCTCTAGGGGTGATCCCGGCAATTACAGACCGGTAAGTCTAATGTCGGTACCGGGCAAATTAGTTGAAACAATAGTAAAGAATAAAATTGTCAGACACATAGAAAAACATAAACTCTTGAGCAATAGTCAACATGGTTTCTGTAAAGGGAAATCGTGTCTTACTAATCTATTAGAATTCTTTGAAGGGGTCAACAAACATGTGGACAAGGGGGATCTGGTGGACATAGTGTACTTAGATTTCCAGAAAGCCTTTGACAAGATCCCTCACCAAAGGCTCTTACGTAAATTAAGCTGTCATGGGATAAAAGGAAAGGTCCTTTCATGGATTGAGAACTGATTAAAGGACAGGGAACAAAGGGTAGGAATTAATGGTAAATTCTCAGAATGGAGAGGGATAACTAGTGGTGTTCCCCAAGGGTCAGTCCTAGTACCAATCCTATTCAATTTATTCATAAATGATCTGGAGAAAGGGGTAAACAGTGAGGTGGCAAAGTTTGCAGATGATACTAAACTACTCAAGATAGTTAAGACCAAAGCAGATTGTGAAGAACTTCAAAAAGATCTCACAAAACTAAGTGATTGGGCAACAAAATGGCAAATGAAATTTAATGTGGATAAATGTAAAGTAATGCACATTGGAAAAAATAACCCCAACTATACATACAACATGATGGGGGCTAATTTAGCTACAACGAGTCAGGAAAAAGATCTTGGAGTTATCGTGGATAGTTCTCTGAAGATGTCCACGCAGTGTGCAGAGGCGGTCAAAAAAGCAAACAGGATGTTAGGAATCATTAAAAAGGGGATAGAGAATAAGACTGAGAATATAGTATTGCGCTTATATAAATCCATGGTACGCCCACATCTTGAATACTGTGTACAGATGTGGTCTCCTCACCTCAAAAAAGATATTCTAGCACTAGAAAAGGTTCAGAAAAGAGCAACTAAAATGATTAGGGGTTTAGAGAGGGTCCCATATGAGGAAAGATTAAAGAGGCTAGGACTCTTCAGTTTGGAAAAGAGAAGACTAAGGGGGGACATGATAGAGGTATATAAAATCATGAGTGATGTTGAGAAAGTGGATAAGGAAAAGTTATTTACTTATTCCCATAATACAAGAAGTAGGGGTCACCAAATGAAATTAATAGGCATCAGGTTTAAAACAAATAAAAGGAAGTTCTTCTTCACGCAGCGCACAGTCAACTTGTGGAACTCCTTACCTGAGGAGGTTGTGAAGGCTAGGACTATAACAATGTTTAAAAGGGGACTGGATAAATTCATGGTGGCTAAGTCCATAAATGGCTATTAGCCAGGATGGGTAAAAATGGTGTCCCTAGCCTCTGTTCGTCAGAGGATGGAGATGGATGGCAGGAGAGAGATCACTTGATCATTGCCTGTTAGGTTCACTCCCTCAGGGGCACCTGGCATTGGCCACTGTCGGTAGACAGATACTGGGCTAGATGGACCTTTGGTCTGACCCGGTACGGCCGTTCTTATGTTCTTATGTTCTAATTGGCTGGTGCAGTGAGTCCCAGAAGAGACTAATCCATCACTTCTGCCCCCGGTCCCGCATCCACCTAGGGATGGCCCTGAGTCTGGCTAGGGCTAGGGCTTTGCTGTGCTCTGGCAATCCCCTGCTGGTGTAACTTTGGGGCTTGTTACCACCTGGCACAAGATAGTAGGAGCCCTAAAACACTCCTAATTTGTTCAGAGGCATCTCTGCCTTCCTCTATGGGTCATATCTTGAGTGTAGTTGTACTGGAGCACAGGATTGAACCCATCTTTATTCAGATTACCAACCTCATCCTTCCACTTTCTGAGTGCCTGGTTTTTCCATCACAACAAATTACTAGAGCAACATCTTCCATGTCTGCTGAGACAGGATTCTAACATCTACATGTTACATGCATTGTAACTCATTTAATGTATACTTAAACATAATGTTGAACAGTAACATTATTTTAAAAGACATGAAAAATCAGCCACATCCTTATCAGCAACAACTCTCACTCAGCACAATAATGGATGTATATCTATGCCTCTTGAAACAACTGGACCATATGCACCAGGAAATTATATTATACCATATATACAGGTCAACAGCCATTCACTTCTGTACCAGTATGGTGTCAAGTATCAGAGGGGTAGCCGTGTTAGTCTGGATCTGTAAAAGCAGCAAAGAATCCTGTGGCACCTTATAGACTAACAGACGTTTTGCAGCATGAGCTTTCGTGGGTGAATACACTTCCGACGAAGTGGGTATTCACCCACGAAAGCTCATGCTGCAAAACGTCTGTCTATAAGGTACCACAGGATTCTTTGCTGCTTGTACCAGTATGGTTTTCCTGAATCGAGTGTTCAGAGCTGAAAATGTTGTTCAAGCTCCTTACACCGCTCAATGAAGGTCTGGTTCCTCTTTCTGAAGTTCTGAAGCCACTGCTGGTCATCCCAGATTTCCAGAGCAGTGTGATTTCATGACACTATTCTTGTTCTCCTAAACCAGAAGTGACAGTCCACCTATAGGTATACCGTGACAATACCAGCATTCAAAAGACCTGTTTCACTGAGCCTGAATGTATTGTTATTTGCCCTTACAGTCAGCCATCTTCTGCATGTCAGAAAGTTCTTCCTAGAATCCATCCTGTTTCTCACCAATTGCCTACTCCTCTGCATAAACATTTGTCTCTCAGTAAGGAGAAGAAGAACCACATCATAATTCACTTACTCCATATTTTCCACCTGGTTTGGCAGGAGAAAGAGGTGAGAAGAAAATGTCTTTGGCAAATATGTGAAGGTGGGTACCAATAACACACAGCAGGGCAGTTCTAAGAGTCTCTTCACTGCAGCACAGAACACTGGGATACCGCCCCTGAAATGGAAGCACTAATGTCACATAATAAGAGGCCATGGGGACTTGCATGTAACACAGCAGTATACCCATCTCCAGCACAGCATATAGGGACATTCAACATGGGCACGGGGAACATGTGTGAGCATGTACACAGTCAACTAACTGAGTATGTGACAAGTAAAGACATAGACTAACATACTACTAATCACTTCACTAGGATAACAGTTATGAGTGTTGGCTGAAATGCATATGTTCTGAGACTGTTAATAAAACTTTATGAAATATATATAGTCAGTGATCTTTTTTTTCTTTCCTCACTGTGATCTTCTTATATAATCTGCCAATCTGGTTAAATTAATTTGGAAAAGTTACCTTGGCTAATGTTTTTTTCCAATTATATAATAATATTTTTAGCTCTAAAATAACAGCACATTTATTAGTTTCTTCACAGTTACTTTAACAGCTGCTTCATCTAGCCATATATTTCAATCCTCTTTAATGAGTAGTCTAGTTATCCTCTCCTCAAAATTAAAAGTATTTGGTGGTATTCACTGTATTTGAGAGACTCAGTTTCAATAAATTGTATTAAAATTCTGCTGACTCCTCCATAGTAGCTTTGTTTTCCTCTGAATACTGTGCATGCTCTAGGGAACCTTGTGGTTGCCTGAGCAGAGCACCTAGACAGCTGTGGAATCGACACTTCTGAAAACAAACAAGATTTGTTTCACACAATGAATCTGTTTTCTCCTGATATTCCAGAACTGTAAAGGAATTTAATTTCACACACCAATAGAATGGTTTCTGAAATGTATTTTTATACAGTGAGTTTACAAAGGAAGTTATTGATTCAAGAAAGCTAAGGAAGGGAAGTCAGTTGTGAATTGTCAGGATTGCCATTGCCCATTATCTGGGCAGAGTTTTTATGGTATCAAAGAATGTAAAGAACACAACAATCTTCAATAAACTAACAGAGAATATCCCTCATTCCACAGCGACAACATATTTGACAGTTACTGGAACTGTAAGATCTATGGAACCATTCTCAGCAAATCTTGGGAATATTACAAAAATAAGTAAAGATAAGACATTCTGGAAAAAAAAACACTGTGAAAGGAAAATATTTTAAAAAATCAAATGATCTTGTGTTTTAAATCATTTTCTGTATTTTTATACATAAAGTCTTCAATGACCAAACAAAGAAAAACAAAAGAAGAAAACCCAATGACAACAACTCTCCCTGCCTCCCCCCCACAAAAACAAAATTTGGTGAGATTTTTTACCTAATATAAAAATGCCAGGGTCTTTGGTCTTAAAAAATGGTTAAGAAATGAAAACTCAGAGGGAAAGATATTCTGATGATGTAATTTGGTACATCTCCATTGACAATGCTGATTAACACCAGCTGAGAAACGGAGTCATAATATTTTGGAGAACTACCATGTGAAAATAAAGCAAAATTATTAACAAGTAAAATTTGTTTCTTGATCTTAAAAATAGAATGAGAGTAATTACCTATCTAAACTGCTTATGTGGCCTCTGTTAACCATGTGGCCCATGTGAACACCTCACAATATATAAGGCATTTATCCTCCCACCGCATCACCTCTGTATGAAAGTATTTTTCCCATTTTTACAGATAGATAAAAGTCAGTTAGACTCTTTGTACCAAGACTGCACAGGAAGTCTGAAGCAGGAAACTAAACCCTGTTTTCCTGAGTTCCAAGTTAGCACCTTAGCCACTGGAATACCCTTTCTTTCCTATGCAACTAGCTATTTAGGCTTACATTTTCTGAAGTCACCAGGGATTTGGGGTTCTTCTGCTATTGAGAGCGAAATTTGAGACACCTTTGTCCTGATTATTAGAGGTACTGAGTGTGACACTTTATGGAATCTGGGGACACTTTAGGATATGATGAATACCAATTGTGTAAAATTGCAATGAGTTATGCCAGATATGCCATGTAAGATAGCTGCAAAAATGTTACAATTTGCCAGATGTGATAATCACATTTATGTGTTTTGTATCACCTTTGTATTTTGGGTTATGGATATGCACAGAACTCTAAGGCTTCCAAGCCACTAGGCAGCTTGTGTTTGGGACAAAGGAAGCACAGGCCTCATGGCAAAAGATTATAAAAGGCAGCTGCATCTTCTCCATTTTGTCATCAGTCCTGCTTCTTGTCTTCATTCCTGCTTCTTACCTCTGGAGTAACCTTTCTACAAACAAAGCTCTGAACAAAGGACTGAATGACCCAACCAACCTGTGGATGTATTCCAGAGGGACTTTCAAGCAAGCAAACTCACCAATACTGCTAGGCACCTCATGAACTTTGAATCTTTGTGTGCATGTAACTGCTTTACCGTTTAACATCTCTCTTCTTGTTCTTTTTTCTTTATAATAAACCTTTAGTTTTAGACACTAAAGGAATGGCTGTCAGCATTATTTTGGGTAAGATCCAAACCTATACCAGGGTTTCTCAAACAGGGGTCACCGCTTGTGTAGGGAAAGCCCCTGGCAGGCCGGGTTAGTCTGTTTACCTGCCCCGTCTGCAGGTCCAGCAAATCTGCGAATTGCTGCTCCGGGCCAATGGGAGCTGCTGGAAGTGGTGCGGGCCAAGGGACTTGCACCAAAGGCTGGTCCTATGAATGCTATCAAGAGCCTTCTCAAAGTCTATGAAATTTATGGAGTTGCCGTTGCCATTCCAGTCATTGTTCTATTATGTTTCATAGAGTGAAGATCTGGTCTGTGCATTCACACCCTTTCCGAAAACCAGCTTGCTTTTTTCTGAGAACTCTATCAACTGCCTCTGATATACGCTGGACTACAATTTTACACAATACTTTGCATAGCACAGATAAAAGTGTGGTACCATGCCAGTTATTACAATCACTGTGAGTTCCTTTCTTTGGTATCTTCACTATAACCCCGTTGGTCCACTCATCTGGCACTTTTTCCCTTTCCCACAATGATGTAAATAGAGGGGCCAGGATAGATGCTGCCAATTTATGATTTACTTTGAACAATTCTGCATTCAAGTTATCCTTACCAGGAGCATTCTGATGTTTTAAGGATTTGATAGTCTGAATGATTTCTTCCTGAGTTGGGGTGTCTGGCTGATATCAAGATATCTTCTGCCTCCTGGATGTTTGCTTCCTCTTTAGGTGGCTCCCTGTTCAGCACTTCTTTGAAATGCTCTGTGCAACACATTTCTTGTTCTTTTTCGGTTGTTAGTAGGTGTCCTTGTTTGTTCCTGATGAGAGTATTTGTTGGTGTCTGCCATTTATCACTGATAAGCTCTGTCATTTTGTAGACGGTTCCTCATTCACCATGAGCAGCTTCATCCTCTGCTTGTGTTGCTAGATTAATCAATATAATGTCATTTGTTCACTCACAAAGGCGTTTGACCTCCCGGTGTGCCTTGCTATACTGCTCATGGTATTCGTCCTTTAGCTTCTGGGATTTTGTGTCTAAAACTTTTTTCTTCAGGGCTCGTCTGGTTTCTATGGCAGTCCATGTGCTCGATGTAATCAACTCCTTCCATCTCTTCTGCCTGTAGCCTAGACAGGCTTCACTGCTCTGTTTATAAATTGCTGTTACTTTGTTCCATTTCTTGTTGATCTCCTCATCTGCATTCCCCTCCTCTTCATCAAGGTCTGTAAGTGCTTGAAATCTGTTCTTTAACTGCAGAAGGAAGGTTTTCTGTATTTCAAGGGACTTTAGCTTGTCAATATCATAACGTCTATGTCCCTTGTTTGGTGGACCCACACTTCTCAGTTTTAGCTTAATGGAGGCTGTCACAAGGTGGTGGTTGCTGCCAACATCTGCACTCCTTCTCACTTTCACATCTGTCAGTGAGCGTCACCATTTGCCATTGATCATAATAGAGTCAATCTGGTTCTTATCGCTGCCATTTAGAGAACACCATGTCAGCTTGTAAATTTTACAATGTTCAAATAGGGTTCCGCCAGTGAATAGGTCATTCATATTACAGAAATCAACAAGCCTTTCTCCATTTTCATTCATGGTGCCACACCCATGTCTTCCCATTGTTTGTGTTGTCCTTACTGACCTTAGCATTTAGGTCTCCCATGACGATGGTTATGTTGTGGTGTGGTACTCTCTCTAACTCCGCCTGTAGTGTAAGGTAGAATTTGTCCTTTACTACTTCCTAACTGTCATTTGTTGGAGCATAGCACTGAATCAGGGTGATATTATTATATTTCCCTTTCAGTCTGGCACTCATAAGTCTGCTGATGATGTATTTCCATTCAAGCAGGAAATGCTCCACTCCCTTCTTCAAAAGGATGGCCACACTGTCATGGTGTTGTCCATCATCCCATCCAGAAAACAGCAAAGTTTCTCCCGAGGCTGTTGTTAATCTTCCTGATCCTGTCCATCTGCTCTCGCTGATTGTGTAAGCTGTAGCGTCTCATCTCTGCTGTGACCTGAGCTAGCTTCCCTGTTTTGTACATTGTTTGTAGGTTCCAAAAATTGTTTGTTTTTTGTCTTGATGTCGAGCACTTCAGTCTTCATGACAGTGGCTTCCTTTTGGCTTTCACCACTGGCAGTCATACAGGTCATTGACTCCTGAAGGCCATCACACAAAGTAATGGTCGGTTTCTCTGTTGCTGTTTCTGTAACATATTTTGTTTTTTATGGGACAGGGTTGTTATCCCTGTGCCTAACCCCCAACCTGGAGGACCAGGGTGTCTGTTTTGTCTGGCCCCTCCCCCACAGACAATCTGGCATGGTTGAACCTACCAGGAGCAAAAAGCTCCCGCTGACACAGACTCTGGGGATCGTTAGCGCATACAAGCTGTCCCGCCATGACAAGACACGGACACCAGAAGACAGATTACTGAAGTACCGGGCTTTTAAGTTTGTGTCAAGAGACATTGGATTATAAAAACCATGGAACCTCATTATCTGAAAACCTCTGTTATCCAAAAGTGGATAATATAACCTTACATGCATCATTTACGCCCCTTCTTATCTAAGTTCTCATCGATTCCATATCCATATTCTTCATATGTAAAGAGACTATATTATATTTTTTAGTTTTGTCTTTTCATCATCAATATTGTCTAAACATTTTCACTTCCGTTGTATGGCCCCATTTTAAAGATAAAAATGTTGGTGTAAAATGTTCAGAGAATTAATTAGCCTCACACATCCAATTACTGTTAATAAGAGTTACTCGTCTAAATCACAGCTTAGCATGCTAAAATTCCACCTTATTATTACTATTATTTTACATTTTTCCTCTTTCATCTTTATTGATACAGCTTCTCATTATACAGCTGTGATCCCTATACTGTGTAAGACCATCCTAACATTCTTCTTTTTGTGTTGCTGTAGTTCCTGTGTGTTAAAAATAAATCATGAAAAACCTGGGTCTAAATTCACTAAACTGGAATTTCCAGTCACTGGAGTTGAGAAAAACCTGTGTGGTTATTATGAAAGGGAAAACATGTTTTTGTTTTTTTGTTTTTTCCTCCTCTGGGTTTTTCATTATTTGAACTTTTGTGTCACTCATACAATATTATTGATCCCAGAGACAGGCTCTAATTTCAGTTTTGCTACTGAAAACTTTAATTGTTCTAAAAAAATGAAAAGGGAATTGATGAGAACATTAAGATTCTTGATACAGCTAAAAAGAAGCAACACAAAGATTATAGAACTGTCAGAAGTCTAGAAGGGAAAGACTGCTGACTTGAGAGTGAGGGTCATGTGCAGAGTGACCATACATACCCATTTGGCTGGAACAGTTTCCTTTTTAAGCTCTGTCCTGGACATCATGCCTTTTTTGGAAAACTGGACATTTGTCCCATTTACTCTTGCCAACTGGTGATTTCTAGGCTAGTCAGAATAGACTATTCTACTTGAAATGAAACCATTTTTATTATTTAGAGCATCCATGATCAGGGACGGCTCTAGGATTTGTGCTGCCCCAAGCACGGCGGCACGCCGCGGGGGGCGCTCTGGCGGTCGCCGGTCCCGCGGCTCCGGTGGACCTCCCACAGACGTGCCTGCGGAGGGTCCGCTGGTCCCGCGGCTCCGGTGGAGCATCCGCAGGCATGTCTGCAGGAGGTCCACCGGCGCCGTGGGACCAGTGGTCCCTCCACAGGCACGTCTGCGGGAGGTCCACCGGAGCCGCGGGACCAGCGGACCCTCCGCAGGCATGCCTGCGGGAGGTCCACCGGAGCCGCCTGCCGCCCTCCCGTGGGATGCCGCCCCAAGCGCACACTTGGCGCGCTGGGGTCTGGAGCCGGCCCTGTCCATGATATTATTAAAAAAAGTATTTGGATCATAAGCCAGAGGTTTTAAAACTTTGGGGCACACCCCTCCCCCAGGGACAGAGGAATTTTCACGGGGGGAGGGGAGGGCAAGCAGCAATGCCAGGTGGTTCAGGCCTGACCCAATGCCAGGCAGCTCGGGCCAGCTCCAGACGGTAAGGCTTGGGTCAGTGCTGATGTGAGGCAGCTTGAGCCAATGGCAATGCCAGGTTGCTTGGGCGATCCACGCATGGGTTCACGCCCTGAAGGACAGCGGAAAGAGAAGGAACAATGCTTGTAGCTACTGAATTGTAAGTAAAAATTTATCAAACTATAAAATATATGAGCATATATGAAACTACCTTATCTTTTTTGTGTTCTGTAAGTAAACTCCACTGAACACTGACCATCTCTTACCCAGTGTCCTGTTTTCAAGTTTAGGGATTTATGGTCATCCTACTCATGTGTGAAATCAATTAATGGCACCTGAAGAGATAGAATGGATTGAGTTGTGAACATGTAGTGAGGGCTTCATTTGGTAGACTCTGGAAACTTCTGAAAAATGATCTGGTCATATGATTTTTCTAGTTAATTTCATATAGAATATGTTTAGTCTAAAGTATTGAATTCACTAGATGGTTGTTATTCATTCTAACTGTAGTATTTATGAAAGTTACTGTTTCTGTTTAAATACTGTTAATAGGTGATTATGGTTTAGCAAATACCAATCATCAGTGTAAGAATTGAGTCAGTTAATCCTGAGAAACTTCCTTCTCATCTAGCTTTTTTTTTTTTTTTTTTTTTTACACTGAGGAGCTACATATTGTACTCCCAATATATTCAAAGGAGTTTATGCCACAGTTTACTTTCATCACAGTGGTGGAAAACGGTGGCAGTAACTTGCTAAAAACTCAGCAACTGAATTAGGAATTTTGTCCAGCTTTGAAAGACCAGCCTGTACTTCTGTCTAGCCAGCTCAGCATCAGTTAGGTTTTTATAACATTTCAACTACAGCAATGAATTTAAGTACTGAAAGAGCAAATAAATTGGTAAAAGTCTATTTGTATTGAAGGGCAGATAAGTTTAACTAGGTGGTAGGCTGGGGGTTCTATTTTTCTTGTGTTTTAGTTGAAGAATAGTAAACTTTGGATTTTGGACAATGTATTAGCCTTTTTATATTTAGGGAATAAATGTTTATGAACTGTGTCATAGTATGTGCTTTGTGTTTCATTTAATACATTGCTCATGGTTTTTTATGGAAAAAAATCTTTTTTGGGGGCGCAGGGGGGGAGTTATGACTTTTACATTCCTTTTCTATTAACTGCACTGGCTGTCTGCCTGAAACTGACTGAGAGTTTTCATAGCATTTTAGTGATCAGATTTATTATTATTTTAGTATTTCATATAAGAAAACTTTGATTTACTGATCGTAGAAAACAGAAATGTGAAAACAGGCATATTTTAAACTGGCAGTTTTCTTCATTGAAGTGACATTTTAGTTTTGAACAAATGCAACAAATGGAGAAAGGTAAATGTGCTGCCTAAGAAATAATGTGTCATCTTTCAGCCTGCTAAGTGTGTAAAATGTTTTTCCTGCAAAGTACTTCTGTTGATTTATAAAATAAGTTGAAGGAGCCCATTTTAAATAACTGCTTTGGCAGTGTTAAATAATAGTAAGTCAACTATGTATAATAAAAGTAAATTTTATTTACTGGTTTGGAGGAGAACTTTGCTTTTGTAGTTCAAACTGTCATTAGAAACCCCCGATGGATATGCATGCTTACTGTATAGACCTGAGTGCTCCTTAATTTGTTCTAGATTTACTTTTAAAAAACTGATATTAATATACAGTGAATAAATGTAGCAACATATAGAGAAGCAGAATAATCTAGTGGATTAAACATGGATAAGAAGCTAGTAGCAATTTTCTAATCCTGATCGTGTCATTAACTCACGACAAATAAAATTCATCCAAAGTGGTGCAGAGGTTACTATGCACTATTTATGCCCCATGTTAAGCACTGAAATAGAATTGTGGTGCTTTATAGATCCTTGTGTAGGAGTGGTGCCAACAGACTGGCCCTTTGAGATATAATCAAGTAAGTTAAGTAGAAATAACTTTTTGCCTAACACTTGGGATCTTACAGATGAAGCTCCTGTTAGTGCGAGTGATCCCAAACAATGTGCTACTGAAAGTAATGCAAAAATCTGAGTGAATTTGTTAGGAAGCATTTATCATTTATATTTTTTGCTGAAATATTTCAGTGTCGGAGAGAGATTTGTTGGACTACCCAGAGGAGCCCACATCAGACATCAAGTGAAAGCAGTATGCTGAATGAGACTCCATTTCAGTGAATATTGAATCCACTTCTGTTCAGAAAGCTGAATATCCACTCCAGGACTGACTATCAACTCTGATCCATTGTTATGAGAGAGAAGGCAGAGGGCAATTTGTTTGCAAACAGAATGAAGTTTGGATGCAAGCCTGGAAATCTTTCCACTTGGATCCTATTATAAATTAAATGTTAAATTGTTCAACACCTTCTTTAAGCAAGGTTTTAGCTCATAACCCAACCTGAAATTGCTGGCTTTTATGACTGACAATAACAAATTCCACTTATACAGCAGCTGGCTGAAGGAGACGTTAAAGAGTTTGTATAAAGGCCAAGAAAGAGACAGGAGGCTCAAGAGGGAGGTGACGAAATGGTGTGAGTGTGTAGAGTTGTCAGTGAGCAAGCTTTTGGACATGAAGATTAAAGAGCAAAATGTTAGGGGGGAAACAGCTTACAGTGAAAGAAGAAAACAGCTCTGTTGTCTTTTAGATTTTGGAGGGAAATGCTAACATAGCAAGCCCCAATATGTCTCAGTGACTGAGTACTATTGGGTGAAACTCTTGCCAATGAATTACTTAACACTGTGTCAGTGGAGCCACTGATGAGACAGACTGCTCCTTTCCCTCACCCAAGTACAATACTGCTGTGATGCTCACAGTCCCTACTGGCCCAGGACATGATTGACTATTTATACCTGTGTTGTAACCTACTGGTATTCACTGAAACATGAATGAAACAGATGATTAAATACACCACTGGTGTGAATGGATTCATTGGCTGATCAACTTGCAGCTGCTTACAGCAGCAGTGGCAAAGTGGCCTAGAGCAGCGCACTTCACATTTAATTTTGTTATTACCTCTGCTAGTAAGCACAGACATTTTATCAATAATAATTTGTGTAATATGTTTGTATTTATGTTTTCTTCATTTTGGCAAGCAATACTCAAGGACTGTATGCTTCATTGGGTTTCTAATCTGCCCTCAGTAGATAACCTCTCGCAAATATTCAATAGGACATTTTCTCCTGTTTTGTTCATCAATGGCTTTTCAACCGTTTACAATGTTTGGCTTATTTCCCCTTCCCCCCACTAACCTTCTGTCAGCCAACATTCAGAATAAGTAGTCTGCTGTTGCAGCCACAAAGAACAGCCATATCTCTTCCATCAGAATCACCTTTATTTTAAATAGAGCTGTGAGGGACACTTTTTATTCTGCCCAACTTTTTGCAATTGTAACATATATTCCTATGCCACATTGGGATGAACCCATGACTTTTAGAAGTTGTTTGTGGAAAAGTCAGAGGGAGCATGCACACCCAAATTAGGTAACAGTTCAGTGCTTAGTGCACTCATGTGGTATGTGGGAAACCCAGGTTCAGCTCCCTGCTCAACCCAATGTAGTGCCCTATAGCCCCACTGAGTCACCTAATCATCAGGCTAGAGTCAGTCTCTGGCTCTCACCATCTCTCCCATTACAGCTGTCCCAATATGTCTCAACAATTGAATAATCATTGAAACAAGGACTTGAGCCCAGCTTTTCCCTAACCCAGGTGAGTGCCCTAGCCATTAGGCTATTGCCAGTTGGGAGGGGTGGCTTTCCTGACAAAAGTTTCATTGAAATTGGTACATCCCCATGGAAAGTTTTGGTTTCAACAAATGGGCATTTTCTCATGAAAAAAACGGTTCCAATTAAAATTCCCAACCAGCTCTAATTCTATATAAAGAGAACGAAGTTAAGTCTTCATGAGCAAGTACATTTATAGCCTTGTCTGCATTGCCATTACTCTTACAATCTCCCCACACTAAAATTTCACCAGCTCTAGAAACAGTCAAGTATTAACATGGTTGCCATCTTTTTACCACCTAGTGGCCTAGACTTGCTCTAAGCAAAATTAGATGGTACAGTGGCCAAAACACTGGCAGACAGTCTACACTCATACTCCCACTATTATTCTTGTCAGTGGTGGTGCAAACTATTTTTTTTTAAAATACCAACATAGACACAACCAATATGTTTGTCTGCTCTGTAGCTGGTTGGATCTGAAGATGAAATTTCAGCTGCCTTTGTGGGAGAAGGGGGGAGAATCCCTCCATGTAAAAGTGCACGCAGTACACAGTCACAACCTGAAAACACCATACTGCTGAAGAAGAGATGACAAGGCAAATAATTGAATGGTAATGCTCAACATACTTAGAATTTTTTTAAAAAGTGAAATCATATCATCACTTGTACCTACCATTTAAAAAATTATAGTACAGTTTTTCATGAACAAATTGTTGTCTGTAATCCCTGTGTAGAACATTGTTCTATGTTGGGACAATGTATTCACATAATCTTGTAAAACCTTGCATATGAGTAGTCTATTGCATCCAAGGTGTACTTTCGTAAGGACGAGGTCCTCCGTTTTTATGTCTTTACATCTTTCTTGCATTAATTCTAGACTGAAGAACCAAATGAAAGGTCAACTAATTGGAACCAATTTTGCCTTGAAATGGTTTGACATACTCTGTTGGGCAAGCTGTAGGCACCTGTTTGTAAAGTACAGAATTTCTGGAAATCAGATAGTTTGCCAATTATTTTGCATGTATTTTTGGAATGTATCTAAGTCTCCTTGTCCTAATCAGCTTGCTTTTAGCAGTGATGTCATTTAAGCATTTTGGAAAATGTAACAATAGTCTTATTTTCTAACAAATTGGTTAAAATCCTTTCAGTACACTTTTCCTGTCTTTAGCTTGATTTTCTGTGTCAGTCAGTGGAATTAATATTGTCTTTAAACTCTCTTAATGAATAACTTGACATATTTAATTTAAATTATTTTATAAAAAACTTACTTCAGGTATAGGGTTAGCTCAGTAATTCATGGACCTGATCCTAAATTTGTGTAAATTGGCATAGTTCTACTGAAAGAGGACATTATTTCTTAGACAGTCAATTTATACCAATTTAAGATCTGACCTATACATTATTCAAAACTATAACTATTTTCATTTGACTAAGTTCATAAGTTAACTTTGATAGCACAAATGTATCATTTATAATTAATGTCTTAAGTGGTCGGATAAATAAGTTAATTATTTTTCATTTTAGGTCAAGCATCATTTACCTTTTCATCATTACCAAGTACTTTCTATCACAATAGATAGATAATTTTTACTTCAGCTACCTGACCAAACTATTTTAGTACATTCTGGTTTCTTAGGGCCATGCTGCAAGTTGTTCTCAAATTCCAGTTTGAGAATTTCCAAAGCAGAGACCGTGGAAACTGATAAATGCAGTCTTCTACCCCTCACCCCTATTATATTTGAATTAATCCTTTATATAAAACTCCAATCAACACTGAAAGTTAATTGAAAAGGTAAAATAAAAAAACATTTCCCCCCAAAGCAATGCTTTGAAAACATTTCATGTAAAGAACCTCTGCATTGCTTGGGGATACTTCTATATACCTTTACATGCACCTTTCCTGCCAAGTAGCAGAACATCTGTAACTCAACATTCAGTACTCAGATAAAAGCCTTTCTGGGGATTTAGGCAGGCAAAATGGATTGGTCCTGTTTGGAGAGACGCCATCACCAGGCACCTGATACATACTTCCCATTCTATTGGGATGTGCACAGTGGAGGCCAAGAACTTTCCAGTAACCACCCAGAGTAACAAAGACTGCTGTGTTCTCACTATGCATTGCTGAGCCTATGCACTACTGCAGAGGAAAAATCATGTTCCATTCTGAGTGGTCCCACACACTCCCCATCACAGGGAAGTATTAGGGAGGGCAGTACCCACATCCTCTACACAACAGTAGCCTGAACAAGGCCCAGATCTAACTTAAACATGTGCATAGCATCAATCACTTTAATAGTTCCATTGATTTTTGTGGGATTACTCATGTGTTTAAATTTACACATGTCCTTAAGTGTTTTGCTGTACCTGGGGCCCAGGACCAGCAATCCCCAAAATCTGCTTGGTTTCCATCTTCCCACTCTACGCATTTCCACCCCTTTGCCACCCTTGTACTTATCTAAACTTGTTTGTCCTTTTAGTATCTACTTATTCCCTTAAAGTGCAGGGTGAGGAGACTGTGGTAAGTGGGCTGGCAAAGTAAAACTAAGATGTCAAGGTTTTGCTCCAAATTTCTATAGCGTATGTGGGAGTGTGAACATGAAGCTTCATGTAAACCTCAGAAGCCATGACATGAACTTGCCAATTTGGCTGTTCTGTAACAAACCAGTGAAAAGCCAAACCAGATTGTTTTAAACAGCCTTCATATTAATTTGCAAGTTATTGGAATAAAAACACTATTAGTGTAGTAGTAGCATAGATACTGATATAAATTGGTACTGATATCCCCGCAATTTCAGTGTCACACATTCCAGTAAAACTTGTATCCTTTTTGTAGGCCTCATATATAAAAATAAATGTAGTGCTCATTAAATGTGATCCATTGACAGAAATGCAGGCCAAATTCCTCCATCTGTCTACTGAGTCGGTGCAACAAGGGCAACAAAATTATATTATCCCACACCTGACCTTGCTACAGGGCCTCAGCCAAGAACCCCTCACCCCAACCACACACACCAAATGTGGAGGGATAGTTCACCTTTCACGTTTATTAAAGCCATATCCTCTTTTTCCATGACTGCCAACAGACGTTCCATTTGTGAAAGCATGTTGTGGTTTTTTTGGTGTGGGGGGGACTCTTGAAAACCACGTCAGAAAGGAGCTTAGACCATGCCAAACAGCACCATATGCCTGACTCTGCAAACTTTTGTACTCACTGTATTGTCACTGGCTCTTTCTTTACTCCTTTGAAATAATAAAAAAATGCAGTAATCTCTACTGAATACTCTAAAACATGTATCATCCCTACAAATGTAGGGTGGCAGAGAAGTGGCTTTTGGGAAAATATAATGCATTCAACTTCATAGCCTCAGAAAGCAAGTATGTTTCAAAGTGATGGGATGCCCTTATTAAATTAAGTAGTCTTAATATAAAGTTTTAAAGAAAAATATACACAGTGAGGCTGAATGCAAACTGAAAGAAAACTGAACTTTTTTCTCATATTTTATTGGAAGGGAGAATACTCCACTCTGTGTTTTAAAGATAGTTAGTTCAAGCTTTCTCGCAGAAAAGGTAAAATTTAAAGGCAAATGTGACCCACATTTTCCTCAGATATTCCAGCACTAGACACTCCCCAGAAATACATGTATTTTTTGGCCTATTAGTCCTATGGAACCATATAGATGTGCTCCAGAGAGCCAATAATCAATTTAAGAACTGTTGTAGCTCCTTCCAGACCTTGATACCAAGCGACCATTTTCTGTGACCCTCCTTCCTGTCACTACCCCTGTTGAATGTCCGAAGTTTCCTCTTCAATACCCAGCTTTTCATTTCTGGAGTGTGTCTTTTGTTCCCTGGCAATTCACCACATGATAAATTATAGGTGTAACTGCATTTTTTCCATCTGATGAGCTCCTTCTTCCCTGTTCACCTGTTGCAATATAGCTTCCAAGAATAATTTCCTGTCACAAGGGCTCTACTTCCAAGCTTTACCCTTTAAAATGCTTACTTTGTAATTTGAGGGCTATGTTTTGACACACTTGAAGACTGCAACACTAATCAGGTTTATAATGAAATATTTAGAAATGATGTTTTGGGCACTTTGATTTAAAAAAAGTTATGTAGTGGGAGAAATATTCATTACTCATAATCACATAGGAAATTATAGGTTAAAAATAAATGAGAAAGGAAGAAAAACTGGATTAGACATCTACTGCATCAGAAGTACATTTATTGGTAAGCGAGACAGAGAAAAAATGGAACTTTTATTTGAAATCTTCTCCACCTTGATGGTTCAGATGAATTGTAAACTAAATCCTGCTTTTTCAAAAATCAAAAGTGAAGGCTATCATTGTACGCCCATCTCTAAAAACCCGAGCTCAGTCCTCCCATTGTACGCCCATCTCTAAAAACCCGAGCTGAGCACACTCAACCCATTAGCATCAGTGGGTTTTTAGGGTTCTGGGCATCCCAGAACTAAGCCTAAAGTGAGGATTTTGTTTAGGTTATCGAATGTTAATGTTGCTGTCTCATGAATTACTTTGTTGGTTTCACTGTAGGCAGAGACATGCTTGCAAAAAGATATTTTGAGCTTCTACTAAACCTGAAACATAAAGTACAGAAATATATTAGTGAATGGATTGTTAGTATTTTTGACACATATGTGTACACCTTATTATTGTTTTTGTCTACAGGAGTGTTTACAACACTTTTTTCCAGTATGGAAGTAACTGTTATAGCAGTTATATGTAGCATAGACTTAAGTTACAGTAAGACTTTGTTTATAGGAGAACTTTCAGATCTTTGGGACATAGAGGAGATACTGATGCCTGTAAAAAAAAATTAAATTATATTCTATTATTTGTGGCCACCTGTGTGTAATAATTTGAGAATTAGTGATTGCAGAATTGTTTGTACTTTTAGGGGACATCTGCATGAAGATGGGGGAAATGTAATAAACAGAGATATAATGTTTGTATTATAACTTTATTATGAATGAAAAGAAATAAAGTGTCCAATAACATCTGTAGCTGTCTTTGGAGGATAAACTGTTCCAATGAATTCTGATAATCCATATGGTGCTCAGTATGAGAGATTGTAATATGGGCACTACTGTTAAATCATGTATAAATAATAGTGATGGGAAACTTCCAAATCAGTACTTACCCTAGTATAACAGAATCTCAGGCCTGGTCTACACTAGGACTTTAATTCGAATTTAGCAGCGTTAATTCGAACTAACCGCTCAACCGTCCACACCAGGAAGCCATTTAATTCGAACTAGAGGGCTCTTTAGTTCGAATTTGGTACTCCACCCCGGCAGGTGGAGTAACGCTAAATTCGACATGGCTAGTTCGAATTAGGCTAGGTGTGGATGGAAATCGAACTTAGTAGCTCCGGGAGCTATCCCACACTGCACCACTCTGTTGACGCTCTGGACAGCAGCCCGAGCTTGGATTCTCTGCCCAGCCACACAGGAAATGACCCGCGAAAATTTGAATTCATTTTCCTGTCTGGGCGGTTTGAATCTGACGTTCTGGTTGCACATCGGGGCGAGCTCCGCAGCACCGGCAGCAATGCAGAGCTCTCCAGCAGAGGAGTTCATGTAATCTCTGAATAGAAAGAGGGACCCGGCATAGACTGACCGGGAACTCTTCGATCTGATCGGTGTGTGGGGCGAGGAGTCTGTGCTTTCGGAGCTGCGCTCCAACGAACGGAATGCAAAGACCTACGAGAAGGTCTCCAAAGCCATGATCCAGACAGAGGATACAGCCGTCATGCAACGCAGCGCCGCGTGAAAATCAAGGACCCCAGACAAGCCTACCAAAAAATCAAAGCGGCCAACGGACGCTACGGAGCCTGCCACCACTGCCCCACCAGTGACCATGGACTCTGATGATGGGACAGTGTCGACGGACAGTTCCTCGACGATGTTCACGGACGGGGAAGATGAGGAAGGGTTTGTGGAGGACGAGGCAGGCGATAGCGCTTACAACGCTGGTTTCCCCGACAGCCAGGATCTATTCATCACCGTCACGGAGATCCCCTACCAACCCTCCCCGGCCAGGAACCCGGATCCTGAATCAGGGGTAGGATCTGTCGGTAAGTGCTTTAACCATGTTAACTTTTATTCTTAATATAACAGGAATCTGAAGTGTGTGAAAAGGAGGTCTCTGTATATATGGTGATAGAACAGAAATCCTCCTGGGAGAATGCCACGAAGCTCTCCTGCCGTTAATCGATAAGCATCAGCAGGAGGTTCCTGGGGAGAGCTGCCTTATTGGGTGCTCCGTGGTAGCACACTTTTCCGCGCGAGGCTTTCATGCGGTATTCAGGGAGCACTGCCTCCCAGAGCACGGCTGCATAGGTCCGTGGTTCGTGCTAGATTTCACGCAGCATGCGCTCTCTATCTCCTTCAGTGCCCGTCCTCACGGTGATCTCGCTCGGAGACTCCTGCATCTAAGTAGGGGAAGAAATGTTACGTTATGCCTGGTCCAAAGTATTTTTAATAAATAAACGGACAGACAGCATAGCACAGACTCAGCACGCAGCTGCGTGACGAGCGTAACGGAAAGCCAAAGAATCAAATGGACGCTCATGGAGGGAGGGGGGAACGAGGACGCAAGGTATCCCACAGTTCCTGCTGTCTCCGAAAAGCATTTGCATTCTTGGCTGATCTCCAAATGCTTCTAGGGTCAAACACAGTGTCCGCGGTGGGTCGGGGCATAGCTCGGCAATTTACGCAGCCCCCCGACCCCCAGAAGTTAAAGGGAAAACAATCCTCTGTTGACTCTTTTACATGTCACCGTATCTGTACTGAATGCTGCAGATAGACGCGATGGTGCAGCACTCAACAACAACATCCTTGCTCCCCCCACGCTATGGATGGCTGATGGTACAATAAGATGGAAATCCATCCTCATCATCAGCCTATTGGCACATGGGGCAGTGCAAAAGGACTGGTAACCATAACGACCGTACCAACTTGCTTGGAACAGGTCGGTCAAGGCCGCCTGTTGCTAATTTTTCATGGTAGATGGTGCAGTATGGCTGGTAACCGTCCTCATCATTGCAACAGGGGGCTGAGCTCCATCAGCCCCCACCCTTCATTGTAAAGAAAAGATTCAATTGCCCCTGGACTAGCAGAGGGATGAGTGGCTCCCTCCTCCACACCCCTTAATGTCATCTCTGGACTATCATTGCAGCTGGAGGCTTCCTTCCACTCATTTCTCACAAACGACTACCTGTGTCTTATTCATGCATTCTATATTACTTCATCACACAAGTGGGGGGACAATGGTATTGGAACCCAGGAAGGCTGGGGGAAGAATGGAATGAACAGGTGGGGTTGTTTCAGGAGCACACCCTGTGAATAGCGTTCAGCTCAAAATTTATGCAGGATTGGACAGAGAGCAGCTGTGGTCTCTGGTTGTATGATACAGTGGTTCTCTAGTACACTTGCCCATAATCTAGGCAGGACTGATTCTATTTTTAGATACCCAAAAAGGAGGGATTGACTCGGGGAGTCATTCCCAAATTTTGCTTTTGCGCCCCTGGCTGATCGACCAGGGGCACTTATGACAGCACCAAATGGCGCAGTGCAAAAGGACAGGTAACCATGACCATCTTATTACCGTCTTCTTACCAGTTCATGGTATGGTAGACGGTGCAGTATGCCTGGTAACCATCGCTGCTGTCATGCAAAAGCATAAGCATGCTGCTGTGTAGCGCTGCTGGTCCGCCTCTGTCAGCGGCATCCAGTACACATACGGTGACATACACAAAAGGCAAAATAGGGTCCATTGTTGCCACGCTATGGCGTGTGCCAGGGCATTTCATGGAAAACGTGCTCGAAATGATTGTCTGCCATTGCTTTCCCGGAGGAAGGAATGACTGGCGACATTTACCCAGAATCCACCGCGCAAATGATTTGTGCAACAGCAGGCACAGGGGTCTCAACAAAAAATTCACAGAGACAGCCTAGACTCAGTTAATTGTTCGCAAAAAAGTATCATTGCAAGGAATTAACTAACTGTTTCCCATCTCACAGCTTCCACTGTCTCCAGACCTGCCACAGCATCCACCTCGCAGAGGCTGGCGAAGATTAGGCGGCGAAAGAAAAAGACAAGGGACACGATTTTCGATGAATGTGTGGGCTGCTACCTAGCCGAGGCGGACCAGCAGAGGCAGTGGAGGGAGAAAGTCTCTCTGTACCAGCGCTCACACAGCGAATGGGAGGAGAGGTGGCGTGAGGAACACAAGCAGGCGACTCAAGCAATGCTTGTACTACTGAGGGAGCAAACGGACACGCTCCGGCGACTTGTGTATGTTCTGCAGGACCGCTGCAGGACAGAGCCCCCGGCAGTATCTCTGCAACTGCCCTCCCCCGCCACAAAGTCACATTCCCCCCTCACCTCAAATAACCAGGAGGATGCCCGCCCTGGGCCGTGAATACTGTCACTGCACCCCAGCAGAGTGCTCAAGTAACCAAAAGCTCTCCTACCCTACGTTTGCATAAGTCCTTCCCTTCCGGACTCAAACAAGTCCCAATCCCAGTCCCATCCCATAACTGTGTACTTAAGTAATAAAAATACTTTGCTGTTAAGTACTGTTTCCGTCATGTTTCTTCACTGAAGACTGTGTTTGAATGGGGTGCGTGGGGAAGTGCGTTGCTAATTGCATAGGACAGGCACCTTTCGCAGGGTACAGACACGGGGGCCGGATCAGCAGCGGGTAACACACACAGTGCAGTCAGCAGGCACCGTGGTCGGTATGGGAGGTGGTTTCCAGGTTCTGTGTGGGCGGTGGGGATGTGACTTTTTAGCGGGGGAGGGCAGGTACAGATCTTATACAGCGGTCCTTGTCGTGGACCGCTGAGTCACGCAGCAGAGGAATCTGTATCCGTCCTCCTCCGCCACAAGGCCACATAGCCCCCCGCACACAGAATCCCAAAAAGGAGGGATGGCAGGCTCCGTTGAAACAAGCAGTCCGGCAATGCGGACCGCTGTAGGAGCAGGAGCCTGTCATTCCTTGAGTTTAGAGGCGGTCTTTACATCAGCGCACACCCTACCCACCGCAGTCTGCGTTCCAGTTTCGACCCTTTAACGAAAAGTCATGAATAAAGAAACCTCTCCTCAGTAACAGTGTGACATGTATTTTATTTTTACACGTGTCTTGGAAGTGGAGGAAACGGGGAGAACGGGGTATTTAACCGAAGAGGAGAGTCAACAGTAACTGGGTAAAGAAACAGGGGCAGGTTCAGCTTCTCTGTAAAGAAACTGAACAGTCACAGGTCACGCTGCTCGCTGGTATTTAAAGAGTTCCTTGTCGCTGTCCCAGGCGCCTGTATAGGGCTTCATGAGCAAGTGCATTAGCGGGCAGGCTGGGTCACCGAGGATCACTATAGGCAAATGCACATCCACAACAGTTATTTCGTGGTACGGGAAGAAACTACCTTCCAGCAGGCGTCTGAGCAGCCCACAGTTCCTGAGAACACACGCATCAGGAACCTTGCCCGGCCATACGACGTTCATGTTGGTAAAACGTCCCCTATGGTCCCCCAGTGCTTGCAGAACCATTGAAAAGTAGCCCAATTTCTCAGCAGCTGAATGTGGAAGAGGTGGACGATAAAGTGCGAGGAGGAGAAAACGGCGAGGATCGCAGCGGGCTCCATGCTTGCAGTGCTGTGGCGTCCACGCTGTCACTGACCAGAAAAGTGCACGAACAGATTGCCCGCAGGCGCTTTCAGGGAGGGAGGGAGTGAGGGCGTGATTGACGGTTCAATGACGACAGTTACCCAAAACCACCCTCGACACATTTTTTCCCCCAGCAGGCATTGGGGGCTCTACCCAGCATTCCAATGGGCAGCGGGGAGTGCGGGAACTGTGGGATAGCTTCCCACAGTGCACCGCTTCGAAAGTCGACGCCGGCCCCGTTAATGTGGACTCAGAAGTTCGAATTAGTGTATTTAGTATGGATACACAAATTCGACTTCATAAGGTCGAATCCACAAATTCGAATTAAGTAGATTCGAAATAGTCCTGTAGTGTAGACAAGGCCTCAGTGTTGCCAATCAGGTAGTATTCTCTCCTCCTGTGGAGCAGATCAGACTTCTGGGGGCACATTCTTGTTCTCTGAAGTAGGCAGGTCTTTGGTGGTGGCAGCAGCAGCTGTAGTTGGGGAATAGATGTAGTCTCCTCCTCTACTGAACCTTGATTTAGCTGCTTTCTTCCAGATGAGCAGCTTCCTTGTACTTCTCTACTACTTGCACCTGGGGGCATACCCAATATCTCTCAAGTCTCAGTGTACACAGGAATTCAGAATGCATGGTGTACATTAGAACAGACCCAAGTACTGGTAAGAGCAAAGAGATGGGTAGCAGTGGGGCCACTTTAGAGGCTACTGCATTCTACTACACAGGTGCTGATAACGGGAGAAGGTAGGCTGACCTGTTATCTGAAGGTGGGATTAGGCTGGCTAGCTCTTCTCAAAAACCATCTTGTAGAGGAAGGGCTCTCCAGAGACCTCTCAAAATCCCAAGAAAGGGAGACCAGTAAAGGTTCTCTCTACTTCATTTTTTCTAAATGGTTCACTCATTTCTAATCACTTGAGTACTAAAAGCTACTACTATAGAGTTGTCAAAGGGCTTCTCTCCATTCAAAATTTCACAGTTGAGTCTAAGGGGCAATTGTAAAGCAATTTAGTTAAATCAGTGCCAGAGGCTGTGTGAATGTTCTTAGTTGGGTTTAAAACAGATTTATTTAATTTTAGCTTAAATTGATTAGGAACAGATTTAAGCAAAACCAAAATAAGAGTGTCTACACAGGGATTTGAACAGATTTAACTAAATGGGTTTAAATGGATCATTTAAACTAAACTGATATAAATTTGTAAGTAGACAAGGTTTAAGATCAGAAGAGGTACTTTTAGATGTGTAGTTAATCAGCAATTAATTGGATAATTAAAGGGAACAAATGCTAGCATAATGCTCAAGAGATTAGTGCTGTAGCCATAGAATTGCAGAAGCTAGGAACTGAAATAATGATGTGTGAAATGAAGACAAAAATATAAAGATTAATTCTGACAGACACAATAGGTCAGAGAAGTGGAACTGGTTAGATTTCACAGGCAAGTTTGCTCTAATGAGAACTCTCTTTTGGTTATACCAGTAATATCAGTTTAGCTATTATTCATATGATATACAAAATATAATTAGCAGTAATGAGGTGCTTCTGTCCCTCCAGTTGATCTGAAGGGTCCCTGATCAGCAAAAATGCTGGAAAAAAATGGTAAGACAGTTCTAAACTTTACAGAAGCAGCAGAAGTGACACATGATAGCCAGCAAGATTCCGTGATGTTACAACTTTGCTGAACAAGATGTCCAAAAGATTTTTTGAAACTTTGAGACTAGAAACATCATTTCCTTCCCAGAAAGATACCATGGATCATCTAGACAATTTCTTTTTACATTTATTAAAAAGAATATAGTATTTGAGAACTCCAGTTTTCACAAGTATGGCAGTTGGCGTCACACACTATAGATTGTTTCATTAAAAAAAAAGCTCAGTCATAATTCACACAAAAATGTCACTATATCATGGCACTCTGCAAGAGGATATTGTCAAAGTTCAGCCTATTGCCATTTGTAGGAACAACAGACTCAGACAGAGATTATCAACATAGACTAATCTTGAGAACAGATAAACTATAGTAGGAAAACCTTCTCAAGTGCCATTTGTAAAATAAAATTATTCTAGTTGCACCACAGTGAATTCTAGCAAGAACAGTCAGTGAGTACTATGGTAGTTGAAGGGTCTTGCCTGAAGAAGAGAGAATATGTTGCTGATGTCCAATCAGGTCACAAACACTGTGAGGCTGAAATTTATAGCGAACAAAATATGGCAGACTCAACCACACATAGTCATCTGTAAAACAAAAAAATGGCAAGCCACTGAAAGGAGACATCAAGCATATTGTTTTGCAGAGCAAAGATGAGACCTCTCATGGTGATGAGGACCAGTAGGGGGGAAATGTCAGATTATTTTTATTTAAGAGGGCACTCTGTTACTATGGTGACAAGCAAGCTACTATTTGCCAACAGTTACCACACAGTGGAATTGAGATACTGCAGTTATTACCTATTGTAGGTATCGGAAATAACTCCAATATCTCAGGACCATTGTTATTAATATTTGTGTTGTGATAGCATCAGGAGCCCCTAATTTGGGATTGGTGCTCTATTGTACTGGCATTTCAGACCAGAGTATTGTCATCAGTCTAAGATGAGTCAGAATTCCCAGTATTCTTCAAGAAATAATTTGTTAGAATAAAGCTAGAACTAAGCCTGGTGGGAAAAATGTAATGATATTAATTATAGAAGCCTGTATATGTGGGGATGCTGTGTGCTCTGCGTATGTGATCTTTAGAGTTAAGGAAATAAGCCATTAATAACCTCAGAAAATTGATCTTTACCTAACTTTGTGTTGAAAATTAAAGAAACATTGGCCATTTTAGGGGTCTCTGAGACTGTGCTGCCATCACATCAGTAGTGTGCCCCACTGGTCACAGCTGGGTCAAAAGGACATGCCTCTAGGTGATAATTGGGAAAAAAACCCTCTTTACCAACCAGAATATCATTGACTGAGCCATGGTTGGTGTCAAAGGGAAGACACACCAAGTCCATATGTAAACTTTCCCTTTCCTTATGCAAACCTCAGTTCTAATAATCTCTTCTCTGACAGGAAGGAGGTTAGAGAACCTGCTCCATTTCATGCTGCCACCATTGCCCCGAGTGGGGCTAGGAGAAGCACACACTGCTGCTTACTCCCTAGGAAACAATCCGTCCGGCTTGGTTACAACACTCCACTTCCACTCCCACTCCCACACTCATTAGGAGATTAGAGCCTTCTCCACTCTATACTTAGCAATTCTATAGCACCTTCCATCTGCAGATTTAAATGCACTTTATGAACACCAGTTACAACCCCGCTACAGTTTACAGGGCATTTATTATATCAATTTTACCAATCAAATACAGAAGTACAGCAAACATAAGCAAAGTCATAAAAGAATTTTGTTGGCTGATCGGGGAATAAAACTCAGACCTTCTGACTCCCAGACCATTGCTTTGGCAAAAAGACCAACTTTTCCTAGAAGATTGAAACCAGACCCTAATTTTTCCAAGTTCAGGGCTGATGCTGACTATCTTTGCCTGTACTTGGATATTTTGGAGAAATAATGAATTACCTCCAATAAGTCTACAGCCTTTTATTTCCATCTTGGTAAAGTTTGTTACAATGGATGCAAATAGAAGAATCTCATTTGTAATGGTGCATTCCAAGAAGAAAGGGGGAAAGAAAAACAACACTGATCAAAACAATCAAGCTGGTAGGGGTGTGGTGGAGTAGATAAAGATCATAAAACAATGTCAACAGTGCTTGAGTTTCTTCAAGGTCAAGGGAAGATAGGAGACCAACTCAGCATGTGACTAATTCTATTAAATGGGAATACAGGACATTGAAAGTCAGGAACAGTGACCGTTATATAGCTGAAGTATATACACAAACAAAAATTCACTTGATTGCTATTATTTCTTGTATTTGCTAGCTGCTCATCCTGTTTCAGACAGCCTACACAACAAGTGTTTGCTTTGACACATGATTTACTTCTAGAATTGATTGTTTGAAGTTATGTAACTATATTTTCAAGTAACCACAGGATGCACAGATGCACAGAGGAACCAAGAGTAATTTTTTTTTTAAGAATGTGCTAAATAGCACATTCAGGCTTCTGGGTTAAGTCTGCCTCAGATTGGTCCAAGACTGAGATACCCATGCTACCACGCTATATAATTCACATATTTACAACTACTTCTGCATTTTGATGCCACTGTTGATGGTAGAGCATTATTTGGACTTATGCTATCCTTCTAGAGCTGATGGCACCCTATTTTTAGGACAGGGACCATATCCAGGAGACTCCATATCCAGGACTTTCAGAGATCAACCTAGAACAACTTGGCCCACATGCAATGCTATTAGTGACGCTTCATAGAATAAACTTTCAATAACAATAAATAAAATAATCTACAGACCTCAGTGGTGTAATTAGATATATATGTTAGACATTACTTAAATAAACATTACTATTCCAAGGTAAAATATTAATGGGGACCAAAGAGTCAGTGAATGCATCTTATGTGCATTACCTCTCAACCCCAATGTTCTTCACTACTGAGATCTTAATTCGAAAGAATGTGAGAGGCTTCGTATGTGGGGTTTTTATTATTATTATTTGTTTGTTTTTTGTGGGCAAATTGAGTTAAAAGTGGAGAAATCAAACAATGAACTTCCAAGGAGATTAAAAGCAGGGCATGTTATAGCCTATAGAGCTAGTGTTAGCATTTTACTTGGCAGTAATACAGGGAACCTACAGGCCTCTATCCTGTAAGGCATTAACTTAAGCAGTTAGCATAGCTTTGAGGCCTATGAACTTTGGCTTCAAGATATGTGGGAGGAGTTTGAACAAAGTGATGCCAGGTAACCACAGGAACATTGAACTGATACTAAGCTTGGGTATTTTAGCAAAAAAACATTGGGAGATGCTTAACTATGAATTTGCCTTGGCAACAAATTGACATGCATAGTAATAAGATAAAATCATTAATATACTAACCTAGAGGATAAGGACAGCCCAATTTTATTATGGTGAAGAAGTTAAATATGGACAAGGAGGATGGGCATTTGTATGAATATTAATTACAGCCCCTAAGCCCCATGATAGGTGTAAAGGGGGAATTTAGAACATCGGCCTTGTTAGGCATGTTAAGGAGAGAGTGGGCCCTTTGTCCCTTACCATGAGATCCCCAAGGAAGGGTGTGAATATATGTGAGGAATGGTATAAGATATTACTTTAACTCTGTATTTTTGCTATTTTTTTCCTGTGGTTTGAAGCATTTGTGTATTTACTAATTGTGGCAATAAAAGTGGGGAAAGCTTTGCTCTGCCCTCAGTGTGAGTGGCATCCTTGTGCTCATCAGGGTTCTCAGCCAGATAATGGACTCTACAACCTTGATTCTGTTGTGGCTGGTTCTGGTACTATACCCTATCCCCCCAGATCTTTAATTGCTAATTAATTGGAAATCAATAATAATAAATAAGCACTAAACAATTGCATAAAGTGCAGGATGTAAGAAAGGGCTGCTGTTATAAAATGTATTAGTTCTCTGTTTGAACAGGGATAGCTGGTCGAGTAATGAAAGTTTGTGTATCTGCTTCTATATAGATGAGCACTATCATGAGGCTGGTACATATCCCTAGGGCTGAAAGAGTAAACCCCACCTCACACCCCCAGAGGAGTTTCTGTAAGAAGGAACAGGATCCACAAAAAGGTTAATGAAACCAAGATGGTCTTACTTAGGACTGCGTTATAACACCAGGAACAGGGATGTGTGTGATCTTAATTGGGATTGCTTTGGTACACCTGGGAAAGGGGTGTGTTTGCAACAGCAGGCCTACAAGGAAGCTAGCCCTCAGAGTACCGGGGGAAAGCCCAACCAGGTATGGTGGACAGAGGCCTAGGTGGCCAAGACAGTTAGCTAGAAGCACAGAGGCTTGGGTGGCAGGAGGCTGGGACTCCTGGCTAAGTAGGAAGTCTAAGGGCTAGTCTACACTTACGAGCCGGGTCGACGCGGTGAGTTCAACTTCTCGGAGTTCGAACTATCGCGTCTAATCTGGACGCGATAGTTCGAACTCCGGAAGCGATAGTTCGAACTCCGGTACTCCACCACTGCAAAAGGCGGTGGCGGAGTCGACCTTGGAGCCGCGGACTTCGATTCCGTGGCGTCTGGACGGGTGAGTAGTTCGAACTAGGGTACTTCGAATTCAGCTACGCTATTCACGTAGCTGAATTTGCGTACCCTAGTTCGACCCTGCTTCTTAGTGTGGACCAGCCCTAAGAGAGGTAGGCTGGGAAGCTTGCAAAGCCTGAGAGAAGAGAGGAGGGAGACCTGGGGTTGACTCTGAAAGAAAGCCAGCAGGAAACAGAAATTCCAGATATGGAGAGCCTGAAATAGGGTCCCCTAAGAGACTGGAACAGGATTTCTGCTGGTAGTTAGGTTGGGAAGCTATGGTATATGACTTGGCTGGAGGGCCAAGTTATCAAAGAGGAAGGGGAACCTTGGATATCCAGTGGGGGGCACTAGAGAGGTAGAAACCAGACTTGGTCATGCCCAGGTGCTAAAGGGGCACCTCTAACCTGTGGGTTGCTCCCTGGACAAGCACTACATTTTTTTAAAGTCTTACAACTTAGTCTTACATAAATATCTTTGTTTTGTACTCTTTGAAGAAGAGTGTGCTGTGGGAAATAAACATTTCCCCCCTTAAGTATTACAAATTCTCTTTATACTAGAAGCATTTTTCTTTTGCTCTCTGCTTTATCCACTATATAAATTAGACATGGTAGCTTATGTTTCATATTTCTATTGTGCACCACCATTTCTTGATGCCGAGAGAGTACAACAAAATGTAGAAGATCCTCTGGTCACAGAAAAAATCTCCATAATATCTAGTTGTTCATAGGCTCTTTAATCTTTGTTCAGGATGATACATTCTGTTTCCATATGTTTTCTTATCAAACTTTTTTTGAATTATTCCAGTACAAGCCCCATACAAGTGGGGTTAAATTATTACAAAGGTTAAACTATGAAGTGTCCTGATTAGGACAAGAAAAATAATCTTTTAATATAACGTTTTCTTGGGGTTCACTTCATTTGCACAGACTAACCACCTGCAGGGCACCACCTAGTTGCTTCCAGATGACCCTGAAAGAAGCCCATTCTCAATTTCCCTCTTCTAATATCCCCTCTTTCCAGGGGCCAATTGCATGCTTGAATTCTCCACCATATGTAAGAAGGAATCCCCACTTAGTGAACCCTCGCGTCGCAGACCTTGGCACAACCACCAGTGGAAATACCTCAGTTTTCCCTATCTTGACAGAGTCCCCATTAACTCCACACCGTAGCTTTCCAAGTATAAATAGCCCTTTGTGGGGTTAATTTATTTTTAAAATTCCAGAACCATAATCCAGAATTCCCCAGCACAGCCCAAGCAGTATCACAGAATCATAGAAAGGGCTAGAAGAAAACTCAAGAAGTCATCAAATCCAGCCCCCTATGTTGAGGCAGGACCATCCCTGACAGCTGTTTGTCCACCCTCTTCTTTACAACCTCCAATAAAGTTGATTCCACAACGTTCTGTAAAGCCTATTCCAGAGTTTAACTACTCTTATGGTTAGGATGTTTCCCCTAATAGCTAACCTAAACCTCCCTTGCTGTGGACTAACCCATTACTTCTTGTCCTACCTTCAGTGGACACAGAGAACAATTGATCATTGTTTCCTTTAGAACAGCCCTTAACATATCTGAAGACTGTTATCAGGTCCCTCTCAGTTTTCTTTTTTTAAGACTAAACGTGCCCAGTTTTTTTGTTATAATGTTTCCTCATAAATCAGGTTTTCTACACTTTTTATAATTTTTGTTGCTCTTCTTTGCACTCTCCAATTTCTTCAAAGTGTGGCACCCAGAAATGAACAGACTACTCCAGCTGAGGTCTCATCACTCCTGAATAGGGTGGGATAATTATCTCCTGTGTCTTACATGTGACACTTCTGTTAAAACGCTCTAGAATGATAGCCTTTTTCACAACTGCATCACATTTTTGACTCATATTCAATTTGTGATCTGAGAGTTATAGTGGATCATGCACTAGTAAGTGCACTAGTTTTGCCTTTTATTTTTCCTTCCTAAGTGAAGTACTTTGCACTTACTTTATTGAATTTCATCGTGTTGATTTCAGACCAATTCTCTAATTTGTCAAGGTCGTTTTGCATTCTAGTCCTGTCCTCCACAGTGCTTGCAATCTTTCCCAGCTTGGTGTCCTCTGAACATTTTATAAGCATACTCTCCAATCCATTATCCAAGTCATTAATGAAAATCTTGAATAGTACTGGACCTCCAGGATTCACTTCTGTAGGACTCCACTAGATACATCTACCCAGTTTGACAGTGAACAGTTGATAACTATTCTTTGAATACAGCTTGTCAACCACTTATGCACCCATCTTATAGTAATTTCATCCAGACCACATTTCCCTAGCTTGCTTATGAGAATGATAAGTAGGACTGTTTCAAACCCCTTACTAAAATCAAGTTATTCAAGACATTCTTTTTTTTTTCAAGTCCCAACAGTCCAGCAACACTGTTGTATTAATTTGCAAAGGTGTTAACAAAACTAGAGCCCTGCATGGATACAAAAATGTGGATCTGCATCTGATTTGCATCTGCAAGAATCAATATGTATCTGACCTGCAATCCGCATGCCATCTTTATCTGTATCCGCATCTGCACCCCACCCGCACCACAGAGTGCCTCTCAGGAAAAGTGTCTAAGCTATATGACTTTATAAATGTGTGCGCTATTATTATTAGTGTTATTATTTTAAACATCAATCTTATTATACAACTGGCATCAGAACAAATATCCTTTTACATTAAAAATAATAAATTAACATCTCAAGTCAATAATGCTCAAAATGACACATGAACGATAAAAAAATCTGCTGCCTATTTAGCGTGTGATTTATAAAGTCAGCACAATTGGAGCTTAGCAATCCCAGTTTCTTTGCACCAGCCACTGTTCTCCCTGTGGAAGCATGCAAGGGGAGCAGTATTGCAGAGCTACAATGCTTAATTTTTTCCAGGACTTGCCAAGGCTGAGCCCTGGCACCTCTCGGCTTGGCAGGTCATCCTCCTGGGGGCTGCCAGGAGGAACAAAAGGTGCACCATGACTCCAGGTCAGTTTCCCCACGGGGCAGGGGGAGGGCAAGGGTTAGGAGCATAGTGCAGCAGTTAGGGATGAAGAGGAGAGTACAGGGGTGAGGGGCACAGGACAGAGGTGCAAGGGTTAGGGTTGCAGAAGGGTAGTGAAAGTACTCTTCAGCTGCCCATACAGTGCTTAATTTGTGCAGTAGCAGGTCAGTTGGAGAGGGAGGCAGCTGCTTCTGCAAAGTAAGTCAGTACAGCTTCCTCACTCACTTTGGAAAAGAAGTTGCCTCCCTCTCCAGCTGACCTGATATAGCAATGAAGTTGGAAGAGGTTTCCTAAATTGCTTGGCTGCTTAAACTGTGGCAAGAGGAGGATGGGGGATTTTGCTGCCTATCTTGATCGATCACCATCCCTTTCTCTGTATACAGGGGAAAGGTAATATTGGATTTGGAAGGTGGGGAAGCAGCCTCATAGGCTATGAGCTGCAGACAGCTGCTTCCCAGCCTTTGAGATCCTATATTTACAGCCCTACACGGATACAAAATTTGTATCCGCATCCGATCCACAATCCATAAAAATGTTCCATGGATATCCGCTTTATATCCATGGATTTTCAGGGCTCAAAACATAACCCAGTCACTATCCAACATTAAACAGTGTTAAACAAGGTCCAGGGTTTGGTATACTGAGACTTCAGCCTGCTTAGGACCATTGCAAACATGCCATTAAACATCCCTTTAAATATAAAGACAAGAATAGTGAAAACATTTGAAATAGAATATATTAAATAAGGCTTTCATTTTAATAACATACCTTGGTCCCTTTCTCTTTAGCTGGAGAGAGCTTTTAGAAAGGTAACCTCATTTGACAGTTTTGTAGATGGTATCAAAACAGTAATAACTGTTCTTTTGGGGAGAAGAGGTTAATTGAGATGAGCTGAAGCTGCTGTTAAAGTCCAATCCCTTTCATTTCAGCTGCAGTTTCGGATTCAGCTATGGCTGACAGGGGTGGTGATATCACCTGTATTTCTCTTTCTGGCCCGATTTGGTCAGAACAACTCTTATGTTCAGGATGACGAAGGCCTGGGGAAAGAAACAGTGGGAGTGGCAGCTAGGATGGTGAAGCTCGCTCTGGTAGCCACTGTCTGTTCTTCCTTTGTTTTCCCCAAAGTTTCTTTTATTAAGGACCCAAAAAAGGGAATGATGGGTGGAATACCCATCCCTCATTGTTTTGTCTACAAATAATGAGGTCTAATATCCAACACACCAGTGTTGGTTCATTGATTTCCTGTTCCATATCTTCCATTTTTACCAAGTATGATTTGAACATAGTCCTTGAACTGATTTAGTGTTTCAGTCTGGTTCTCTTGCTCCTGTTTATAACATTCATTACTGAAAGCAACTTGACCTACTTTCCACAGCAGTTATTATAGTTATTGTGACATTTTATGAATGTTCATATATATTTTACCCTAATTTTAGGGTAAATTCATCAGCCCAGTTATCACAAGTACAGCTCTGGCATGTCTCACCATGCCTTTCCTTTCAGGTAAGGCTCTAAGGTCTCTCACAAGGCCTCTGACCAGCCCCCCTAGCTTCCACCACCTGATTTCTTCCCTGTTATGGTTTAAACTCCTGCCTGGAGACTTCAGCAGGTTCACCTGTCCATCATTCCCCAGACTTCAGCCCTCTCTGGCCCTCTGGCTTAGAGAGCTGGCCGGTGCCGCCTTCGCTGCTCTCAGCTTTCAGCTCTCTCTGACCATGGATCTCCATCCTGGGGAAGATTGTAGGTTATCCCACAACTGCCTTCTACTTTTAACCAGCCTGATCTGGCTCCACTGCTCACCACTAGGGAACTTTTATTGCTCCCTCCTTCAGGCCATCCCACCCCTGAAGCTCTCAAGCCCGCTCTGCTCTCCTTCTGAGCTCTGTCTACTCTCAGGACTCTTAGTCCTAAACTCTGCTTCTCTGGACTTTCCCACTCTAGGTTCTGCACTCTCTTTCTTGCTTGGACTTTTTCCCATTTAAAACTCCTGGCACATTATATATATAAAAACACCTATATATATAACAGTTAAGCAACTCACAGAGTGTAAGGACATAATTGAAAATGTCATAGGTGTTTTTGCAGAATTAGGGTGGGATTTTCAGAAGTATTGGTCTACCATTCGTCCCACCAAAGTCAATGGAACTTTTACTGTTGGTTTCAATAGGAGCAGAGTTAGGCTAAAACTTAGCCCTTGAGCATATCCTGTAATGAGGCAGTCTGACCTAATAGTCAAAGCCAGAGATAGATTCACGGTCATGGTCAGAAGACATGTCATAGGTCAAAGTTGGGATTAAGCATGAGTCAGAGTCAGCAGTCATGCCTGGGGTCATGCTGGAGTCAGTAACTGGAGCTAGAGTGAGGAAGCAGGAACCAGGAAGAAGGTGTGGTAACAGGAACTTGTAGTGGGAACCAAATGAGGAGGCAGGGGTCTGGTCAGCACCAGGCCTAGCAACTAGTTGCTCAGACAAGGCGTGGAAGAGGAACAGGAAGCTTTATACCTGGTAGTGCCTAATCAGCAGCATGATGCTTGTCACTGGGTGGGGGGCATTATTATCCAAGAAAATCAGGTTCACTGATCAGAATGAAACCATTCATGGAACGATGTACTATTCAGTGTTAGGAAAGGCAGCAGCATAAAGTCCATAAAAAGCTATTACACAATGTTCAGGAAATGGTATGTTCATGATTTGTGCTGCAGTACATTTCTGCATGATTGCCCTTAGAAAACTAATTTTAGAAGAATCATAAATTAAAAAAAAAATCCCAGGTATGAGGTGACTACATCTGAGAAAACTTCCTTGCCTATGATTAGTAAAAGAGTAAATTAAGGGGAGAGACAAAGTCTGAGGACCCATTGAAGTTAAAACTGTAAGATTTCCATGCTTTAACACTTAAAAAGCAAGTAGGCCCATTCCACCTGATTGAATGCTTTTTCCACATTCAGCAAAATGATCCCTGATCTTGAAAGAATTATGCCACATGCAAAATTATAGTAAGCAAGTGGCTAATGTTAAAAATTGGAAATCACCCCAGCATAAAGCCAACCTACACACGGTTAATTAATGGAGAAATAACTTAAGTAAATTATTAAACAGAACTTGCAATAAAGATTTTTGTATCAGCATTAATCAAATGAAATTGGCCAGTAAGAGACACCTTCTGCAGGAGGTTCCTTTGTTTAAACAGACAAATGTTGGTTCAGCATTTGTTCTAGTGGAAACCCAGATTCAAAGATACTGGGGTTTAGTCAAATACTTATATGATCTAAAGTGCATTTTTTCAAATAAAACTGGGAGCTTTATATAACTGCTTTATAATATTAGAGCTCCCCCCCAGCAAGAGGAACTGCCAAGAAGCTTCTGGTCTGAAGACATACTTCAGATTTATCAAGCTCCTGGTAAAAACATGGAAAAGTATCCAGAATTTCTCTGGAGTAAATAAGCAGTTTCCTTTTTGGACTACTATAATCTCCAGATATCCCAAAGTTTCTATTCAGTGAAGTACTTTTAAAAGTTCTGCAACACTGGAGACTATCTAGCAGAGATTCTCCTACAAAATTCAAGTATCCAACATAGAGAACTCCTGCATAAAGTGCAATTTTACTTTTAGAATCAAAGAGTTGGAGTTTTGCTTGTTAGACACGTATCTTTCAAGATTTTAGAAATGTTTATCTTCTTTTTTAATGATTGAGATCACATGAAATCAGCATGATCTATGCTTTGTGACTTTAAAATTAAAGGAATGAGTTGGAGAATCTAACAGATGTGTGGCTCACCACAGTTACATTTGAGACAAATAGGATCTTTGTCTCAAATCTTTGCCAGCTGTAAGTCGAAAGGTGATTTTTAAAATGTAGCTGTGGTTATTTGGGTATCCAGAAACTGTGAAGTATCTCTCAGACTTTACGGCTGTGCACCATCTTAATCTGAGAGCAACAGCCTTCAAATGGAGCATAGCATCAGGAGATCACAGCTACTTTGAAGTGCTCTCTTCTCCTCACCAGCATCACCTTGATCATTCCTGGATTTAGTTTCAGCCAGTTGCTCATGTCTGCCAGGACCATGTACAGTTGAGAGACAGTGCTGTTTTTATCTCATGTGAAATTATGTAAAACTGTGTTTTACCAAAATAGAAGATGGATACTTGGGGACAGAACCAAAAAACCTAAACAAGTGATTATGAGTGTCACTTCCAGGAAGAAAGTGATGTGTTAAACTCTATATTACACCGTATACATTTGAATGAACTGAAATCAGTGCAGTTATTCCACATTTACACCCAACTGAGATCAGATTTAGTCTGATGACCTATGAACATCACTTATCCCCTGATAGTAATGGGGAGGTACCTGTCAGAATGAGTGCAGGGATGGAATTTTATGAATTCAGAACTTTAAATCCTGCGTAAGTCAACACAGAATAACTACACAATGTATACTGTCTAGCAAAGATTTGCATTATATCTACCAGAGACATGTTTTAATCAGCTTAACTTTTATTTACATTGATTTTCTCTGTTTCCTTTCTCCAACAAACCTTGATTTAAGGTAATTGGAATTGGTAGTTGCATTCAGGAAAATCGCTGGTTCCTGTTGAAGGAAATGGGAAGTGTGACACAGAAATGGCTTGAGTGAGACCAGACTGCAGAGTCTAGACTTTTGAATGTTGCCAGAGTTCCCTTGTGAATCTAGGGACAATTCAAGGCAGATTAGTCCACTCTCTATCTGACCCATCAGTCCTCATCCTCAAAGGAAACCTGCAAAACACTTTAAAAAGACGAGCTTGGGAGCTTAAATTCATTACTCTGCTAGAAAATGAGGCCTTTCTACACTGCAGAGTTTAGTCAACAGATGTCAGCCTTTGTCGACAAAACAGTGGAGGTATTTTCTCCTTCCACCAACAAAACTCTCCTGCTTTGCCAACAAAATAAAACCACCTTGATGAGAATCCTAGAGTTTTTGTGATAAATTTAGAATGACAAAGTGTCAGTGTACATATTGCGCTTGGTTATATGACTGTAAATGGACTCCAGTAGGTGTCCCACAATGCCCATCCTGACTACTCTGGTCAGCAGTTCAAACTCCGCTGCCCTGCACCCAGTTACACGGGCATCTGTCCCTCCCCTTCCTGTTTGCTCGGTGTCGAGAGCTCACATCACATCTTCCCAGCTGACCACACAGCAAACGCTCTCCCATTTGGAGCACACCAGAGTTGTTGTATCTGCTGTCTCTGTGGAGAGAGGAGGCTGTGCATTCCCAGCTCCGCTTCAGCCATAGGAACTTGGATACCTACAGTCAGATTTCTTGTGGCATGTTGGATAAGGGCTATGAATAGGACATGTATAAGTGCCACACAAAGATAAAGGATTTGAGGCAAGCGTACCAGAAGGCAAGGGAGTCAAACCATCACTCTGGTGTTGCACCAAAGACCTGCCACTTCTATAAGGAGCAGGATATCATCCTCAATGGTGACTCCACCTCCACCGCCAAGAGCCCTGTGGACACTTCAGGGGGGTGGCAACAGCAGACTCAACCCCGTCGAGGAAGTGGAGCTGGAGGATGAGATGGGACAGGTGACAGGGTCATCCAGTTCCAGGGTGAGCCAGGATCTCTTCTCAACCCTGGAGGATTTGAGCCAGTCCCAGCACTCTGTCTCTGGTGTGCATGATGCAGGAGAGGGAGCTCAGGTAAGTGATCTTTTTTAGTTGATGCTGCTTGGTTACATGAGGTAGAGCTGGCCTTTGCTTTGTTATATGCTAGAAGTGGGTTAAGGGATAGAAATAAGACTAGCTGTGTTTCCAAGTGCTTCATATTCCCCTGTGCAGCTACGCAGTGGGACAGAATAGGGTGCTAATGCACAATGAGATTTCATGGGAATCCTCCAGAGAGATCTCTAGGAAACTTTCCTGGTGGTATTCACCCATCCTCTGCAGAAGGTTCCTTGTTCAATTTCAATGTCTTTCAATTAACTTTAATGGTCCACCATTGTCTTTCCCTGGGTTGTACAGTGCTAGGTGCTTGCAGTTAGTTGCATGTAAACAGTTACCCCAGGAGATGTCCGTCCCTGCCTGATAACTTCTCCACACTATCGTGAGATGATTCTGTAGTTGCATCCTAATTACAATTACAATATTCTATGCAGATATAAATAGGGTTATCAGATATCAACTGTGAAAAAACGGGACAAGGGGTGAGGGGTAATAGGCATCTATATAAGAAAAAGTCCCCAAAAACAGGACTGTCCCTATAAAAACGGGACATCTGGTCACCCTATATATAAAGGCACATATTCATAACCCCTATACATATCTCTGAATAAGCATTGATTTTAGAATATTACAAGCTTTCATAAAAGACCTTACCTGACATTTATACACAATAACATTGTATACAACCAGTTGATCCAATTGCTTATTCTTTGGGGTTCATAACCCTTTTTCTCCTCTTGTGGTGTCTGGACCCTGATTGTCACAACACTCAATACAGCAAATTATGAACACTAATGGTGACCAAGTTACACTGGCTGCCACTGACTGTAAAACCCTATGAGGTATTAATTAAACACATTCTGACCTGGTCCTTCTGTAAATCTTCCACTGTCAAGTAAGGTCATCTAACTTTACTTGTCAAACATCTGAAATTACTTGTCTGTAAAGCACTTTGAAGATAAGTTGTGTATCAACAACAATCAGGTCACACTAAGCAACTGTTGTAGTCATTTAGCAATTTCTTTCTGAGAGTCTTACCCAAAGGTGTCAAGGATTCTTCCTCTTTCAAGTCAAAGCTGAGCACTCCTTCCTTTGCTTTCATTGTAGATTTCATTAAGTTACATTTGGTAAAGTGCCTTGAACAGTCCTAGCATGATATACGTTGATATTTTTATACAAAAACATGTACAGTGTAAAATATTTTTCCCAGAGTGATTTCAGAATTTTTTCTTGATAAAACCCTGAACCTTTATTTATCATCTTAACAGATATGAGCCATTTTCATTAGATATTTTCAAGGCCAGCACTGGACTTGATACCACCTCTAAAGAAAATGACAAGGGCTCTGCCCTTTTCCTTTACAGTTATACTGCTGATATTTCCCCAGTATCAAATCAGAATTTCTAGTTGAGTTACTATAAAAAAGATGTCATTAATGAAGTATAATCTTAAGAGCTAAGAACAATATGTACATAAAATATACTTGGCATGTACTTTACACAATGTTTTACATATTTCAAGCACTGTACAAACATTAGATAATTAATCCTCACCACACTCCTCTGAGGGATAAGAGCACTGCATTTACTGTATCAATAAATGGAAAACAATCTATTCATTCAATTGACAGGTCTCAAACATTTTCATTTCTGAAGGCATTGCAATTTTTAGGTGCTATATAGATTGCTTTTCAGGGCCAGGGAGTTATTTAATGAACTCTACTGGTCCCGGCCAGATTTTTGAAATATTTAGACACCTAGTGGGATTTTCAAAAGTATCTGGATGACTAAAATACTTTGACTTCAATGGGTTTTAGGTGCTTATCAGCTTTGAAAATCCCACTAGGTGCCTAAATACCTTTAAAAATCTGCTCCGTATACAGTTTTAACATTTCCTTCCTACTGACTCACAGACTAACCATTTCTCCTGTGCTGATGACACATGAGACAGTTCAGTTCCTCCAAAGATTATGGTCAATTCACTAGTTGTGGTACTTCTTCCCAGGCAATACTCATGCATTCAGTATTTTCTGTCACTTCCCTCCCTTGGCGTTCCTCATTTTCTCTTTCCTCCTTTGGGTGCCCAATTCAGTGCTTGCTTAGCATGTCTCCTATCTTCCATATGGTGTACATGTCCCAGCCTAAGCCTTCATTCTTTGATGCTATTTTCTAATGTGTAATCTCTGTCAGCTCCCTTACTTTGGCATTTCTTATTTTGTATTTCCATAAAATGTGTAATATCTTCCTCAGCCATCTGTGATGGGCAGCTTCCAATCTCTGTTTTGTTAGCCACAGTCATTGGCCAAGTCTCTGGTTCACATGGTAGCATGCTCAGTAAAACCACATAGTATATTCTGACCTTTATCTTGGTGTTGAAATCTCCATTTGACAAGATGTTGTTCATTCTTTCAAAAGTGGGGTTTGCTTTTCCTAATCTTGTATGAATATCTTTATTGCAGCCACCTTCAAACATCATACTCCTCAGATAGCAGCGTTCTTCTACCTGTCTGATTTCTTTTCCATCCATGTACACCTTTGAATCTATTGTTCAGTTTTGTACTTTCATAATCTTGGTTTTCTCTGCATTTAATTTAAATCCAGCTTTTGCTGCTTCCTGTTCTGCCTCTGAGGTAAGGGCAATCATTCTGCTCCATGTCATACTTAGTAAAGCAATGTCATCAGCAAAGTCAAGGTTGTATATCTCATCTCTGCTAGTCCACTTTACACTATTCAGAATGCCTTTTGCTATCCATTTTATCATGCAGTCTGTTGCTAACAGAAAGAGGATTGGTGATAATACACATCCTTGTCTAACTCCAATCACAATATCAAATCACTAATCCAGGCCTACCTCTGATCTTACTGCTGTGAAGGGGTTGGCTCATTGCTGGCATCTCCTTGTGGCTGGGCATAGAGTAATAGCTCTCTGACCCTGTGTGTCTTTTGCTGATGGCTGTCCCATCTCTGCAGTCACCTACCTCTTTCTGTGACTTGGCCCTATGACCAGGTCTCTTTAAAGTCTCTCCCCTTCCAGGAAAATCCATGAAAAAGAAAAGAAAGGGGAATAAATGCAAATAAACAAAGTTAATAAAAAATAGAGAGGAATAATTCCCTTTCAGGGTGTATCAGAATCTGGATTTCCTTTCCCTTGGGGATGGGCCATCAGGCAGCAGTCATCTGGGAAGCTCCTTCCCTAGTTACCCCTTTCCACAGGAATTAAGGGCTGAAGGTCTAGTCTCTTCCCTGGTCTGTCAACAAGTGAGCTGCTCTGGTTTCCTTTTAAGGTCTTTCTCCAGATTACACATGCCTTGCTGGTGTGGTGTGGTGGAGCTGGCTGAGGCCAGAGCAGCTCCTTAAACACTTGTTGTCCGGTGTGGGATTTGTATACCTCATCACACTACAATGCATCTGCTTCTATCATATAAGATATTAGGAAACACCATTTCACTAGGAGGGTGGTAAAGCACTGGTATGGGTTACCTAGGGAGGTGGTGTTTTTTAAGACCCGGCTTGACAAAGCCCTGGCTGGGATGATTTAGTTGGTGTTGGCCCTGCTTTGAGCAGGGGATTGGACTAGAAGACTACCTGAGGTCTCTTCCAACCCTAATATTCTATGATAAGCTTTTTATTATGTTGATCAGCTTGTCTGGTGTCCCATATCTTCCAGCAATATGCCACAGGGTCTCTGTGCGGACAATATTGAATGCTTTCTTAAAGTTGATTAAGATGGATTTTTGCAAAGCAGTAGCTTTTTTGATGATCTGTCAAAGGGTGAATATTTGTTCACAACATGATCAACCTGGATAGAACCCAACCTGTTCTCATAATATTTCATCCACTTCCACCTTCATTCTGTTCAGCATAACTGTAACCAATACTTTGCCTGGGATTGATAGCAGTACAATACCTCTCCAGTTCATGTACTGAGTGTGAGACAAACCTGCAGCTAGACCAGGGCTCCTTACTCAGCTATAATGGCTCATCCCTCCAGCAGAGCTTAATTCATCCCTCACGCATGTTGCAGCAGTCTGTCCCTGGGCAAGCCCCAGGTAAAATGACTTGCAGGCACAAGATTTTCACAGTTACTGCCAGAGCCTCAATTTACTCTGTGCAACAGCACCACTGGTCTAGGAACCCTTCTGCTACCTTGCAGTGTTACAGACTCGCTAGCCTTCCAGACTACCCTAAATCCTGCCCCAGCCTTTCCCAAACAGCTTCAATGGATTCCATATTCCTGTTCTGACCTCACTCCAGCCCTGTTCCTGCCCTGAACCTGCCTCTCACCCCCAGATCTTTGGACTCCAACCTGGCTTTGACCTGCGTCCGGACACATACAATCCTGATTTGGCATATCCATGGACTCTGACTCTGGTTCCGATTCACAGCCTGTCCCTAGACTCCTGTTTTAGCACTGGCCTCAGCCCGTTCTCAACTCTACATTCAGCTTTGAGCCTTGGTATCTGTTCTTGACCACTGCTCCAACCCATCAAGCATGACCTCCTAGAAACCAGAGCTTGACACTGAGTAAGATCACCCTCTTTTGGCAATGTCACAATACCATCTTTCCTGCCTTGTGGCACTTGCTCTTTTAGCCATATTTAGTTAGCTGCTCAATCAGAAATTCACCTTCCACCTTTAGTACCTCTGCTTGAATTTTGTCAACTCCAGGATATTTCCCTTGTCAGAGACCTCTGGTGGCTGCTTTAATTTCATTGGCCCCTTTTCTATTTCTAACTTAGCACTGGATTTCTCTCAAACCTGTGTATGATCATCAGCTCTGGACAATTTGTTATGGAACTGAAATGTTCTTTCCATCATCTGGCTTTTTCTTTATACGTTTTCAACGTCTGGCCATAAGAGTCCCTTATGGGTACCACCTGTGATGATCTGATTCTTCCTGAGAAGTCTTTCAGTATTCTATAGACTGCTTGAGGTCTCCCCTTTGTACTGCTGCTTCTGCCTCTGCAGCCTTCTCTTGAATCCAGGCATTTCAATCTTGTCTGCATCTCTTCTTTATTTTTTGGTCTTTTTTCTCTATCTTGCATCCGCCTCTGAGTTCTGCCTTTGTCTTCCACTGTACTTCTTTGTATTTCAGAGCTTTCTGATTGTCAGTCATAGCCCATGTTCCAGATGTACTTCATGCATCTTTCTTCTGGCCTCTTCAGCATCACAGTACACCTTCTGATGTCTCAATTACCTTCTTCTCCCAGTTTCACCAACTGTTTTCCTGACTTTGGTCAGCCTGGTCCTGTAAAACACTGAAATGGTTGCTAAGTGCAATCTGAAATCTCAGATGTCTTTCTTTGTCCTTGAACTTCTCTGTTATAACACTCTTCTTGTCTGTCTTTTTTTACTTTAAGTTGTAACATGGCCACTAAAAGATAATTATCTGAGCCAACATCTGCTCCTCTGCTGACTCTGTCATCCCTCAGAGAAGATGCCCTCTCTGAGATGCACATGCATGGTCTATCTGGTTGACAGTTGCATTGTCTGGCGATATTCTTGTGAGCTTGTGAATCCTTTTGTTCTGGAAGAGACTGCTTCTTATCTTTGAGATGTTTGTGCCACAGATTCAAGAGTCGTTTTCCATTATCAGTTGGTATGTCTCCTTCTGCTGTGTCCATTACTCCTTCCCAGACAGTAGAATTTTTGCCTATTTGTGCATTGAAGTCACATATCATCAACTTGATATCATGGTTAGGCATATCATACAATACTATTGCATCTGCTCGTAGAATGTATCCTTTTTCACTGTTGCCTGCTACATTTTTTGATGCACATACTTGGATTACCGTGCACCTGACATGTCTTGTATTCAGCCTGGCTGTTGTTCTGGCATTTGCTAGCTCTGAATCCAGCAGGGTCTATGCTGTGATGTTATCCAGCATAATTCCTACACCTCATTCATGTGTTCCACCTCCTGAGTATAAGACTGTAGCACCATCAGACACCATCTTGCCACTCCAGCCCATCTCATCTCACTGGTGATGTTATGTTTATATGGTATTTTTGCCGTGAAGTTTTAGCTGAGTGGGTTGCAAACCCAACTGCAGAGCCCTCCTCTTTCACCTGGGTTTCAGACTGGAACTGTAGTTAACAGTGGCAGAAGTACAGAACAATTAAACTAATTTTATTGTGGAACTGAAATTAAAAATCAGGATACCCTAAACTATTAAATGTTTCCACGTATAATAAAAATAATTTTACAGTGTCAGCAGCTATCTAATTCATGTTAGTGAATTAATTCATTCACATGGCCACCATGTAGAGTATTGAACCCCTGCTGTCTCTTGCCTGCCCCATAACCTTCCCATAATAATAAGCCAGAGAACAATGAGGAGGAGAGAGAAAAGTTTTAAAAAATCCAATTCCAAGAGGCTAAAAATTGCAAGTGAATAGCACTGGTACTTTCAGAGTTCATCTTTATACTGGTATAATTTTTCTTAAGTGCCTACATACTATGGTAATCAGAGCATTATAAATGATAAATGGAAAAGATAAAACAAAAATATAAAGTAAATCTGGCTTTTAACCTAGATGGTTTCACATTCTGTAACCAACTGGAGCACTCCAGTGACAAATCACATTAACAAGTGAAGAAAATAGGATTATAAATTGCATAATGACAGTTTAGGTTTTACACAGCACTTATCTCCTGATTAGCACTGGGCAGTAAACAGACTGTTTCTCAAATATGTGAGAGTTCAAATTTTCCTGGCTCAAATCAGGACAAAAAGTCACCCTCAAAAATATTCATGAATCAAAAAATGCTTTGAAACATTTTTTTTTCATTTTTGACTTGTCATTTTTCATCTAATTAGCACAAATTAAAAAAATATATTGTTTTAAATAAGAAACCTGGAAACCACAGACAGTTTGGGTTTTGATGAACTGGAATTTTTTGACCAAAAAAACCCTACAAACATTAATCAAATTCCTGATCACCTCTACTTATAGTCTCAGAGGGGTAGCCGTGTTAGTCTGGATCTGTAAAAGCAGCAAAGAGTCTTGTGGCACCTTATAGACTAACAGACGTTTTGGAGCATGAGCTTTCGTGGGTGAATACCCACTTCGTCGGATGCATGTAGTGGAAATTTCTACTTATAGTGCACTTGCAATTACTGTTGAATAATTTAGGTTCTGTTTAATTTCATTCTTTAAGTAACTCTTTACAAGAGCTGAGTGAATAATGTACTTGGAAAAATTAAACAAATATTTCATATATGCTAAATCTTTGATACAACCATGTACATCACTCTTTTTATTCTATTGTATACAAACATTCATATGAGTGATGTTTTGTTCATATGGCTGCTTGGGGAAAGTGGATTTCAGGCACGTGACTGATATTTATTTTGTCACTAATCACCATTTGTAAAAGAATAAGTTCACTAACTAAATTATAGAACTGACAGAAGCAGCTGGTGCAATCCCAGAAACATCATTCTGATCCTTACATATGTACAGAGATGCAAATAGATGTACCTAAGAATTTTGTGTAGATAAAAATTAATGCTCCTTTAAGAAATTCTGATTGCAGCAAAAGAATAATTTTATTCATGATAGTGTCACAGGCCCCTGTTTATTCCAGAATTAATTTCTCCTTAACCAAAATCCCAGTAGAACCTGGCTTCTGAAGCAAGTCAAATATGCTCCCCAGACCCTGCCCCATCACAGAGTCCCTATATGTCTGTTTTCCCCATAGTGGACAACACACTAATTGGCACGTTTGGATAGAGTCCTAACTGGGATGAGTGCAGGGAGATCATTCTGTTAGGGCTTTAGCTCAAGAGCCTTGTGAAAATTTTGACACATCTGTCCCACTGCTCTGGGAGTTAAGCACTATTCTATATGCAGTACTCTCTCGGGGAAACCCCAATCCCAACTATGGGATAGCCCATTATTCCTCCCTCTTCAGGGTTTGGTGACCCTCCTGGGCCAATGGGCCCTGGGCTCTCAGTGTTGAGTGCCTCCACCTAGGAGATGGGTCCATAAACTAATGCATGGACCCTGTGACGTTACAAGTTCTAGTTGCAGTGAATAAAGAACCAACAGATCATGATAGACATTTCATTCCTGGGGAAAGAAGTTAAAAGAAAGAAAAAAGACAGAGCTGGTTGAAATTTGTTTTGGTGGAACAATTTTCCATCAAAAATGCAGTTTTATCAAATTAAAATGTTTTTGAATTATGTAAATTTTGATGACATTTTCAATAGGAGAGTCAAAATGTTTCATTTTATTTTGGCTTTTATATTTAAAATTTAACAGAGTATATTAATATATCAAAATAAGTACAGTAAGATTAATACATCAAAACAAAATATCTTGATAGTCCTAAATCATTGAGCAGGGGAGTGGATTTTTCTTAGGAAATTGAGATTTCAAAATGCAAGTTTATTTGAAATGACAGTATTTCCCACAGAATAGGAATTGTGGTTCCTGAGCAACTCTAGAAAGGAATAAAATGAACAGGGAGGGAATTGTGAATGTCAAGTAAATGAGAAACCAACATATTCCACTGCAATAATTAAATACTTCCTCCCTCAAAAGCCATTAAAAATAAACATAATCCCACCACTCCCCCAAAAGCATCCCCACAAACAGGCCTTAGCTGATTTCTGGACTTGACACCCAAAGACAGAGTGTGGGACCTTTTAGGAAGCCCTGGCTGGTCCCTGATTTCTAGTGCAGTGGAGGCCTACCAGGCACAGCTGGTGTTCAGTCCTTTCTGGCAAGGCAGAGTCTTCAGGCTCACTTTTCTTTGTGCAGCAGGGTTTCCTGGCCAGGCTCAAGGACCGCTGGGTCCTGGTACAGGGGTGGCCTACAGGAATCAGCTGTCAGGCATTACACTCAGGCTGAGACACAAAATGGCATCTTAGGTCCTTTGCAGCAGAGAACAGCTCAGAAACTGTATATTCTCCTGTTGCTCTAACTTGATCCCTGCAGTCAACTCTCTACAAGCACTGTGCCTGCCTGGGCTCAGCTCCCATTGTCTAGGTAGTCCCAGCCACATGCTGGCTATCCAGTATTTGGAGCTGGTTGTTCTGTTTTTTAGTCCGACTGCTCATTCAGCCTCCATAAGTTGTTTGTCTTTCAAACAGACTACACAGCTAGTCTAAGTTTCAATTTCCCCAGTCTCTGTGCTGCTGTCTGAGAGCTGCTTTTATCAAGCCTCGAAACTGGCAAAGTGACTACATAAACCAGGGCTGCCCAGAGGGGGGGCAAGTGGGGCAATTTGCCCCAGGCCCCACAGGGGCCCCCATAAGAGTTTTTCGGGGAGTCCTTCACTCACTCCGGGGGCCCCGGAAAACTCCCATGGGGCCTGGGCTCCCGGAGCTTCTTCTGCTCCGGGTCTTCGGGGCACTTCAGCGGCTGGTCCCGGAGCGGAAGGATCCCCCGCCGCCGAATTGCTGCCGAAGACCCCAGGCCCCCTGAATCCTCTGGGCAGCCTTGACATCAACATCAACATCAACATAGCTAATAAATGAGAGGTAACAGCACAGGGAGAATGGTCCTAATAAGAGTCTTTTTGCCAGACCTTTCAGGCCTCAGGAGCCCCTCCTAACAGGACTAGCAACAGCATAGCTTTAGCATCCCAGCCTGACACTGCTAGCCATAGCTAACAACAAACTGCTACACCAAAATGTAGGTGCACCTGGAGTCCAGTATGGTAGCCACCATTCCATTGTATGGGCCCATTGCACAGTATTATCAACCTGAAGCATTCAAGAATCATGAACCATGTCCCCAGAATTATGATTTAAAAATATAAATCATGTTTTGGATTCTTTTAATTTGCCTTCTAGTTTCTGAGCCTTTAGGTGCACATAGATCATGTTCTCAAGCTTTTCTCCACAGCCATGAGATAGATGCTTATTTCATTTTTTCCCCCAGAAAAATGAGAATTGAGTTATCATGTATTCAACTGATTCCACGAGCAAGGCCTTTAAATATAGACACCAAATATTGCAAGATTCTCAATATAATCAAAGTCCACTTGAAATGTTCCCCTGCCGTCCAACCTTTTACTACTAGACATTCACAGAAAATTACCAGGTATGCTGTCCCAAAAGGAAAAATGCACTCACCAGCTTGTTTGGTTCAACTGAATACCAGCTCCAAAATAACATCACAGCCCTGAGATATATTTACAGTGACAACAATCTTACGTTTATTATCAAAGCTAAGTTTAAGAGATAGTGAATGAGGATAATGCGGGAAACAGAAATGGTTGCATATAAAACAAAATCCATATATGCTTTCTAGAGTCTAAATTTAACATTAAGAGGCTAAAACCCTTGTCAAAGGTAGTTTCTTACTCAAAGAAATCTCCCAGCATCTCCAATAATGTGGCTGGGATCCAGCATTCAAGAAAGCAAAAAGCTCGGTCTCCTTTCTGCTTCCTCAGAGAAGGAGGAAAAGGTGTACGTTTGGCTTCTTGTACCCCCAAAATTCATTGTTTTGTCCTCAGCTTCAAGATGACACTTGTGGTTTATTCCCTGATACTTTGGCTATGTGTTACTTTCACATCCTCATGCTGATGTTGTGTGAAAACAGGATTCCATTGTGTTGGCTTACAGTGCTTATTTGACATGTGAACTAAGTAGACAGGTACATATACATACTTTGTCTAGTCAAAACTTGCTTGTCAATTCTGCTTTGATTCAGACTTTAAAACATATTTTCTAGAATATGTACAGAACTCCTAAATATCATCTGTATGTACATCTCACAAAGATCAGTTACATAAGTTTTTATTAGCTACCTCACTATCCCTTCTTTGGATAAATACTATGAAAAATGTGTTGGGTGTAGTGAGTTTATCAGGCCTGCCAGGGGTTACTGTTACAGAACAATGAACCCTTTGTCAGCTGGCACTGAGTGGTTCTTAGGGTCACTCTTGAGTCAAATTCTAACTCAGTCCTGATTTTCAAAGCTTTCCATAGACATGGGCATAACTATCTTACAGAATGCCTCTGTTCATAATAACCTTTTGCTCAAGGAACGTTTCCCCAACCACTTGTGCATCCTGTGCAATGCCAGGGATAGTTACGGTCCATATGTTCAGGGGTACTCCTTTTTTGCCTTAAGATCACTGCTTGACCTCTTTCACATACTGGCCTGCAGTGCTGACTGAGTGTGATAGGAAGCAGGTTCTTCTAAGCAAAGGGATAGTGCATCTTGCATACATCGTCTTTGCACTGTAGAGGACTACAAACACAATTTGACTATGATTAGAAGTGCCAACAACTGTAAAATGCAATTAAAGTAAATACAATTCCATGACAGTATTAACAGTCCCTCTCATATGTAGTCAGCCCTGTACACTCCAAAAAGGTGTCTAGAGATTGAACCAAGGTGACTTTTTAAAAAGATACTTGATAAGTCATCTTGCTGTTAGTCAAATATTGAAACCTTTTTCATCCCTTTGTTAGGTCTTACAAGATCTAAGCAAAACTCTGGAAAATTTATTTTTTTAACAGTTTCTCAAATCTCTCCCTGTCCATTAAAAACTAAATCCCAATTTGCTTACAATACCAAGATGTAAGTAACTCAATTCTAGTGTTCTCACACTGACAGTCTTTCACTCGCAGTTAGGAGTTCTTTGATTCTGGAGGCTCCTATTGTATTAATGATCAAAGGTATTCAGACATCAAGGTAAGACCATGGGAGATTTACCTCTGAAGTGTTTTGCTAACCTTCTGTTACTCAGGCCAGATTAGTTTCAGTACAGTTTAAGTCTCCACTTTTCATTTCTCTTCAATAAAGTGTTAACTGAATACAAATGGAAATGTATGTTTAGGCATTGTATTGTTGCATTTGTATGTGCAGTCTTATTTCTTTAGGTCTCTATTGAGCCTGTGGGCTCAGCCTAGTGTAAGGGTGATGTGCAGCTAGGCCACTCTAGGAGGGAGACCATAAAAGAAATTCTGACGCACTCTTATCTGTGTCTTCCTCTGACTGCCAAGACACCTAGTGCATTGCACTCAGTGCTGAGTAGCCTTCTCAGATATCCTCAGTTGTGAATGAGTAGATTCAGCAGGTATATTGAGGTGAGATGATTTGTTTGAAATGAATATGTGGCAATTGAGAGATTAGGGCAACTGGGAAGGATTTAGATTATTAATAATAAGAAAAGAGAAGGAAATATGTTCAGTGGTTAGAAGGGATCATACACAATTCAGGAGTACAGAGATGAAAAATTAAGGGGATGAAGGGATAGATACCCCACTAATCAAGGACATCTTCCCTTAGATAGTTCAGTCTATCTACAAGCTTGGGGTCCTTCTGATCACCTCGATGCGAGTGCATGCCCACATAGTCATAACAGCAAAAACTCCACTTCCATCTGCAACTGGCCAGAAGATTGTGCCCCTGATTATCGCTTATTTGTCCATGGTTATCCAGACATTCATGGCCTCCAGACTGGATTAGTTGACATAACTAAAAAACTTCACCTTGTTCAAAATGCTGTAGTTTAGTTGCTCATGTTGCCAGGACCCATTGCCCCAGTACTCCCTGTCTATATTTAAGGCAGTGAGGCAGTGAGAAGAGATATTGGTTGCAAAGCTGTTTGTAAGGTCTCTGACCTGGGAGAGACCTAGCTATCTGAGAAATGACCTATCCCTCTACAACCACAGCCCCCCCCGAGAGTTCCATTCCACCAGAGCCGTGGAATTATCTACCAACAGAACACAGGCACGAGGGCAGTTGAGGTGGAGAGGAAGAGGCATCTTACAAAACAGAATGACCAATGCAGATCTGGGGCTGGACCAATGCTTCTTCTCACCAGCTTCAGATTAAAGAATTTGTGGGCCCTGTGCTCTATGGAAATTGAACTTGATTAAACTAGACAAAGCCTGTGATACACAAAACAACAACAACCCTACACAAAACATCAGTGTACTGCACCCCCCTTACATCTTGGAACAGAAGTTCTCAACTTGGGGGCATGATCCCAAGGATATCCCTGAACATTTCCTTTCTTTCTGTCTGACCAGGGTGTTGTGGGAATATATTGATGCTGTGAGGATCCTACACTGAAAGACTATAAGGTCTGATACTCTGGTAATGGGGTTTTAAAAAGTACTTAAAATATTCACAACCATATTATTAGACTGTTGTAGACCTGTCCGCATGCAAACCAACTGTCCTTTTCTGAATTGTTGTGGCCTATCTGTGACAGCAAAAGTTTGAAGAGTCACAGTTTTATCAAAACAAAAATTATTTTAGTAAAATGGAAAATTCATTGCAGAATATATTTTGATCATCAAGTTTATTTCTCTCACTAAATAGACGAGAATAGTAATACACCAAAATTCACAGAAAAATATATAAAAGTTACATCCCAGCTAGCAAATCTTGTTTGGAAAGCGTGCTTTAGATTATGTGACTATACATAATCAAAACTATACCAAGACTATGGCTTTTTATGAAAAAGCCTCAAGTTGCTTTGTGTCACAGAAATCAGAGCAGGAGTAAACATACTTACTAGTAAAGATAATTGAAAACACCCCTACTGAAGTGTGAGTTCTGTGAAGCAAATCTTTTCTAACATTTGTATCTTGTAGGGCACAGGTTCCTTTACAAACACAGGCAATCACCCAAGTTTGCTGTATGGAGGCCTCATTTTCCAGTTTTGTTTTATGGCTAAATGCATATATTCTGTGGAACTTCTGCCATAAAGGATAGGATAGCACTTTATAAAGGTGGTTCAAGAAAGAACAGATGCCTCAACACCAACCATGCCAAAGTTAGGGCAAGAGCATCAGATTAAGGATGACAGAGAAACAAGAATTCCATTTTGAAAAATAATGAGTTTTCAAAATCTGTTTATTCCAATGCAGAACATAAATGAGACCTTTCTAAATTGTGTGAACACAAGAAAGAAAGACCCACCCTGCAATAGACAATAGCCCGGCAGTTAGGGCACATTCCTGGGACATTCAGAGAAAGGACTTGAAACTTGGTCTCCCACATCCCAGGTGAGTGCCCTAGCCAGGCTACTGGCTCTTGGGGGGTACTTTGCTGTGTAAAAACATAAGAATGACCATACTGGGTCAGACCAATCCTTTTTTCTGACAATGGCCAGTGTCAGATTCTTCAAAGAGAAAGAACAGAACAGGGTAATTATCCAGTGATCCTTCCACGGTTGTCCAGTTCCAGGATTTGGTAGTCAGTCAGAGGCTGAGTACGCAGAACATGGGATTGAATCCCTGAGCATCTTGGCTAATAGTTACTGATGGAGCTATATCCCATGAACTTATCTAATTATTTCTATCTCCCTCCTTCCTGAGAAATTTTTTATCAAAACTGATGTTTCCACAAAATGTTTTGGTGTAGTTTATCTGACAAAATAAATAAATAAATAAATAAAAATAAAAAAATTCCCAGCCAGTTCTACACCAGATGACAATAACATTTGATGGATTCCGGAAACATCTAGTAAGCAATAAGACTTGTTCTTCCAGTTATGGAGCTTGCATAATTTACTCCTGGAGTAAAAGAATTATAGGGCCCACTTGCTTGTGAACATCTGTGTGCTTCTGTGGCTGGAAGCAGATGTACTCTCTCCTAAATAGTGTGTGGATTTCGGCTTGGCACACATCTGGGTGGTCCCAGCCTTGTGCAGCCTATTTTGGGGACGCTTGTCCAAGAATGTCAGTCAGATCTAAGGTGCATGAACTCCACCTCTTCTCCATCCAAGCCCCCATCACTGGTCTGGATCTTAGGCACAGGCTAGATAGACAATTTCAGATTCCGATCCTCTACCTATTTGGTGCTGTCTACAGGAGCTGCTTCTTTCAAACCACCTAATGGCAAGTGGGCTACAATCCCATTAGAGTAATATATTAGTATGCTAATGCATGATTTATGCTCATCACCATTAATATACAATTAAAAGTGACTGGATGAAAAAAAGTATGCCCAGGATTTTCAAAAGTGACTAGATAATTCTGACTGCCCAAATTGAATGACAACTTTAAAGGGGTCTGATTTTAGAGAGTGCTGAGCACCCACCCTCAAAATAAAATCCCCAAAGTATCTCAGGTTGAGGTGAACATCCCAAAATTGAGACACTCAAAATAACTAGTAATTTCTAAATTTATGTCCATGTTATGCCATTTTCAAAATACTGGACAAAGCATTGGCCTACTCTGAAAAAAGTAAGGTAGTCCCCAAATATTCTTGTATAAGAACACATACATCCATGAAATTAGACAAGTACAATGACACCATAAGTTTAAGAACTGGGAATTTAAAGGATGCAACTCAGCAACAAAAGGTGCAACATGAGCACCATAAAAGAAGTAGAAAAATAAACACTAATAGATTATGAACCAGCTACAGAAAAGCAATCAAGAGGGGAAGAAGCCTGGCTACTGTGCTATGTGCATTAGTCCTATTGTGAAGTCAGAAGAGCATGGTTTACTGTTTCATCAGCCAGAAACAGCTAAGTGTACATGAATGAGGTCAATAATTAACAAAACTTAAAGAATCAGTGTGAGATAAAAACAATGTCAAGAAAAAAAGAACACCTTAGTTCTTGGCTGACTATGCGGGAAACAAAGACATTGACCGGATATCTAGGAATTAATGAATATGTACTCCAGACAGTCTTAATACATCTTCTATGATGTCCGTATTTTATGTGAGAAAAACAGACATCCAGATGGAGACCGATATAAGATACTCAAACATAGTTACAGACCTTGCTGGAAAATAATGAAAAGCAACCATAGATTTGAATTGCATAAGCACTGCTGCAATAATAAAAGCCATGCAACCCAGCCCAGAAAGTAGATGTAAGGCAAAGACTAGCATTCTTGCTCCTATTCATACAACATTTACAATAGAAGATGCTCTGAGGAAGAATATACTACTCGCCAGATATTAGAGTTGTAAAAATGTTGTTAAATGTTACATTTCAGTCAAATTGTATTGCCTTATTCACATCAGTTTCAATGAGGCTACTTAATTAAGGTGAGCATTATTTGGTCCACTATTTCTTAATTTGTCGGTTCAATTCCTTTAAAAAAAATAGTTTATGGTCATCTTAATTCCTGTTACATATTAATTTCCTTTTAAAAATATATCTCTTTGACTTAGTGTATATTGAAATTAAATGATCATTAAAAAGTGTTTTGTCTTCATGAAAAAATTAATTAAATAGCAGTAATTCTAGTTTCCACTGGGAGAGGTTGCTAATGGATTATTACTTTGAGTAAGGCTGAGCTGGGAGGGGCAGAGGGGAGAATGAGGGCTTCAGAATTAATGAAACATTATAGGATTTGTGCAATTGTTTTGAACCATTTATGGTTAATATTGCTGTATGTTGCTTGAAAGACTTAAGTTAGTTTTCACATTAGATTATTTTTATCACACACACACATATGTTTTCTTCAATAATCAAGTTGTATTGCCAATGTCATGAGTTCCATTTCCCTAAGTGTGTTTAGCACCCTTTCTTGTCCTATACTAAAATAAGGTGATAGCAGGTTGCTTTCCTCTAAAAATTAAGAAATGTAAGAATTCCTTTTTCTTAAAATGTATTTACTTTCTCCTTTCTTTGGTTAATTCAATGTATTGGTTCAATGTGCCCTGTACATTCAGAAAGGCAGAATACGGTCTGTATATGAGGATTCCATTTCATATAGTAGCAGGAGTATTCTCTGTATGTGCACATGTTTATTTTGGATTGGATGACAGGAGAAAATTTCCAGAACCCTAAGCAGTAAAGTATTCAGGAACCCAATATTTCCACACTCTGACTCAGTGAAATCAACTTTTCTCACAACTATTCCTATTCACTTCAATAGAATCCAGCTTTATGGGAGCAAGGATCAGGTCTTTTATGAACACAAGAATTTTTTTTTAATTGACTGTCTCTCAAGATGCTCGCTTAACTCTATTAAAAACAGTGGCATTTTGTATGTAGCAGAAGCAAAATCCTGCAGTAAATAAGAAACTACAGTACAGTATTTTTTGAATGTTACAGCTGAATGTCACACCAGTTCATAGAGGTTTAAAACATGAGTAAGTTATGGACAATCTTTGATTCAATATACTGGCAATAGTTCTGTATACATGTTGCTGAATCTAATATGAACTGTTTCAAAAAAGTGGCAAACTTTCACATTTTGTTTGTTTTACTCATTCCCGTGACAATTCTCCCCCTTTCATTCACTTATGATCCCCGCTGCAGGACTTTCATTTCAGCAACATATTCAATTTTATATAATGGCACCTGTTTATCCATGACAATAAATGTTATTAATTTCAAATAACACATTTTGTACTATGAAGAAGGTATTGCCAAATGGCTGGAGCTATAATCATTTGCTTAATACAAAAATGACATAACTTTTGAATACCATAAAGAAGGATCCATTTTCAGATATTCTGAACACTTTAGACTTCATCATTCATTTTGCAGTGTTGACACTATGTTATTATCTAACAGAGATTTTTTACAAATCCAAAAATAAGTTCTAACTCAGGAAAATAACTGACTCCCACCCTATATTTCAAGCATTATAGAACTGCTTTCATGCTGTTGATGTACTATGGTAAAGCCCTTTAAAATTAATACCAGTTCAATGACTCCCTTAAAAATATACACAGCTCAACATATTTTATTCCTCTGCAGCCAAAACCTGCTGCTGTTACCCAAGCAAAACTCCCATTGACTGTGTCCCATGAACTTCAGCAAGTTTTGCCCAGCTGAGAATCATAATGAAAGCTACATTATTGTTTATGGAAGCAACTTGGTCCAATATGTAGGGTACCAGTCCCTGCATCTTCCAATTCAGTGTTAAGTCCCCAATTCAGCAAAGCCCTTCCTGCATGTTTGAACATGTAAAATTACTTCAATGGGCCGTAAGTACATGTACCATTTAACAATGTTATGTGTGTGTCGATGGGACATAGGCACATGTTTAAGTACTTTGTTCAGTTAGGACCTTTATTCTCAGCTCTACTCTAGTTGCTGTTTGACCTTGAGCAAGTTATTCAACCTTTGAATGACTTAATTTCTCTTCTTAAAAAATGGGGACAATAATTTTTAGAAAGTGCATTACAAAGATGTGGATGAAAAGCAAATTTTTATAGACCAAATTATGGCTGGGTCTGCAGGTATGCTAGGTGTTTTAGAATAGCACTTGAAGCTCCCACACACCCATGAAGGAGGCAACCATAATTTAGCTGTAGGTACAGGGGGAAGGATGGGGGTGGGGGAAAGGCTGACCAGCCAGTGCTGCCTGCTGGGTTTACTGCTACAGAGGTGGTGTGGTCTTAGTAAGGTAGGGAATGGAGCATGTCTTCATGTATCACACTGCCAGGGCCTGGTAGGACAGCACTGGTTTCACTTTTTTAGGGTGCAGCAAATCCCATGAGTCACCATGCTTTCCCAAGAACCAAGGAGCCATTACACCTTACTAAATATTTGTCTCTTGAGACCACCATTTAAACAGTGCACTTCCTCCCTTATCTTCTTGCATATCTGTGCCCCCTAAAAGAGCCATATCTTAGAGTCATCACTCTATATCAGCAACATGAAGAACCCACTGATTTTTTAAATTTAGATTCCATACGGATACTGAGTATTAATTTAGTGGCATACTATTGCAAAATTTCCCATTATCTGTTTGAGCTTTGGCAAATTTTATGAAAACAGATTTAGAAAGATGAAAATGATTCTCTGACTTCCTGCTGATGCAATTCAGCTTTAGAATATATTTGCATGAAATCACAAAATAAAAACTAATTAACTTAGCAAAAAATACTATTGTTTTCAAGACAGCCTAACTGGTAACAATCAAATAAAACTTCATTTAAATTTATGCCAATATAGTTTTATTGCAGCTAGAGCTAAATATAGCTCAAATATTCTATACAAAAATATTACATAATTTAGTGTTTTGTGCACAGATTGCAACTTTTCCATTAAATTACATTTTTTATAACTTGTTCAAAGTTCTGTTACATGCTCATTTACATGCACTTGAAATAATCAAATACTACATGTTCAACCTCCAAACTACAAACAAACAGGAATGAGTCAGTTTAAACCGAGATACTCTGAGTGATCAGCAACAACATCCACTATCAGATTCTGTCTTTGATTTCAAGTCTTGCATAGAGGCGTTCAACAGGTTTTTGCAGACGAAAGGGTAGTATCATATTCTGAAGTACAGAATTCAGAACTCCAGAGGGAATTAGTCAAATAAACACAAGTTCAGAACCCAGTCCTCAGAAACATTAAGGTCCAGATTGTAATGAACATCCAGTGGAATGCTGTGCACAAGTTAATGCTGGATTTGGCATCAGGTACAGAGTCCACAGAAAGTGCACAGAGATCTTTGTTAAGGAGTGGGACCTGATATCTGACTTTGAGGATCCACTACCTTTACATTAGTGAAAGGTTGTCACTACCATCTTGTAATAGAGTCACTTGCTTTTCATTGTCTCCAGAACAGACAAGGAAACAAGTGTCATATACACATTTCATGAAACTGGATCCCATTTCTGTCTTGTTCAAACATGCTAAACAGCATAATGCCAATGTAATATTAACCTATTTTGCTGGTTCACCCTATGGAAATTTTGGCAAGGTGATTTCCCAGATAAGGAGGTTCTAATTTCATTTTATTTAGTTCACATATGGTCTATGGGCTTTTGTAAGTTATTTGGTTTGATGTATTGTTTGAGTCCAGCAAACAATGAAGTACATTTATATACATTGGATTGCACCCCTGGCTTTACTTTGGACTTATAAATTATTCACTAAAAATTCTATTGCCAAGTTTGTCTTTGATGCTACTGTTCAGTATAAATAACTGAGCTGCATTTTCCTGGTAAGAGGAAAATTATGTTTCACATGTGTTTGATATGCCTTTAATGATGTAATAGTCTCCTTTCAAAAATTATTGGACCACATGGTTACATTGCTTGGAAATATATATGAGTGGAGCTGTTGTGTTTTTATTTTTAATGTAAATTGAAGCTGGTACATATCAGAACAGCTAGCCAATATTTCTATTGTACTGTGGTAGAAAAATATGGCAGTCATATTTGCATTTAAATAAAATGAAATATTAGCTGCCAGTGTTGTAGTCAACACAGCAATCTGAAAATGTAAACACAAGAGAAAATTAGGAAAATTCATACACAAAATATTGAGGCAGAAGAAAAACAGACTCAGGACAGCAGCAAAGGGACAGTCAGCAATGTGTAAGTAACTGGGCAGGTAAAACATGGGGAAATGAGTCATCTCATAAGGTGACCCTGTTTCACACTTGAAAATATGGGATAGTATTTATTAATGTGTAATGCACTGAAGCATTGTTCATACCTGTATGGCAGAGTCAGAAGAAGAAAGCAATAGTCTACTATATGTGTGAGGAAAATATTTGAGTCCCTTAAATGACATAATAAAGTCCTCAAAGGCCATTGGTCTCATGAAGGAACAAAGAGGTTTAACAAAGAGGGGTAGTATGGGCACCAGTGAGCAGTGGCATGGGCTAGCCATGCTGAGTACAAACCTGCCTGAACCCCATGCGTACATACTAAGGGGAGTTGACCTGTGTTGCTGCTGACGGTGCTACCCCAGCTACACAATTATGTTTAGTGTGCTAACTTGATGAAAGCTAGTACAAGTATGTCTGTGTGAGCTGGGAATCATACTCCCAGATCCAAGGGCAGATGTAGCCACAGTCTCGTGAAAATCTATGCCATTTAAGGCAGCCCAATTACCCCAAAGTTCACAGAAGTTAAACACAATTTCCAGAAATTAAACTCTTTTGGTTGAAGTATTTTAGTATCTTCTTTGCAAAGCTGTATTCAATTTCCTTCCAAACAGCCTGGTCTGATGCCCATTGAAATCAATATAAAGGCTCTCTGAGTTCAGTGGATGCTTGATAAGTTCTATAATGCATATTTTAAATGTCCATGGGACATGTCAGTCTGGTTATTTACAATGTATGCCTCATCGTGCTAACAAAATTTAGACATGCAAGAAGAGAGCAGTTTTTTTCCCTATCATTTCTTTATAAATGCTGTTGGGGTGTATACTTGAATAGGCTTTAATTATAATTTACTTTTTTCCTTTTTCTTTTACTTCCTGCTCCTTCAACTTCCCTTTACTCTTCAGTTTCTTCCTTAATCTGTCTAGCCACATGAACCTATTCTTGGAAATAATTACGAGGGAAAGCTACATTTCTGAATGTGATGAAATGTAGTGAGGTGGCAAGGAATTCTAGACTCATGAGCCAGCTGCTGAGAAGCCTCCCTTCCCTGCCCTTACAATTCTTGTTCTTGCTTCTGTAAACTACATAATTCCCATGACCTATGCTGTTGTGTGAAGTTATTTCAGATATGTTCTTTGGCACAATGAATTCAGTGCCTAAGATCAGCGTTTTAAGTTACATTCTGCAGAGAATGGGCACTCAACACAGATTTCAGATCACCAGAACGATGTGTTCTTCTGAAAGCATGCTGCATGGTGGACTAGTTGAATATTCTTCATGGCATTCCATCATAACCACGTCTGAGTGTGCTGAAGAAACAGCACCGAGAGGCAATGAATATGTGAATATACATGGTCCATATCATCATTAGATAGGAATGGGCATAGGTTCCTGGCTAAACTAAATGCATATCTTGCTCCTCCTGTTATCTGTTTATTCAAGAGCTGCAAAAGTATCCAGAAGGACCCCAAAGCTGTGACTTACCTTGAGACACAGTTAATGGAGTATGTTACTATGATTTTAGTCAGTCCATCAAAATGCCAGCATCATCTGTCTTGACCTGGTTTTACTTCAGCCAGCTGTTCTTTATCTAGATCATTTTGCTCAGTCACCCAGAGATGTTTGGCATGAAGAGTGCTTAGAACAAGGTGCCTTCTGCATTAAAGAACGTCACCTAACCATATTTCCTATATATATTTTAAATATATGTAGAAAGACAAGAGGAGTATGAGATTGAATTCTGCATGAAGCCACAGGTAAGAGCTCATAAAGCAGAAATTGAGCTATCTCAAACTCTGTGATTTGTTTGACTAATAATCCAGCTGAATGAAACTCCACACATTTTTGGCCGGCATGTCAGGTAAGTCAGCAACATATGATCCATTCTGCCAAATATCCCCAATACATATAATTTCCTAATGAAGAGTCCATATAATGTAACAGTCTTACTCTGGGGGAATCCTCAGCTGCTGCCTTAAAGCAACTTGAAGTCTCTATTGGACTATCAGAGTAGTGCAAGGAAGACTTAAGAATCAAGGATCTAGCCCCTGGAAGTTTTAAACTCTTATCCTTGTGCTGTCCAGGAAAATAACATATATCATAAGAGAACACTATACTAAATGAACTGTTAATATTCAGGTTATATTTATTTAGGGTTTTTTTTTTGGAAACTATAATTGGAGTGCTCATCTAGAGCTCAGAATGTCCTTCACAGTCTTTTTTAAAAAAGCATTAAACAAGTCAATTTGAATAGGGCTTATAAAACTATGACAAGAAATTAATTGAACCCCACACAATTCCTAGAGTTCTCCGTACACCCACTATGGTGGAGTAAGATAATAACCTAACATTGGAGGTATTTGAGAGACAAGGTGATATTTAATAGTTCCGAGGTAGAGGAGGGGGAATTTAGGTACTCATGAATCCAGGAAGCATATAGTCTTCAGAGATTTTTGCATTGTCTTTTTTGGAATCTTTTAGGAAATTACTTGCTGCTTTTATAACCCAGTAAAAACATGTATTTAGAGAAGATATTTCACCCAAAATACTTACAATCCATCATCCATAAATTTCTCATAAATTCTTTCCTTATGCTTTTCTTGATAGGGCTCAAGTAAAGAAGAGTGAAGATCTTTTCCAGATGTTTTGTTTTTTTTCACATCTTGAAAGATTTGTCCTTTATCTTTTATAAGAGATACACAATTGAGTCTGAGTTAATTCATCCAAGTTGGGATTGAATATCTTTTTAAATATTGATATATCTTTCTCCAACCTTAAATCAAATAATTTAACAAATAACTAGGCCACATCATTCAGCAGGATTCTTTTTATGCAGGTGTTCAATAATCTCAGACTGTGTAGTCTTAATTGCGAGTCTAAGCTTTCTATTTTCCATTCTAAGCCAGTGGTGCTCCTAATGAAAGATGAGTCAGGCATTCAACTTTACTCTATAAATACAACTTTTGCCTGCTCTTGGGATAGAATAATATGGCTTCTGTCTCATCTAGTCTCTCACTCAGATTAAGGAAAAGTCCCCACAAGTTTTCTTTGTTGGGCTGTCATAAAATTCTGCAAAACATCAGCTTTTCATAACATTTGCTCAAACATTTATTTCACTAACTTGTACTATTCCAGGATAAACATTTGACAATGTGTTTGAAAAGACAGTGGTGGCCATGGTTCAGGTCTCCTGAAAAATCATTGGTTGCAACAAAAAAGTTTTCCGCAGTCTTGTGCTTGGACTGTGGCATCTTCAGAAGTTTTTAAAAAGTAAAGATATCTGTCATTTATCATACACCTGTGCTATATATTTGTTACTTATTATATGTGGAAAGCACTCAGTGATGTACAGTAATATAGTGTATCTAATACCCTAGTCAAAGTATCCATGAGCAATCCATGAAGCCTCCTGCATGTTGGTAGTGAGGCTCCATCTCCCCCAATCCAAATCTGTTGTTTTTTATGTATAACATCCCTTATGATTTGTGTCATGTCTATTTTAGAGGTAATTTCTCTTCATGTTCCTTTCAAGGCAACTGAGATAAAGCCATTCACATTGAACACTATCAGAACTATTATATATCTGGCATAGGGCTTGTACTCCAGAATACACAATTATTATAGGGGTTGTGATAAATGAAGGAAGGGGGGTGTTGTTCCCTTTTATGGACACCCAGACATTCCTCTCTGTAGCTGTTCTCTTCTTTACCTGTAAAGGGTTTTAAAGTCTGACATATGCATAGGTAAAAGGAAGTGAGTGGCCACTTGATCAAAAGAACCAATGGGAGGGCTAGAACTTTTTAAAATTGGGAAAAAAACTTTCCCTTTGTCCACCTGTTGTTGTTCTCTGGAGAGAGGAGACACAGAGCAGCAGTGCTGTAAGAAGCTTTAAAAACCAGGTATGAAAAATCAAATCAGATCTACTTATCTGGAATCCCAGATATGTAAGTAGATTAGGGATGTCTAGGAAGATGTGATTAGATTTATTTATTTTTTTCTGTAAGGCTTGTGGACAACTCTCACCCTGTGCTAACCCCCAAATGCTTTTCGTTTGCCTGTAACCTTTAAGCTGGACCTCAAGAAAATCATTCTTGATGCTTAATTATTATATTTTCTCTTTTTTAAATCGAGCAATAACCTAAGTTCCAGATGTATTTTCTCTTTTTGTTTTTAATAAAATTTACCTTTTTTAAGAACAGGATTGGATTTTTGGTGTCTTAAGAGGTTTGTGCATATGTTATTTAATTAGCTGGTGGCAACAGCTGATTTCCTTTGTTTTCTTTCTCAGCTCTTCCCTGGAATGGGGGTGGGGGCTTAAAGGTCTTGAGGGTACCACACAGGAAGGAATTCCCAAGTGCTCCTTTTTGGGTTCTCAAAAGAGTTTTTGGTTTTTTTTGCACTTGGGTGATGGCAGCTTCTACCCATCCAAGGTCAGAGAGAAGCTGTAACCTTGGGAATTGAATACAAGTCTGGAGTGGTCGGTATTATTTTTTAGAATCCTTGTGGGCCCCACCTTCTGCACTCAAAGTGCCAGAGTGGGGAATCAGTCTTAACAGGGGTACTATAAATTATCAAAACCTCCTTGGTGCTTTACAGACAGAGCAAGAGACAGTCCCTGTCTTGAACAAACTTGTAATATAAAACTGAAAACAAAGGGTGCAAGAAATATCAAATATACAAACAAAAAATCACATAAAATACTGCCCTTGCTGGTCTGACAGTACCTGAGTTTGCTTAGTTTCATGGCATATTGCAAGGCTCATTCAATTGCTCTGACTTTTGCTGGCAAGGCAAAGGATACATATTGGAAGGAACTCCTCTGTGGAGATTTAATTGAAGCCTTTTAACTACGTTTCATTCCTTTTGCCTATCTACAGCAGATGATTCCATTCATAAATTTATCAAGCTGTATCTTAAAACTAAATTAGGTTGTTTGCCCCCACAATTCCTACTGGGAGGCTGTTCCAAAACCTCATTTCTCTGATGGTTAGAAATCATTTTTCTAATTTCCATCTTAACTTATTCATGGGCAGACTTCAGATTAGAAACCCCATCCCTCACTATCATTTTTGGATTTCTACAGGATTCCTCTCATCCACCAGAACTTTCAGTGCTGAGTTACTTTTCCCTGAGAGCTACAAGAATTGCCTCAACACATGCTGCGTAGCAAGTCTTATTTTGATTGCAAAATGGACTACATCCCATTTGTTCACATACTCCCTGTGTTCTTTTTTCATTTTCACCTTCCTGACAGCTTTCACTGGGACCTTTACACCACCTTTTTTCTTCTTGAAATCCTTCATTAAAACCTATTTCCTTCATGAAATATTAATCCCTGTCCATTCCTCAAATCAGTAGAGTGATAAGTCTGCACAAGTGGAAGAATAAGTGAGGAAGTCAGTAGAAGTAAAGAAACATACCTCAACCAATGGATTTGTAGAAATCTTTTGTATTTATTTTTATGTAGGCTAAAAAAATATGAAGCAGATAGAATTCTAATTAGATAAAAATTGAAGCAATTTCTGTCCTGAAAAAATTAACTATCTGTCCAGAAATGTTAAGTCAGATGCACATTGCTTTAGTCCATTAAGGGAAAGACAGGCTCTTATTATCATTGCTTTTCAAAAAGCTACAATCAGAAAAATAGAGTGTTATTTACAACTGAAAATTATAGAGAACTGGGCAAGTCTGTAAAATGTGTGCAGCTTCTGAAGGAAGTTCATCCTTTCCATCAGAAAGGTTGTTGCACAGGCATGTCAGTTTTAGGCACATGTTTAGTGCTAATATCATAAAGTTATCAATACAAAGAGACATAAAACACTATATCAGGGGTCGGCAACCTTTCAGAAGTGGTGTGCCGGGTCTTTATTTATTCACTCTAAGCTTTTGCATGCCAGTAATACATTTTAACCTTTTTAGAAGGTCTCTTTTTATAAGTCTATAATATATAACTAAACTATTGTTGTATGTAAAGTAAATAAGGTTTCAAAATGTTTAGGAAGCTTCATTTAAAATTAAATTAAAATGCAGAGCCCCCTGGCCAGGACCCACGCAGTGTGAGTGCCACTGAAAATCAGCTTGCACTGATTTACTAATAAAACAGGCTACATTGAAAAACTGAAACTGCACTCCCATATCATTGGAGTATTAATATACACATACACACACACACACACAGAGACTCATTTCTGACATTAGCTGACAAGTTCAGTCTTATACAGTTTAGTTTGTGTCAAAATGACAGAGAGAAGAAACTGGGAAACAAGATTACATACCTTCCTGCAGCAGATTCACTAGTCTTGGTGTAAGGAGGTAAATTCTTGCCAACTGAGCTCTCTACAGTCATTAAGTAACATATTCTGCTCTAACTCCTGTGTGCTCTTTGTATCACAGTGGCTCTCCTCCAATAGTCAGGTTTTTTGCACCTTCTACAGAATGAACCCCTCAGTGATACTAGTTGACAACAACTAGATAGTTTCTTTTCTTGCATATGGGTCCATCTACAGGTCTGTGGTATTAATTTAGATGGAATATATGGGCCTAGAGAGCCAAAAGTGTTAACACCTGGATCACCTGGATCAATCGGTCTTCAGCTGTTAAGACTGCGCTGATCACTACACATCCACCATTCTTCTCACATTCTTGCCTTTCTTCTCCATGTTCACCTGAAACATTTAACAATGTCATCTTCCCATCTTCTTGGAGGCCCACCAGATGGTCTTTTCTGTTCTCGCAGGTACCACTCAGTAATGATTGCAGTCAACCTATTGTCTGTGAGCCATGCTATGTGGCTTGCCCATCGTATCTTATTATATCTGCTTTCCATGACAATATCTTTCACGCCGCTGCATTCTCTAGTAATTTCATTTGGGATACGATCCAGAAGGGAAATTCCCAACATAGCTCGTTCCATTGCCCTTTCAGCTACCAACAGCTGCTGTTCTTCTCTCTTTGTCAGTGCGCACGTTTCACTGCTCCATTTATGTTAACACCACTTCTCCAATTGATCTTGTTCATAACCATTTTGAGGCAGGCAGTAAATAGTTTCAGTGAAATCGTGTCTCCTTGCTTTACGCCTTTCTCGATTGGGATGCGGAAGGGTTCAAGGAGAGTAATGTCTGTTGTACATCCAGTATTTGCTTCCTTTAACAGACTGATGTACTGCGTGTTAATGCCCTGCTCTGTGAGTGCCTTTAATATTGCATTGAACTTGACGCTATCAAAGGCCTTTTCATAGTCAACAAAAGCAATGCACAGCAGGAGTTTGTATTCCCTTGCTCTTTCTAAGAGCTGGCTAAGGATAAATATATGGTCGATCGTGCTGAAATTTCTTCGAAACCCTGCCTGCTCTCTCGGCTGCTGTTCATCCAGTCTCTGTGAGAGTCGGTTTGTTATCACCTTTGTAAAGAGTTTATAGATATGAGAGAGGCATATAGGGTGATAGTTCTTAAGATTTTCTCGATCCCCCTTCTTGTACAGCAAGATGGTATTTGATGCCTTCCTGATTGATGGTATTTTTCCTTCTTCGAGATATCAACTGAATCTTAAAGTGAGGGCCTTCCAAAGTTTTTCGCCTCCTGCGGAAATAATTTCTGATGTTATTCCATCTTTGCCTGGAGCTTTTCCCTTCTTCATCTAGTGTAGTGCCCTTCGGACTTTGCTGACGATTATTTGGGGTACACGTTCTTCTGACACTTGGAGCACTGGGAGAGGGACATTGATTCTTGATTTGAACAGTTCTGTATAGAAGTCCTTGCAGACCTGTTCCATCCCTGCTTTGTCAATTACTGTCTCTCCATCCTTGTTCTTCAATGCTGTTACGCTCAATCTATACTGCGCCAATTCCCTCTTGCATGTCCTGAGGCTCTTGTGTGAATCAGATGTTTTAAGGAAATTTTCTTTCCGGAAGTTCTCAAAGTTGTCCTTCAGTTTTCGCTGTATAAGCTTGCACAGAATGGAGTATACAAGGTTGTTATCCGAGCTCCTTTTCATATTTCTCTGCCTCTCTAACAAGCTTTTTCATTTCATTTGAGATTCTTCTCTTTGCCTTCTTCATCTTTTCAATTTCAGCTGCTTTTATGCATTGTCTCAGCTTGTCAACAAAGATACTATAGTCCTCATCACACTTTTCCATCTGGCTCCAGTCAAACCCAGAAATCATTTTCTTCAGCTTTGCTTCATCGAATGTCTTTAGGAACTGTTTCCTGTTTGCCATCTGTAAAGCTTTCTTTTCCACTACTTCGTCGAAAATCAACTTCTCTCTAAGCAGGTGATGGTCACTGCCAGTGTTGAAGGGCTGCACCTCAGATGTCTTGAACGATGCACCTTTTATTGACTAAAATATAGTCGATTTCATCCGTACTCTTCGTGTTTGGCATGATCCATGTCCACCTTTTTGTGATCTTTTTTTCATACCAGGTGTTTGCCACGTTCAGTTCTTTCATTTCTGCCATCGTTACCAGCCTCTTTTCTCTTTCATTTATTTCGCCGCTGCCTTATCTCCCTATGAACCTTTTGCCAGCTTTCCCTCACCCGACCTTAGTGTTGAAATCTCCCATCGTGATAGTGTAAGTGGACTTTTGCGTGAGGGCTCTTTCGAGCTCTTGGTAGAGTTCTTCCACTTCTTTGTCCTCACTTGCACGTGTGGGAGCGTAGGCCTGGATTACCTTGAGGCTAGCTTTTGACTCCATCTGAAGATGCAGCACACCAATACATGATGATATTAGCTGGCATTATCTGATTTTCGAAACCCAATCCTTACTGATGATAAATTCGACTCCTCCAATGTTTCTAGCACCATCTCCCTTTCTGAGCCTCACAGTGCTTCCATCCTTCCAGCTGACTTCCAACTCCTTCTTTCATTGGGTTTCGCAGATACCAAGGATATCGCATCTTATCCTTTTCTTCTTCTCCTTCAGATGGTTTAACGTTTCCTCCCTCGCCAGTGACCTACAATTGTAAGTACACACAACGAAGGTTGTCCTTTTCCATGTTGGTCTAGCACCTGACATTTTTAGCAACCTCTTGTCGCTCATTTTCCACTCTACCACTGAAGAATGGTTTTATGACAAACAGGGAACTAAGACCCACTTACTCGTGTTGTTTTAGCCATTAACTTTAAGCTATCCCACTGGCTAGGCAGGCAGGCATAAGCGTTAACATGATTATGAAAGTGTCCAACATGAAACAATTTTAACCAAGGGATCTGGTATAGCCTGCTTAGTACCATGGCAAACAGACCAGTAAAAAAACCCATTTTACTTTGTATTAAGGACACAGAAAAGAAGAGAAACAGTTAAAGCATTTGAAATTTAAAGTATTAATTAAGTATTTCATTTTAACAACATCTCTCCCCTTTCCCTTTAGCTGGAGAGAGATTTTACAAGGGGAAAAAAACTTGTTTCAAATTTGTTTTGAAAATCTTTTAGATGGTATTAAAGAACTATTAAAGAACTACTGGTTTTTTTTGAGAAAAGTGAAGAAGTTAGTTGATATGGACTGGATCTGTTGTAGTTGTTGTTAAAGTCCAAATCTGTTTGCTACAAGGCAAAAATAGACAAACATGCACAAAGGGGGAAAGGGAAGAGCAGCAAAGATAGAAAATGCAGCTTCTGTCTCTGATGTTGAGTCTCACTTGTGATCTCATTGCTGGAAAAAATTCAGGCACAGCACAAGGTCTTATCAGCCACTCTGGGACCTGGCAAATTCATACCATCATTGGGCTGTTTAGGGCACTACTTTTCTCTGCCTCTCTGATCACAGGCTTACAGCAATATTGCACAATATGCAGTCTTGGCTGGCTAAACCAGACTCTGATTAGATAGAAGTAAAAGGGAGAAAGAAAGGAAAGAGCAGAAATAAGGTGGGGAAGGAGGAGTATGTATGCAGGGTGGAGAGGATGTGTGGGTGTGTGTGTGGGTGGGGTGTGTGTGGGTGGGTGGGTGGAGGGTGTGTGTGTGATGAAGTTTCACATTCCAGCTGGTATATGGGATTCAGCTGGAGTTGGTGAAGGTAGCAATGTCATCTGCCTCACTCACTGGCCCAGTCTGGTGAGGACCTCTCTCAGGATTAGGATCAAGAAGATCTGGGGTCTCAGAAGATGGTGGGAATGGCAGCCATGCTGGTGAATCTCGCTCCAGTAGCCAGTTTTTCTCCCCAAAATCTCTTTGTAAAAGGATCCTAGAAGGGAGTGATGGCAGAATAGCCCACCCCCTTATTATTTTGTTCACTAATTTGGTCTAATTTCTGACGCCAATTTTTTTTTTTTAATTTTCTGTTCTTAACTCAAGGACTATATTATGATCATGCCAGGTAAACAAGAGGAGTTCTCAGTAGGCCTTTTTGTTTGGAATAATTCAGTCTGCCTCCCTTTAATACCTTCCCTCTCCCTCAACATTTGTCACTGTAAGTGACATGTCATTGTGAACTTTCATTTACTTTTTACAGTTGACCTCACAATTACAGTAAATTTGTAGGCCCAATTATTACAACAGATATTATATCTTCCTGGCTTTGTATACTGCCAACTGTACAAGGGCGAAGCTACTATCTGAAACACGTGCACTGCCAGATCTGTTGCCTATCTCCATAGCCTGCTGTAATCTTTAGAGGCAGAAACAATTACATATTTTATAACCTACTGTATCAAATGCATTAGCCCACAGATAAGAGCATGTTAACAAGTGTCCAGATAAAGAACAAAAGCTAGCTACCATAAGAAAAGCTTCTTCCTTGAAGCTAATGTGTATGCTATAGTGTATGCCCAGTTGAACTCATCATACATAATACCTAGAAACAACCTACCCAAAAATTATCTGCTTCTGTGGCAACACAAAGTCTGGGGGGTGACATCATGAATGTCACCATAGATTCTATTCTGAACTCTCCATTTGTGCCTTACCTACTTGGCTAATGGACATTTTTTTCTATGTAGCCATAATGAGATTTCTTTATAAGCATATTAGAGAATGTTGTTTGAAAGATTAGTTATTTTCATCAAATATTGGGAATGATATCACCAATAGGAAGCTTTTTTTCCCTGAATTTAATGAGAAACATTTATTTCAAAAAATGTACCGGCATCCATTACTAGGCACTTATGAACTATGTTTATATTAGTCAGCTATAAAATGACAAATATCAACTGTAATGAATTCTTATCTCTCTAGTGTCATTGATTCCATTTCTTCATCTCAATCTTCCTTTTAGTACTTAGTCTTAACATCTCCACTGATAAAGTAGTTTGTGTCCTGGACACCATCTCTTCTGGCAGTAAGGTAATTCATCCTTAGTTTCTCTTCTGATAAAATAGTTTGACCCCCGCCCCAGCTAAGTCTCATTAGGAGCTCTCCTCTTAGTATAAAAAAAGTATAAACAAACAACAAAACAGTCTTTGTGTCCTTCCTCATGGCTCAAATCTTACTCTCTTGATGCAAATGTTGGAAGATCCAGTCAAGGTGCCCCAAAGTGACAACTAGTACTTCTACTATTATTACTTTTTTCTACATTTTCATCCCCAGAATCCTACCTCTTCAGGTCTTCAACAATGTATCCTTCCCGGCATCCTGTTGGGTTTTTTTAAACCATCCTTTTCTGCAACCTGCTCCTGGAATTAGTGCTTCCCCAGCTTTCTTTGCAAAAAGCTCCAAAATAGGTCTAATCTCTTTGAAGGAAGTTCCCAGCAAACAGCCAGAACCCCTTCCTTTCTGAGGAAAGGCTGCATTTTATATAGCCCTGTCCCCAGTCACATGGTTCCTTGTTGGTCACATGAGATCTCTGGGAATCCCCACAACCATCCTAAATGTCTGGCTTTAAAGGGCCAAGCCCCAGTAATAGGCACTTGAGCAGCACCTGCTCCTCAAGGGACAAGCACACTCCGTTACACCAGCATTTCATCTTAAAAGTCAGCAATAAATTACCCCTCTCCAAAACAACTTAAAACCCTCAGTCCCAATTATCATTATTAAACTAAACCAAAATTCATTCTTGACCAGAAAAATAAGAGCTTGTTTATTGGGTGTGAATAGCAGTGCACACCAAAGTGCTGCTCTGTAACTCCCCCATGTGGATGCTGCAGGCACAAACTGAAAGGTCCGTAGCTTGAATTCATGTAATCCTGTAATGTAAACATTAATGCAAACAGGGAGCCTTTTAGGTCATGCCCACAGCACCCATATAAGGGAGTTACAACACTTTGGTGAGCACAGCTATTCACATCAGGTAGGCTGAACTGCATAACCTAAGTCTTGCACTGTGCTCTGACACTCATTTGATTCAGACTCTGGCAAACCACTGGAGGAAATGAATTCTGAATTGGCATTCTTCTAAGAATGCCAGGGCTTTGATATAAAGAGTTTAATTCCAGGAACAGACAGTGAAAGTGATGCAGTGGATCTTATCTCCCACACAAAACCAACAATTTAATCAATTCATTAAACTGATTTCTTTTCACAAATTATCCCAGAACAGACAAATTCTTTTGCATTTGTTATTCAAAATTATTCCACTAATGGTTTATGTGAATTATTTTAGTACATGGATTTCAGCTGTTTTGACATTTAAAGAAATGTGCCTTAGTCATGACTAGGGTTGCCAATTTTGGTTGGTCATATTCCAGGAGATTTTATCACATGACAATCTTTAATTGAAGATTAATGTTTAATTCCTGGAGACTACAGGACAATCCTGGGGGGCTGGCAAGGCTTTCCCCAACATATTATGGTGGTTCTTGACAGCCATAAATTCTTTCATTCTACCAGAATCTTACAGTTTTTACAAACCATGAACATACTTTGTGTGTTGAAGAAAACATACCATTTTTATCTGGCTTTCTTGCTCTTTGGGTTCTATTGTAATCTCTGCCTATTGGAAGCCTTGAAACACACTGGGGAAAATGGAAATGGAGTCTGTCAGTTCCTGGAACTCTAGATTGAGCCTCTAGGTGGTATTACCCTATAGACTAAAATAATAATGGAGACCAGAGCCTTCTGACACCATTTACAAACATGCCTGGAGACAGAGGTGGGGGGAAAATGGACTAGAAACTCCTACTGAAGCCAAATGGTAGGCTTCTGCATGGGATAATATGGTGAAGCAGTTTGCTTGATGAGCCATGGCTGCTAATCCTGCCCCCTCATTGGGAGGGAAAGCCTGATTCAGAGACAGAGACTCCTTTAAGGTCTGGTTTACACTAGGGGTGAGATCGATCTAAGTTATGCAACTTCATCTACGTGAATAACATAGCTGAAGTCGACGTACTTGGATCTACTTACTGCGGTGTCTTCACAGTGGTAAATTGACTGCTGACGGTCCCCCATTGACTCTGCCTGTGCCTCTTGCTCCAGTGGAGTATCAGAGTCGATGGGAGAGCGCTTGGTGGTTGATTTATCTTTTTTTTTTTTTTTGCTTATGAGAGCCAACATTCATAACCCAGCAGCCCTTGTTTCTGGACTCTCTCAGCCTACCATCTGCCTGAGCAGGGGCCATGGAGGCACCTGGGGATTGGGAAGAACTGGGAGTACTGGGAGGTGGAAAATTTGTTAACTTGCTGGTATGTTAGTGCTTCTTAGCTAATCCTAGCCCTTTCCTTCCCCAGAGCCTATCTTCCCATTCCCAATAAAAAAACCCCTTTTGTTGTACTGTTATTTTTGGATACATCATTTCTTTGCTGGGGTTTGTGCTGATGAACTTTGTTTCTTGTGTTCTGGGTTTTATTCTCCTTGCCAGAAATTGTACCGTTATTTCTTTTCCAAAGGAACAGCTCATATCTCAGGCACAGTGTGGAGTCACTGTCGGTGTGTCAATTATAAGTTCAGGCACCATGAAAAAGAACCCAGGACTCAACCCACATCAGGAGTGGAAAGAAGCCAATCCAAGCAAGAAACAACAGGGAGCAGAATTGAGCCATACCTCGGGGGGTGGGGGGGGAGTACATGGAGTCAGCATTAGTAACTATACCTGCCAGTGTGGTAGCGACCTGCCTTAAACTGAACAAATTTGTTTGTTTCTAGGGGGTCTGATAGCTTAAAAAATTACAACCAGACAAAAAGGATTTGCATCATTTTAACTCAGAAAAAGTGACAATCGGAAATATCATGATTCAGAGCTTAAGTTATTATAGCTAAGGTTAAGACACTCCCCCCTCCTCCTTCTTTTTGGACAGGTATAATATCTGCAGCAGACAGTTTTTATATCATCTAGTAGGCAGAATGTCAAGTATCATGGAAGTGTCCAGCATTATTTTATGAGTTGATTGTCCAAGGCCCCAGAGCAGACTTTCAGACATGTATTAGTGTTAAGCAAATCACTATATGGGAACACAATTAAATAAAAATTGACAAAACACCCAAGATGTGCTCATGACCAAAATAGGTTTCTGCATAGTTGTACTACTGCAACCCATATCCTAATGGTGAAAGCATTGAGAGAGTGGAGAGTAGATGGAGAAAGCAACAGAAATAGTTGAAGGAGGAACAGAAGAAGGAGACTGAGAGTGGCTGAGCAGTCATTGATTTCAATAGATTGGAAGTCATAGAAGGGAAAGTGGCAGTACATCCAGTAATGATGATGCTGAGATTTCTTTATTAACCTCAGAACTATCAAGGTAACTGGGCCTGAATGTGCAATATTTTTCTTTGTTTATTTGCATTGTGGTAGTGCCTAGGAGCTCCAGTCATGGACCAAGACCCCTTTGATAGGTGCTGTATAAGCACAAAAGAAAGAGAGAGTCATTGCCCCAATGAGTTTATGGACATAAATGCAGTGAAAGGAGGTTTCATGAGTCACAAATCTTTTACAAAATGTTAGTTCAGACTAGTATTAGTGCTGACAATCCTGATACTGCCTAATTAGTGGGACATTCAGTTGATATGTCCAATATTCTGTATTAAGTTTACTCAAGTAGGGCTGGTCAAAAATGCAATAAATAAAATATGTTCAGCATTTAAAAACAAACAAACTTTTATTGAAATTTTAAAGCTCTTCCCCCCCCCGCAAAAAAAATTGCTAACACTTTGTAAACTAGTTAAAAACAGCAAACAGTTTTTTAATACACTTTTTGGTCAAAAAATTGAAAATTCTTGATCAGGTGTATTTTCAGATCTCTAGGCGCTTGGTCCAAAGCCTGTATAACAGAATAAAAAGAGATCCACTGGGCTTTACATCAGCCCCTGGGAGGAGTTTGACAATGAGAAGGATTGAAAGCAATAGGGAAAAAATAGAGAATGAAAAGAAAGAAACAAGAGAAAAGAATATATCAGAAGAAATAAGAGAAAAAAATCTAGTGAAATAAGGCAAATAGGAAACAAGAACAGTGGGGGTAGTGTAGTGGGGGTTATATGGCCCCCATTACTGTAGTATGCCTTACAATGTTTAATATATTTATCCTTACAACACCTTTGAGGGGTAATTAAGTGCAGTTATCCCCATAGGGAACAGTTATCCCCAAGGAAGTCGTTAGCAGAGCAGGAAGCCCAGGTTCCCCATGTCATAAATTAGCACTATAACCAATGGACCATCCTTTTAATATCTGTTTTCACCTGTCTCTGAAGCAAAGTGCACAACTGTTTTGGCGGCCTCTGTGTTTTGTTTGTTTATGATAGACAGTTACTTCTTGTTATTGCATGTTATTGTAGAAGATAATCCCATATAAAAAGGGTAACAGTTTATAAAATATGTTTTGAAATACCTTAAAATATTCTAAAATGCAGAAAATTCCATCTACTATTTAACGTTATTAAAGAGAAGACCTCCCAGGTTCTGACTTGGGTTTTGTTCCTGGTAGCCCTCCCGCCAGTTGTGCCCCTGACCATGCAGAATTTATGTAGAGAGATACCCACTTGGGGCAAAGGACTTCCTGACTGATATATTCATGTTTGTGTTGCCCACACTGCAGTTTTGTTCCACTTCTCAATATGCAAGGAGACCTTAGGAATCTTTGCTATTTAAATATTGAGTGAGGCTTATTCTGTAACTATTGTTCTTCTGGTTTTTTCCCTTGAGGGGAGAGACAAGAAAAGAAAGGGTGCAAGAGGCAGGTAAGAGAGACATGACGGGAGGCCTCTTTAGGGAAGTGCAGCACAAAATCTTACAAAAGAGAAATACTATTCAGAAATCAAGGGAATCAGCTAAAATCAGGAAAGGCAATGCACAATTTAAAACAATATTTTAAAAGTTTAGTATGAGATCAGAATGTGCCTTTGGTTTTCAGTTAGGGATAAGTGATCCTCTTGCCGTTCAAGGGTTTGTGAGCTTATTGAACTATTTTTTAAAAGGATACCTATACTAGTGCACAGTCCAGTTACCCAGACTAAGTTCTGAATGAACCTGATCCAAAGCCCACAGAAATCAACAAAAACTCAACAGGCTTTAGATCAGGCACTGTTGGCCCCAATTCGGCAAAATGTTTTAAGCAAATGATAATTGCAACTCCCTTCAGTAAAGCTCTTAAAAAGTGTGAGGGTTTTACTGAATAAGGATGTTTCACCCAAACGGGATGTAAGTATGTGCCTGAAGTTAACAATATGCTTTGATGCCTTTCTGAATAAGGATATACTGTAATTTGCAGCCTAAGTGAGGAAGAAAAGTAAAATTATCTCTTCAAACTACTATTACAAATCTATTAGGGAACTAAGTTAGGTTTTAAATTGTGTATCATATCTTTGCTCAGACAGGAAATAGCTAACATTCTCATTTATTTTACATCTTTTCTTTTCTCAATACTATATTTTAATTAATCTCAGAGCAGAGGTCAACATTTAGCATATGAATTCACAACATAATCCATACAATCTTTGGTTAATATTAGTCTTCCCTGAGCATTCCTCACTTTTTATCAAATATATACTAATTAACCTACCTGTACTTCTTTATAATTACTCACATAGAGGATAAGTTACTTAAAATGCTAATAGCTTTATTAAATACACAGAATTAATTTCTTCACACTTTGAGGTCATTCTGAAATAAGCATACTAAGAATTTATAGAATGTTTTATCTCTTCAAAGCACTTACAAACTTAAAGCTAATTAAATGATACTTTAAAAAGTCTCTTTAAAGGAAATTTGAATTTATAAAACTAGTTGTAAAAATATTAGACTTTATCCTTTATGTTTATTCACAGGTGACAACTTAATTGGATCTTGAGGGCCAGATCCTTAGCTGCTATGAATTGATATAAGGCCATTAACTTCCATGGAACTATGCCAATTTACACCCTATGAGGGTCTCACCCTGTATTTGCAATATTTATATTATCTTGTTTGCTTTGTATATGGGAATACATACATTCAAATACAACTTTATTTTATATCACAACATTCATATAAACAGTCTTGCAAAACAGGTAGTCTCCATTTGCTTGTAAGATTTATTCATGATTTTTTTAAAACTCCATGGATTAATTATGAGCAGTTCTCTGAGTACTGAGCATGTTTTTTATATTTTAATACTTGGTTGTGCTGAGATTGTTTTTCTATTCTGCCCTATCTAGTCCACATTTTAGCATTCAGTTTTGGCATCTGCCTCACTGTGATGGCTACTTTAGAGTGGCTTAGAAGACTGAGATTGCCAGGAGTTGGGAATCTGGAGACTTGAAGAGAGAAAATAATTTGTGAACATTTCAATTCTGCAATCCTGTGGTAACAGGCAGTTGAGGCCAGATTCTCAAAAGTACTTTGGTGTCGCAATACCCAACCCCTAGGTCCCTCCTGCCAAGTGGAATCCTCAATTATTTAGGCACCTAACACTTAAATTTTCAGTGGAGCAGAAACTTGAACCTGGATCTCCAATGGGAGCGTCCCAACCACTAGCCATATGTCACTGTGCCTCAGTGGGTCACAGCAGAGACTGCCAGATTCAGGACAAACTGCTGAGAAATAGAGCAGACTCACCCCAACTGGTGGCTATTCTATCATTAGATATATCAAGCCAATAACAAAAGTAAACTTCTCTTTCACCACACTAGTTAACAAGAAGTCAAAAATGCAGTCTCCTTCGGCATTCCAGCCTTTGTCTCACCACTCAGTCACTGGAGTCTATGCTGAGTGGTTACTGAAAACCAATTTAATCAAATATAGAGTCCTTACAATCTCAAGAGATCAGCCACTTAACTAAGTCAATATATAATTCAGATCTTACCCAATAATCATGCTGCTGCCAATCCTTTAGTAACTAAAATCTAAAGTATCAGAGGGGTAGCTGTGTTAGTCTCGATCTGTAAAAAGTGACAAAGAGTTCTGTGGCACCTTATAGACTAACAGACATATTGGAGCATTAGCCACGTGCATCTGACGAAGTGGGTATTCACCCACGAAAGCTCATGCTCCAATACGTCTGTTAGTCTATAAGGTGCCACAGGACTCTGTCACTTTTTAAAATCTTTAATTAAGGTTTATTAATAAAATAAAAAGAGAATTTAAATGGTTAATAGATCATATACATACAATAATTGCAATGACGTTATATCAAGTTGTTATAGACTGCTATCTTGTAAAGTTTCTCTGGTCACTTACAGAAGATTGGAATATCCTCAGTCCATAGTTCAAGATGCTCTTTTTAGTTGTAAGCCCATAGTCCAGAGAATCAGGGCAGAAAAGAGACAAAATGGATTTATTTCAGTGGTCTTTTATACCCTTTGCCATGTGCCTGGAAATTTTCTGTTTCAAACAAAGCTCACAGCCCAGTTTGTGGAAGGTTACTGGCACAAGATGTCCAGAGTCACATGAGCATATCACATGTCCTTACATGGCTTGATGACTCACATGGGCAGCCATTGCCCATATCCACACTAAGGCATCAACAGAAAGATCTATCTGGGCAGAATGAGTTTCTTCTATGGCCCATTTTTAGAGTGAAGTGTCCTTAATGGGCCATCAAACTTTAATAGTCCATTCACAATGTGCTGGCTAAACTAGATGTAAACTATCTTGTTGTTACCCCTAGAACAAGTGCATCTGAGATATAGGTATATAGCCAATATTCATAGCTTCCGATACAGTGATGAAACACGGATTTAAATAGGACAATCTTATTTAGCAAATCATAACTTTTCCATTGATACCTTACATGACATACTTTGTACAAGATTTGTTGCAGTTCTCTAACAGTGACAATATCAATAATATACATGGTCATATTTCATTCATACAGGATCATCCCACAGATTCACTCAGTCTTTATCTGGCCCAATAATTATCTAATTATTTATATAAAGTGGAACAGCGCCATCAGGAGGGATTGAGACAGACCCACCCCAGTATAACCCAGTACATATATATACTGTGGCAAATGGCTGATGCTACAGCGGTGGCTCCTGCATTTTTCCTTAGTGTAGTGGGTCAGGGTGCTGCCCCTTACCCCTATTCTTGAGCGTCATGGCCTCTGCTCATGCCCCGCTGGGGGAGAGAGAGGAGCAGGGAAGGGACTAGGTCCACCACCTACTCTGGGTCCCAGCCCCTTCAGCTTTGTGGGCTGCTTACCCTCTTCCTGCTTGGGCAGGGTTTCCCTTCCCCTGGTACTCTGGTCTTCTGGTTAACAACATTACTTCTCCAACTCTAGTCAACTCTCCTTCCCTTCCCCGGTCTCACTGAAGTAGGGGTTTTTATTAGGTCTCAGGTGGGGCCTTAATTGGCTCCAGGTGCTCTACTTACCCTGGAGTAATCTCTCCTTAGTCCACAGGGAATAAGGCTCTGAACATGTTAGGGCTTATATACCTCCCATCTATCACTATCCTGCTGTCCTCTGGCCCTACTGTATCACATATTTCTCCTCCACCCACACACCCCGTCCCGCTCAACACCATAGGGCTGGGCTACTTGGGATGAGAGGCAGTGCTGTTAATAGAGGCCATCATTGTTGTCATGTTGGGTTCCGGCCCTATGCAGTACCCAGAAGTGGAAGGGTTGCAGGGACAGGAATCATCTAGTCACTCTAGTGTTCTTCTCCTTGTTCATGTGCATCCACTGGAGCGGGGTATGGTTGGTCACGATAGTGAACCGCCCCCCCAGTAGGTAGTATTGGAGTGTTTCCGTGGCCCATTTAACTGCCAGACATTCTTTTTTGACAATGGCATACCGCTGCTCCCTGGGGAGGAGTTTCGGCTGAGGTATAGGATCGGGTGCTCCTCCTCCCCCACCATCTGTGAGAGGATGGCCCCTACCCCTACTTTCGAGGCATCCATCTGTAGGATGAATTTCTTATCAAAGTCTGGGGCTATGAGCACTGGGTGACTGAAAAGGGCTGTCCTTAAGTCCGTGAATGCTTCTTTTATCACATCAGTCCACTTTACTATATCTGGGCCCCGAGCTTTTATCAGGTCTCTCAGCAGCCATGCCCTTGTGGCAAAGTGAGGGATGAACCTGCGTAGTACTCCACTATCCCTAAAAATTCTCTGACTTGCTTTTTTTGAACCGGTGAGGGCCAACTCTGTATTGTCTCTACTTTGTTTCATTGGGGTTTCACCAAGCCCCTTCCTACTACCTGCCCAAGGTATCTAGCCTCAGCTAGCCCTATAACACACTTGCGAGGGTTGGTGATAAGGCCAGCCTGTATAAGAGCTTCTAGCACCACTTCTACTTTTGGATGACTATGTCCTCTAAATAGGCAGCAGCATACTTGGCATGAGGTCCTAGTAATTTGTCCAGTAATTGTTGGAATGTTGAGGAAGCCCTATCGAGTCCAAAAGAGAGGTCGGTATATTGAAAGAGGCTGTCGGGAGTAGAGAAGGCAGTCTTCTCCTTGGCATCTGAGCCAGGGGGATCTGCCAGTAGCCTTCTGTCGGTCCAGGGTAGTCAAGTATCGGGCCTTGCCTAATTGATCAACTAGCTTATCGATGCTTGGTGTCTGGTAGGCATCACATTAATCTATTTCGTTCAACTTCCAGAAGTCATTACAAAACCTCAGGGTGCCGTCAGGCTTGGGGACCAGAACAATAGGGCTGGACCACTGGCTGTGGGATTCTTCAATAAGCCCGAGTTCCAGCATGCTCCTCAATTCCATCCTAATTTCTTCACTTTTTCTCTCTGGTATTTGGTACGGTTTTATGATTGCCCTTGCCCCAGGATAGGTGACAATATGGTGTTGGACCACTGTCACATGGTCTAGCTCCATGGAGAACACATCTTGGTTCTGCTGAATCATATCAATGACCTCTGTTCGTTATTCTGGGGTTAATTTCGGGGATATCCTCACCTACCTCTATACACACTGTGACAAAGTTCCTCCTTTACCTTAGTGTGTCCTGCGCTTATTAGCAGATTTGCTTGCCTCACAGATTCACCCTGTAGGTCGGCAAACAGCCCAGAGACCTTCCCCTCTGGTAGAAGCCACAGTCCAGGTCAATTCCTCCTGTGTTTGATCAGGAGTTGGGAAGTTTGGGGGGAGCTCGGGCCCACCCTCTACTCTGGGTTCCAGCCCAGGGCCCTGTGGACTGCAGCTGTCTAGAGTGCCTCCTGGTACAGTTTCGCAACAGCTACAACTCCCTGGACTACTTCCCCATGGCCTCCTCCCAACACCTTCTTTGTCCTCACCACCGGACCTTCCTCCTGATGTCTGATAACGCTTGTACTTCTCAGTCCTCCAGCACTATGCCTACTCACTCTCAGCTTCTTGCACGCCTCTTGCTCCTAGGTCCTCACACACACTTCCTCTCCTCTGGCTCCCTTTGGCCGGACTGGAGTGAGCCCTTTTATAGTATCAGAGGGGCCTTAATTAGAGTCAGGTGCTTAACAGCCTCACCTGACTCTTAGCAGGTTAATTAGAGTCAGGTGTTCTCATTAGCCTGGAGCAGCCCCTGCTCTGGTCACTCAGGGAACAGAAAACTGCTAATCCAGTGGCCAGTATATCTCCCTTCTACTCCTCTGCTGTTCCCAACTGGCCTGAGTCTATCACAACACGCACAAATATTGTAGCAGTAATATAGCTTAAACTGGCCCATACCATAATCCTGTTCACTTATGCCAAGTATCCCATAACACCTTGCATTTGCTGAAGTAAGCATTTGGCACAAGTAGATAAGAAACTTTTAAAAATCAAGATACTTTTTAAAAATCTATGTCTTAGTACAAGCTAGGGAATTACCTTCATGGATCATTACCTGGAATGCTAGTATCCACAAGAAAAATAAGGAAGGAACAGAACAACCAAGTTAGAGAACTGGAACAAACTGATGGGTTGGATTTTAGTGATGTGCAAATAAATGTATAACATCTAAAATATAAATAATACCAGCTGAAATGTGTAACTTGGACACACAGCTTCTGCTTACAATGAATGTAACACTGTTGCACAGGATGACTCCTCAGAGACTTGTATTATAGAACCTTTTTCCTGTACCGTATTAATAAGCATGACTGACGTTGGTTATCTGGTCTCTTGAGTATATTTCATAATGAACCAAAGTGTGATCAAGCAATTGATATACAATTTATCAACACCCATAACCTGGTGTTTAGGGCACTCACTTAGGATGAGGCGACTTAGTGAGGTAAGTATCTCATAGGCACTGCAAGTTAATTTTGATGTCAGCTGAAGGAAAAATAGCTGATTTGAAAGATAATAGATTGGGTGAAGCAAAATTTATAAACCTGACCAATGTGTAACTTCAGCTCAGAATGGCAAGGGACAAATGTCTCCATCCAACTTTAATAAAATTATTTCTCTGAGCCAATTTTTGATTGGGACAGAAGTATTACTCAATACTGGAGCTAATACCCGCATTATGTTTTGTAACTAAACCTATTTAGCTTATACTCTGCACATCTGAGAATTAGCTTATTAGGGAGCTCACTATAGTTGGTTTAAAAAGAATTAATTAGATGGCCAAAAAGCCACAGTTCCACAATTAAGAAAAAGGACAACTGTAGCTAAAATCCCATGCTGGTTCAGTGGCAAAGTGAAGGCAGTTGTTAGAAATAAAAAAAACAATATATAACAAATTGAGGCGGTGGGGATAGGGAAAACAGCACCTGATATAAATTAGAATTTATGAAATGTAGAAGATTTATAAGGAGTGCTAGAGACAGAGAAAAATCCCTGGCTGGAAGGAGTAAGGAGTTTTTAGAGTATATTAGGAACAGAAGAAATCCTAGAAATAATCTAGACCCATTGCTAGACAGAGAAGATAAAATTGTTAATAATAATGAAGAAAAGGCAAAAGTATTCAATAAAATTTTGTTCTGTATTTGAAAAAAAGCAGGATAAGATATTCATATCGTATCAGGATGATGAAATACATTCCAGTCCATTATAACTGAGGAGGATGTTCGATAGCATCTTCTAGGGTAAACATTTTTTAGATCAGCAGGCCTGGATAACTTTTATGCAAGTAACCTCAAACAGCTGGCTGAGATGACCTCTGGCGTGCTGATTTTAATTTTTAATAAATCTTGAAATATTGAGGAAGTTTCAAGAAGAACGGAGGAGTGCTAATATTGTCCAGTATTAGGCTGGTTAACCTGACATCAATCCCAGGCAAAATAATGGAAAAGCTGATATGGGATTCAGTTGATAAAGAATTAAAGGATAGGAATATAATTAATGTCAGTCAACATGGTTTTATAGAAAATAGGTCTTGTTAAAGAAACTTTATTTCATTCATTAATTATATGACAAGTTTTTTTTGATAAAGGGAACTGTGTAGATGTAATACATTTTGTAAAGTGTTTGATTTAGCACCACATGACATTCTGATTAAGAAAATAGCACTATAATTATCAATAGAGCATACATTAAATGGATTAAGAAGTGACTGACAGATCTCAAACAAATGTCATCAGTGGGGAATTGTCATTGAATGGGGCCCATGAGCTGGGTTCATTCAAACAAAATGTGTTTTAATACTGTGTAGCGAGGTCAACGACTCACTGGTGCAGTGCCTCCTGCTGGTCCTCTTGGGAATTAGCTCAACTCCTGCTCTGGATTGCCCTCTGCTGGCCAGTGGGTCACATGCCTTAGGCCCCATATCCCTCCCAGACCTCAGTTCCCCTTTCCCTCGGGGTTCTTCCCCACAGCAGTGCCCCCTTACTCTGGGTTTCCCCTCCCAGGGGAACCCCCAACCCTCTAAACCCACCTTGCCTCAGTGGCTACTGCCAGTCATCATCTAGCCCCCGCTCACTGGGGCAGACTGCAGTCTGTAATGGCCACTCATCAATGGCAATGATTTAGGACCGGCTGCCTCTGCCTATCCCCAGGCTGCACCTCTGTAGCCCCAGTACCTTTGTAGGCCTTCACCAAGGCCAGCAGCCTGAGGGTTTACCAGGCTGGAGCACCCCAGCTCCTCCTGCCCTTCCCTGACACTGCTCTGCTTCAGATACCTTGCTCTCAGGCAGCTAGACCTTCCCACACCAGGGCTAGAGTGAGACTCTGACAGTTCCTGGCCCAGCGCTCTTATCAGGACCAGCTGGTCCCTGATTGAGCTGGCAACACCTGTGGTCAGCTACTCCCTCAGTTGCTTCACTCCTTTTCCCACCCGCAGCCCTCTGCAGGGCTGCTTTTAACCCCTGTTCTGCAGGAGTGGGGCAGCTGCCCCACTACGTACTGCCAAATGCCAAGTTATATACCTAGGCACAATGAATGCAGGTCATACCTACAGAATTGGGGACTGTAACTTGGAAAACTGACTCTAAAAAGGATTGTGGGGTCTCAGAGGACAAGCAGCTCAACAGTGCAAAAGCTGTTGAAAAACTAATAGGATCCTAGGATGTAAAACCAGGGGAATAGTAAGTAAGAGTAGTGAGGAGATTTTCACTCTGTATATGGCACAGATGAAACTGATACTCTTACACTGTGTACTGTTCTGGTGCCCACATTTTAAAAAGGATATTGAAAAAAAGTGGAGAGGGTGCAGATAGGAGTTACAAAAATTATTTGAGGGCTGGAGGAACCATCTTACAGTAGAGACTTAAAGAGCTCCATTTGTTTAGCTTATCAAAAAAAAGATTGAGAGGTGATTTTATTACAGTTTAAGTATTGATAAATTAAACAGTAAGAAGTCACCAGGACCAGCTTGTATCTACCAGGGAGTTCTGAAGGACCTCAAATATAAAATTGCAGAACTACTGACTGTAGAATGTAACTATCACTTAAATCGGCTTCTGTACAAGATGACTGGAGGGTAGCTAACATGACACTAATTTTTTTAAAAGGCTCCTGGCAATTACAGGCCAGTAAGCTTAACTTCAGTACCAGGCAAATTGGTTGAAACTATAATAAAAAACAAAGTTATCAGACATAGATGAACACGATTTGTTGGGGAAGAGTCAACCCGGCTTCTGTAAAGGGAAATCATAGAATATCAGGGTTGGAAGGGACCTCAGGAGGTCATCTAGTCCAACCCCCTGCTCAAAGCAGGACCAATTCCCAACTAAATCATCCCACCCAGGGCTTTGTCAAGCCTGACCTTAAAAACCTCTAATGAAGGAGATTCTACCACCTCCCTCGGTAACCCATTCCAGTGCTTCACCACCCTCCTAGTGAAAAAGTTTTTCCTAATATCCAACCTAAACTTCCCCCACTGCAACTTGAGACCATTACTCCTTGTTCTGTCATCAGGTACCATGAGAACAGTCTAGATCCATCCTCTTTGGAACCCCCTTTCAGGTAGTTGAAAGCAGCTATCAAATCCCCCCTCATTCTTCTCTTTCCAGTTCCCTCAGCCTCTTCTCATAAGTCATGTGCTCCAGGCCTCTAATCATTTTTGTTGCTCTCTGCTGGACTCTTTCCAATTTTTCCACATCCTTCTTGTAGTGTGGGGACCAAAACTGGACACAGTACTCCAGATGAGGCCTCACCAATGTCGAATAGAGGGGAATGATCATGTCCCTCGATCTGCTACCAATGCCCCTACTTATACAGCCCAAAATGCCGTTAGCCTTCTTGGCAACAAGGGCACACTGTTGACTCATATCCAGCTTCTTGTCCACTGTAACCCCTACGTCCTTTTCTGCAGAACTGCTTCCTAGCCATTCGGTTCCTAGTCTGTAACAGTGAATGGGATTCTTCCGTCCTAAGTGCAGGACTCTGCACTTGTCCTTGTCGAACTTCATCAGGTTTCTTTTGACCCAATCCTCTAATTTGTCTAGGTCCCTCTGTATCCTATCCCTACCCTCCAGCGTATCTACCACTCCTCCCAGTTTAGTGTCATCTGCAAACTTGCTGAGAGTGCAGTCCACGCCATCCTCCAGATCATTAATGAAGATATTGAACAAAACCGGCCCCAGGACCGACCCTTGGGGCACTCCACTTGAAACTGGCTGCCAACTAGACATGGAGCCATTGATCACTACCCATTGAGCCCGACGATCTAGCCATCTTTCTATCCACCTTATAGTCCATTCATCCAGCCCATACTTCTTTAACTTGCTGGCAAGAATCCTGTGGGAGACCGTATCAAAAGCTTTGCTAAAGTCAAGGAATAACACATCCACTGCTTTCCCCTCGTCCACACACCCAGTTATCTCCTCATAGAAGGCAATTAGGTTAGTCAGGCATGGCTTGCCCTTGGTGAATCCATGCTGACTGTTCCTGATTACTTTCCTCTCCTCTAAGTGCTTCAGAATTGATTCCTTGAGGACCTGCTCTATGATTTTTCCAGGGTCTGAGGTGAGGCTGATTGGACTGTAGTTCCCCAGATCCTCCTCCTTCCCTTTTTTAAAGATGGGCACTACATTAGCTTTTTTCCAGTCATCCAGGACCCAGGGGCGGCTCTAGGTATTTTGCCGCCCCAAGCACGGCAGGCAGGCTGCCTTCGGCGGCTTGCCTGCGGAGAGTCCGCTGGTCCCGCGGCTTCAGCGCACCTCCCGTAGGCGTGCCTGTGGGAGGTGCACTGAAGCCACGGGACCAGCGGACCCTCCGCAGGCATGCCAAAGGCAGCCTGCATGCCGCCCTCGCGGCGACCGGCAGAGCACCCCACCATGGCTTGCCGCCCCAAGCATGTGCTTGGCGTGCTGGGGCCTGGAGCCGCCCCTGCCGGGACCTCCCCAATTTGCCATGAGTTTTCAAAGATAATGGCCAATGACTCTGCAATCACATCCGCCAACTCCTTTAGCACCCTTGGATGCAGCGCATCCGGCCCCATGGACTTGTGTTTGTCCAGTTTTTCTAAATAGTCCCAAACCACTTCTTTCTTCACAGAGGGTTGGTCACCTTCTCCCCATACTGTGCTGCACAGTGCAGCAGTCTGGGAGCTGATCTTGTTTGTGAAAACAGAGGCAAAAAAATCATTGAGTACATTAGCTTTTTCCACACCCTCAGTCACTAGGTGCCTCCCTCATTCAGTAAGGGGCCCACACTTTCCTTGACTTTCTTCTTGTTGCTAACATACCTGAAGAAACCCTTCTTTTTACTCTTAACATCTCTCGCTAGCCGAAACTCCAAGTGTGATTTGGCCTTCCTGGTTTCACTCCTGAATGCCTGAGCAATATTTTTTATACTCCTCCCTGGTCATTTGTCCAATCTTCCACTTCTTGTAAGCTTCCTTTTTGCATTTAAGATCAGCAGGGATTTCACTGTTAAGACAAGCTGGTCGCCTGCCATAGTTACTATTCTTTCTACACATCGGGATGTTTTTTTCCTGCAACCTCAATAAGGATTCTTTAAAATACAGCCAGCTCTCCTGGACTCCTTTTCCCTTCATGTTATTTTCCCAGGGGGATCCTGCCCATCAATTCCCCGAGGGAGTCAAAGTCTGCTTTTCTGAAGTCCAGGGTCCGTATTCTGCTGCTCTCCTTTCTTCCTTGTGTCAGGATCCTGAACTCGACCATCTCATGGTCACTGCCTCCCAGGTTCACATTACTTTTGCTTACCCTACTAACTCTTCTCTGTTTGTGAGCAGCAGGTCAAGAAGAGCTCTGCCCTAGTTGCTTCCTCCAGCACTTGGACCAGGAAATTGTCCCCTACACTTTCAAAAAACTTCCTGGATTGTCTGTGCATCGCTGTATTGCTCTCCCAGCAGATATCAGGGTGATTAAAGTATCCCATGGGAACCAGGGCCTGCGATCTAGTAACTTCTGCTAGTTGCTGGAAGAAAGCCTCGTCCACCTCATCCCCCTGGTCTGGTGGTTTATAGCAGACTCCCACCACGACATCACCCTTGTTGCTCACACTTGTAAACTTAATCCAGAGACTCTCAGGTTTTTCTGCACTTTCATACTGGAGCTCTGAGCAGTCCTACTTCTCTTTTCCATACAATGCACCTCCCCCACCTTTTCTGCCCTGCCTGTCCTTCCTGAACAGTTTATATCCATCCATGACAGTACTCCAGTCATGTGAGTTATCCCACCAAATCTCTGTTATTCCAAATCATGCCTCACCAATGTATTAAAATTATTTGAAGGGGTTAATAGAGATGTGACAAGAGTGATCCAGGGAATATAGTGTACTTGGACTTTCAGAAATCCTTTGTTAAGGTCCCTCACCAAAGGCTCTTAAACGAAGTAAACTATCATGAGATAAGAGGGAAGCTCCTCCCATAGATTAGTAACTGGTTAAAAGACAAGAAACAAAGAGTAGGAATAAATTGTCAGTTTTCAGAATGGACAGAGGAATCTGTACTGGAATCAGTGCTGTCAATAGTCATAAATAATCTGGAAAAAGGGGTAAATGGTGAGGTGGCAAAATTTGCAGATGATGCAAAATTACTCAAGATAGTAAATCCAAAGCAGACTATGAAGGGTTACAAAATGATCTCACAAAACTGGGTGACTGGGCAACAAAATGGAAGATGAAATTCAATGTTGATAAATGCAAAGTAAATGCACATTGGAAAACATAATCCAAACTATGCATACAAAATAATGGGATCTGCATTAGCTGTTGCCACTCAAGAAAGAAATCTTATAGTCTTGGATAATTCTCTGAAAATATCTGCTCAATGTGCAGTGGCAGTCAAAAAAGGATATTAGGAACTATTAAGAAAAGGTTAGATATGAAGACAGAAAATATCATAATGCCACTATATAAATCCATGGTATGCTCACACCTGGAATACTTTGTGCAGTTGTGGTCACCCCATCTCAAAAAAGATATATTAGAATTGAAAAATGTACAGAGAAGGGCAACAAAAATTATTTAGGGTATGGAACAGCTTCCATATGAGGAGAGATTAAAAAGACTGGGACTGTTCATCTTGGAAAAGAGACGACTAAGGGGGGATATGATATAGTTCTACAACTTATTGAATAGAGTGGAGAAAGTGAATAAGGAAGTGTTTTTTACTCCTTCACAGAGCATAACAATCAGGGGTCACCAAATAAAATTAATAGGTAATAGGTTTAGAACAAACATAAGGAAGTACTTCTTCACACAATGCACAGTCAACCAGTGGAACTGTTTGCCAGAGGAAGTTGTGAACCAGCTGCCCCAATTCCCCAGATGCATTACTTCCAAGCAAGGGAGGAAGAGCACGGTCTGATGCTGTCCCTGCCGCGCCCTGCACTCTCCCCCATGAGCCAAGGCTGGTGGGGAGAGTGTTGTGTATTTGGTTGTCATGGGTTTTGTTACTATGGCAACTGAGTTAGACTATTAAGGGATAGCTCAGCCGGTTTCAACCGGCTGAGTGAGCTCTCTGTGTCTGTAAATAAAATGGAGGTTTTGGTTAGCTGTCTGCTCTCTGGCCTCAAGTGATTGCTTCCTACACCGGCTGCCCCAAGGATATAACACTGGCGACGAGGATGGGATCCTGGTGCTGCTCCAGTAACAGAAGGAAGTAGAAGTCAAGGTAAAGACCAAACAAAGAAAAAAAGCTGCTTGTTTGCACTGACTGTGAAAGTGAAACTAAAAATCATGGCTACTCTGACCAGGCCCCTGGAGCCTTTTGATGAGAATACAGAGCAGTGGCATGTGTATACTGAGCGTTTTGAGCTTTTTGGTATTGCAAATGACATTACAGAAGCGAAGAAGGTGCCAATATTCTTAAGTGTTGTAGGGGCTAAAACCTACTCTCTGCTACGCAGCTTACTACACCCTGTTAAGCCTGAGACTAAATCTTACAGTGACATTGTGGAAATCCTGGGGTCTCATTTCTCCCCAAAACCACTGGTAATTGCTGAAAGATATAGGTTCCACAAAAGAGACCAAAAGGAAGATGAAACAGTTGTACAATTTGTAGCCATTTTAAAAAAGCTAGCAGAACACTGTGAATTTAAAGAGATGTTAAATGATGCCCTGCGTGACAGGTTAGTGTGTGGCCTCTGCAGTGAAGCTATACGGAAGCGCCTACTGACAGAGGCTCAGCTTACATTACAGAAGGCTGTTGATATTGCTGTCTCCATGGAACTGGCTACAAGGGAGGCACAATACATCGGTGCATCCCCTAGGGTGCAAAAAGTGTCACAAGAACTGACCCACAAAACAGTGCAGAGTCAAGAATGTTACCGCTGTGGTAAGCTGGGTCACCAGGCATCAGAATTCTGGTATAAGGACCTGGTGTGTCGACACTGTGGCAAAAAGGGACACATTGAGTATGCCTGTAAACAAAAGAAAAAGAGGCCTGTGGTCTGGCCGACAAAAAGAGGAACCTTGCATACCCTAGAGCAGACCCAGGATGATCAAGGTGACACCTCCTCACAAGAGGAAGTGCCACTGCATGTTTTGTCTTTGGCAGCGGGCTCACATGAATACTGGGTAACCCCCTTATTGGAGGGCAAACCTATACGCATGGAACTAGACACCGGTGCAGCTGTCTCGCTGGTTCCTGAGACTGTGTATAAGGAAAAGCTACAGCATCTTCCGCTTAAGGCAACAAAAACTGTTCTGAAGACGTATACAGGTGAAGCTGTGCCCATGTTGGGCACTATTGATGTTAAGGTGGAGCTCAATGGACAGGCGGCTAAATTGCCACTGTTTGTGGTGAGAGGTGACTACCCAGCCTTAATGGGTAGGTCTTGGCTTGGGAAGATTCAGCTGAACTGGGCAGAAGTGCACCGGATGACTAAAGAAGAAACCAGTCTAACCCCTATACTAAGGAAACATGCTGCTGTTTTTGGAGATGATTTGGGAAGTATGAAGGGAATCACTGTGACATTGAACATTAAACCTGGCAGTCCACCAAAATATTTGAAAGCCCGAACTGTGCCATATGCCATCAGGCCAAAAGTTGAAGCAGACCTGGAGCGCCTGGTCACCAATGGAGTCCTAATACCAGTTACCCTCATGGGCCACTCCTATCGTTCCAATCGTGAAGAAAGATGGCTCTCTCCGGATTTGCGGTGATTTTAAAGTCACTGTCAACCCAGTGTTGTGTGCAGAGCAATACCCGCTTCCCCGCATCGATGACCTCTTCGCAGGCCTGGCTGGGGGACAAAAGTTCAGTAAGATTGATCTGAGTCAAGCATATTTACAGATGCACGTCGATGAAAAGTCCCAAGAGCTGTTGACTATTGTGACTCATAAGGGGCTTTATCGATACTGTCGCCTACCCTTCAGAATCACATCGGTTCCCGCCCTGTTCCAGAGGGCTATGGACCAGATCTTGTGTGGCTTGTCAGGAGTTCAGTGCTATCTGGATGATATCCTGGTCACTGGAAGAAATAAAGAGGATCACTTAAAGAATTTAGAGGCTACCCTACAAAGACTGGAAGAGTATGGCCTACGAGTTCGCAAAGACAAGTGTGAATTCTTCAAGCCCTCTGTTGAATATTTGGGACACATCATCGATTCTGCAGGTCTTCATAAGGCCCCTGCAAAAGTTAAAGCTATTGTGGAGGCTCTCCCACCTCGAAATGTAAGCCAGCTGCGCTCATTTCTAGGACTACTGAACTATTATGGAAAGTTCATCTCACAGTTAGCCACACTGCTAAAACCACTTCATGAGCTCCTTGGGCAGAACAAGGCCTGGAAGTGGACTGAAGCCTGTGATGTTGCATTTAACAAAGCTAAGGATGCATTGTTAAATTCTGAAGTTCTAACGCACTTTGATCCATCCTTACCCCTGCAATTGGCCTGCGATGCTTCCCCTTATGGAGTGGGAGCGGTCGTGTCACACATTATGCCTTCGGGAGAAGAAAGACCTATTGCTTTTGCTTCACGCATTCTAAGCAAAGCAGAAACTAACTACGCCCAAATTGAACGTGAGGCATTAGGAATTGTTTTTGGAATTAGGAAGTTTCATCAGTACCTGTTTGGGCGAAAGTTTACTCTTCTTACAGACCATCGACCTCTGACATCAATTTTTGGACCCTACACAGGCATTCCCCCATTAGCTGCTAGTCGTATGCAACGTTGGGCATTGATACTTTCTGCACACACATATGAAATCAAATATCGGAAATCCACTCTGCACGCCAATGCAGATGGCCTCTCAAGGTTGCCTTTACCGGTCAAACATCAAGATAGTGCCCAAAAGGAAATCTTCTACTTTGAACAGGTAGAGAATACACCCATCACTGCTACTCAGATAAAGAAGGCAAAAGCTTGTATGTCATGTCAGAGTGTAAGAAATGCACCCCAGTGGGCACCCCTACACCCATGGGACTGGCCTGAAAACCCGTGGCAACGTATTCATGTTGACTTTGCTGGCCCCCTTGAAGGAAGCATGTTCTTGGTGGCAGTAGATACCCATTCTAAATGGCCAGAAGTCTCTATAATGCAGTCCACTACTGCAGAGAGTACTATTCAAAAACTACGAGGACTCTTTAGTCGTTTTGGTCTGCCAGAACAACTTGTGAGCGACAACGGACCGCAGTTCGTCTCTCAGGAGTTTCAAAATTTTATGAAGGCAAATGGGATACACCACATCATGTCAGCACCATATCATCCGTCCACCAACGGATTAGCTGAAAGATTTGTGCAGACAATGAAAAACGCTTTGAAATCAGCAAAGGGACAACACTCCATTCAAAAGCGTCTGGATACCTTCTTACTTTCCTATAGAAACACACCTCATGCTATGACCCAGGCTTCCCCAGCCTTTCTAATGATGGGATGACAGCTGCGCACTTGCTTTGATCTGCTGAAACCTTCTGAACCCAGACAAACTGTGCAACATCAGCAGCAATATCAAGTCATCAGACGGGCACCCAGAGCAAAAGACTGAACCTTTAGCCCAGGACAGCCAGTTTTGGCTCGGAATTATACTTCCAGAGCTAAATGGGTCCCAGCCACAGTCATTACTCAAACAGGACCTATTTCCTATACAGTCCGGACAGCAGAGAATCTTACCTGGCGGCGACATGTAGATCAGCTGTTGCCAGGTCATGCCAGTCTTCAGGACGCATCTGCAGTTGAGTGGTCTGACTTCACCCCTCCTGGTGAGACACCGAATCATGAGTCACCTGTTCCTGACTGTTCTCCTCCATTACCGCCGGCATCTGAGATACCCCTTTGCCCAGCACGAGCTGATACCACCTCCTCACCTATTCGTGCTGCGGACCCTGAGCCCCTAGTACTTTCGGGTGCAACAACACCAGAAGTTCGCCGTAATCCACCTAGAGACAGAAGGCCTCCTCATCGGCTGGATCTTTAATTAGGGCGAACCCATGGTTATGGGGCAAAATAATCCCCAGGGTTTAGCCGGGAATGGAGGCAGTCTACCCTCCTTCTCTAGTTTAGTGTGTGTTTTATTTTGGGGATGTTCTTATTAGGGGGGGAGGAATATGTTGTGTATTTGGTTGTCATGGGTTTTGTTACTATGGCAACTGAGTTAGACTATTAAGGGATAGCTCAGCCGGTTTCAACCGGCTGAGTGAGCTCTCTGTGTCTGTAAATAAAATGGAGGTTTTGGTTAGCTGTCTGCTCTCTGGCCTCAAGTGATTGCTTCCTACACCGGCTGCCCCAAGGATATAACAGAGAGAACCCAGAATCGAGCTGTGTTCCAGTGAACAGTTCCAGGAGTGGGTGTTTGAAATGCCCACCCTCTCCCCTGCCTCACCATCAGCAGCAGCACCATAGACATTTCAGGCAACAGGACCCAGTAGTCTGTCCTTCCTACACACCTCAGCTCGGCTCACCTCCCTATTCCACATTCTTGTTTACTTTAAAATCAATACAGTGGAGGGTCTTGTTTATAAAGCTACTTCTCAATTGGGCTCTAGATAATGCTAAGGAGCTAATGCCTTTTTAAAATTCTGTTGTGTTATGTTTGGTTAATAAACTTGTTTGGCTTACAATCAATACAGCTGAGGGAGTGTTTGTGTGGAGCTTGCTAAGGTTATTAAAAAATGAAGCTGAGAGAGAGAGAGACTGAGGGATTTTGTATTTGCATGTTGAAGCAACAAAGTGGTGGGCCAAGCCTTTTGGCCCTCCAGAGACAAATGGCTTAATTCTCATTTGCAGTAAGGCTGGAACAATTTGAAGGGGCTTTGTTGTAAATCAGAATCATGCCTAAAAAGGTCTTAGATGAACTCCGATTAATTTCTCTGCAATACCCTTTCAACTAAGGAAGCATTTGTGCAGAATTTGCAAAGAGCTAAGAAAAAGAGAAGGCTGGAGGAAGGGCAAGGAGATGAAGCTTCATTAAGCATTATGAATTTTTGGAATCTGGAAGAAATGAAACTGTGGATAGTGTTGCTTCAAGAAAATATGTCCTGCTGCCCCTCCTCCTCCATTCATCATCCATATCAAGGCTCACTGCATACTGAGCACTTTGGTCACCAGTGTTGCCAACCAATTCTTGTGGTTTTTGAGTGAGAAAACTGACTGGATGTGTATAGAATGCTGTGCACCAACAGATATGAATTATTAACAAAAGCTATAACTACACATCATATGCTACAATAAGTATTGTAATTAAAATGACAAGTCAGTGGAGTTTCTCCAGATCTACACCAATCTAAATGAAAGCAGTAACGAGAACAGAATTTGGCCCATTATCAATAGGATCATTCCTTAATGCAAAAGCATAAATTGCTAACACTGAATTATATTAATTAAACCAAATCTTATTAATCAATTGTAGACTTCCAGAAAGGCACTCCAAATGTCTCAGATACCATTTTGTACTCTTTAATAACTCTTATTAACTGATATATTATCATTTTCTAGGCTGGCTGCTCCATTTCATTCTATTATACCAATATTGTGAAATATTCTTTATAACATCCACATGTTCAACAATGAAAGTCACTGAACCTTGAGGCATAATACATTTAAGATTGGGCTAATTACATTCAAGTGAGCCTATTTCAGCCTGCATTGTACCTCACTCTGCAGTGATCCCAAATGAAACCACTGGGACTGCTTGTGGACTATGGCAGTGGCTCTCAACCTTTCCAGACTACAGTACCCCAAATCAAGTCTGATTTGTCTTGCGTACCCCAAGTTTCACTTCTCACTTAAAAATTACTTGCTTACAAGTATAAAAATACAAAAGTGTCACAACACAATATTATTAAAAAATGCTTACTTTCTGATTTTTGCCATATAATTATAAAATAAATCAATTGGAATATAAATATTGTACTTGTATTTCAGTGTATAATATATAGCACAGTATAAACAAGTCATTGTCTGTATGAAATTTTAGTTTGTACTGACTTTGCTAGTGCTTTTTATGTAGCTTGTTGTAAAACTAGGCAAATATCTAGATGAGTTGATGCATCCAGTGGAAGACCTTTTTTTACCCCTAGGGATACACATACCCCTGGTTGAGAACCACTGGACTAAGGTATATGCAACATGAGTAATTGTGGCAGAATTAGACTTAATATTTTAAATGGAATGACGCTATCTTAATATGTGCAACATTGTATCCCTCAGTGCCACACATCTTCAACACTTCTAAATAACTTTTATACTACTTATGCCATTTTACTGGAATGTGATTTTTTAACCTTTTCTGAATTAGACTCAGCCTTCAAAAGTAGAAGACTCTTCACCTCTGTCCTTTATTCTAGGAATTTATCTCAAAATTTTAATATATTGAACTTTTAAAGGAGTTAACAAGACACCTGCATAAAAATCATAACTTCATCTCCCAAAGTCTACTGTTTTAATGCTCATCTTCTCTAATCCCTCCCCACTCTTTTAATAAACATTTATTATAATCCCTCATTGTTTCTAATTTAGAGCATAAGAAGTGAATGATAAGACTGGTCATTTTTATTTATCTGTAAAGCTATAAATAATAGAAGACTTACTATTAGAACATATTTAGTTTCAGATTCACATGATATACATACTAGTTTCTGTCTGAATTAGCTGGGGGTTCGTTCAAGCTTGGTATTGAGTGAGGAAAAGACAGGCAGGACCAGGGTAACACTGAAAAGCCAAGTGGCTGCGTTTATTTAGGGATTTCTTTACACCTTGGGCCGGGGGAGAAGGCAATTTCCAACTGGGACTCAGATAAACAATGCAAGCAAATTCAAACCAATAACAATGTACTGTATACTGCTCGCCACACCACCAAATAGACAGGCACACCAATCTCTCAAGGTAGGAATCGGGTTCGTCAGGGCGATGCCCGGTGCAACACAGAAAAGAGACCCATGGGCCACTGCCTCAGCCACCCTTGCGTTCACACAGAGGATAAATCCAGAGTGTGGTGCGGCTGCAGCTGGGCAGATTCCACTCACTCAGACCACGGGGACTGGACCCCCTTGGTCAGCTACTCTCTAAGGAGAGGCAGCTCCTAAGTTTAAACACACACACACTGGACACAGACAGAGCAGTGATTCATTCACATAAACAGTTTGCAATTAACAATTTAATAACAACTAGAACAATTATACAAGCTAGCTAAACAATTGTGCAATTCTGAGCAAGTTAGGGAGGGGAAAAATAAGAGGCTAAATAAGCTAACTGTCAGATATCAAAAAGCAAATACCGCACTCCAGGCGCAGCTGACCAGCAGAACAGACACCAGAAGCATGACGAGCTGACAGGGATTGGGTCCAAATGACAACGAATCCAAACGATACGACACGAGCGCGCTTTACAGGGAGGAGACCCTGGCCGAAAGAGTGATCAGGTCCTTCAGCTAACACGCGGATGCTCCACACAAATTTTGGGGGGAAACCTAGTTTTATAGAAGGGTCTCACTCCCTCGTGTCAGGATCTGATTGGCTCCCTGGTCCCTCCTCCCTTCAGGCTTCGAGCTGTTGCCACCCCACGTCGGAAGGATTTGCACACGGCACACTGGAGTTGACAAGTAAACAAACTTGACCCTTAGATGACTGGGTTCAAAAAGAGCAGGAAAGTGAGTCGCTGGGCAGAATTAACCTGACTTCCAGACGACCGACCCAAAAAAAACAGGTTGCTGGGCAGAATCAGGCCTTCACACACAGAACTAGCCTGACCTTTAGATGGCCCAGCAGGAGAGAGAAAAAAAAACAAAAACCCAGGAGAGCATACACAGCCAGTGTTGCTGGGCAGGATTGAGTCTCTGCCCTCTCCTATACAACAAGAACTTGGTCCAAGATGGAGGCTGCCTTGTCCTTTTAACAGGACAAGATGGCCATGGACCGACAAGTGGCCATACATAGCCATAACTGTGCAACGGATTGCGACAGTTTTCTGTCCCCAAGCTATTCTCTGCTTATCCATGCCAGGGTCTTGACCAAAGGAAAGTATATATTGAAACTACACTGTGACTGCATTTTGAAATAAACAATTAATGATATTACTTGCTTGATTATACCTATTAGGGAAGAAATTTTGATTTTTATTGGCAGATACCTCCACTTATGGAAATGACTCAATATGTACTTCTACTGAAAAGTGGTAGCTGGGGTTAAAGGTAGTGATAAAATGACTGAATGGAAAAAAATAGATAAAAAAGAGGAAAGGGTCCAGAATAGAATATTTTGAGACTTCACAGAGATGCAGCGTGGTTCAAAAGAAACACCAAAAACAGAGAAAAAGCAGTTTGTGATGTAGAACAGTAGGAAACAGTTGCTTGGATAGTTATGGTGGGGTCCAGGACTTCAAAGAGAATGAAGTTGCCTCTTCTCCCTACTCATTATCAGAAAAGAGATACTACTAATTACTTGTGGTAGAACCATTTCTATGCTCTGGCTGGAGAGAAACCCAGAAGCAAAGAGCCCTACCACAAAGTATTCATAATCACTATTACTTTTAATTGAATCATAAACAATTGAAAAGCAGGAAAAACAGATGAATAATGTTTAGACTGAAAACTGCCTTTTGCAGAGACTGTGGAGCAAAGCCCTTGGACTGTACAGCATCTTCTATTTCCAGCATGGTCTGTGCCAATGTTTGCACTTAATCGTCCTTGGTGAATGCATATGGAATATTCATATTCATATAAAATGACAAAAGAGCAACAGAAAATATTTATATTTTCACATGGCTTATCTTACCTGTACAGATGTACTGGGGAGACTGGCACTCTTGGAAATTATTTATTAAATTTTAAGGGGTATTCTGCTCTAGACATTCATACATAATTTCCATTTGCATTAATAAAAGTTACATGGCAAAATTGTAGAAAAATATATGCTCTTAGCCACCTTTTCAGTATGAGTTTGCAATCATTCAAAGTTTTAGCAGGCTGCGGTCTCTTTAGTGGAGCTAGAAATCTAGAAGTCCACTCTCTCTGGTGACAGTGCAGGAAAAATGAGGCTGTCTGGAAGCGGAGAGAGAGAGTTCAACTGAGCAATCTTTCAGGGCACTCATTCTGCAGTTATACTTTGCATACATGAACCTAAAGATACGGTGTGACAGGAACAAATGTAAAGTTGGAATTTACAGAGGCCAGAGACCACAGTGATGAGTTGAAAATCTAGGAGAAATGCTGGTTCTTCAGTGTCATAATAAGACATTATTCCCACCTAGCCTGTTTCTACAGTCTACAACTGACCTGACCTTCCAAATATATTCTCCATGTTGAAGTGAACCTTCCTGTCACCTGAAAAGACAGGAAATAGAGAGCAACTAGATTGACTAACCTATCCAAGTTTCCACTGTTTTGGTGAAGTGCATTTCACCATACTTAACAAAGCTTGGTGGAGGGATAGTTCAGTGGCTTGAGCATTGGCCTGCTAAACCCAGGGTTATGCATTCATTCCTTAAGGGAGCCACTCAGGAATCTAGGGCAAAATCAGTTCTTGGTCCTGCTAGTCAAGGCAGGGGGGATGGACTCGTTGACTTTTCAGGGTCCCTTCCAGCTCTATGAGGTAGGTATATCTCCAAATCAATTAAATTGAAGAAATAGAGGTTATTTTTCTTGGTATCTGTCAAATATATCGTTGCCCTTCCCAACTTCATATTTCTTACTTTACACTTAATAGTCTTACAGTAAGCTTCATGTACCCTTGACTCACAAGGAGGATTTGAATCTGTTTTGTATTAACATATGTTACATTAACAATTTTCTCAATCTCAATGGAAGCAAAAAATAAAAACAAAAGAGCACACCCCCATCATCAGGAAATCATTAATTAAAAACAGATTTCATCTCATGAAGCTGAAAAGCAGAAGCTACTCTTACAAAATTGATCCTCATATAAAAAGCAAGGAATGATGTAATGCTAGATACAATTTAGAAAGGATGTAGAGTCTCTCAGAGAGAAAATGGTTTGGAGACTCCATTAAAATACTTTTATCTTAACTTCTCACATTTCAACCTGCATGTTTCAAATAGATGAATGTACCTCCATCACACCCCAAAATAGCATTGGGAGATACTGCTAGGATTTAAGAATTACTCCAGAAGAGAACTAAATCAGTGGTGGCACTTTTACTTACCAGTAAAAGTTACGTTTTTGTTGGCGAGACTCTTACCAGGATATATTCATGATCAGAGTTAAATCAATGGGAATTTTGCCATTGATTTCAATGGACCCAGGCTTTGGCCTTTCACAATAGAGACCACATGAAACAGGTTGGGCTGGCTTTTCTAAGGGAATTGGTCCAAGCCCCACTTATTATCTGACCCCAGGTGATGGATTTGAATTTGGGCAGGTAGATAAGTCAAATCACCAGGATTACCTGATAGTAGTGGGCACAGGCAAGGAGTTCTGTTAAGAGGGAGCCTGTTCCTTCTCCAAGGAGAAGGAGAGAGAGCTGTAGGGAGGCTCCTACAGTGGAGCTAGATGGCACTCAGGGTCAGAGAGGACAGGGGAAGGGATTTTCTACTCCAGCCAGATGAAGCAGCCTGCAGTGAGAAGCAGGAAAAGAAGCCTAAAGAGGCTGGGGGAAATACAAAGCAGCAGGGCCAGAAGGAACTGTTATGCCCTCGCTGTCCTGACCTGAAGAAACTAGGGAACTGGGGAAAAACTTGTGTTGGTTTACATTGACATTTGAGCTGTGATATTGTATTAATAAACTAGACTCCAAGAAGTGTGTCAGTTGACTCACATGAGAACCTGAGTGTAATTATTGGGAAGCCCAAGAAGGGAAAGCTGAGGCAGCAGCAGGGTCTGACACTGAACTGGATAAATCCCTGTCACCCCCACACATCTAAAACCTTAGATAGTGAAACAGTATTACAAGCCAATTATGATTTATTTTGCCATCAACTACCAGCACTGAAACACTGGTATAAAGTTCTCTTATATTTGCTGACACATTAAACCTTTAAAAACAACTCCTGAAAGTGGAGGGAATATTGCTTCCAGATGAAACTGTCCATGCTTGTTCTCAGGCCAGAGATAACTTTCTTCTATGGAGAAGACTAGGTTGGAGGCATGTTTTGAAAGTTTCAGCAGAATCTCCCCCTACCCTCTCCCTCACTTTTTAAGGAATGCTAAATACTTAACTTATTTAAAAGTATGTTTTAAGGTGATTTTTGATTACACATCTCTCTGAAATGGCAGAAATAGTCAAAAGTCCAGGGGTATGATCTAACAAACCTTACTGACAAGATCAATCAGTTCCTGCTCACATAAGTAGCCTCACTGAACTCAAAGATTACCTAAATGAGTTAAACTTATTCATGAAACTAAGGGTCTGCAGGTCAGCCCCTAGGACCGTCTGGTTGGTTTTATTTGTTTTAACTACAGAAAAAACTAGTGTGTTTAAAAAAGTATAAATTTGCTGATGTGCTGTGGTAACATTTCTTAGTATTGGAATCTAACTACAGTGCAAAGAGTTTGACCCTGGTCAATCCAAGGTCAATGGAATCAGCTGTGGACCCTAATTTAAGTACCACAACTAGCAACCATGGAGAAAGTTTTCAGTGTTGGCATATTTCAGAGCAGAAACTTATTCTGTTTTGAAATTTCTATGTTTCTAACCTCAGTAGGCTGATCCCTTTCCCTGTAATGTTTATAAATCACAGCAAGTGCACGTTGTGGGGCTTCCAGACACAGTGAACTCAAGACCTGTAGTTCAAGACACTGAAGCTTGTAGCTTGTAAGCCTCTGGTGAAGCTTGTAAGCCTCTTAAACCTAGAAGCTGCACAGGGCATGGAAGATGAAGATGAAATCAAGGAAGCTGAGAGGAGCAAGCAGTTTTCTTAAGTAATTTAAGTAACCCAAACAGTCTTTATACTTTCTTCCCAGTTCATTATCTATTTTCATCTTAGTAGGGGCTTGGAGTACGCATGTTTTTTTTGTTTGCTTTTATTTTCATCTTACATGAATATTCCCACAGGGAACTTTATTTTTGTGATGTGGGTTGGTTTGTTGGGTTTTTTTTTAAATGAGAAATTCCACATAATTGATCGAGCTTGCTATGGAAAATATATTTTTGAGCACTGGTCTAAGGTTTATTTGTTTATGATCACCATTTTGTTAAATCACCATCTTGGATTCATACAAGTTGTTGTGTGGACTCCATTTTGGGTGTCCTTCTTGTTGAAATATTGGCACCTTTTCCCCCAAACGGCGGGAAGAAAGGACAGGAAAAGGGCACATGACTAGACTGTATAGTCAGTGCTCCCAGCACAGGGTGTTGTCCATCTGAGAGGCAGCCCGTGTACCATTTATTTGCACATACATCGTGAGTCAAGATCCATCACTGTTACTTACCTGGAAGACCATCTCCTATATCCAGATCCATGTTCCTTCTGTGTTGTTCTGTGTCCCACCAAAGCGCAGTTCGAGGTCCGGATTCGACTGGTAGCCGTGGCAGATCTGAGACACGTCCAGCTATCTGTTCATCTCCATCTGTGCACCAGAAGTCATCTACCTATAAGTAAAGTTCTGTCAATAAGCCCATAGTTTCTTAAGGGTTTATAGTGGAACCTTGGTTTCATTGCCTGTGAGAACAAACGTATGAGATGTTTTACTAGTTTCCTGTTAATAAACCCCTTTTTGCTTTTGCACCTTAACATTGAGTTGGTATTGCTTACCTGCTACCAAAGTGATAGAGATACTATTCCTGAGTCCAGAACACAACATTTCATTCAGTTTACTTTCCCTTGATAACACTGGGGCTGACTGCCACAAGGCCTGGTGCATATACTGTTCATTTTCTTAATTTTCATTTAAGATGCAGGTTTGTTTTAATTAACATTGCTAATGCTCCCAAATGTCAACAGCATGGAAAACTGAGGTGTTTTACAAAAATTATTGCATTAAATCTGTACAAATGAGGTTGCTTTTCAGTTTGGTGATATTTAGCACTTATTATTTAAACATGCTTCCTTCATACTCCACAGGGTGATTCAAATGGTAGAAATAATAGATGTCTGTGTAAGGTGGTTGCTTGGATCCCAACATTTTTGTGTTACAGTGAAGACGGTTATGCAGCACATGATTTTTACTAGAATTCAGTCTAACTGGAAGTCACTGTGAATTAGTTTATATCACATGGGCTGAGATTCTGTGCACTTTCTGGTAGTATTGTAAGTAGAAAGGGATCTTAAAGAGACATTACAGCACTTGGGCATAAGGGATATACACCTATTTTCCTACTGTGTTTATGGCTTTCGATTTCTATATGGGTAGGAGTTGAGTGAGTGCAAAAAGCAAAACAAAAAATTATGCAGGAGGAGAGACAAGTCAGGGTAACTTGCTCACTATAGAAAGGAAGGTCTCCTAAGAGGTACCAGCTGGACAAAGCCCAACTTCTGCTTGCACCTATTTTAAATATTGTGTACATAACAGCAAAGCACATGACCTTGTTGCTCTACAAATGCACATTAGGGCCTTGATCATACAAATATTTATGCATTTGCTTAAAGTGAGTAGTTTTTGCAGAAGTGTTTGCAGAATTGGAGCCTATTTATTATAACAAAAAACTTCCACTAAGTGCTCAATATGCAAATTTCAAACAGTCATAACTTTGTTAAATCAGTACCAAATTTCCTTCACGCTTAATGAAGCAAGCCCTTTTCACTGAGGACTATTTATAAGCAAGGTTTCAAGCTTTGAACTGTAGCCATTTTTAGTTATTCCAATTAAAAAACTGTGCTGCAAAATAAAATCATCATAATCAAACCTGAATACTTTACTTAAAGCCTATTAGAAAATTTGAATACAGGGATAAGCTCTATGACAAAATGTGTCAATATCTGGGCAGAAACAGAGTAAATATTCTGCACTACCAACACTACCCAATTTTTGGAGATGGAGTGAATAACAACTTTGGTAATTGAAACTACATGGGGAATTTAGTTAGGCAGAATGTAATTACTCACATTGGAATTTGGCCCAGAATCTGGATTTAACACTCCTTTGAAAAGTGGATAGAATCTTTAATGGCAAGTAAGGATCACAGTTTTACATCTCATCCAAAGGTGGCATTTCCAATGCTACACAATCAAGCTTTGGTGTTGTGTACTAATTTGCTAGTACTACTTCCTCTTGCACCTAGTGGAGTGTTTTGAAGGTGTCCCAGCCAAATACTGCTCAGATTCTACCCTCCAACCTTAGCTTTTTTATTATTATTATTATAAGCAGTGCCTGTAGTGACGCCAATATTTAAAGTTGCCGAACAGTTTCTATTATAAATCCCTGCTTTTAATTTCTTATAACATTGTTGATTATTCATCATATGAGCTGACATCCCCCCATACCTTCCCTTGCTTTCTGCCTCAGGCTGAATAATTTTGTAAAAGTTTCAGCAAGAATGTTTCAGTTATTTCTAAGAATTAAATTAGAGAAAAATAGATTTCAGAAATGTTAACACATTTCCTATCATTCCTTTGAAGAGCTTCAGACCTTCCAAGGTTTGGAGCAGCCACTTGAAATTCAGTATGGGAGTGGTCTTGGTCAGCAAGATTACTTTTGCTATCCCCATTTAAACACCTCCAGGTTTGACCAAATTATAAGCCCCAGAAAATCATCATTTATACATACTCACTCAATCTGCACTGAGTACATTCCAGCCCTTTGGAACTCCTTATAACATGGTGACCACAAACAGCAGGTTCTAGAAAGAGAGCCAGAACTCAGCAAGGAGGACACTGAACTAGATACAGCAGTAGCTGCTCCTTTTTCTTCTTTGCCCTAGGAGAAATCACGAGTTAGAGGAAGTGAGGACAGGGAGGTTTAACTAAAATGTGCTGGTAGCCAGAAGGAGAACATACATTCTAGTTTTCTCTTTTCCACTGACTGGTGTTAAATCTATACACTTCACAGACCTTAGCATTGAAGGGACAATAAGAGGCAGCCAAACATCATTTTACAGATGAGATAACTGAAAGCTTGCACAAGGTCATTTTTGGCAGCACTGGGGATAAAACCCAGGGGACAGACTCTACACTGTGTCTCTCAGGAGGTGCAGCAAAGCAGATGCAGGCTCAAGGGGAAAAGGTAGTTTTCTGCATAAGCAGCTGATTGGCCTCTGCATGTCACTGGAGTGGGGACTGGAATCTGGCCCCAGGTCTCTAATATCCAGACTAAGCCTCACCTACTTAATCACAGTTTCTTAGAGAATGAGTATGCTAAATCTGTTTAAGGTACCTATTTTGTCCCCATCACTATGGTATATGAGCATATCACAATTTTTAATGTACTTACCTTTACAGTACACATGTGACACTGGACTGGAATACTGGAGAGTTGGATTCTATTCCTGCATCTGTCACAGCATTTCCTTGTGATGTAGGCAAGGCTATCATATTGCATAGATATAAGGTTGCTTGGGTATAAAATATCTATATTATGGTTATGCAGTTGGTGTGTTGTGACTGCCGCTTTTCATACTGATGAATGTGATGTCATGGGACTTGGTCTAACTGCAACAGTTAGTACATTTGAATTAATCCACTTGAGCTAATGTAGCCTAGCTCAAGTAGAGTGACCATTCTGCAAAACAACACTATCACTATGCAGAGTGATAGCATTAACATTTGAGGAGTTATTGTAACTTGAGAAACTTCATCCCCACTAGATTACTAGCTAGAGCAGCAGCCGCACTTGAGCTTTCATTGAAGCTGTCTTGAGTTTCAAGCATCATTTAAAGTGAGTTAGAGATTTTTGTGTGTGGATATGAGTCAGGTTAAGGGCAAAAGTCAAGTTATAGCTCAAGTGAACAATGCATTGCTGCTTTCATTTGTTAACTGTATCCAATCTATGGTGTCATCTTATTCTTAGGGCTTGCCTACACTGTTACTTTAATGTGGATTAAGACGGGGTGTGACTTCAAAGTGGAGTAGCTATTCCTGATTAACTCCACATGTGGAAGGATTAATTCTAGAATAACTGTGCCCTATTCCAAATAAACAAATTGGGAATAAGGTTGTGCTGGATCCTGTGTTGTTTTTATTTGCTAAATTCTTGGTATAGTTGGTCAGTATTTTGAATCCTAATCTATTTTTGGTTTCTCTTTTGGTGTAGTCCACAATGTTTTGCTTAGCTGCTCTTTTATTTGCTCAAGGTCTTTTATTTTTCTAATCCACTTTTTTCCCTGCTTTCTAATAGTAGGGTTGGGAGACATCATTTTGCCAAATTTTGAATGTTATCAAATATTACATGCAAAATTCATCCCTGGCATCACTGTATATACTGGAGATATACCAGAGATTAATTTGGCCATGTGAGTTCACACTTTGGCAATAGAAAGAACATATTAAGATTTGTGTTCATAGAACCTTGCAACTTCCTTAATTTCATTCTTTTTATTTTATAATGTTGAGGTAGCAGTTATATTGTTCCATACATTGACCACCATATGTCTTGCAGATACAACAATGATAGTGTCCATATACATACTCAAAGCATCCTTATGCTTTCACAGTTCCTTGTCTTTCTGTCCCTATATTTACCTTTCCATTCTTCTACCCAGTGTCCTATACCCTTTATATTATCTTCCTGTCCACAGCAATCACAGACTTCCAGGATATCATTGGAGCAGCCTACAATAAAGATAGATATAACATGGGTTGTCTGGGATGTTTTGAATTAAGGACAAAACTGTAGCAAATGATCTTTCTCCACCTTCTTCAATGAGAGTGGATTGGGACTTTGAATCCATAACCAACTGTTTTTAAAACTTTTGTGAATACCATCCATTGTTTTGTCTGTCTTTCTGGATTTTTCCTATTTGTTTAATCTCAGACTTCCCCACTGTTAGAATCACAAAATCATAGAATATCAGGGTTGGATGGGACCACAAGAGGTCATCTAGTCCAACCCCTTGCTCAAAGCAGGACCAATCCCCAACTAAATCAACTCAGCCAGGGCTTTGTCAAGCCTGACCTTAAAAACCTCTAAGGAAGGAGATTCCACCACCTCTCTAGGTAACCCATTCCAGAGCTTCACCACTCTCTGAGTGAAAAAGTTTTTCTTAAAGGCAGTACATTGAAAACATACTTCAAAACTCTTGAAATCCCATGACTACATGGATTGATTTATAACAGAGTGACATCACTTACTGTATATCCTTAAGTAAGCATACTGATTTGCTCAGAGATATTTTGCACCCTAGGTGAAACTTCCACCTTGCACGCTTCTCCCTCTCCCCTCCCCCCAGAGCATTGCTTATTATAAACTTTCAAAAATGAATACAGTGGAGTCACATCTTACGCGGGGGTTAGGTTCTAAGGTCAGCATGTAAGAGGAAAATCATGTATAGTGAAAATTACCATAAAGTACAGTATATACAATATACACAGTATACACTAGAACAGGGGTCCTCAACCTATGGCATGCGTGCCAAAGGTGGCATGCGAGCTGATTTTTTTTTTAATGGCAGGCTGCGGGTCCCAGCTGCCGCTGAGCCTGCTGCAGGTCTGGGGTTCCATACGCCGGCTCCTGCCAGCCAGAGTCCTGGCCGCTGGCCTGCTCAGCCCACTGCCGGCCCCGCTCAGCCCGCTGCTGGCTGAGTGGACGGAACCCCAGGCCGGCAGTGGGCTCAGTGGCAGCCAGGACCCACAGCCTGCCATTAAAAAAAAATGGCTCACATGCCATAGGTTGAGGACCCCTGTTCTATTGCATACAATGTATACTGTGTATAAGGTGTGTACTGTACTTTATGGTAATTTTCACTATATTCAATTTTCCTCTTACGCGCTGACCTTAGAACCTAATACCCGCGTAAGATGTGACTCCACTGTAGTATAAAAAGAAATTGGGGGGCACCGCTTTTTGGCACCCCCAAATCTTGGCACCCAAGTGGCCGCCTAGTGTGCATATTGGTTACACCAGCCCTGGATTTGCTGTTTCTGTTACAACCTTTGGCTTCATTTTTAATGTTCAAATTTAATTGAAGTAACTAGAAAAGAATAAGTATTTTGTAACAGTTGCTAACAAGATGTACTCATGTATATAATGATCTTTGAGGGCAAAATTCCCATTGATTTAACTCTGATCATGAATATATCCTGGTAAGAGTCTCGCCAACAAAAACGTAACTTTTACTGATAAGTAAAAGTGCCACCACTGATTTAGTTCTCTTCTGGAGTAATTCTTAAATCCTAGCAGTATCTCCCAATGCTATTTTGGGGTGTGATGGAGGTACATTCATCTATTTGAAACATGCAGGTTGAAATGTGAGAAGTTAAGATAAAAGTATTTTAATGGAGTCTCCAAACCATTTTCTCTCTGAGAGACTCTACATCCTTTCTAAATTGTATCTAGCATTACATAATTCCTTGCTTTTTATATGAGGATCAATTTTGTAAGAGTAGCTTCTGCTTTTCAGCTTCATGAGATGAATTCTGTTTTTAATTAATGATTTCCTGACGATGGGGGTGTGCTCTTTTGTTTTTATTTTTTGCTTCCATTGAGATTGAGAAAATTGTTAATGTAACATATGTTAATACAAAACAGATTCAAATCCTCCTTGTGAGTCAAGGGTACATGAAGCTTACTGTAAGACTATTAAGTGTAAAGTAAGAAATATGAAGTTGGGAAGGGCAACGATATATTTGACAGATACCAAGAAAAATAACCTCTATTTCTTCAATTTAATTGATTTGGAGATATACCTACCTCATAGAGCTGGAAGGGACCCTGAAAAGTCAACGAGTCCATCCCCCCTGCCTTGACTAGCAGGACCAAGAACTGATTTTGCCCTAGATTCCTGAGTGGCTCCCTTAAGGAATGAATGCATAACCCTGGGTTTAGCAGGCCAATGCTCAAGCCACTGAACTATCCCTCCACCAAGCTTTGTTAAGTATGGTGAAATGCACTTCACCAAAACAGTGGAAACTTGGATAGGTTAGTCAATCTAGTTGCTCTCTATTTCCTGTCTTTTCAGGTGACAGGAAGGTTCACTTCAACATGGAGAATATATTTGGAAGGTCAGGTCAGTTGTAGACTGTAGAAACAGGCTAGGTGGGAATAATGTCTTATTATGACACTGAAGAACCAGCATTTCTCCTAGATTTTCAACTCATCACTGTGGTCTCTGGCCTCTGTAAATTCCAACTTTACATTTGTTCCTGTCACACCGTATCTTTAGGTTCATGTATGCAAAGTATAACTGCAGGATGAGTGCCCTGAAAGATTGCTCAGTTGGACTCTCTCTCTCCACTTCCAGACAGCCTCATTTTTCCTGCACTGTCACCAGAGAGAATGGACTTCTAGATTTCTAGCTCCACTAAAGAGACCGCAGCCTGCTAAAACTTTGAATGATTGCAAACTCATACTGAAAAGGTGGCTAAGGGCATATATTTTTCTACAGTTTTGCCATGTAACTTTTATTAATGCAAATGGAAATTATGTATGAATGTCTAGAGCAGAATACCCCCTTAAAATTTAATAAATAATTTCCAAGAGTGCCAGTCTCCCCAGTACATCTGTACAGGTAAGATAAGCCATGTGAAAATATAAATATTTTCTGTTGCTCTTTTGTCGTTTTATATGAATATGAATATTCCATATGCATTCACCAAGGACGATTAAGTGCAAACATTGGCACAGACCATGCTGGAAATAGAAGACGCTGTACAGTCCAAAGGCTTTGCTCCACAGCACTTTCTATTGAGCATTTTGCACAACAAATAATGGAACCGTAATGAGTACAGTAAAATATATATTTCTACTTTTTTTCCTTGTAGACTAACCTTTAGCAAATAAAATGGCCCTAGGAAGCTAGGAGATTTTTCTTAACTATAGCTATGTTTTTTTCTTAGGTAAATACCAACACCAGCAGGTGGAATTAAATGGAATGTTTGTTTCTCCCCCCATTCATTTGATGCTAAAATTTCACCAGCTAGATACACTCATAAAATGGTAGCTTAAGCAGTCATAAAACTGTGTTTTTGAATCTCATCATAATCAATCAAATATGAACTCTTGCTTAGCTAGAAAAATCTGTGTGGATCTGAGAATAAATTACTAATCTTTCCCCTTCTGAGTCCCACAGTGTTATGTACAAAGCACATTAATTTATGCCAGTGTTAATATAATTAGTTCATAATAAACTAAATTTATCAGGAAGACTTTTTGTGAATCCTAATGATGGGGAAAAATGGAAACTTGTGCTTGACCAATCATTTCTTTTTTAAAAGTTTACACTAAATTTGCATATAAAGTAAAGGTGCAGTAGTGTGGGTAGAACATCAAATGCTGTATATAGTGACAATTTCTGGTATATTTGCTGTCTTAATTCATTTCAAAGTCACTGCTGTGCACCAATTAAGTGTATACTATGAGTCTTCCCATTTCAAAGTTCAAAGGGCATCAAACTGTAGTAATTTGCAGTTTTGGATTAATCACTGGTATTTTTATGCTGTATAAAGAACTGGTGTCAAATTCTATAACCTTGATCTTACACTCAATGTCAGATCATCCTGCATTAAAGTACCAGATGTTGTCAATTTGCAATTTACACATTTAAATAATATACTAATTTAAAATACTACCTCATTAGAATTATAAAGGAAAGTATGTTTCTTTGGCATGTTACTGTTGAATAATAAAAAGCAACTGACAAGTTATTATGAAGATTTTTGACAGCATTTTAATTAAAATTGGTTACTCGGTGAATTCAGTAGATCATGTACCTAAATGCTACTTGAGCACTACAGTTTAAATTTTATATTAAATCCAGTCAATTAATGCAAAAATGTAATATGCTATACAAAGGACAAAAAAAGTCTTTTGGTAGAAGTAGGCTACATGTACAACAAAGTATTCTTCCAGCTAGCAAGCTCAAAGTAAAGTACATTAAAATGTGCAGTATCTTAAGCTTCACCTTATGTGCTTACTGTTGTTTGCCTGGTAAGTTCCTTCTTCGTACTGTGCCCAAATGTGTCCACTTAGTTCATGATGAACACAACATCAGGAGAAAAAGATTTTTCTATCATTGAGCTGACCAGAAATGTATACTTTTGGAGCTACTGGATGTGCTTCTACAAAAGGTCCCATTTTGGACAGGAAAAGATTGGACAGGAGGGGATTTTCTTGATTGAAAATGAGGAAAGGGTTCCATCAATATGCTTTTAGTGAAAGTTCCCCCCACTTCCAGAAAGTACCCAGGAGACAGAAAAATGATAATGTAGATTGACCGAATAGTTTTAACATTGGAACATAATGTTCCTGTGACAGACATATGAGATCTTCCCCAAAGTGTGCTGGGGTTTTGAGATAATGAATTTGGTATGGACTTTAAACTGTTGCATAAAACTAATTTCATGTCTGGATTGGCTTGTGGGTTTTTTTACTTTAGCTTTTTAGATTGTTTTTCTTTTTTAAGAATGGCTCAAAAATATATTTGGTGGGTGAAGAAAACATTGCAGTGGACTATATAGCAGATTTTCACCCACTATGGGGAATAAATGTTTAGCAGCACAGCTAAGGCAGATCCAGGCACCTGCAGCTGCCCCTGGAAAATACCCTGATGTGGTACTCCACAGCATGCAGCTTATCCCACAGGAAGGTTAATAAAGTCTCAGGCTCTTGAACTGCAGCCAACCTCAAGTTGCCATTTGTATCAGCTTTAGGGTTGTTTTGTGCTACCATAGCAGCACACATCAGCCTTAATACACTGGAGGATGTGACTTTCCGGCTGTAATAACTTCCCAAGTATTGGCACCACAGGGTAGGCAGTGGGAAGAGGGTTAAATGTGATGTGTGAGTTCATGCACATGGATCTTTGACCTTGTGGAGCTACCTTCACAAGGTCTGGATATGAGGCGGGATGATGGCATAGAGGAGTCTTATTCATTTTTCTGCACAGGCAGGGGCAATTCTGTGTGCAGAGGGGATCTGAAAGGCTCTATACAGACCTTAGGTTTTAAGTTATTTGGGGCAGGAACCATGTTTACTTCTGGATCTTATACAGCAATAAGCCCTCTCTTGGCAGTTCACAAAAATGTACCCAATCATTGGAAGCCTGTTGTCAAATGACCAAATCTCCCTGCACAGGAGGTGCCATAGTTCAAAGCAGTGCAATTAAAAGGGGAAATTGTAAGTGCTTTGTACAATTGAAGAGAAATGTGTAATTTCCATCTATGTCTTCTCTACAAATATCTAAAATATTCAAAAATTCAGTTATCCTACATTTGACAATTGCAGTACTTAACATGGCTGACACGTCAAAGGAGCATATAAAAAAACTGCTGACACATATAATAAAAGACATCAATTTTCTTATGATTATCTTTTTACTGGTGTGTTATTTCATTATTTCCAATTAGAAATTAAATGGAAAAAAATTTCCCTGGTGAAACTCATATTAAAATATATATTTAAAAAATCATAAAAGCTGCAGGTTTTATAATTAAGTATTCCGTAAGAACTAAACTATAATTGTCCATTTATCCTTTTCCGTAGAGACTGTCCAGTTTGGCCGATGTACATAGCAGAGGGGCATTGCTGGCATATGATGGCGTATATTACATTGGTGGACGTGCAGGTGAATGAACCCCTCAGACAGAGACCAACACCTACAAAATCTCCACCAAGCATTCTCAAAATCTCCACCAAGCATTCTCAGAACTACAGTACCCGCATGAGGAAATAAGGAAACAGATCAACAGAGCCAGACGTGTACCCAGAAGCCTCCTACTGCAAGACAAACCCAAGAAAGAAACCAACAGGACTCCTCTGGCCATCACATACAGTCCCCAGCTAAAACCCCTCCAACGCATCATCAGGGATCTACAACCCATCCTGGACAATGATCCCACACTTTCACAGGCCTTGGGTGGCAGGCCAGTCCTCGCCCACAGACAACCTGCCAACCTGAAGCATATTCTCACCAACAACTGCACACCGCACCATAGTAACTCTAGCTCAGGAACCAATCCATGCAACAAACCTCGATGCCAACTCTGCCCACATATCTACACCAGCGACACCATCACAGGACCTAACCAGATCAGCCACACCATCACCGGTTCATTCACCTGCACGTCCACCAATGTAATATATGCCATCATATGCCAGCAATGCCCCTCTGCTATGTACATCGGCCAAACTGGACAGTCTCTACGGAAAAGGATAAATGGACATAAATCAGATATTAGGAATGGCAATATACAAAAAACCTGTAGGAGAACACTTCAACCTCCCTGGCCACACAATAGCCGATCTTAAGGTGGCCATCCTGCAGCAAAAAAACTTCAGGACCAGACTTCAAAGAGAAACTGCTGAGCTTCAGTTCATCTTCAAATTTGACACCATCAGCTCAGGATTAAACAAAGACTGTGAATGGCTTGCCAACTACAGAACCATGGTTCTCCTCCCTTGGTTTTCACACCTCAGCTGCTAGAACAGGGCCTCATCCTCCCTGATTGAACTAACCTCGTTATCTCTAGCTTGCTTCTTGCTTGCATATATATATACCTGCCCCTGGAAATTTCCACTACTTGCATCTGACGAAGTGGGTATTCACCCACGAAAGCTCATGCTGCAAAACGTCTGTTAGTCTATAAGGTGCCACAGGATTCTTTGCCAGTTTTAAGTCTGTTGCATATTTTCAGGGCTGCCCAGAGGATTCAGGGGGCCTGGGGCAAAGCGGGGGAGCTGCAGCGCTTGTACTCACCCGGCGGCAGCCCGGGTCTTCGGCGGCATTTCGGCGGTGGGGGGCCCTTCAGTCGCTCTGCATCTTTGGCAGCACTGAAAGACCCCCCCGCCGCCGAAATGCCACCAAAGACCTGGAGTGACTGAAGGGCCCCCCACCGCTGAAATGCCAGCTGAAGACCCAGACCACTGCCAGGCCAGGGCTTGCGGGGTCCCTGTGGGGCCTGGGGCAAATTGCCCCACTTGCCCCCTGCTCTTCCCCCCCCGGGCGGACCTGCATATTTTTAACAATCATTCCCTTAAGGCAAAGTTATACAGCCTGATTGTTTAAAGAAGCTGAGAGTTCAAGGCTCCCTGCAAAGTGAATGGGAGCTGAAGGTACTTAGCACTTATGAAAAATCAGCTCAGTGTTTTCCCCTTCTTCAGATTGGTATTTGATATTTAAAAAACCCTTTTCATATTTCAGTCCCTTCATGGCTGCAAGACTTCAGAAGAGTCCTAGGAATTTACAGTAGATGTATATGTATTTTTTTGGAATCATAAGATTGACAGCCTAGAAGAGTGAAGTTCCCCATGTATCCAGAAAACAACATGGGTACTGCCCTTACAAATCTCTCCCTTTTCCCTTATGTGTTTCTAACCAGAAATGGAAGAAAGGTTAATTTTCATGATCCTTTGACCTATTTGTAATTGCTCACAAGGGTTCTATTCACATTCTGCTGTGATGCAGGGAGTTTTTGTGCTGTGGAAAGCTGTAGACAAGGGACTGGACTTCGACCTCCAACCCATTTCACATCTGATCGCTAGCGAACAACCCAGTTTCAATAGAACAAAAATACCTTTGTACCAGGTCTGGCATCAGTGGGGAGCTTGCCTCTGTTTAGTTCAGAATGTGAAGTTTCTGGGGCACAGATCATGGCCTTGGACAAGTCCCATTTGTGCTGTTTCAGCAGTGCAAAAAGGCTTGCAAAACTGCTCTAACAGTTTGGCTGGAATCCTGAAGTGGCACAGAGTAAGTGTGGTCAACTCCAAACCCCATCATGTGCCCTCCAGAGCATGCTAAGGGCCTGGTCATTAAAAAGGGGAAAGATCAGAGCACTGCTGGCAACCCCCAGCTGCCTTAAGAGCCCCTTGGGGGTTAGTACAGCCAGACACGAATTAGACTTCCTTATGCCAGGTATGGGATTGATTGAGTTCTCCAGGTAAAGGACAAGTGATTACATGACCCTTGGGGTAAGTTTTTTGTCTGTAGTGTGTGTGTTTGTGGTGTGCTTGCTGCTTGACAGAGATATACCGTGTGGTCTGTTTGTTTGGGGGATCATGTGCTGAGCCTAGCAACCTGCAAGGCAAGGCTGTGAGCTTCTTAAAAAGGCTTTGATCCCCATCAATCCTTAACAAGAGGGTGGGGCTACTCAGGAAGACCAGGGCTTTAAAAAGCACACTCCTAAGCAACCAGAGGAACTAGTGAACAGGAGCAGCTAACAGGGGAGTTTTGTGAGAAAATCTAGAGGGTGAGTGGTGTGCTAATACACTTAACACGCTTTAAACTTTTTTAAACTTAAAACCAAAACCATCCCCTGATGAAATAAAAAATTCAGCAAAGGAACAAGCTGCAGGAGTAAAAAGACAATGCAAGCAGAATCCAACAACAGAGTGGGGACTATCCAGTTTATTGTACTTCATGCAGCATGTAGGATCACTGCCCTGTGAGTAAAGGGCATACGTGTGCATTCAGTGCAAGGAGCTCCTGGCCCTCAGAGACTGTGTATGTGCTTTGGAGACCAGAGTGGCTGAACTGGAGGAGCTAAGGGAGACAGAGAGGTACATAGATGAGTCTTTCTGGGACACAGTAGAACTGTCCAAGCCCTGGTCTGACAGCCTCTGTGCTCTCTCAGGGAAGGAGAACATCCAACTGGAGCAGCGGGAAATGATCCCATAGTTGGGACCCTCCTTCCAGATGATGGTGTAGTATCTTCCCACACTGAGGATACCTCTCCACGGGAGGGAACACCAGTTTTTAGGAAGGTATAAGTAATGGCTGATTAGATCTTTAGAAACATAGATAGCTGGGTTTGCCATGACTGGGAGAACCGCTTGGTGACTTGCCTGCCTAGTGAGAAGGTTGCAGATCTTTTGAGACATCTAGATAGATTTATGTGTAGCGCTGGGGAGGAGCTGGTGGTTTTGGTGCATGTAAATACCAATGACATAGGGAAGAACAGGGAGAGGTCCTGGAGGCCAAATTTAGGCAGGTAAGTAAGAGATTGAAGTCCAGGACCTCCATGGTAGCATTCTCTGAAATGCTTCCAGTTCCATGCTGTAGTGGGGCGGCTCCCCCACTCCAGTGGAAAAGTGGTTAAAGTCAGCCCTGGGAGAAGGTTGCGGCTGAGAGCTGCTAGGCTGGGCTGATTGGGGAAGTGGCCGCAGCTGGGCCACGCCCCAATCAGGCCACAGCTGGCCTGTATAAAAAGGCCAAAGAGGAGTCTCTCTCCAGGATGGGAGAGAGCAGGGCCTGGCTGTCTGCAGAAAGGGTATTGGGAGTGAAGCAGGGCTGGGGAAAGGCCAGAGGATCAGGGGAGCTCCAGGCTGGCAACTCCCCAGGCTGCAGGGCCTGGTCCAAGGCCCAGAGAGGTACTAGGAGGCAGAGGAAGGCAGCAGGTCTGAACCCCCTTGCCTATGATGAATGGCTTTTACACTGCAGTCTGAGGAACTGTCCCAGATTGAGGTGTCATTAGAGGAGGTTTTGGAACAAATTGATAAATTAAACAGTAATAATTCACCAAGACCAGATGGTATTCACCCAAGAGTTCTGAAGGAACTCAAATGTGAAATTTCAGAACTAACTACTAACTGTAGTTTGTAACCTATCATTTAAATCAGCTTCTGTACCAAAAGACTGAAGGATAGCTAATGTGATGCCAATTTTTAAAAAGGGCTCCAGAGGTGATTCTGGCAATTACAGACCAGTAAGCCTAACTTCAGTACTGGGCAAACTGGCTGAAACTATAGTAAAGAAGAGAATTGTCAGACACATAGATGAACATAATTTACTGGGGAAGAGTCAACATGGTTTTTGTAAAGGGAAATCATGCCTTACCAATCTACTAGAGTTCTTATGTTTTTATGTTCTTATCAGCTGGCTCCAGGACTGAAGAAGACAGAGCTGCTTTTTCATATCCTCAGGCACTGAACCAAGAAGAAGTTGGATGGACATGTAGAGAGGGGCAAATGTCTTCTCTGTTCAGTGCATCTCTGAGAACACTGTTGCTGTTCAACAAACAAAAATAAATAAAGAACCAGAAGTATCCAGGAAACCTGCTTCTCCAATGTACCTGAACAAACTAGGATCACGCTTTGCACTATAATGATTTAAATTCAGTCTTGATAAATGAATTAGCAGGATACAACCACAATCTTGCAATGTTAAAGATCTGCCCAGTCAGAGAACATTGCTGTAAAGCATAGGCGATGACTTGTGGGTGCTCCAGGGCTGAAGTGCCCACCAAAAAAAAAAAAAAAAGCGTGCTCAGCAGTAGGTAGCAGGAGCACATATATGGCGCACAATGAAACTGGAAGGCAGAAAGGACCTGCTGGCAAAAACAAAAGTCAGCCCCTGTGCTGTAAAGGGTTGCTGTAGCATCACTTCTTTTCGGGCACTGGTCTTGACAAAGAATACCTGTCCTAAATACTATCAGTTTCTTCTCAGTTTTCTTCAGTAATCCTATGAGGACAACACAAAAAGAAACAAGATTTCTATGCTTCTTTGGAAATATTAGTAATCTAGTCTCCAGATGCACTGTAACATCAAGGCAAAAAAAATGGAGATACAGATTGTTAAAGACTGTTGAAAAGCATCAGCGGGTAACAGATCCACATTTGGCTTTATCAGCTAATAATGCAGCACTATTAGAATGTGGATTGTCTCCTGCAGAACTATTAATGGTAACTACAAAATGTTTACAGGAAGGTTTTTTTTGCATCAGTAAAGGGCAGTCCAACAATGAGGTCTTGCATACAAATGGAAGTACAAAAAAACATTTTAAGAGAACAAACCATCTAGCTTAATTGCTAAAGGATATAGCAAGTATAAAGGGACTTTAATCCTGAAACAAAAGGGCTACAATCTTAAAGCAAGCTATAACTCCACTTATATTATGTAATAATTGAGAACTGACACATTTCCAGAAGAAATAGATTCTTAGAGTAAGAAACTTTTCTGCTGAAAGAGAATCCATAACAGTGTGCTGTGGTATAATCCACCAATGAGTTATGTCATTCAAACAAGTGTCCCTGTAACACCAACAGACCCCAGTCATCGACAGGTGGAACTGAACATGAGACCTCTGAAACTTAGTACATGAGTCTCTCCTGTATGAGCTAAAAACCATATGGCTATTAGCTAAGGCTGTAGAGAAAACTCATTAATCTCTCTCTACGTGGTCTCTGTGCCACTACATGGGACAGAGCACCACATCCAGGATCTGTGTGAGTTGCATCTGCACATCTCAATGTAAGTGTGTAAGTCACTATTTTAAAGAAAAAAGAGATGATGTGTCTTATCTTGTCAAATGTTTTACCAAAGAAATCACCCCTCTGGAACCTGGGATGCTGCTTCTCATTATATTGTTGCAGGTGGCTCTGCCCCTTAGCTGGTGACTAGACTTTTGGTGTCCAGCAGTGCCCTTCCCACACTCTCTTGCTCAACCCCTCAAAGCTTCCACAGACTGAAGTGTTAAAATTAAGAAGCTGAGAAAACTCAACAGATGATTTACAACTGTTTCCTTTTTTTAATCTTAACTTTTCCATGAAAAATCAGAGACTAAAATATTTTTGCAGAAAATGTTTTGGTCAAAATTCTCAAGTTTTTTTTTTTTAATGACAGAAAAGCAAAAACCAAAAAAATAAAATTGATTAAAAAACTAACAAATTTGGAATATTTTCCCCCTTCCGCTTTTCCCCCCTATTACCAGTGGGACAGGGGAGGAGAAAAATGTGTTCCAAACAAAAAACCTAAAAAACAACAATGTATTCAGTTTTTGAGAAAGGTTTTACTAGCACTCATCATGGGTGACCTACATAATTCACTCTTGGCTTCTTCTCACGGGTAATGAAGCCATTTAAAACATATGCTAATTGAACTTTATATCGCACCATACCATGATGTATCTGTTTATAGAATGATGTAGATATTATGGACCATATGAAGATGCTAACAAGTCAAATCTATGCAGTGCATATACATAGACAAGAAACAATGTAATACATGTAAAACACCAAGTTATGACAAAGAAAAAAAAACAGAAACGGGTGAATTAAAATCAATAAAATATAGATTTTTTGCTAGAGGAAGCATATTAGCCTAGAAATTCAATTTCAGATTTTATATTTCAGTCAAGAAAAAAGAAAGTAATTGCTTTAAATAGGATTCGCTCTCTTGCTAGTAGAGTTCCTTCACCTTCCACTTATTCATTTATGACAGAACCAGTCTTTATAATCACCTTTTCCTTATGGTTTGCTACTGCTGATATTAGAGGTGAAATTCTGCTCTTGGTTTTCAGAGCTTCATGAGGATAGGGTAGGTAAGGAATTGGATGGTAGTGGCCTAGTGGATGCTCCCTGAACGACATGGTTATTCCAGTCTGCAGAGCTACTTACTGCAGCATCTAAAGGAATTTGCTTGCTTTCCCCAAGACCTGCTGGTGGATGTTGGTAGTCACACTGGTGGCCATCAGCATAGCCATGCCTCCTGCACAACCACGTAACACTGCCAGATGTATGCAAGACAGGAAGGAGTGAGGGATGAGCATGGGGTTGGGAATCAGGAGACCTTGATCTAATCAGGAGACCATGAGTTCTAATCTAATAGTCTAATACCACAGACTATGTGCCATTGCAGAAGTTACTTTGCCTTTCTGTCTCAGTTACTGTATCCATAAAACTGGTATAGTAATACTTACTTTCTTACCTCCCAAGAGTGTTTGTAAGGTTAATGGCTGTACAATGCCATGAATATCTAATACAGTAGTTAACTATCATAAGGTAGGCTTGCACCCAGCTATAGTGTGCTCCATATACCCAGCAGTTAAGACGGGAAGAGGCTTCTTTCCTGCAGTGCACAAGCACAAGACACATCAGAATTATGCTTGGTAGCCAGTATTTTTTCTTACTATAAATAGATAAATAGTTTGATATATGGGATAATTCTCCAGGAATCCTCACCTAGTACTTATGGTACTCATCCACTCACAAATCTATTTACCTACTTGACAGGCAGTTCACATCTCTAATGGAAACTGAATAATGTTTGATATTTTTTCATTATTATGTCAATTGGAACCACCTATGTTGCACAATAAATACATTAGTGATTTGAGCATCTGGTTTCTGTCATTTGTTCTACTCAGTAGGCAAGAGCAGTAAAATATGTCATACATAATCACACACAAATTGAATGATCAGAAATATATTGATACCAACAGCTGAGAACATGCTTTGAAACACAGACACTGGTTGTAACTAGGAGCTGATTTGAAGATTCTGAAGGTAATCTCAAAGAAGTGGTAACTGAGCACTGAACCCACAGAAGGAGTTAGGCACTAACTGCCAAAGTCTAAAGTCCAAAAGTTAGATCCTCAAACTCCTCCATGCTCAGCTGCCTGCTTAATACTGTAGGCATCTAATTTCCTAGGCATGTAAGTTTCCAGGGGTAAGGTCCCCTAGATGCCTACATTTTTTCCAGTTGGTGGCTCTACACATTTGCCACTACTGATCTATGGTGCCTAAGTCCCAATGTAAGTGTTTCTTGCCTTAAGGCTCTGGTGTTTCATTTATAGCTGGAGAAAATGTTCATTTTTTTTTCAAACAAAATTTAAGTTTCTGAAATGGAAAATTATTTGCCGAACCACAGAAGTTAGAGATGGGAAAGGCCTCTGTAGGCCATCCAATCCATTTCCACATTGATGTAGGATTGTTCCCTACAGCACATTCTTTAGCATATTGTCTTGTCTGGTTTTTAAATGCAGGGGCGGCTCTAGGAATTCTGCTGCCCCAAGCACAGGAGGTCTGCCGAAGCCGCGGGACCAGTGGACCCTCCGCAGGCAAGCTGCCAAGGGCAACCTGCCTGCCGCCCTCGTGGCGCCGGCAGAGCACCCCCTGCGGCGTGCCGCCCCAAGCACGCGCTTGGCGTGCTGGGGCCTGGAGCCACCCCTGTTTAAATACCCAAACAATAAAGCTTCCACCACTTGGCAACATGGTGGATCAGACCATGGGTCTACCTAGTCCAACATTCTGTTTCAGACAACAGCCTGTACCAACTGCTATAGAGAAAGGTGGAAGAAACCCTAGAGTAAGTAAACAGGTAAGTAACTGGAGGTTTCAGGGAATAAATTGCTCCAAGGGAAAAGTAAAGTAAATTTATTGCAATCATTGATAAGGTGCATCTTAATCTCCCCTCCATCCTCTGCACTGGCTCAGGTCTGTTTTCAATCTGATTGGCTGTCCACTATAGAAACTTTGAAAATAGCAATACTGACAGCTCTAGGATCTATAGTGCATATATTTATTTATTTATTTTATTTTTATTTTTCAGTGACTTATTTCCTGTTTGTGCTACTTAGCTTTCTCATGTGCGTGCTATTATTGTACTCACTCATGTTTGAAGTTCTTTCCAACTTAATATCATCTGTGATTTTTTATATTGCTGTTTAATTACATTTTAAATAATTAATGTAGATGCTAAATAAGACTAAACTTAATATTGGACCTCCCATAATCAGTACCTGGGAAGTTTCAAGCATCCATTCTTTATTTATTATCTAATTGCTAAAATTTCTGTTACTATTTTTGTCTAATTTAAGAAAATCGGTTGCAGTATAACATTGCACAGATGCTATCTAAATACTTACATTTAAGATACAGAGATATTGCTGCATTGCTTCCGGGATACTTTAATAAAAAAAAACTGTTTCTGGTTACTTAATTGAACTAGTAATTACTCTTGAACATGTGGGTTGGTTGTTGTTGGTTGGTTGTTTTCTGCTTGAAATAATTACCCAGTGAAGCCTTCACCAGGGCTATCAGCAGGAAGCAAACAATCGGTGTATTGGTAAGAGTTTATAAAGCACTTGTGTGTTTTGCCAGATGGAGGAACAGATGGGTGTATACACACAAAAACTGATTACATAATCTCAGGTCTCAACCAGCAGCCACAGCTGAAATGTACAAGAATCAGTTGCAACCACTCCACAGCTGCCTGCTTCCAAGGAGATTTTTAGATCACTGAGTCAAACAAATTCTTAAAGCACATACTCTGATTTTTACCTAAGCTTTCCTCTCCAAATTGTCAGCAAAAGGGGCTTATTCTTGCAAGGGAGGTTTATAACTACCATCAACATTCACTGAGTTATATTTGTAACTCTGTGAATTAATGGGAAACTAGTTCCCCAAATCAGAGTTCAGTCAGACTCAAACATAGGCTTAGCTATTGTTTTTGTCTTTCAATATTTGTGCTTTTTTGATCCATTGCTTTTTTGATACCTGTTCTCTGTTTACATAATTGCTGTCTTTTAACCTATGTAAAGCTGGTGCCATTCTTGTATGACTTTTTCCCATAGTTGTAAATATTCAAATATCTAATCTTGTCTATGGTACTTCTGAAATATTAATGGTTTTATACCCTGTTGTAGTGCATATTTTCCAATTAGAATGTTGCAGTTTCTGATTCCTGTCATATGTGTCAATTTTTACCCACATAAGTGCAATATTATGTCTCCTTCCCCAATAAAGCTGACATCTCAGTCTCACCATGTTAATTATAGAATAACAGTTGTATATGTAGAGTCAGAATGTGCTTTGGTTTGCCGGAAGTTATTGCTGTATTAATTTGAGGTTCAGACTTAATGCTAGCAATATGAAATACCATGAATGTTACCTAAGGGCATGTCTACACTGCACCACATTTCAGAGTAATGGGGTGCAAATAGCACTGTGCACCAAAGTACTGTGTTATAACTTGCTGTGGGTGCAAACATAAAGGTCACGAGATCACACTAACATACTCTTGTTTGAAGAGAACTACACTAGTTCATAGTCATGACCTTTACGTTTGTGCCTGCAGTATCTACGTAGGCGAATCACAATACGTCCCCCATTCTCACTGCTTAGACCAAACTGTGGTACAGCGTAGACATACCTTAAGTCAAAGTGATTACTGGAGAGAAAAATTACAGTAGATAAATAGTCTTGATCATGTGATTGGCACAGTGTAGCAATTTACAACTTTAGCACAACTTCAAGCTAGTAAGAGGTTCCATTATTTCATATTTTGGCCTCTGGATAATAGCGGGGGGGGGGGTTGTTTTTTTAAAAAGGACTATAAGGAACGAATACAACTTCTGATGAAAAGGGATGTGTGTTTCAGAAGCTCTGAAGAGATTAAATGAATAGACACCATTTACAATCCTATTTCAAATGCAACACAAATCTTTATGCCTGTAGTAGGGAACTAATACACACAGCCATGAAGGAATGTCAGGGAACAAACAGAAGGTGAACCAGAAGGATGTTCCATGCAGAAAACATAGGGCCTTAGAGTCACCACATACATCTGGAGAAACACTTTGAACAAGCACGTCAGGACATAATGAGAGTTTTAGTGAGATGCTGTTTGAATTTGCAAGGTATTAGGTAGTGTTTAGTGTTTGTGCCACAACTTCAATTTTAAAAGCAAACTAGGATGATATATTTGCAGGAGTAATTAATTTAGAAAACATTTTGACAAAATGGAAGATAAAACAGAGAATCCTATATTTAAAAAAGAAAGGCTGAGGCCTTGAAAAAATAAACAGATCACTAGCAAGCTTGCTAAAAGACAATATACTACTAAATTATTATAAGGTAGAGAACAGAGAGAACTCTAAAAAAAGAGTTTGCAAATATTTGCTTGAATCTGTAAATGAATTTGCTTTGGTCCTTCTCATATATTTTTTATGTTTGTTTTCCAGGATCTATTCCATATTCCAAGAGATTAAGATCCATTAATGTTAATTGAAAACAAGTTTCCAAGTCACATGTATGAGTACGTATGGAAACAGAATTTGCACATACAGTATAAGTAAGTATTCTTGATAGTATGCTTACTTAATTTTGGGGAAAAAACAATATTATTTGATTTATCTGAACAATTACAATGGGACAACAGAGTTCATATTTTGAGTATTGAATGCTTCAAAGAGTTATTCATGATGAATCCACCTACATAAATATGAAAAATCTGAATAAATTAAAGGAAATTATAATCTGCTGTCAGATATTCCACAAGTAGAGGGCAAGGCTAATTTTTTTCCAGAAATTATTCAGTGTGAACTATTTACTCATCAATGGCAGAGAGTTGGAAAAAATCAAATCAAGGCAAGAATTTTAAGATGATTTGGCTGTATCTGGTCATGGGGGAAGAGGCTTCATAGCTTCATAGTATTGGTTCTTGCTAAACACACTAGAAGGAAGCTTTTGATTGATGCAATACTTTTGATACTGTTGAGGTGATGATACTGGGCCATTCAGTCCCACTCAGCTCCCTTGGTGCCTCTCAGGCAGTGCAAAGTGAGAAGAGATTGCTTGTCACTTCCTTACCAGTGTAGGAAAGTTATCAGCAGGTGTAAAGTCAATGGACCTGGAGGTTTCATCACTATAGCCTTAGGTAGTGGGGAGGGGGGTAACAGGAGCATGCCAAGGCTTGTCAGAGATGGGGAGGAGCTGGAGTACATAATGCTTCTGCAACTCCAGCTGGCAAATGGTCTGTTGGGGACCACAGCCAGCTGGCACAGTTTAGAACAGTCCCCTAGCTCTTCTAACCTGTACCCAGGGCTGGGGTAGCCAGAGAATGGGGAAGGCAGAGCTGGCTTCCTGACAGCCCCTTTTCTCTTTTCCCACTGTGCAAATGAGAAGCTGAACAGAGTAGACAATCTGGCTCAATATTTCTAGCATGTTCTAGGGGAGACATCTAGGAATGGAATACTTTAGTATGATCAGCTAAGTGCTTCCTGCATGAAACATACAAGACACCTCAAGTACAATTTCTTGATCTGGCCTTAGATAATTCAGATGTTTGAAATGCATTTGTAGTAAAACGAATGTAACTGATATAACCATTTTACAGGCTCTCATGGCTATTAAGGAATTTGTATGAAAATGATGTAAAAGGTTTTTTTTATTGTAATATAAATGTGAAATATGTAATCTCTTTTTAGTAACCTTGGGGAAAATGAGACTGAAAAGTTGTCTTATTTTCTTTTTTGTATATTATTTTGGGAACTGAGAATTGTAGAGATTATAAAATGTTTGCAGGAGACTGACCCCAGAAAGTACCTCAATGAAAATAAACATTTTGGGTTATAACAAAAGGTTTAAACATTTTACAACATTACAATAACTCTACAGAAGTACAAATAAAGAGAGGCCAAACAAGCCAGCTAAAATAATCATTTTCTTGAGATGGAACTTGCAGTTTCCCACTAGTAGCTCCACCAGTAATTTCTAAAATAAATTTCTGAGGAAGTAGAGGGACAAAGGTTGCCTCGCTAAACTGCTCATATTTCATTGAGAAAAAATAATAATATAGATATGCATTTTCCTCTATACTCACTAGGGGACTCATTACAGGTCTCCCTTCATTTAATCGTGTGGCCATTCCTGTCTGATTTCACACTCACCTTTCTCCTTTCTCATTCTTCTTTTAATCCACCAGAATACCAACATACTCAAATACAAATAACACCACATCCATTAAAAAACTGTCCCTATATCTCAAATAATATCTATCAACTCTTCTTCTCCTACAGTCTTGTAAACCATTTCTATTTCTTTACATTTAGGGCCTGATTTTCAAAAGTCGTGGCTGCAATTTGCAAGTATCATCATGCCAACTGACAAACAGGGAGCTTATTTGCATGTGCAGATGATCACTGACGGAGTTGGACCCTTGAATGTGTAAATACTAATTTACACTCACTGTTCAGTGGCTGCATGCTTAGCATTTTTTAAGTTTATGCTTAATCTTTAATACCTGCTGATAACATGGTCACAGGATACATTAACATCAAATTCACAAAGGAACTTAGGAGTTGTAACACCTAACTTTTAGGTGCCTAGCTTCCCAGTGGAATCCAGGAACCCTGAGTTAGAGCCTAGACTCCCTATACAAAGAATAAGGAGATTTAGGTGTCTAAGAATGGGATCCACAAAAGCCAGCAGGTGAGGTGGGGTAGCTGCCTAAGCTAGCCAATGGCAGATGCCAAGGAGAAGGGAGTGTCTTAAACTCTGCCCATCTCAGAGAGTTAGGCATCAAAGTCTGGACTGGAGGGAGGTGCCTATCTCCATTTGTGATCCACATCTGGGAACTCCTCTCCTGCAGTCAGGTGCATATGCTGTTTCTTGCAAGAATGGCAATGGTGCCTAACTCCATACAAAGTGGAGAAAGGGAAGGAGTGACTCCCTTATAAACAGGGCTTTGGAGCTGTGCTCCAGCTCCGCTCCAGCTCCAGGCAAAAACCTGCAGCTCCATTGCTCCAGAGCTGCTCCGCGCTCCAGCTCTGGGCTCCGCTCCAAAGCCCTGCTTATAAACGTTTATTTTGGTATTTAGGGGACTCAGACAAGATGTGGGAGATCACAGTTCAGTGTCGCTCTGTGCCTGATGAGGAGAAAATATTTGAACATGAGTTTTCCACATCTCAGATGAGTTCTCTAACTGCTAGCCTATAGAGTCATTCTCTCTCACTAGCCCAGTGCATACTTAATTATTTATACACAGTGGAACAACTTCAACAGGAGAGACTCACATCTGAATATGCCATACTCCAGTAGTCCCTCCTCCCTGTTTTGTGTGGATGTTGGTGCTACTGAATTGGACCTGGCAGGCAAAATAGGTAGGATAATGCCTAATTTCACCTGGTTTGAGGATCCCACTAGGCCTTTGGCATGACAAAGGTACCCGGGCACCTAGATTGAGGCAGTGTATTAATGTTCAAAGGCAGAAATCAAGGTGGCAAGAGGAAATTTAGGCTATGTCTCCATGTATAGTGGTATGTAACATGGGTATAAGTAGCAGTGTAGACAATGAGGCACTGTTTGGATGAGTAAAGACTCCCCATAACCCTACGGTATTCACTCTACAGTGCCTCCCATGTCTCCAATGATACTTTTAGCAGTGTAGTGTCCCCCTGACTCCCTGCTACCAGACCTTTCCCCACTGCTGGAGCCTTTCACTGTGGTAGGGAAAGGCTCCAACAGCTCCTCATGATGGAGAATTTCCTTCTGCCAGAGCCTTTCACTGCTGCTGTAGCTAAACATCACAGGTGGCTGTAGCTTCCCTTTCACTATGGTGCATACACATACCTTACATGCCACTGCAAGAATAGACAATGTCTTAGGTACTAAGGGATTTTATTCACCTCCAGGATTAGGCAGCAGCCAACCAGAGGTTTTGAGGATCTCCGAGGTGCCTACATTTTGGATTTAGTTGCTTTACTTCCATTGTAGGCACTTAAGTCCTTTTGTGGATCTTGGCCTTATTCCCCAAAGCTCAATGTAGAGACACAGATCGGATGATTCATTTAATTCAAGGTCTTCCTCTCTCTCCATACCTTCTTAGTAAATTGTGTTAAATGTAGGTTGCAAGGCATACATCAGGAAAAAAAGACACTGGAATTAAGAATCGAAAGTCTCCTTCCAGCCAGATAATTGATCCATACAAGGCCGCTACATTCACAGGAAGCCTGTTGCTATGTCCCAGTCTCTTGCTACACTCTGATCTATCTGGTTCCTTGTTATGACAACCAGTCTGCATCAGGTTGGAATCCGCTCATTTTCCGTACCCATGTCTCTCCTCTCCAACTGTTAGAAGAATTCAGAAGGTCCCACTGAGCTCTCTGCCAGTCACCACTATTCACCCAAGATTCCTGTAAGTCCAATAAATTGTTCCCTGGGTCAGGGCCCAGGTATCCATGAACAGGTTCATAGGCCAGTTCTCTAAAGCACTTAATAATATGCATAATAGAGATTCCTCCACTGATAATTCTTGAGTGTGATGTGGCAAGACAAATGGACTGCCTAAGCCCAGGGCCCCAAAATTTGCAGTATCCAAAAATTCATAATTCCAAAAAAGATAGAAAATTAACATTAAAAATATCAGTTTCTTTTTAGCAGTGCTGATTTTGTCTAAACACAAAACAGCACATTTGTTTAAAAATAATTCAGTCAACTATGCAGCACCTGGCACACAGTATTTTTAGTGCACAGGGAGCTTGCTGGGATGCTTCAGGGTTCTGAGATGTTCCTTGCCATAAGGCAGTCAAAGTGTTGCCTGGAATTTAACATCATCATTAAGAAAGCACCAATCTCTGGTTGAATGCTGCAACAGATGGAAAAGTTAATATGCAGACTGTTAGTATTGGGCTGGGTGTACCAAATATAATTGTCAAAAATGAAAATGTATCTATATGAAGCAGAGCCTTCCATATGAAAGAAAAAAAGAAGACAAGAAGAAAAGGACAATGGCTTAAAATTGAGACAATTTCCCTGAAGCCTAAACAAGTGAAATTGTGACAAAGGATAAAGTTGTCAAAAACTCTTAAGGCTCATTTTTCAAAATTTAGGCTAGTAAGAGACCTATTTAAAAAGACATACAGAAAATCCCATAGTGAAAATCCCACTATGCACCGTTGTGCCTAAATCCCAGTGGGTGGTATCCATTGAGAGAGACCAGGAATAGTCCCTTAGTAACCTATGGGTATTCAGCTCATGCTCCCCACTGTAATTAATTTGAACAAAAGTGTTGTCAAGCTTAAAAAGAACAATAGTATTGTCGGTATAAGGCCTAAAACTTCCAGAAGCTTCACTAAGCAAGCCTTGTAGAATTAGCTTTAAGAAGCAAGCTTTGCAAAAGGAAACAGTCTTGTGGTCAAAATGCTCTGTTACCAGTTACCACATTATGCTAACTCCTATAAAGTGAGATAAATTGTACACCCCCCTACCCCCCGACCCCAGCTTGTCTAGCCCACATTGACCATATTTAGAACATTTGGCTATTAGACAAACCACAGTCAAGACAATGGGCTATATGCACATAAGTTATCTCCTTGTGCACAATTTATAAAACTAAAACAACAATTGGCTACAAAAAAAAAGTAAGCATAAATTATACAGCCAAAACAACAATTCTAATCACATTAAAGATTTGGTCTAACCTAATTGGTTGACCTGCTTCAAAACATGGCGGGCAAATAAGAATAAATGTGTAAAGGCTCAGGTGTGTGTGTGTGTGTGTGTGTCTTGGTCTAGGATGTTGTTCTCGTTGACCGTCTAACCCACACCCCCTGAACCAAGGAAACCTGAATCACACCGACTATCTGTACCTGGCCAGTGCAAAGAGCGGTCAACTAAAGGGTAAGGTATTCTCGGCAGGGTAAGGTTTTAAAATAAAATAGTCTGGTTGCATGCAAAATAAGGTAACACAGTAAAAAAGTCTGGGTTGCTCAAGCTGTTTTAATGTCAAATTGTATTAACACTATAGTATTAAAAATGGTAGTGTAGGAATAATTTAATCTGAGATTATATCAATGCTGCAGTAATAAAAGTACCTAATGTATGATATTATTTGTACTTTTGCTTGTCTTCCTGATTCAATGCTGGTCTTTAACTTTTCTTTTCCTATTCTGTCTGTGTTGCATTTATAGCCATAAGTCATTAAAACCCTTTCTTGAGGAATAATCAGTAGTTTTAATTTCTTTATGCAGACACCACTTAACCTCATTACATCTTTGTTGGGTGGTGGAAAGCAGCAATCACCCAGGACACCTTTGGGGCCCTGAGGTGTGCCTCCTCCTTTCATTAATCTCCACATCCATGTTTAGCAGATGTTTCAGCCTTCCATTCTATTTTGATATGTACACTTTCCAACTTTTCCTGGGCTGAGACAGCCATATTGAAAACTCCATTTCCGCTCAGTTTTTTTTTCTGATCCTCCTCTAGAACTTTTTAAGCTCTTTCTTCACTAAGACGGCATAGTCTATTAATTTTGTCCTGGAAGTTTTGTCTATCTTTTTCAAAGAGGGAATTCTAAGACTGATTAGCACAGCCCTAAGGGTGATATATACCAGAATTGTTGCAGAAGCCAATTATTTGCTATATATGTACAGTAGGTAAGAATGTAGAAATATTTTGAGCGCTAGTTTTCAACCCCAGCACTAATGAATTAATCACAGAAAATGCCTATTAGTTAACCTGTAGTATAGGCAAACTAATGTTTGTTCATGAAAATGGGCCATTGTGAGCACATATCAGATTAAGTGGCCACCTAAACACCACTTTGGGCATTCAGTTACTGGATTTATGTACACTGATATTAAAGTTTGCTCACATTAAGGGGTTCATGTGATGTGTGCGATTCTCCCGTTGTAAGAAGCACTGAGAATTTTGCCTTTAAAGTTCAGAGGAATAACATGAGGTTCTAAAATCATTTAGACCTCTCTAGTTTGAATTTCTATTTACATTTCATTTATGAAAAGGAGGTTTGACATAGTAGGCTTGTACCTTGTGTGAACAACTGTAGGTATATCAGGAAATGAAGGGACACAATGTTAATTTGGTTGGTTTAAAGTAAAGAAGGAGGTTGTGATTCTCAGGAAATAGAGCCTTGTCAACATGTACTTCTGTTGTTTTGGCCAAACGTATAAAATATATATTTTAGCTATAGCTTCAAAAATGGTTCGGCTATAAAAAGCAAAGAAGTTCTGCTGAAAAGGTGGAGTGCATATTGAACAAAAGCAGGATTTGGAAATCTTTGCTTATAGGATACTGGACTGAATTTAGGCCTGGATGATTCTGCTGAATGAAATAAACCGTTCTATAATTGTTCTAACTTTGTGGAAAATTGCCCAGTTAGCTAGTTAACTGACAGAACAAAATTAACACTAACTCTTTTCAAAATGTCTGACTATTTTGAAATAAACACACGGTCTAATGTTTCTTTTTTGTTAAAAGTGTTGATTTTTTGTAAAGAAATTAATATTGGTTTGGGGTGTTAGCTGGACTCCACTGATAAACATTTTTACCCTTTTTACCTTAAACAATTTTTTTGAATACATATATAAAAATCTTAGAAGATAACTGCATGAAGTGTGCCATATAATTCCTTTAACCCTGGAAAAGAAGTGGTTAAGGAGACAGAAAAATTGCAGAACACTGGCAAGAATCCAAAAATAAAATGCATTTCAAAATATAACATTATAAAAAAGTAAATATCATAACATTCAAGGGGGAAAAGAGAAAATAGGATAATTCCCCAGGAACTTTGCAATTATACATATATAGAAAGAGACTATTGTATCTTTCCAAGTTATGGATAGCTTAATATTTTGAGCTTGTGCATTTTTCCCATCAGAAAGCAAGAAACCCAGAAATGTTTTAGTTCATCCTTTCAGTGGAAATTTTATACACAAGCGGTATTTTAGCAATAGATTTGAAGGAAGAGCCATGTTTTTGACAAGTAGTATATAAAAGTATTTAACAATAACTTATGGGGAAAACTGTGTATTAAAACATTTTATCTTGTAGAATTAGAACATTCTCTGATGTTTGTATAAAAAAAACCATTTAAACCAGTATAGACTGATATACTATCAGGTCACATACTAAGAAACGTTCAAAGGAATACAAATTCAAATTATGATAGATGTATTCTTCTAAATTATGTCTGTACTATGAAAAATGCTGTCTGAGCAGTTTGTATGAAATAACCAACTTGGAATTAGAGTTAGAAATACACAGAAACTATACACAGACTATATTGCATTTCCTTTCACTCCTTTTACCCCCAAAAGAATAGGAAGACCTTGTCCTCAAACCTGTCTGATTGGCTGATGTTGAATGCTAGCAATCAACTGTGGGATTTGGCAGTGATATATCAACTCAACAGTATATTTTAAAACCCTGAGAGTGAATCTGAAATCCTTCTCTTTTAGTGGATCTGTGTAAAAACCAAATTTGATTAAGAAATTTATCCATTGCTCACATAAAACTGTCAAAAGTTTACTAGCTAAATTAAGATTTTTATACATCCAGAAGTGATATTTCTATACTCAACAGCATGTTCTAGGATAAACACTAGGGGCTTCCGCATTTGGATTCAGATTCCTTCACCTTCAAAACCTGTTGCTTTTGGAAATTGTGTCGAAGCATCAGGAGATCAATATTGCCCATGGTTGCTGAGGCACATCTAAAAGGCAAAATACTCCAGTTACTGTACTTGCATAATCTTCTGTATTCCGCTAGCTCTGATATTCACCATATTATTTCTACAAGAGTTCTAAGCCTGCAAATCTCTAAATGAAGTACTGTGCTAAGTAATTGTAATAGGAAAATTCCCTTTATGTCTTTGGATCAAGAATTTAATAGCTTTCATAAATACTGCTATAAGAAGCATTGTGGGCCATTTTTAAAAGGATTTACAATCTAGGGCAACTTCTGAAATGAATTAGAGAATTTTTTTTAGAGTAAATGCTATGGGCAACTTTAAAAGACGTATTCCTTTTTTATGACTCTTTGCAAAATTCAAATGTTATTGGAAGGACATAATGTTTAGATGTAATAGGCACCAATCAATTGTTGAAAATAGGATTACTAGCCTTAAGTTTGTCCCTCTTGAGCTCTGAATTATTTAATTTATTTATTTATATTTTAAATGCCTAAGACTAGGGGCAGAAATTTCATGGCTTAACCCAAGAGATAGTCTGGTCTTCACTCTAACTCTAAGGCTATCAAAAGTGATACTCCCTATAAAATATTATATATTAGTGTTTAGAAACCACATAAAATATATGAAAAAACTTCAGTGTCAGTAAATATGTATTATCACTCCATATCAAACCATAAATGATGACAGTTTGAGAAACGTTGAGTTTATACTTTGGCTAGGTGTCTTGCAAATGAAAAGCTATTTAAGAGCTAAAATCAATTGGCTATATAATACCATGTTTTCTGATGGGAATAATATCGGAAAAGATGACTGGAAGTTGTTTGTTACAATTGTAAAATGAGATTTTACCTCTGGATATTATCAGCCCATACATTCATCATTATAAACTGCTTCATTTTTATTTTATTATATTGATTTACCTTAGCACCCAAGACAGTTTGTCCTCCTACAAAATTCAGAAAACATTGATTTACTTAAATTATTCAATACTTTAGTTTATGGCCATTATGTCATTTAACACTTTAGACAAATCAATGCAACTTTTATAAATTGCCATCTGCATTCAGTAGGTTTTGCTGATGTATTTTGGTGGAATCATTAATTTGGTCTAAGCTGATGTTTTATAAATAACTTATTTTAAAACAATGAGAGTGTGTATATATAGTAAAAGATGCAAATGTTTATGGATAAAGTGAATACTTTAACTTACCCTGAGATACCCTATGCATTAGAATGCAGTTTTAGGCTTGTAACAATATCATTCTCACTTAGCTGAAAGATATACTACTGTATGTTTGTATAAAGCTTTTCTTTCTTTAACTTTAAAAAGTGATCATATATGAAGATTAAACATGTTTTTAGCAGTGTTGTCCATCCTGAGAAGTTTGGAGGAAAGAGATACCAGAAGGAACAATTATTTAGATCAAATACAGTATTAGAAAGATTGTGGGAGTGCTACAGATAAGATTTTATTCAAATGTATCCAGTAGAAACATCACCTAGAGTGTGATAACCCCCATGAGGAAATAAGGCACCAGCACTATGTTCTTGTTGCAGCAGGACAGGCTTGAGACAACTGAATTAATAGAAATTATGAGCCTGATCTTCCATTCTTTGTTCACCTTAATCTCCCCAACAAGTCGCATTAAAGTCAGTGAAAAAGAGTCTGACTGATATGAATAATCTTTGGATCAGGTTCTTACACATCAATGAAGGTTTGAGTGTAGAGGCAATTGGACCTTGCATTTATATATTTTACTACATTTATACTAAAGTTGGGAAATTGTTGAGCATTCAGATCTTATAAATAAAATCATTTCTCTGAGCAGGAAAATTGTACTATTTGTTCAATGAGCTGTTCTTTCTGAAACAATGTAAACTAGTTCCTTGGGAAAAAAGCTTTAAGACCTTTACATCATCCCCATTACTACAGGTTATCAAAACACAATAGTAAATACTGTTTTCTTCATTTTGCAAGAAAAATTAATATCTAGTTTCTACATTATATGCACCCTTAGTGATAGTTTGTTCTGGATTTAGGACTTTTTAGTAAACAGATTTACACAGTAGTTGTGTTATAGAGCTTGTCCACACAATGCAGCAATGCACACTACGGGATATAATTTCTAAAGTGCACTAATTTTTGTTCACGTAGATCCTCCTAGTTTGCTTTACTGTAAAACACTAGGGAAGCGCACATTGCTATTCTGTGTAGACGTGTTCCGAGTATTCCAGTTGCAAATGTAATGATCTAACTAATGTTCTAAAGGAGCAGCTTTGCTAGCTTAGCTATAAGGAGCATGCCATCTGACCAAGTTCACATCACCTCATTTGATAACAGTGGTACATCCCTGTAATGTACTGTAATACATGGCTGCAGGTGATCCTTTAGCTCATAATTCATTTCCTAAGAAGACAAAAAACACTGGCAACTTTTTGAGCAATGGACCCAAGTAATCTGAATTGGAAGCCTTTGTCAGGTTAATGACAACATAATTCTTGATCATTTATAGCTTCTGCGTATTTTATTGTTTTACAGTATTGTTAATTAATCATTAAAATGTTATATTATATTAAATGTATATTTTTACAAAAGGATGGAAACAATTAAACTAAAGCCAGCTACTATTTTAGTGGATGGCAGGATGCATTGTTTCAAATAGGTGAACTCCTGCTCCCTCTCCCATTTGCTGTGGTTCCAGTACATAGGTTGAGGGCTGTACATGAAGAGGGTACACACAGATTCCCACTCCATGATAGACAGTCTGAGTTCTTTGGTAGCCTATTTTCCATGACTAAATATGTGTATAACCAGTGGATCTACAAACTACCAAATCCACTTCCTACAGACCCCATGTGTAGAGATATAGTTCATGGGCTCTTGTAGCCACTATTCAATATTTAAATGAAAAAATATTCACAAAAAAGAAATTATACATGATTAAATTCTGAAGAAATTGCTAATGTGAGACCATTATGTATCACAGAATCATAATTACAGATGCAGCCTATAGTTTTGATTGAGTTGTTGCTTTGTTGTTACATATACCATTCCCATACCAAAGAAACAGATTTAAAAAAACTGACATTTAGGGTGTACTGTTTGAAAGTAGTTATTTCCATCATCTTCCAAAGACATATCTCCATTACCCTCCTTTATTACTAGGCAGGCAGCAGTTGTACAAGAACATTACCAACATGCCATTTTAGTTCATTCTCATCCTTCATTCCCACAAATACAATTGCTATTATTTGCTTCTCCAAGTTAACTGTTCTTTTAGTTCTGCATTCTTGAAGCAAGAATATCAGTCATTAAATTAATCTTTAATGAGATTATTTCAGAATAATCTTATTAGAGATGATCTTATTTCTAGATAGCCTTACATAAAACATTCTCATTAACAGTGCATCAAGATGTCACCTTAGATCAATTTTGTAACAGGAGCTGAGACACATTCATTATATGCTAATCTCCCTTAAACTGAGTTTTGGTTTATATATTGTGTATTAGAAAATTAGTATTTTTGCTTCTGAAAACTGTAAATAAAGCCTTTTCTGGGTGAACTATTATGAATTTAGAGACAAGGTGAGTGAGGTAATATCTTTTATTGGGGAGAGAGACAAGTTTCAAGCTACACAGAGCTCTTCTTCAGGTCTGGAAAAGGTACAAAGAGTGTTGTTTAGCATAAGTAATTAGTACATATTCTAAGAGACCATTTAAGGTGAAGTGCCCATTAACACCCATGTAACTGTTGGACAAAAAAGGGGTGAGTGGGTTACAGATTGTTTAATAAGCTATAAATCCAGTGTCTTTATTAAGACCATGATTTTTAGCGTCTAGCAAATTAAAGCTTTTGAAAGTGTTGTTCAGGTTTTATTTAAGGATGAGGACTGATAGGTCAGATATAAGTGTTTGCTTTGTGAAAAGTGTTAGCAAGTTTTTGTCTTTTATCATTTTCCTGTGTGAGTTCACTCAAGACTGTAATGATTGTCCGGTTTCATCCACATAGTTGCTATTGAGCCATTTAGTGCACTGGAGGAGGTACACCACATGTTGTGATAGGTTTGTGTAGGATCCATGGATTTTGAAAGGTGTGTTGTGTGGGGTATTGATCATTGTAGTATGGAGATATGTCTGCAGGTCTTGCATCTGTTGTTTTAGCAGGGTCTGGTGCTGCTTTAGTTGAGGTGTCCTGGTCTGGGGGGAACATGCTTCTGATGATGAGCTTGGAGAAGTTGTGGGGTTGTTTGAAGGCCAGAAGATGGGTCCAGGAAAGATTTCTTTCAGGCTTGGTTCCTCATCAAGTATGGGTTCCAGTCTGACATTACCCTCTATGGTTTCCAGATTGGAGTGGGAGATGACTATTAGGGATGTTAAAGGGGGTTTATTTCTATATTGAATAAGGTTCTTTCAGGATATTTGAGTGGCCTGTTCCATGTATTTAATAGTGACACTCTGAGTACCTTTCCCAGACCCAAGTAAGAGCTCTGTGTAGCTCACAAGCTTGTCTCTCTTACCCACCTTGTATCTCTAATATACTGGGAATGACACAGTTACAACAATACTGCATACATTTTATTAACTTGAAATTCAAGCATGGGAGCTAAAGCAGTGCATAACCATAAGTTTCAACCTTCAAAAAGTCTCATATTTGATATATATCTTCAAATGGCTTCAGTTTTTGCTAACCATATTCTTTCTCTCTTGCTCCCGTCACCCCACTCATTACTGTAGTAACTAGTAGAAGCATCTCACAGTAATGTTTGGATGCATACAAAAACATTAAGCTTCCTAGCTCATTACTGAGTGTCTCTGCTCCTGAAAAGATGATTCAAAGTGCAAAGAGTCAGCCTCATCTAATAGCAGGATGAACAGGCACCCATGCTAGCACCTGGCCAAAAGAGGTCCACTGTGTAATCTATAATTAGTGACCAGTTACAGATGGTGATACTGCAGATCAGGAAAGGACAGCACTATATGTAGCTACAGTTGCGTTTTCTGTATACTGCAACTTTAAATACAAAAAGCTGCTTGACTACCTGTCTGCTGGAGGAGGGTAGGGCTATGGTTAGATTCAAGATGGGGGAAATGAAGGCTGATACAGAGAAGGTAAAAAAAAAATTCCTCTATGGTCAGGGTTCCCAAACTTGGTTCGCGGCTTGTTCAGGGTGAGCCCCTGGTGGGCCATGAGACGCTTTATTTACCTGAGTGTCTGCAGGTACTGCCGTTCACAGCTCCCAATGGCCACAGTTCACAGTTTCCACATAGCCTCTTCAGGGGCTGGTGTGGGGGAACAGGACATTCGAGGAACCACCCTATCATCAGTAGCTCTCTTTTGTACTGAGAGGAGGACTCCAGCTCAGACAACTCAGCTGGCTTTAACCATGATAGTATCATTCAGGGAGAGAAGTAGAGCCTGAGGCAGGTAGTTCCCAAGCCAATTAGAGTTTTATAGATCAAAAACAACATCCGATTTCCAGGTTGACTTTTTAATAGGCACTCACTGTAGGTCACAGAACACTGGTGATATGTTCATACTGAGAAACTGCTTAACAGGAGACCTGTTCTATTCTGCATCATTCAGTTTCTGAATAGATTTACATGTAGCACCAGTAATCCTGATCCCTGAATAGCAGCAACAAGTTCCACATCAGAGAGGAAAAAATGCTACAATCCAGCTAGAAGGCCAATTCCATAACAATAATCTAAAAGCGCTAAGGCACTAGAAAAGGTTCAGAAAAGGGCAACTAAAATGATTAGGGGTTTGGAGAGGGTCCCATATGAGGAAAGATTAAAGAGGCTAGGATTCTTCAGCTTGGAAAAGAGAAGATTAAGGGGGGATATGATAGAGGTATATAAAATCATGAGTGATGTTGAAAAAGTGGATAAGGAAAAGTTATTTACTTATTCCCATAATACAAGAACTAGGGGTCACCAAATGAAATTAATAGGCAGCAGGTTTAAAACAAATAAAAGGAAGTTCTTCTTCATGCAGTGCACAGTCAACTTGTGGAACTCCTTACCTGAGGAGGTTGTGAAGGCTAGGACTATAACAATGTTTAAAAGAGGACTGGATAAATTCATGGTGGCTAAGTCCATAAATGGCTATTAGCTAGGATGGGTAAGAATGGTGTCCCAAACTCTGTTCGTCAGAAGATGGAGATGGATGGCAGGAGAATGATCACTTGATCATTGCCTGTTAGGTTCACTCCCTCTGGGGCACCTGGCATTGGCCACTGTCGGTAGACAGATACTGGGCTAGATGGACCTTTGGCCGGTACGGCCGTTCTTATGTTCTTATGGATCCAAAGACATTCATCCCCACATTGCAAACACTGGTGACCAATGGCAGACTCCCCGTGAAAGCAGTTCTATTGAAATTAAGGGAAATGCTTATATGACTAGGTGTGGCTGGACTGGAACCTCAAATTGTAAAAAGAACTGTCTGCATATGAATTATAATACCTTTCAATTTGAAAAGCAATTATACATTAAATACAAAAAACTGTTAGTGAGGATTACAAGATTTGTTTTAAATAGCATTCACCAAATTAGTTTCAGAAACATTTTGTAATGAAAATTACCTATCTGATTTCAGCATACTGCACTGAAATTTCACTTCAAAATATCTGTGAAATTTCAAATGTTAATTTGAACAGACCAGAAAACCAAACTTGCATTATTTTAGAGAAACAATTATGGTAAATGGAGAGTTGCATAAAATGTTTGAAATAATGGTTAAAATGTAACTGAGCTTTACTTATAATATTGTTCATGAGCATAGTTATATTAAAGGGTTTAGGATTAGATTGCCACAAATCTTACTCAGCAGTGCAAGGGAGTGAGGGGGAGTTAGGTCACCCTCTTTGGCCTGTCCAGATTCTGACTCTGACTGTGGAAGGAGAACAGGGACTACTTGTCCAATGCTGTCTCTTGTGAACAAGGGAATTAAAAACTGGGAAGAGCTGTTATTTCCCTAGTCCCACTCACCAGCCAGAATAACTGGTCAGTTGTACAGTGGGGAATAAAGCTGTCCCACAGAAATGGGGGAAAGAGATTAATTTACTTACCTCACACCCTGCAGCACTGGAGAAGGAAGAAAGAAATTGGGACTCTGAGGGCAAGTCTACATTACAGAACTACTTCGATGCAGCTGCAACAATGCAGCTGTGCCGCTGTAGCACATTTGGTGAAGATGTGCTATGCCGACAGGAGAGTGCTCTCCATATAATCAGAGATATTGGACTCAGAAAAGTCTTTTTAGATCATCTACTTCATCCCCTTCTGAGCACCCTATTTCTTATAGTATGTTTTCTGGTGTTTTATTAAACTTTTCTTTTGGCTACAAAAATAGCACAAGTATGAGAGGATAATATGGCTCTTAGTTCAAACATTCATAAAAACTAAGTGCAATAATTTGTTATGTTTTGTTTACCCAAGAACTGCTCATTTTCCTTCTGGCAATTCTGGGGTAAAAGCTATTTCCTGCATAAGAGTATGTGTGTAGGTTACTCATATGAAGAAAAATACCAAAAACACCCATTTTGATTGCTGTAGAAACAACACTATTTGAGATTAGTTTGTTGTTACTTTTTGTATAGGAAGGATGAATCACAGCATTTGTACTTTAAAAGTTTCTTCTATTCTGAAAATTTCTACCAATCTGAGAGATATCCCCTATGTGTCAAATAGGAAATACTGCTGGAATCAGTAATAACTCTCTAAAAATGGATTACACTTCAAGTGCAACCATAGCTGCAGATGCTTTGGTATTCCCACTCTTGTGCTATGCTGTAATACCATTTGAAGAGTATTAAAGAATATGAGTAAGGATTCTGATCTGCACAAAGTTGCACCGGCACAGGCTACGGAGGGACTGCACAGCAGCTGGAGCTCCGATGTGGAATTCTAGCTGAGTCAGCCATGATTCTTCATGTCATTTCCCAGGATACATTAAATGGTAACTTAGCCAATTTGTAGAGGGTTCGCTGTGGTTCTCACTCTATTTCCAAACAGTTCTGCTTGTTGATGTAGTTGTACAGGGCCACAGCTTACTTTTAGATAAAACAGTACCAAAGCCTGTGCTAGCAGGAAATCACCGCATTCCCAATGGGATCCTGGTCTATATAGAGCCACAAGGTGGGGGGAATGAGGAACAGTTCTTCATGCACCCATATAAGGTCCAGCTGGAATCTATGCATTTACTAGTAACATATTCAAACAAATGTTTCAGATATTAAAAATAACTAAATCCTGCTTATTTCTAGAGAAGTCAATGAGACAATTCAGGCAATTAAGGCAAGTGGGGATAGCTCTACAGTCCTTTCTATTCATTCATTGCATCCGTATTTTGGATGCTATTTCAAAGAATGTTTCCGTCTTAGATGGTGTAGCGGGTAGGTTACCCGCTCCTGCCCTGAGGGGTTTAAAAAGCGGCCTGCGAGGGCCTGAAAGCTGCAGCTCTAAAAGCTGGGCTGATTGGGGAAGCGGCCGCAGCTGGGCCACACCCTAATCAGGCCACAGCTGACCTGTATAAAAAGGCCAGGGAAGCCAGGAGTAAACAGTCTTCCTCTGCCTTTAGAGGGAGAAGGGCCTGGCTGCAGGGAGCTAGATAGAGGGTACCTGAGTTGAGCAGGGCTGGGGAAAGGCAGAGGAGCTGGGGAGCTCCTGCCTGGAAAGCCCCAGGCTGTGGCCTAGCATTAGGCCAAGAGGTACTGGGGGCTGCAGAGGGCAGCCCAGGGGTAGGCAAAGGCAGCAGGTCCAAACCTCTTTGCCTATGATGAGTGGCTGATACTGCAGTGTGCCCCAGTGAACAGGGGCTAGATGGAGACTAGGCAGTAGCAATATACTGAGGCAAAGTGGGGATAGTGGGTTGGGGGTTCCCCAGGGAGGGGAGACCCAGATTGGTGGGGTACAGCCAGGAGGCAGCACCCCAGTTAAAAGGGCACTGGGGTCCAGGGAGGGACACAGGGGGCCAAGAGGACAGGTGGATCACCGGCCTGCGGAGGGCGCTCCTGATGCTGGAATGAGCTAATTCCCTGAGAAACCAGCAGGAGATGCCGCAGGGCTGAGGCCACACGTCTACAGATGGTTTCTCATGTATATATTCACTTTTCAGAGAATGTTTAAGCTCCTATCTTACATTTGCCAAATCCTAATATATCAGTCCCAGACATGCACAATTTTCTATCAGAATCAAAAGAAACACATGCAAGATATTTTGTATGCTAAAAAAATCCCAGGTTCACCTAGGGGATAAAAAAGTAAAATAAAATAAAAGCTGGGGACCATGTTTGCAAATCAACTATGAGCTTACTAGTCCCATGCTTTATTTATTTCTCTTTTAAGTAGCTTTCACTATGTTATTTTAATACTTTCCCTGACTAGTGGTGGGATACTATATATGGCTTGCTGTGGATTATAATTATGGGGAAAGAATCATATATATCACCATCTACTTTTTTTTTTTTTTAAATCACCATTTAAAAAATCAATAAATAGTGGAACCTACCAAGATAAAACCATACAGTACATCATCATTATGGTCCTTTTCCATGAAAATTTTAAAAGGGAGCAGTCTAAAAGGAGTTAACAGCAATGTGCCTAAGCCATTAAAACTGTTACTTTTGATTTATGTTTTAACACATTTACATGAGAACTAGAGAATGGATTATTCTTTGTTTGAAGTATAAAGAAATGCAGAAAATTTTAGAAAGATATATTGTGCTCCAGGAAGAAACTTATACCACCTCCTTTCACCTCTATTGTAATAATATCTAACTTGTCTTTTTTATTCAAGTATAATCACTGTTACATGAGTGAAAAATAACTTTGAACACATTTCCTTGTGCTCACAGGATAATTTAATTTATGAAATCTAGCACTGGAGCATTTCTTTACTCTATACAGAAATGAATGTGTTACTGTCATGTATCTGTGTATTTCTTCTGATTTTTGATAAGGGCCTGCCAATATCTTCCCATTGAAACCAAGATTTTCTTGAAGCATTTTCAAATGACTTCTAAAATAATATTTCTTCTGTGATTCCGTTCCTGCAGAACACTTGATAATCACAGTCTGCAGACATCTCACAGGAATAAGTGCTCCAGTGGATTCACGGTACAAGTGTTTTTACTCCAGAGCTTGATTGTCAAACATAAAAGATAAACTTTACAGCAATATGGTAGATATAAGCCAATGAAGGCATGTAAACTTAAATGTGATTTTTCTTATAGTTCTGTGTAATATTTAGGAATGACTGCAATCTTATGTACATTAGGTTTACTAGTTCACAGATACTTGTATACTCTGAATTTCCCAAATGATAATGTGAACAGAAACATGACCCTGAAATCCATTTGCTCTCACAAGAGACGTTTTAATTAACAGTCACATCTGTGCAAAAATGCTATATTTTGCAAAGTTAGCAACAACTTAAACCACATTATTAAATTATGAAAAAAAGGACAAGTCTCAATGGATCAGTTTAACGTTTCAAAAACTAGTGTACAACAATATTCCTTTCCTCCAGAGTCTGAGGCTGAAATGCCAAAAATTTATGTAATGATGTAATTAAATATTTAATAGTATAATATTTTGAGCACCTTTCCAACATAAATGACATTAAAAATTAACCTGTTTAAACTGTTAAAGGTTATCTGAGCAAATTCCATTAGAATATGCTTTCAAAGCTAATTAAAGATGACACAATATTAGAAGATGCCTTTTCTGAGAAGACTAAATTAATGTATTGACTAAAAAAATTTAAAAAATGAAGATCAAATGGAACAGCTCAATTCTGTCTGAAGTCTTTTGTTGGATTGTTGGCTAAGATTATGAAACATCGTTTAGTTAGTAACATGATACTATTGATCCTGTAGAATCCTAATCAGAGTCTAGGTACAATCCCAGGCAAATTACGTTGTTAAGTCAAAGTAAAGGTTGTAAACAGTTGTAACAGCTGTCAAATATATAAAGGGACATTGCCAACCTGAAATAAGCCCCAAAATCAGCCTTTGGAAAGATTTTCCCTCCTAAAACTTTTTAATAAAATAAAAGTTTCCATGTATTTATTTTAAATAAATCCCACTGAAAACATTACCCCTCCTCCCCCCACCCGAAATCCTATCTTTGTAGTGTATGTAACCAAAACACAAATATTGATGAGGACTGTGTGCCTGCCACAAGTCCACCTAGAATGCACAGGGCTGCCAGGGACAGAGTTCTCTTCCCCACTACATCAGGGTGCTTCATACCAGTGGGCTCTGATGATGGGCAGCACAATCTGTTGCCACTGCAGAAATATTTTCCTTTGGAAAGACAAACAGCAGCTCTAAGCACAATTCAGGATTCTCTTGCCTGGCTCCATGGGGCTGGCAATGGTGAGCAGGAGCCCATAAGACTAGGAAGCAACCCCCCCACATCCTCTCTACTGGATGGAGGAGGAGAAAGATGAGATGCCCCTTACCAGGAAGGAATATACCGTAAGCACCCACGCTGGGAACTCCTCATAGGATATTAAAGACAGATGGTGTTGCTGGTTGGTAGGGTATATCTTTCTGAGATATTTTAAAGGCCTATATCATCCTGGTATCTAAGCAATGACACTGGGACCAATTAAAATAAATAAAACAAGAGATCTCAGATTTTATCCTCTGCCAGAGTTGTGCTCAAATCAGGAGAAAGAGGCAGATGGTTACTGATTCTGAGGATAGCCCCCAAACAACATAAAGCAGTAGTAGGGGAGCTCTAATTTACACCACTGGACTATGGTGCTTAGCTTCACCACCCACCCCCACCAAGTGATGTAGGAACCAGCAAGAGCACAGATGCCCCAGCAGAGAGTTCATCTTTGCCAGAGGATTTCTGTGATGGTGATTTTTGTCCGTATGATGGCTCTTTAATGCCATCTGAGTGGCACAATGGTGCTGATAACCCACATTCTCTTTTTCAACTATTTTATTCTAATTGAAATAATCTTAAAGATTTGCTGATATTCATGCATTTAATCAATGTAAAGTCATTTCCTAGGGGAGAGAGTGCATGTGGGTTCCACGGTGGTGTGATGTTACCATGCTAGTGCACATAAGCAGCAAGTACCAGGATATACCCACAAGCACCCTTAATCTGTACGGAAATAGCATATGAAAACAACACTGTAGAAAGAAAAATCCAATTTGAAAACTAATTTCACTGAGATTTCAAAGGTATTATTTGTAACATACAGGAATATTTATTATAAACTTGAGTTTTAAGATGACAGTGTTCTGCTCAGGGAAAAAATCTTTATGAGAACATTGTACAATGAACTTTCTCAAAAATTGCAAGCTATAGTTATCATTCTGATTGTGCTTAATTTTAAAGCACAAAAGTAATCCTATTTACTTCAATCAGACTATTCACACATGCTTAACTTTAAGCATGAATAGCCCTATTAAAGTAAATACGATTACTTAGGTAATTGAAGTTAGGTATGTGCATATATATTTTCAAGATGAGGTTCAATTATTATTTGCATAGTTATAGGACACACAAAGTGCCACATGATATATAACATATTGAAAGGCATGATCACTAGCCCAAAGAGCAAGACCCAAAGATAGACAAACGGATGAAAGATGTGAGAATTCATCACAAAAACACAAGAGACCATTGGTTCTGGTCATCCCGTGTCCTACCCACAATAGTGGCCCATACTTTATGTTTCATTTTTATGTAGCCAAATAAACCTGTCTTATTTTATCAGAAATTTGGTCACAGCTGAGGCTTGGTTAGGTAGACATGTGACTTGCTAAGCTCCAATTCATTGTTACATTGGGGAGATACAGATCTCTTAGCAAAAAGGAATTGTCCTGAGCAATTGTCTTCTATCTGATTTCCTTACTTGGGGGGATCCAAAAGCCTCTGTTCTTTGAGAATTACTTATGTCTGTAAAGGTGGCAGGAATAGTTTTGTTGAGCAGTCAGTCTGTGATTACTTATTCATTTCTGAACTCACTGATGCTGTGAAGAACTGCATTGCTTCTGGATAGAATTGACTCGTAGTTTATGGTTGTTCTATTAGTGGAGACTGAGAGGCAGAGTTAAGGCTGGTGGGGTGGCAAGAAGTGATAATTTTATATGCTCATATTGACTTTCTTGTTTAATGTAATCTTCACTTTAAGTTTCCAGACATTTTAACATGCCTTTTTTAGTAAACCACTTTTCTTTTTTTAGTTTTTTTCAATTAAGTAAATGATAAATATTTACACCTTTAGTGTTACCTGAAAATTCCTTGACTTAATACATGTTTAAGAACTGCTCACTGACAGGAAATCTTGTGCTGCTTGCAGGTTGCACAGCGACTCTGGGGGTCCTTGGAAGCTCTGTAGTAACAAATAAAACTCTGTTGTTCTCCAGAGCACCCAGCACTTCCCTATCCTCTTCTTTCCTTCTGGTCCCCAGCCACCTTTGTGCCCTGTGGCTATGTGTCTCCTTGCTTCCCACTCTCCCCATCATGAAGGCCCAAATGGAGAAGTGAAGTTAAAAACTTGATTTAGCAGACGTATAGGAGGATCCATCTTTAGATTGCTAGATGAGACCCATTTCCTCACCAAACCAGATCCCGCTATGCACAATGTTTCTCTGTCTCTTTTCTCTTTCCTTCAGAGACTTTTACCTCTTTTGGTCATTCCCTCCTGGTCCCCAACCCCCTTTTCCCCATTCTCCTCAGACCATCTTCCCATCTGCCAGTGTGGTTGTCTCTCTCCAGTACCTACATATCTCCCAAATGTCTTTTCTTATTTACTTCAAATAAGTTTCCAGAAAAATTCTCTCTTTCCATAAGTAAATTTTCAGGTGGACTTAAACTGCAGTGAAGTTGAGAGGGGGGAAAGCAGTCAAAATCAGGCTTTTAATTGAATTCAAATTTAAAGTAGTAGATAGACGAGTCTTGTCTCTCCGTAATACTGTTTTAATCATCATTTGAACCAAATATCTGCAGTTTTAGGACCCAATCCTTCATACACTACTGATCATAGCACCACACTCAAGAGTAAGTGTTTCCAGGACTAGGCTATTATGTAGCACAAGAATCATTCCCCCTGTCTTTGTCTATATTTTTCTTGCCTTTCTTGCAATTGCTCATAATTTATCTCCATATCTGATACCACCCTGTTCACATTTAAGATTTTAAGTATATTTCTTGTAAGTCATTTTCTACTACCAAATCTTGTCTTTCTAATATTTTTTAAATAGAAAAGGCTTGTATTGTCCTATGTTAACATTTACCTAGGAGCTGCATTCTAGGCTGGCAAAGAACTCTCCTTTTATTAAGTAAACTCTTTTGTGTTTGTAACCATGTTATATTAATAATTTATTAGAAAACATGTCAAGTCTTAGTCCACCAGAAACATAATGAGCTTCACTTCAGGGATCAGTGTAGGTCTTGCCTAAGGGAAACTCAATTCTTTGAACAAGACAGCAGACCTATTGATTTCATGTTCAAGACTCCAAAAATTTCACTGAATATGATGTTGAAACATTGTGTGAGGCCCAACTTTTAATGGAACACTCAAATTAGGATTAATCAGAAGATCAAGGAAAGAAAATATAGAACCTTAATTACCCCATAAATTACATGGGTGTGACTCCCATTCACTTCAATGGGAGTAATCCACATAAAATGGGTGGGATAATAAGTGGTTTTCATTGCAAGGCCACTTTTCTTTTAAAATAGTTGTGTGGACTCTGGATAAAAAGGAGTTTTTATTTTGTGTGCTTTTTTAATATCAATGAATAGTAAAATATATTTACTGTGTGTTTTGCAATGATTGGCCAATTTTACAAAGATGTAGAATATTTGAAAACATATACATAATTCCTCTTTGATTGTTATTATTTGTAACACTCAAGCTGCACAGAGTATCTCTGTTATTACCTAATTCTCATCCTCCAATTGGAAGTCTAACAAACCAGCCTGGGCTCAAACAACACAGGACCACATCCCTGCCCAAATGTCTGCACATTGTGGGCCCAGTGGGGCAGAGGGCAATGAGGAGCTCTACAGAAGTTTCATGGAGCTGAAGAAATAAGCAAGCTCATGCAAACAAGAGCCCGATCTCCAAGGGACATTCAGTGGATCTTGCCTCTTTTCTCTCTCTTGCACTGCAGTAGCAATGTGGTGCAGCCATGAGGGAGAAAGACAGGTTTGGGAAGTGATGACTAACCAGCCTCCAGTGGAGGGAGGGTCTTGGAGCTTAGTAGTGAAGAAGCAATCATGCCCCCTTTATCTGATTCCTTTTCTTTGGGGGGAAAGGAGGCCTGGGATGGGGAGGGGGGAGAGTTTCAACTTACCTGGGTGACTCTCTTCTCTCACTTTGTGAGCTGTAGTGGTTAGATTCAAGGCCATAGAAGATTAATCTGAATCCTAGAGAATAATAAATGTATGTTAAATAAATAGCATGGAATTATAGATATACAGATTCCCAGGCAAATCTGATTGCTTTTTTTCACATACTATAAAATTAAGAGATGAGGGGAATGTGACCGGTTGGATCACAGAAACCCCCTTGGGGCTGCCAACTGATGTGCTAAGACTACTTCTGCCCCTGATTTCCCTGCCAGCTTGGGACTCCAGCACCCTGTGTTACTGAGACAGACATGCCACTCTGCTCCAACACACACCCAGGGTCTGGACCACATGCCCCAAAGCTGCAGACTTAATTGAAAGCAGCTTAAGTGTTCCGGTCTTTAACACTCAGATGCCCAACTCCCAATGGGGTCCAAACCCCAAATAAATCTGTTTTACCCTGAATGAAGCTTATACAGGGTAAAGTCATAAATTGTTCGCCCTCTATAACACTGATAAAGAGATATGCACAGCTGTTTGCCCCCTGATGTATTAACACCTACTCTGGGTTAATTAATAAGTAAAAAGTGATTTTATTAAATACAGAAAGTAGGATTTAAGTTGTTCCAAGTAATAGCAGACAGAACAAAGTGAATTACCAAGCAAAATAAAATAAAACATGCAAGCCTAGTACAATAATAAAACTGAATACAGATAAATCTCACCCTCAGAGATGTTTCAATACATTTCTTTCACAGACTGGATGCCTTCCTAGTCTGAGCCCAGTCCTTTCCCCTGGTACAGTTCTTGCTAGTTCCAGCTCAGGTAGTAGTTAGGGGATTTCTCATGATGGCCGCCCCCCTTTGTTCTGTTCCACCCTCTTATATATCTTTTGCATAAGGCGGGAATCCTTTGTCCCTCTCTGGGTTCCCACCCCTCCTTCTCAATGGAAAAAACACTATGTTAAAGATGGATTCTAGTTCAGGTGACATGATCACATGTCACTGTAAGACCCCAAGCCTTCATTCCTCCCAGCCTGACTCACAGGAAGGCCTGCTTGCAAACAGAGCCATCCACAGTCAATTATCCTGGTTGATGGGAGCCATCAAGATTCCAAACCACCATTAATGGCCCACACTTTGCATAACTACAAAAGGACCTCAGAGTTATATTTCATATTTCTAGTTTCAGATACAAGAATGATACATTTATACAAATAGGATGACCACACTCAGTAGATTATAAGCTTTGTAATGATACCTTACAAGAGACCTTTTGCATGAAGCATATTTTAGTTAGATTATATTCACACTCATCAGAATACTTTCATAAAATCATACAGAGTGCAACGTCACAGGGAGAACACCAAGTAAGTAATATATTTGGATTTTAGAAAAGCAATTGTAGGATAGGTGAGGCCACTGTAAAGTTTCTTCTGTGACAGTGAGGGGCTTGCATGTCTTCAGATTTTAGACCAAACATTCTATTAAATATAAACTGAATCAGGAATTAACTGTATTTAGGACTCTTTAAATGGAGACCTCTTGAATGTGCTGTCCTATGGGGATTTACCTCAGAACTGCCATGTAGATAACAGATATATTAGAAATGCTGTGACCTTCCTGCAGATTCATCAAATGATGAGCATCTCACAGGGGATTCTTCTTCCCCCACCCCCAGTACTTTAAGTGCTGTTATTCTTTTCTTAGACAACATTTAACAGTATTGCAGGTGCTACCAGAAACATCTAGAGTAAAATGTAAATACAACACATGCTATGAATGAAAAACGGAAATCAGCAGCAACGTGACATATTCTCTTTCCATTTGTGTAATGGTTTCAGAAACTATTTGGAGTGCAAATGTGTAGCCAAAACTTAGAACAAGAAAAAACTGACAAACACTAATAAGCCCCCATTCAATTTATGCAAAATCTAGAGGATGTTTATTTGCTTTTTGAATGCCACTTACATGACTCATGATGCCAACATTCGCTTCTTACTTTATTCTTGTATCTATGTGGTCTTTGGTAGATTTTGAAGGATAATTCTCAGATGTAAATAGCCAGGCTGCTATCTTCTTTTAGTTAAGTTCACCCTGCCATAATCCACCCTATATGAAATAAATTCTATATATGCACACCACATTTTTAAAAACATCAGTTAACAAATGCTCTTATCATGGATTCATAGCTTCCAAGGTGAGACAGGACCATTGTGATTTTCTAGTCTAAACTCCTGTATAACACAGGTCATAGAACTTCCCCAAAATTATTCTTAGATCATATTTTAATGTGTTTTTTCAAGTTGTAATTTGTTAATTTATAACTTGCTGTTAAGACTGCTATGATAAAAAAAATGACACATGGCTATATCATCGTGACATAATCAGATATGGCCTAGTAGAATATGGTGATACACACCAGCACATTCAAGACTAATTACTCCTCCTCTCTTGTTCGGATTCAGTACCTGCCAAGTACTTGTGTAACAATCATTCACATCTGTTTTAGAGATACAAGTACCTTAGTTAGCATTACAGGTAGTAAATTACACAGTCTACTATCAGGCTGACTAATGGATGTTCTGCTAAACCATCTGGCATGTCTCAACTAAAAAGGATTCCTGTTTTTTCAAATGGAAAAAGCCTTTCAGAAAGTCAATCCATCATAGCAGAGCTCAAAGAATCTCTGAGCTCCTAACTACTGTATCACCACTCTTCTCATATTCTTTATATTTATTGCCTCCTAACATTCCCAGTAACTCTTAGCTTTTTTATTTTTTTGCCTATGATCCCCTGATGGAAATCATTGAAAGAAAGGAAAATTTGCTAGTACAGGCAAGATATTTTTTACATGTTTTCTTCCTTTCAAATTGTGAACCAAGAATATAGGCTGATGTAGATTGCTGTCAAAGAACTTCAGTTAATTGTCTTTTTATTTGTAAATAGTTTGTAAAAGTTGAATCAAATGTCGCCCTAAAACATGAGCACTGTGACGCAGTCTGAAGAAGTATCACCCATATGTTCAGCTATTTGGGTAAACCTATATTTTTTTAAAATGTTTGCTACTAAAGTCACTAAGAAGTTCATAATAAATTAATACATTTTCCTTTTTTGATTGGTTAGAAATAATTACACAAACATGGTTTTACATTAACAAATTTAACAATAAATAAAAATCCCCTCTTGTATATCTGAAAAGTTCTACCCTATATCTTTAAAACATGTCTATCTCTATTTTCCTTTGCTTTGTGAATGCTAGCTCTGCCATGACAGTATCTGTATCTTTGAAAGGAGAAGGAAAAGGATTTCAGGACAGGGGAAGACACCAGATTGGGGGAAGTAGAGGAGGCAGAGCGAGAGAATCTGTCTCTGGCCTGGAATAGACTATGAGTTAAAGGTGTGATGTTAGAACACATTAACTAATATATTCTGATTTATTTGAAATGTCCAGAGTAGACAAGACAGTGCATACTTTAATAAATTCTAAGCTAGTCACATTAAATTCTAAGCTCCTCCCTAAGTTTTAACACATCTAAATACATGTTAAGGGCAATATGCTTTGACTACATTACACTTTTCAAACAAATCTTTTATATTAGTCTATATAAGAAGTATCTAGCTATATTTTCAGAGCAGCAAGAGGGAGTCCTCCAGCTGCTGAGGCTTTGTGTTTCAGGGCTTCTGGCCTGAACTGTACTGAAAGGGCGCAGAGGTGATAGCATTTGGGATTTTAATTTAGGAGTCCCTCCTCCTTTAGAGTTGCATTTTTTTCCTATCCAGATCCAAAGATACAAACGCTAAAATTTTCATTGTGAGGATGGTGAAAAATGGTTCTGATTCTTATTCATTTGTACTTTGAGCGAAGAGAATCAAAACTGGTTTTGTTTTTTCAAAATTGTAATCAAACAATGGTCTTCTGGATGCTAGGATGTGTTTATCTAACACCCAAAATTCAGGGAAGAGGTTCTAAATAACTAGTTTCAAATTTTGTTTAATTTCATTTTTAACATTTTACATATCTTATCTGAGTCTATTTCTACCAGTTACATAATTAGTTTTCCACACACACTGTAAATACTAAATATCAAACACATTTTAATGGCCTTACATTACTTCATTGAATTATCATTCCAACAACTGACTGTGTTTTTCAGTGGTCCACTGTTTTGTGATCTTCATGGATTATTAATCATTTTGTTCCCTGAGACCCAGACTCTATCATGGCCAGAAACACCAGATCATCATGTCCCCTACCTTCAGTTGCAGAACTTACTTTAGTCAGCCAGGCCCTTGTTATCTTTACTTTTGCATATTGACTTCATTTTGATTTACCTCTGCAAAGCAATGGGATGTTCCAGCCAGAGCTGATGGTAGCTGCCTACTCCTCCAAGGGAAGTAGGCTGGCAAGGACATATACCTGTGTTATGTTCTGGGCATTAGTTGTCAATTGATGACATAGGGGCTCAGCTCTCATAGTAATGGCATCATAATAGAGCCTGTATGGATGGAGAGATATTAACTGAATTTCAAGATGCTCATTGCTAGCTACAAAGCCCCTTCATTTACAGCCTAGACCCAAGCTAATAACAAGACCACCAACCAAATCTGACATGCCATATGTTCTATGAAAGAAATGACTGTCTCAAGGATGAGGAACAAATGTGGTAGAGAGTCAGCTCTCTTAGGAGAGAGAGAACTTCAGGATTTCCTCCACCTGACCACATTAGAAAGACATGCAAGACTCGTCTCTTTGACCAAGCTTTGAATGCATGTGAAATCCCGGGCAGTCAGACATGCTCTTCAGGGCAAAGTTTATGTTTTGTTTTTAGTATATTTTACAGGGTGTAAAATTGTGTACTGTTATGGCACTATACTGTTATAAATAACAATGCATGAAAGTGTGAGTCATTGTACACAGTAAGGACCATTAAAACTGAACATTCACCACTGACAGTAGTTAAATTTATTGCAGCTTGAGTTATTCCTATTCTAAATATATGGAATACCACAAATACTGCTATAAAAGTAAATATTGAGCTAGATAAAAATCCATTAAAAAACACTCACTAAACACTCATTATATTGCCATGTGTTATAATACCAAATTGTTATAGCATTATGTTTTCAGTGGAATAGATTTTTCCCTGAAGGATTCTCACATTATGCCACCAAAATTTGTTGTTCTGGCAGTGCCGACAAGACTTGGGCACTAATCCATGTCTACTCTTTCTGAATCACAAAAATATCACAGCATTTGGTGCATGTATGCATGAATGTGCTTGTTACAGATGCTTTAAAATTTGTCATCAGACGGCACTAGGCTATACATAGTGATGAAATACAGCTGTCTGACTTTCTTGTCTGTACCATAGTCATAACCATGGAATCTGAGCAACATTATCTTATCTTTTTCTTTCATTTTTTAAAAAAATCTTGTTTTAGGTATAGGATTAAAACATCAAATTTTATGGTCAGTTACCACATCATGGTACTACATGATTTCCTTGTACGACTAGTCTCAGAGGCCCCACTGTGGTAGCTGTTGGCCCAAACTGACTTTTTAAATGGAATTACTTGTTGTGAATAATAAGAATATGGGCTAATGGAACTGCTGAATTTACTTAGTAAAACACCCATCTGTACTCTATCGCTCCATTTTCTTTTCCTCTTTTTCATAGATCTATTTATTGGCATTTTTACTTTTTTATATATGAATATTAAGGTGTGATGTTTTCTACCAGTAAGACAAAATACCTTTCAAATATGTGGAATATGTAGGAACCCCTCCTTCCAATAATTAATTACTTGATGCCAATAGATGTTCAGAGACTGATTCACAATAGGAATTGTATTGCTTGTATTTCTCTCTCTCTACAGTGTGCTTCTATCACAGATTCTTCACTTGTAATGCTCTAATAATTTAACATAAACTGCACCATATTCTGTGACCAAATTCACATTTTCATTTGAAAGTATAGCACCTAAATTATTAAATCAAAGATTTATTCTCCTTCTGCCTCTAATTTGATCCTGGTGTTATATTGCCAGAGGAAATTGAGACTCCACTGGTAAATTTTTTTTAATCTATTGTTACTAGACAAGATGCTGGGCAGTACTACTTTAATAAAATTATATTTAAAATAGTTTTTGCTTTACATAAATATAGTGATGCAGTACAGGTTATAACAAGCTCATTGTTTGTAGATTAATCAAAGTTAACTCATGGGATTAACTAAAAAGAATTATGATTAAAAAATGAATGATGATTAATCGGAATTTTAATTGCATTGTTAAACAATAGAATACTAATTGAAATGTATTACATATTTTGGATGTTTTTCTATATTTTCAAATATATTGATTTCAATTACAACACAGAATACAAAGTGTACAGTGCTCACTATATATTATTTTTATTAAAAATATTTGCACTGTAAAACAATTAACAAAAGAAAGTATTTTTCAATTCACTTCATACAAGTACTGTAGTGCAATCTCTTTATTGTGAATGTGCAGCTTACAAATGTAAATTTTTTGTTACATAACTTCACTCAAAAACAAAACAATGCAAAACTTTAGAGCCTTCAAGTCCACTCAGTCCTACTTCTCGTTCAGCTAATTGCTAAGGCAAACAAGTTTGTTTACATTTATGGGAGATAATGCTGCTCCCTTCTTATTTACAATGTCACCTGAAAGTGAGAATAGGTGTCCACATGGCACTTTTGTAGCTGCCCTTGCAAGGTATTTACATGCCAGATATGCTAAACATTCATATTATTTTTAATTGCTTGACAGCCCTATTTGTAATTAATATTTTAGTGCCAGATTGTGCCTGGCTACTCTGTGGGGACCTGTTCCAAATCCCAGTGACTTCAAATCAGGCCTCAGGTATGCAGAAAGCTCCACTACTCATATGGCAATGCACATTCTCTGTAGATGGGGGACAAGACCCTAGCACCCTAAAGAGGTATAGCAGTGGGTGTATCTTGTGCACTGTGGAGCTCCTGATTTTCTTCCTGATTTTCCCCAAGGAGGCACAGCTTCATGCCATACCAACATGGGACTGTCCCTTCAAGGTACAATTGAGCCCTTAGTTCATCATTTAACACCCGATAGTTACTTTAAAGCTCTCGAGCTGCTATGCACAAAAATCTATTACGAAATTAAGTAGGAACATTTTACTTCTATGAACCATGTATTTGATTCTGATTTTTCTTATTCCCCATGACGTTAGTATTCATTTTGACACCATTAATAGTTATGAATTTTAGCTGCATAACCAAAAAGTAGTAGCAAAGATATAGCGACTGATTGGTATTAGAAAAATAAGTGTGATGACATGTCATTTGTAGAATATGCTAATACAATTCCAGTATAAAACTTAACTAAACATTCTAACATAAGAAATAGATGATTGCTGAAGCAATTTCAGATTATTGATTTAGAATTGTTCATGCTTATGGTCACAGTATTTAATCTTAGTTTTCTTTGTTCCAGGCAATGAGATATATTATTTCTAATTTGGGGGAAGATGAGCCTATTTATGTTTCCAAGAAAGTGATCACTGAAAACTTAGCAGTTTAACAGAAAAACAGACATGGTGACAGTTTTATATTTTATGTAGTGTGTTAATGGACATAAGAGTATCTTTACATATGCTATGCCTGAAATGGAAGAAAGTTCACATTTGTTGATTTTTCTGAGTAACACTACGTATATTCTTGCTGTAAGGCTTGGGTTCTGTGGTTACCATAAAAAATGCCTGCATTTATAAAGTTAGCATACTGTGGTCCTTTAGATGCTGAAGTTATCAAATAGTCTAAATAGAGGAGGCAAATTAAATTTCTCAGAAACAACTGTGTAGTAACGTTTACCAAATGGTGATATTTTATATTTCTCTACATTTCAACAACAGCCACATAGTAATTTCTAGCTGCCATAACCATTGACTAACAAAACATTTCCCTACCAAGTAGCAATAAATAATTTTAGACAAGTAACAGACTGGCTGCTGCAAGCACCCAAAAATGAGCATTGAAGTCAATGGGAGTTAGGTGACTAAGCTGCTTCAGTGCTTTTGAAAATCCCATTAAACACTTATGTGTATCTTTAATTGTCTACATACCATTTAAAAAGCGGGGAGTGGGGGAGAGCATGGCCTTCATTGCTCCTCCCACGGCCTCTGGTCTCAGCATCCCTTAGTGTGGATGTTGTTGATCTTATTTTTTACTTTGATAGGCAGTCTCCTATCACAGACCATTCCACTCTCTTCTCTCCATTTAGTCCATGCCTTTCCTATTTGCTTATAAGTTTGTCATTAAGTTCACCATTATTCTGTACTATCCAACCTGGGTACTTGAATGTCTATAATTTTGGTACAGAATCTGGCCCTTAGGCATTTTAGAAAATGCTGCTTTTGGTACGGAGAACTCAAATACACACGTCTGTCTCTCAAAGGGACTAATAATAGCTGACAGTGCCAAGATTTTCAAAAGCAGCTAGAGATTTAGAAGGCCTCCATTTTTGTGTACACAATTTGAAACACCTAATTTTCAGAAAGTGCTGAGCACACGTGTATGATAATTGAACTAATTAAAGCTGTTTCCCCTAAAATACCCAAAGCCTCCTGTCATTTCTGGAAATGATGGCTAAACGCTAAAGCAGAGCAAGCTCTCTAAATATAGAAAAAATACAAAAAATAGCAGTGCTCTTTCAGAAATTTATCTGGATTTGTAAAAACTGAAGAAAAGTAAAGATCTTACCCCTGTTCCCAGATGCCCTTGTCAGGGTATGTCCACTCTATAATGTAAGTCTTGACTTAAGCTCAGGCTTGAGCTCAAACTCCCTTATGTCTACGCACGTCTGACTTGGGCCAGTAAGTCCTCTGGACCCAGCAAGGTGACAGATTTGAGTTCAGATCCACAGTGTATCATTTTGCAGTGTGGCTCGAGCTTTGGCCCAAGTCTCCAGACTTGTGTCCTGAGAATAGACTAGATACTCTCACATTCTTACAAAGATGTGTTGGGGTATAAAAAACTAGTACATTTTGTTGCCTTCCTTTTTTGTACATCTCACTCTACAAATTGGCCACACCACAGGATTATGAACTTCCTGTAAACAGTAAACTGTATAAGGGAAGAGGGAATGTCATACATGGGTGGGGTGGGCGGGTGGGGGGGAGAGGGAAGGAAGGAGGATGTCTAAACTGCAGCAGTGGAGTTGTATGCAGTCCAGAAATTTGGAGGGGATGGGAAGGCTGGCTATGCAGTTCTCTGAGAGTACAAATTATCATGTATGTTTACCCATGGCCCATAGGTAGATGTAGTCACAATAGGTGTTGTGTATTTGGTTGTCATGGTTTTTGTTCCTATGGCAACTGAGTTAGATTATTAGGGGATAGTTCAGCCAGCTTCGGCCGGCTGAGTGAGCTCTCTGTGTCTGTAAATAAAATGGTAGTTTTGTTAGCTATCTGCTCTCTGGCCTCAAGTGATTTCTTCCTAAACCGGCTGCCCCCAAGGATATAACAAGTGGTGATGAGGATGGGATCCTGGTGCTGCTCCAGTAACAGAAGAAAGTAGAAGTCAAGGTAAAGAACAAACAAAGAAAAATACTGCTTGTTTACACTGACTGTGAAAGTGAAACTAAAAATCATGGCTACTCTGACCAGGGCACTGGAACCTTTTGATGAGAATATAGAGCAGTGGCATGTGTATACTGAGCGTTTTGAGCTTTTTGGTATTGCAAATGACATTACAGAAGCGAAGAAGGTGCCAATATTCTTAAGTGTTGTAGGGGCTAAAACCTACTCCCTGCTACGCAGCTTACTACACCCTGTTAAGCCTGAGACTAAATCTTACAGTGACATTGTGGAAATCCTGGGGTCCCATTTTTCCCCAAAACCACTGGTAATTGCTGAAAGATAGAGGTTCCACAAAAGAGACCAAAAGGAAGATGAAACAGTTGTACAATTTGTAACAATTTTAAAAAAGCTAGCAGAACACTGTGAATTTAAAGAGATGTTAAATGATGCCCTGCGTGACAGGTTAGTGTGTGGCCTCTACAGTGAAGCTATACGGAAGCGCCTACTGACAGAGGCTCAGCTTACATTACCGAAGGCTGTTGATATTGCTGCCTCCATGGAACTGGCTACAAGGGAGGCGCAATACATGGGTGCATCCCCTAGGGTGCAAAAAGTGTCACAAGGACCAACCCCAAAACGGTGCAGAGTCAAGAATGTTACCGCTGTGGTAAGCCGGGTCACCAGGCATCAGAATGCTGGTGTAAGGACCTGGTGTGTCGACACTGTGGCAAAAAGGGATACATTGAGTGTGTCTGTAAACAAAAGAAAAAGAGGCCTGTGGTCTGGCCGACAAAAAGAGGAACCTTGCATACCCTAGAGCAGACCCAGGATGATCAAGGTGACACCTCAGCGCAAGAGGAAGTGCCACTGCATGTTTTGTCTTTGGCAGTGGGCTCACATGAATACTGGGTAACCCCGTTATTGGATGGCAAACCTATACTCATGGAACTGGACACTGGTGCAGCCGTCTCGCTGGTCTCCGAGACTGTGTATAAAGAAAAGCTACAGCATCTTCCGCTTAAGGCAACAAAAACTGTTCTGAAGACGTATACGGGAGAAGCTGTGCCCCTGTTGGGCACTATTGATGTTAAGGTGGAGCTCAATGGACAGGCGGCTAAATTGCCACTGTTTGTGGTGAGAGGTAACTACCCAGCCTTAATGGGTAGGTCTTGGCTTGGGAAGATTCAACTGAACTGGGCAGAAGTGCACCGGATGACTAAAGAAGAAACCAGTCTAACCCCTATACTAAGGAAACATGCTGCTGTTTTTGGAGATGATTTGGGAAGTATGAAGGGAATCACTGTGACACTGCACATTAAACCTGACAGTCCACCAAAATATCTAAAAGCCCGAACTGTGCCATATGCCATCAGGCCAAAGTTGAAGCAGACCTGGAGCGCCTGGTCACCAATGGAGTCCTAATACCAGTTACCCATAGCTCATGGGCCACTCCTATCGTTCCAATAGTGAAGAAAGATGGCTCTCTCCGGATTTGCGGTGATTTTAAAGTCACTGTCAACCCAGTGTTGTGTGCAGAGCAATACCCGCTTCCCCGCATCGATGACCTCTTCGCAGGCCTGGCTGGGGGACAAAAGTTCAGTAAGATTGATCTGAGTCAAGCATATTTACAGATGCACGTCGATGAAAAGTCCCAAGAGCAGTTGACTATTGTGACTCATAAGGGGCTTTATCGATACTGTCGCCTACCCTTTGGAATAACGTCTGCTCCCGCCCTGTTCCAGAGGGCTATGGACAAGATCTTGTGTGGCTTATCAGGAGTTCAGTGCTATCTGGATGATATCCTGGTCACTGGAAGAAATGAAGAGGATCACTTAAAGAATTTAGAGGCTACCCTGCAAAGACTGGAAGACTATGGCCTACGAGTTCGCAAAGACAAGTGTGAATTCTTCAAGCCCTCTGTTGAATATTTGGGACACATCATTGATTCTGCAGGTCTTTATAAGGCCCCTGCAAAAGTTAACGCTATTGTGGAGGCTCCCCCACCTCGAAATGTAAGCCAGCTGCGCTCGTTTCTAGGACTACTGAACTATTATGGAAAGTTCATCTCACAGTTAGCCACACTGCTAAAACCACTTCATGAGCTCCTTGGGCAGAACAAGGCCTGGAAGTGGACTGAAGCCTCTGATGTTGCATTTAAAAAAGCTAAGGATGCATTGCTAAATTCTGAAGTTCTCACGCACTTTGATCCATCCATACCCCTACAATTGGCCTGCGATGCCTCCCCTTATGGAGTGGGAGCAGTCGTGTCACACATTATGCCCTCGGGAGAAGAGAGACCTATTGCTTTTGCTTCACGCACTCTAAGCAAAGGAGAAACTAACTATGCCCAAATCGAACGTGAGGCATTAGGAATTGTTTTTGGAATTCGGAAGTTTCATCAGTACCTGTTTGGGCGAAAGTTTACTCTTCTCACAGACCATCGACCTCTGACGTCAATTTTTGGACCCTACACAGGCATTCCCCCATTAGCTGCTAGTCGTATGCAACGTTGGGCATTGTTACTTTCAGCACACACATATGAAATCAAATATTGGAAATCCACTCTGCACGGCAATGCAGATGGCCTCTCAAGGTTGCCTTTGCCGGTCAAACATCAAGATAGTGCCCAAAAGGAAATCTTCTACTTTGAACAGGTAGAGAATACACCCATCACTGCTGCTCAGATAAAGAAGGCAACCCGCGTTGACCCAGTATTGTCCCAAGTTATGGACCTGGTGATGCATGGAAAATCTCGACAAACCTCTCCGGTCTCATCCGACCTTGTTCCCTACATGTCCAGGCGGACGGAGTTATCGGTCCAATCTGGTTTTTTGTTGTGGGGGAGACGTGTCATTATTCCACCACCACTGAGATCACAGCTACAGATGTTAGAACAGCTACATTCCGGTCACTGTGGAATAGTGCGCATGAAGGAAATTGCACGAAGCTATTTTTGGTGGCCTGGATTGGACAGTGCTATTGAAGAGAAGGCAAAAGCTTGTATGTCATGTCAGGGTGTGAGGAATGCACCCCAGTGGGCACCCCTACACCCATGGGACTGGCCTGAAAACCCGTGGCAACGTATTCACATTGACTTTGCTGGCCCCCTTGAAGGAAGCATGTTCTTGGTGGCAATAGATGCCCATTCTAAATGGCCAGAAGTCTCTATAATGCAGTCCACTACTGCAGAGAGTACTATCCAAAAACTACGAGGACTCTTTAGTCGTTTTGGTCTGCCAGAACCACTTGTGAGCGACAACGGACCGCAGTTCATCTCTCAGGAGTTTCAAAATTTTATGAAGGCAAATGGGATACACCACATCACGTCAGCACCATATCATCCGTCCACCAACGGATTAGCTGAAAGATTTGTGTAGACAATGAAAAACGCTTTGAAATCAGCAAGGGGACAACACTCCATTCAAAAGCATCTGGATACCTTCTTACTTTCCTACAGAAACACACCTCAGGCTACGACCCAGGCATCCCCGGCCTTTCTAATGATGGGACGACAGCTGCGCACTTGCTTTGATCTGCTGAAACCTTCTGAACCCCAACAAACTGTGCAACATCAGCAGCAATATCAAGTCATCAGACGGGCACCCAGAGCAAAAGACCGAACTTTAGCCCGGGACAGCCAGTTTTGGCTCGGAATTATACTTCCAGAGCTAAATGGGTCCCGGCCACAGTCATCACTCAAACAGGACCTGTTTCCTACACAGTCCGGACTGCAGAGAATCTTACCTGGCGGTGACATGTAGATCAGCTGTTGCCAGGTCATGCCAGTCCTCAGGACACATCTGCAGTTGACGGGTCTGACTTCACCTCTTCTGGTGAGACACCGAATCATGAATCACCTGTTCCTGACTGTTCTCCTCCATTACTGCTGGCGGCTGAGGAGCCCCTTTGCCCAGCACGAGCTGATACCACCTCCTCACCCGTTCATGCTGCGGACCCTGAGCCCATGGTACTTTCGGGTGCAACAACACCAGAAGTTCGCCATAATCCACCTAGAGACAGAAGGCCTCCTCATCGGCTGGATCTTTAGCTAGGGCGAACCCACGGTTATGGGGCAAAATAATCCTCAGGGTTTAGCCGGGAATGGAGGCAGTCTATCCTCCTTCTCTAGTCTAGTGTGTGTTTTATTTAGGGGATGTTCTTATTGCGGGGGGGGGGGGGGATATGTTGTGTATTTGGTTGTCATGGTTTTTGTTCCTATGGCAACAGAGTTAGATTATTAGGGGATAGCTCAGCCAGCTTTGGCCGTCTGAGTGAGCTCTTCAGTGTCTGTAAATAAAATGGTAGTTTTGTTAGCTATCTGCTCTCTGACCTCAAGTGATTTCTTCCTAAACCGGCTGTCCCCAAGGATATAACAATAGGTGAATCTTAAGTGATAGGGAAGCAGTAGTCAATGTAGATCCTAACACCGCATTCAGTTGATTCCACCATGAATTTTGACCCAATCCTGGGTTCTGTTAGCCACAAACATTTACCATAGTAGTAACCATACATTTAGGGTGACCAGATGTCCCAATTATATAGGGACAGTCCAGATTTTTGGGTCTTTTTCTCCTATTACCCCCCCACCCCCTGTCCCAATGTTTCACGCTTGCTGTCTGGTCACCCTACATATGTTTCTAGTTTCTAATGTGCCAGAGTGCTCCCCCTGGATCTGCCCCAGGCCCCACCCCCACTCTACCCCTTCCTCCAAAACCACACCCTTGCCCTGCCTCTTCCTGCCCCTCTCCCACCCCACTTCTTCCTCCCCGTTGTGCCTCCTCCCCCGAATGCTCTCAGCTCTCACTCCTGTTCCCGCCCTCTGAGTGCCTCCTGCATGCTACAGAAAAGACGGTTACTCACCGTAGTAACTGTTGTTCTTCGAGATGTGTTGCTCCTATCCATTCCAGTTAGGTGTGCGCGCCTCTCCAGAACATTTTTACCCTAGCAACTCCGGCGGGCCGGCTGGGCGCCCCCTGGAGTGGCGCCACTATGGCGCCGAATATATACCCCAGCCGGCCCGTCCGCTCCTCAGTTCCTTCTTGCCGGCTACTCCGACAGTGGGGAAGGAGGGCGGGTCTGGAATGGATAGGAGCAACACATCTCGAAGAACAACAGTTACTACGGCGAGTAACCGTCTTTTCTTCTTCGAGTGATTGCTCCTATGCATTCCAGTTAGGTGATTCCCAAGCTTTACCTAGGCGGTGGGGTCGGAGTGAGACGTGGCAGAGTGTAAGACTGCGGAGCCGAAGGCTGCATCGTCTCTTGATTGCTGCATCAACGCGTAATGGGAGGCGAAGGTGTGGACAGAAGACCAGGTGGCCGCTCTTCAAATGTCCTGGATGGGGACATGGGCCAGGAAGGTGGCCGACGAGGCGTACGCTCTCGTCGAGTGAGCAGTGAGGCGGCAAGGTGGCACGCGAGCAAGCTCGTAGCATGTCCGAATACACGCCGTTACCCAGGAGGAAATCCACTGGGAGGAGACCGGCTCACCCTTCATGCGGTTGGAGACTGCCACAAACAGCTGGGTCGAACACCGGAAGGGCTTTGTCCGCTCGATGTAAAAGGCCAGAGCCCTGCGGACGTCCAGGGTGTGAAGGCGTTGTTCCTGAGGGGAGGCGTGTGGCTTCGGGAAAAAGACCGGGAGGAAGATCTCCTGGTTGAGGTGGAAGGCCGACACCACCTTGGGGAGGAAGGCTGGGTGTGGTCGAAGCTGCACCTTGTCTGCGTGGAAGACGGTGTATGGTGGTCCAACCGTTAGAGCACGGAGCTCAGAGACTCGTCTTGCTGATGTGACTGCGACGAGGAAGGCCGTCTTCCAGGAGCGGTAGATCAGGGAGCACGTGGCTAGAGGCTCGAAGGGCGGTCCGATTTGGCCAGAACGAGGTTCAAATCCCAGGTCGGGGCAGGACGCCGCACCGGCGGGTACAAGTGGTCCAGGCCTTTAAGGAAGCGGGAAACCATCTGGTTAGAGAAGATGGAACAACCTCCCATGGATGGGCGAAAGGCGGACACTGCTGCCAGGTGTACTCTCAAGGAGGAGACCGCAAGACCTTGCTCCTTAAGGTACCAGAGGTAGTCGAGGATGGTAGGGACCGGGACTACGAATGGATTGAGCCCTCGTTGATCACACCAGAGTGCGAATCGCTTCCATTTCGCAAGGTAAGTGGAGCGAGTGGAAGGCTTTCTGCTCTCTAGCAGGACTTGTTGTACTGCCGCCGAACAGTCCCTCTCTGCATGGGTCAACCACTCAGGTACCAAGCTGTAAGATGGAGGGACTGCAGGTTTGGGTGGCGGAGTCTGCCGAAGTCCTGGGTGATGAGGTCCGGCCACAACGGAAGGGGGATGGGATCCCGAACGGAGAGCTCGAGCAGCAGGGTGTACCAGTGCTGCCTTGGCCAGGCCGGAGCTACGAGTATGACACGGGCTGTGTCCCTTCAAAGCTTCAGTAGCACTCGGTGCACTAGCGGGAACAGGAGGGAAGGCATAGAGGAGACGATCCGTCCAGGGGTACAGGAAGGCGTCCGACAGGGAGCCTGGCGAGCGACCCTGGAACGAGCAAAACCGGTGGCACTTCCTGTTCTCCCTGGAGGCGAATAGGTCTATCTGGGGAAACCCCCACCTCCGGAAGATTGTGTGGATGACATCTGGACGGAGGGACCACTCGTGGGAGAGGAACGACCTGCTGAGATGGTCGGCCAGCGTGTTCTGCACTCCCGGAAGAAAGGATGCTTCCAGGTGAATTGAGTGGGTCACGCAGAAGACCCACAGGAGCATCGCTTCCTTGCAGAGCGGGGAGGAGCGGGCTCCGCCTTGTTTGTTCACATAAAACATCACTGTGGTGTTGTCCGTGAACACCGCTACGCATTGGCCTCGCAGACGGGTGTGGAAGGCGTGGCACGCCAGGTGAATTGCCTGCAGCTCCCTGACGTTGATGTGGAGGGAGAGCTCCTGGGGCGACCAGAGGCCCTGGGTGTGTAGGTCGCCCAGGTGTGCCCCCCATCCCAACGCCGAGGCATCTGTCGTCAGAGTCACGGACGGACGAGGAGGGCGGAACGGGACTCCTGCACATACGACCTCTGGGTTCAGCCACCAACCGAGCGAAGCGAGGGTAGGCTTCGTGACCGTGACTACTCTGTCCATCGAGTCGCGGTGTGGGCGGTACACCGACGCCAGCCAAGATTGAAATGGGCGAAGGTGCAGCCTCGCATAGGCGGTGACGAACGTGCACGACGCCATGTGGCTCAGGAGGCGTAGGCAGGACCGAACCGTCGTAGTGGGAAAGCGTGCAGGTCTCGGATGATGGAGACCATCGTCTGGTGCCGGGCGCGAGGGAGACAGGCCCTAGCCACCGTGGAGTCGAGGACCGCTCCAATAAACTCCACCCGCTGAGATGGAGTCAGTGAGGACTTCTCCACATTGACGAGAAGGCCCAGTGCCCGAAATAGGGAGAGTATCTCGGCAACTTGGTCCGTTACCAATTGGCGGGATGGCCCGCGAACCAGCCAGTCATCGAGATAAGGGTAGACATGAACTCGACGACAGCGGAGGTCTGCAGCAACCACTGCCATGCATTTGGTGAAGACCCTCGGAGCAGTGGATAGGCCGAAGGGCAGCACCGCAAACTGGTAGTGCGCACCGTTGACCACAAAACGCAGGTAGCGTCGATGGGGAGGGTAAATAGCAATATGGAAGTATGCGTCCTTCATGTCGAGGGCGGCAAACCAGTCTCCCGGATCCAGGGAGGGAATGATGGTCCCCAAGGTCACCATGCGAAATTTGAGCTTGTTCATGTATTTGTTGAGCTCCCGGAGGTCCAGTATGGGCCTGAGGCCTCCTTTCGCCTTGGGGATGAGAAAATAACGGGAATAGAATCCCCTGCCCCGCCTGTCTTGCGGCACCTCCTCTATGGCACCCAACCTCAACAGAGCCTCGACCTCTTGCAAGAGGTATTGCTCGTGAGAGGGGTCCCTGAAGAGGGACGGGGAAGGTGGGTGGGAAGGAGGGGGCGAAATAAACTGAAGGTGGTAACCATACTGGATAATAAGGAGTACCCAGCTGTCCGACGTGATTTGGGACCACGCCGGGAGGAAGTGGGAAAGGCGGTTGCAAAATAAAGGGGTTGGATCCTGGGAATAGACTGATGAGCCGTCCTCGGGCGTCCCATCAAAATTGCTGTTTGGGCCCTTGCGGGGCCTTGGACGACGCCTGGGCCTGGTTGCGCCTGCTGCCTGAAGGTCTACAGCGGTTGAGGCCGTTGCGCTGACTATTATAAGGCCTTGACTATTAAAAGGCTGGAAGGGCTGCTGTTGGCGGAAGGAGCGCCTCTGAGTAGCCGGTGTGTGCATACCCAGAGTGCGGATAGCTACACGACCGTCCTTCAGGGTCTGTATCCTCGAATCTGTTTTCTCTGAGAACAGGCCGTGAGTCTCAAAGGGCAGGTCCTGGAGGGTATACTGCACCTCCGGCGGCAAGGTGGAGGACTGCAGCCAGGAGATTCGCCGCATAGTTACTCCAGAGGCCAGGGTTCTGGCCCCTGAGTCCGCCGAATCCAGAGCAGCCTGGATGGAAGAGCGGGAGGCTGTCCTGCCCTCTTCGACCAGAGCCGAAAAGTCCCGTCGGGAGTCCGTCGGGATCAGTTCCGTGTATTTCGTGAGGGACACGAAAATGTCGAAGGCGTACCGGGCTAAGAGGGCCAGCTGGTTTGCAATGCGCAGCTGGAGACCCCCTGCCGAATACACCTTGCGGCCCAACAAGTCCATGCGCCTGGCGTCCTTCGACTTCGGCGCTGGGGCTGGCTGTCCATGCTGCTCACGGTCGTTAACGGACTGGACGACCAGTGAGTCCGGAGCGGGGTGAGTGTAGAGATACTCGTATCCCGTGGGGGGGACCGAGTATTTACGTTCCATGCCCTTTGCCGTAGGTGGGACAGACGCCAGCGACTGCCAGATGGTCGTGGCATTTTTCTGGATTGTTTTAATAAAGGGCAGGGCCACCCGCGTTGGGGCCTCCGCGCCGATGACGTTGGTCACCGGGTCTTCAACTTCCGGGACCTCCGCCACCGGAAGGTCAATGGCCTTTGCCACCCTGCGGAGAAGGTCCTGGTGGGCTCGCAGGTCGATCGGGGGAGGGTCTACCGTAGCGGCGCCCGCCACTGCCTCGTCCGGGGAGGAGGATGACGACAGAGTCTGTACCACTACCTCTGTCGGAGGCTGCTCAGGGGCTTGTGAGGTTGACGGAAGCCCTGCGGGGTCTGATGACGGTAGGGTCTCCCCCAGTGGTGTTGGGGGAGGGCGGCTCACCATGGCCTCCGGTATCCTGCGTTCAGCACCCACTGGGCGCTGGGACAAGGGGAGCCCTTGAGACTCATAGCCGGCCCAGGGGACCCAGAAACCCCACTGCTGGTGTCCAAGATGTTGGCTCTGGGTAGGAGCCCGGAGATCTGTCTCGCTGTGCGCCTGGGAGACGACCGATGGCTGACGCGAAGGCCACGGGTGTGCAGAGGCACTGATGGAGTGCCCCGCTGAATGAGGCAGCTTATCCCCGGACGGTGCCGAGGAGCGGTGCCGGCCGTCACGGTGCCAGGACGGTGATCTGGACCGTCGGTCACTTCGGTACCGGGAACCAGAGCGTGACCTTGATCACCGGTGGCGAGAGCGGCTGCGGGAGTCGCGACGGCGAGAGCGGTACCGGGAACTGGATCTCCGACGGTGCCGTCGGTCCGGTGACCGGGACCGTGAGCGGTGCCGGGAGTGCGACCGGTACCGCGAGACTGAGCGGTACCGGGACTGCGACTGGTGCCGGGACGGGGTGCGGTACCGAGACTGTGATCGGTGCCGGGATTGGGACCGGCGTGACGGCGACCGTTGCCTGGACCGGGACCGGGTCCGAGGTTTGGAGTGTCGCCCCTCTCGTCCGTCAGGGGTCTGGGGCCGCATCATGGCAGGCTTGCCCAATGATTGAACAGCCCGCACCGGCGGTGCCAGGGGCCGGAGGCTCGGTTCCTCTACGAGCTGAATAAGCTCTCTCGCCGTCACAAACGTTTCAGGGGTGGACGGGAGATGCAGCTCTACCGCGGTCGGTGCCGGGGAGCAGGGAGGTACCGGACTCGACGGCTCTTGCGGTGCCGGAGTCAGCGGAACCGTGCACTGCTTGTGCACTACCACAGCCGGTGCCGGAGGTGCCGGAGGTGGCTGGGTAAACTGTCCCGAAGCTGCAGGTTTTGGAGCCGGGTGCGCTGTCTTCCGCTTCCTCTGGGGGGAGAGGGAACGGTGCCGGGACTTCGGTGCCATCTGCGTGCCCTTAGGAGCCTCGGTACCGGGACGGCTCGGTGCCGCTGGTGCGCTGCACGCCGAGGATGGTTTCGGCGGTGCCGGGGACGGAGCGGAGGGCTGAAGTGCCGCCTCCGTAAGGAGCTGTTTAAGTCTCGAGTCTCGCTCCTTTCTTGTGCGCGGCTTGAATGCCGTGCAAATTGGGCACTTATCAGTCCTGTGCGATTCCCCAAGGCAGCGCAGGCAGGAATCGTGCGGGTCGCCGATGGGCATAGGCCGCTGACAAGCCGCACAGGGCTTAAAGCCCGGTGCCTTGGGCATGAGCCCGCACCGGTTGTGGAAGAAGAGGGCTAACCCCTCTAATTCCCTACTATCACAACTATAACGACTTTACAACTAACTTATTCAACTAATCTTAACTATTAAACTAAGTGAAACAACTATATACACTACAGATACGGAGAAACGCTAGGGCTGTGGAGGTGAGATAGCACTCCACTGTTCCAACTGGCCGTCACGGGCGGTAAGAAGGAACTGAGGAGCGGACGGGCCGGCTGGGGTATATATTCGGCGCCATAGCGGCGCCACTCCAGGGGGCGCCCAGCCGGCCCGCCGGAGTTGCTAGGGTAAAAATGTTCCGGAGAGCCGTGCACGCGCGGCGCGCACACCTAACTGGAATGCATAGGAGCAATCACTCGAAGAAGAACAGCTGATTGCAGTGGGTGAAGGTGCTGGGGATAGGGTGCTTATGGGCAGAAGTTGCTTGGGGGAGGGGGAGGCACTGATTGGATTCCACAGGCACTTTTCTCTGAGGATGCACTGAACCTTTTTTTAAGTAGAGACAATATTTTGTTTGATGTCTGTTATCAGGACCTTCCACCTCTGCAGCCCACCTACATTCCAGCAAGAGCCTGGGATTTCAAGAGATTAACTTCATAGGGGATATCCTGGACAGGGCCAAAAAGCAGGCGACAGGATTCATGGCAAGTGGATAGGCACAGACAGGCAGCAGAGCACAAGGAGAGACTTGTAGTATGTGAGGAGAGACTTGCAGCACAGTTTTAGAGCAGTAGCATCATTTGAGGGAAGAAAAGGGAAGAGTGCAGCAGAAAGATCTGCTTGAGAGGCTACTTGTTCTAATGGCGCAAGATTCAGCCTCCTGCTCCACTCACCCCATGTCCTAAGTCCCCTCAGTGGTACCATGTCTTTCAGACCAGGAATGCATTGGACAATGCTATGTTTGGGTGGCCCATGCAACTGGGATTGAATACTAACTGGACAGGGCGAATGTACTTCCCGTAGTCCTCCAGTATCCCACCACAGCAGTAAGTGTGTGGTAAAACTTATTAAAAAGGGAAGGAAGAATTAGGGGTGGGAAAATGGGGGGAGAAGGTGTATGCAAAATTTATTTGTTTGCGGTGGTTTCATTGTTTTGCACTGTTCATTGTTTGTGTTTTGCATTTTATTTTATTACTGGTGTTTTAGTGTTGTAATAACAGCTGGCCTAGCTGGCAGTGCTTTAATTACACACACACACACACACACACACACACACACACACACCCCAAGTTCACAAATAAAGGCTTTTATTTTATTAAGAATGTTTATTACCACCACTGCATCACACTAATATGAGTATTTCAAAGAATAAATATAAAGTCAAGATAAGGCTTAATTGGGAAGTTGTATCCAAACACAATTTCTCAATATATCTAATCAGATCAGTCCATAATGAAAATCTAAAATTCATGTCATACAAACCACCATCTCCCAACATTGTATGAGAAGTCATCTCATCCACAATTAACAATCCATGATAACACAACCACCATTCATAGCATACAACAGTAATTCATTTCCTGTAAAAGTTGCTGTACAAGTACATCCATAAACATAGTAATCATTGGTCCATGAAAATCCATAATATAGGTGCTCCAGAAGAACAAGTCTACATAGGGGGCATCAGTATTTATTCTAAGAGCAGCATCAGCCAGTTTGAGTTTGCCATGTCTGTATCCTCCTTCAACAGGTGTCTTTAGTAGGTCAGAAATCACAGCCAAAATGGCAACCATCTCATGGATATCTGGCCCATTTCCTGAAATAAGAGTGAGAGTAAGACAAGTTCTTGCTGGCAAGTTAAAGAAGTATGGGCTGAATGAATGGACAATAAGGTAGATAGAAAGCTGGCTAGGGACTAGGGAATGGCTAGGCAGCAGTTCTGCAGAAAAGGACCTAGGGGTTACAGTGGACGAGAAGCTGGATATGAGTCGACAGTGTGCCCTTGTTGCCAAGAAGGCTAGTGGCATTTTGGGCTGTATAAGTAGGGGCATTGGCAGCAGATCGAGGGACATGATCATTCCCCTCTATTCGACATTGGTGAGGCCTCATCTGGAGTACTGTGTCCAGGTTTGGGCCCCACACTACAAGAAGGATGTGGAAAAATTGGAAAGAGTCCGGAGGAGGGCAACAAAAATGATTAGGGAGCTAGAACACATGACTTATGAGGAGAGGCTGAGGGAACTGGGATTGTTTAGTCTACAGAAGAGAAGAATAAGGGGGGGATTTGATAGCAGCCTTCAACTACCTGAAAGGAGGTTCCAAAGAGGATGGATCTAGACTGCTCTCTGTGGTACCAGATGACAGAACAAGGTGTAATGGTCTCAAGTTGTAGTGCGGGAGGTTTATGTTGGATATTAGGAAAAAAACTTTCACTAGAAGGGTGGTGAAGCACTGGAATGGGTTACCTAGGGAAGTGGTGGAATCTCCTTCCTTAGAGATTTTTAAGGTCAGGCTTGACAAAGCCCTGGCTGGGATGATTTAGTTGGGAATTGGTCCTGCTTTGAGCAGGGGGTTGGACTAGATGACCTCCTGAGGTCCCTTCCAACCCTGATGTTCTGTGATTCTTCTAATGGTGACTTTTCCATATTGTGGGCTCCAGTTGCCAGGAGCGTGCAGACCCAGAAAATGGCTTGGCTGGATATGTTTGCAGGCTGTGAGAACTTCCTGCAAAGCACTGTGGGATGGACAGTCTAGTTTTCCCACAGTTCTCCATGAGCAAAGGGCTAGAGTGGCTACAGCTCGGTGGTATAGATGCTTCAGTGAGGGTATGAGACCCAGGTCCATAAATTCTAAACCTGGGGCCATTATTCAGTGTGTATGCTCAAGGCCTGGCTTACAAACAACAAGCCTGCAGGCTTAGGTACCAGAAGTGTAGACAACCTTCTGTTATTTAAAAACACATCACAGGATCAAGACAAAGTGATCAACAAATGCCACCATCTAGCAGCTGAAACTAACTCCATAATGATACCCCCAGTATATACTTCATTTTTCCCCAAGTCTTCCAAACATGGTTCTCACACTGATCCATCATATGTGAATCATGAAAAGTGCAGTGAAACCTATGGAAGTACAATGAGTAAAGAAGAACTTGTTTAAGTACATTGACTTAAATGGTTCACTCTTACAATGCTAAGAGATAGTGTTTTCCAGAAGGTTCTTGGTATTTCTAGAATATTTATGGCTAGTACTAAAAACTAAATGTTCATTGCAGAAATTACTGACAATACAGTTATAGCTCTCACACCTAAAACAATGTAACCCCAACTTGTAAACATCTCTTTTCTTCAGCTGTATGTAGTCATTTTCTGTGTGTCTCTCTCTCAAGAGATATTCCTTAAGTTTTTTTTTAATCTTTCTGAAAATGAGCTAGATTTTCAAAAATAGTGCCCTAAGTCTGCATAAGTTTGTTCATGTTTTTTAGTCTGAGCTCCACAGCCATGAATAAATCTTGCATTTGTAATTGTGCTAATTTCATATACAGCAATAGGAACTGAAATGTGTGCAAGCTTCAGCCTCACTTTGTCATAATCTTATCTAATAAAAATTGTGGCCCTGTGGTGCTATGTGCTGTACAAACACAAAGTTAGAGGTAGCTCCTGTCCTGAACATCTTAACACCTAATTTAAGACAAAATTCACTAAGTTAAAGAAATTTAAGCTATCTGTAAAGAAAATTATTTTTATTGAAAAATAAGATTTAGTCAAAAACAAAATGATTTTTGCACAAATACCTAATTTTAAATTGAAAAAATAAAAAATTGATATGAAAAATTCAAGGAAAAAAATGAGTATTTTTGATTTTGAGATTGGGTAAAAGTGCCCATCATCTCTTTTTCCCCCCTTTCCTCATTAGGGAAGTGGAAAAAGTAAAACAAAACATTTAATAAACAAATTAACACTTTCACTTTTAAAAGTAACACCTTTTTGTCACTTTTTAAACTTTTACTCTTTAAAAAGAGGAAAAAAGGAGATAAAACAACACAGTCTCCTTCCCCATCCAGTCCTTCCCCTCCCCCCCATTGGAGAACATTTAGAAAATGAGAGAAAGTGAGAGGGAGAACCCACTTTTCATAATTGTTTAACTGTTCTAGCCAAAGTTTGAAAAGAGTAAGAAAATAAGCAAGTGTGGGAAAACACACTGTTCCTCAACTCTTTGAATTGCCTACATTATTTATCTATAGGAAAGTTCCAAATAGATATTTCACCTGCAAAACTTCACATAGGAAAAAAATCCCACCTTTTCACTAGCTCTGCACCAAATGATGGAAAAAACAAATTGGAAGGAATGGAAGAGAGAGGGCAATGGTAACAGTGACATTACATGTGACAAACTAGCATTGTGCACACCAGATAGCATCAGGTCATGCAAAGAATTTGTGGTTTGCTTGGTTTTTTTAAAGATATGATATAAATGAAATACCTGTCAGTGATCCCTTTGTGCTATAACTTCTGGTTTGTGTTGGCTTTCAAACTCCTAGATATAACAAAAAATAAATAACTAGAATCTGCAAAGATAGCATCAAAAATCCATAGTCTGTGTTGTGCCTAATTATGGAAAGTGCAAGCTAACTGAACATGAAATATTTCAGTACTGTGGACAGTTAGATTCCTCTCACCATCATGTAAAAATGAATATGGTTTAGACTGAATCAGAACTGAACACTATTTGCATACTTAGGTCCTGTGTGGATGAAAAATTTTAAATGCAATTTAGCTGGTTTTACTGAATCATGTTAATCTATAAATAGCTGCAACCATCAATATTAGACTTGAACTGCTATACTTACTCCTCATGCATGTCAACAGAAGTTCCATATTTGGACTGAGTGTAGAATATGCCTCTTACAGTGGTACATTAGCTACTAAATATTAACCAGCAGGAAACAGGAGGTAATGCAGTGGCATTTGAGCATGATTTGTTGTTTGCATATCTGAGATAGGCTTTCAGGAAAAAAAAAAGGCAGATGTTTCCTGCTTGTCTCTGAATATGGTAACATGGGTTCAAACCACAGAATGCTGATCCCCTGAGAAGTGCTGAATGCCCTCTACCTCCATTGATATAAATGGAGTGTGGCAATTCTCAGGATGAGGCCCTAGTTGATGTGGCTGATTTTTAAGGGGGACTGCCTAGAGCAGTTTTAACATTTCCTTATTAAATTTTAAAATTCTTTATTTGCAACATTTATCTTTATTGTATTCTTGACATTCTATATTCCATGAGTGAGTAATGGATAGGAAGGGCTGCCTCAGTCTGCTTCTGCTATTCTCTTGATAGTGCCATTTCTGATGCCTTAAAAACTGCTGCATTCACATCTTCTGATGTTGTATCCACTGCACTGTCTCAGGAGAGAGAGAGAGAGAGAGAGAGATTGAGATTTTGATCTTAATATGATTAAATTAATAAAATCAATTCCTATGCCAAGATATTATTGGGGCAGAAGATCACTTAACACTGGAAAAAAGCTCTTTAGTGGTAGAGTCTTGAAGGTGTATTAAAAGGAGCCTGGATTGCAGTGTCACACCACTACTCTGATCATCTGTATAAGGGAATAGAGAGGAACTCCTGCCGCCATAAGAGTTTCCATACAATGACCAATGTATATGATACACAGAAAAAACAAAATCTGTGGTGTTGAAGGAAAAAAACAAAACACTATCTTTTACACAGGAGAAGCTATTCAAGAACAGCTCTCTCTAGTGAGATTACTACTAAGGTCAGTCAGAGCTTGTGCTACATAGGTACTGGACATGCAAGTTAAACCTTCCCATGGGTGACTGCAGTTAGCCAATTATCCTTTATATTCCATTTCAATACTTTGATCCATAAATTATTCCTATTCTTTTGTGCTTGCTTTGCTCTTTTCCTTACTTTGAGTCCTTTTAGGCTTGAACCCCATCCCTCCAGTATTTCCTGCTGCATAATAAAAAAGTCCTATAATAGTTTTATGTAAAGTGCAGAAAAGAATGGTTATGGAAACCTTTTGTGGAAGCTACATAAAAGCCATGCATAAATGTGATGCAAATTGTGGTGCAGAGTCTATCCATTTAAAAAAAAAGAGGGCCTCTTCCACCCTCTGACTTCTGAAGAGAAAGATAAGGGTTTTCTCCTCAAACTCATAAACAGATAGTGTCTGGTTCTCTCTTTGTAAGACTCCAGGACGTTGGTCTTTGATTACCATTTCCTTGGAGATTAAAGAGGACACTCTTCAGCTCAGTTGGATCTCTTCTTTCTGGCAAAGAAGTAACCTAAAGAAGAGCTCTAAAGCTTCTCTCTCACCAACAGAACTTGGTCCAATACAAGATATGACCTCATCCACCTTGTCTCTCTAATATCCTGGGACTGGCACAGCTACAACTACACTGCCAGTAACAAAGCTGTCAGCCAGACAGAAGAGATACCTTTAGGTCTCCCTGGTGTTCAATTAGATGTGAAATAGCCTGTCTCCCATGTTAGACAGAAATTGAAAATGTTTATCATACTTCTGAGACATAGCTGGGAGGCATGGAATTCTAGATACATAAATGGGAATGTGTTGATCATAAACAGACAAGTACCGTATAGGAATTAGAGGCAGCCTTCTGGTGCCAGAGAGGTCCATGAAATTTGTGTGTGCTAGCTGTGACAGCATCTCTTTCTGACAGACAGGGCTCTATTGTATATGCAGAAGCTGACATTTTTATTGAGCTCAAACTTTACTCCACTCTGAACAGAATGTCAAGCTGAAGAAATTCCTATATAAACACTTGCCTTTGAAGGTCTACTGAGAGAGCACAATGAAGAGGACTCTCATTGAGAAGAGATATTAAATCACCATATACTTTTGCAAAACAATTGTAGCCAAGTGAAGACTTTCCCAGACAAAAATAAGTGAAATCTAAATTGACATAATAGAAAAGTAGCATGTAGAATTTGCATATCCCAAGTTTACACCAAAGAGTTAAGACTTTTATTTAAATGATCAAGCATACAATACTCACATAATTTTGAGGTTCTAGTTTTATGTTTCTAAAAAAGTTCTGCAGTTCCAGGGGCGGCTCTATGAATTCCGCCGCCCCAAGCAGGGCGGCGCGTTGCGCCGCTCGCGCTGCCGGGCGCCGGTCCCACGCCTCCGTGGGACCTCCCACAGACGTGCCGCTGGTCCCGCGCCTACGGTGGAGCTTCCGCAGGCATGCCTGCGGGAGGTCCACACGAGCCGCGGGACCAGCGCACCCGCCGCAGTCATGCCTGTGGGAGGTCCGGTCGTCCCGCGGCTCCGTTGGACCTCCCGCAGGCATGACTGCGGAAGGTCCACTGGGGCCGCCTGCCGCCCTGCCGGCAAAAGGCCTCCCCAAGTGCGCGCTTGGCGCGCTGGGGTCTGGAGCCGGCCCTGTGCAGTTCATTGGAGGATAGAACATTCTAAATTGTTTTTCAGTTTTAATTAATATCTGTCAAAGGGCATGCCTGCCCTGTAGCACCCTGTAGCCTATAGAAATGATGTTTGCTTATGTTTATATAGAAATGTGAGTAGGCCCAGAAATCTATTTCCTAAAAATAGGCTTGACAATAGTCAAGTGAGGCCTGGTAAAATGAAGTGAGATTTTAAATGGAAAAAATTAATTAAATATGGAGATATACCTATCTCATAGAATTGGAAAGGACCCTGGAAGGTTATTGATTCCAGCCCCCTGCCTTCACTAGCAGGACCAAGTACTGGTTTTGCCCCAGATCCCTAAGCAACCTTCTCAAGGACTGAACTCACAATCCTGTGTTTAAGCAGGCCAATGCTCAAACCACTGAACTATCCCTTCCCCCTCCCCCGAGATACATCAGGGCAGGTTTAGAGGTAAATTAAGGTGTAATCCTAGGTCATATTGTGACTAGTTTTGGTCCTAACTGTTTTTTTTTTTTTTTACAAATGTTTTAGATTAAAAAGTTGATGTTTTGAAAAATGGTATTTCTATTGGTAGTTATTGCTATGGCATTTACACAGACATATTTTAAAGAGAAGATTCATGTTAAATAGTCAATGAGAAAATAGAAAATATGTAAATATGGTTAAAAAGGTGGATTTAATGTTGAGACATTATTATAACTGATTATGAAAAGGGTAGCATGCTAATTTTAGGTAGACATGCTCATCCACCATTAAGATATTGTTAGAGAAAAGATTATACCCATTCTCCTCATGTAGGGACTAATCACCTCATAATGCATCATTTCATCTTAGAATGCAGTGTATGGTTATATTGTAATGCCTGTTTGCTTATCTAACTATTTTATATTAAATAAAGTTTTTAATTTTATCACTTGTTGGGTCATTCACAGTCCTCCCTGGAGGCACCAACTTTAAATAATTCAATTTGGTTTTATTCCTTGTTTTAAAAATAACTAATTGCAAACACATAAATCAAAGGTTACAATGCCCTTCTGGCCAAGCATAGGGCAGCAGCAGCTCCCTGCCTCGGTCTACCCTTCACTCAAGGCCCTTTAAAAAAAATCCACACAAGCCGGATAGTCAAAATAATCCCCCTTCTGAGAAGTCCCACACAGAGTCTTTAAAAAGAAAACTCAAACTTCTAAAGGCTTCATGCCAGTTTCAGCTAGGTCCAGCCCTCCTCTCTGAGACAGTTATCTTCCTTACCCCGTAGCCTCTCTAGCCTGGAATTTGGTTTTTCCCCCACTGCTGTCATCCCTCTGCTGACTCAGGGACCTTCTTACTCACTGCAGTGCCTGCAGGCATTTGCCAACAATCACCTGCAGCTGTCTCCTCCATTAAAGGATGAAGTGCCTTCCTTTAAGCCCTATTGGGCAATAGCCAGTCCAGCACTGTATCTACTACCTATTAAATGGGCCAATATGTCATTTTCCGACTTAGTTCGTTTACTCATTGTTCAGAATCATTCCCATATATACTGAGGTAATGCAAACAATAGACATTCAGTTTTGAAAATTTTGGCACACTGTTGTAGATTGAATGTTCATGTGAATCAAATAATTTAATGTGGTCTGTGAGCTTAATGTGAATGCAAACTGCAGTGCCCTGGCTTGTTTCTAAGCAGCATTAGAGATGTGCCAAACTGTCAACAGCTCCTGAGCAATATGAACACTATAGTTCTTCACACCCTTTTGAGTGCATATCAATCATTTGAAAATAACATTTTTTTTCAGAATGAGTTGTCACTATCAATTTGACTAGTGGCTGTTCAACTGGAGTTTATCCAATTTTCCAGCAAGCCATTTGGTTCATTGTATCATGAACCAAATGACTTGCAAAAGCAAATTCTTTTCAGACCGTTTGCAAGACAGACATGTATGAATAAGAGTTCCAGGCTTGCATTGCCCAGTTAAGGTATTTAGCATTCAATTTAACAGTTGAAAGAAATTTCTTTATTAAGAAAGGAAATCCTGACACTTTATCCCAGTGGACTACGGTATAAAATAGAACCTTTATAACACCTTTTTTGGTGTGTAATATTTTGAATGCAGTAATCAATTGACAATTTGTGAGTTACAAGTGTTGTGTATTTGGTTGTCATGGTTTTTGTTGCTATGGCAACTGAGTTAGATTATTATGGGTTAGCTCAGCCGGTTTCAACCAGCTGAGTGAGCTCTCTGTATATCTGTAAATAAAATGGAGGTTTTGGTTAGCTGCCTGCTCTCTGGCCTCAAGTGATTGCTTCCTACACCGGCTGCCCCAAGGATATAACAACAAGCAGTCCCTCTGAATTGAATATTTTAATATTCCAGACCTATATAAGGAATAATCTTAACCATAAATTTGGCATACAAACATTAGTATTAAAAAGCAAAGTTAAAATGAAATAATATAGCTTGCCAAAAAAAGAATATAGCTTGTCACAATATAGTTGGTCCAATAAAAATATTATCTCACCTACGTTGTCTTTCTAATATAGCTTGGTGAAGTTAGACATTTCTAAACAGACATTTAAATAAATTGAGTGATATTATAATCAGCTTCTTTCTAAACAGGAGTTTTCTTCTACCATCTTTTCATTGCAGATGCTATTTTACTTTCTGCTGTATTACATTCCAGCATTTGATAACTGTTATTGCTTCAAGACCTTCACTTCAGAAAAAAGCCAGTACCGGTATATTTTTTGCTTACTGTTGAAATGTGCTAACAAAGGCCATTTTTTACTGCCTTACCAAGAACAATCCCTCTCTTCTCTGCACTACACCTCAGAAAGTAATAGAAAGACAATAAATAGAAATATATCCCCGTGAAATATATTGGCTATAGAAATCTCTCTCAGTATCTCCCAAGCGAATTCTAACTCAGATTCTTCTATTTGTTTCTGTCCCATTCTTCCATAGCCACATAATGTTTCATTTATAGACTACACCAGATATTCTGAAGTATCTTTAGCCTCCCAGTATCTAGGCTCTGGTATCCTGATCCAAAGTCCATTTCCATTGACTTCAGTAGGTTTTGACCTGGCCTCTGGTATGATGGGACAGCAGGGATTGTGAGCATGGTACTTTCATTTGTCTCCTTACAGAGCTGTGGGGAGTAGGCAAAAAAGAGAGGGGAAGATATCAGCCTGTGCAGCTGAGCTAGCCCTGGGGAAAAGGAGAATTAATTTGCTTTTTGTCAGGGGATGTAACAAAATTATTTTCCCCTGAAAGAAAAGGGCAGGGAATTGTGACAATTCATTCCCTGAGTTCTTCCTGGGTGAGTAAACTCACTTCTTGCTGCAAGGATTCAGCTTACAAAAAGAGACTCCAATTTCAAATTTGCTGCCAGATCTGGGTCTCACCTAACAATGTGAGCAGCTGCAGAACAACTGCAGCAATAAAGCTCCCCCAACCCAATCTAGTGGATTGCAGCTATCTATAGTGTCGCCTGTAACAGCTGTGTGACAACTACAACTCCCTAGATTACTTCCCCATGGCTTCCTCCCAACACCTTCTTTATCCTCACCACAGGACCTTCCACCTGATGTCTGGTAATGCTTGTACTTCGCAGTCCTCCAGTAGTACACCTACTCACTCTCAGTTTCTTGCACCTCTTGCTCCCAGCTCCTCACATACACCTCACTAACTGAAGTGAGGTCCTTTTTAAAACCAGGTGCCCTGATTAGCCTGCCTGTCCTAATTGATTCTGGTAGCTTCTTAATTGGCTCCAGGTGACCTAATTACCCTACCTGAATTGGTTCCAGCAACTTCTTGATTGTTCTGGAACAGCCCATTATCTTATTCAGGGAAAAAGGACCTGCTTAATCTGGGGCTAATATCTCTACCTTCTATCACTCTCCTGTAGCCATCTGCCCTGACCCTGTCACAATCGTTATTTTCTTCAAACAAATTATCTAGGCTATAATCCTACATTCCTTGTAAACCTTATTCTCCCAGTTACCTATTTGTTAATTTAAGGTATGCATGGAGCACAGTATCATGCAAGTGCTATTCATTTTACTTCATCATTATCAAAATTTGGTTTTATTGTTGCCATGCTGGCCATAATGTCAAGGTTTATGGTTCAATGGTTATGTTTCCCTATGAAAAGACTCTCAAAATTAATAAATAAGAAACTCTTATATATAGAGGGGTAGGAAGGAAAGATGGGGAAAAAAAGGGAGGTGGTGTTACATTAAGAATGCATACACTTGTTCTGAGGTCCAGAAAGAGGTGAGAGGCAGACCAGTTGAAAGTCTCTGGGTAATGATAAAAGGGGAAAAACATAGGTGATGGTATGGTAGTGGTCTACTATAGACCACCAAGGAGGAGATGGTTGAGGTATTGCTAGTACAAATAACAGAAATATCCAAATCACAAGACCTGTGAACTTTAGTAATGGGAGAATTTGACTACACAGACATCTGTTGGGAGAGTAATATCGCAAAACACAAAATGTCCAATAACTTCTTGGAATGTGTAAGGGACAATATTTTGTTTCAGAAACTGGAAGAAGTAACCAGAAAGATATCCATTTTAGTCTTGATTCTGATCAATAGGGAGCAACTGGTTGTGAATCTGAAGGTTGAAGGCAATTTGGTTGAAAGTTATCCTGAAGTAATAGATTTCATGATTCTACAGAAAGGAAGGACTGAGAGAAGCAACATGAAGACAATGTTTCAGAGTGGTAGCCGTGTTAGTCTGTATCAGCAAAAACAATGAGGAGTCTTTGTGGCACCTTAGAGACTAACACATTTATTTGGACATAAGCTTTCATGGGCTAGAACTGCTAGCCCACGAAAGCTTATGCCCAAATAAATGTGTTAGACTCTAAGGTGCCACAAGGACTTCTCGTTGTTTTTGCATAAAGACAATGGAACTCAAAAAAGCAGTCTTTTACAAACTCAGACCTGGTAACTAGGTTCCCATTGGAAGAAAATCTAAGGGATAAAGAAGTTCAGGAGAGCAGTCAGTTTCTAGAGGAGACAATATTAAAGGCACAACTGCAATCTATCCCAATGCAAAGGAAAGGGAAGAAAAATAGTAAAAGGCTAATATTGTTCAAACAAGAACTCTTTAATGACCTGAAAATCAAAAAGGAATCCTATAGAAAGTGTAAACCTGGATAGATTGCTAAGGATGAGTACAAAAGAATAGCACAAATATGTAGGGACAAAATCAGAAAAGCTAAGGCACAAAATGGATTACGCCTAGCAAGGTACATAAAAGAAAATAAGAAGAGGGTCTATACATTCATTAGGAACAAGAGAAAGACAAAAGAAAGTGTAAGTATTCTATTTTGCAGGAAGAAAAGCTAATAGAAGAAGACATCAAGAAGGCTGAAGTGTTTAAATCTATTTTGCTTCCGTCTTCACTAAAAAGGTAAATTGTAACCAGATACTTTATACCATTAACATTAACAACAAGGAGGAAGGAACACAAATCAAAGTAGGGAAAGAACAGTTTAAATAATGTATTAGGTAGGTTAGATAATTCTGCAGGGCCTGATGAAATGCACCTGACTTCACACTGATGGGGCCTCAGCTGGAGTTTTGCATCCAGAACTGGGTGCCACACTCTAGAAAAGATATGGACAAATTGGTAAGATCCAGAGGACAAGAACAAAATTGATAAAAGGTGATTTATGAGGAAAGGTTAAAAAAAACAACTGGGCATGTTTAGTCTTGAGAAAAGAAAACCAAGGAGGGACCTGCTAACAGTCTTCAATTATGTAAAGGGCTATTTATAAAGAGGACAGTGGTCAATTTTTCTCTACATCTGCTGAAGGTAGGACAAGAAGTAATTGGCTAAATCTGCTGTAAAGATTTAGCTTAGATATTCAGAAAATCTTTCTAACTATAAAGATAATTAAGCACTGAAACAGGCTTCCCAGAAAATCCCATCATTTGAGGTTTCTAAGAACAGGTTAGACCAGTGGTCATCAATCGGTCGATCACGATTGACTGGTCGATTCTAGAGGATCTCCCAGTAAATTGCAATCTCCAGTGGTGCAGTGTGGCTGCCACTAAGGCAGGTTCTTTGCCTGCCCCAGCCCCATGCTGATCCCGGAAGTGTCTGCTCCATGCGCTGCTCCTGCCTGCAAGCACCATCCCCACAGTTCCCATTGGCTGGGAATAGGGAGCGGTGCTTGCAGACAGGGACAGTGCGTGGAGCCATGTGCCCTGCAGGGGTGCATTGGCCCCTTCTGGGAGTGGCATGGGGCTGGGGTAGGCAGGGAGCTTGCCTTAGCAGCAGCCATGCTGCCCCACCAACCGAGAGCTGCCAGAGGTAAGTCCAGCCTGGTGGGATGCCTCACCCCAAGCCTCAGCCCTGAGCCCACTCCCAGAGCCAGCAACCCATGCCCCCTCCTACACTGCAACCCACAGCCTTGAGTCCCCTCCTGGAGCAAGCACCATGTACCCCCTCCTGCACCCCAACCCACTGTCCCAGCCCTGACCCCCCCTTCCAGAGCCCACACCCTGTATCCCCTTCTGCGCCCCAACACTTTGCCCCATCCCGGAGCCCCTCCTATCCCCAAACTCCCTCCCAGAGCTTGTACCCCTCATCCCCTCCTGCACTCCAACACCCTACCCCAGGCTCAGCCCAGAGCCCCCTCCCACACTGCAAACCCCTCAGCCCCAGCCCAGAGCCTGCACCCCTTCTGAACCCCAACCCCTTACCCCAGCCTGGTGAAAGTGAGTGAGGATGGGGGACAGCAAGCAACCGGGGAGAGGAGAGGTGGGGTGAGCGGGGGGGGGGAGCTTTGGGGAAGGGGAAGGAGCAAGGTAGATCCTGGGTTGCCCTTAAATTAAAAAAGTGATCTCGGTCGTAAAAAGGTTGGAGACCACTGGGTTAGACAAACACCTGTCTGGGATTGTCTAGGTATACTTGGTCTAGATGACCTCTCATGGTCCCTTCCAGCCATACATTTTTATGATTCTATCATAGTAACAAATTTTCCTAAAGCAAACTGTGAACAATATAAATCTACTGAAAATAGAAATGCATAGACATATTGCTGTAAAATATTTTACTAGACTATACACCAGTTGTGTGTGATAATTTGAAAAATGAAAGTGTCTTAAGAAAGCTGTAAATGCAAAGTATGTGATATGATATCTTAGTTAGGCAATTTTTCAAAGAGTAAGAACCTTTATCCAAATACAAAACTAACGGCACCTGTTCTCCTCAAAGGTCTATTTTGTGTATTTATGAAAATGTCCTCATACATTCATGCCAATTTATTATTGAAATTGTAGCATTTCACTCCTTTTTCAATAAATATTACAATGATTATTGAATGAGACACCTAAAGGCAGAACTGCATTCCTGCTATTAGAACTGTCTTATATATCATCCATTATTGATTCAGTGTTACATCTAGATAGTGTTATAGTTGATCTGAAATCTAGGAACCATTATGAAATGTATTACTGTCAAGAGAGCACAACAAGTAATAGGAAACAATTTAGTCAAATAAAAGAAATATAGCCTGTGCTTCTTCATCAAATGAAAATTCCTGTAACTGCTTTTAAGACAGCATTGAATCATGTGATGCTATAACGTCTTATATGATAGCATCATCTAAAACATTTGAATGGCTATATGAGTAACCTATAATGGTCAAAAGGCTTTTTTGCCATAGTATCTTAATTTAAACATATTATGAAATTAATCAAAATGCAGATATTCAATATAAATATGATAGGCATTGAAATAAAATAGAAAATAATATGTTACGTATTGATTAATACAGTATAGCTATTTCATTCTGATTTGAGGTGAAAGTCTAAACTGTACTTGGGTGGAAGCAGAGCAAAACCACTCTAATGCTAGTGGTAGTAGCACTCTCATAGTAATGAGATGCGGTAGCCATCCTGTCAGCTCAGTTAAGGATTGCTCAAGGCAGGAAAGAAAAGTTTCACACAGTCTAAGGCCAGAAGGGACTATTAGATCATCTAGTCTGACCTCCTGTGTACAACAGATCATCACATTCCTGAATCATCATTGCTGGATTGAGCCCAATAGCTAAAGCATTTCAGTCACAAGGAGATTAAACTATAGTCTCATACAACAGGAGACATAGGTGCCATCAGTGCCCAAGGCAGCAGCTATAGCAGGGAATTGATTAGAAGTGATATGCCAAGATGATCTTAGGAAGTGATCCATGCCCCACGCTGCAGAGGCAAAACAAAAACAAACTAAAATCTATCCCAAACTAGCCTGGCCCCAGATCTGCTTTCTGACCCCAAATCTGACAATTATTATGTCCCTGAGCATGTGAGTCGAACACACCAGTCAAGCACCTAAGAAAGAGTATTTGTACCATCTGTGGCCAATCAATGTTTCATAGGAAAGTGAAATAAAACCCTCAAAATACATCTGGCCATTGGGAAAAAAATCCTTCCTGATCCTTTCAAGTGATTCAATGAAGTTCTGAAACATGACATTGGATTATATTCATTGCTTTAATGAAGAGTTGCAAGTGTTATGATCATGTTGAGCCAAAAATGAGTTTCCTGTTCTCTGCAGGGCCCATGAAGGGAAGGACTGGAGATTCACGGACTACAAGGTCAGAAAGTACCACCATGGCCAATGGACCTAGTCCTGATTTAGGGTTTTTTTGTTTGTTTTGTTTTTAATATGTTTCAAAATGCCTTATTATCTTCTTTAACTCAATGAGCCATATGATATTTCATTAAAAAGGGAAGCCAAAGGAATCAGTTACTTCTTTTTTGAAATGTGTAACTTATAGTCATTGTCATTTACTTCCCTTTTTCCCCCATTTCTTATATATTGATTTTATATATTTATTGATTTTTTTAAAAAGTTTTATCTCTACTTCCACATCATCTTTCAACCAGGATATTTTTTTCTAGCATAACTTCTTTGGATGATTGAGCATGCATGGTATCTTGGGGATCTTTGAACAATTCTAAATTTCCCCCTCTTAAATTTATATTTGCAGTAAATTATGCTGACAGTTGCTTTCACCTGTAAACAACTGACTCTTTCAGTGTTCCAAATTTACCTTAGTGGTTGGTGCCCTAATTTTTGGACACAGTAAATGTTACCATATGATTCTCACTAGTACCCAGTCAACTACTATTGTGCAGGTCAGTGTGCCTCTGACACTAGTTTGTGCTGATATATCCAGTGGGACAGACTGCAACCTGGTAGACTGCCGCCCTTTGCCTTTTGGATGGTGTGCGCTGTGCACAGGGGCAGAGGGCTTTGTGCCTGGTAATCTCTTGAGCAGCCCGCTGTGCTGTTGCAGGGCACTGATGGTGAAGAGTTTCCCAGTTTCCTATTTCTCAATCCTTGCCTCGTGGAACCACACTTTCTCATTGTACAGTACCGTTGCCATTATTTACATCAATTTTTTTTTAATGGCTGCAACTTTGAAAGCAGAAAAAAAATTGGCAAGGAATCCAAATCAGTTAGGCCAGTAATAGATTCAGAGTCTGCTTCTGTGTTGCCCTGCATGTTGTGTAGCTACTTACCAGCACCAAGTGCGTGTGAAACAATGGCAAATAAGAATCTTAGCATTTTCCACCCTATTGACAATCATTTTGCACTGGTTCAAAAGAATATAAAGGTGCAGGGCAATGGAGAATACAATGATATGGCATATATGAAATGGGGGGTTAATTCCTCCTTTGGGGGGGGGAAAGATACAGAGGTCCAGTTGAAAGAAAGCTCCATGAGTTTCTCTGCACAGAGTTATTTCAAACTCATTTGATTATCCTCTTATCCCTACTAAACAAGCAAAAGGTTTTGTCCCTATAGTTCAGGGATCGGCAACTTTTGGCATGCAGCTTGCCAGGGTAAGCACCCTGGCTGGCCGGGCCGGTTTGTTTATCTGTAGGGTCCGCAGGTTCGGCCAATCGCGGCTTTCACTGGCCGCGGTTCACTGCTCCAGGCCAATGGGGCCAGCGAGAAGTAGCACCCAGCACATCCCTCGTCCTGTGCTGCTTCCCACAGCCCCCATTGGCCTGGAGCAGTGAACTGCGGCCAGTGGGAGCTGTAATCAGCCAAACCTGCGGACACGGCAGATAAACAAACTGCTTACCCCGGCAAGCCGCGAGCCAAAGGTTGCCGATCCCTGCTATAGTAGGTGCCTCTGTCTTAATCATCTCTGTAGATCCTGCCCTCTGCCCTTCAGCTATTTGACAGCACAACTCTAATGGAGATGCATTATTAGGATCTGCAATAATCCACATGAAAGGAGGTTCCACACTGTGGAACAGGCCACACAGGCTGCATTATATTTTTGGTGGATTCCCTGCAGGGCTTGGAGGGAGGACTATGTGCATGATCCACCTCCCGTAGCCCAAGTGGGTAGGCACTTGGATGCTGAAGACCATAAAATATGCAGGGAGAACAGTACAACACAGCTGGTTGGCCACCATATCAAGTCCAGAGACCTCTATGTGTGACTAATCTGGTGGTGAGGGAAAAGGACAATTCCACTTTGTGGTATTACATGTTGTCTAACATTAAAAAAGTAGTTGTACAAATTCTAATACCGGCTCTGTATTGCAATGAGAATAATTTGTTTAGATTTGTACAGTAACAGAAAATAGGAGTCTATGGAAGTTTGCTATGAAAGGCAATGCGGGCTCAAGAAGTAAAAGATGATAGACCTTGGCAGCATAGGTAAAAATGAACTGTTCCGAATCCTTTACAGTAATGGACTTCAAAGATATTTTTCTGTTAGTTTGGCATTGTTTCACTAAAGACTTTATGTGAAGTTTTCATCTAAGACACTTTAAAACTCTAACTAAAAGCAGTGGAACCACACAATTTATGGTGACAGGTTTCAGAGTAGCAGCCGTGTTAGTCTGTATCTGCAAAAAGAACAGGAATACTTGTGGCACCTTAGAGACTAACAAATTCATTTCAGCATAAGCTTTCGTGGGCTATAGCTCACTTCTTCAGAGCATGGTGCGTATTTCCAAAGTCACCACCAGAAAAGCCCCATTCAGGAAAAAAAGGATTATTCTCTTTAGAGAAGAACAAGTTCTTGTAGTATGATTAACCATTTGGCCATAATTCCCTACTTCACCAGGCCCTGATCCTACAATTCACATATCACAAAGAGGCCACTGCATCCACACAGAGCCCCACTGAAGTCCACCAAGTTCATTGAGGCTCCATGAAGACACAGGAGTCTGCTGATGTGGCAACAATTCCAGAATCAGGTCCTAATTCATCATCATCATTTTATCTCCACATCATTATTACTGAGAGAATTGTCAGATATATAATTTTATTCCAAATTACCTGCAGAAGTCTAGTAGCCAAAATAATTTCTTGCCAATAGTTTGTTATGTTACCATTCTACAGAGAAGCCACAATTCAGGGTGGAAAAATTAAAAAACTGAAACAGACTGGTAACGTTTGGACATGTTATGTCAGATTGTGTTATTCATGCTTTGTTACATCAAAGTCACCATTTAACCTCAATTAATCCTTATACATATCTCTGTGGTGTAGCAAATTACTGTCAAATATACATATTAAGTCTTCAGCAGTAGTGAGCAGGGAGACAATGTGTAGAGCCAAGAGCTCACCACAGGGACAATGAAATTGTCTGATGACTTAGGATGTAGTGGTGGGATTCTGGAAAGTGTGGATGGTGTGTCAGTGCAGATACCCCTTGGTTTGAGCTTCAAATACAGCAATTTAGAAAAACCAGGGCTAACAGCATTAAGGGAGTTTAAATACCAGACAGTGCCAAATTAGAGTCAATCCACTGCTTTGTAGCTGTCAAAGAGAACACAGGAAATTAACTATTGTTTTGAAGAGAGAGCTTTTCATCAATGCATTTTTTATCAAGAATAATATTGGCTATCAGCAGATAGCACCTTGATTCCAAATGCTTCACTAGCTATTCCTCTACTATTAAAGTTACATTTATTAATCTGGGGAAAGTTATCTTCTTAGTTATATATCTGTCTATCTCACAGCATTACAAGTGAAAGAGATTGGCCCTTTCTTGTGAGTCAAGTGGTCTTTTGGACTATGTTTCCCAGCATTCATCAGTTGCTGGGGAGCCCTGCCAGAACTATGACATTCTGAATCTCTCCAAAATGCTAAGCTGTGGTGTCTAGTTGTTCTCTGTATTGCCATTGTACGGATGCCTAACAGTCTTGTTCAGTAATCTTTCATGTTATTTTTCAACTGCCCTTGATAACTTGATCTCGCCTGATTGCTATGTTGTTTTTCATTCGTGCACCTGTTGACTCCCATCAGTTGCAGTGCAGAAAGCCCAGATTTGAGCCTCAAACAATGAGACAGAATTCCAACTACATAGATCTGTAAATGTTGTGGATACCAGAGCAGAGTGTTCTATCAGAGGTTTCCAATGTAAACCAAAGAATGCTTTGTAAGCAGCTGTCATTGCTGGTGAAAGATAAACTGCACAGTATCATCCCACTGAAAATATTCAAAGTCTTAGTTGCTTTTGCTTACAAGAGTGCTAAAATGATACAATATTTTTAAAGAGGAATTTATTAAGGCTTTATATTTCAAAAATAAAAAGACAAATCTTTCTTTTACAAGACAGCATATGAACACTCTGGAGGATGTTTAACAACTTTCTGTACAGTGATAAACAGAGAGGGCTTTGACATGAATGGGAGAGTTCATCTTTGCCTAGAGTAGCTCAACCGTTGAAAACTATCTTATACCGACAAACTGAAATTGTCAAAAATGCAGTAAATATTCACGACTACATTAAAACAAGAAATAAATACACAATGTCAGTTCCTCACACATGTTCACTCATCTCTATTTTCCTGTGCAGTTTATATTTCATAATAAATTCTTGATACACTGCAGGGATACCACCACTGTCTTTAAATGTATCATTGCTCTTGGAAGGACTGAAACCAAGTGGTCCCTCTGGGGCATCATAAATCTTAGTTTTTATTTGGAATATAGAAACCATAAAGAGTATAAAACAATATTTAAGCCTCAGAGAAGACCAATTTTCAATATAAAATGGGATTGTTATGACACTAAAGAAATGAGCAGGTGAGAATAGGAACTCTCCAATTTTACAAAAGCCTGCCAGAAAGAGAACAAAAGGAAGCATTTGATCCCCAGGGATTGTACATGATAGAGCAGTGACCAGAAAGCTGAAATGGTCCACAAGGATTCATTTGTCTTTTTCTGCCACATGTATCACAGAAATATGAAGTATATACATTAAAATACTATGCTTAAAAATCAAATGAGGAACACAAGCAACAGACATGATATGATGTGCTTAAGTAAAGTATCAGTTTCACAAATAACAGGTCAGTTTTTTTAACAAACTTTAAAAATTCAAAAATGTTTTAAATAGGGTTAAATAATTTTATGGAATTAGGTCATATTTGATCATTTTCTTTAATTGTAGACAACATCTTCATTATGTTATGCTTTATCAAAGAGGACATCCAATTCTATTTTAGTAGCTCTTGGAAAGTCAAGGAAAAGAAGGGAAAACAAATCTTCAAATTGCTCAGAACCCCACAATACTGCAACTTTCTTTTTTCAAAGAACCTCTAAGGTTTCCACAGAACAAGAAAAGTGGACAAGTTTAGAATCAGCCAATGGAAACCTAGACATAATATTTTATAAGGTAAGAAATATGCTTATGTTTTTATTTATCAAGTAAGGATATGGCTTATATTAGTGATGAGAATACTTGTAATAATGCAGAGAAAAATAAAGGGATGGGGAAGTTGAGTGGTTTCAGTTTCTTGTGAACTACCATCACAAACCTCCATCTACCATCAATACCTCTTCCAGCATTCAGAAGGATGGGACCAAGCATTCTGCAGTGGGTTCACTTTCTTGTGAACGATCATCATAAAACCATTACATGTTTGCCTAGTTCTGCACTGCTAGAGGTCTTTTCCCCATTTGAGTTAGCTCTGTAAAATAAACAAAATCATAAAGAATTAGATGTCTAATTACAGATTAGAGATTGACCTATTTCTATGGACTTAAGGTTTATTGATAGCGCAGTGAGCACTAGTCCAGTTTGCATCAGGGCCCAAAGATGAATTGAAGACTTCGCTCAATGGCCTTTTCAATTGCCTGTTTTTTTACCAACACCAAATTATTTATTTGCATTGAAAAAGGCATCAAGAGTTTTAAAAGATGCCATTCAATTGTCTACAGGCTGTGTCACATTACACTATTGATTCTAAATTCTGTACACTGAAAGGGGGAGAAACTTTGAAATTTTAGTTTACAAAGAACTTAAAACTGATAGCAATCAACTAATTTAAAAGGAAGTAAACGTTATTGAAATTATATATTGACATTAAAAAACACTGTAATGATGTCACTCTTGAATGACAGAGATAATAATAGCTGTGTCAGATGCTGTTTATCTAAGTTTTAAAAATAAAGTTTTGTGATCATGACTAACAAAGCTTGAAGATCAAAAGAAAACAAGAAAAGAGTCCTGTGGCACCTTATAAACTAACAGACATATAGGAGCATGAGCTTCCGTGGGTGAATACCCACTTCGTCGGATACATGTAGTGGAAATTTCCAGGGGCAGGTATATATATGCAAGCAAGAAGCAGGCTAGAGATAATGAGGTACTTCAATCAGGGAGGATGAGGCCCTCTTCTAGCAGTTGAGGTGTGAAAACCAAGGGAGGAGAAACTGCATTTGTAGTTGGCTAGCCATTCACAGTCTTTGTTTAATCCATGCAACAAACCTCGATGCCAACTCTGCCCACATATCTACACCAGCGACACCATCACAGGACCTAACCAGATCAGCTACACCATCACCGGTTCATTCACCTGCATGTCCACCAATGTAATATATACTCCATCATATGCTAGCAATGCCCCTCTGCTATGTACATCGGCCAAAATGGACAGTCCCTACGGAAAAGGATGAATGACATAAATCAGATATTAGGAATGGCAATATACAAAAACCTGTAGGTGAATATTTCAATCTCCCTGGACACACAATAGCAGATTTAAAGGTAGACATCCTGCAGCAAAAAAAACTTCAGGACCAGACTCCAAAGAGAGACTGCTGAGCTTCAGTTCATCTGCAATTTTGACACCATCAGTTCAGGATTAAACAAAGACTGTGAATGGCTAGCCAACTACAAAAGCAGTTTCCCCTCCCTTGGGTTTCACACCTCAACTGCTAGAACAGGGCCTCATCCTCCCTGATTGAACTAACCTCGTTATCTCTAGCCTGCTTCTTGCTTGCATATATATGCCTGCCTCTGGAAATTTCCACTACATGCATCCAATGAAGTGGGTATTCACCCACGAAAGCTCATGCTCCAATACGTCTGTTAGTCTATAAGGTGCCACAGGACTCTTTGCTGCTTTTACAGATCCAGACTAACACGGCTACCCCTCTGATAAAAAAAACCAAATGTTTTCATTTGTATGTATTCGAGAGTTGGACTGTAGGTACACAAAGAGTTTACAAAAGACTAAAAAAAAGGGAAGAATGCAAGGGAAATACTAACAGATTTTCAGAAGTTATTTTTTTCTCAAATAATCCAGTTTGGGTTGGAACATTATCCGTATGATCTGCAGGGTGTCTGTAAGAAAGAGCAGCAGCTGAATAGGAAATTGCATCTGTGGCTTGGGGAAAAATTTGGCAAGAAAAACTAACAAACAAACAAACAAACAGGTTAAAACATGTTAACTGGCTATAAAATTGTAGTCTTCTGTGAAGCATGGGGGTAGTTTAATTTCTTAATTTTATTTTCTGGCTTTAAGTAAAGACTGCTAGGTGAGGAGGGATTCATACAGTGAGAGGTACAAAAATACATTTCTGAAAGCTCTTTAAAAAGATGTCCAATAGGGAGGCAAGTTTCACTAGATGTCCATGTAGTGAGTAGATGCATCCGTGATCCAGCTCACTGGCAAGACAAACTCTATGACAGAAATAATTTAAAAGATTAAAATTGACTTGATTGTGGCACCAGTTTCATTGAAGATGAGTCATTGAGAATGAAAAGAACAAAGTAAATGCTGAATTTAAAGATGGCAATGTGAAATAAAAGAAAAACTAAGCTGGTGCAGCAAACAGAGAGTACAAGACAGGCCAAGATACATTGTCTTTTCAACCTGCTACATCACTTGAAGAACAAAATGAGAGCCCTAGGATAATCTTCTCAAGGAATTATAGACAGAAACAGTCCTTTTGGAAATATAAACCTAGGAGGAACTAGATTCAACTGCAGAAATCTCAAGATTCACAAAAGGTGAGGAGGAAACTGATGATGTGGGAGGTAGCCTATACTAGTTAAAATGTGTCTGGCCTTACAACTTTATATTTCTGTTATTCCTGTAGAACACAGCTGTCATGACCATATGCTGTGAGCCAGTCCACTCAAGTAACCTCACCCAGTCCTAGTAGCAGCATTTAGAATGGATAATATGGGTGCAATGTGGCTGATGTCAAGGTGAGAGAGAAGGGGATTACAGGTATGAAATGAAGGATTTACCAACATCCTTAGCAGTCTGAACAGACAATAAAGGCATAATCTTTTAAGTATTATGTAGATGGATGCAGCAAGATATTCTAATCAAGAGTAAGCATGTGCAGTATTGGCAATATCCAGGTTAAGATTCTCCTATGCCTTCTGTCCAGGACCCAAATGTATATTTTAGTATGCATCTTAATCCCTTTCTGATAACCAGTCATTAAAATTATAAATAGGAGCGAGACACTTTTTAAATTCCCATAGCAACAAAACAAATATTTTTGTGAATGATGCCCAAATTTTGGGACATATCCCCAGCACAGAGACCTTTCCTAAGATATGATTCTTAACAGTCCCAGCTAGAATAGAGCAAATACACAGAATTACTGCATCAGTGACTATGGGCAATGTTAATGGGATCACAAAAAATGGAAGACAAAAATGGACTTTGTAGATATGTGAAATATTATTATATGAGATAGTTAACAGCAATTTTTAACAGCTGTTGCATTAAGATACTTAATGAGACAGATAGCATTGCATGAGTATTTTATGTCAATATTTATGTAAATAGCTAATAGATGACAGTTCTGATGTGACTGCACTCTTCTCAGTTAAGCCCCATAATGCACCTGTGACAACTCAGTTGTTCGTGACTGGCACCAACTGGGTGAATAGTGACAGAAAGTAAATGTAATACATGGCAGACATGTAAAATACTGTTGTTTTGTCACTAATTAACACAACAGTGCCCCAACCCCCAGGTTCCTGGCAATGGGAAAATTAACCAAACAGTCAAGGATAGGAGACCATTCCATTTACTAACAGGTACTATATATATATATATGTGATCACTAACTACAGTGAATGATTATTTATAGCAAGTTAAAAATGGAGTGCAGTGAATTTGCTGTTGACAGACAAGCAATATACATAGGATAGGGAAATACACAACAGCTCCTTAACCACTTTGACCAGAGCCCTAGCATTCAGATAGAGAATAAGATGAGAGACAATAGTAGGTGACTGAATCCTGTACATATAGGACAGATTCAGTTAACATATGTGAATCTGACAAGAGTTGTAAAGTCTCCTAAAGAGCCAGCTAATATGACTTATCTACATATTTATTTATTTCTCCCTCAGTCTAGAAGTCCACGTGAACAGTCATAAACAATGTGCTTCCTCATGCAAAGGAAGACATGAAATCCCATAGACCTGTTTTGTTCCTGCTACTTTTATATCCTTACTGTGCTTCCTATATTTTTTCCTGAACAAAAAAAGATTCCAGGGAGATGTTCAGACATTCCTCCTCCATATTCTTAACCCAGTAATTCACAGTCTTCATCATCAACATATCCCTGTGAGGTAGTATTATCCCTGATTTACACATTATATCTGAAAAGAGGGTAAATGACTTGAGCAAGTTCACACAGGCAGTTTGTGAGGAGGAGAGATTTGAAACTTTGGCCTTTCAAATCCTAAACTAGTGCCCTAACTATTGGACCATCCAACCAGAGTAAAACATTAACAGTTAACTTAGGTGACCAATCACACAATTTGAAAAGCAAATTCAGCATATTAAATACTTGAATAAATGAGCTCAGGAAAGAGTTCATGAACAATCTATAGGTATAAATATGTTCACATAAAGAATCTATTAAACAATGTTGAATAATGAAATACATTAGTAAAAATCATGACCTGCCAACTGGCAATTTGTGAACAGGCTAAGAGGTCAAATTCAAGGCATAAATTGTTAGCAATCAATAATTCAATCTGCTTTTGTTATTAGCTTTTTAAATACAATTTTATTATATATAGCTTTAACTTGTAAAATTTAGATTAATCAGTTCCTTCTTATAAAATCAATAAGAAAGGCAAGAGAAATAACAAAGTTCCTACTCAGTTACACATTTTTATTAAACAGCATTATGTTCTAAACATCACTTTACAACTATAAACTTATTCCTTTGGGACAAGTATATACTCAGCCAAGTCCTTTTCACATGACTTAGGCTGTAATATCTTTTATTTGAATTGATTTTGTGAAGTTAACATAACACAGAAGTGTTAGAAACCAGTAATTTCAGTTTTTGTATATAGAGAGTTGTGAGCTGTATTTTAAATTATAGCCCTTTTTTATTTTTTTCAGAAGTCATTTTCTTTGATTTTCAGTATTTTACTTTCATCTTAAAAACGTATATTTCCAACTCTGCCATTACCTAGTAAGATACAGAACACAATCTGTGGACGTCTCCAACCTCTAGGAAGGAGAAATTCAGAGATTCCACTTTGGAAAAGGGTAACCATGTATTTAATTCATGCTCATCTAGATTTCAGGCTCATGTGTATTTCAGTGTGCTTCATATTTCTTTATGAACCAGTATAATTTGTCTCCAAAGCATATGTCAAGAAGGGAAGAACTCAAAAGTTCATTGGGATTACTTGGATATAATAACTTTTCATTCTCTGCTGTATATCATGTAAAGATCTGAAACCAAGAAATATCATAGATCTTCACAATCTTTGGTCAATTAACTGAATCTGTGAACCTGAAAATAAATTATCAGCCAGTGACATAAACAGCACAACAGATTGGACTGACAACATTACTTTCTTTCATTCCTTCTTGATGCAGACATACTAAATCAAATAGTCCAGATCCTTAGTCCCACTATGATTCCTGTGCACTGATGCACAGGCTATTCCTGCCCCAAAATTAGAACAGCCTGGAGTTGTTGTTCTAATTTTTGCTGGGGGCTGAAGCATTCCCTGGCAAACCTGGCAATCAGGGAAATGACAAGATGGTATACACAGTCATCTTTGCCTCCTGTAGCCCCCTAGCCGCTTGCTGACTGCAGCTCAGCCAGAATCCAGGACTGAGGTCCATTACTCCAGATGAATATGATATTTTTAAATTCACATTGGTGGAAGTTAGTATGGAGAAAATAAGGGCAACAAACTATAGTAAATATTGTTTATTTGGAAAAATGGCAAAATATTTCTAGATTTATGAATATTTGTGAAATATTTAGCCAACATTATGAGCAGGAAAAATTATTAAAAAATCAAAGAATTTATTTTAAAACAGAGTCATCAATTGAATAAATTATTCTACAGTTTCCCAAAACTTGGAAAGCTGAACCCTCCTCCCATGCCTCAGAAAAAATGAAATCAGTCACATACCCTTTCAACCTTGTCATTCGTTGTTAAAAGTCTACGCATCTAAATGTGTCATCTTCGGTTCTCAGATCCCACTTCCTGAGTAGTCCTGTATGCCCTCCAGGGAGGCACTCCCAATACCTTGGGAAATGCTGAATTATTAAATTAATATAACAATAGCAGAAGCTGCAGTCAGGGTTATACTCATATCATCTTTAGAAGTTCTAAGGAAATCACTGTAGACCCATCTGCTCCCAATGAAGTCAACGCCAAAAGTCTGACTTCAGATGGAACAGGAGCAGGTGCTAAATGAGCTAATCATGTGAGTAGCTGAAGCTTTGTTAAATTCAAATAGTTAACCAACATTGGCATGCTGAAAATAAAGAAAAAGAGTGGCAAGTGAAGTAAAGTTTACAAATGAAGGGGTTGTGAAGAGGAGTCTGACAGATTCTATTGATATGTAAAAGTAAAAATAATTCCATTTGTTTTCAAAGCAGGACTTTGAAAATATTGAAGGTCCTTTGGCAAGAAAATACTGTGACAATGACAATAAAACAGAGGTGTAATCTCTAATCCGAATTGTGAAGGAAGGCTACCCCAGGCCATTAGGGTACTCCCAGTATATTATTGCACTGTTTGTTCAATGTCCTTTTCAAATTGGTGGAAGCGCTTATTGATTAAAAAGTATATCCAATTACTTAAATAATACTGTGGTTCAATATGAAAAATGTTTAAGAGACCAAATGACCTAGTTTAGCCAAGTTTATTAACTAAAAACAAAGTAATACCATGCAGAAAAGAATTAATACAATAACCTACCTTCTGGGAAGCTTGTTTCTTGAAGCATGTAATTCACCTTAAATAGAAGGGGTTCTTTAAAGATATACCCACAAAACGACCTGTAATTATATCATGGCTGTTTACAAGTTGTAAAGTACTGTATATATCACCTAAGGTCCAATCCAAATTCCTTAACTTATCGTCCCGTACCATTCCTTATTTCTGTTTTGACACTACATTCCAAAAGAGTTGGGTGTAAAGACACATCCCAATATGTGCGAGGACACACCACTCATAACTTTTTTCTTGACAGGCATACTAGTTTCTAATACCAAAGCCGAAGTCAGAGTTGCAATGCATTGTGAGATATACATCTTGACATGAATAAACAAAGTGAATAGCATTATGAGAAAGATAATATAATTTGGTTAACATAACTATCTGCATGGCAGGTATAATACAATAGTAATGTGGAATACACTACGCCAAACATATACATATTAGCTAACATTCTAAATGTAGTGTACATACAGACACCCTTTTTTTTTAATTTTCAGTATGCCAGTGTTAGTTACTACTTGAATTTAACAAAGGACAATGTATTAAAGAAAGAGGGGTTACACAAGCAACACATCAGGTCCACAAAAGATCATAAGCCAAACTAGAAGCCAGTACTTCCGGGATGTATTAATAAATGTACAACTGCACATGAGCAAAGTCTTCTCTGAATTATGCCAACTGTAATGATCCACAACAGGGAGGCAGCAATCTCTGGCCACATCTTCACCCCACCCCACCAATGTAACTCTGACAGAAAATGTGGTATACAGCCAGTTCTTCCACATCTGTGATAGGTAAGAATTTTTTCCGCATTGCATTCTTTGGTCATGGCTGCTGGCAATGATGGACTAATGAGTATACACTTCATTAGTTAAATCACCCTCCGTGTTTTGTTAAATACACAAAAACACTTTGTAGTATATGCCTTTTCCCCTCCTTCTCTCTAGCAGTACAATGGAGAGAGCAGCAGAATGTGGGCAGAAAGAGGGGCTAGTAGATTCTAGTATCTTGTATACAGAAGCACCATAGAGTGCAATCAGGAGAGGGAGGAAGTAGACAAGGTTGTTACAAAAGTTCTCTCTCTCAATTAGTTAAATCATAGTTAAGATGCCAGTCATAATTTTATAGCATAGTTATTGGGCTTTGCAGGATGAATAAAACTTCTTGTTTTGTGCACTTTGTGAAGCTCTTTACATTAACTAATAGCTAAAAATGCTATTCTGTCAATCAGGTATAATTAATAATGTCATATGTAAAAAAAACCCTGCAAATGGCTGAGAACTTAGAAATTGGATGGTAGTTGATCATAAATCCCAGTGATGATTGATCCTGGTGATACTCTAAACAAAAAACAACTCTCAACCATGCTTGTAGCTGTTTCCATTGCTTAACTCTGACTCACCAGACATTCTAGGCTTCAGGGTGATGGCTAGGATTATTGTGTGTCTTGGTCATGTTGATTTGTATGTGGATGGTTGTGTTGTGCTGGGAGAGTTGTATGGAATTGTGCGGGTAGTGAATAAGAGATGTGTGCTGCAGTCAGGGGCTATGTGTGTTTGAGATTATTGTATGTGCTGGATATGTTATGTTGATTTGTGTCTGGAGGTGTTGTGTTCGGAAATTTGTGTTACTTGTACAGGTGGTAGTTGGGCAGACAGATGTGGCAGTGGGGCCATGTAATCCACCATCTGTGCAGTCTTCTGCATACAACCTATGAAATTGTTGCATGCAGATTAGATGTAGAGTAGAGTAAAGGAGCAGACTGGGTGAGATACCTCTGAAATTACAGTGGGCTATTGGCATGACATAGATACATGCCTTAGTGTGGCTTACCTGCACAGGAGTCTTTGTAAACTCAAAATGGCTGACAACATAAAACTTGGACATAACAGACTATGAAACTTAATGATAATTCAACCTGGTGTAGACCACAGGCTATATATTACTATATTCACTGCCTTGCCTTCATTATATTTAGTTGCCTTCATTATATTCAGCTGTAACATAAGAAACCTACAGTATGCTGCAACTTGTAAGACTTTAGCTGAAGCATAAGCTAGCATAAGTGTGGTTAAGTAGGCATAGATCAATGGTTACCTTTAGATTTTAGGAACTAAGGACAACTTGCTCAATGGTAGGAGGTAGAATGTTTCAGTAAGTGCTACTACAAGGAACATGGAAGTAATAACCACATGTCCGCTTAAGCAAAGTGGTGACGGATATACTCATGAGCTGAAATGGTAGTTAGACATATCAATATACTAACTCATAGAAGACACCTCAACATTAGTAGGAAATACAAATAAGCAAAAGGGGGAAACTCCTACTGAATATGTATTAGACATAATGGCGTCAGTGTAACATATTATAAAAGTTGTAGCCCAGCCTGTTGGGAGGCATGGGTGGTGAGAGAGATGTAGTTCTTAGAAGAGGCCAGAATGATGGCCACTGGTGATGGTGATGAGGAATATTTCAGGTCATCCTGCAAGGGATGATGTGAGTATATGGATGTGAAGATGTACATTGTGTAGTCTCTCTATTAACCTTATTGAGTTGGTGTGTTTGTGACTTTGCTAAATGTATTAATAAACTATTTGGAAATATAGAAGAGTTCCTATAGTGTGAGTGTTGCAGCTGTACACACCGGGGTTCCCAACTGTGTAATAATTTTAATAATACTGAGTCTGATCTTGGGACCTGTCAACCCTCAAAGTGATAAAAGGGAATTGTTAAGTAATCTATATCACTGGTGATATTCTGAACAAAAAAGCCCTCAACCATCCTTGTGGCTGTTTCCATCACTTCTCACCGACTCACAGTAGGCTTCATAGTGATACAGAGAGTGACAATCCTGGAATCTTATTATATATATTACCAAGGATCTAGTGCTATGTGAGCTCTTCCTTCCATTGAAAAATGTGTTTACTGACTGCCTTTTCAGTTGTCTTTGGGGAAGAATCATGGATCCTAGACAGCCTTTGTGCAGAGTTCCACAGCAGCAGCATGAGCAAGCATAGTCATAGAGAGTAAGGAGCTGTCAGCCTGTGATTTCAAAGATGCACCAGATAGGGATCTGTAAATGTGTCCTAACTTCTATAAGTGATGAAAGGGTAAAGTAGGGGAAATTATTATTATTCAGGAATTTAGCTATTTTAACTATGGAACAGCTATGGAAATGATTAACATAAATCATACAAAATCATACAAAAGTACATAACCTGTAGATGCCAGAAGTGATTTAAAATTTTCAAATTAGCCACATGACAACTGGATCATGCGGATTTCTTAACAGAAAGTGTTCATACTTTGCCTAAGTATCAGTTTCCATAACATATATTTGCTATAGTATACATGGGGTAAACATAGTTTTTAGGAACTGTAATTTTCTCTTGATTCCTTAATTCCATCTCTTTGTTTTGATAGATAAAGATTTGAGAGATTTTCACAATTAGTCCAAACCAAGAATCTCATACTTAAAATGGAAAGGTACCACAACACACTCAAACACTGTTCAGTCTGGACACTGAAACATGGTAAAATAACTACCTCTCGTGTGTTAATGTAGACTTATGCACTTTCCAACACCTTTCCAAGACATCAAAATACAAGGGAGATGGCATCACATCCTTAAGAAAGTAGTAATGTGGGTAGCAAAATATTTGTCCTTCCAATGATTGATCAAATTTCCCCATATTTAGAAATTCCCAGATTTTCCTGGACCACTTACAATATTTTAAGTTGTCAGTGCCAGATTCTGCTCTCAAGTACAGTTAATTAAATCAGATCTGGCCAATTGATTCTGACTTGTATAGTTGCACATTCAACATAAATAAGCAAGCAACATCAAAATCACAAAATACATTTACATCTATGTACAGAATTGCTACTTAGTTAAAAGCAAACTAACATTTTTTTTCTGATTTGTTTTCATTTTTGTATTAAAATATGTGCACGAAGATGTGGAGGTTCTCTTTAATATAGCCTGTATATAATGACTATAGACCAGAGTTGAGACTATTAATTATATTATATTATATTATATTATATTATATTATATTATATTTGCAAGACCAATTGCTGTAGAGTCCATATTAGTCCCAGTGTTCCAGCTAATCACTTCAACACCAGGCCTGTGGACTTCACAAAGTTCAAAAAGAGCCCAAAATGGGAAAGGGAGCAGGAATCAGAGTAAAGGAGATCAGGGAATAAGAGGGGGCTGAGTTACAGAGTCAGTGTGTATGAGAAAGAGGGAAAGGGGAAAGGAAATGCCTCCAGTAGTAACCTTCCTTCCCCTTACCACTTCCACCACCCTCTGACCCACTCTTCTGGCCACAGGAGTGAGAAACCTACTTCTATAGCTGTCATGAGAGAGCCCACCATATGACTAAGAAGCTCCTATATAGTACTGTTATTATTCTGCTACGGTGACTACCATAGGAGTACTTGTTCATTAGCATTTAAATCAGTCCATAAATATTTCACTTTAAATTCCAGTTTAAATAAGCCTTACATCTGGTCACTGTAATGCTGTGGTTTAACATCTGTTGTAAGCCTTAATTTTAGCCTGATATAATGCTATTGTACAGTCTTACAGTTTCATAAGGGCACTTATACAATAAAACAGAGATTTAATGGAGCACTTTATCGTTTTGCAATTTTTAGTTTCAGCTGACCATGGCAAGTGAAAGTAGAGGTTGTATTATATAGCACCTCTTCCTCTGGCAGGAATTCTCCTTTACCTAAAAAGGGTTTGCATTTTAAGAAACTGATGTATATATTTAAAAAGTGTCTTGTTAAAGATTTATCCTATGAAACTGGCATGTATTGTAATTGTCTTTTATGAATCTGTCTCATATTTCTTTCTATTCCCACTCCTCTCTCTCCCTCTCATTTAATCTCATAATGTTTTTAATTATAAGAATGGAGTTGAAGAAAATGATATTTTCAAAGTACAATGGGTCTTAAGGAATAGCAGAGATAAGTAGGAAAGAGAGTTACAAGTGAGCACTCAGATGCAGAAACTGAATATACAGCTACAGTTACAGAATATTCCACCTTTTATCATTAGTCTATATTTACCAATGGAAAATGTTTTTACAAGAAATAAATTTAATCTCCATTATCATCTTCCTTGAATACGGACTCTGAAAATAGCTTTCACAGGAAAATCCTGAGTTTTGCCAAATGTAGAAACTTTGCTATAAATACAGCATCCTTCTTCTCCATCAATGTGTACATATGAATGGTTCCTAGAAAACACCAGAATAAGAAAAAAAATGTTTAGTACTTAAAGAGTAGTAGTTTTGTTACAATATGTAACCCCATAAATGACAATCACAGTTGTATGATTATATTATCCTTCTCTCTCTGTCCATCATAGCATATTAAAGAATCTCCAATTTAATAACTCTGTCCTGGGCAACTCCAACCTATTCATCATCATGAAATGTGCAGTATAGTACATTACACTGATGCAAATTTAATAATACTACTACTGAACACTTAATTAACAATTTACATGCAAGGATCCCAGGTCACTTTACAAACATTAATTCATTAAACTCCACAACAACCTCGCAAACAGTTGGGAAATTGAGGCCCAGACAAATGAAGTTATTTGCCTATAGGCACACAATGAGTAAATAGCAGAGATGGGGATGGAACCTAGAAAGTGTTGACTGCTAGTCTTCTTCTCCTCTGTCTAACCATTAGAGTAATCTTGCAAAGATATAGAGAGTGGTTGTCTATATATGCCATGGTTTACTTACATAGACTTTATGGAACATGGCTTTATATGAACATGAAAAACTAGAATTCAATAGCAGAGATTCATATTGGGCCAAATCTTTAAAAGATAGCTAGGTTTTCAAGTGTCCAACTCCCTCTATTGTGGCCAGATTTTCAAAAGTTGAGCTCCTATGTAGGATAGAATTTCACAGTGCTCAGAACCCAGCAGTTATCATTGTGACACTTATAGCCAGATTTTCAGAACTGCTCATAGTAGTCCAATGTGCTGCACTCCTCTGAAAACCTGGACACTTATTTTGATGCCACAATGAGAGCTGAGCTTTATGGAAAAATGTAGCCAGTATTGTGGCTACTGAGTTTTTTTAAAAATTCTGACCACTAAGTGAAATAAGGAGGTTAATGTGACTAAAAGGGTGTGTATGTGTGAGTGAGTGAGAGAGAGAAAATAAGTGGTGTTTCACACAAACACATACATATTTGTAACGGTGCGTTTAGAGAAAGGTGAGATCTTTTGTATTTTGTTTCCCTTATAAACACACATGCTGAAGTTTGCCATTTCCTCTTTTGGTATGATTCCTTTTTCTTCTAAAGCCACTCTAGTCATGGCATGTTGACTTTCCAACTGAATATCTGGAATTTTGTGGTTTAACTGCCACTTGCTCTGTGGCTCTTAGCATCAGCTATTGTCTGTTGGAAGTGGCTCCAAAAATCTGTGGACACTTTGCCCCTTATTCAAAAGCCAAAACATACCCAGCTACAGCATGATAACAACCTGGCAAAATGTCACCTCAAGCAAACGGTTCCAAATAATTGAAACTCTGCTTACAATATGCTTGTGACTAGACTCTGTAACAACAAAAAACTACCGATAAATAATGGGCAAGGATTGAATAAAGTATGAAAGGTGGAGATTGTCTTTATCTTGCTCCATCAACTGGTCTCCTTATAGACAGTTCAGTTACCATCCTCCGTATTCTGGGTAGAGCTATTGAGAAGAAATGAATGCTAAAGCTAAGCCTGTCTTATCAGATATCAGGTACAGAACATGTACTTTATGCTTGTAGCAATTAAAATGACATGTGAAACTAAATGAGACATGCAGAAACTGTAGCTACAGGAACTGTGTCAGAACACACATCATTTTGGCTGTCTGCAGAACTGCCATATAGTGAATGATACTTTTTAGAAAAGAAGATGCCAGCTTGGTCCAAATTCAAGGAGCAAAATGAATCCATATTTCAACTGAATACAGATTTAGAGAACTGGAAGAATTTTTTCATGAGCAAAGCAATAAAAAGTTTGCAAATTTTAATTTACCAAAAGGCACCAAAAATCACAGTAGTGAGACATCTGCTAAAACAGTGAAGAGCAAAGAAGGCAGCTGACCTATTGCACTCTTTGCGGGTGCTGTAACAATGCCAGTAAGAGCTTCAGTAATATCCTTGTTTAATAAGCATAAAGAGAAGTTATATGAGTTTCAAGCTGATTCTAGTAAATTTACGATATAGAAATTTTAAGGATTGTCTGCAAAGGACTCACATGAAGACCATAGAAACCCAAATAAAAAAAAGAATATTCCAGTTTATTGCTTGAAAGGTTGGCTAATAAAAACTCCCTGTATGAAACTCTAGTGACAAACAGAACAGTTTACTGTTTCAGAACAGCATAAATTCCAGTATTTGAGGTTCAAGACCTTGCAGATGGCATCTGTTATACCTCTGTTGCCAAATGCTTAATACAAGTTCCTCAGTTCAAGTGAGAGTTGTATACAAATAATGTAGAATTGCTTCCTTCTGAGGGGCAGAGTACAGTAGCAATATTTCTTTTCATTAAATCGGAAATAAAGTATGTGCCAGTGAACACAATCCTAAATAAAAGGAAAGTTTCAGGGAAAGAAAAACAAAATAATATAAGAAAAACAGACATTTTCTGAAAGTAGTACAGGAAGAAAAGCTTTTCTGACTGACAGTTGCATAGATTTTTATTTTATACAGATAATATTATGTATAGTAAACCATAATCAGTGAAAGACCTGCTGATCACATCTTTGCTTTCTATCTGAAGAAATGTAAGGAATTATTTTTCATTTTATTTGTGAAACCTTAAAAAACAAATCATATATGGGATGAAATTCTGGCCGTACTGAAGTCAATGGCAAAACTTCCATTGACTTCAATGGGGGCAGAATTGCACCTATACCATTTTCCACTAGGATGTAGACATTTACCATCAATAAGCAAACATCTTAATATGTTCCTGTACTCAGTATAAGAAATTACTGCAGTATCTCAGGTAATAGAGATATCTGCTTTCAAATGCTGACATTTACAAAATAACCACTATATCAGTCTTGTTACAGTACTATTCAAAATTGATTTATTCTTCTAGATAGTTATATCAACAATTAATAGACAAAATTTCTGCCTCTGTTAATTCTGTGCAACTGGAATGAAATCAGTTAGGCTGAATTTGACCTGTAATATTTTAAGCAGTTTGAAGCCATGCTTTAAGCAGGTTTCAGATCTTTACATATTTTTGCTTGGTTACTACAATTATCTGCAGCTCAATATAAATATTTCTGAGTCATTTCTGTACCTCATGACTGGTGTAAAAAATGGCCCTTCAGTTAAAAATGTACATTGCTGTGGCTAATTACACTGAAAATAGTTGATTAGTTATCCTGCAAGCTTGCTGTATTGTGATATTCTCAGAAGGTGACATCTGCAAATGCAGAAAGTATAGTGGACTGAGGGAAATGGCTTTGAGGTGTGACATAGGTAACAAAATACAAGCTATGTCTCTGAGCAACATATGTCCTGAGTTACCTGAATCTTCTCAAAACCCAAATTCATTCGTTTCAACTAAAACTGCTCTCTTTCATATTCTCCCAGAGGAACAATTTGTAAATCCTTAGGGCCATAGCTACCCAGATCCACCTGCACAACTTCAATTGACATCAGTGTTATGCAGAATGTGCCTAACTGGACCTGTTTCAGGAAAGCCTTTAAGCAGAGGCGGCTCTAGAAATTACGGCGCTCCAAGCAGGGCGGCGCGCTCGCCGCCCTTCCCTGGTCCCGCGGCCGGGGGAGAAGTGTCTGCGGTGGGTGCGCTGGTTCGCGGCTCCGGTGGAGCATCCGCAGGCATGCCTGCGGGAGCTCCGTCCGAGCCGCGGGACCAGCGCACCCGCCGCAGTCATGCCTGCGGGAGCTCAAGCGGAGCCGCGGGAAGAGGGGACCCGCCGCAGTCATGCCTGCGGCAGGTCCGCTCGTACCGGGGCTCCTGTGGAGCTCCCGCAGGCATGACTGCGGAAGGTCCGCCGGAGCCAAATGCCGCCCTGCTGGCAAAATGCCGCCCCACGCGCCTGCTTGGCGCGCTGGGGTCTGGAGCCAGTCCTGCCCTTAAGCATGTGCTTAACTTTCAGCACATAGAATCATAGGACTTGGAAGGGACCACAAGAGGTCATCTAGTCCAGTCCTCTGCACTCGTGCCAGGACTAAGTATTAACTAGACCATTGCTGACAGGTGTTTGTCAAACCCGCTCTTAAAAATCTCCAATGATGGAGATTCCACAATCTCCCTAGGCAATTTATTCCAGTGTTTAACCACCTGGACAGTGAGGAAGTTTTTCTTAATATCCAATCTAAACTGCCCTTGCTGCAATTTAAGCCCATTGCTTCTTGTCCTATCCTCAGAGGTTAAGAAGAACAAATTTTCCCCCTCCTCCTTGTAACAACCTTTTATGTACTTGAAAACTGTTATCATGTCCCCTCTCAGTCTTCTCTTTTCCAGATTAAACAAACCTATTTCTTTTAAATCTTCCCTCACAGGTCATATTTTCTAGCCCTTTAATCATTTTTGTTGCTCCTCTCTGGACCGTCTCTGATTTGTCCATATCCTTCCTGAAATGTGGTCCCAGAACTGGACACAATACTCCAGTTGAGGCTTAATCAGCGCTGAGTAGAGTGGAAGAATTACTTCTTGTGTTTTGCTTAAAACACTTCTGCTAATACATCCCTGAATGATGTTTGCTTTTTTTTGGAACAGTGTTACACTGTTGACTCATATTTAACTTGTTTTCCACTACGACCCCATAAATCTCTTTCCTCAGTACTCCTTCCTAGGCAGTCATTTCCCATTTTGTATGTGTGCAACTGATTGTTCCTTCCTAAATATTGAATTTCATCCTATTTATTTTAGACCATTTATCCAGTTTGTCCAGATCATTTTGAATTATAATCCTATCCTCCAAAGCACTTGCAACCCCTCCCAGCTTGGTATCATCCACAAACTTTATAAGTGTACTCTATCATTATCTAGATAATTGATGAAGATATTGAACAGAACGGAACTCAGAACTGATCCCTGTGGGACCCCACTCATAGCCTGCCAGCATGACTGTGAAGCACTGATAACTACTCTGTAGGAACTGTTTTCCAACTAGTTTTGCACCCAACTTATAGTATCTCCATCTAGGTTGCATTTCCCTAGTTTGTTTATAAGAAGGTCATGCAAAACAGTTTCAAAAGCTTTACTAAAGTCAAGATATACCACCTCTCCTGCTTCTCTCCTATCCACAAGGCTTGTTACCCTGTCAAAGAAAGCTATGAGGTTGGTTTGACAGGATTTGTTCTTAACAAGTCCATGATGACTGTTACATATCACTTTACTATCTTCTAGATGTTTGCAAATTGATTGCTTACTTTTTTGCTCTATTATCTTTCCAGGTATAGAAGTTAAAGTGACTGGTCTGTAATTCCCCAGGTTGTCCTTATTTCCCTTTTTATAGATTGGCACTATATTTTCCCTTTTCCAGTCTTCTGGAATCTCTCCCATCTTCCATGACTTTTCAAAGATAATAGCTAATGGCTCATATATCTCCTCAGTCAGCACCTTGAATATTCTAGAATGCATGTGTATTGAGCACTCTAGGTTACATTCCAGTGATTTAGGGGTTTAAAGTTTAGCCTATGCTTAAGCGCTTTGCTGAATTAGTGAAATAAATTGAAAACTGAAATTTTGTGTCCTAGTTCTCATTACTAGGTGTGTTATTCCTGCTGAGATCAAAGGATTACATGAAAAAGGCCAAATCTCTTGCTAAATCTCTCTTTCCTTCAGGATATTCATAATAAATTGAACTAAAGAGACTTTTAGACAACAATGTCACAATATTTGTAATTGTTGGAACAACAGTTATTTCATAGAATGCATTGTTATTGAACAGAATATCTCCTCTTGGCCAAATGGGAATGCATTAATTAAACTGGGATCACAACTCTGAAAATAATATTTCAGGACCAGATGTAAAAACTCCATTGATGAAACTGGATAAAAAAATTATGCCGTGAAACAACAACAACAAAACAAACAAACCAACCAACCCTCAAATGGATTAACGTTAATGTACTGTGGTAACAATGTTTTGCTACATTACAAGTGTAGGAATCTTATATTTCTCATGCTACTAAAAATAACAAATTAGTATATACTAATTAGAGAAGTTGAAAAATTTATAACACCTTTTTACTGCTATTAGTTATTTGAACAGGTATTCCTTATACTTATAATAGGAGAAAATACCTGCTCAAAGCAATACTATATTACATACCATTCAACAGATAAAATAAATATTGCTAATTTATGTTTTTAACTGCAGCCATTGTAATATGTAATATATCTATCTGACTGAAACCTAAGTTCAAAGTAACCATTTTTGCAGCTCTCCAAAAATATTTAGAATGAAAAGAGGCTTTTAACATGATTTGAAAAGAGAAGCGAAAAACTGAAGATGAAGAGGAAGTAGAAAACTAAAAACATTGGTGAGGGGATATAGATGTTCTGTCCTGGACACTAATGAAACTATCATTACAGAAAGAGATGGCATCCTGTGAAGAGATGAATTGCTGTTGCTGTTACTTTACTGAAGGTGTTTTGAAATGGAAACAAGAACATACTTGAATGTCCTGATCACACTAGGTTATATGTTGAAATCAGACCTGTACTTGGCAAATAAAAAGAAGTGGCAAATACAATCAAAGATGGGTCACAGAAGTGCAACTTGTATGTCCACAAAAGAATTAGAATGTGGCAATGTGGCAAGGGATGATAAGTGAAGATGTTCAAAGCTTAAAAAGTCACAAGTAAATTATTTTTGTTATGACTCTTAGATTAGAATTCTGCTCTCACTTACACTGGGGTAAGCGTAGAATAACTCCTCTGAAATCATTTGAGTTTCTCCAGATTTACACCAGTGTACATGAAGGTAGAATTTTGATCATTTTGATATCATATGTTCTTTCAACTGCATTTATGTAGACAAACAGTGGCTACCATCAAGTGATAAGCATACTAAGCATACAGTATAAGATCGTTTCCTGTTTTAGTCAAGATACTGCTAGTTTTTAAGAAGAAATATCCCGAATCTCATTAGTTAACCAAATAGCTTCCCTGTCTCTCCTTGAAATGGCTAGGTTTATAAAAACAAAAACAGTATTCAGATTTTTGATACAGGTACTACCGATGTATGTCATGTACCTATGCAATATCACTGCAAACAGCTGATGTACATTTTATTATAGATTTCTGGTACAATGTGTGTTTATATCTAATGTGCCAAATACCATCAAAGGATGAAGGTTCTTTATACATAAATGAAACTGCAGAGAGAGATGTCATTGTACTTGATTCTCCACTGTTTTGCTCCATATGTACTTGATGTCATTGTACTTGATTCTCCACTGTTTTGCTCCATTTAAACCTGGAACTGTATGTGTATTATATATATATAATTTTGTCAGGTTTTTTTCCCTTGTTAAATATGTTTTTAAATGTTTCTGTTTAAAGATAACTTTCTCTGGTTCCTCAAATAGATATCTAAGCAATTTACAAAGGATGCTATACATACCATATCTAAGATTTTCCCCTTCTCTGCTTCTTTTTTTTTTATCAGTGTCTGTATTTGCTTTTCTTTCTGCCCCTGTTGTCTCCATTTTTTTACTGTTTTTTTCTACCCTCTCAGCTCCTTTTAACAGTCTTTCCTAAATGGAAGGTGAACATGATATTCTTCTAGCCAGATTTTTGAATCTTTGATATTCAAATCATTTTGAAATTATGCAAAACAAGTTCATTCACCATAATATCAACTGAAGCAGGAAAAAATAAAAATGTCCCTATCTAACCATTAATAAAAAAAACTCTGAGTATTTGTTAATATCAATCTTATTCTTATTAGAGAGTGGCAGAACACATTCTAAATAGAGCTGAAGAATATGAAACGTGGGTGAAGTATTCATTGCCTTGTGCATATATCGAAATGTTTGGATGCCTGTGGGTAAAGTGAATAATTTACTCCAAACTAACTCCAACTGCTTTTCAGGCAGAGAAGAGCTTGTATAAAGTGACAACTTGTGTCCCCTTGTTTCTGAAGCCACTATCTCTATTACTTGACACATGTGCTACCCCACTGTTAATATTTTAGTTCCTCTCTGTATGAGTCAGGCACTGTTACAGAGTTGTTGGGAGGAAAAACAACTAGAAACTGGCAAAAGCAAGCAAGAATACTTAGAACTTTAAAATCTATTGTTTCAGTAGTGTGGGGTTTGGGGGAACTCAGTGTGGGGGAAGGAATGCTCTTTCTGATAGTTTCATCAAGCAGATTCTTATGGGTGTCTCAGGCTGAGATTAAAAGGAGTAAACATTAAAATAACTAAAATAGGCATTCTGGCAACCAGAAAAGAAATGGAGGAAACTGCAGAAAGATGCAAGTCTTCAGCGCTAATCAGAACACTGTGCTGTGAAAGGAGAGCTCCTGATAGTCCATTTTATTCAGTAGGCACAAAACTGGAAACTAAAATTCATTATTCAAGTGTATTTCATAGACTAGGTATAATATACACAGTGGACAGTTTAGACTTCTCCTGCGATTCCCTTCAATATGCCATTCTACCTGGGAATAATGTTAAAATTGTAAAATAATTAATAAAGATAAATGTTGAGTCAATTATTTCTGTGTATAATGTAAGACACTGAGGGAATAAAGGGGCACATGGCAAGCCTGGACCTTGAGCTGAGGAACTGGCCTAAGTACCAAGCTAACTATGAAACCGTATAACAGCATTTGAGAAGTACTGCACTCTTTGTGAAAATGAAATGTATGTGATATGTGTTTAAAGAGAGAATACAAAAAGAACGTGAAACCATAGAAAAGCATATGGCTGATCAAGGTAGAAAAGCCAATCTTAAACTTTTGGGGGAACTGAGTCTGTGATATGAGTCTAGATCATGATTGGGATCTGGAACAAAATTATTCAGAGAAACTACTAGAAGACCCAGTATTAATCCTTGACAAAGAAATTAGAATTTGTCATGCAAAAGTCACTCAGTCTAGAATAAAACTTATGGAGGGTGGACAGTGCAAGGACAAGATAGAGAATCCAATATACTACAAAGAAAAGAGAACTAAGAGAGAAAGACATGTATTACTCAAAATGAAAGTCCAGCAAAAACAACACCTGGAGCTGCAAACACTGTGCCAAGCAAGTGCTTAGCATATGGAAAAAGAGGAAAAAAACACAGCGGTTTATAGCACTTTGCAAGAGTTTGCAAGTACTAGTAGAGTGGACAAAGAGGACTATGTCAGGACCACTAGCTCAGATGAATTCTTCATAGAAGCAATGGACAACATTGCAGCAGAAGATGATTGGCCTATTTACCTGAAAATAAATGGAACATTTATTAGGCTTAAATTAGACACTGATTCACAAGCCAATGTGTTGCTAGAAACAGTTATTAGTGCTAAAAACACTGGTGGAGGAGGGTAAATGGATGAAACTCAGGGCTTTCAGTGATGAGCTTATTCCCATTCAAGGTGCATGTGAACTAAATGCATGGATAAACAATATATTGGAAAAGCTACAATGTGTAATAGTACCAGGAAAAAGAACACCTATTTTTAACCCATAGGATTCAAGAGAGTGTACTCTTTGGAAGGGCAAGGGACCAAAAAATTTGTGGAATAGATAGAGGATGTTTTCCCTGGATTGGGACCTCTCAATAGAGTACAGAATAGAGCTTAAGGACCCAACTGCCCCACAATTTATGCCCCTAGAAAAGTTCCCCTCCCCTAAGGCAGACACTGAAAGAGGAGCTGAATAGATTTATTGCTTTGGGATTCATAGACCAAGTAGATGAAGCAGAGTTGGTACACTTGTTGGTCATTGAGAAAAACAAAACAAAAATGGAACCCCTCATGTATGTATATAGTCAAAACAATTAAATAAATATGTAAAAATAGAACATTTTCCACTACCTACAATGGGAGAAATGTTTGGGATGGCTGATGTTCGTGCTACCAAGTACTGCAGAGTTGTTAATGCTACTACTAGTCTCCTATTCTTGGAGCTCTGGTGTTAGCTGCACTAACAGAGTGCAGCATGTTGATTCAGCTGACCCCCATGTTATTCACAAAGAAAGACCACAGGCTTGGTTCAGTGGCGAAGGTGCTAGGCCAGGTTTATTGTCAGCAAAGCATGACACTAGTGCCCTGTCCAGCGAGTCACAGGGACATTAACACATGTATGCCCGTGACATGATACAGACTCAGTCAACATTACAGGATTCTGTCCCCTCAGCTGACACAAAGATGCCCCTCCTATGACTTCTCCTTTTATATATTGATAGAAACGAGTTACACCCATTTCATTCCAGATGTTTGTAACCCTGCTGCCAGGTGCAACTGGCAGCCACCAGGGCTAGGTTCAATATTTAGGAGTTCCTTTACAACAATACAACACAGAACCTTGGAAAAACTACACATAACCCCAGGTGCCTTGCCCACCACTCGTTCCACTCCGCTGCCGCCGGCTGACTGCTCACCACTCCCACCAGCCACCCGTTGGTCATCTTCTACTGCCAACTGCTTCTCTGTTGTGACCTCTGCAGGTCAGTCTCTTGAGCTTCCACCCAACTCTCAGTGACTGTCAGCTCTTAGTGATTTTCAGCTCCTAGTAGGCTGGGCTGAAATGCTGTCCTAACACAAGTGATTTCAGCTCTTATGGAGCACCCAAAATAACAAAAGGCTCCTAATGGAGCCTATTTAGCTGTATCTGTGAACAGTGGGGATGAACAAGTTAAACCAGACCAGGGACCCTAAGGGAGAGTCCATACCTTGTAGCTGGGACATCTGTCCCCACCCTCTCTTACTTTCACAGTGGTCTGGCATTCGAGTCCCTGCCTTAAGGAGTTCCTTCAACTGAGGGTGACCCCTCAGTCAGGACAGGCCCACTACAGTTTTGCTCCCCTTTACTCATAAAATAAAGATAATGACATGGATAACAACATTTCACTACCGCTGCAATCAGTCCTACAATGTTTTGTAACCCAACACCAGCCAAAGCTGATCACTTTTGAGCAACACAGCTCAAGTCTGCTGAATACCTACTCAGAGTAGGTGTGTTCATGTAAATACAGTTTGCTCCTGAAGTCTTGCCCCCTCTCAGCTAGCTGTCAGGGGAGAACTCATTCAGACCCTGCTTCTATCTTGTTAGTTACCAGCCTTATATATCTTGTACCTGCTAGTTCAAACAAAACACTCTCATCCATTATCCTGTCATCCCATCCTTATCTTACGAGGAGTCAGTGTGTTCCTATATAATCTCTTGGGAATTTGTTTATGTAGTTACTTAAGAACTCTGGGTGTTCTTGTACCTTCCTCTCTGGTCAAGAATGTGCTTACTTCGTTAGTAAATATCTAGTGTGTTACTACACTGCAAGGCTTATTCTGGTTCATACTCTTAGGGCTCCAGCAAGGCCTTCAGCTGATACCAAATATTTTTCTACACTTGATGTATCAGCAAATTTCTAGCAGATATTCTTAGAAAAACAGTGCTTGTTTTTGCATACTGAACACCCTTTTGGGAGATACTGTTTTTATAGACAGCTGTATGTATGCTGTTCAGCACCCAAGATGTTCCACAAGAAAAATACAGAACAACACCTATTTGATGGTATAATGTTTATATAGATGTCATTTTGAACAGAAGTAGAGCATGCCGAGGGTCTCTGAACAGATTTGGAAAGACCCAGAGCTTCTAGGCTAAAGCTAAGCAAACAAAAATGTACATTCTGTGTAATGCAAATAACTTACCTGGGAGAGAGTCACACAGCAAGGTGCACATGTAGATCAAAGAAAGGTTGGTGCCTACCCGAACAGATAAGGGAGGGATACAACAATTCCTTGGAATGGATTACTATGTAGGTAAATGTGTGTGTAATCTAGCTGCCTGAACCAGGACCCTGAGAGTGCTACTTTGCAAAGATATACACAGACATGTGATGCAAATCTTAATAAAGAGTTAGAGAAACTGAATGAGCTAATTAAAGAAACTCCTGTCCTGGGGTACTATGACAGTCAGTGAAAAACTAAATTGTCTATGAATGCCTCTAAACAGGGTGGTTTTGCAGTTCTCTTGCAGCAGTAACATCAAAACTGGAGACGGGTGGCTTATACCTCATGGGCACTAACAAAAATAAGTGTCAATATAGTCAAATAGAAGTGGATGCTTTGCCTTTAGTCCATTGGTGTAAAAAGTTTAATGTCTTTATTGGCAGGTGGCCTGCATTTGCTGAAATTGACAATCAACCATTCATTACCAAAGGGGGCCTGGCAAGCACAACCTCAAAAATACAGAGTTTTTTCTTTAAAGATACATTTGTAAGTTTTGAAAATTGAATATAAACTTAGGAGAGATTTGGTGGCTGCAGACACTACCTCTAGATGATTTGACAAAAGTGCTGTGGACATGTTAATCTGATAAAAAATAATCTGTCTGGTCTCAGATAAAATGTGGATTGTGATCGCCAGAGCTACTGCTCATTTTGAGACCCCATAGAAAGTAATTAAGGCTATTAGCAAAAGTTGGCTGGGACAACATATTCTCAGCCCCTATTATCAATTTAAGAGGGAGCTCTCAGTACTAGATGGGATTTTGTTTAAAGACACTAGGATGGTGACAACTAAAATGTTATAAGTATTTTTTATGAAAAATAATACATGAAGGTCATTTGAGCATTGAACAATCTAAGCCAAGGGCCAAATATGTTTTACACTGTCCTTGGATTAACAGTGACATTGAGGAAGCTGTTAAGACTTGCTGCATATGCCAAAAATACGGGTGAAGTCAAGCTAAACAGCTCATGGTGGTGGTCCATGAAAAATTAGCCTCTTGGAGCAAAAGAGACATTGATTTGTCAACATAGCTTTTTCCAGCCTATGCTCTTATCTTAGACTATTAGTCCCATATCCCTGAGATAGCCTTTCTAGACCATACAACTGCTAAGCAGTTGACTGTACATATCAAATCTACTTTTGCTAAGCATGATATACCTGACATAGTGAAGTCTGATAATGGGCCACAGTTTAGTGGACATGAATTGAAGCAGTTTGTAGTGAAACATGCATTTAGACAGGTCACAACTAATCCCCATTATTCCCAGTGGAATACAGTGGGTGGAAAACAGTGCCAGCATATTAAAACCTACTTAAAAAGACTGCAGAGTCAGACTCTGATCTGTATTTAGCATTATTAAATTACAGAATGGCAGCCAGTGAAGCATGGGTTGCCACCTGCTGACATTTTTGTTCAACAGAAAATTGAAAACAAAAATACCTGCACTCTTAACAATTGATGCCAGAGTCACTGGGGATTTACAGATATATAAAGAGGCAGATAATGCAAAAACAAAAAAATCAATGATTTGGGGTCATGGGAGGGAGCTACCACAACTTCATGAACAGGATCATGACAGGATAGGCTAACAAACAGCAGAGAAATGGAGAAAACCTGATCTGGCATGCGTATGCACCTTTCATCAATTTCTTCCTTCCCCTTCTTTTAAAAACAATTGAATTGTCATTCCTCTGGGGAAGAAGCAGAAGTGTGATTTTCTCCATAACAATTCCCAAAAGCATCTTCCCCACTGATGGATTTGCATTGCCCTATGTAATTTGAAGGGCTCGATGAAAGCCAGAGGAACTTCATAATGTCTTCAACTTTAGTAGACCTGTGACAGCTGAAACCAATGATCATACTGAAGACCCCGCAGATTTTTGCCTCCACCACATATAAGCATTAAAATGATTAAAAATCTGAGTGCCAAGAACTGCAGACTTATTTGTCCAGGCACACTCTTAACAAAAGAGAAGTCAAATCTCTTACATAAGAGTAACTGTATCTTTCCCTTATTTGAACATCTATAAGCATTGGATAATATGTGAAATCTGACCATGGAAATTGCTTTAAAACTTTCTAGTGTACTGCATATACCTCTCATAACATATAATCCCAGAGGGAGAAAACAAACAAACAAATCAAAATAATGCCACCAAACTACTATCCATTCAGGTTTTGGAACTTATCAGGAGAAAATCCCTTCTAGATGCAATTCAGATAACTAGGAGGCACAGTGTTGTCTCTTGTCCATATAGATTTTCTTTTTTATGCATGATCCTGTATGCAGCCAAGAAATTATTACCAATGTAGCTGCTATTCTTTACATAAACTGTTCATAACTTTTATATTTTCAGCAGCACAGCCCCATTCAAAGCACTTAGGCAGTACATTCAGGGTCATCTTTACCAATTTTTATCATGAAAATAGCCTTGATTTCCTGTAAAAGCCAACCTTTTATCAAACAAATATATATGCAGCTATTAAGAAATGATGATAAAGGATATACAAGTCTATTATTGACTTTACATTTAAATAATAAATAATAATAATAGTAATAATTGATTGCATTCAGCTAGTAGAGATCTGATTATGACAAAAAATTAAGGAACATGGCAACAAAATTAATGAACTATCATATTAACAATGGGCTTTTTTTGTGGAAAATTAATAAATCACTAAAAAAGTTATCCCTTTTCATGTACTTTTTTCATCCCATGATACACTGCATTATAGAAAAATGTTACACAGGTTTTCACTTTTCATCTGATAATAGCTAAAAATTGCTGCAAGTATTATTCTGTACAGACACTATATTCTTTAAATATAGTTCTTGGAACTACAGAAGTGTGCTGCATAAGTGCCTAGCCACCAAGCATTTCCCAAAAACAATACCATCAAACTAATACAGCTTGCATGATTGATTAAGCCTGGTTTTCAATGTGAAAAAGCTATCATCTCTAGGCAGGAAGACTAGAATATTTCTGATTCAGTTCACTCTCAGATGAAATCAATCATGACTGTTTGAGTATATGTTATATTCTGGAAGGAATGTTCTTTATATATTTATTCTTACTCTTGTTCTTCCCTTCCTTCTGGATATTTTTTATGTGTTGGTAGTTTCACTTCTCACTAGCAGTGTTTCGTAATTTCCTTGTACACTTTGTCACACTCCTCCATTGTGGTAGCTGCATTTTTGTGATGAGTGACATTATTCATTAATGTAATTTTTCTCTCTCAGGACCCATTTTAGAAAAAGAACTTAAGATCATGTGTATCATAAAGCACAAATAGTCTTGATAAAGATAATGGAACTTCTCACATGCTAAAACATACATTTCAGCTGAAGTACTTTGCTGAATCAGGGCCTCTATGGGAGAAAGCCATGTTGTTGTTTTTGGAATATTTGTACATTATTCAAAAGTATTTGACAGATCTTCAGACCAATTTTAGTCTATTTACTGCTAGCATTGTGTTGAGTATTTGATCTTTGAAATTTTCCATTGAAGATACAGGTAAATTTATCTAAGCCATATAGCGTTATTTCTGCTCCCTGACTGGATAACCTACCCTATATAAATGGGAACAGTGCCTGAACCCCATATATTGGCTTTGATTATCTTAGGAATAGTGTGAGGAGGAACACTTTACCACAAGAGAATGTGCAGGAGATAAACAGGCCTGAGGAATTCTGGAACATTTTAATCATTTTCCTTTCCACAAAACAAGCATTGTAATTGGCTATGTACGTGAATCCCAAGTTAACCCATACTTGGATTCCTGAATGAGGAGGAAAAAAAACCACACACATCCCACAAGCACACTTAGGGCTGCATTATCCATTCTACTAGGTTCCCAGAATAAGCAGGAGGGGCCAATCCTGGTGTGGGCTGGAGGGTTTGATGCAACTGATCTCCAAAATGCCATTACAGAGCATAAACCAGTAGTCACAGCTGGTTCCCTGTAGATGCTACTGTCCATTGTGTCCAAGCACAGTTCAGAAATAGTGAAGAACTGGGACATAATCTGTTTATCTGGATCTGCACCATTGTCACTGAGATTGTCTCACCTGTAATTTCTGTGGGTTGTAGTAAATCATTTCATATCTGTTTAAAACACCTCTAGAATTCAGTCAAATTGGCTGTGAACACAATGACACAAACAAGAAGCTGACTGAAGGACTGTATGGAAAATAATGACAAATGACAACATGGGAAGAGATGGGAAGAGGTGTCCACAGGAAACTTTGTTAGAAACAGTTCCTCTGTAGCCCAGAGGATGAGGCTGGATTTTCTCCTTAATGACCCAGGGCAGACTGAACCAATTACACAAGGTAGGAGCAGAGAGACAGGATGAGGCTAAATTTCTTCCTGGACTCCATGGAGCATAAGAGGGGTTTGTAAGCTGCACTATCTTTTGAAATAGAACAGGTTGCCTCCTCTGAGTGCATCTGGCCAAATCTATGGGCTGGGGCAGAAGGGAATAGGGTCATGGTCCTAATTCCCCACTTCCTTTGCCATGATTTTCACCACTTGGTTGCATGAAGGAAATGTCTCTGCAGTTGAGGAATACACAGACTGTGGTAGTGTGAAATAGAAAAGGAGACAAAAGGCTGCTTGCATGCTTCCTTACATGCTGTGCATGGACCAGAGATAATCTGCCTGTTATGCCTCTTTTTTCTTTTTGGTATTTATTTATTTATGTGCATCGAGGAAGAATATAACTCAAGGAGGGAGCTGTGATAAGATAATTTCAGCACTAAGTGATGTCATTTACCCAGCAGAGCAGTCGTTTCACCTGACAGCAACTCTGCATTTGATTATCAGAGAACTTCCAGCAGTAGTAAAATCCATGATGTTTTATTTCAATACAATGTAAGAATCATCATACCACACTTTCTAATCCAATATTTGCAAAGACAAGCCATTGTGAGTGAATAAAATAAGGAAAAAGTTAGGTAAAAATCAATAGAAAAAGTTCCTTAAAAATGCATTTTTGTGTGCGGACAAAAATATAGATAACAGTTGTTTCTTGAAATTGATTCATCATGGCATTACAAGAGCAGAAGCAGTACCAGTGCTTTCTGATGTGGAACTTCTTTTCATAATGTCATAATTTTTTCCATTGCAAGCAGGTTTAAAGAAACTTTGAAAAAGTATCAGGTCTTTCTACAGAGACATCATTATTTCTAGAGATGGGTAAATCAGAGAGGGACAATTTGGATTTGTAAGCATGGCATTCATTTTCAGCTAGATTCAACCACTATTTTTTCACTCAGAAGTAAAAGGAGAAATATAATGGAAATGTTCTGCCATACTTGGTGCATTGTTGTTTGCAAGGAGCAAAGTTTGGAAGTTGCACTTTTGAGATGCTATCGTTAACATAATTAACCAAAAAGTAGAAGAGAAGGAAAGTAGAAGAATCTAAAATTTGAGGCCTAAGTACAAAACAAACAGTTCTAGGTGGAATAAGATTTTCAAGAAACAATTATCTACAATTCAAATTGTTAGCAGCTTTTCAACTACTCCCTCTCCCGATGCACTTGAAGCATTCTCCTGCCATTGATTTATAATCTGGTATGAAACAGACACAAAGACCATCCAGTTGGACACAACCTAGATGGTATCACTAAGCATTTATACCGTATAGAGGCTTTAATTGGAGAATCTCAAAGTGCTCTACAAATATGGTTATAATTGTCCCCATTTTATGATGGAGAAACTGAGAAACAGAGAGGGACAGCGACTTGCACAAAGGCCCACATTGACTCATCTTCTCTGGGGTTTGGTTAGGCATCCTGCATATTACACAGTGTCAGCAATAAAATGTGCTAAATGAAACATACACGTATCACCCCCAGAGTTGTCCATCTTCACATAGACAATTTTATAGCCATGGTATTAGTAATAACTCCTGAAAGGCTTGAAAATTCACTTTGTATTGATGTTTATCCTAACAGTACCTGAACTATCTTGAACCTACAAAATTGGCTTGATATCTCATGAGAATGGCTTTCTTGTGAGATTAAGAACACACTCTGTTTCCAGTTGGACCACAAACACTTTGAGAACAGATTTTCCAACTGTATTTTGACAATTCCGCTTCCTGTCCTGGATGGAATCAAGTAAAAGGCAGGGTTATATGAAAATCACAAATAATATAAGAAAAAGTTAGGGGACCTTCCCTCCCCCATTTAATTCTGATTTTATCTTAATTGGATTGGCCAATTACCTATTGCTAGATACCATGTTATTGGTATTAGTGCTTTCCCGGATTTACAAACATCACACAGAAGTAGTGAGAAGAATGTGAATTTGGTCCTCAATCAACACTAGCAATTTTCAGGCATCACATATGGGTAAATCATTAAATAGAGTTATTCAAATTATTATGTTCTAGTTTCATTACTCTCTATATATGTGCCCGGCACTTGATAGACATAAAAAAAAAGGTCTCTGCCACAAGGAGCTCAAATTCAGGGATACAATCAAAGTTTCCTAATAAATCACGCTCAAATTTTGAAAGAAATGCCAGCAGGCAAAAATGCATGCCCGGTGGGCACCTATGTTGCAGTAGTTACTGTGAATGCATATACAAATGGATATTAAGAAGCCTATGTTATTCTGAATGACTAATTAGCTATTTGCTTGCTTAGTAGTTGGATGTGGAAAGGCAGGCACAGAATGTCTTGCACAACTTTCTCGGTGGCTCTTGGGCCTCCTATTTAAAACAATAGCCCTTTTTAAATATCAAAGGGTTTGAGTTAGATGAGTGATTAGACAAACTGCCAGGCTGCAGATCTATATATACACAATGTTATTACCTCAAGTCCAGGTGATAGGATGATAATTTCAATCATTATAAAGTTTCTCAACATTACGGGCTGATCAACGATCATCATCTTATCACTTCTGAAATACCAATTCTTTATGGTGACAAATCTACCTAATCTCAGTGCACTAGATGTTACAGCAATCCCAAGAGACAACTGACAGACTAAACAGGTCATTACAGCTGATCTTGCACTGCAGACTGCAGTGCTCTGATGTGCGGCTAAAGTCCCTTTGATAAACATAGTCCCTTAAAACCTCAGCAAAGCATCTCTGCTAAGCCTTAACCCAATGAAAGTAACTGACATCTGCCAAAATAATAAATGTCACAACCAGCTCAAACCTAACTGTTCTACTGGGAAACACCGTAATTTTAGAGATATGATACTACAGGCTGTCACGGAGTCCCCGGGCAATGCTTTGGAACTGTTCCCCACAAAGCCAGTCAGGACTTTGGGGAGCCTCCTCTCCCTTAGAGCAGACTGTCTTCAAGGCAAGAAGCTTCCACCTCCCTGGGTCTGACCTTGGAGCATTCAGCATCCTCTGCCCCTCTGTGCGCTCCCCAGAGTGAGTCCACCCAGGCAGGGTCCTGGGGAAGCCACAGGGTCCTGCGCGCACACCCACTTCGCAGTCAACATGACTCAGCCAGCCAATAAAACAGAGGTTTATTAGATGACAGGAACACGGTCTAAAACAGAGATCGTAGGTACAGAGAACAGAACCCCTCAGCCGGGTCCATTCTGGGGCCCAGCGAGCCAGACAACCCCATCTGCACCCACTTCCCATCCCCCACCAGCTCCAAACTGAAACCATCTCCAGCCCCTCCTTTCTGGTCTTTGTCTCTTTCCCGGGACAGGAGGTAACCTGATCCTTTGTTCACCTTTAGCTATCCCCTTGCAAGCGGGGGAAGAGCCCTGGCCATCTGTTGCTAAGAGACAGATTGTCGGCCATGTATGCACACTGGAGACTTAAGAAATGCATAGGGGAAACTGAGGCACCCACACAGTATTCAGAGTAAACATTAAGAACAGTCCCACTTTGTCCAGGCCCTTTCTCCTTCCTGAAGATTGCTCACTCTTTCTGCTTAAGAGGTTCTGAGGAACTCTTTCTTACCCCAGACCCTATGTCAAGGCTAACTCCCCACTCTGGCACTTTGAATGAAGAATTCTAAAAGGATTATAAAAATTAATACTGGCCACTCCAGGGTTGTATTAAACTCCCAAGGTTACAGCTTCTCTCTGACCTTGGATTGGTAGATGCTGCCACCATCCAAGTGCAGAACCCCTTTGAGAGCCTAGGAAGGCGCACTTGGCAATTCCTTCCTGTGGGGTACCCTCAAGCCCTTTCACCCCCTCTCCAGGGAAGAGCTGAGAAGAAAAACAAAGGAAATCAGCTGTTGCCACCAGATAATTAAACAACATGTGCACAAACCTCTTAAGGCACAGAAATCCAATCCTGGTCTTAAAAAAAGGTAAATTTTATTAAAAAAAAAAAAGAACAAGAAAATACATCTGGAAACTCAGGCTATTGCTAGATTTTAAAAGAGCAACTACAAGGATTAAGCACTAGGAATAGCTTTCTTTAGGTCCAGCTTAAAGGTTACAAGCAAAACAAAAGCAGCTGGGGTTAGCACAGAGGAGACCACAAGCCATAAAGAAATAAAAAGAGATAAACCTAATCACGTCTCCCTATACATTTCCTGATCTACTTACATATCTGGGGTTCAAATGAGTACTTTTTAGGTATGATATTGAGGATTTTTCATACCTGGCCCCAAGCTCTTATTGCCTAGTTGTTGCCCTGTCTGCCTCTCCCTGGGAGAACAGACAGACAGACAAAAGGGGAGCCTTTGTTCAAGTTTAAAAAGTTCTAGCCTTCCTATTGGCACTTTTGGCCAGGTGCCCACTCACTTCCTTTTATCTATGCATAGCAGTGAGACTTTTTAACCCACAGATAGAGCAATTAGAGAACAGCTACTAAGAGGGATTTTATAGCTACTGGCTGGGTGGGTGTCCATAAAAGGGAGCTACCACCTCCCCTTCATTTATCACACCCTATTCTCTGTCCCATGCCTCTCTTTTTCAGTCTTCCTCTCTGCTCTCTTCCTTCTTTCTTTCTCCTGTAGGCCTTTTCATTTGAAGTACTGCTGCTGAAATGTCACAGGAGATGGATTCTTAGAACATGAAACATTTCAGTATTTTCCATGTTGTGAGTAAACTTTAAAGTCATGAATTAAGAGTTGGTTTGAATAACAAGCATGTTTTCACATCCCTAGAATGGTGGAAGTTTAATACCATCTATTTTTATTTTGATATCTTCAGATATGCATAGCCATATTTAAAATGTTAAAAACTTAATTCAGTGCTTGTGAAAGATAACGGATCAATAGCACTAAGACCTGGAGACCTTTATTTATCCATATAACAGATATTAAAAAGGTAGCTGCATTACAGGTCTCCTTGAATTGACTCAGTGATGTGCCTGAACCCTGAGCTGGAAATTTCTCATATAAGGTTGAAAGATTTGTTTATTCTCCATTCTCATTCCTGGTTATTTCTGCCAAGAAGAATGTAAATGAGCAAAAATGGAATTGGTAGATTTTGTGGTAGATTTGAACATCTTTCTATTAAGAACTCAAAAGACCTATTACCAATCTCCTACATCTTGCATCTACTAGAGGTATTTTCTTTAAGAGGTAAAACCCTAGAATTAAATTACATATCACATTAGTATAGAATTACAAAATGGAAGTAACAAAAAATTGAAGAAGAGAAACTTCATAATCCAGTTGTTTGCCTTCTCTTAATATTTTAATAACTTCCTTGGCATTTTCAGATATAGGACATTTTATATTGGATCTCCCTTGATATTTTTCTAAATATAAAGTTGCTAGCTGCTGAAACAAAATCAAATGGCATTATTAGCCATGTTCTGGAGACCAGTTGGATGATTATAGGTGCTTTTGTAGGTGAGCCAAACCATATTTATTCAATAGTAATACACAAGCAGGACACACTATTTACTAATTTCTTCAAGTTCTTGTTAAGAATTCATACCTGAATTAATGGTATTAATTGAGACAACATGCAACAATAAAGCTAATCTGTATCAGTCAAAGTTGCATGAGGAATTATGGTCAAGCATTTGATAGCTGTCCCAGACTAGGAAGTAACATTTTTGCCAGTGAAAATAAGGTAGTGTATCAGCAATATCATTAATCTTCCCAGAATCACAGCTAATTCTGAAGTGTATATTTTTTCAGTGGACAGTAAACCTGCTTGAATCAGTGCTGTTTGCAAAAGTAAAAGAATATAAGTCCCTTCCTTTACTGGCAGTCAGAGAATATAGGAAATAGAAAAGAAAAAAAGATAGTGGTGCGAATTGGTAGCGATCTTACAGTTTCTAATAAAATATGGTAATATGCTTGTTTTCTATTTCAAAGTTCAATTCATTTATTTGAAACTGTACAACGCTTTCTTTAAAGTAACAATGCAGCTGGACTTAGTTCAAATACAATTCTGGCATTCTGTACCAACAGAGGTGAGAAGAGGCACCCTAGCAGTGAAATAGAAAGAATATATTTCCATAACACAAACGGAAAATACAAAATGTGAATATTAGGCCAACAAGGATAAACAAAAAAGCCTGGAAATTCAGAGTTAACATTGTCACTCTCTCCTCAACTTGCACCACTGAAGAAAAATGAAATACTGTAATGATATGGAAAGAAGGATGATTTTGTGATTAAGGAACAGGATTGAGACCTGGAATCCATTCCCAGTTCTATCAGTTAGACTTCCCATGTGATATTATCATATCACTTAAACTCCGTGTCTCAGTTTTCCCAACTTTAAAACTGAGATAAATATGACACTGTAGGGTTTTATAAGGTGAGGTGAATGGTTCAGAAAATTATTAATGCTGATGTATGTATTATTTAGCTCTATTAATTTAGTATTATTTATTTGCATTACAGTAATGTCCAGGAATCCCAAGCAAGCACCATGGTCCCATTGCAACAGGAACTGTACAGACTAACAAAGACAGTCCCTGGCTCTGAGAATTACAGCCTCAGTGTCAGGATGCAATAGGTAAACATTAAGCTGTTTGAAATCCACTTTAAGGGTCAAATTCAGACATGTAATTTAGATTCCTGCATCCTTATAATTACAGCCTCTCTTAATTAGATGCTCTCCCATCAAAAAGGAACTGAGTGTAAAGGAAGTCTTAGTGTCAAACTGAAAAAGAAAGAGTAGGATGGTATACAGTAAAATTAAAGGGGTACCTTACCTTACCTCCTGTTGCTTTACTTTCTACAATCTTCTCTTAAGATATTTGACCACATGAGTTACACTAACTTAACCTTAGATGGTCCTGCACTCCATTACACTCAGAGTCAGTGGGTCAAATTCACAGGTGCTGTGTAAAGATCTGGGGCATACAATATTCAGACTCACACCCACATACCTATGCATCAAGTATCAGAGGGGTAGCCATGTTAGTCTGGATCTGTAAAAGCAGCAAAGAGTCCTGTAGCACCTTATAGACTAACAGACGTATTGTAGCATGAGCTTTCGTGGGTGAATACCCACTTCATCGGATGCATCTTTGCTTCTTTTACATACCTATGCATGTATCTGTCTAAGTTGAATGTGGAAGGGCCTGGAAGAAGTTGAAAGTCATAACCAACACATCACCTCTGATTTTGATCTCAGCTGTGTCGTAGCTAATAGTTACTAAGATATGACCTTCCTGTATTCTACAGTATGTGAAATGGGTTGTTTTCTCTGCCCTAGCCAACAAGCAGATGTCAGCGTAACAAAAACTATCACCATAAAAGTGGAACATTTGCAGCCTTTCAGTGGAGTGACTGAATGGGCACAGAAAATTAAATATAATTCTGGAGATGATTCGCCCTGCAGGGTTATGTGTGAAGTACATGGATAAGGACAGTCTGGGGAAGCATGCATTGTGGTAGCCTACCCAAAGAGTGGACTTTTTCTCCAGGTCTGTTATTAGCACTACAATTATAGGCCTAAATTATCAAATGTGACTAGTGGTTTTAGTTGACATAGAGTTTGCTACACTGCTTAAGAGGCCTGATTTTTAAAAAGGCTAAGCACTCTGTTAGTCAGGTTTCTGTCAGTATCTCAAGTAGAGTATCCAAAAATTAAGACACTAAAATCATTTTGAAATTTTTCATTAAAAAAACATTCTATTTTGAAGAAAAAAACCTTTAAATTAACATTCTCACTTTCACTCAAAAGATTAGAGAAGATTGGAAAAAGCCTTTCCGATTAGTTAGATACTAATATATTTTAAACAAAAAGATGCTGTCCATAATTTTATAAAGTTGTGATTACTTACCCTAGACACTAAAATGGGTATTTTAAAAGATGTATTTTAATTCAGAGTAACATAGCCAATTGGGTCTATTGGGTAACCCATTAATTTCTATACAGCGCCAGTCTTAAGAGTTTAATGCTCAAGGTAAACTGGAGACTGACAGCTCCCCAGTATCTACACACTCACACACCATAAAGAATCATTATTAATTTTGCTTTCCCCAATATTTTAGTTCTCTAGATGACAATCTATTCTGCCTTTATGGCAGAGTCAGCCCTTCTTGGATACATATGATTAGTCTATTATTAGTCCGTTTCTTTAAGGGAAAAAACGTACTTGTTGGAAATTAATCTCTAAACCATGCTGACCAAAGGCTGCACTATTTGCATTCTTGCAAATCTGATACACATAAGCACATTAATTTTACTTGTTTTGCTTGTTGGGCACATTTTTGCACTTATCTTAGTTTTTGTAGGTGCTTGCAGTAAGGTTGTACCTTGCATGGCTTTTTTATCTACCGTACAGTTTATAGGTATTTTTTCTTTCAGGAAAGATGGGAGAAACTTATACTTAAAGAGAAACAGAAAATATTTTTGCCATTTCTTCCACCTTACTATTTCTATGGTTCATCATTTTCTTTATAACAAGAGAGACAAAAAACCCACTGAGGCCCTCATCATCTTCTGTCGTGGCTATTATATCTTCTTCCTTTCCTGGCTCCTTGATATCTACTCCTTATACGTCAATTCATGCAAAATACATCTACCGAGATTATTTTCTTAGTCCATCATGCCACTCACTTTCCTGGGCAATGTTTTTGGCATACCCCTCAAATCTCTCCTCAACCAGCTGTACGAAATCAACTAAATAATGATAACTAGTTCAAGGTCATAATGAAAATTGATTTATAAGATTTTTTTAATGTGAAAGGTGTATATATAGCCGTGTGTGTGTGTGAGAGAGAAATGTATATATTTGACTGTATCCCTCTCCCGTCAGTCTTCAGATGTTTTATCTTAGACTGAGATCCTGCAAATGGCTTCCCATGGGTGGACCCTGAGTCTACACAGAGACCACTGAAGTGGGGAAAAGATTGTAATAAATAAGACTGATTGGATTCAGTATTTTAAAAGAAACCACCTTGGACTTGGGCTTAAGAGTTTAATTTGGGATTTAGAATAAATAGCACGAGGCTAGTGACTTTTTAAGGATGAGTGATCTTAATATCTGTCATGCTAACGTTAATAAAAATTGAATCAGGTCCTTACAGCAAGACTACTTTTATTGACTTGAATGGGAGCTGGATCAGGTACTAAGTATATTCAGTGAAAAGACTGTTCATTTGTGATATGGATATAGAACTAGGGTAATAAATAATTCAGTTAAAAAGGGTAATATGGAACATGGTAACAGGTTTTTTTTGGGTCTTTTACAGACGTCTCTAGCATTAGTGGGTCAGAGAAAAAAAATCCCAGAAAGAGTAGAAGGAAAAGAAAGAAATCATAAATGACAGTTTCCCAGATTTTCCTTGATAATAAGAATTAATACAAATGGAACTTCTGTATTTATTCTGGTTTTCTTGCTAATTTTAGTGGGGTCTCTAGATTTCCTTCCAAAAACTACAAGAAACAAATAATGGGGTTTTTTTTGTGTGTATGTTATTTCTCAATCTGAAACTGGCACCTAAAGACTCAGTTAACTGAATTCTACAGCTGCCCAGACTCCCAGATTTACCATGGTGAGAGTAAAAATTTAAGGTTCTTCTGTTGCTAGACAATTATAAAGAACAAATCTTATGTTGTATCATATTAAAGTGAGTGAAGACCCCACTTTTCCTGAAAAATAATGCAAGGTAGTATTTTTTTATCACTTCAGTGATGATAACCGAATCATATTGCCATTTTCCCAGTAAGTAAAACTATATATCCATGTTATCAACTGGTGGATCCAGGTGTCTTCACAATTATGAAACTTAATGAAGTGAACTTCAAAATCAGTTTTGGTCTGACAAGAAACTTGGTATTCAACCAGACAGTAGGCAAAAATATGTTTCATGTTGGCTCATTCTAAACAAAGTACCATGCACAAATAATAAAAGGGTATATAAAAAACCCTCTAGTATCAAATTACTTTGTGAGTGAAACAGTCCAAGTTTAACAAACCCTGAATTCAATGAATAAAAGGTGTTTTTATATATCTACTTCATTTGCAAAGAGAGTTGTAATGATAATTACTAAAGGTTGGATAGTGAAAATTGCACACAGTCTCATAGAAAAGGGCACAAATGCTGTCAGAGCTCCTCAGCTTACTGGGAAATATAGATGCTTCTACATTTCTTCATAGGGTGCAACATAATCTATCCATGCGCACTGGCCCCATTCAGCTGGCCAAAGCTGAATGTAGTGATATATCTTAGGTACCTCTATTGTTTTTGTTACCATAGTATCTGAGTGCTTCACAATCTTTTAATGTATTTATCCCCATGATGTAATGAAAAATATAAGACACAGACACTTGCCCAAGAGCACACGGAAAATTCATGATGGACAAGGGAATGCACCTCTGATCTCCTAAGTCCTGTACTAGTGCCCTAATCACTGGGGCATCCTCACTACTCCCAGCAATGCAAAGAGGGACTGCAATTATGGATGGCCATTATGTAAGTTACTCAAATATGGTCTCAGATCGTAAATCCTCAGAAGGGTTAGCCCAGTCGAGTTTTAAATATCTCTAGTTACAGAAAACCTGTATTTGGTCTTCTGAATTGTATTATATCTGCATATATGAAAGTTTTCTGTAAGTAGGGAAATGTACTAATTATCATTAGATCTGATCATTACAATTTGGAAGTATGTAAATAAGGAACAGAGATTTTCTGTATACCTAGTCCCTAAAATTCAAAAATTGGAAATATGCAACATTCCTACAGGTGAATCTGTCCTAAAAACCACATTGTTTTCTGGAAAGATTTCTATAAACAATTCATTATTAAGCATGCTGGCAAAATGGAGATGCTTGATTTGTGCCTATTTCAAAATAAATTTGGCATGATGATGATTTCTCAGAAGGTCTGAAAAGATTCCCTTCTGTTTCTTTTCCAGATGTTTTGTAGATGTTTCCTTTCAAGCTTGAGTCTCATCTCTTATAAGGAATTTCTGTGATTGATTTCTATGGAATTTGGCAGCAAGTGATAGAAGCAGCTTGGCAATTGCTTGCTGCAAAACCCAGACTATATCTTTTAGCTGTAAAAACAAGGTGGTCTTTAACCTTGGAAATCAAATAATACTTTACAAGTATATGGCTGCAGAAAACCTTGATAGTGTTTTCTTTCTTTTTCTGAAACTTTTTCAGTACTTTACCTAAGCGCCCTCTCTAAGAAACATTTGATCTTCATCAAGTCTCATTCATCTTGATAATTATTTCCTCATTTTGCAATATATTATAAGGCAACTTCTAAATAGTTTCCTCTTCTGAGAGAGGATTTTATTGTGTGTATCAACGAAACACTTAAAACCTCACTTGTGCTTTTTTAAAAACATGTCCCTCATTCACTTGTCACAGTTTGACAGCCCTGCTAATGCGGTGTTCTGTTTCTTGTAATGATATGTTGCAACTTGCAACATGCTCCAAAGACTTATTTTAGTAAAGTAACACAGCTTTGTATTATGAATAATGGTCAATTAGCAAAGAATGTTTCTGTTGCTATAGCTAAAATGGCTGTCCTGAGAGATTACTAGTCTACAAATCTTTGAAGTTCCTGGATTTTGAAACTGGTGATGTAGCATTTTGTATCTTGGTTTTGATCCTCTATTTTTAAATTGACTATATTGATTTACATCTTGAAGCATGAACAAACAAATTAAAAACACAAGTATCTCTGACTTGGAGCAGATCTGGAAGGAGGGATGATAGCCTGAATGGTTTCTCTCTTTGTTGATGCTTGATTTTTTTTTTTACTTTGTTTCTATATTCAGATCCCCTCTTCCTGCTTCCAGGCATTATTAAATTCATTTGGCAAAGAGAGACAACAACTTCTGAGTAGTCAAGCAACATTAAAATCAAGAATCCCAGTTCAACAGCTTAAGTCGTACACTTTCCAGGTGTGTTCATGTCAATATCACTATCTAAATTGTGCATAAATTAAGTGCCAGACCTTGCCAGAGTGTTGAGAGCCTGCAATAGGAGCTAGAGATATGCAGAACCTCACACGATTATAGGCCTTGTACCAAATGCATTCAGACACATGCATGGAATTAAGAAGCAGGCCACACACTTTAACACAGGGGAATGGTATTACTCACTAGGGTTAGGGAGGTCTCCCCAGTCCAGGGTTAGGAACCCTATGGAAAGGAGAACATATTGGATAGAACTGTTGTTTTAACTTCACCTCTGTTTTGCATAAACCAAAGCTAGATTTAGGGTTCCTATGTGTAGGGGACTTGGGGCTAGGGACAGCATTAGTATGGGTAGGGTCTCCGCCCTAGGGTTAGAGTTCTTATGGGGTATCAGTCCCTGCCCTAGGTTAGGATTCCTATGAGCAGGTCTCCCCACCCTAAAGTTAGGGTTCCTGTGCGTAGGGGACTTGGGGCTGGGGTGAAGGTTCCTATGGATAGGGGTCCCCACCCTAGGGTTAGAGTTCCTATGGATAGGTCACCCCACCCTAGGATTGGGATTCCTATGGGTAGGGGTCCCTGCCCTAGGGTTAGGATTACTTTTTGTAGGTGCCCCCTCATGGTTAGGGTTCCTTTGAGTAGAGGACTTGGGTGGCTAGGATTAGGGGTTTGTATGGATAGTGGTCCATGCTCTAAGGTTTGGCCTCTGATGGGTAGGTCTCCCCTTCCTAGGGTTAGGGTCCCTATGGATAGGGTTCCCCACCCTAACTTTAGGCTTCCTGTAATCTGGTCTCCCCTCCCAAACATTGTGGTTACTCAGGGTAGAGTATGTGGGGCTAGGCTTATGATTCCTATTGGTAGAGATCCCAGCCCTAGAGCTACGGTTCCTAAGAGTAGGGGACTTGGGGCTAGGGTTAGGATTCCTAAGGGCAGTGGTACCCATTCTAGGATTAGGGTTCCTATGGGTAGCTTACTTCAGGCTAGGGACAGGGTTCCTAAGGGTCGAGGACTTGGGGCTAGATTAGGATTCCTATGAGTAGATCTCCAAGCCCTTGGCTGAGTGTTCCTATCGGTAGGCAAATTGGGGCGAGGGTTAGGGTTCCTATGTTTAGGGGTCTCCATCCTAGGATTAGCATTCCTATGGGTATGAGAATTGGAGGTAAGGTTAGGGATCCTATGGGTAGAGGGCTTGGGGCTAGTATTATGGTTCCTATGGGTATAGGGATAGAGTTCCTATGAAATGGGGTCCCCACAGTAGGTTTAGGGTTCCTATGTGTAGTGATCCATGGCCTAGGGTTAGGGTTTCTATGGGTAGGTGTCACAGACTTAGAATTAGGGTTCTTACAGGTAGGTCTTCCTGCCCTAGCGTTAGCATTCCTATGAGTAGGGGATATGCAGCTAGGGTTCAGGATCCTAAGGGTAGGGGACTTGAGGATGAGGTTAGGGTTCTGATGGATAGGTGTCCATGCCCTAGGAGTAAGGTTCCTTTGGGTAGAGGTCCCAGACCTAGGTTAAGGGTTCCTATTGGTAGGGGTCCCCATCTTAAGGTTCCTATGAGTAGGTCTCCCCACCCTAGGGTTAAAGTTTCTATGAGTTGGTCTCCACACCCTAGGATTAGGGGTACTATGGGTAGCAGTCTTGGGGCTAGGAATACCATTCTATGGGTAGAGAACTTGAGGTAAGGATTAGGATTCCTGAGGCTAGGGTTCCTTTGGGTTGGGGGTCTCAGACCCAGGGTTCAGATTCCTATGGATAGGGCTCCCTGACCTAGGTTAAGGGTTCCTATGGCTTGGGATCCCAGCCCTAGGGTTTGTGTTTGGTAGGGATCCTCACCATAGGGATAGGATTCCTATGGGTAGGGGTCTTGGGGCAAGGGTTAGCATTCCTAAGTGCAGGGAACTGGGGGCTAGGGTTAGGGTTTCTATGGGTAGGTTTCCCTGCCCTAGGGATAGGGTTCCTATGGGTAGGGGTCCCTGATCTAGGTTTAGAGTTTCTATGGGTAGCAGTTCCCAACTTAGAGGTAAGTTTTCTGTGGATAGGGGAGTTGGGGCTAGGGTTAGGGTACCTATGGGTATGGGTCCCCACTGTAGGGTTAGGATTCCTATGGGTAAGTATCCCAACCCTAGGGTTAGGATTCCTAGGGGTTGGGGTCTCTGAGTAGGGGTCTGTAACAGGGCGCCTCCTGTCGGTCGTCCTGGGAATTAGCTCTTTGACCCAGGAGCGCCCTCTGCAGGCCGGTGACTCACCTTGCCGCTGGCCCCTGTATCCCTCCTGGACCCCAGTGCCCCTTCGGCCAGGGTTCTGCCCCCTGCAGTACCCCATGGTCTCTCTGGGTCTCTCCTCCCCAGGGAACCCCCTAATCCTCTATCCCCACCTCACCTCAGTCTTTCGCTACTGCCAGTCACCATCTAGCCCCTGCTCACAGGGGCAGACTGCAGTATAATTGCCACTCATCATTGGCAAGGAGGGTTTGGAACTGCTGCCTCTGCCAACCCTTGGGCTGCCCCATTGCAACCTCAGTTCCTTTTCATCCCTTAACAAGCCTGGGGGTTTTCTAGGCCAGAGCTCCCCAGCTGATCTGGCCTTTCCCCAGCCCTGCTCCACTTTAGGTACCCTGCTCAGCTTCCAGCAGCAAGGCCCATCTCCCTCTAGAGACAGAGAAAGACTCTCTGCTCGTGGCCCACTGCCCTTTTATTGGGGCCAGCTGGGCCCTGATTGGGGCATGGCCCCAGCTGAGGCTGCTTTCTCCAATCAGCCCAGGCTTTTTCTTTCTTTGACCCTTCCAGGGCTGGAGCGGGTGACCACCCCACTACAGGGTCCCTGACCTAGGTTTAGGGTTCCTGTGGATAGGGGTTCCAGACTCAGCTAGGGATTCCTTTGGGTGGGGTCCCTGACGTAGGTTTAGGTTTCCTATGGGAAGGTCTACTGGCCCTAGGGTTACGGTTCCTATGGGTAGGGGTCTCTGATCTAGGTTTAGCGTTTCTATGGGTAGCAGTTCCCAACCTAGGGGAAAGGTTTCTGTGGGCAGGGGAGCTGGGGCTAGAGTTAGGGTTCCCATGTTTAAGATATTTGGGGTTTGGATTAGGATATTGGGTGGCACATTAAAGACTAACAGATTTATTTGGGCATAAGCTTTTGTGGGTAAAAAACCTCACTTCTTCTGATGCATGGAGTGAGGATCTATGAGTAAGAGTCCTCACTCTAGAGTTTGGTTAGATCTGCCCACTCTAGGGTTACAGTTCCTAGGCGTAGGTCTCCCCGCCCTAGGATTAGGGTTCCTATTAATAGGAGTCCCAATCTTAGGTTTAGGGATCCTATGGATAGCTCTTCCCACTGTACGGTTTGGGTTCCTATGGATAGGTCTCCCCACCCTAGGTTTAGAGTTCTCATGGATTCGGGTCTCTGACCTAGGTTTAGGATTCCTATGGGTAGAGGTCCCTGACGTAGGTTTAGTTTTCCTATGGGTAGGAGGTCCCAGGCCGAGGGTTAGGGTTCCTGTGGGAAGGTCTACCTGCCCTAGGGTTACAGATGCTATGGGTAGGGATCCACACTCTAGGGTTACAGTTCCTATGGGTAGGGCTCCCCAATCTAGGTTTAGGTTTCCTATTGGTAGGGGACTTGGGGCTAGGGTTAGGGTTCCTATGGGTAAGGGCCCGATCCTATGGTTAGGGCTCCTATGGGGCAGTCTCCTCGCCCTAGGGTTAGCATTCCTAGGGTTAGGGTTCATATGGGTAGGTCTCCTCACCTTGTGGATAGGATTCCTATTGGAAGAGAACCCTTCCGGCATCCTATGGGTAGGGGACTTGGGTTATAGCTCTTACGTGTAGATCTCCCCAACCTAGCATTAGGGTTCCTATGGGTAGGGGTCTGCACCTTAAGGTTCATGTGGGTTGATCTCCCCACCCTAGGGTTAGCATTCCTATGTGTAGATGAGTTGGGGCTAGGGTTAGCATTCCAATGGGTAGGGTACTCTAGGCTAGGATTAGGGTGCCTATGGGTAGGGGTCCCGGATCTAGCTTTAGAGTTCCTATGGGTTGGGGTTCCCAACCTCAAGTTAGGGTTCCTATTGGTAGGAGAGTTGGGGCTAGGGTTAGGATTCCTATGTGTAGGAGTCTCTACTCTAGGGTTAGGATTACTATGGATAGATCTCCGCACCCTACAGTGAGTTTGTATGGGTAGGGATCCACCCTTTAGAGTTAGGGTTCCTATGCGTATGGAACTTGGGGCTAGGGTTAGGGTTCCTATGCATAGGTCTTCCTGATGTAGGGGTTTGGTTTCTTATGGATAGGAGACTTGGGGCTAGGATCAGGGTTCCTATTGGTAGGGTACATGGTTCCAGTGCAGGGGTTACAGGGCTCTTTATCATATTACCCATAATTAGTGCCACAGTTTCAAGGCTGCTTACCATATAACCTATAACTAAGGCTACGATTAGTCACAGGCATTTTTAGTAAAATCCATGGACAGGTGATGGGCAATAAACAAAAATGTATGGCCTTTGACTTGTCCATGAGTTATGCTAAAAATACCTGTGATTAAATCTCTGGGGAGCCACTGCTGGGGATGGGGGGAGCCACTGCTGGGGATGGGGGCATCCAGGGGGCTGCTGCTGGGGGGAGACTCAGGGGCTGCTGCTGGAGGGTGCTCCCGGGGCCAGTCGCACCAGATGCTGCGGGCCACAGACTGCTGCCTGGGACTGTAGTATAGTTTTCAGAAACAAAGTTTTGTTGCTCCTTAAATCAGGCAGAAAGCCATAATTCGAGGTCTTGCAGGATTGTTTCCTTTTGCATGAGAATTTGGTGATAGATATCAGAAGTTTTGGTGTTATGCATTTATTTACAATATATTCAGAAAGTGCTGTTTCTCTGAACAGCAGTAGGAATATACAGCACAAAGCCTTTTTGCAGAAATCTGAAGCCAAACACTCAAGCCCACTGCCCCAAAAGCTATGGTCTCTCAGCTTCTCTTCCTTATGGGGTCACTCTGAAAAGCTTGACTAGCTTCCTGCAACTCCTGAACACACAGTACTGTCTCCAGGGCATGTATTTTCTGACTGAGAAAACCTCTTGCTCACCACATGTTTTACCCTTTCAAGTTGGCTTAAGGGTTTAGCCCCACGCTTTGTGTGTCGCTATTTTGTTTTGCTTATTACCAGGGTCTCAGTTGTTCCTACTGTCAGGTATAAAGAAGAATGATGAAGCATGCCAATTCATCACAGTGAGGTCTGTGATTGTCCTGCACCCAAGGCTGCTAGCACCTTTCAGAATTACAGAATAAACCTTCTGTGCATAAGTACATAATAGAAATATTTACTTACCAGATAGTGCTGCATGCTTCCTTGATTATAATAAGAAAGCACTTTACTTTAAATGGGAAAACAAATGAATATATTCCTCAGCCCTTCATTCTTCCTCTCTCCAAACTCACACACTGCATGACACAGAATTTATCCCAGATGAGAGGGAAAGCTGTGGGACCTCCTTGTCAGAAGATTAGTAGAACATGTATTTTATGATTCATATTGTGGTATCTGAGAGCAAACTCTTAGATAAGCTTGTCAATACTGTAAATTCTGGACATTCATAACTACACTTCAGGAAAAAAAACCCACAATTACAAGATAACCATGTGTGTTTGTGTCTGTGTCTGTGTCCATGTTCTAGTTAAGATAAGTGTTCATTTCACAGTCAAGGTTTATAACAGAATAACAGCATTTTATCCAAAATATTTAAGGTGAAAAAATGAAACACTTAAAAAGCCAAAGCCACCTGGTCACAATGGAACAAATGCAATCAGAGTTCATAAAAGTACAAAAGACTTTGTCTATTCAGCACCTTGGGAAAAACACAATATTATGATCAACTTGAATTTCAGCTGTCAGTGGAAATGTGAGCCCTGTGAAAATTGGGTGGAATGCAGTGTGACAGGTTGTCACCCCCATGGTACAGTCTGGGAGCCATGGGAACCGCTACGCCCCTCTAACCACTCAGCTGGGTTGGCCCTTTTCTTACACTTCTTTGCTGGAGACAGCCAGCCTCACCAGGCCTTGTTATCACCCAGAATGACAGCAGGTGGTGCCACACACCCAACTGAGTTGCCATAGTGTTTTACCTATGGCACTTAAGGACATACAGCCAACTTCCCAGCTCTCCCCGCCTTGCACCCCTGCACAGCTATAAACCCCAAATCATGCCATTTTACACTGCACAGGGATCTGTACCAGGTAAGCTCATTAATAAAGTTCACCTTCCCCTCGATGTGAGAAGGATATGCAACAAACCTGTATTAACCAAGCTGAGATTTTTCCCCGGACACCTCACTCAAAGGCACACTGGTTTAGATAAAGCAAAAAACAAGTTTATTAACTACAAATGATAGATTTTAAGTGATTATAAGTGATAGCAAACAGATTAAAGCAGATTACCTAGCAAATAAACAAAACACAAACTAAGCTTAACGTACTAGATAGATTGGATATGAACTAGCAATTTCTCCCCCTGGCTGATGATACAAGCAGTCTGCCAGGTTTCCATACACAGGTTAGAAATTCTTTTAGCCTGGGACCAGAATTTCCCCCAGTTCAGTCTTTGTTCCTCAGGTTTTTCCAGGAGTGTCCTTGTGTGGGGAGTGAAGCCACTAGATGATGTCACACCCCATCTTACATAGCTTTAACATATGGAAGGAACTCTTTGTTACAAAAAAACAGTTCCCAGCCCAGTTTGTGGAAAAATACAGGTACCCAAAATGAAGTTCAGTATCATATGGTTTGGTAACAGGTCCTTGCTGAGTCATAGCAGCTGTTACTTACAGGCTGGCTGAAATGTTTACAGGAAGGCTAAACTCTTCTATAGCCTGTTGTCTTTGTTGATGGGCCATCAGCACTGTCTGGCTTCTTCATTGTTGTACCTGAAAGGCTAGCTGTCAGTGTTTTTCAGAGTAACCACATTTGAAATATAGATTCATAGTCAATAGTCATAACTTCAGATACAAAAATGCTACATGCACACAAATAGGATGATTATATTAAGCAAATCATAACTTTTCCAGTGACACCTTACATGATGTATCTTATACAACTTGCATCATAATTATGTCATAATCATATCCCCATAATGAATATGGGATGTACTGTCATACTCAGAATGAAAATATGTTGTTTGAACCAAAGCCTTGATTAATGGGACCCTAAATAACAATTCATCAGGGACAAATCTAAGTAAGAATAATCCAGTCTGAAGATCACAAAGCCTAAATAATCACCTCTGAACATGATTGAAAATGCTCAAGAGTTAACACCTAGGAATTGTCTGGTAATGGTCAAATAACAAGTTAACCACTCTCTTGATAGACTAATTAAACAACAAAAATGAATTAATTAATTTCTTATCAGTTGGACAAGGAACTGAGGCAGAACCAACCAATAGGACAGGTAGACACAAGAAAGAAATATATCACACATAGAATAAGACCGAATAATGAATCTCAGTTTTCCTGAGGTACATTTCTAAAATATTCTATAACAATCCCCCACTCAGCTATGTTGCCTACAGCTATAATCTGGTCACCTAAATGTGTTAGTTAAAAGGATGCTATCAAGTGGCTTAAACCTTAAACGTGTTTGATTTTACAAATGAGGGTGGGAAGATGCTTGTAAAAATTAACGAATATAAATATTTCTTTTTTTTTTAAAGAAATGTTCTGAAAGCCCTGTAGTAGGATTGGAATTACCTTTATCCCTGCAGTTTTAGAAACTCTGCTCAACAGCAATGGATTGACATGTGAGAACATAATATGAAACTAAGTACAAACGGAACGTGAAATTGGCCAACTGCCCAAGCTGAATGAAATGCAAAAAGCATCAATAGTGAAAAGTACATTCAATTTTTAAATTTCTTTCAGTTGTAACAATCTCAGCCATCTTCTAGGGTTCAACAAACATCTTGTACTATTTGAGATGGGTTTGAAAACTACTTTGAGTTTGTCCAATCCATGTGCTATATCCTCAGCTGCCACAGAGTTGTGATAGGTGCCCTTAAGAGGGATGGGCAACAGTGTCTTTACAACACTGGCTTGCCCCCACCAATTCTGGCCCCCCATTCATCCTCATAGTTAAAAACTCCACTTATGCCCTTTCCCCACTCAGCATATCTCCAATATGTCACCTATGCTGGTGGATTCCTTGGCTGCCTGTTCAGAGGAGCTTCCCATCCTCTTTGTAACACCAGAGCAGCACAAAGGGGCATTAACATGGGCTATAAGGTGGCTCCATGTAATTTTGAGAGAATTAATGATTTTTTTCTACTGGGGAAACAACCCACTTTTTCTCTTATCTACCTCTTACTGCTTCTGTTTTATTGTTTGGTTGTTTTCTTTTAAATTAGGTTTTCCATCTGCCCTCTCTGCTCCTTCCTCACAGGATTTCTTCAGCGGAACATGAACCTGATAACTTTTGTGCTTGAGTTAACCTTTTGCACAAGATGTTTGCCTGCATTTGAAATCAGGCCATATTCTATAAGCCATAAACTTGTTCTCCTTTCTCACAATAGCAGTCCCAATGAAATAACGAAAGCATTCATGAATAAGACAATCTGAGTTTCATCCTACGATGAGTTTGTAATCAGTATTTATACTATACATATATCATATTATATAAAAATATTATTATGCACATTCAGTGCATTTATGTCAACAAATGTTAAGTGTCAGTTTGAATTACCAACACGTCACATGTGGCAGTGGAGTTATTCCTTAAACTACAAAGTCAAGAGGAGTGGGACATTGATCTCACCACGTGTAGCAGCTACAACACAAGATTGGTTGTGGCATTCACGGAGGTGCTGACCACAGTGGAACACCACTTTTGGGCTTGGGAAACAAACACTGAGTGGTGGGATCACATTGTGATGCATGTCTGGGATGACGAGCAGTGCCTGCAAAATTTTTGCATGAGGAAAGCCACATTCATGGGAATGTGTGATGAGTTCGCCTCAGCCCTGTGGCACAAGAACATGAGAATGAGAGCTGCCCTGCCACTGGAGAAGCATGTGGCGCTTGCACTGTGGAAGCTAGCTACTCCAGACTGCTACCGATCAGTCTCTAACCAATTCGGAGTGGAAAAGTCGACCATTGGACTTGTGTTGATGGAAATGTGCAGGGCCATTAATCGCATCCTGCTCTGAAAGACTGTGACTCTGGGCAACGTGCATAACATTGTGGATGGCTTTGCACATATGGACTTCCCTAACTGCAGAGGGGCGATAAATGGTATGCACATGCTAATTGTGGCACCAGAGCACCTAGCCACTGAGTACATTAATCACAAGGGGTATTTCTCAATGATTCTCCAGGCGCTTGTGGATAACTGTGGGCATTTCACAGACATTATCGCAGGCTGGTCTGGAAAGGTGCATGACACACACATCTTTTGGAACACTGGCGTGTTCAAGAAGCTGCAAACAGGGACTGTCTTCCCTGACCAGAAGATCTCCGTAGGGGAAGTTGAAATGCCCATTGTGATCCTGGGAGACCCCGCCTAACCCTTAATGCCATGGCTCAAGAAGCCATACACGGGGCAACTTGACAGCAGCAAGGAGCAGTTCAACAACAGGCTGAGCAAGTCCAGAATGACTGTGGAGTGTGTATTTGGCCATTCAAAAGCTCACTGGCAATGCCTGTATGGGAAGCTTAACATGGCTGATGACAATATTCCAATGTTTATAGTCATATGCTGTACACTCCATAATATTTGTGAAGGGAAGGGTGAAAGCTTCACTCAGGGATGGACCACAGAGGCTCAGTGCCTGGAGGCTGAGTTTGAACAACCAGAAACCAGGGCTATTAGAGTGGCACAGTGCAGAGCTATAAGGATCAGGGATGCTTTGAGGCAGCAATTTGAAGCTGAAAGCCACCAATATTTGTTGTTATGCTCGGGATTGCAGTGCTTGTAATGCTAGTAGGTGATTGGTGCACATGATACAAGAAGGGACCTTAACATAATTGTATGTTGCTTTGCAGTGCTCTTTTTGCTTTCACTTAATAGACTAAAGATTGCTTTAAAAACAAACACAATTCTTGTATTGAAAGACAACAACCAGAGACAGTCAAACAAACAAACAAACAAAAAAAACATCAGCAGGGAAGGTGATGGGGGATGGAGGAAGGGAAGGTCTCAAGAGGAGGAGGGGTCCCGGGACAGCTACAGAGTTTTGTATGTCCAGGGATCAGACCCAACCTTCTCTTTTGGAGTACGATGAAGCAGGTGCTGGACTTCAGCAGGGCCAAACTGCAGAGTGATGGGTGTTGAGTGCAGTGGGTAGTGGGAGTCCACACTGCTGGACTGTGAGGAGGGAGGAGTGGAATGCTGCGGGTAGAAAGTGAAGTCAGGAGGTTGATAACAGTGTGTTGGTAGTGTGTGGGGTGGGGGGCACATGGGAAAGAGTTTTGCGACACAGGCTGCAGGGGAGGGCAGGCACAGAGCTGCTCGGTTTGAAGAGCTAGTATCACCTGAAGCTTGGCAGACCATAATTGTTAAGAGCTGCTCTGTGGCTTCTTTCTGGTGTGCCGTGTTCTCCTTTCGGTCTCTCTTCTCGCTGTCCTGCCACTCCTTCAATTCTTTTTTCTCGATGGTGGAGTGCATCATAACCTCATGCATAAAGTCCTCCTTAGTTCTTCTTGGACACTTTCTAATTCTGTGCAGCTGTTCTGTCCCCTGTAAGGGAGACTGGCCTCCCAAGGTCATCTCTGTGAAGTTTAAATGCAACATTTTACAGAAGTAGTATTGTTTGCAATAAGACAACACTGTTTCAGTGCTTTAAAACACAGTCAGTACTCACACACCTGTTACTAACTGGCTGACCACAGACAAGCACACATTAGCCACAAGACCCCCAAAATGGTGAGTAGCCACAGGGTAAATCACTGTTCCTGGACCCTGCTGTACACTGGGCATTTGGGGAGATCCAACACTGTAGGATGGATCTGATAATCATTCCTGCCTCCACACTTTCCACAGGAGGTGATCATTATGGAAGATATCTCGCCGCTGATGGTGCACAGAAAATCAAGGGAGGGTCTTCACCAAGCCTACAGCTTCTGCCCTGACCCTTATGCAGCTAGGCTGTGTGCAGCAACAGTCCCCCAAACCGTCACGGCAAAGTGGAGCGGGAAAGTTACCGTTAATGGGGCAAGAAACAAATCAGCTCTGCCGAGGAACCTGCGGCAGCGGATTACCCAGTATCTCCATGAGAGTTTCCTAGAGATCTCTGAGGGAGATTCCCGTGAATTCAGAGAGTGTATCAACAGCCTGTTCTGCCATTCAAGCTAGGCATGAGGTGGGAGACAAGCCTGCTTTCTGCAATCCTCCTGCCCCCAACAACTTGCTTCAGCAATTCCCAACATCAGGTCCACTTAGGCCTCCTCTCCTGGTTGTGCTTTGCAAAGATCCAACTGCTATGACTGGCTAGTCTTCTCTGGGGTAGAAAAGAGCTCCTGACTGCATGTATCTCTGGGCCTCTGAGTCATCCTCTGCCTCTGGGTCCCTCTCCCCATCATCGTCCAAGATTGCCTTCTCCTGGCTTGGTCCACTCGCGACTTGTACGTGAGCCAACGAAATATCCACAGGGTCCTTCGCAGTGGAGGGGGGGTCACCACCAAGTATTGCGTCCAGCTCTTTGTAAAACCGGCTACTTGTGGACACAGCACTGGAGCAGTGGTTTGCCTCCTGCACCTTGTGGTAGGCATTCTGCAGCTCCTTCACTTCGACCCTGCACTGCAGTGTGTCCCGGTCATGGCTCCTTCCTATCATACATCTAGAAATCTGTCCATAGGTATCATAAATCCGACATCTGGAGCACTTAAAGCTGCTTTACTGTGCACAAACCTGCCAGTGTAGACAGGGCCTAATTGCCGATTACCAGATCAGTTTGGGAAAGGGAGCTAATTAGCCCATTAACAAATAGACTGAATAAAATGCAGGGAGTATATAGGCTGACTGATCATCTATGGATCTGTTTTGTGGGAATGGGGGAGGGTAGTAAAATTTGAGCACATTTCACTGGTAACTACACTAGAAAGCAGAAGGTGGTGAAGTAAAACACTGTAGATAAATAACATTGTTGAATCTACATGTGACAAGGTCTCTGAGCTGTCTAGATAAAGCAAAGAGGGTGGGAGCAGAGGGTGCTCTGTCACAGGTGGGCACTAGTGCAATGTTCCTTCCTTTTTACTCCAGCTCAATCTTTCTGTCTGACTGAGGCTCTTAGAAATAATAATCAGGGCCCAAGAACAGTACAGCTGTATATCAGATATCCTAGATAACACATTTGGTTAAATATATGCAGTTTGCAGGTGTGTATTTGCACATCCGTAGCTTACTGAAGTTGTAAAACATCTAAGGTGTGTGTGTGAACCAGGTATTGTTAGGGTTGCCAACTCTCCTGGTTTGGCCGGGAGTCTCATGGAATCATCCTTGAACTCCCGGTGGCTGTTGAAAGCAAGCCAGAAGATTTTAATAGACCACTAAAAGTTTGGTTGGCGGTATAGCGGGGCTAAAGCTGGCTTCCTATCTGCCCTGGCTCTGCATGGCTCCCGGAACTGACTGGCATATCCGTCTGGTGCCTAGGCACAGGGACAGGCGGAGGAGGGGGAGGGTGTGTCTCTGCACATTGCTCCTGCCCTGAGCGCTGAATCCACAGCTTCCATTGGCCAGGAACCATGGCCAATGGGAGCTGCGGAGGCAGTGCCTGCAAGCAGAGGGAGTGCGCAGCGCCACCTGGCCGCCCTGAGCCGAAGAGCCAGACATGCCAGTCTCTTCCGGTAGCCACACAAGGTAAGCTCTGCCTGGCTGGAGCCTCCACCCCTCACCCCATCCCACAACGCAACCCCTGCCCCAACCCTGAGCCCGCTCCCGCACCTAAACTCCCTCCCAGAGCCAGAACCCCACACTCCCTCCTGCACCTCAAACCCCCGCCCCAGGCTCATCCCGGAGCCCCCTACTATACTCTGAAACCCTCGGCCTCACCCCTTCAGCCCAGAGTCCGCACCCCCTCCCACACTCCAACACCCTGCCCCAACCTGGTGAAAATGAGTGAGGCTAGGGGAGTGCGAGCGATGGAGGAAGAGGGGATGGAGTGAGTGGGGGGCCAGGGCTTTGGAGTAGGGGTGGGGCAAGGGTGTTTGGGTTTGTGCGATTAGACAGTTGGCAGCCCTAGGTATTGTGCATTCACATGGCCAGTTATGGGAAAATTATGTGCCTATTCTGTGTGCCTAGTTATGCAGCCCCTGAATAGCAGCAAGTCTCATTGACATCAGTTAAGACAATTCCAATTGTTCAAATGCAGTGGCTGCATAATCAGGTTCTTATTGTATTTTTTTTCCTGCTGACACTCTTTTTTGCTATTGGGGAGATGAAATGTAAGCCCCTCTAACCTTTCTATCCCATTCTTGCTTTCCTCTGGTGTGTTTTCTTCCCAATACCCTCCACTTTCCCCCCAGCCACTGGCTTCCCATCTCTTTTTTTCTCATTTATACACTTTCTAATCACTTCTTCCTTTCTTGTTATCTTCAGTTTATGTTTTCCATTTTTCTTCTGTCATTTCTGCTCCATCACACTCAATATTTCTTTCTATTATCTTTTCCTCTTGCCCTCCTAATGGCTGCTTTCCACAGTTTCCTAGCAATTTTCTTTTACCACTCTCATTGCTGCCTCCCTCCTCACTCTCTTTCCTCTCCAACATGTAATTCTTTATGCACTCCCTTTTAGAAAAGGAACACTTTGAATTAATGGTACAGCTTTCCCTGGGGAAAAGGTGGATTTCTGCTGATCAGAGTACACAATCACAGCCTAGCATATTAGGACATAGGTCTAGATGGAGGTTTCGCAGTTAGTTCAATCGGATTATTTGTGTGAGTGAATGCTCTTCAGTTTGTGTAAAAGTTCACAGTCTGGCCCACAATGACTTGTGATAAATGAAGGGGGGATAGCTCCCTTTTATGGACACCCAGCCAGCCAGTTAGCTATAAAGTCCCTCTTGGTGGCTGTTCGCTGCTTTCTTTACCTGTAAAGGGTTAAAAAAAAGTGCCCCAGGTAAAGGAAAGGGAGTGGACACCTGACCAAAAGAGCCAATGGGAAGGCTAGAACTTTTTAAAATGGGGCAAAAAACTTCCCTTCTGTCTCTGGTTGTTCTCCGGGAAGGGGGAACAGGGCAGCAGTTATGCTGTGAGAAGCTGAAGCCCAGACATGAAAATCATCAGATCATATCTAGAACTACTTATTTAACAACCCAGATATGTAAGTAGATCAGGAATGCCTAAAAAAAACACGATTAGGTTTATTTCTAATTGGCTTGTGGACTCCTCTGTGCTAACGCCAAATGCTTTTTTGTTTTGCTTGTAACCTGTCAGCTGGTTATTCTTGATATTTAATTTTTGTAAGTGTTTTTTTTTCAAAATCTAGCAAAAGCCTAAGTTTCAGATGTATTTTCTTTCTTTTTGTTTTTAATAAAATTTACCTTTTTTAAGAGCAAGATTGGATTTTTGGTGTCCTAAGAGGTTTGTGCACATGTTGTTTAATTAGCTGATGGCGACAGCTGATTTCCTTTGTTTTTCTTCTCAGCTCTTCCCCGGAGGGTGTGTGTGTGGGTGTGTGAAAGGGCTTGAGGGTACCCCACAGGAAGGAATTCCCAAGTGCACCTTCCTGGATTCTCAAAGGGATTTTGCACTTGGGTGGTAGCAGCATCTACCAATCCAATGTCAGAGAAAAGCTGTAACCTTGGAAGTTTAATTCAAGCCTGGAGTGGCTACTATTAATTTTTAGAATCCTTGTGGGCCCCACCTTCTGCACTCAAAGGCCAGAGTGAGGAATCAGCCTTAACATAACTATACAGGGCATTTTAAGCTGTTTGGGGAAAGGGTTCATGGTCTATCAGTTTATGCAGTACCGAGCACTGGAGGCCCCCAATACTGATTGAGGCCTTTGGCTGCTACTGTAATATAAATAAATGATGAAAATGTGTTACTTTCCAAAAGGGATAAGGATAGGTGGAGTGTTACTGTACAACCGTGCAGATACTAAACTGGCTAAATAACTTGCTGGCTACAGGTGGGAATTTCAGAGAAATATTAATAGATGGCAGTGAGCATCAGTAAGAGGAGGTATTTGTAGATAGGTATGTTCAGAATAAACTCTTGCTCTTTTGGCTGCCTGGAGTGTGTCACTGGGGCATAGGTGGTGCAACCTAGTGATCAAACCAGGAGTCAGGCCTAGTGGTCAGTGCAGAGCCAGATGGTGAAACTGGAGCAGAAATCAAAACATAATTGGACTCGTGCTCAGGAGATAAGCCAGAGGTCAGAGCCAGGGTGATCAGAGGAAGGTCAAGACCAGGGCTGGACCAGGAACAGGTGTGGGTCGGAGTAAGGCCCAGTATAGGCAGCTGGTCTGGCGCAGATGTGGGCATGGAACACATTGCACGGTTACTGTTACTACAAGGCTCAAATTATGATTTGCTGTCTCTTTTTTCCAGCCTGGGAGTACAGTCACTTAGTGACAGCTTATTGGGCCCAGTCAAGCTCTTTGGGTTGTCAGGTGACCATGCCTGGATCCAGGTGAGTTCTTGACACACTGGCTTTTGTTAATGTAATATAAGGAGATGTTGTAGACATTAACTTCTTGCTGCCACTAGCTTCTGTGGGGTTCTGTTCTTTAAAATGTCCAGTGGTCACAAGCTGAGGTTCTGCTGACTTCAATTTACTGGTGCTCATTTTTATGAGCTCTTCATATTGTTGAATGATATATTTCAGGGTGGGACTGCAAAGTCTCTTTGTTCCAGGTCTGATGTAATATATCTCATGTTGTACATGCGCTGGTTGGTTCAGTGACACATAGCAATATTTAGCCTACTTCCATTTGTCCCCTCACTTTTTCATAGTCCCTTTCAAATCTGAAGTGTATTGAACTTTGCTCATTGTACTTCAGATGTCACAGGAGATGGATGACATTTCTCTAGGGTTGAGCATTGAAGTTGGCACTGCAAGAGTAGGTTTGATGCTGGACATACATTATTTTCTTGCAAATATGTTGGCATATCAATAGTTGTCACATAACATTTCTTTTTGCTATTCCTTGCACAAAATATATTTGATGTCAATCTGTTTCAATGTCCATGAGTGAATGAAGTAGTATTTCTTCCAAAGAAGTAAAACTAAATACCTGGGCATCTTTAATGTTTCACGTAAATGGAAATACATTATGATGTTGTCCTAAGGACAGCATAAATATCCAGGTTAAAATTATGTTTTTTTTCTTTATTGCTGCTACAAAGATTCTGCCTTACATGTTTAAAAAAATACCACGATCATAGAAACCTAAGCAAGTAAGTATTACATTTATGAATAGGACTCAAGCTTTTCTTCTTTTCATTCTCATTTCTATGGTTCATGGTTAATGACACATTTTAATCCTGAAGAATATATTAATGAAAAGCTATGTTTAAATAATGTAAAAAACAACAATGGAACAGTATGTCATTTATAATAAGGGGCATATTTCAAAGTGCCTCCAATAAAAAAGGAGAAACAAATGGAAATTCTATGCTGCTATGAGGCAGCTGGATGGACATATTGTGATATGCACACTTATGAAGTCCTCAGGATGAAAAATATTGATGAAAAATGTGACAGAAGGATCATTTCAAAATGCAATTAGTTGGATTTTAAGCACAAACAGATATAAGCTATAAGGAAACATGGGAAACAAGAAAACAGAATATTTTAAAAATATCCTTCAATAAACTGACCAGAAATTAAAGGCCAGACCTAAATTAGATTGCAAATTCTTTGGGGCAGTGACCATTTCTTACTGTTACCCTCTCCCCTTCCTCTCACATTGTGTGTATGTGTCATCATGGGCACTGATTCTGCAAACACTTGCTCAACATACTTGACTTTGCACATGTCAGTAGTCCTATTAAACTCAGTGGGATTCACAGAAGCCAAGTTTTGTGCATGTCTGACATTTTATGCACCTGAATGAGCAAATTTGCATATTTGCAAATAATTTTTATATAACCTCAGTTTATGGTCAACACACCATACTACAAGATGGAGGATGTGTGCGTGGAGAGGTAACAAAGAGACTTGCACAAAACTTGGCAGGTATAGCTAGGGTGGGAGCGGGGGTCGTACAGGGAAAGGTGTTTGATGGTCCTTGAGTTGGTTAGTGTGTGGGTGCTGAAGGGTATCTAGGGGAGCGAGGGTGTCAAAGATACAAAGGTTGCTGGGTGCTAGGGTATCTGGCTGGGACGGTGGGCTGGAGTCACTGGAGTAAGTGGGAGGGAGGGTGTCTATCTCGAAGTGCTTGGATCCAGTTAGTGGGTACTGGAGAATGTCTGAGATTTGGCTGAAATAGACTGGGATTGGATGGTGGGAAGGGGAGCTTAGAGTGTCTGGGTGAAAAAAGTTGCTGGGTGTTGGAGAGTTTGGAAGTCTGCAGTCTCACAGACTATGGAGGGTATGCGGGATCTGCTCAGATGGCTGGGGAACCAGGTTATCCATGGGCCAGTACTGAGCCTCCTTACCTTCTGTACCCACCTGCCATGTAGCCCCTGTTGCTACAGCCACTGATCTCTTCTCACTGAAGTTTCCATCTGTTGCTCCCCAGCAGAACAGCCAGAGAGGCTGCTAGGCTGCCTGCTCAGTAGACATTATAGTGGTCATGTGACAGAAAGTCTAAATTGCAGGAAAACTGCTGCTGTCTTCCCCCTTCTCAGCTGGATGCATGAGGTGAGATGAAGGAATATTTGACAGGGCTATCAAATGCATGACTGTCATGTGAGACAGGTGACTTTTGCCATCCCTGGCAACTAATCATGTGTACATTTATTATGCCCATAAGGCTTTTCAGGAGTGAGGCCTTAGATTCTCTTACAACTCCTCCAAGCAGGCGCTGTCTTCATATTTACTTGAACAATGCCAATAGCAATGGGGCCTTGTTCTTGATTTGGGCCTCTAGACATGATACAAATAGTCAATGCTACTACTGATGATAGTAAATTCTGCAGCAAAACAGGCACGTATTTACATATATGAATTCCCATTCAATTCATATGTGCAACAAGTGGTTCGAGTTTTTCAATTTTAGCCATAAATGCTTATGAAATACTTTACATTGTTAAAATTTTGAGGTACGCTGATGTAAATGTAGAATAAACATGCTGATATAAAGAAGAATTCAGTTAATATTTTATAGGTGAAAGTGTTCATTAGTAAAAGGGGCAAACATTGAGTATTAAAGAGGGAGATTTTTAAAATTGAAATCATAGGAAAGAAAGGGATTAACTGTAATTGTTTTTTATTGTTTGCACAATAAATCAGTTGTAAAGAATTACATATACTACATTACATATTTTTAAAATGTACTTGGGGGATGGAAAAAACACAACACTACTTGAACTTTGCAAGAATATAAATATAGAAGCTGATGCTCAAGTCCTGACTGGGTAGTCAAAATAGACACTGTACTTGAGAAAAATGACTTCCTTTATTCCTTCAGATGTTTTGATTTGATGGACAGCTAATGGATTATTATTTGCATTAACCTCAGTTCAAATAAAGTGAATTCAAGTTAAAATGTTAAAATCCCAAAAAAAGAGTGATATAAAATATAATTATGATAGAGGTGCTTCTTTGACCAAAGATAATTTCCTTTTACATGAAAGAGTAGGAATCTTTGAAAACCATGTAGAAAAACTTCCAACATCCATATATTAGATTTCCCACAACTTTCAGGTGTCTTTCTTATATATTGATGAAGTACCTAGTACAATGAGACCGCAGTCTTGACTGGGGCTTTTGGATGCTACTGTAATATATGGTAATAAATAAATAATAATAATCAACATAATCTGTGATTATAATGTTTGCATCATCTCATGATCAGGAAAGGTTAATGAATCAAGTATTATTATATGTAGTAAGAAAGAGATTTATATCTTTTCAGATGTTTTAAAAACTCCTCATGTCTCAAGAACTACTACTTCTCCATGCTCAATTTTGTTCTTAGCCTTTCTTGATTCTACACACTTTCCCACAAAATTTCAGTTGAATAAAGACCAGGAAAACTGTGTTTTGTGACCAGGGTGATGGTAAATCATTTTTGTTTCCCCAAGACTAAGAAATTTGCTCCTGAAAACAGTATAAATGGACTTGATATAGACATGTCTGTTTCATTACTGTCTCATTTTGAATCAGTGTACTGTCAGATGATCTTATAATGTGATACTATGCCAGTAATATTTACATTACATTTAATTATTTTAAAAGCTCAATGTTTCTGTTTTATATTTTCACCTCCAAGATGATTTGAGGTCCATTCTTCCTTGACAATAATTTGATGTTTGAACTTCTCTGTATTTTGTTATTGAAACAGTTTCCCTTGAAGTAATAAAATAATACAGAAGCAGCAAAGAATCCTGTGGCACCTTATAGACTAACAGACGTTTTGCAGCATGAGCTTGCATCCGAAGAAGTGGGTATTCACCCACGAAAGCTCATGCTGCAAAACGTCTGTTAGTCTATAAGGTGCCACAGGATTCTTTGCTGCTTCTACAGAACCAGACTAACACGGCTACCCCTCTGATACTTAAAATAATACAATTATAATTCAGCATTCAGAGCCAGAGGGGTGTGGATGAGAGTTGGGAGAAAGCACTCATGAACCACTTTTGGAGTACTAAACATGGTGCTGAGGTGAGCTGCTGCAGGATGAATTTCACCACTCCGTGGAAAAGACATAATGTCTATGCAAGGATTAAGTCCCACCTGAAAGTAAAAGAGAAACTTAAACTGGTTCTCTGCACAAGGATGGATTTCAACCCTTCTGCCCAACATATGTTCTGAGGCATTGAGGAGAGACTGTTTACTCAGAACCTGCAGGCACATTTCTGTGTCAGTGGCTGACTTGTCTACTACTAAGCACTATTCTTTAGCACACTTGAATAAGCCACTAATCCTGGTCAGTAGAAGTAGTAATTAAACTTCTAAAATGTCTGCTATTGAAATATTTTGCATTCACCACATTGCAGTTTAGCAGCTTTGGCATGTTATACATTATGGGCCTGATCCATAGCCCATCGAAATCAGATGCTGCAATGCCTACTTTTCCCTCTCCTCACCAATAACCAGTTCATAGCAAATGTAGAGATTTGCTCATCTTGCTGATCACTGTGAACATTTATCTAAACTCTACTCCAGCCTTTCAGCACAGGTGCTGAGCAATGCTGAGTGCTGAGAGCTACTGCTTTAGCTCTCTACTTCTTTCAGCACCATTCTGCAGCTTGGACAGCTGATCCCTAAGAGATTAAGAAGTTTATTTAATGAAAAATAGTGTTTCTTTAGCTAGTTCTCAGAATGCTTCCAATGTCTCCAGCTGACCTAGGGATGATGAATGAGGTCAACTTGCTTAAGTCTATGTTATTTTACATTATGTTACTGTAGCTTAGTAAACATGCTTAAAGGAAAATATTGTTTTCATAATAGAAGAAAATTGAATACCTTTCCAATGACTTGCACCATTTCAGGTCACCTTCTTCTCCGTGTCATATACTGAGAAGCATTAGCATCACCTGCAGAGAAAGTGGGTCATCCAACCTTTTATGTAAAGATACAAAATAGTAAACCAAAGGGCGGGGAGGGAAGGAGGCAGAAACAAAAATTACAATTAATCTAAGGGAGAGCACACTGCTACTTCTACACTAATACAGTCAAAACTGGAAGTTGGAAGTAAGGAATTAGACATTCATTTTTAAGAATTAGTCCTAACTTTGATTTTAATGCCTAGAAAATTCAATGGTATGACCTGTATGAAATCATTCATCATCGACTATCCCATCCAGGAAAACCCATATAGAAAAAATACCTTTGTAAGGTTGTGTATGGTTTATCATCTTCCTTGTATAATTCATCTCCCTCCAGATAAATTACTATTCAATGAGTCAGTTACTTCTATCTTGCACACTAAGAAAGTTTTGCCTTAAGAACAGCAGGCTCACACCCTATAAGCTGTTTTGTCTAAGTGAGCACCAGTAAAGTTTTAGGTTACTATATTATGAGCTCTTCACCCACTTACTGAAGAACACTCATATTCTGGAAGCTGTCTGTCTTCCATAAAAAGTAGAATTGTCTTCTGGGAACTCTTTTAGCACTAGATTGTCCATTCAGATATGTGTAGAGCAGGTCCTATTGAAGTCCAAAAGAGTCACATGAATACATCTTAGGATTATGTTTGGCCCTGTGTTAGGAGGAAACATGTTTGGATGAGCCACTATAACTGTTTTCCTATGTGGGAATGGGTTCTTTCTTCTCCCTTATTCCTATCTTTTGCTTTGTTCCTCCTTCCTGCTTCCCTACTTTTTTCAGGCTCTCTCTCCCCTTCAGTTTATAGCTATGACTAACATGCTGAATTTGTTCTTCCACAGACAACATGCTAGTGACTGATTCAAACTGGCAAAAGCAATACAGCATATGGACAGTGAAGGTTACAGATCACTCAGCAGGGTAATGTGGGGCAACTTACAAAAACAGATCAATTTTTATCTTTACAAAAACCTGAATTATCAAGCTGGATTAGGCTATCTGATTACCTTACTTATTTTTTCCCCACTGTGAAACTACCATGTGTGTGATTATCTTTGAAAAATCAGCATTGCAGCAAGTCTATGAGTCACAACTGTGAGCAATGCAAAGCCATTTCTGTAGCAAACAGCAAAAAGTACTGGATAAAACTAGACTTTTTAAAAAAATGAAATGTTTATCCAGCAGTTTGAAGAGACATGCAGATTTGTGAAGAGGTATCCTAGGCATTTCTAAGGATTTAGAAAGGGCTGCTTGACTTCAGAATTAGTAGCAATGTAGTAAAGACTGGGCCTTATTGGACATTATTCATGAGATTTAATAGTATACGCAAATATTTGACAATCAAAGTGCAAAATGTAAATTAAAAGGGCATTTGGAGAAGATAGGCACAAAATTTAGTGTCTGAGAAAAGAGCTTTCTAAACTGGATATAAACAGAAATGTTATTATTTTATTCATATATAGAGATATACACCTATCTCATAGAACTGGAAGGGACCCTGAAAAGTCATTGAGTCCAGCCTCTTGCCTTCACTAGCAGGACCAAGTACTTTGATTTTGCTCCAGCTCCATAGGTGGCCCCCTCAAGGATTGAACTCACAATGCTGGGTTTAGCAGGTCAATGCTCAAACCACTGAGCACATCCCCCCCATATGGTTTTTAGCTGTGCAGACACAAACACAGCAGCAATATATTGTGTGGGTGCCTGTCTGTCCAAGGTGGATGAATTACAAGAAATAAACAAATGTCATAAATGGTGAAAAATAAATTAGGTTCTTATTACATATAAAACTTCATGTAAGCTACAAAGGGCTTCATTCAGCCTGGGTTGCACGGACTTCTGTTTTCCCAGAGGTGTAAAGTCTGTTCATGTGGGAAATTCTGTGGTATAATCCAACCCTTTTCCAGTAGGGGCCCCATGTATGTGGTGCTGAGGAGTTTGGGCCAGGGGCATTCTCTGATATAGGTCATCTCATGAGAAGCCTCTAACAGCAGGGCTCCTATGAAGCAGACTACAATTTAAAGCTGTCTTTTCCTGAATAAACTCTTTAGAGGGGGTAGCAAAGGCTACCTACCCTCCTTTGGGAGGTGAATCCTTTCAGGGGTACAGTAATAGCTGCCTCTGCTAGTGGGAATGAATCAGACCACAGTTTTACTTGGCAGTGCCCCTTTAGCATACTTGCCATACCACCAAAACCTAGGGCAATCCAAATTCTTTCAGAAGCATATAGTGCATTCAAAATTGCATATGGCTTTTCCCTAACTGCAGCCCCTTACAGACATATTCCACTACATGACATATACAGGTATATTAAAACACTAGTATGATTGACTATAAAGAAACTTGAGGCCATGAAGCAAACTGTTGACAGATAAGACTATTTAAACTGCCTTAAATGCTATGAAGAGGGAATATTACTTTAACCTCAAAGCTGCCTGGGCAGCTACAGCCAGCAAAAGGTCATCAAAACTTTAATCAATAAACTAGCATCATGATCATCTAGAAAAAGAACACAGTAGTAAATCAAAGTGATTGATATCCTAGAGTCTTGCTGAAAATCTGTGCCCTTTATGTCTGAACTACTAGATAAAAAATGAAAAATACTTAAAGTTTGTATTTCTTCAACAATACTCTGAGGCTACGTCTACACTTGGAGCTAGGTGTGTGCTTCCTAGCTCTCCTAGCCACACTTGCACTAGCTTTCATCAATCTAGTGTGCTAAAAATAGTAGCATAGCCACCATAGCCCAGGCTAGCAATCCTGAGTAGAAACCTGTCTGAAACCCATGCAAACATATGTGGAGTGGCTCGCCCATGATGCTGCTCACCCATGATGCTGCTCACTGCTGCCCACACCATGGCTAAGCTATTATTAGTGCATTACCTTGATGAGAGTTCATGTGACTAGATTTATCCAAGCTAGTAATCACACCTCCAGCTTCAAGTGTAGACATAGCCTGCGAGTCCTGGCTCTGAACAATCTAGGAATGCATGGTATTCACCAATCTCTTCAAACTCTTACAGGCTGCATTATCCTTCATCAGAGAAGGAGAAAAAGAAACAATCACAATAACACTAATCCTACATAATCCAATTTTTTTTATATGTTGTACAAAGATATCGATCCACATCATGATGATTCCACAGAATGATAAAGGAAAACCTGTGAAGGGAATTTTCTTGTGGTAAATATAAGCAAAACTCTTAACTGCTTCTCAGAGTTACACAGTCTCAAAAATTCTACTTGATGAGTAAAGATTATGAAGCCTTAACCAAAAAGTCACTATTCTGTTTCAAACAACAATATGCCAGAATTTGGAAAGAATAAATAATTTAAGGAAGATAAAATTAATAATGTAATAATTTCTATTAGGAATAATGGAAGGTTATGATAATTTTTTAAATGTTCTTTTTCAGATTTTTAAAAGTTAATGGAAGTTAGTGTCTTTATTTTAAACTGTTTCAGAATAGGCATGCTTATGTTGCAGTCAGCAAATAATATATTACTTAATTCTTGACTACTCCTTGCAAAAATTCAAGATGGTTGGGATGCTATGTGTGTGTTTAGAGAGGCAGTGTCATCTGGTGGGTAGGGCACTGGACTAAAATCAGGAAACTTGGGGTTTATTCCTATCTCTTTGGTTTAATTTTTGGCAATCTGTAATAAAGCAATAATGATATTTGCATTCCTTTGTAAAATACATTGAACTCTTCAGCTGAAAAGTGCTATGTGAGTTCCTGAACTGAAGCAATAATGCTATTGAAGGGATTTGATTAAACACTAAAGTGAAACCAATTGCCTTATAGAATTTTTAGTGTAGAATACTGTCAATGGTATAATTCTTTGATTCATATGTAGGTTGTCCAGTTGTGTTTGCCCTTATTATAAACTGGCAGATAAATGCTTTTACATGAAAAATGTGTTGATTACCTGTAAGAACCCAAGTGCCTTCTATGTCATTTTGATTTTAAATAATTGACTAATCATGATGCTGAAGACTATTTGCTATACCAGTATTTTCTCTTACAGTTTTAGGAATATGTGTCTGTTCACAAGGGACAGGGATTAGAGAACAATACTCTAAACGTAAAATCCTGTCCCCAGTACACAAGGATTGTGAACTGGGGTGATGCTTAGGATCTGAGGTAGGGAATGGGATTCTCTCACTCATTTTCTCCTTCCTGTTCCCCAGGCTGTGATGCAGCACTTCAGCTGCTCCACAGCCACTACAATACATTCACAGCCCCTATACCTTTTGACACTGCTGTGTCCCCATCTCTGCTGCAGTGGTTCAGGTGGTGGGTACATATGTTTATGGACCAGCATCTGTACCTCCTGCATGCTGAGGCAGATGGAGCTCCCACAGAGCAGAACACTGTGGCTTAGAGGGAATGCAGACATGCTGCATAGATTCCTCCCTTTCTCTCTCACACAGAACAGCAGTGGTGGTGTTGTGTTCAGAGTTTGCATCAGTTGCAGAAGGATTTGAGGTTAGGATTTACCCCTGAAGCATGAAAGGAACTAATATTAAGTATTAACCATAATTACCAATATTCTGCATTTCAGAGTGGACTTGTACTGCTTTGCATTCTGCTATTGTTTCCATATGTACTTGTTTTTCTGCAAATGCAGAAAAACAAAGCAGGCAGAAGAAATCCCGTTTTAACAATAGTAACCTTATCAAGCAGTTCCCCTCCCCCAATTTATTTTAGTATTTGAATATTCAATGGGCATATCAAGAAGATGACAATTAAGAGCTGGATCCTGAAACCCTTACTCACACAAGTAATCCCACGGTAGTCAAGGGTAGTCAAGGGAGAGAATGGTTAATAAATGAAATATGAGGGACATCTTTCATTTATAAACTCTAGTAAGCATAGGTAAAAGGAAAACTGTGAAACCTCTATTACTGTTACTCTCAATAAAATATTCTTTGGTATACCTTTAGACTTGTATTTTTTTTTAATATGTGGATCTCTTCGTTGCTTCTTTTCAACCCAAGCGGCTATTCAAAGTTCAGGACGCTGATGATATTCCAGCTGGAAGTAGAAATTGATGGATTTTGTTATTTTCTTTGATGCAATCTTGTTTATTTACAAGGAATGTACAAAGCCCTGCTTCTTCTCATGCAGGAGGAACCCAGAACAAAAGGAGCAGTTTCTTAACTTAAAGCCCCAAGCCTCTGTAGCCAATCAACTCAAAAGCTCTCTCTCTAGCCTTTTTCAGGGCTACATTGTGCTCATTGGCTCCTGTTTCACCTTTTGCCTCTATATCTCTCTCTGTTCTGTCTGTTCTCAATTTTTGTGTATTCTTACAACTATCTGAAGTGAAGGGTGCATTCACACACCAATTTTAATGAGGTTTTAACTCAACTAATAACAAGGTTTCACCCAGCCCATAACACACTCCTTTTCTGTCTGAACTACCCCTTTCTCTTTCCTCTAATACCTAACAACATACCAAACAATGGATACATTGGGAAATAGGAACTCAGAGGAAATTAAAATGGAACTGCAGAAGGAAAGAATGATAAAATTAGTCCACAGGTATCATATAAGAATTTATGTAACTCTCGCTTGTTATTTAAATCAAGACTTTAAAAGTATTAAAGACAAATTAATCAAGCTGTTAAATGAGAGTCTTAAGAGGAGGTCTTTGGGAACAAACTTCTACTCAGTGTAACGGGGCTTCTTCTCCACCTCGATGGGTCCCATGCTTCCTTCTAGTGGTGGATCAGGGTAGCATCTTGTCTCTCAGAATTCCCCCCTCCCCATCCATTTATAGTTCTTGGGAAAATTCTGTCTCCAAGTAGCCTTTCCGTTTCTGGGCCTGCTAGGCCCTCGCTGCTTCACTGGGGCTTCTAGCCTTCTCAGTGGACATCCAGTGAGAGGAAAAGGGGGGGGGGTCAGTCCCACCCTCTACTTCAGGCCCCAACCCAGGGACCCTACCAGTAGCAGCCAGGTCCCAGGAAAAGCTCCTAGTTTCCCTGGATTACTTCCCCACACCTCTTGGCTTATTGTCCCCACTTTGCTTCGGTGGGGTTCCTCCCAACCCTCCTGCCAGGGGATGGAGAATCCCAGTCTCTGGTAGCCCTTCCGGGCATGGTAGTACCATAGCAAACACACAGCTCAGTCTCTCCCCTCTAGCAGGGTCTTTTACTTCAGGTCTTTGGACCTGGAAGGACCCCTAGCTCCTGTTCAGGGTAGGGTTTCTTCCCAATCTCTATACCTGTGGGGTTCTTCCCTGGTCCTTGTCAGCATCTACACCACTCAGCTCTCCAACAGCTCAATTCCACTCTCACAACACCAATCACCCAGCCTGACTGGCTGGGGGGAAGGCTTTTAACTTGTTCTGGCAGGTTCTTAATTGGCTCCAGGTATCCTAATTAACCTGGAGTAACCCCTGCTTAGTTACCACGGGATGAGGGACCAGCTTATTCTGAGGCTAATATACTTTCTTTCCTGCACTCTCCTGTAGCCATCTGGCCGGACTCTTGTCACACCAGCTACTTGCAGGAGCCTTCCAATGGGGCAGTGCACCTTTCCATTTCCATGGATAACCTTTATGGAGGGTCACAGGTACCCTACTCTCTAATAGCAGAAATCTTGGAGAGAAATGTTTGTTGGTGTTCTGTCTAGTAGCAGCAGATGGCAGTGCTCAGCCCATTGCTGCTGATTTTGGAACTGTTATTCGGCAGGGCTTCTTTCTTGGCTGCACAATGTAAAGTGCACAACATTAGAAGCTGAATAGGCACCAATGAACAGAAGGAACTCCAGCGTCACTGCCAAGTTCCACATAGTTCCAGGTGTGGCATTTATGCAAACTACTGAATGAGCTAATTTGCAAACTTCATGTTCTGCAAGCAACAATGGAGATAGGACGTGGAACGGCAAAAAGCATGGAAGATATAAGGCTGGCTGAGTGGGGTGGAGTCCAGGGGAACTGGTACAAAGGATGTGATGGGTGTCTAGAATTGAAGGTGAGTTTGTGGGGGATGCTTCACTTGATAGTGATGAAAGATATCTGCAGTGGCTTGGTCCCATCAGGAGGCTGCTGCAGTGGGAGTGTTGGGTATGTGCTGGAATGTCTGAGAGTGTTGGGGTAGGTAGGTGGGTGTTGTCTGGAAGATGACCTGGATCCAACTGGAGCGGGGGGGGGTTCAGGGTCAAGGGATCTTTCAGGGGGATTGCTACTGGATCCTACGGCTTGCACTCCACCCCCTAATCTTCTGTCCTCACCAGCCACTTCTGTCTCTGCCACTCCCACTGCTATTGCTGCTCCTCCTGCTCCTGCAACTGGGGGAGTAGACATGTGGTTTGGCTTCATTAAACCATGTGCCACAGCTCAAGCCAGTCTACCCTCAAGGAAGCTAGTGGCCCTAGTCACCTTATGAGGGCAAAGTTGGGTACATGGAGGTCTCCATAATAAGACTGTGCGGGGTGGGGGACAAAAAGACAGAAAACTAGGAAGAGTCAGAGGACTATGAGGAGCAGGAGAGGATTGGATGGATAGCGGCCTGTGGGAGGAAGGGAAGAAAATATAAGGATTAAGTATATATGGTGGGCAGGTGGGGACAGGAGACGATGAGGGAGCAAACAAAGAGGATGTGAGTGGGATAGTTGCTTATCCTGAGTAAGGAGACACAAAGAAAGGGCTAGAATAGCAGATCCCCACTGGATAGTAAAGGGCAAATAGAGTTCACTTTGATCAGTGAACAAGAGGAGAGAGAAAAACTGTGTCTGAGTGTGTGTCTGTGTGTGTGTCTGTGTGTGAGAGAGAGAGATATTGACATTTGATCCCAAACTGATCACACAAATTGAGGGTGGGTGACATACTCCTACAAATGGGTGGGTGCAAATAATCAAAAGGCAGTTGAAAAACAGTGTGATGTTGGTTTTTATTCATTATTATTTTATTAAGTTCATTGTTTTAAATCCTAAGGTTTTGTAGGTAAGAGGCATGGTTTTTGAAACATCTGGGGTTGGCTATACTTTTTATAGCCTTATGATATTCCCCTAGTACAGCTATGTAAAACAGAAATCCCTGTTGCCATACTTGAAATGGCTGATTTTTTTTCTGCTAATTCTTAAAATCCTCTGCAATGACAGAGGGGGCTTAATTGTCTGAGAGGTAGAAAGTAATATGGATATCCATGTGGAGACATATGAGATAACAGAATGTACAGTACATGGAATAGTTCCTAGAACTGTTCATTGTGAAAGAGACAAAATTGTAATTAAAGTCAATGGGAATTTCCCTGAGTTAGGAACAAATGTCTGATTAGCCCTCACCCTGGAAATTCTAGGCCTGGTAGGAAGAAAACTATACAATAATTCACTGGAAGAGTTTCTTCTAAATTGCATCTTTAGAAGGAGGAATATGCTTCCCATGTAGCAATAGCGAGTCCAGACCCAAACCCTATAAGATCTATGAAGATCCCTTGGAGGGCGGGAGAGATTTGTGTGTGGTGTAATGCTTCCTAGCTGTTTTCTGAAGCTCCCTAGTATTGCAGATTCATTGGAGCTATGATTTCAGAGCTCAGGAACATAGGAATGTCATACTGGATCAGACCAGCGGACAATCTACTTTGGCATCTTGTCTGTGAAAGTGGCCAGTCCCAGCTACTTCAGAGGAAAGTACAAACAAATCCAGAGTGAACAATTATAGAATCATCAGCCAATAGGCAAAGATTCTTCCTAACCCCTGAGCTTCAGCTTATGCCCTGAAGCATGAAGGTTTACCTCCATTCTATTTTCCCCATGACCTGTGGATGTTCTCATTATTCATATATATTTAATCTTTTTCTGGATTCCCAAGTGGTGTCTGCGTGCCTGGGTATTTCCCTTAAATGAAGACTCATTGCTGTAAAGTAAATACTAAAAAGTAAATACAGACTCAGGAAATATTACATTTTCAGCAGATTCACTACATGATTCTGGAGCAGAACATGTTTATTGTGACTTCTCCCAAAATGCAAATTGTCAGACCTGAAGAGAAATTTCCAGGAGTCTGGAGGTTGGTGGTGCTATGGATGCACCTGACTCATCTTCTCCATATGTGGATCTGGAATAGAAGGTAAACACTTGGGGTCTTGAGTCAGGACTTCAGAATTTGGTACCACCTGTATAAATATTTAAAAAAATAAAAATTAATTCTGAACCCAAAGTAGTTGGAATCATTTACTTCATGTCTCTACAGAGACAGTTTTTGTTATAGTGGCTGTTATGCTAGTTTCTACAAGCCATTTATGAGTGCTGAAATATTGTTCCACCTACCCTTTTAGTCCTATCCAACAAGTGACCAACAGACTCTCTTGATGGCATATTTTTTTTTAGAATAAGCAGCATGCTATGAAGGTAAATATATTCTTCAATGTTTTCAACCATACAACATAAATCCTGGACAAGGTCAATGGTGAGTATAATTGAACAAACAGAAAATGCCTTTCTCAATCTCAGTCTTCAAGTCCAGTTCTTTAAGTTGATAAATTCTGTTCCTGTTGCAGCTGACATCCTCTTGATGAAGACTCTTTTTGAAACAGAAGCTTGGTTTTCTTTATCTGCCTTGTCAAGATTGTTTTCACTTTTACACTCATTGCTATCTGCTTCTAACTTGTCCAGGGGCTTATTGAGAAGCTGCTGTCTGTATTACCCTGGCAGACTCTATATGTTCTCTTCTCTTCCTCTATTGCTTCTTTTAATTACTGCTTCTCCTGAAGCTGACTGTTTATCCCCTATAAAACAGTTAAACTCATTTTTCTCACTGCATTGTTTACAAAGCTGTTAGAGGAAAATTGAGACATGGTTACATTTTTCTAAAAAGTCAATTAAAAAGTACTCAGGAAAATTCAAGACATCTGGGGCCCATCTGACTTTGGTAATAAGGTTCACAAAGTAATGAATACCTGCAAGTTCTCATTACAGACATAAACATATGTATACCACAGAAGTTGGAAATAACTCCAGCACATAACTGCTGCTACTGTATGTTTAAACATTGCTGATATTAATTAATTTATACCAACACAATCACCCTAATTACCATTTTTTCACTCCAATTAAATCAGTGCATTATTACTTGATTTGTTTCCTAGCAAACCTTTCAAAGTTAATCTTAAATACTTAATGTTTAATGTTGTTTCTTTCATCTCAGAAATAAACCATTTAAACCAGGGCCACCCAGAGGATTCAGGGGGTCTGGGGCAAAGCAATTTTTGGGGCCCCTTCCATAAAAAAAGTTGCAATAATATAGAATATTATATTCTCGTGGGGCCCTGTGGGGCCCAGGGTCTGGGGCAAATTGCTCCACTTGCCCCCCCCCCCCTCCGGGCAGCCTTGGTTTAAACTGCCAAACCTTGGCTTATATTGTGACTCACGTGTGTATGTCCACCACTGAAAACCCCTCTGACAGCTCTGAAAATCATGGTAGCCTCTAAGGTGCCACAAGTACTCCTGTTCTTTTTATGGTCACCTCAGTACACATCCAACCAAATTTGACTCCACCCACACGAAAGTGCTGTTGATATTTTTTGAAAGGGGCCTATAAAAATGTTTACCATAATCTGTGATAAACCGCACATACAAGGGGACAGAAAGAGTGGGGCATTGTGGAATTCATTATTTTTTCCCCATTTAAATAAAACTCTTAAAAGGCTAATCAAGAGAGGAAGCATAACTGGGCAAACGAACATATTGTAATGTATCTGATTAAAGTGTTTATCCTGTAATCCTAATACCTGGCTATAGTATTGCACAATTTTTTACTTGTATAATTTAATGAAATGGGGTCTGCATAATAAGATCTTGTAAAGGACCTGGGAATATACTTCTGCAGGACATTTATTAAAAAGATCTGACACTTTGTGTAATCAGGTTCACCCCAAAGGCAAAATAATTCCTCTTTGAAAACCACAGGGATGTTATCTTTATCAGGTATGATACATCAGCATCTAGAGAAAGGATGAATTCCATCAAAGATGAGAAATGGCCACAACTTTTACTTCAGTTTGGTAGAAAAAACTGGTGAGAGGCAAGCATAGGTTTCCAGGAGCCTCTATTAAAAATTTTGCTACCAAATAGATTTAAAGGTAGGAATGATTTTTTTTTAAACTTTCATGGAACAACTTTCTCTGGATACTGCTATATTATACATGCTAGAGATAATATCCCTGAGGTTTTCTGAAGAGGATTTTTTTAATATAAAACAAAAATACCATTTTATTGCTACAATATTTTCCTAGGTAACCAACATAGTACACAAGCATTGAAAAGGACTAAGCATACCAGAGACAGGCCAAAATGAATATGTTCACATCCAGACACCAGAATTTAGAATATGAGGTTTAGATTTTTATCTGAAATTCACCCATCATCCAAATGAGAAACATCTTTTGAAGACAAGAAGAGATGTCTGCCTCCCCACCCCCGGCACCTCCCTCACCTTTATCTCTGACCCCTCTTCAACCCAACCATTCAACATCAGGGATCTTCAGGACCCTGATGTCTCCATTTGTTGAGGTCTTCATGGGGCAATGTCTGGCCACTTCTCCCAGTGACACTAACAGTGGGCTTCCAGATCAGGACACAACTCCCACAAATACAATGGAGTCTTCTTGGAGTGGTAGCTGGCTTGACCCTTATATGGCCAACAGGTAATGGCTCAGTTTGATCACTGCTTCAGACTCCTCAGGTTGCAATGCTAATCTAAGCATAGTTCTCTAGAAATTTGTTTCAATGTGCTGATTTAAATTTTCATATCTTTAAAAGTATTCAGCTAATTTTTGTCTAACTTTGCTTGTTAATAGATCACACTGAGCCCTAAAAATCAACCTAATTTGAAAAGTGCACATATTGTTATTCTTTTTGCTGAATAGGAGCAAATTTTAGAGGTTTGGTCCATTTCCAGATGGAAGAATATTTCTTCCAAGAGTAATTTATCTATCTACAATAAGTACATGAGCCCTGTTTATCAGCAGCAGCAATGGTAAAAAGCAGAAAAACTGAACATAAGCAATTGCCCTTGCAGAAACCCCATATAAGGGATGATCTGAATTGTAAAATTGCATTGTGTTAACTAACAGTGTTAAACACTCAGCACAGCCAGGGTCGGCCTGACTATCTCGGCTAACCAGAGCATGGGCTATCAGAAAAATGGCTTCACTGGGACTTGATTATTGTCAAGTTTGTGTGAGACCTTCCCTCTGTGATGGAGAGCAGCTAAACAAAGTAAAAATAAATGTCTAGATCCCCCACTAAAGTAATGCATGTTTTCTTAGTAATGAGAAGTCTGCCAAATCTTGGACCATGGTGTTTTCCAAGTAAGACCTGTGAGGGCAGGCTAGACAGGGTGTTGAAAGCAAGAAGGAGAGAAACCAAGAGTCAGAGAAGCAAGCTGCTTTCTAGCTACAGGACAAGATACAGCAGTGTCTTTGGGCTATTCTACAATAGAGAATTTCATCATGTTTAGTTGGGAATTGGACCTGCTTTGAGCAGGGGGTTGGACTAGATGACCTCCTGAGCTCCCTTCCAACCCTTATATCTTATGATTCTATGTTAGAACACACAATAACTATCAGTGTTAAACACAGCTGTGCACTCAGTGTACAGAGGAAGTGTCATGTTTAGCATTGTCTCGCAATCATGGTTAACCCTAGGGTCCATTATAATCAATCCCCAGAAGACTTTTTTTTCTTGGTAGTCTACCCTAGCTGACTTGATATACTAGCCCTTACCCACACTGAGTTAGTAAATCTGCATCTTATATAGAGATGGGCCTTTATGAGGCACACAGGGTTATGTCCTTAATTTCCTTTGGCAATACTGAGATAAGTGTTGCTCATCAGCTTTCACTTCATAGTCCTGAAGTTAGAATTTGTGTGTGAGACCCCTGCAGTGGTTGAAGTATGTTTACAGGAAGATTTTTGTAGAAATCTATCCCATGCCTATCAGGTTCCAGAGTTTTGGAACCAGGGGCTTTTCTTGAGGCCACAGCCTCCTGGGCTTTGACTGGGATGGAAGGGGGCAAAGTAGCAGCCTTCCCCGGTCCCTGTTACTCCTGGATGCACTGCCTTGGTGTTGATTACAGGGGCCACCAGCAGGGTTGGGTCCTGTCCCCCTCTGGAGACACCTGTGGCACAATGTGGGAGGACCAGGCAGCCAGTGAGTTCCAACCTTCCCAGGGGCAGTGGGGCTCAGGCTTTGGGCTTCAGCCCTGGGTGGCGGGGTGGCAGGCTCAGGCTGAGGGGCTTCAGGCTCGATTTCTGGGCTGCAGCGGCGCAGTGGCAGGCCCCAGGCTCTGGACGCAGGGCTTTAGGCTCTGGCTGCGGGGCCCCCCACTGCCTCTCTCGATTCCCCAATCCAGGGATTAATTTGTCCCCCGGCTTGGCAGGGCTAAGTAAGTCTGCTGTGAAAAGTGATACCTGTATGTGTATTAATATGACTTTTCACAGCAGACTTACTAGCTAGCAATAAATAAATTATAATGATTTGGACGTGGATATGTGCATATTTATTTGTTTTTTTCTAAAGCTAATTAGGAAAAGAGCGTGAGAGCAGCCACCAGCAAGAGTTGGTGGCTGCATGCTGAGGCCACCAAAAAATTTCTCCTGAGAACCCCTGTAAGGTATTTAATAGTATCATCTAGTTCCTTTGTTTCCAGTGATACTATGAAAGTTTCCAAGTGATTTCCAGTGAGGTTTGTTTGGATCTTATCAGAAAATTCTGTAATTTGATTGCCTGAAACCTCACATTCTTTCACCTTGCTTTTAAATATCCCTATAATGATTATTAAAGGCTATAGTTAATTTTTCTGGTTTGTTAATTATTTTATTCTGTGTTGGTTCAGAAATTTGGGGTATTGTTGCTTTAGCAGATTGCTGTTTCCTCAGTTGGAAAGCTAGCAGTCTATTTAATCTAAACTCACGCCGATAACAGTACTTTAATTCTGCCTTTATCACTAGTTTAATTTTACATTTAATGTGTTAGTTAATTCTGTCTTCTTGTGTTGCAGAGAATTTAACAACTTCTTCTGGCTGAGTCTCTTTGAGTTTTATTTCTAAGTGTGCAGGTATGGTGTGGCGGGATTTAAACTTTTTCTGACCATTGTTTTCTCTTGACTGAAGTGAAGGCAATTATTTTGCCCTGAGGACTGTTTTAAGGTTTCCCACAGCATTACCAGTGATATCTCTCCATTGTTATTAATTTGCAGGAAATCTTTTTATTCCCATCTCTATGACATGTTTGAAAGGTGAATCTCGTAAAAGAGAGTTGCTAAGCTGCCGTGAGCTAGTGTATGGTCAAGAGGCTGCTTGCAGTGATAGCAGGACGGGGGAGTGATATGACAGAAATGAGGGGAGGATTTTACATTCTTCAATTTCTGATAAAGTAAGTGTGCTCTAGGAATGAGAAAGAGGGCTATTTTGGAGTGAACTTTGTATACATTAGAATTGCAAGTATAATCCATAGGTCTGACATTGCTGTCTCCCTAGGCATCTGCCAGGCCTAGCGTGTTTATTAGCTGGTTGTATTACTTTCAGGCTTTTCTTTGTTGTGTTTGGAGCTCAGTTAAAATCCCTCACCCAACTGACTTTCGACAGTGGTCTTTTTAGTAGATGTCTCACTGTCCTTATTCTGGATATGTTAACCCTTCTAATGGAGGAGGAAGATAATGTTGTTCAAAGTCAGATCTTGGCCCATTAGTAGAGTATTTTGGAGTGGCTGCACACTCCATATTAGACATGGACTCCAACTACAAAATTAAGATTTGGATTTTAAAACTCCCAAAGAGAAATAGCATGTCAGGGTGCACCTTATCACTTAATGTATGGCTGATGTATGTATCACTTGATGTATTGATTCAAGCAGTGCTGCAGCATTTTCCACATAGCAAACAGATAAAAACATCAAGAATAATCTGAGGGTTAATAAAGGAGAATTTCAAATCAGGGGGGTTAATTGGGCCAATTATAGACCCAAGTTCAGGGTTTTGGGATGTGGGATGATTTGTTTCAAACCTTTAGTACGCATGGTGGAAATGGAGGTAGCAACAGAATTCTGTTTGCCACCATTGTAGCTGTTCATTCATTTAAAAAAGCATGGAAATTAGTACTGTTAGGGTGGTAGAGTTACATGAAGGAAGTGCCTGAGACCCTCTCTTCCATTCCTTCTCCCTGCTGAATACTGTGAAAATCATAACTGAATTCAGGAAATTATCTGGCATCAAGTACATTTGTCTGGTTATGCCTCAGTAGGTGGAATCAAGGCTTCATGTGTAGATCCTGTTTTATGATGTGTGAAAATGGTTCAATAGACATTTATTCCGTTTTTTTCTTTTAAAGCATCACCTTTCTCCCTGCTCATCATTGTGGTTATAAATTGAGTTAGTTTTATATTTCCGATTTTCTTGGGCATCTTGGTGAGCTCAGTGCAAGTATATCATACTAAGGCCTTTCAAGATGGTGTGCTCTTTCTGTGTCTGGCATAGGTATGCTTTCTATGGAAGTCTTTTATGAACACTAAGTCCTTGCTTCTGCTCTCCATTTGTCTCTGCTTGCACTCCTTATGACAGTTATGTTTTTTGAGGAAATGGTGAGAGCATTGAGAAATCCTTTTTTTCAGGTTTCAGAGTAGCAGCCGTGTTAGTCTGTATCTGGAAAAAGAACAGGAGTACTTGTGGCACCTTAGAGACTAACACATTTATTTGAGCATAAGCTTTCGTGGGCTACAGCCCACTCCATCAGATGCATAGAATGGAACATATAGTAAGGATATATAGATATAGATATATACACATACAGAGAACATGAAAAGGTGGGAGTTGCCCTACCAACTCTAAGAGGCTAATTAATTAAGATAAGCAATTATCAGCAGGAGAAAAAAAAACTTTTGTAGTTATAATAAAGATGGCCCATTTCAGACAGTTTGACAAGAAGGTGTGAACTTCTTGTCAAACTGAATTTAACATGGGGAAATAGATTCAATGTGTATAATGGCTCAGCTATTCCCAGTCTCTATTCAAGCCTAAATTGATGGTATCTAGTTTTCATATTAATTCATATTCAGCAATTTCTTGTTGGAGTCCGTTTTTGAAGCTTTTCTGTTGCAAGATTGACACCTTTAAGTCTGTTACTGAGTGACCAGAGAGGCTAAAGTGTTCTCCTACTGGTTTTTGAATGTTATGATTCTTGATGTCAGATTTGTGTCCATTTATTCTTTTGCGTAGAGACTGTCCGGTTTGGCCAATTTACATGGCAGAGGGGCATTGCTGGCACATGATGGCATATATCACATTGGTAGATGTGCAGGTGAACGAGCCCCTGATGGCGTGGCTGATGTGATTAGGTCCTATGATGATGTTACTTGAATAGATATGTGGATAGAGTTGGCATCGGGCTTTGTTGCAAGGATAGATTCCTGGGTTAGTGTGGTCTGTGGTGAGTATTTGCTTCAGGTTGGGGGCTGTCTGTAAGTGAGGACAGGTCTGTCTCCCACGACCTGTGAGAGTGATGGATCATCTTTCAGGATAGGTTGTAGATCTTTAATGATGCACTGCAGAGGTTTTAGTTGGGGGCTGAAGGTGACTGCTAGTGGCATTCTGTTATTTTCTTTGTTGGGCCTGTTCTGGGTACTCTGGTGACTTCTGGGTACTCTTTTGGCTCTGCCAATCTGTTTGTTCACTACAGCAGGTGGGTATTGTAGTTTTAAGAATGCTTGATAGAGATTGTGTAGGTGCTTGTCTCTGTCTGAGGGATTGGAGCAAATGTGATTGTATCTTAGAGCTTGGCTGTAGACAATGGATCGTGTGGTGTGACCTGGATGGAAGCTGGAGACATGTAGGTAAGTATAGCAGTCAGTAAGTTTCAGGTGTAGAGTGATATTTATGTGACCATCGCTTATTAGCACAGTAGTGTCCAGGAAATGGACAGCTTGTGTGGATTGGTCTAGGCTGAGGTTGATGGTGGGATGGAAATTGTTGAAATCATGGTGGAATTCATCAAGGGCTTCTTTTCCATGAGTCCAGATGATGAAGATGTCCTCAATGTAGCACAAGTAGAGTAGGAGTGTTAGGGGACGAGAGCTAAGGAAGCGTTGTTCTAAGTCAGCCATACAAATGTTGGGATACTGTGGGGCCATGCGGGTATCCATAGCAGTGCCACTGTCTTGAAGGTATATATTGTCCCCAAATGTGAAATAGTTGTGGGTGAGGACAAAGTCACAAAGCTCAGCCACCAGGTTTGCCGTGACATTATCAGGGATACTGTTCCTGACGGCTTGTAGTCCATCTTTGTGTCGAATGTTGGTGTAGAGGGCTTCTACATTCATATGGCCAGGATGGTGTTTTCTGGAAGATCACCGATGCTATTTTTTTCAATAGCAATTAGGTTCCCAACATAGTTCAATATAACCGTCTGTGTGAAGGACCTGATCCAAAGGCCACTGAAGTCAACAGAAAACTTTCTGTTGACTTCAGTGGACTTAGGTCCTAATTCTTCCATGAAGTCCATTGAATGCAATAATTTCTGAGTTTCTAGAGCAAGCCTTCTTTTGGAAAAATGAAATGACAAAGATGTTATGTCTTCAAAAGTGAAATGAGTCATTTTTTTAACCACATCTCTCAAACAGCTGGCTTAAGACACATCAAATTTTGCATAATAATTCTTCACTTATAGGAGACCAATTATGTAAAATTACAGGCAGAAAGGAAACTTATTTTTGGAACTGAGCGGATGAGTCACAAGTGTCTTTATAATGGAAAGTTTCTTATAATCTTAACTGTGGAGCAGCTACCCCATCTCCAAAATGTACAGTATGCAGTGTATCAAACAGACTTTTCACAAGAGTATAAGCATGTTTTTTTTTCATTTTCATTGTTGATTTTTCAGGTATACTTAAAGCTTCCCTCTTTAGAAAAAAATAATGTTTCTGAGTACAGAGAAAATAATGACATGCGATTTTATATAAAATTGCCTGGCTAATTTATCTAAAAGTAGAGAGCAACAAATGTCTGTGTATAGTTTCAGTGAATGACCCATACTTTGGCAACATTAATTTACAATAAAGTTTTTTTTATAGTAGATTGTGGGAAGGGAAGGATAATAAGCTAAATAATTTGCTTATACTCCCAAACTCAACTACTATTAATTTGCAAGTAGTAATTGAATCTAACATCATGGAGTTCCATTTCTTAATCTTGCAGTTACAGGAGGGTGAGACTAATCAGATTCAACATAACCAACACAATTTATAAAATCATCATCATGCAAAATTCTCTTATTGAGATTAGTCCTTACCAAAACACTTTGAATATCAATGTCTGTGTTACACAATAAAGATTAGAAAGGTGTGAGTTAACACACATTGAAAGGACAAGAATAAATGATAAAGAGTATTTGGTAGATTCAAAGAAGCTGAATACATCTGGCATTATTCATATCATATTAATGGACTTAGTGAGCTTAGTGCACTGGAACAGAGAAAGATGGTTTTAAGCTACTTTTCCACAGTCGTCTTCCTGATTCTGGGTACAGTTTGGCTCTCTGCAAAATATAGAGCAATGATAGCTAGATAATTTAATAAATAGGCAATCAGCCCAACTCTAAGAAAATTATCATGATAATAAATAAGTTTAAACCATAATACTTGATAGTCACAACTTCTCTTAAAGTCACATTTGCCATTTACCCATTCAAAGCAACTAAACAGAAGTAGCAGGTAACAAAGACCATCTTTTACTAGTTGCGTGACTTACATTTGAAAACGTAGATTTTTTTTTTTTACTGTAACACACCATCTGGTATTAATGTAGTCAGCAGAAATCATGATGAATATGGCATAGCTTTGCAGTTAGTATTCCCACATGTACCAATTGGAAGGTCAATGTATCTGTGTGCTTTCTTTTTCTGTGGATTTTGATCTTAACTTACAGTTTGTAAAGATTAAGGAAACGGGAAAGTCTACAACAGGAGTGATTTAAGCAGCAATTTCTGAGGGTGATTTAGGCAGCAATAGAATGACTGGTAGTAAAGGCAGATTCTGGTGTCCACCTCTTGATCCCCTACAATATTGCAAAATATAAAAAAGGACAAATATGAATGAAAGGTTTTCCTGTCCAAGTGTGGAAGGTGCTTACTGTTCGTTATTGTTCTTATATTTAGCTATCAGAACAGAAATGACATAAAATAGATTACTTAAGACCATAAGAATGGTCCTACTGGGTCAGACCGAAGGTCCATGTAGCCCAGTATCCTGTCTTCCGACAGTGGCTAATAATAAAGTCACCCAAAACAACAAAAAGAAATAATTGTGAATGATCTAAAACACCTAATAGTGAAGCTAGGAAGGTTTTCATTTTCTTATGTTATCATCATCACCCAACATAATACATTAAAAGTGAAAATGCTCTCCTATGGCTGCAGCAACAACTGACAGCATCTGACCAATAGCTGATTATTAATGATTACTAGCATAAAATGACCAGCAATCCTAATTCAAATAGCATGGAACATTTTCCCATTACTCACAGACATTTGAGTCAAGGCCAGACTGTTTCCATGTGGCTCACCACACAATAACAAGAGCATTCAGGAAATGTATCCATTCGAGTAAAAGAGCTGTCATGGAAAACAATATGCTCTTTTAGAACAACTAGCACAACAGGATCTTGAACAGCAGTCATAGCACTATTTGCATCAGTGTTAGTGGCCTCACAGCAGTTCTTTGACTCTAGAAACCTTAGACTTAGAGTAGGTTTCAACTTATTGTTGCTACATTAGTCCCTGAACATAACGATTAAGCGTTTCCTGTAAAGGTATACTGTTATCAATGAATGCATATAAATACAAGCAGTCTGTATCACTGCAGATCAGAAAAGTCAAACTGAGTCTATCTAGCCTCTGAATATTTAAATTGCCTGAAAACAAGTGTATCATCTTAATGAATATTGAAAATGGAAGAAGTCATTGCTTGACATGTGAGATTCAGACTGTAACTGAAAACTGAATATAGTCCATTATAGAGCATTTAAAAGTTAACCTTGCAAGATTTACTACTGCATATGAGTACAGTACTGTAATGAAAATACTGCTGCTAATGAATCAGAGAATGACTAAGTAGTCTGTCGCTTTACAGCAAAGCCATCTTTTAATAACATAATCTGAACTCTTTGAACCTTAGTCTGCACTCGTTACTCAACCAAAAGGAAACAAAGTTAATAAGAGTTTTACCTGAGTAAAGAATTGAAGGGTCAGGCCACTACTCATTTTTATGGAATTGGTTAGAAAAACAACTTTATATGGCCAGGTCAAGGAAATCATAACAGCTCTTCTACAAGCCATGAAACTTAATTAAGAATATTTTTTCTCTTGTACATGCATTTTCCCTGAATATTGCTATTGAGCTCCAGAACACTGTCTCTAAAGTAAATTGTCTGATTTCACCATGTTATTTGGCATTAAAAAGCACAGCAATCACATGCCAAGAATTGTCAAAATGATGTCAAACCGTATGTCTCGGTGTTTGTTATACTTAAGAACAGTGCATGTATTTTTAAAGCCGGGTTATTTTTGTGTGCCCTTCCATAAATGTTTCAGAAAGTCAAGATCTTTCCAGCTTCTCCTGTCCATTCTAATAAATTTAAAGTAAAACATATTTTAATATGAATCACACAAGAAAACGCTTTCTAGCAATCTCGTATATGTCTCAAAGGAATGGGTGAACTGTTTTAGTTAAAATAAGAACTAAGCACAAATCTTCAGTACTCCCTTCAACCAAATATGAATCAACCTGAATATTGAATTGGGAAGATAGGAAGTATCTCAGAAGAGTCTCTACTTCACTTTCCACATGTTCTTCCAGCTAGTACAATGGGCCTTCTGTTCCCCCCCAAAACCTCTGGATTAGATATTATTGAATCCAAATTTTGCAAGCAATATACTTTGCCTCAGGGTGCAGAGAATTTGAAGTTAGCACTAGTGAGGCCTACCAGACACAGTGATGAATGCAATACATCTTTGGTGAGGAGGAGAAAGCTTGATGTTTCTCCCAAGAAGAGGAACTTGTGGAAAGGGAGGAAAGTCTTGAAATAGAAGATACCAGAGGAGAGAAGAGCACTTCAACTTTCCCTGCCAATCTCACCATAAAGAACTATGTGCTTCAGAGGCACTACATTTTGTACAGTATTTCTATGAACATGTGCACTATGTTTTAATCTAAAAGATTTGCTATATCCATATACAAATGAAAGGAGAATTGGTTAATTGTCTTGGCTGCTGTTTGCAAGATTATTTCCTGGCTATGATTATTGCCTGTGACACATACGCCCTTGTCTTGTCTCTGGACAAATAATTTTCTTTTCATTACTACATCAATCTCAGGATGTAATGGGGGGAAAACATTCTAAAATAGGCAGAGGTTTAAAAATTAAACAGTTTTATATAGACAAATGTTAAAATAATTATACAGGATTCCCACTCATCAGCTCAGCAGCAATGATGGGGCTGAAATAAGTCTTTTTTTTACCATTTTCTGTCTTGTACCAGCTTCATGGCATCATTCATCTTTAAACCTTTCTGTTCTAAGTTATTCTTCACACCATGTCTAGTTCCTTGCACTATGGTATGTATTGCCATGTATGGTATGCTTTCAAGGTCTATTCTTGACACAGGTCCAAATCACCACAGTCTTCTTTCTTGAATCTTCTGTAACAGAATTATTTCTTGCCCTAGCTGTTTTATTCACAGGCACATGCCGTGAAGTAGATAAAGAAGAAAAGGATTAAAACAACTAATTAAAAAGCTGATTTCTGCAACCCTTATGTCCTTCACTCATTCCTCTTCCGCTGTTTGTTGCACCAATGTGTTGTGTCTTGTCTTTTATTAGGCTCCACTCCTATTTCCATTCTAATCCAAGGACTCTGTATGGGTGCAAGTCTGCCCTAGCAGATCACATTGCCCTAAACTGTAGGACATTTGGGGCAGGAACAATGTTTACTTGCCTGTTTCACAGAGCTTACCAAAATGAGGTTCTGATCTTGACTTGGGCCTCTGGATGCTACTTCAATATGGAGTGAAGATATTCAAATCATACTATATGTAGCTTAATATTAATATTACGCTGTATATCTTTTTAAAGAGACTTGATTCGATTATTAGGAAAATGAGCTTTTACACCTGCATTTTTATTTCTCTAGACTATATAAAAGTGCCTAATGCCAACTATTCCAGTGATATATAGCATCATATTATCCATATTCTTGGTGCAGAGGAAGTGGTCAGCAGTACAGTATGTTTCATTTCCCTATGTCATCCAAAAGCAATTACTTGCCAGTACAACTTTTTAATTAAAACGTGCCAGATATTTTGAAAGCTACCTCCCTGGTCTCCTTGGCATTGGTTACTAATACAGGATAATATTCCTATAACAATGAAAAAGGAGAGATCCAGGAATCTGCAATCACTCAATAGGTTCCAGTTACTGAGGTTGCCCTACATATTCTCAAATATCCATCATAGCAACTGTATGTCAGAAGAGATGCTACTGTTTCTAATGGCCAACGACCAGTGAAGTATCTGATGCTGAACTGTGTAGTGTTAATGCTGTTTATCACCTAGGGTAAAAAAAATGATTGCCTTCCATTGCTTTTTTCATCATCACATAATAAGCTATTAAAAGAAGAAATATTCTAGAATTAGCAGTAGTTGTTATGTAGAAAGGGAATTTTCTTTTCACTGCTTTCAAATTCTCTTTTGTTTTGATGCTGAGGTAAGATTACTTTGGAGTTAAACAGACACATGTAGAGCAACATTTGGTGCCTCTGTGCACCTAACTTGCCTTGTTTAATTTGATCATGTAAATGAAATGGCTAACCTTTTTCTAACATGACTGTTTCTCTCAGTTATAGTTTTTTTAAATAAGATCTCACTTCTTATAACTATTCTTTTCCTTATATAAGCATTGATACTCAGTGGTGTGACTAGGGGGCAGCGAGAAGCCACAATAAGATAATGGGGGAGCATGAGGCAGGATTGTGCCCCTGAAAGGCAAAGGGAGTGTGACAGTGCTCCACTATCCAATAAGGAGCTTCAGCTTGTCTTCCTAGCTGATAAGAGAAGTGGCCTTCCAGCCTCCACAGCTTTGGCAGCTCTAAACCTTCTCCTTTTCTGTGACTGCTCACTATCAGTATGTCTCTAACACTTCTTGAACTGGCCAAACTGAACTCTTGATCTTCCCTCTGAAATCCTTTCTACTCTTTCAATTCACTGTTACTGTTGACCTCACCAGGGGTATGTCTACACTACAAGACTATTTCGAATCAACTTAAGTCGAATTTGTGGAATCGACCTTATGAAGTCGAATTTGTGTATCCACACTAAATACACTAATTCGACTGTGTGAGTCCACAGTAACGGGGCCAGCGTCGAATTTGGAAGTGGTGCACTGTGGGAAGCTATCCCACAGTTCCCGCACTCCCCGCTGCCCATTGGAATTCTGGGATTTCCCCCCAATGCATGCTGGGGGAAAAATGTGTCGAGGGTGGTTTTGGGTAACTGTCATCATTGAACCGTCAATCACGCCCTCCCTCCCTCCCCGAAAGCGCCTGCGGGCAATCTGTTCGTGCACTTTTCTGCTCAGTGACAGCGCGGGCGCCACAGCACTGCGAGCACGGAGCCTGCTGCAGTTATGGCCGTTGTCAACTCCTCGCACCTTATCGTCCACCTTTTCCACAGTCAGCTGCTGAGAAATTGGGCTACTTTTCAATGGTGCTGCAAGCACTGGTGGACCATGCGGGACGTTTTACCAACATCAACGTCGGGTGGCTGGACAAGGTTCATGACGCGCGTGTTTTCAGGAACTCTGGTCTGTTTAGACGCCTGCAGGAAGGTAGTTTCTTCCTGGACCACAAAATAACTCTTGGGGATGTGCAGATGCCTATAGTGATCCTCGGGGACCCAGCCTACCCGCTAATGCCCTGGCTCGTGAAGCTCTGTGCAGGCGCCTTGCACAGCGACAAGGAACTCTTCAAGTACCAGCGAGCAGCGTGACCTGTGACTGTTCAGTTTCTTTACAGAGAAGCTGAACCTGCCCCTGTTTCTTTACCAAGTTACTGTTGACTAGCATCTGCAGTTACATACCCCGTCCACCCCGCTTCCAACACACGTTTAAAAATAAAACACCTATTCCACTGTGACTTTACAAAGGTTTCTTTATTGATGACTTTGCGTTAAAGGGTTGAAACTGGGACGCAGACTGTGCTGGGTAGGGTGTGCGGTGATGTAAAGACCGTCTCTAAACTCGAGGAATGACAGGCTCCTGCTCCCAGAGCGGTCCGCAGTGCCGGACTGGTTGTTTCAACGGAGCCTGCCATCCCTCCTTTTTGGGACTCTGTGTGCAGGGGTTATGTGGCCTTGCGGCGGGGGAGGACGGATACAGATTCCTCTGCTGCATGGCTCTGTGGTCCAGGACAGGGACCGTTGAATGAGATCTGTAACCCCCCTCCCCTGCTACAAAGTCACGTACCCCCCCACCCACACAGAACCTGCAAACCACCTCCCATACCGACCAGGGTGCCTACTGACTGCACTGTGTGTGTGACCTGCTGCTGATCCTGCCCCCGTCTCTGTACCCGGCTAAAGGTGACTGTCCTATGCAATACCCTGCCCCCTTCCCCACCCACCCCTTCAAACACAGCGTTGTGTAAAAAAGCATGACGGAAACAGTAATTAACAGCAAAGTATTTTTAATAATTAACCAGACAGTCAGGGGATGAAACTGGGATTGGGGCCTGGGTGAGTCAGGAAGGGAAGGAATTCTCAAAAATTAGGGTATGAGAGCTTTTGGGTACTTGAGCACTCTGCTGGGGTGCAGTGATAGTTTTCACGGCCCCTGGCGTCCCTCCTTCTGGTTACTTTGGGTGACGGGAGGTATGGGACTTTGTGGCGGGGGAGGGCGGTTGCAGATACGCTGCGGGGGGGGGGGGTTCTGTCCTCCTGGCTGCGGTCCTGCAGAACATCCACAAGGCGCCGGAGCGTGTCCATTTGCTCCCTCATTAGTCCAAGCAGCGTTTGAGTCGCTTGCTTGTCTTCCTCACGCCACCTCTCCTCCCGTTCATTGTGTGAGCGCTGGTACAGAGAGAGGGTCTCCCTCCACTGGCTCTGCTGGTCCGCCTCGGCTCGGGAGCACCCCATAACTTCAGCGATCATCTCGTACCGTGTCTTTTTCTTTCGCCGCCTAATCTTTGCCAGCCTCTGTGAGGGGGATGCTGTGGCAGGTCTGGAGACAGTCAAACCTGTGTGATGGGAGAAAGGGAGTGAATTCCTTGCAAAGATACATTTTTGCGAACAATGAACACAGTCTAGTCTGTGTCTGTGAACAACACCATGCACAGCACCTATCTCGTCCGCACTCCTGCAGCAGGCAATCCTGAAAGCATAAACTCTGCCCCTGTTCTACCCCATCGCAGTGTCCCCCGACCCTTGCACTTCTGGGTTGAGATCCCAGTGCCTGATGGTGCAAATTTCATTGTCGCGGGTGGTTCTGGGTAAATGTAGTCAGTCATTCCTTCCTCCGGGAAAGCAACGCCAGACAATCATTTCGAGCCCGTTTTCCTTGGATTGCCCTGGCATACGCCATAGCGTGGCAGCCATGGAGCATGTTTTGCCTTTTGTCACTGTCACCGTATGTGTACTAGATGCCGCGGACAGAGGCGATTCAGCAGCGCTACACAGCAGCATTCATTTGCTTTTGCATGACAGCAGAGATGGTTATCAGCCATATTGTACCATCTACCATGCCATTGTAAATTGGCAAGGTGATGATGGTTACCAGTCGTATTGCATTATACTTTCTGCTGTTGTAATAGGTGCCCCTGGCCGAGATCAGCCAGGGGCGCAAAAGACAAAACTGGGAATGACTCCCCGAGTCAATCCCTCCTTTATGGTATCTAAAAATAGAATAATTCCTGCATAGAATATGGGGCTAGTGTAGTAGAGATCCAGTGTTTCAGAGAACCAGAGAGCACAGCTGCTTCATGTCAGATTATTCAGGAATGATGAGCTGCATGGCATTCACAGGGGGTGCTCAACCCCACCTGTTGCTTCCCTCCTCCCCCAGCCTTCCCGGGCTACCGTTGCAGTGTCCCCTGATTTGTGTGCTGAAGTAATACAGAATGCAGGAATAAGAAACAGTAACTTGTTACTGAAATGAAATAAGGGGAAGGCAGCCTCCAGCTGCTATGATTGTCCAGACAGGACATTAAGCAGTGTGTGGGAGAGGAAAACAGCATCCTGCTGCTATGACAGTCCAGGCAGTACAGAATCTTTTCTTTACACATGAAGGGCGGGGGCTAATGGAGCTCAGCCCCCTGTTGCTATGATGAAGACGGTTAGCAGGCCGTCTACTTATGGGCTGATGACGAGGACGGGTACCAGTCGTATTGCACTACACCATCTACAGCAAGGCTGATGATGATGACGACGGATACCAGTCATATTGCACCGTCAGCCACCCATGGGGGGGGGGGAAGGTTGCTACAGTACAGTGCCGCAGCATCGCGTCTACCAGCAGCATTCAGTACACACAGGGTGACATTTAAAAGAGTGAAGAGACGATTTTTTTTTCCTTTTCCTTCTGGGGGTACATTGACGAGCTATGCCCTGAACCGCCGCGGACAATGTGTTTGACTGTACAGGTATTGGGAGATCAGCCAAGAATGCAAATGCTTTTCGGAGACTGCAGGAACTGTGGGATACCTTGCATCCTCAGTCCCCCCTCCCTCCATGAGCGTCCATTTGATTCTTTGGCTTTCCGTTACGCTTGTCATGCAGCAGCGTGCTGAGTCTCTGCTATGCCGTCTGTCTGGAGATTTTTTAAAAATACTTTGGACCAGGCGTAACATTACAGTAATTCCCCTAATTAGATGCAGGAGTCGCCGAGCGAGATCGCCCTGAGGAGGGTCACTGAAGGAGATAGAGAGCGCATGCTGCATGAAAGCCAGCACAAACCAGGGCCCTATGCAGCCGTGCTTGGGGAGGCAATGCTCCCTGAGTACCTCATGAAAGCCTGGCGCGGAAAAGTGTGCTACCACGGAGCACCCAATAAGGCAGCTCTCCCCAGGAACCTCCTGCGGAGGCTTTTCAATTACCTCCAGGAGAGCTTCGTGGAGATCTCCCAGGAGGATTTCTGTTCTATCCCCATATATGTAGACCTCCTTTTCACATACTTCAGCTTCCTGTTATATTAAGAATAAAAGTTTACATGTTTAAAGCACTTACCGACTGCTCCTTCCCCTGATTCAGGGTCCGGGTTAACGGCCGGGGAGGGTTGGTAGGGGATCTCCGTGACGGTGATGAAGAGATCCTGGCTGTCGGGGAAACCAGCGTTGTAAGCGCTGTCGCCTGCCTCGTCCTCCACAAACCCTTCCTCATCTTCCCCATCCCTGAACATCGCCGAGGAACTGTCCGTCGACACTGTCCCATCGTCAGAGTCCATGGTCACTGGTGGGGCAGTGGTGGCAGGCTCCGTAGCGTCCGTTTGCCGCTTTGATTTTTTGGTAGCCTTGTCTGGGATCCTTGATTTTCACGCGGCGCTGCGTTGCATCCCGCCTGTATCCTCTGTCTCTCATGGCTTTGGAGACCTTCCCGTAGGTCTTTGCATTCCGTTTTTTGGAGCGCAGCTCCGAAAGCACAGACTCCTCACCCCACACACCGATCAGATCCAAGACTTCCCGGTCAGTCTATGCTGGGTCCCTCTTTCTATTCAGAGATTACATGAACTCCTCTGCTGGAGAGCTCTGCATTGCTGCCGGTGCTGCTGAGCTCGCCCCGATGTCCAACCACGAAATGAGATTCAAACTGTCCAGACAGGAAAAGGAATTCAAATTTTCCCGGGGCTTTTCCTGTGTGGCTGGTCAGAACATCGAAGCTCGGACTGCTGTCCAGAGCGTCAACAGAGTGGTGCACTGTGGGATAGCTCCCGGAGCTACTAAGTTCGATTTGCATCCACACCTACCCTAATTCGACATGGCCATGTCGAATTTAGCGTTACTCCCCTCGTTGGGGAGGAGTACAGAATTCGAACTAAAGAGCCCTCTATGTCGAATTAAATGACTTCCCGGTGTGGACGGGTGCACGGTTAATTCAAATTAACGCTGCTAAATTCGAATTAAAGTCCTAGTGTAGACCAGGCCATGACACTTCCTGTCACCTATGTCCTTAACCAGGGTATTTGTGACTTCTTCCTCTCTCTTACCCTACCCATCCAAGTATTGTCCAAAGCTTGCTGCTTCTTTCACAATAACTATTTCCAATATATGCCAATGCAGCTAAGATTTTCAGTGAAGCCTTCATCAGTTCTGATCTTGATTATTGTAACTTCCATGTTTCTACATTCTTTAACACCCTCCTCCAGCCACAATTCTACTACTCCTTTCTTGCCCTTAAATCTTCTCATGTTATGCCCCCGCCCACCCCCACTGCCTTTTCTGCTCTGCTAACAATGTCAGACATATCTGTTTGTTTGCAGTTGCCTTTTATAAAAGCCATTCTGGGGAAAGGAGACTCACACCCTTTTCTCCTCCTGTGTACCTACATTAAGGCTAGCCATGATCTAAGCTGTTTATCTTCCCTCCAAACCTTAGCACATCACTTGTAATCTGGGACTGGAATTGTCTCCTGCTACGTGTTTGTACTTTGCCTGGCACTATGGAGTTTGGATCCTGAAGGGAGTCCTGGATGTTACAGAAGTACAAATTAAAAAATAAAGTAAAAGGCATGCACAAAGGGAGCTCTCCCTGCTCTCCTCTAAGGCAATTGTATCTCAAGGGAGAAGGCGCTCATACCCTTCACACAAAACAACCACACATGAAGTGTTTTGGATTAGCTATAAGGACAAATTCTGCTCTCAATTACACCCACAAATAAAAAAAATGAATCTGACTACTTTATGCTTTGAATAAATCAAATGATGATTCTTAATATCAATACAAATAACTGTTTCTCTAAGCTTTGTTATCTAAGTGGCATGCATGGGATAATCAAATTACAGCAGTTCTCCCTCACAATGATATGTTTGCATTTTTTTTGAGAGTGACATACAGCCTAAACTTTTAGTTTGCGGTATTAAGTTGTTTTCTAGATGTATAGGTTTTGTTCATAAATGTCATCAGAAATATTTATAATCAGGAAAAATTAAGAGAAAACATAATTTGAATTGAGTTCCTCTACAAATTAAGCATGTTTGTTTTTGCTGTTATGTACAGCACATTACCAGACATATGGTATTGTTATATGAACCATATGTCTTCATCGACTGAGGAGCATATGGTAAGAGTTTAAAATAAGTAACATCCTAAAAATATGAGGGATTTTAAAACTATAATATTTCTAACAAACATTTTTTGTAAAAAAAATAGGTGTTTGTCACAACATCCTTGGCAAAATTTTCTCCTCCCACCCTATGCTGTTGTGCAGTGTGCTGAGGATCAGTTATTTGGCTGCTTTCTCCCTGCTATACCAGAAGCAGCTGAAATTCATTTGTTTTGTAGCTGAATAACATTGGGATTCTTCACATTTGAAGATGCTGAAGTATTGTAATTACCTGAGTATAGTGAATGTGTACCATTACCGTTTTACATTACCATTACTGAATTGAATTAAAATTACTTTGTTGGGTGTCACAGACCCTACACTTATTAACACTGCCCTTCTTGTGGACAAATAGGAAAGGCAGGATTATACAGTAATCTAACAGAGATTTGCCTTTAACTTCAATGGTAAAGATCCATTATTTGGGGAGGAGGAGGAGCATAAAGAAAAAAAAAGCACAAGCCTTTTTCCCTCTTTGTAGGTCACTATTGTGATGAAAATCACAATTCTATTCAGATTTATATAATATGCTCATCACCACGATACCTATTCAAGTATTTTCTATTACTTTTACTATTTCTAGTTATATATACAGATACAGGATGTGTTTTGCTGTGATTGGGTTAGCCTAGTTCATAATTTATGATCATTTAAATTCCCTCACCCTTTTTCAAGAGATAGATGGTTATAATGCACAAAACAGAGAAACAGTATCTTGCCATATAGCCTAGAATCATAGAATCTCAGGGTTGGAAGGGACCTCAGGAGGTCATCTAGTCCAACCCCCTGCTCAAAGCAGGACCAAACCCAACTAAATCATCCCAGCCAGGGCTTTGTCAAGCCTGACCTTAAAAACCTCTAAGGAAGGAGATTCCACTACTTCCCTAGGTAACCCATTCCAGTGCTTCACCACCCTACTAGTGAAAAAGTTTTTCCTAATATCCAACCTAAACCTCCCCCTCTGCAACTTGAGACCATTACTCCTTGTTCTGTCAATAATAATAATAAGCTACCTGCCCTTTTTGACCCTTTTAGAAAATAAGCACTTAACTTCAGTGCTAATATGTAATTGTGTTGCCCCAACTTCTGCATAACATACAAACAAAGAGTTTGCCAGTCTTTTCACTATCTTTTTCATATGCAAGATACCGGAGTACCACTGTAATAACAAGAAAATATTGAAAAATTTGGTTTGCTCTTAAACGGGAGAAGCTTGGACCAGAATGAAAAGTTGTAACAGTGTACAAAAGTACTAGAAAAAGACTGATTCTTCTGAAATCTGTGTGTAATTATATGTAAGGATGACCAACTATTTTTATGTACCTTGTTTTCATTTATTTTTGGTTGTCAAAGACATATATTTCTGATTCCTAATGTTCAAGGCTTATCCAACCCTTTGTCTCTCCTTTCCCACATTTCAACTATTTTTTTTCTCTGTTCTCCAAATCCATCCCTCTGTTTCCCTGACTCTAAAATGTCTTCAAGTTTTGTCAAAGTTTGGGTTGAAACTTGGGATAATTCTTTATATCTGTAATAATTTGCCCATCTTCAATTGCTTCTGTCATTTCTCTACTCAACTTCACCGCTTCAATGTATTATTTAGCTCAAGTCAAATACTTTAAAGAATGTTGCTAGAGTGGTGACTAAAGGAAAGGCCCAATCCAAAGCCCATTCAAGTCAATGAGAAACTTTTCATTTACTTCAGTGGGTCATGGACCAGATCTTAAATATGTATTTTGTCTGGGTAAAGATGTCCAAATTTGGCATAAAGGTTTTTAATTTTTTTAAGAGGAGCATAACACAATATTTTTCCTAAACTAACTTATTGTAACTATAAAGGGCACATATATTTATGTTGCATTTGAAATAAAATTTTGTAAGCTTTTCTTCCTTCTTAGTAGTCCTGAAGGAAGAAACTGAGTAGAATTGAGACAGTTTACTAGCAAAATCTTGATTTGAACTTCAGAAGTTTCCAAGAGTTGCTCTTGATTTGTACAAATAAAAAAAGAAATGTTGTCAGAAACCTAATAAGAAAATGGTTAAACTTCTTAATCCTAATTTCCAGACAAACATGTACTAATACATAATTGTAGGAACGGTTTTGACGTTTTAGCATTTTTTCATTAGTACAAATAGCATTTGAGGCAATGAAAGTGTCAGTTCAGAACTCTGGGTACAACATAAAAGTGAGAGAATGCTCCTTCCATATTCATATGTTCAGTTGCTGTGTCTATTTACATAATGATCCAGTGACAAGCACCACATTATGACTGCACTTGCAATTGCAAACACAACACTGCCATGATGAATATTGATGAATGACAATGAAGTGAAGGTAGGAAGGTAGCTTATGTGTCATCTGGCAGGGATAAACATGGAAGGCTGACTTTGAGGAGAGGGTATTTTGGGCAAAGGCATCATGATTTTTTCTTTCAGTACAAGTTAGTCAAAAGGAACTTAGCTTCCTATCCGGTTAGATGAATACTTGTATGGGTATCCCACGTCATGCTTTGCCAACAACAACTTGAGAGGGAAAAAAAACAGCATATATGGCCATAAAAGCCTTGATTGGCTTAGCAAGGTAGGCTATAGATAGGTTTCTTTCATTGTGGTTTTCAGAAAATAGCTTGCTTTAAAATGTTAAGTGTGATGCATTGCCCTATGCTGTGTTATGGCAGGTTGCATCTGATCAGTCACACTGGATTACATTACACATCAGAGTGAGTGTTATCATTCCAGTCACATCCCATTAGAAAATGACATATCATGTTGGAAATTGGAAAGGGGGAAAAAAGCAGGTTTTAGAGGTTACAGTAAAGGGAGCTTAAGTGTCGAATCAGACTGCATTTTTTATTTGCAGGGCAGATATCACCATAAGCCCCTTAGCCTTAACCACCTGCAGACTTACGAGTCCATAAAGGCCCACCCCAAGCCAGATATATCTGGGAGAAAACCATCCACAAATCTTGGAGTCATATTTGGAAAGAATCAGGGCATTTACCATAAGAGAGATAATTTTTCCTTTAACTCCTTCTCTGCCCCTCTTAGACTTATTGAGGATCATAGGGAACTGTTGTACAGTTTACATGGGATTGGTTACAATTTCTAATGGCTCCCTCACTAATACACACAGACACTGCTGTCAGAACAGAAATATTGCTTTCTTCACAGAATTTATTCTTCACTCCCCAAAACCAGCCACAAGTAGAGCAGACTAAAGCATTCTCCTAGAACTGAGAAAGTTGCTCCCAGTTTCCTCTTAACTTCTGCTGGTCAGGGAGCAAAATGTATACATCATCTTGAAATTTGGATCCTGCCATAGAAATACAATACACTAACAGCTGATCACCATGTCAGGGAATTTTTATCTAGGATAATTCATAACTCACCCACACTCTCCTCAGTCAGATCCATTATATTTTCTTTGCGTAAAAGGAAAAGCATGTTTTTTTCCAGTCCATATTCCTAAAGTTAAGGAAACCAAACATGTCAGATACAAAATTTCCATAAAAAAGAGATAGAAAGCCAAGTGTGACTCCCGGTAAAACCTTGTGTACCCCCCAGGGAGTGCATGTACTCATAAATGCTGTGGACTGGGCACAGAAGGGGACCTGGAACACACACTCACCAGTGGGTTACACTTGCACAGGCCTGCTCCACATCAAGCAGACAGGCTGGCCAATGCTTTACATTTAAAGATGTAGTATACTGAAAACAGAATCACAGTCACTTTATACATCACCAGCTCTTCCTGAAAATACATTTTTTTCAGAGATAATCTTTAAAAGAAAGTTATTTCTGTTGTATATTTATTCCATAGAAATCTGCCCTATAGACCTATGAGTTTTCCCTTCCTCTGACCTTTAGTAAAATGACCTTTAGGCTTAGCCTAAGGGGTTCAGCGTTTTCCTGCACCAGTCACACCAGTCATCTCCTCCCATCTCCTCTGCATCACTCTCTGATTCCCTTTGCTGTAGAAATTAACATTTTTCTAAGGTTTATTTGGATTTGGTCAGAGTATTGTAGAATTGTGGCCAGGTTTATGCAGATCATAGTCTCTCTTTCTTCTGGATAGGTTGAGGCCTATTCTAGGTCATGCCTGGGAGACAGATGATGTTCCCTGGAGTGGGAAGAAACCACTGGAGGCCTGGTGCCATGAATTGGATGTGTGAAGTGTCATTGTCTGAAAAAAATGGAGCATCAACATGAGCCTTGGCTGGACCTGCCTTCCCCTGCTACTACTGGGAAGCTTACTCACCTCCCATCACTGGCTATATCTCAAATAACTGCTGAAGTGTTTTCTGCATTGATAATGGCAGCTGATATTTCAATCAGTTACAGAAACGCTGTGCTTAGGATATGCAAACCACCTTCTTTCCATGATGCACATCTTAGTCAATATCTGATCCCAGGTTTAGGTGTTCTATAATATTTTAGAGTTTGGCCTTCTCTTTGCAGAAAAATTAGCCAAAGAACAAGCATTGTCTTTAATGCCTGCACCTAAGTCAGAAATATGGAGAAAAATAATTAAATAATTGCAAAAGACATCATCAAAACTGGGTTAATTTTACTCTGAAAGACCTCGTAACAACCAAAAGCCAGGCAAGTTTATTTTACAATGGATCCCAGAAAATAGCATGGCTTTAATTTCTAAGTGTGATGCATTGCCCTGTGTTGTGTTATGGCAGGTTAGATCTAATCAGTCACACTGGATTACATTGCACATTAGAGTAAGTGTTCTGATTCCAGTCACATCACATTAGAAGACAACATATCATGCTGGCAATTTGAATTCAAGTCTTTTGAAGGGTAATTTGCAAGTGCAGGATTAAAATACCCATCCTAGTCAAAGGTCAATACGTACACTTCAAATATCTGTTGTAGCATTTGGCACATTTCCACTTCAGACATTTCAAATTGGGTTGATGTAGCCAGGTGCAATATAACTGAAGGTGAGACCTAAGCTAGGTGTCAAGATTTCATAGGACACTGATATATTAAAATTGTATCTAAACTAAAGCCAAGAAATATGTACAGCACACATAAAAACATATAACTGATTGCCTAAAAGCACACACTGGTGTGTGGAAAATGTGTTATCTCCCAGAAATGGCAAATAGTGTGCACGTGTGCAGGAATCCGTTTCATGAACATAATTGTGTGCCTTACATGCACCACAATCTGTTCTCATGTGTGCATGCAGGCACAGTGTATATCTTATTGTCCTAATTCAGGTATCAGTTTTAGAAATGTGCCCCATTATGTGTCTAACACTGAGCTAGACATGCACACTTTAGAGATTATGGGTGAGAGGCACCAAACAGAATGCGCAGTCCAGGGGCAGGGTGTTATTGTGGCTTTAAACCACATTTGCACCCTCCTGATCCTGGCCTCTGGAATTATTTAGACAGTCCTGGGAGCCCATTTAAGTTCCAGCAACCACTCATCACCTTCTTATGGGCTGCAGCACATAGATCTGTGTGCTGCAGCCCCATCTCCTGCCTCTGGCATGCCCTCTATGTCAAGGCTTGTAACTTCCTCAGTTCTTGCCCCAGGGCAGTTCTCCCTCCACCGGATCCAGCACTTTTACCCAGCTTAAAGGGGCAACAGTAGAGGTGAGGATCTCATCCTTTGAATTTTGTCAACTTTTTAAAGTATCACTAATGTATTTAAGGCTTTCAGGCACTTCACCTTGAGCAAATTAAGTCTCCAATTCTGTGAGCTGCTGCACAGGTGGATCCTTCTGTAGCCTCAATAAAGTAACAAGGCCTTGCATGGGTTGCAGAATCATGTCTTTAAACAACACATTTTGGGTTTTAGGTTGGGGGGGGCAGGGGAATCACCTGAAAAGCTCTTTATGAATGTCAGTAAAATTCATTCATTCAGCCTCTGCGGCAAGTATTATAGCTCTTCATAATAGCTACAGCCTCATAGAGCTATAACAACTCTAACGTTTTGAAAATGTAAAGAAAAGAAAGGATACATAGGGCCAGATCCTCAGCTGGTGTAATTTGACACAGTTTCATTAAAGTCTATGTAGCTAAACCCATTTATATTAGCTGGCCCAAAGTTTCCACTTAAGATTTTGGCTTCATGCAAGTGCTGTTTTATTATTCATTTTCATTATTAAGTAGCACAAGCTGGGAAAGGAATTTTTTACTCTGGAAAGGGATTGCTTTGAGATTAGAATCTCTCTCTTTTTTGTACTCTCCTACTACACCTTTCCAATTGCACAGCTTGTATTTATTTTAATCTGTCCCATTTGCCAATAGCTGTTACATAAAAAGCACACTTTTTTTTTTACTTTTTGGTAGTTCAAAACAGATACATGACTTTCTTGAACTTGGAGCATTTTAACCAATTTATTTTATCACTGGGTTGATTAAATTCAATCACATTGGTAATGTATATCATGTTTTCTTAATTGCTACTTGGCAACAAGCCCGTTCCTGTTGAAATACCCTTTTTAGCTAATAAGCATTTTCATAAAAGAAATCTAATTTTAACAAGCTTCTCTTTATTGGAGATTTTCCTTGAACTAAAACTGCCCAGCAAAGATTTTGAGCCATTTTCCACTCTTGGTTACACAAGTATAAATCCAGACTAAATCCAATTCTATGAAGTTACTATAGGCCAGATCCTCAAGCCTACTGTGACTACTCTGCCACCTACCTACTAAAATAGGAAGGGGCCCAGGATTTTGCACATTTTGCATAAATGTTATTCTGGTTTGTTTATTTATTTATTTATTAATATGATAATTCTTTCCCACTTATGTTTTCTGATTTGGAATTGATGGCTCACTTTAGGGCATTCTTATCAATAGGAGCCAGAAATAAAAGAATGTCTAGACATTGTACCTTATGTAGTGATTTACGTCAGTGTAAAGTGGTGGTAAAAGTCTACCATCTGTTTTGGTAGCATTTTCTACCCATATTGCACTGGTGTAAATGATTACACTATATGCAGAGCACAGAGAATCAGGCTCATAATGTGTAAAATGTCTATCACCTTTGTATTTAAGGATCCTAAAATGTAAGTGAAGGTCTATCACAAAGTCTTCTGTGGGAACAGTGGCTGACTTTTCAAAGGCCTCAATTTAGAATTTTAAGGAAATAAATTGAACAAACCCTCAAAAAACCAGAAATGGTTTTAAACTTTGGCCATGGAATATCCTACCCCAAATTAAAAGACATTTTAAAATGTAATGGATCTTTAGACTTCAAAAATGGCTTTTGTAATTATGTACATTTTCAAATTATTATTACTAGAACAACACTGTTCTGATGTTTTACCATGGTCCTGAAGTCTAAGGAGTCATTGTCTCAATACTACTCTCTTTATTTATATGAGCAATCCCACTGCATGCAAGTAAATCAAGCAGGATTTGGTCTAATATGCTTTTGTTTAAAAAAGTTGGTACTTATTTACTGAAAAAATAAAGTATACAAGTACACACTTAAAAAATAAAAAAGTGTGTCTGTCTGTCTGTCTCAATGCCTGGATGCCTGTGTTGCTCATTCTTCATGAGCCTGAAGTCAGAATGGTGTGAATTCTAATACCTATAGTACCTCAGTCAGATTCACTTGATTTAGTTTAAAAATGTTTGCTCAATCTTATTTTGCTTTTTCCTCCTCCTGTCCAACTGTCGCAGTGTATGGAATTTTTTTTTCTACTCTTTGTTTCTGGGGTTTGGAATGTTTGGGCTTCAGAGTGATTTTTTATAGGAATGCAATATTTATTTTGGTTTTTGTTCCAACTACAATGTACTGTGAGATTTTCCTCTCACTGGGGATTACTCTGTGTTTGTTCAGGACACAGAGTCATGATGGGGAATGGAGCTGTAATTTTTTTTAATCATTGGATTTCTTGCCATGCATGTATGCAAAGCGTCTTTTATTTCAAGTTCAAATATTTGTTTTCTTCGGATGATTGGTTTTACTTTGCCAGTATTTATTCTCTGACCTGTGGCTAAGTCATATTTTTTCTATTAGGGAGCTGACAAAAACCTGTGATGCCAAGTGTGTGTTGTTTGGTACTTATATGCACTTCTATATTGTTTTCCCTAGTACATTTAGCATTATAATCCCATGTGGAAAGCATCAAGAAATAATCTTCATGATGACAGGTGCATACTTCTTTGATTATTAGATTTCATGTTTTCAGTAACTGGGGAAGATACACAGGCATTACCATCAATATGAATCTCTCACCAGAAAACAAATGCTTTATCTCATTGCTTTTGGCATGACAAATGATATCAGGGTTTAATATTAACTTACCTTTTCCAAACCTCAAGATATTGTGATCAGCCTCAGGTTTTTAGGCTGGGGTTTGTTTCTCTTTTAAGTTTCAGTATTTTTTATTATTAAAAAACACTTGTACCATATACGTCTTTGGACTAAGGAATCTGGATTTTCAATGTCAAAGTGGCTTAAGGGAGTTAATATATGACACATCAGCTCTGAGATTACCGACAAGCGTTTAAGAATATATGTAAATTCATTTTTGTTTTGGAAATATGTTATATTATTATGTTGATGGATCTCTAATCATGGTATTTTTAACATGTATACTGCTTTCATTCCTAGTTTATCTGATTCACCTCAATATTGTTATTTAGGGCCTTATACTGAAAGAACTGACGTTTCCCTAATCTATTCAGAGACCAAAAAGAGTGCAGTGAGCTGTTTTGGGATGTAGATGTCCCTGGATCCTACCTCAAAGCTTTGAAAGTATATGCTCAGGGGATACTCAAGCTGATCCTTTCTGAAGCAGCAGTAAAGAACCACTGAAGAACAGGTTGTGCTCCAACCCCGATCATTATTCTAAACTCCTATTGACCACAATGAGTGCTACATGTAAAATGATGGCAATATGTAGTTGATCTGCTATTATTTGCTTATCTGAATATATCATCAGAATTCAGTGCAGTAGTAATAGTAATTATAATAAAATACATGTGTATTGTCTATGTCCATAGATTTTTAGATGTTTTAACAATAAACAAAAGCATAGTCAATGTAAATTGGCAGATTACCCAAACAAATACAATAGCAGAAGCAAAACAGACACCCTTCAAACACCCACTTGAGAACATCAAACTTTATGCATCATATATTTATTGTATTTTATGTACTTATAAAAGAATCCTGAAATGAACATGATAAACTAGAAAAGAAGCAGAAAAGTTTTCAGTCTTGTTGGAAGGATGCCACAAATGTACTCTGGTGAATAGTGAGGATAAGAGTAGTAGTGAATCTTTTTTATGGTGCTGTTATCAGGACATAATGTGCTGGTTTTATGGCATATCACCACAGCCAGTGCCTGAATTGCCAGTGGAAATATAATTTAGGATCCAATGCAAGATCTTGCAGTGCATCAGTAATTTAATCCTATCTATCAGCACTCCCATCTCTGTCAGTTATTAGCTGATAATTGCTTATTTTAAAAGAAGGGGGGGTTGTACATATTTGAAATAGCTCAGCATGTGCTCTGAGATTCAAAAAATACAACAAGCTGCATGATTGCTATGCTGGGGAGAAAAGAAAGCTGTTTATTTCATTGATTTCAGAAATCAAATGTTTTCCTAAACTTCTTATTTATGTTTTTTGTATAAGCTGACAAGATTTTTAAAAGAATAGTTTGGGGTCTTTATTCAGGGCTCTGGTTAGTAACTAAATTCACCCTCGCCCCTAACAAGCTGGTAAAAAAGAGTGGGGAGACAGGGAGAGGGGCTCTAGTTAGAAACCAAACACATCCTTGCCCCTACCAAGCTGGTCAGAAAAGTTGGAGAGGCAGGGAGGAGAACTGGGCAGTGAATCTGTGTTCCTGGGGAATTCTAAGTACTAAGAAATCTATTTAATGACAGCCATTGTAGGGGAAGCAATTAAGAGAGATTGAAAGGAGGTACTCCCTATCATTTCCCCCATTGATTACCAGAGAGCAGAGAAAATTTGTGATTGAGAAATGACAGATGCTTTTTGCAATATTTTAAGCAAAAAAAACTTGAGCAATGTGGGAAAACTTTGTAAATGAAATTCCTGATAAGCAGAAAGGTAAGGGAAATCTTGGAAAGGTTTAACACACAAATCAATTCTGTCTACCATACATTCCTATAGAGGGAATTGTCTAATAAATTTATGGTAACTCTGGTAATTATTTTGCATGAATCACAGAGAACTGGAGTGGTGCAGGCAAACTAGCCATAAAAGCAAACAGAGTAATACCAACAGTGATCCTTTATCCACCAGCCCATTCATCTAACTTTTATCACCAATGAAGTAACAAAACAATTTTTAAGAGCAAAATAATCTCTGAATATTGAGGTGATAATGGGAACATAATCAATAAACAGCAGGCTCTTGCCAGAAAAAAATCTCAATTGCTTTTTTTATTACATAATTATAAATTTAGTGGAAGAAGGGAAAATGATGAATATCCTTTGCATGATCTCCTTCAGTAAAAGTTTTAGTTTGCTAAAGGCTGTCACAAAACCCTTCTCTCAAAATTAATTAAAACTGGTTTGGATAGGAACACTGTCATGTGGATTGAAGTGACTGAAGGGCCATTAACAAAGGATAATGATACACAGCAATGTAACTAGTTGGGAGGTGGTGTCTAACAGGTACCAAAGGGACTGGTGTTAGTTCTAGGCTTATTTGACACCTTCATTAATGGTCTTGAAGTAGGAGTAAACAACAAGTTAATGAAATTCACATATTATACTAAATTGGGAGGTACTGCAAACACCAGTGAGGGCAGAAAAATAATAGAAAGGGACCAGGAGATATTAGAAACATGACCATAACAATGAAATGAGATTCAATTTGGAGCAAGGCAATCTAATACCAGCTGAGGAAAAATAATCCAAAACAAGCAATTGAGTGGGACAGAGAAACCTGGAGGCACAGAGATGGTAATGGATAGCAAATTAGACAATCTGTAGTATAACATGGCATTAAAAGAGCCAATGTTCTTTTGGGCTACATACAAAGAGGTATCACAGACAGTCCCTCTCAATATAACACTGGGGCGACTATGCTTGGAATACTGTGTTCAATTCAGGGTACCAATTTACTAGAAAAGTATTAGCAACATCAGGGCACTTCATAGCAGAGCAATCACAAGAGACTGGGGAAAGCAATTTATGAGAAGAAAATAAAGGAGCTAAATATCAGTTTACTTTAGCTAAGCAACAACAACAGGAGGACATGGAAACAATTGGACTATTTAAAGATTGTAAACACCAAAGAAGGAAAGGAGTTTAGCGTGGAACAAAATGGTAGCAGTGGAGGTAATAGGATGCAATTAAGAAAGGGGGGAAAAACAGCTGAATATCAGGAAAGTCTTTTGGCAATCAGGTGTTTGTTTGCTTTTTAGTAGAAGAATTATTCTGTAGAAATAACAAAACATTTTTCTGGGTGTTTGGTAGACTCCATTGACCCACACTTTTCAAATAACAAAAATGTTTTGTTTACTAGTATTTGGCTATAGAAAATTCTCTGAAGTAAAGTGGTCGGAGCTCCATTGTCTGGGACATTTGAAACAAGACTAGACAAAACATTAGCAATGGTTTAACACTCCATGCAAGTATTAGCTGAAATCAATAGCATGAGATACAAATAAAGGAGAAAAATCATAACACAAAGAATCTAGTGCACAATTCTCAGCAAAAATAAGCAGAAAGAATGAGGGCAAGAAGGAACATTGAATGGTTTCTGATAAAGAGAGTAAGAGAGTTTATGCAGCTTTATTCATTCCACTGGTATGCAGAGGACAGTGGAGATCCAAGAAACATTCTTGAAAGGATCTTTGCCTTAAAATCTGTGAAGAAATAAAGACTCTCTGTGCACAGATCTCCCCTACCTTATGTACAATGGCTTTTATGAGAGTCCTCCAACATTTTTTCTAAAAACATATAGAATTTAGTAAAGAATGAGTTCCATTTCACAGGTTTTTGCAAACATCCTGCATATTTCAACAGCAGGGATAAAATTCTCTATTAAATTGAACATGGTGGAGTAAAATAAAAACATACAAGAGATAGAGCATTTACCACTAAAATCTATGGGACTTTTCTATAAGAGTGCTGATGTGTCAGTGGGACAATTAGGCCTGGCCCCTTCTCTGGTAAATAATGGGGGAATCCACTGACAAGTGAATGTACCGTTAGGCTATATTACATTTTCTCCAGCTGTCCTCCACATCATTGAACTGTGTTTAGGAGGATTAGGAAGTAATTAGCAGGATGGCAATGGTGGCAAAGGAGCCATGCTGCCTGGAAACCAGAAGATCAGTGGTGGAATAAGGAGTGTAGGAACCCAAATCCATAATGTATCTAGGTTAAAAAAGGAAATTTTATTATTAACTAGCAATTTTGCTTTCTGATATGATGTCCCCTACTAGACACTGATAGCAAGCATCTTTCATTGATGTCTGGCACATGAACTAGCTCTTTCTAGCATCAATGTTATTTTGCTTGGTGATAAATATTGTAAGCTATTCTGAACAATTTGATCTGCTTGTGTATTTTGAGCATCTCCTTCAATTCTCATCTCCTGGAGATGCTCATCTCTCCTTTCTCCATACTAATCAGTTCTGGCTTCATTTTGCTCTCTGTTTATATATTGCTTTAGGGTCATTCCATGTGAAATCACCTAATTTCTAATTTATGGCTTGCATGACTAAGTTTGATTAAAAACAAACAAACAAACAAACAAAAAACCCTTGTACACAAACAATACACAGAAAAATGAAGAAACCCAATATATTGAAACAAATAATTCATGGCATTTTTTCAGGCAAACATTTAGAAATGTGGTGAAATTTATTCAGTGTTAAATGATTGATACCTCTTAATTCTAATGTACAATCCAGTATAGCATTTTTAGTATGCTAACATATCTGTGTGACACGTCTTTGCAGTAAAACTGCCCGTTATGTAGTAGTTTCCATATATGAGAAATATTGCTATCTAGATATAACCATATTGTGAGGAAGACTGTAATGACACTAAAAGATGGTGAAAAATGGTTGACAAATAGGACAGTGATGCTGTGACACAACATGATTTTTCCCCTTTTCCCCTCCTTATTTCTCAGGAGACGAAAATGTTGATTTGAAAGCAGAAATGACGGGGTGATTTTTTAACTGCCCAGAAAAGACAGGGCTGGGTAAAAGTTTTGGATAGGCAGTTTAAGTTTGAGTGATGTGAAGAATATCCTAGATTGTCCAGTGCTGGCATCTATTGTGGGACAGAGGGAGATATTAACACTCCTTGAGAGAAACCATCTTAGTGACTAATCTTGTACATACAGAGGAAAAGCTTGTGCATTAGGAGTTAGAAAGATATTTGGCACTGTCGGTGAACAAAACAGTTGTTCAGGTGAGTAAAGTCACCCTGTGCCACTTTGTTTATGGGCTATCAGGACAATGCAAAGCTGGAGCGGGTACAGGCTGCAAAAGTCACAAAGAGGTCAGTGAGCGGATAGACACGGGGATGGCCACCCAGAGCAACAGTTACTTTGTGTCCTCTACTTATAGCTAAGATTATGTTTTAGTCATGGGTATTTTTAGTAAAAGTCATGGACAGGTCACAGGCAGTAAACAAAAATTCACATCCCATGACCTGTCCATGACTTGTACTATACTCCTGACTAAAACTTGTGCTGGGGTGCTCGAGGGGGAGGGTAGGCAGTCCGGGGATGCCACAGATGCTGGGGGGTGGGGTGGCTCAGGGCCCCCACTGGTGCTGCAGGGGACAGGTGGCAGCCCATAGCCCATAACTTCTGCTGGTGCTGCGGGGGCTGGGAGGCGGCGCACCACCTGGGACCCCTGCTGGTGCTGGGGGAGAAGGTTGGTGGAGCTGGCAGGCTCCTTACCCGCCTCCGCAGGTTCCTGTAGCTCCTGGGGGAGGGAAGGCCTGCCATGAGCTCCAGCTGCGCAGCTCCCATTGGCTGTGCAGCTCCGATTGGCTGGGACCACAGCCAATGGGAGTTGCAGGGGTAGTGCCTCCAGGCAGGGGCAGCATGCAAAGCACCCTGGCCCCTCTGCCTAGGAGCTAGATAGACATGTGGCCAATTTTGGGAGCCCCCTCCAGAGGTAAGTGCCACCCTGCACCCCAACCCCCCAGCCAGGAGCCCCCTTCCACATCCAAACTGCCCCAGCAGTAGCCAGTGTGACCTGCCCAGAGGCTGTCTGATCTGCTTGGGCAGCCCCAGAGCCAGCTGCACCGGCTGCTGCAGAAGTCACAGAGGTCACGGAAAGTCATGGAATCCATGACCTCCGTGACAGACACAGAGCCTTACTTATAGCAAACCCTAGCAGTTCTATCACAAGTGGGATTGCTCTTTAGCACTCCCTGTAGGGCTAAGTGCAACACTGCAGGTGCTCCCTGGCTTAGTCCACGAGTCGTGGCTGCCTTCTTGGAGCAGAGAAATCTGTGCCAGGAACTCACTGTCAGTCTATAAACCATTAAATTAACAAACTCACAATTTGGCAATCTGCCCTTTAAATAAACAAACGTAACTTCAAAGTTAAGCTCTGAGTGCAGCACTTGAAGGCAGGGCCTTGACCTGCCCCTCAGGTTCTGGACTAGAACTGTGGGGCGCATCCTCTGTCCCACTCTCACCCACACAATCCCTGAGAAGAAGCAGGTAAGCCCTCTTAATTGGTCTGCCAAGTCCTGATTGGTCAGTGTCTCTTCTAGGCATCTGGAGGACTAAATCTTGTTCATAGCCCAGTCTGGGTTTTTTTTCCTTGAGCAGGAGGGAGTCAGGGCACCCACCTCTCCAGCAGGGGTGGAGAAAACCTGATAGTGGAACAGGGCTCAGACTTTTACATTTCAAAAAAAGTTAATCAATTTATCATATTGAGAACTTGTTTGCAAAGTATCAATAGAGTTGAAATGAGTATCTTGGAACTGATACAAATGACTGATTATTTGAGGGCTTATAAAAGCGTCAAACATGAGACCTACTATTTGCATCTATGATTACATAGAATACTATATTATATGATTTCACACTTAAGATGAGTAAGAGAAAGACATTTAAGAACTGTGAAGGAAAAAAAAGCTAAGGGGAAAATGTTAAAAAATAACCTTGAAATAAAAAGTAAATATAGGACATAACATTGCTATTTAGAAAACTGTTTGAGATAAGTGTATAGTAGAACCAACATATTTTTTAAGGTTTCAAAAGAGCTTTTCTTCAGTCTCTGATAGTTAAATACCCTCATTTTTCAGTTTGACCCATGATGCTTTATCTGCAGAACAGCAGAATCTAAATATTGAACAGCAAGAATATAATATTGGCTGATTCTATATTAAGTAACACAGATATTTCAGATTTCTCCCAGTATAAACACATGGCAGGCCTCCTCTTCCCTTCTTGCTTAATCATTGCATAATCCTTTTTTCGACGGTATTAAAAGATTAACAGATAACTAGGAGCAACATATGCCACAGTTACACGATTTAAATTTCACTACCATAGTAAATTCTGTTCCCATGAGCCATTATATCCAATGGAAATAATATCTAGTGGGATTGCAACCTGTTCCACCACTATACATCAGGATTCAAAGACCTTCATAATGAATCCCATTATGCATAGTTGGAAATGAAGAAATAATTCTTATTTCAGGGAGTACATCTTACTGTATTTTGCATAAATGACTGTGAACATAATATATCAGATAAATGTAGGGAAATAGCTTTTAGTGCAATGTTCTGTCTTGGGAAAATAATAAATCAACAACCTATGAACCCGAGGTCCATTTGAAGCATATTTAGAGCCCTCATTAACCTATGGGGACCAATTTGAATAGAAACCATTTTAATGAAGACAGAGAGGAAATTTTAATAATTTATTATGATGAGAGAAATGAAAACCCACTAGAAATGGTAAAGATTACCCAAATTCTAATAATATCCAGTGGTGGCAATATAACTGTCTGCACTCCGCTTCAAAGGCTATAGCCAAGACACAGACATTAGACTGGAGTGGGGCATTATACAATACAGAAGAGACAGGACTTGAGGGAGGCAGGCCCCAGTAGCTGTAATAAGCTATCTGCTCATCTAAAGCAGGGATCCTAATTGTAATTGTTTGTTTTATAGAAAATTTTAATCCTTTATTTTAAGAAGGACATATTCTGAAAATGTGACCATTTAGTGGTATTGCCAGCTATTTAAGGCTAGGTGCCATACATAATATTTATTTTGAACTGACATACCTTGCAGCATGACTGCGTGATTCTCTCTTTTCCTTCTCAGAACCATCACAAAAATGAGGTGTGGATCTCACTAGGCTATCTTTTTGAGCAGCAGTGAAATTAGATACATATTGTGCACTTAACCCTCCTCCCCACAAACTGGAAGCAAGGACACCATTGAGACAGGAGAAAAAAATGGCCTTTGTTAAGCAGACAAAAACAGCTGCAAGCTGCAGTTTTACCAACTTGGATAGATAAAGTAAATCAACAGATTCATGAGAAGTGGGGTGGGGGAGAAAGAGGGGGGAATTGGAAAACGGACTGATTTTGGTTGTGTTTGTAATTTTTTTTTCTCTGAAGCGGCTTTGTTGCTGAGGTGAATAATTAATTCTTACTGGCTGTTTCTAGGGAAGTTGGAAATTGTTAGCCTATTAGGGGCTGTTATGAGTTACGTGTTTTGCCCACAGAAAATTTATAAAAAGTTTAGTTAGAAAGTATGCTTTGGAGCAATCTGAGGAAGTGTTTCTTTGGGCAAGGATCTGGCACCTAAACTCCCTAACAGCTGAAGGGACGGAGGGCCCCGGAAGGCTGGTTGGTGATTCCTCAAAACCATATCAGACTTTGGGTCCATATAAATGTTTGGAATACTTTGAACCTATTGTGACAGCGTGTGTGTGTGTGTGTGTGTATGTGCTTGAGAACAAATAAAAAAGTAGTTTTAGGTAAGAACACTCTTGCTTGTACCAATCATTTATCAGAGGAGCTGTGTCCTCACTGAATTTTTCCTGACACTGCCTGGAGAGAAACAGTTAAGTTACCACTGCTTTGGGTTCTGAAAACCCTGGGTAACAGGTTATGTTCATAACCATTTTGGGTGTGCTGTTTGCATATAAACTAGTGAATGAGTTTAGTGGCAAGAGTTTTCTCCATCACTGCACATTTTGTAGAATAGTCACAGAAGTAAAATTTTAAATTTATAAAACAAATTTGAGAAGAGGCAAAATTGCTCGAATAAATTTGGTTATAAATTGTTTTCCAGCTTCTAGTTATATTTCTCTTATGAACCTTCCTAACATAAATAGTCCCATTTAAGACACTAGGATTACCTGTGTGTGAAAAAATTAATCTTATAAATGTCACAGAATTGGTCCTGAGACTGCATACAAAAAGACAAAAGAGAGGGAGAGCAACAAAAATGTGTATTAATTTCCTGTCTCAATTCCTCAATTTTTATCTGTGTTTTTTTTTAATTTTAACTTTTTGTTTTTCCATTTTTTGTATCTCAACTAATGCCTGTTTCTATGTGAGTCAGTCATTGAGAAAGTAAAGAAGGAAATGACTGAGTAGATCATCATGTCCATTCCCTACTGTAGGAATTTTTCCAGCAGTATATTATTGAGTGCCTTACAAAGTGTACTTTTAAATGGCTATTAAGTGCAACTCTTATGACAGAAATGAGACAAATTCTAGACAAGGTGGGTGAGGTAATATCTTTTATCGTATCAACTTCTGTTGGTGCGGGAGACAAGTTTTTGAGCTTACACAGAGCTCTTCTGCAAGTTTTGGAATTGTTCCACCTTGTATTTAGCTGTGACACTCCGGATAAATTTCCATGACATGAAGGATAGCTCTATGTAAGCCCAAAAGCTTGTCTCTCGCACCTACAGAAGTTGGTCCAATACAAGATGTTACCCCACCCCCCTTGTCTCTTTAATATGCTGAAACCAACACAGATACACCACCGCTGCATACAACTTGTAGATCCAGTATGTCTTTACTTGAGTAATTTATCCTGAACAGTCAATGCTGAGTACCGCCAGTTCCTTACAAGGCAAGCACTCCAATAATTAAAGCTAATGCAATTGCTTATCCAGATCCAACAGGTACTCACTCCCCAGCCTTACCCCAAACAAAAAACCCAACTCAGCTCCATTTGAGGGAAACGTTAGCTCAAGCGATATGTCACCACCACTTGAAAACTATGCAGTGATCTAATGTTAAAAGGCAAGCAGGGTGGAGCAGAAGTTTGGGAAAGTTAGCCAAAAAAATGCACAGATTTAAGGAAAATCTTTGGGGAGTGGTTGCATATCTTATGGGTAATACTTCTGCTAGCTGCTAATCTCAGCAATAAGAGCTGGGTTCAGTCCATCATGAGGTAGTTTTCTAAAGGAAATAAAACGATGACTTATGCTCCCATTCAGAGCTGTTTCTGAATCTGGAAAATTAAAATATAACTGGTTACATTTCTAAGTTGTTCTTACACACTCACAAGCACTCAGAACTCCTTGAGAATATGGAAGCACACACACACACACATTATCTGTGGAAAAGAGAAAAACAAAGAAATAAAGAAACAATACATTAGTTCTTCTGTCCAAAAATGCCAATCCATCACACTCAGTGGTACTCTGCCTGTCAGGCAAGTTTAAAAACTGCTAGTTTCCTGCCAGTTTGCCTTCTTGGCTCCTCAACAACTGGGCTGGTGGACTCCCAGGGCTGCCAGGCTCCAGGAACTTTGCTTGGTGGGCTTTCATGGAGCTTGAGGTCCCCGAGACCTGCAGCTCCCCAAGCCCCCATTTCTCCGGAAAGCAGGGTGGCTGGTTCCCCACCTGGCTGGGTCCCCAGGGTGTTGGGTGGACAAACATTTTGCAAAAAATCAGAGATACCCCCCTTCCCCTCACTACAGAACAAAATCAAAATCTTAGAATTTTTGGTTCCATGAAAAATTACGTTACTACTTAGCTCTAAAACAAACACACATGAGCAAAATCCAGTAAGTGTTTCAGGAATACAGTTAACAGCACAGCTCCAAATATTAATTTTTGACTTGATTCTCTTTGGCTTCTAGTGGAGTCCAAAGCTGCTTCAATGTGCAGCTAGCTTGGTCTAGTTCTGAGACATCACTCTGCCACGGGTAGTCTGTTCACCCCTTGCTGTGAAGTGAAGGGTGAAGTGAACTTAGCTCTGAGCTGCTGCCACTGGTCTGGTTGGGTCTTGCTGCAAAGTCAGTTCTATGCCATCTTCACTGGTCCACCTGGGCCTCACTGCAAAAGACAGTTCTGAAGTGCTCCTCCCAGCTTAGCTTGCTTCAGACCACTCCAGTCTCACAGAAGCACTGCATGCAGGGTTTAGAATCTTCAGATAGGGACCCAGAACAAAACAGAACCACTGGGGAGAGTCCCTGTTTCTTGAAATAGACCTTGTGGTGTCTATGACATAGCCCTCTACTTTTGCTGAAACTGAATCCTTTTCCCAAACAAGAATCCACTCCCTGAACAGTCAGAGTGACTCATTTGCTCCATGGCACATCTTCCACAATTCCTATGCCCTTTTCTGAGAAAAGTCACAGTAACAATTGGAACATAGCCAAATTCCAACAAAAGTAGCAAAACAATATTTGGAACTATAAGTAAGCAACTTTATAATGGATGTAAATGAGGCTTGGCAAAGCTAGTATTTTCTCTGTGGAGGGAGCAAAGCGTTCCATTCCTCTCAGTCTTTTGAGCTCTAAGGCTAACCTATGCATAAGCTTGGAAAGATTATCAACATTTACTCATAAAAATCTAAACATTGAATTCACTGCATACACACCAACCAATGATAAAATATTTCCATTGATAAAAATCAAAATGTACAGATAGGCAAAGTCAGAAGAATGCTGCTTGAGAACTTCTAGAAATTTGACTTATGGCTGAAATTTTGACATATGATGTTGACTGCTCATATTTTAAATGTTATAAAGCTGTAAATTTTTGAATCTCAGTGTCTACTGTCATTGAGTAATTATTGTCTGACCACCTCCCCGTCTGCTTCCCCATAATTTCACACAACCGTGAACATTTCAGTGAAGAAATATAAAAAATGCTTAAAATAAACATTGATATTATCTGTTAAAATTATTTTTAAAAATTGAATTCTTCCAAGCCTCCATATGTAATAATGAAAGAAACAGATGGGTGAGTAGAGGAAGGAGGCAGATATTTACTTAACTGCTCTGTCTCTTTGGTTCAGTTCTAGGGACAGGTGAAGTTTTGGGTTGTTTGTATGTTTAATGTGACCTTTGCCTTTAATGTTACCTATATTGGTTTGCCTTTCACTGAGACCACATTTGGCATGGTCACATCATTTCATGCCAACAAAGGTGTCAGATGTGATAACTTTTGGTCAGGAACCTAGACCAGATTCAAACTAGTGACTTAATGGTGAGACCATCCCTATCTTATTACCAGTCTCCTGAGACTGCCAACATCCTAGTATACAACATCTCACAATGTCAAAATTGTTTCCTTTGATCCGTATACCTCTCGTTTACCTTCATTTAATCAAATAGCCCTTTATGACCATCTAAGATCCCAGGTGCTTAGCCTGGGAATCATGATTTAGTGGGTACAGATAATGGAGTCTTGGTTCTAGGGAAATACTGTGGGCCATAGTCTACCCTCACTTTATGCCTATAAAATCCCACTAACTTTAGTGAAATTAACTGTCAGTTGCATGTGTACAACTGATGGAATTATCTTGCCTCCATAGTCATTAGCTATAGGAGCACCTTGAGGAAGTTCTAGTTGAGATTCAAATTGAATTCCTTGACATTATTCAATATTTCAAAGGTTTAGTGCTGTCAGCCACACTTAACGTTCAGTACAACAGAAACCCTGCAGGTTTGACAACTCACTTGTTTCTGTGACTGAATATTTGATTTGGGAGCTGGTGATACTAAAGTCAGCCCCAAAAGAAAGTGCTTTTAAAAGTATTTCAGTATCAGCAAGCTACAGCAAGATGTAATGTGCATTGCTAATATGCTTTATTAGTTTCCACATAGAAAACATTTAATATTAGCGAATTGATGCAATCTACTAGAACCTTGGCTTGAAAAAGGTATTAAATGTTACTAATCAATAACAGTCATTTGGTTGCACAAACCATGTATAAAATGGGCTTGTTATGAGTGCATAACATTTGTCATGGTGAAAAAAACCTCATGTAGAGGTTTATCAAGTCCATGCTTGGCTAATAAGAGTATAGCAGTAGAAATATACCACTGACCACCTGACTAGGATGGTGATGGTGATTGTGAAATGCTCAGGGAGATTAGAGATACTGCAAAAATAGAAAACCCAGTAATAATGGGAGATTTCAACTATTCCCATGTTGACTGAGTATGTGCCAGGTCAGGATGCAGAGATGAAATTTCTAGACACTGTTAATGATTGCTTCTTGGAGCAGCTTGTCCTGGAATCCACAAGGGGAGAGGCGATTCTTGATTTAGTCCTAAGTGGAGCACAGAATCTGGTCTAAGAGGTTAATATAGCTGCACTGCTTGGTAATAGCAACCAGAATATAGCTAAAATTAACATCTGTTTTGGGGAATAATACCAAAGAAACCCCACACCGTAGCATTTAAATTTGAAAAGAGGAACTACAGAAAAATGAGGAAGCTAGCAGAACAGAAATTAAAAGGAACAATCACAAGAATGAAATGCCTTCAAGATGCATGGAAATGATCTAAAAGCACCATGATAGAGGCTCAAACTAAGTGTATACCCCAAATAAATACTTTATTATTATTAGCACTAGTTGTATTAATTAATAAAGCACTAAGAGAACCGAAAAAATACCACCATAGGTAAACAACAGAGTAAAAGAGGTGGCTAGAGGAAAAAGGCATCCTTTAAAAATTGGAATTGAAATTCTACTTAGGAAAATAGAAAGGAGAATAAACTTGGGCAAGTCAAGTGTAAATATAAAATTAGTCAGGCCAAAAAGGAATTTGATGTGCAACTAATAAAAGATACAAGAACTGATAGCAATTTTTTAAAGTGCATTACAAGCAGAAAACCCGCTAAACAATCAATGGGGCATGGGGGAAATCAGGGTTCTAAAAGAGCACCCAAAGACGACAAGAAGCTAAATGAATCTGTCTTCACTGCAGAGTATGTGAGAGAGATTCCCACACCTGAGCCATTCTTTTTAGATGACTAATCTGAGGATCAATCGCAGATTGAGGTGTCAATAGAGGAAGTTTTGGAATAAATTGATAAATTAAACAGTAATGTCACCAGCACCAGATGATGTTCACCCAAGAATTCTGAAGGAACTGAAATACAAAACTGCAGAATTAACCGGCATGTAACCTATCTCTATCATCAGCCTCTATACCAGATAACTGGAGGCTAAAGACCCCAAAGGCAATTCTGGCAATTATAGGCCAGTAGGATTAACTTCAGTACCAGGCAGATAGTTTGAAACTATAGTAAAGGACAAAATTATCAGACACGTAGCTGAACACTTTATGTTGGGCAAGAGTCAACATGTCATTTGCAAAGGGAAATTATGCATCACCCAGTCTATTAGAATTCTTTAAGGGTGTCAACCGCATGTGGAAAAGCGTGATCCAGTTTTATATTGTGTACTTGGACTTTGACAAGCTCCCATACTAATGACTCTTAAGAAAACTAAACAGTCATTGGGTAAGAGGGAAGGTCCTCTCATGGATCAAAAGCTGGTTAAAAGATAGGAAGCAAAGAACATCCAGAGACACCCAACCACAAGAGTGCCTGAGCTGAGTTCGTTAATATACTACCCTATAGAAGGACACCCAACATTAGCAGGGCGAGGAAATATAAATAAGAAAGAGGGGAAATACTGTATGTGTTCTGTGAGAATAACATTTGAAGTCTCTTTGCTTGGCATTTGTATCATTGAATATATATTAACAATTATGGTGCCTGGGTGTGTGATAAACATACACAGAGTGAATCAACTTTCATTGGCTGTTAGGTAAACAAAAGTGTCTGCCTTCATGATCACTGGCTAGCCAATTATACTTTATTCTGATAATTTAATACTTGTATTGTGGGGAGCTTGGAAGGTTGAATATCTGTGAAAACTAGCAAATGAAACTCACATGTTACTGCTTTTCTGTTGGTGCAGTTGAACTAAGGTCTGTAAATAAAGCAGCTTTTTTCCCTGTAATTTGCCTCTGGATTCTTATTAATAATTATTCCCAAAAGAACAAAGCCTGATATTAATTAAAATGATAAATATGCCTCTGGTTCTCCAATTTGCACAACGTTCAAAATGTCTTCATATACTGATGTGATTGTACAAAATATTTACATGAGAGAAGCTTGCTGTGTTTCACAAAAAACTGCAAACATAGTGATATGTTAGCATGGGTCAACTAAGGATCCAAACTCTCACTGACATCAGTAGAAGCAGGATAGGCCCTTATGTCATGAGATCATGGCACTGTGCTATACTGTATTCCTGGAAACGGTTACATTGTTGCCGCATTCCTAGAGGTCATTGCATTTCAAGGTGAGTGATGAGTGTGTGTTTATGTGGTGAGGGAATGAATTCTCTGAAGTAGGAGATGATGTGGAGTTACCACACACACTCCTTCCTCCACAAACATGAGATTCTAGAGGCACTGTACTTCAGGCAAGCACTATGCTACCTATGAATTTAAGTGGAGAGTAGCCATGGGAAACCCTTTTGAAAAAAAGAAGTAACATATGCTCACCAAGACAGGGCCGGATCCACGGGCCAGTGAAGAACACAGGTCTTCTGGACCCTCTCCACTATTTTTGGAGAAGCTAAAGTAGTACCTGACAGTGATTGCCTTGCTAAGTCCTTGCAGCATCTTTTTCCTCCTGTTCACCAATGAAAGGATGGGCACAATCTTGTCCATAGTTTATAAATCAGTTTATAACGTTTGCAGAGCACTTTGAGCTCTATGAATGGTAGGAGATAGATCAGAAATCATCTTCATCATCATCAAAAGGAAACAATGTCAAATGATAATGAAACCTCTTTTGATTAAAACTTCATACACTAAGCATTTAAGATGTAAGAAAGCCTATTATATTGGCCTCTTTTTGCTGTAATTCATTCCATTTCTTGCTTTCCCTGTATCTTTTTCTCCTGTGGCCTGCTCCATCAGTCCTAATGCAGGCAAAACTCTGACTTGAGTGAAAGGGTTTTTTGCCTGCTTAAGGAATAAAGAAGAGTGTCCCTGGAAAGTAAGAATCTCATCTCATCAGCATTGATCTACATGAAGTTTCATTGGCCTGATAAATGAACTTGTGTAGTTATGATTTCTACTAGGTCAAAAAGGTTTGCCTTAACTAGTTCAGGCCTTTCTCCCCTCGGTTTCTGAATTGAAGATTATGACTTCCTGCTCTGTGTTATTTTGTCTTGGAAAAGATTTAATCAATCAGTTTTAGCAATAAGCTTCATAATTTATAAAAGTCAGGTCACTGCAAAATATCCTTTTTTCCTTATGAGAATAAGCTCATCCTCATCAGCGTTTTGTTCAGAATTTGTAACTGAGATTAGTGCTTCTACTCTTCTGAACCCTAAAGAGCAATCACAACTCCTCTTTTTGAAAGTATAACCAGTACCAGATACTAGATCTTTCCTGTGCCTTTACAGGAGATCCATCACTATGTATTTTAGGAATTTATAGAACATATATCTAGGCACTGAAAATAATACTTAGCCATAGGAGGCAGTGTTGCCTAGTGGATAGAGTGCTTGAGTGAAAGCTGGAAGAGCTGGGTTTTATTCACTGGCCTGCTGGGTGACTTTGGGAAATCATGTCACCACCCTGTACCTCAGTTTCCCCATTCACAAAATGTTAAGTGCTTTGAAATTTACTAATGAAAAGTGCTCTATGAGAGCTAGGTATTAGTAGTAGTAGTAGTTCAAAGTAGCAGACATTCAATCACACTCACATTCATAACTCCCCCATGAGGAAGGCCATTATTATTATGGTGGAAAGAATGAGATACAGCAATTTAAACTGGGTTCTCCAAAAATCACATAGCAAATTAGCCATGAGCCTCGATTGCAAAACTGGATTTCCTCACTCTGAACTCTCTGTTTATTCTTCCAGACCTTTCATTTTCTAACAAAACCATCACCTTTGACTTATATTTCCATAGAATACAACCATAACTTTGACTTTCTGCCTCTATCTGTACATTATTTTGAACTCTGAAGGCTTTAAAACTTGACACCAGTAACAAATAAATCTTTCTTGCTACAGTACTTTTCACTTGAGCATGTATTTACTTTATTTTTGTTCTCCAGGAGTCAAGATTTAACATTTATCTTCATTGACCTGTATTCATCACCCACGAGTTCAGATAAGGGAACCAAATATCTTGTATTAGACTTCATTGTTCCTCATTAGTTGCTCTTCTTCACAATAAGGTATCATCCAAGTAATCAATGAAAAATATCCATAAACTGTTAGGAAGTATTAAACAAAATATTGGGTTCCAATACAATTTTTTGTACACTTACTAGTACCCTCATTCAAGATCAGAAAGAATCCATTTACTATTACCTGTTTCTTGTCCATTAGCCACTTTCCAGAACTTCAACTCAACCTGCAAACTTTCCTCTCCTTACAAGTTCTTTGAAATCCAGACATTGCTCTCTTAAGCGACATATCAGATACTCCTTCAAAACCAAAGCTTAACTATAGCCATTGCAGCCTTCTCTTCTGCCATGGCATAACTACACACAATTTATATTTATAATAATTGTTCATTTTCATTATGAAGCAACCATTCCCTGCAAAGAATAGTCTGTTTCAATTGTAAATCAAAGTAAAAACAAAACAATTAAAAAATACTAGATAAACCCTCTACATGTTTAGAGAAAAACAGGCAAGTGAATTCAAATAAAAGGTCAAAGAAAGGAACTAAATAAATTCAGAGACTATAGTAGTCAACATAAAAAAAATCTGTTTTGGAATGAAACGTTTTAATAATATTTTTTAAAATTTGTGAGAGCTGAAATGTAGTCTCAAACAGCCCAAGTTCTCCATTCTGGAACTTGCCAGAGGATAGGCACGATCACTCACTGATTTAAGGCCAGATTCTGCTATCCGTATTCTTCTACAGGGTGAAATCCAAATCTATTGAAGTCAATGGCCAAAGTCCCAACCAGGTATGCTGGGAAACTGTTGAAAGGCAATATTAACTTTTGTTAGAAAAAAAGAATGTATCTAATACAGAAGTGTAAAGCCTGAGGTTTCGTCTTTACTTGTGTAACTTTTTAATGTATTTTCAGTGTAACTTGTATGTTTTTGCTTTCCCTTACTATTTCATCTTTGAATCTATGGGTTTTTTCTGTTAAATAAACCTTCTGTTTCTTTTTACCTCAAGCAGGTCTCTGTTGTGCAAACTATGTGAAGTTTGGGTGGTAAAGTAAACTTATAACTGGCAGGCTGGTTTCATGCTTTCAGGGGTGACAAATCAGAAGGGAATGGTTGAGTGTCTGATACTTAAGAAATCAGGGACTACAAATCTGGGGGAGTCTCACAGTTGGAAGAGGTACTGGTGTCAGGGACCTGAGCCAAAGCAGCACAGCATAAAGGCACCCATGGTTAAAGAGCAGGTGGTGACAGGTCCCCTTACTGGTCTGGGTGATCCCCAAAATGTCACAATATTGCTGGTTGATAGCCTTGAGATTGACAAGCCTCTACATTATAATCTTCAGAAAATCAGGAAAGGAAAACCTCTTAGGGACAGAACAATCATGCACAGGAGAGAGAGACACATTTGGGAAAGGAGAATAGGAGTCACCGAGGGAGGCAGGTGGAAAATCAAGCAGATTAGGAGGGAAGAATGGGAAGCAAATTTGAGATCAGTTAATGTGAGATATGGTGAAGAATTTAGTTTGATTAGAAAGAGATGAGTGAGAGTACAGAGAAAGATAGCAAAAAGAAAAATCCTCAAAGAGCTTTGATTAGTATTGTCTGGTCTCTTAGGGATTGTCTGGGCAGAACTGAGGGCATGATTCTCCTTTCACTTACACCAGTTTTATCTAGTGTAACTCTTTTGACTTTATTGTAGTTACTCATGATTTACACTAATGTGAGTGATAGGAGATTAACGCTATGAAATTCTAAGCCCACTTAGATGCCTATAGGGAGCAGACATTTTTAAAAAAATGCATTTACAGGGCCAATTCTACCATCCTTAATCATGCAATACTAGGTACCCATAGTTCCCATTGATTCTTGTGGATTTAGGTTCCTGTCTGAATAAAGGTGAAAGAATATGACCCTCAAGATTTTGGAAAGTCTTAATAAATATTAGTTTTCTTAACTTCACTCCTCCGTCTTTTTATACAGATACTGTGGTTTCCGCTGTTGCATTACCATACTTTTAAGTTTTGTAATCTGTTCTCTCAAATCAATTTGATACAGCTTGAGAATATGGGCAAGTTTGTATTTGTGCTATAAAGATGTTTCAATGGGGAAAAAAAGAATGAGAACAGTATTGTAGCTGCAAACAAATCAATCGGACTGTATTAAAACTAAACACATGATGTCAAAGATGAATGTAGAGACAGAAACAGGGACAGAGATTACCAAGGGGTCTAGACACATACAATGATTAATCATCACACACATACTGAACGGAAAAGCACAAAGCAAAACAGGTTTTTCCTTCTTGGGTTGGACAGTCTAGAGAAAAAGAAAATCATATTATGCTCTCCATGGATGAAGAAAAAGGGGAAATAGAAATTAACTGTCCCTTTTTAATGTGGTACTAAAAATCTGTCATTCAGCTACCCTGTGTTCTCATTTTTTAAAAAAAGTATTACCATAGCATATGTCTTAAGTTTGGACATAAGAAGAGTTTGTTTATTTTTATTACAAAAGAGGGGCTGTATGGAATTTAATCTTATATTAAATAATGAAGTTCTGTTCATTTTAGCCATAAAAAAATCTGTTTCACTAGTTTTAGCAAATAAGATGACAGCCTAGTGCTGCAACATTATATAATGTATGAAAAAGAAACAATTACAGTATATCAATATTGAGACCTAAATATTCAGTAGTAGGGTTCTAATTAGTTTGTGCATCACTCTCTGGCTCCCCAGGATATGTTAAAATGGCAAAAGTCTATTTATATGCATTACTCTAACATATAGAACTGAGACAGAACTATGTTACTCAAACTGATGAATTTCTAGATTCAGAGATAAATTCCACCATCAGACTGAGGCTGCTAAAACAAATTTGCTTGTAATACAATATGATAAAAGAGTCTATTAGTATAAAAAATTCATTCTGCAGAAATAGCTATGAGGACTAGGTCACAGGAGCATTAGCATGTCAGCTAGGGGCAATATATTAGTTTTATTTAAGATTATTTGTTAGTTACTAGGTTCATGGGATAAGAAAAATAGATATCTATTTAATTTTTTATTTTTTCTATAGTTTTTTTGGCACCCAGTAACTCATTGTATGAACTCTCCCAACCCCATTTTAAGCCGGCATTGTAAGGGACAACATATTTTGTTTAAGACATCAGATGCTCCTCTTTCCTTTCTGAGCAGCACTTGGAATCTTTTGCAGTCATAATAAAATGCAGAACAATTTATTCATCATCTTGCCAATGGGGTACACCAATTGCAGTAATAGGGATCTATTATTATTGAATTCAGCGTGAGCTCAGCACCTCAGAGGATTGTTCCTTTAATTCACTGCCTAGCAAATCTTCCAGCAACCAGCTCTAGCTTCTGATTAAGTTCAGGACACAAGAAAAATTAGCTGTTGCACAGGATGCAAATACTGATGCAGGTTCTATTCTCCCCCTGGTATTTATATATACCAACTAGAAGACAAGAAATCTTTTATTTAAGATTGTGTTTTAATTTTTTAAACTTTTTTTCTTGCCTTTCCCCCCCACCCTTCCTGGGTAGCTTATGTCCTATTAAAGAAGAATATAATTTAAGGCTCCTCTTAAAATGTCTCCAGAATGACATAGATATTGAGAAAAAATGGCCATATAGGCCAGGTGGAAAAAATAGATGGTAGAATGAAATACCTCAGAGGACAGTTTTGTTGTACAACATTTGGCCTTAAATAAATGTATGGGCCTGCTCCTGAAAATATATTACACATGTCAGAAGAACAATAATTAAACTGATCCCTCTAAGCCTTTTTGATAGGCCATTTTCAGAATGAATGGTTGAAGCTGAGAAAGGGCACTTGGCATGTAAGAACCCTGCCTTTAGGGTATTATTCTCCTTGCTTTCTCCTGTTCGTATATTTTTTACTTTTTTCCACCAATTTACAGCACTGTTAACATCTGCTATTTTAGGTAAAGCTAACCTAAGACACAGATGTAAAATAAGAAAAAATATTTGTAACATAAATGTAATTTTTTTTGTCACTGAATAAAAATGATTAATAAGAAGGCTCCCATATAAATCCTGGGGAAGGATGACAGATTTAGTGGGCTGATCATGATGGAAATGGCAAATGTTGCAGTTTTTCATTGATTAATGAAAACGGATATAAAACAAAGTCACTTGTACTAAATTGTTAAAAATAATTATTACCTTCTTAAAATGGTTTTTATGGTGAACAAATATAAAATTGAATGTCAGTCTCTGACCAGGACCTATAATCTGTTCCTTAGAATGAAATCAACAACATGTAATGCTATTGATTCAAGCTCTTAATCTTCAAGGCAACTGGCAGCTCCCTGAGTCTTGGTGCTAAAAATTGATTTAACACCATTTGTAGAAAAATGAATTATTTTCACAACTGACTAAACATCTTTTTTTATGTGTGTGACTTGTGTTTACTTTGAACACAGGCAAGTTCTTATCTGTTACTAATTTGTGAAGTATTGGAAAAATATTTAGTTGCAGAAATAAAATAATATGTTTAAGATGGAATCTATAGTATTGTTTCTACATTTACTTTTTATCCTAAAATTCCAAGAAAATTATATCCAAATGAATCAGCTAAAACCTTCTGTTATCTCTCGGACGACTTCAAAATGTGGCAACATCAGTTGACAGAAAAGTCTTACCTCTTTATATTGTGTTATAGGACATATTTCATATGAATTCAGACAGTCTCATTTCTGTTGATATGGTTTTATACTTTTATACCATTTCTTTTTTTGATCTATGTATAAAAGAGTGGCAATTCATTTCCATGGACTATAAAATCATATTTTCAGCCTTGTTAACAAGTGATATTTATACGTGTTATCTATTCACTGCTAGCAAAGTTTTAGGTTCTTTAACTTTTCTCAGTTTTCAGAATATATACTGAGATCAGCAGTGATATAAGAAATTTTTCATATTGCAAAGTTTTTTTTCTAAAATACTCCATTTCATTTTATTAATCTCAATTTTCTTAACATGTCTTTCTCAAGGTATCCAGCTTTCTCCATTCCCATTAGAGCTTACATGCCTTAACTGGTAATGGAATGTCACAATTCTTGCATAGATAGGGCTCTGTTTATAGTCATGTTAGAAACGTTTGAGGTTCTGTGTCTGTGTTGACAGCTGTATGTTTTTGTGTAAACTAGATTTGTTTTGCATTTGGATTATCTCTCATCAAACTGTGTAGTCCCCAAAATAATAAAAGGCATAAGATAGGAACCGTAAACATTCCAAATCTACAATGTTCAGGAATATGCCATAGTAAAGAATCAAAGCAATTTCCATTTCCAAATTAAAACTAAGAATATATGAAGCAAACATATGAGCACTTAGAGACACAATAGAAATAATCAAAATGGAAAGTAATGCATGAAAGGAACAGCTGAAATGTCACTCAAGGAATCAAGAAAAAAGATATGGGGGATATTCAAAATTCTTTTAAAATTGAGCACAATATAAGATATTTAACATTTAATGGAAATCAGTGGAATTACAATACTATTGATGCTATTGATCAACTGAAATTTATGCCTTTTGATAGAATATAAACCTTGTTATAGTTGAAACACAAGCCTAATGAGCTTAGATTTTTCTCCCTTTCCTCCCACCCCCTACCCGCACCACCTACCTTTGTTTTAAAGCAATCTTAAGTACATTACTGCTTTGCTTTAAAGCAGTCAGTTTACATCTCCCACATGTACCAGATCAGCTCTGCTAGTAGGTGTATTAGAAGGATGTTGAAGCCATGGCTCTTGTGACTTCCAGCCCCCTACCAACATGATTACTTGTGGGAGGGGTTTATGGAACAAAGGGGCTATTTTTGTACCTGATCCAATGATAAAATCCAGCTCCTAAACAATTGTGCCGGGGGAGGATGAAGAGGAGGGGCCTTCCTCCCCCTTCTTTCCTTTTTCAGCTGCATAAACCAAGGGCACAATCTAGCCCAAAGTTAGAAATGTGAGTTCTCTACAACCCAATAAAGTACAACATGTCTTTTTGGTTATTTTACTGATCAGTAAATAAAGAAAGCATTCTGGATTTTGTTGTATTAATCTTCTGACTGGATATATGCACTTGTAACACTGTTGCTGTTTGGCAAAAAGTCTCTTAATTTGAGGTATTATTAATTACATTAATTTTGTAGTGCTTATTGCTCTGTAAAACATATGCCTGCTGATAATCTCTGGTCTTATTCCCAATATTAAAAAAAAAACAAAAAAAACCCCAAAAAACTGTAGACGTCTGCTTAAGTCGCCCAGTGACTTCAATTTAATGATAAGCATACAAATTGAGGCTTCATTAGACCTACAGGAGATGTGAATTCTAGAAGCAAAGGTGAAACATGAGCTAGAGTTTCCCAGCCAATCTCAGCTAATGGATGGGCTCTAACACTGCCAACATCCAAACTATATAGGACTTTGTTGAATAAAATATCAAGACCTTGAAATGTGTCAAAACCAAACTGGTAGTGCAGTCGATGGATTGCAGTGTCACATGTGGATCACTGACAAATCAGGCTGATGAATTCTCAGGGTCTGTTTGAGGAAAGGAATAACCCTATTTGTGAGGAGCGGACTGGAGGACACATTTTGTCTGCCCTTAAAGAATTCTCAGGCTCCTTTCATAATAAAAAATATTCAATGTTCAGGCCCAGGATAGATTTTTCATCATCTCTCATTCACTAGTATTCTTAATCCTGAATATATTAAAATCTCCTTTGATATCTAAATTATACTGTATGACATTTTCCCAGAGAATTCATATCAGGGGAATATATGCTGCTTTTAATACTCATTTCACCATAGAAGGTTTTCCTTTCTTTCAAAATTATCCTGTTTTGTTAAACTGACTTTAGAGATTGAATCAACTGGGTCTTGGTATTACTTAATTTTTAAAATAAAATTTGATTAAATGGAGTTCTTTATGAAAGTGCATGCCAGGAGGATATTGATTTCTATTTGCTAATTATGTCCCATGAGACTACATGGCCTTGGCCTCTCAGTCTTCGAACAAAAAATAAAACAGGAAAAAAAAATTACCCAAGCCACACTACAACCTGTTATAAATATTTTTGAATAATACTGGTAATTTTTCTAATCCAAATCAGACCTTGTTAATTCAGTGCATAGGACAAATTTTATTTATTTTTTAATAAACTGGAGAAAGTAATTTTAATGCACAATTCTTAATTTTCTGGAGTAATTTCAATTTTATGGTGTTAGCTTAATATTCAAGAGGTTATTTCAGAAGTATGTTTCATTACAACACACTGATTTGTAAATTGTAAAAAATAAAAAAAAATGGGAATTAAGGACTTAGTGTAAATTCACAAAAGCCAAGAAATTCATTGTTGAAGCTTTTCATAGTCTCCTTCAGGGACAATACCATGGCTATAATTTACAGCATGTTATGTGAAGCATGTAGTAATGCTTATACTAAATTGCCCAAACATTTTTCACTCAAAATAGTAATTGTCAGAAATTTTAAAACTTTGACAAATTCTTACTTTTGCAATGAAAATTTGGAACTTTTTTCAGTGCAAAAATATTTTTTATGAGGAAGTTTTGAGCAGCAACAGTTCTGTTGTTTTTGAGAAATAAGAAATTTTGCTGCTATATAAAAATGCTTCAGAAGAAGAGGTTGAAAAAAAATGAAATTTGATAGGGGCATAGAACTGCCTTTTGGTGCACCAGTGAAAACTGGCAGTGAGTTAGCTAAATTATAAAGGCTAAAAGGTGACTTTCAAAAGAAAAAAGAAACTGCTACTGTTGCCTTTTTTGTTGTTGTTGCTTTTTTGTGATGCTGAAGAAAGCCTTGTATATATATGTTTCCTTTTACTGTTTTTTTGTATCACAAATTCACATAATCTGTGTGCTGGAAGACTCAGATGGCTGGAGAACTAGTAAACTGGTGACATCACAATCACAAGAGTATAGTAAGTGAGCCCTTAAGAAGGGATTTTTTTTTTATCAGACAGTTTAAAATTGGATTTTTTTTGTTTTTCAGACCTACTGATCTTCCAGTATGAATTAAAATTTTGGATGAAGGTAGACTTTGTTAAAGGCTCTACTTCCTCACCTTGAATACTAAACGTGGGGTCAGGAAGTATCTGGATATATCTGATGTGATCATTTCCCTGCTATTGTGGGGGCCCCCAAGCACATGTGTACCTTGGTTCCTTCTGTTCTCTGCTTGTGGCACATTACGCTTAGTTTCCTGTGGGCTGTAACACTTTGGTCTCATTTCAGTTGTTGGGTTTAGTGTGTGGGAGCTGGGTGGTCTTGTTGGCCTATGATATACAGGAGGTCAGACTTAAAGATCCAGTGGTCCTTTCTTAACTTAAACTCAATGACTATGAGCCTTCAAAGAAAGTATTAAAAATTCACAACAAATAGCCCTCATACGTCCTACTTGCTCTTCAATGAAACCAGAAATTAAAAAAAAATAGATTTTATATTCCTGATATTTCTAAGGTAAAAATAACCAGTAAAATGACTTTCCCCCAAAATAAATCTTTCGGGCCTTCTTTATATATTCAAGAGGCCAAACAAAATAAACAACAACATCAACATAATTTTTCTAAACCTCATTTGCAGGTCATCTTTAAAGTTGTGCATTCACATTGGATTTTGCTTTACAACAAAACTAACTGACTGCTAATGTGCCATTGGTCCCAAATATACATGCATATTCTATACAGTAGAAATTTCCATATCTCATGGTTCCAATGGGGCTGGGCACATGTGCATTAAAAAAATAAGTGGAATTTCAATTTTAATATTTAAACTCTCATGGAAAAGGGTCTGCAAGAGTGCATGTCTAGAGAAGCAGGGCTTGTATTTGATGTCTGAAGGTGCACAGGAAACAAGACATGACTCTGACATAGCCTTGGCTCATTACATTGTAGGACTTGTCTCGTTGTGCGTGTATATGTGTTTGACTGCTGTCTAGTAACTGTTGCGCTAAAGTGTTTCTTCATTATGTCATTATTCTTTTATGAAACCAAGAAGATTCCATACTAAATCTATATTAGAAGAATGTAAGATTGCAAAGTAAAATTCTCAAAAGATCTGAAATCGCTAAAGCTTTGGTTGCCTGTGCAAACATAACTCTGGAATACACTACTCTCTTTAATTCCATAACCAGACTCTACTTTTCCCCAGGACTCTTCCGGGGCAGTGAAAGAGATTGTATTGTATAGTCAATGAGGCTAGGGTCCAAAGAGGTGCTGCCTCATTCACTGTAGCGTTTGGATATTGTGTAGCAAATTAATCAGGGGTGCCAAGATGTAGAATATAATTACCAGTCTTTGACCTCTGTAACTGAAGCTTTCAGAATTCTGTCTTTCTGTAGTTTGGTGTCTACATAGAGAAACAAATGAATAACTATTTTTTATCTTTTTTCTCCTCTCTCTGGCTCAAATTCTGTTCTCAAATGAACTCGAATATCTGGTTATTTACACAGATGTAAATAACTGCAGAAGGTACAAGGCAGCAGAGAACCAGAACTAAATGCAGCTTTGCTTTGGCTTTAGACTGTTGATTTAGGGTGTACAGCTGCTGTTTGCACAATTTTGAAAAGGGAGTATTTGCTCTCAAGGGAGGAAGAGGAACCCATTGTATTAACTGACCTTCAAGCACTAAAACACAATAAATAAAACAAAACAACAACAAAACCCTAATGGCGCTACAGCAAGTAGACTGAGTGGCTGATAAAAAATGAATGCCTTGTCCTTGGCATAATAATCCCCATAGCAGTTGAATATTATAACCAGGTGCGATATTCTGGGTAATTTGTTTATTTACAACTTCTGAATTCTGTTTCATATTGGGGACCATTTATATGTATCTGTGTCACACTGCAAACTTCATTTTGAAAGTATCAGAGGGGTAGCCGTGTTAGTCTGGTTCTGTAAAAGCAGCAAAGAATCCTGTGGCACCTTATAGACTAACAGACGTTTTGCAGCATGAGCTTTCGTGGGTGAATACCCACTTCTTCAGATGCAAGTGGTGGAAATTTCCTGGGGCAGGTATATATAAGCAAGCAAGAAGCAAGCTAGAGATAACGAGGTTAGATCAATCAGGGTGGATGAGGCCCTGTTCTAGCAGTTGAGGTGTGAAAACCAAGGGAGGAGAAACTGGTTCTGTAATTGGCAAGCCATTCACAGTCTTTGTTTAGTCCTGAGCTGATGGTGTCAAATTTGCAGATGAACTGGAGCTCAGCAGTTTCTCTTTGAAGTCTGGTCCTAAAGTTTTTTTGCTGTAGGATGGCCACCTTAAGATCTGCTATTGTGTGGCCAGGGAGGTTGAAGTGTTCTCCTACAGGTTTTTGTATATTGCCATTCCTAATGTCTGATTTGTGTCCATTTATCCTTTTCCTTAGAGACTGTCCAGTTTGGCCGATGTACATAGCAGAGGGGCATTGCTGGCATATGATGGCATATATTACATTGGTGGAAGTGCAGGTGAATGAACCGGTGATGTTGTGGCTGATCTGGTTTGGTCCTGTGACGGTGTTGCTGGTGTAGATATGTGGGCAGAGTTGGCATCGAGGTTTGTTGCATGGATTGGTTCCTGAGCTAGAGTTACTATGGTGCGGTGTGCAGTTGCTGGTGAGAATATGCTTCAGGTTGGCAGGTTGTCTGTGGGCGAGAACTGGTCTGCCACCCAAGGCCTGTGAAAGTGTGGGATCATTGTCCAGGATGGGTTGTAGATCCCTGATGATGCATTGTAGGGGTTTTAGCTGGGGACTGTATGTGATGGCCAGTGGAGTCCTGTTGGTTTCTTTCTTGGGTTTGTCTTCCAGTAGGAGGCTTCTGGGTACACGTCTGGCTCTGTTGATCTGTTTCCTTATTTCCTCGTGTGGGTACTGTAGTCTTGAGAATGCTTGGTGGAGATTTTCTAGGTGTTGGTCTCTGTCTGTGGGGTTAGAGCAGATACGGTTGTACCTCAGTGCTTGGCTGTAGACAATGGATCTTGTGGTGTGTCCGGGATGGAAGCTGGAGGCATGAAGGTAGGCATAGCGGTCGGTAGGTTTTCGGTATAGGGTGGTGTTGATGTGACCATCACTTATTTGCACCATGGTGTCTAGGAAGTGGACCTCCCGTGTAGATTGGTCCAGGCTGAGGTTGATGGAGGGGTGGAAGCTGTTGAAATCGTGGTGGAATTTTTCCAGAGTCTCCTTCCCATGGGTCCAGATGATGAAGATGTCATTGATGTAGCGTAGGTAGAGAAGGGGCGTGAGTGGACGGGAGCTGAGGAAGCGTTGTTCCAGGTCGGCCATAAAAATATTGGCATATTGTGGGGCCATACGGGTGCCCATAGCGGTGCCACTGATCTGGAGATATATATTGTCAGCAAAATTGAAATAGTTGTGTGTGAGGATAAAGCCACAGAGCTCAGCAACCAGTTGTGCTGTGGCATCATCAGGGATACTGTTCCTGACAGCTTGTATTCCATCAGCGTGTGGGATGTTTGTGTAGAGAGCCTCTACATCCATGGTGGCCAGGATGGTGTTTTCTGGAAGGTCACCAATGCATTGTAGTTTCCTCAGGAAATCAGTGGTGTCACGGAGATAGCTGGGAGTGCTGGTAGCATAGGGTCTGAGTAGAGAGTCTACATATCCAGACTGTCCTTCAGTGAGAGTTCCAATGCCCGAGATGATGGGGCGTCCAGGATTTCCAGGTTTGTGGATCTTGGGTAGTAGATAGAATAACCCTGGTCGGGGCTCTAAGGGTATGTTGATTAGTTCTGGTGTTAGTGTAGGGAGTGTCCTGAGTAGCAATATCAGTGTCCTGAGTAGCACCCAGCAATATCGTCAATCTATCCAACCACACACTCAGCCCAGAAGAACAGTCTGTCCTATCTCGGGGACTCTCTTTCTGCCCTGCCACCCCCACCAATATGATACAGTTCTGCGGTGATCTGGAAGCCTACTTTTGCCGTCTCCGACTCAAAGAATTCTTTCAGGACAACACTGAACAGCGCACTGATACACAGTTACCCTTAGAGCCCCGACCAGGGTTATTCTATCTACTACCCAAGAAGAAGAACTCCACATGGACTCCTCCTGAGGGTCGAAATGACAGTCTGGACCTATACATTGAATGCTTCCGCCGACGTGCACAGGCAGAAATTGTGGAAAAACAACATCGCTTGCCTCACAACCTAAGTCGTGCAGAACGCAATGCCATCCACAGCCTCAGAAACCATCCTGACATTATAATCAAAGAGGCTGATAAAGGAGGTGCTGTTGTCATCATGAACAGGTCTGACTACCAAAAGGAGGCCGCCAGACAACTCTCCAATACTAAATTTTACAGGCTACTTCCCTCAGATCCCACTGAGGAATACACTAAGAAACTGCACCATCTACTCAGGACACTCCCTACACTAACACCAGAACTAATCAACATCTGCTCTAACCCCACAGACAGAGACCAACACCTAGAAAATCTCCACCAAGCATTCTCAAGACTACAGTACCCACACGAGGAAATAAGGAAACAGATCAACAGAGCCAGACGTGTACCCAGAAGCCTCCTACTGGAAGACAAACCCAAGAAAGAAACCAACAGGACTCCACTGGCCATCACATACAGTCCCCAGCTAAAACCCCTACAACGCATCATCAGGGATCTACAACCCATCCTGGACAATGATCCCACACTTTCACAGGCCTTGGGTGGCAGACCAGTTCTCGCCCACAGACAACCTGCCAACCTGAAGCATATTCTCACCAGCAACTGCACACCGCACCATAGTAACTCTAGCTCAGGAACCAATCCATGCAACAAACCTCGATGCCAACTCTGCCCACATATCTACACCAGCAACACCATCACAGGACCAAACCATTTTGAAAATGGGGCTTGACTGTCTTCTCTGTCCTTTTAATTTCATGTTGGATTGAAATTAGAATTGATTGTGATGCAAAGCTAACAATGAGGGGTGTGTGTGTGGGGGGTCATTAAACTTTGTTGGTCCTCTATTTAAATTGAATCCCCCTTGGGCAAAGAGTTGTTTATTAACCAGAGCAAACCAGTTTTTCAAGTCTGAACTAAGCAAAGGTATGTTACCTGGTAGGAGATTTTGATTACCTAACAAGCTTGATCAGGGGATCGCATGAAAAAAAGGACTGGAGGTTATAAAAGAAAGGGCCTCTCACTGGACATAGAGAGAGACCAGAAGCAGAAAACTAGCTGCAGGAGTGAGAGGAGATTATTTGTTCTGGAGGAGAAGCTATGTTGTAGAAGAGAAGGGGTAGAGAAACCATCTGGTCTCTTTAAAATACTGAGCTGAGCTCAAAGAATGCTCAAGAGTGGTGAGGAAACCAAGTCTGGGAAGGGAATGTAGGTCATTTATTGTGTTGTCTGAATCTTTATGTCTTGTGCTATCTAGAGTAAAGAGTAATGGTGGTAGAAACCTTTGCAAAGTCTGTGTGTTATGGAAGGTAAATGGTAACTGAGAACATCTGCAGGGGCAGAGCTCAGGGAAAGGATGTGCTTAGGAAACTAGGGTGTCCTGGGGGGATGTCAGCACTGGTCCTGGAGGCCGAGGCATCTGGACTGCCAGGTCCCCCTTCCAAGAAGAGATCACAGACAAAATCTGACCCCAGGAAGTGTCCTAGAGAGGCCAATGAAAGAGACAGTAATGGAGCCTATCCAGACCAATGGAAGCTTAAAAGTACTTGAATCCAGTGTACATAGGAAACTGGTGAGTGTCCAGCAGAAAAAGCATTATAAAGGTTGTATGACACTAGGCATAAAGTTATAATTACAAAGCAAACTATTCTAGTTAAGAAAATACTCTAACGTTTTATATTACTGGCTGAAAAAAAAACACATAAAACAACCTTTACCTTGGAGGAATGCTAACAAACTTTTGAAGTCAAAATCTTCAGCAACTAAAATATAGTGAAAACAACTTTCCGCTTGAATTTTAAAAACACAGCCACACCTTCAGGCTGAGAACTTTGATGGCAATTTCATTCTGGAGTGATATTTTTGATGCTTGAGTTATACACTTTTTTAAAAAGAGGATTCTAAAATAGAAAGGCTTAGAAAACCAGCCTTAGTGCTGCAGTGGTGTAAATAGTGCTGCTGTAAAACTTATGCAATGATATAGCCCCAGATCTCTACCATCTGGTTTACAGCATGAAGGGGCTGCCAAACTGCACAGTATTGAAGCTACTGGGATAGAATGTGACTGTTATATTATCATCAATTTACAGTTTAAATGCATAAACAACCCTTAGTATCTAACTTGCTACCTTGTTAATTTAGTCATAATTTTTGTATTACGTTACTAATATTGAGCTAGTGATTGTAAATAGAAAGTAGATAAAAAGTCAATCTCCTCTAAACCCAATTAGCTGAGCTTGGGGAGGAGCTCAAAGGACTGGAGAGAGACAATATAAGGTATCCAAACACCAGCAAAACTGCTCCATGAGAAATACTGAGGACTCAGGGTCAAGCCTGTTGCCATAATTTCTCTTCTTACAAGGAGAGAGAAGTATGGCTAATGGCTCAAGATATTTCCAACCCTGAACCTCATATATCCATCAACCACATCCCTGCTCCAACCTGCCCTACTAATATGGCACAGGCAGAGGAGACGTACACACCTTTAGCATGGTCTCCAGGAATCCAGCCCCTTCAACGGTGGGAACATTGGTTCCATTCTGGACAAAGAGCCACAAAGCAGTACAAATGTATGTAATGTCCCTTGTATATTTTGAAAATTATGGAATGTTTTGCTGCCTTACGGAAATAAGACTCAACTCTGTAAGTTATATTCACAAAACGGCAAAATTATGGTCCTACAGAAGTTTACAGATATTTTGCCATTAATTTCAGTGGAGCCTGGATAATATTTCCATGGGAGAAAGCACAAAGCTGCTTATTTGAAAATTTAACAATGGACAATGGACCAATTGGAGGTGAGAATTCACATTTCAAAAGTGAATGAGAGATGATAGGTAGGGTGGGGATCGATTGTGAAGGACCTCGAAAGTAAAGACAAGCAGTATATGTGATAGAGAAGGTAGAGCCAGTGGAGGAATTCAAAGATGGGGTGACATGTTAAAGTGACCATGTTCAAGTTACAGGCCTGAATGACAGGCAGAACAATGGTATTGTCCACAGTGATTGAGAAAGAAGATAGTGGGGAGGGCTAGGCATGAAGAGAACTATTTGACTTGAGGTGGCTCGACGTCCATGAGGAGATGAGTGCGACACTGGCTGAGATTTTAGTTTTGACAGGAGACAGATCTGGAGGGGAGGGAGAGAGAGAGAGAGATCAGAGCAATGTGATGGTAGATGAAATTGTATTTGCAGATTACCCAGAGATAAGGTTCTTTCTACAGAACTTTTAAATCAAACTATAGATCTTTACAATTTTATAGATTTTCCTTCTTTTAACATTGTATAGTACAACTTTTTAAAAGCAGACTCCAGTTTTTGTTTTCAAAAATGAAGAAAACCCTAGTTGGAACATGATGAAGGATTGAAGAGATAGGTAGCAATTTTGGCTCTACTTCTGCTTTGGTTGTATTTCCACAATTTCCCTTGAAGCGCAAGGAATGTAGGATTTGATCAGTTGCCATTATGTAAATCATTGGGATACACCTTCCCTAAAATACTTCGGCTGCCATATGAGGTCAGGTCACATTTCAGACTGGAACAGCCCCAAACAGATTTCATTAGCTATTACTGCAGGAATGAAGATGACTAGCTTCATGGAAATGAATCACCATAGACTACCATGAACCAGGACCATGGAGTGTAGAGCAGAGGGGCAGGAAGGCGAATGAAGCAGCAGATAGACAAACTAAGCATTAAGACAAATGACACAAATAAGTGGAGAAGAAACTACAACTCAGCTGTCAGAATGAGGCACAACAAACAAAATAGTAGCCATCTTGTGCCTTCTTAAGGGCTAGATAGGCAAATCTATCAAGCATATTGCATGAAGGGTTTCAATACAGAGGCTTCTGTAGATTTGTCCCAACTTTTATAATGCAACTGATGGATGAACTTCTTTAATAAATCCAGCCATTAGAAGGGTACAAAATAAATCTGCAAGATTAATAGTAGAAAGTATCTAGGGAGACCATCAATAAGTTGGTGCTGCTTATAAAATATATCTCCATTTTTTTTAAAATAACTATTTTACTGTAATTCTATGACACCAGTTCTCCCTGCTGCTCTCATGGTATCCAATGCAAGATAAACACAGAACCCTAATTTGTTTGTACCAAGTGTGCAAGCGTCTGTGGGGAAGTTGTATTAGCATGGTGGCCACTAATTCTTTTTTTACTTTTTTTTCCAAAACTAGTTAACAGTAGATGGGGCTGATCTCCTCTTTATGTATCACCATAGGGAAGCAGGAGCCAGTTTACAGGGATAAGATATATCAAAAGTGGAACTACAATACTAACACAGAGCTAACATCACAGACCCATAGTGATAAGAGATGCATCCAAAAATGTGCAACACAGAAAGGGTTTCATTTCCGGATCTACTCCTGTGTGTAATGGGACAACTAGTCCATTGAACAAGTATGTAAGGGATGAGGAATGAAAGACATTAAGCTTGTATGTTTGATTATGTACACTGTATGCTAAATTTTACCCTGTGGAGTTGTGCACAGCTCAATGTGAAGGTCAATAGGAGAACTTGGCTCTACATTTGGAATCTGGTGCAGGTAGCAGCTTTATTAAGCACTTTGATAGATACCCAATCTGGAGCAGTTTCAAAGCACTGCTCAGGATTTGTGCCCTACAATTCCCATTAAAATCAATGGGAATCTGATGGATAAGCCCTCACATAAATGTTTGAAAATGTACCCTTGGTTAATAAATCAGGAAAGAGCGTATTGATACAAATAAATCCTAATTAACAAAAATTCACATTGATAACTTAAAATAAAGTCACTGCTAACACTTTTGACTTTTAAGATTCAGTTGAAAGTATATGTATATGAGGCTGAGAAAATTAAAGACAAAGAACAGAGTATAGTGTGAATCAGAAAGATGATGGAGGAACAGTAAATAATGAAGGGGAATGTAGCTAGATAAAAAAGACAGAACATTTAAAAGAGTAATAAATGACAAAGGCAGTTCAATGCAGATAAATGCAGAACAGTGGTGACTTTGATGAGTCTTTATTACACAACTGTGCATGCATTATAAAATAGGAGGAACAAAAATGTTCAAGAGTCGAAAGGAAAGTCTGTGTGTCACTGATGAAAAACAGAAAGCCCACAGACAAGTCTTAACACATGGAAGAATTATGACTTTGAGTGAATCTTGATGACTAAAGTCTGGTTTTTTTTTTCATAAAGTAGGGGAATGAAAGAATAAGAGCTAGAAAAGAAAAAGAAAAGTAAAGCAATAAATTCTACATATACCATAAAGTATAAAAAACCAATATTTTGTCAAGAAGAGAAAGTGAGCCAGATGAATCATTCACTATATTTCTGGCACTGATATGACCATGCCTGCTACACAAAAGTAACATTTACAGAAAGGATTGCCTTCTGTTTGGCCACCATGAGGTGATCCTTTTTCAAGTGTTGATTTTTCATGAGAAGGAAAAATGCAGCTGAAGAGATAACTTTGAAAAAAAGAAAGAGGAAAATATATATTATTTAAAAAAAATGGAGGGGAAGAAAAAGAGAAAGTGGGGCACACAGAAAAGAAAGAAAGAGGGACAAAGAGAAGAGGTGAAGCATGGATATAGCAGAGACACGATGAAGGCAGAGAGATCCTCCTTATTTGTACTAAGAAAGAAAAAAGACTGGAAGAAGAAAAGGGTCCACACAGATAATCTAGTCTGTGGTGGATTGCACCATTTTCTTATGAACAGGTCCATATTAAAGTAAACCAGGATGCCTTATGTGTATTGCAATGTAGGCTTACGCCCCGGCACTGTGAACACACCTCTGATTGGCATGATTCATGCAAGGGCCATTCACATAGGTGCCCTCTGCTGGATTGGTGGGGGCCCATTAACGGTTCTTGTGGAGAAGGCTCTGGTCTCCCTGTCCTTGAACCACTGCCCCCCTCTTTATGGGTCCTGGGCTCTGTACTGGAGGAGTGAGGACTAAAGCAGTTCCTACCTCAGAGAACTATTATTTCAGGCTCTCTGCTGACTCAGGGAGACTTCACTGTCAGTTCACATCCAAGTTCACAGTCAAACTTTTTCTTGCAACCATAAGACCAGAAAATAATTGTAATGAAAGACGCACTTCTGGCATCATTATGAGAGACAGATGTGAGGGTCCCGGGCACCAATTTGTAATGCCTGTGCCTGAATCTAGCTCTGCTTGAGAAACAAAGCAAATTACTTTAATAAACTTTCCAGAAAGCAGCCTAAAATATTGGTCAATTTAACTCTGTTCTCTGTGTGTGTGCAGACTGGCTCAGTAGTGTTAAAAATTTTGGTGCCCTCTGTGTGTATTTTTCTAGGTTCTAAAAAATTTACTAGGAGCTCTCTGTGTTTAACTTGCTCTGGGGTATTGGTGGTATATGTTAGAGCCAATTTTTTAATGGTACCACTATTTGTGCCAGTAATTTTTATACCAGCTGCACTGGACTAATTATCTGGTGCTCTCACATGTCTATTTTTTGAATAATTATGGCCTTTGAGCATATAATAGACAGTATGCTTAGGGTAGACAGGAGTATGGAACCTTCTGTTTGAGTAGCTGGGATAAAAAAGTTGGCATCTCTTTGTTATATCCTCATTTTGGATGCATAAGCCACCATAACACCTCAAGGTATAGTAGAGAACCATGGTCACATACTTATTTCCCTTTTCTCTTAGTTATGTTTCTGGATAGCCTCCTGATTTATTTGTCACTAATTCCATTGTAAAAGCTTCTTAGTGACAAAGAAACCCAATTCTAACTTTTTAAATAGTGGTTAGAAATGTAAAATGATGTATCTGTTTCATATGATTTATATTCATTGGCTTCCCCTCTTTCTCCTTCTTTACATATAATTAATGAAAGGCTGTAACTTCTGGCCATGTCTAACTATAATTGAAGTAATGTCCTATGCTCAAGAGGAGGGCTTGCTACTGTTCTAGTGAAAGTGAAATGAAATAGAGAAAAATTATATTATGGTATTTAGGAAGATTTGTTCTGAGACATTTATAGGGGTAAATTTTCAAAGCTTTAAGCTGGTCTGAGCAATACGACTCTTTGAAGTTATTGGGAAAGTCACAGCTAGAATGATATGTGATAATTTGAAAAATTATCCCTTATTGCCTATTTAGATTTTTCTGTATCACATGTTATGGTAATAAATGGTTCTCAGCATGAGGCTGATTACATGGGGTACTGCTTGAAACAAAAACTTATTGATTCTCCCCATGATCTCTCTCTGTAAAATAATCTCTGAATAATTTCATTACTATACTTAGGGTTAATCCTCAGCATCTACAAGCCCTGTGACCAGAGAGCCCTGAATTACCAAGGAACTATCACAAGAAGCTGAGCTTAGATGTATGTTCATAGTTCCTCTTTTTGATTAGTGGCTGTGGAAAAGAACTGGGGAAATATTTGCTCATTCTTTTGGAATACTAATTTTATTGTGATAGTGCCACAAGGCTACCTCATCCGTGGGATTCCTATCATGAAAAGTACGGTAATAACCCATGGGTAGATACAGTCTCTCGCCTTGTAGATTTTGCAGTCTAATTTCAAACAAGATACAACAAGCGAATATAAAAAACAATAGGTGGGAAGGGAAGAAGGAGGGAAATGGTTGGGAATTTTTATTACATGTGGTAGTAGCGGTCACATGGTTACTGTTACTTCCAACATTATTTACTAGGACCATGGTTGTACAGGTCTGATATCCATGTTTGTCAGATAAAGGTGTAATCCAAAGATTAATTTACATAACTTGTTGTATCAAAGGGTTATACAGTTTAAACAAGAGTACAGAAATTGCTGTTTTTTTAAAGAGGTATAATGTTGATACTTTTTTTTCTTCCCCTACAGGAGTTGCACTTAACTGATAAGGACCATGCTAAATTAATGAGGGAATGTTTTGATCACTTCTTTCCTTTCTAGTTTATGAAGGGTCCACTATTCTACTCTACAGGAGGGAAGAGAAGAAATAACAGCAGGAAAATTGTGAGATGAATTCAGGTTAAATAGCTGTGCTTCTAGGTCAAGGGATTTTAAAATATTATTCTAGAAAATTTGGTAAACAAAATACCACAGATCACTAGATATTTACACAACTCTCTGATTCTTTGAAGTCTTCAGTTTAGTGCACAGTTTGTTACATGTAAACAGCACAACTGTACTCTGCAGTATATTCAATATACAGAATAACCTGAGAGTTAGGAAAAACAGAGTTACAAACTGACCAGTCAACCACACACATTTGAAACTGGACGTACACAACTACACAATCAGTCAGCAACAGAGACACACACACACAAAAAAGAAGCAAATGCAGTACTACTAAAAAAAGGGAAAGATTAAAAAAAAGATCTGACGAGGTAAGGAAACTTTCTTTGCTTGCTTTGTTTAAATTAAGAGGGTTAAAAGCAGCATTTTTCTTCTGCATAGTAAAGTTTCAAAGCTGTATTAAGTCAATGTTTAGTTGTAAACTTTTGAAAGAACAACCATAACATTTTGTTCAGAATTATGAACATTTCAAAGTTACAAACAACCTCCATTCCTGAGGTGTTCGTAACTCTGAGGTTCTACTCTATCCATTTTTTTTCATTTTACTTAAATCCATCTGGAGTCTCCAGCTGGTGCATAATTTTGTTGTCCATTTGTTAACTGATATTTCTTTTCATGATCACATTAAACTGGTACTCTGTTATCTTTTCTGGCTGCCTATTGATTTATGAGTGGATTTTAAGATGTTGTTTTGACTTACAAAGTCATAAATGACCTGTGACACCTATTCAAAAGACCACCTCTCTCTCTGTAAGATACTGCAACAGCTGTGGTGAGATGAGCCCCCAGTGCTGGAACCCCATTGATATAAAAAAGCAGGCTGGTGACAAGGGGCTTTCCATTAAGATCCTGTGCCTTTGGAACTCATTTCCCAATCTGGTCCATGATGGACCATCCATCACAACCTGAGTTTGTTAGCTCTTAGGGAAGCGCATCTTTTCTCCCTGTCCACAAGGAGGTATGTAAGATTAGATTGTGGTATGGGGAGAACTCACATGTGGATTTAGTCAGGGGAATTAATTAAATTTAATTACCTTTATGATGTTTTAAGGTTTTTGATCTGAAGTATATGTCCAAGACTCTTTACTGTGATAGTGTATTTTTATGAGATTGTCAAATAAGCTTACAACCTGGGCACTGGAGCTCTGAGTTTTAGAGTCGAACTCACCTAAATAAATATTAATGCATTATAACAAATAAATTTAGAGATAGATTTTAGTCTCTGATCTTAAATTTATACTATGAAGTATTGAAACAATAAAACTGGCAGCAGGCTGTCTCTGTTTCCAAGGGGATTGAATTTCTTGTAGCTATTGTTAGGGTTTCTCAGCATTTCCAGTATGAATGTATTTTCAAGGATATATTTCAGAAAAAGTCTGCCTGATACCCAAAAATGTGAATCCAGAGGAATTATCAGACATGGAATGCCTGGAGCTAGACCAAATATTGACTCATCAGCAATCAACGCTAGTAGTGTGATTAAGAGGAGAAATTCCACAAAAATGTGAGAGATTAACCACAGAGCAGTGAGAGCAAAACCAAGCCTTTATAGATTCATAGATTCTAAGGCCAGAAGGGACCACTGTGATTATCTTGTTTGAATTAGAGCATATGTTTAGAAAAGCACCCAACCTAGTAGATCTGGTCAAAACTTAGAATTTCTGTTCAATGGAAAATTTTAACATTTTGAAATTTGTTTTCATTCCAAGTTGAAATGAAAAGCAAACAACCAACAATCAAAATTTCCTGTGAAATGAAATTCTGAAAAGAAAATATCATTGTGGGTTGATTGAAACATTCATTTCAGTTTGACCAAACATTACATTCCAATCTCAACTTTTATTCTACATGACATTATAATTGAGAATATAAAATAAATTTTAAAAACAAAAAATTGTTTTTGAACAACAAAAATATCAAAGCATTTAGTTCCAATAAGGTTGAAATGTGTTTTTAAAGCAAAATTTTGTCCAAATTTGCATGTTCCCAAGAAAAAAAAATTCAATGAAATGGCATTTTCTAACAGAAAACATTCCATCAGAAAATGTTCAAGTAGTTTCTAATTTTCAGTAAGAACTGTGAATTCTCCATCTTGTGTTCTCTTTCTGTCTTAAATTTAAGCAAATGACATAGATCGAGTTCAGAGTTTCTTTCCCTCAGAGACACTTCCAACGGCTAGGGCAGTGGTTCTCCGACTTTTGTACTGGTGATCCCTTTCACATAGCAAGCCTCTGAGTGCACCCCCTCCCCCTATACATTAAAAACACTGTTTTATGTATTTAACACTTATATAAATGCTGGAGCCAAAGCAGGGTTTGGGGTGGAGGCTGACAGCTTACAACTCCCTGAGGGGTCCTGACCCCCAGTTTGAGAACCCCTTTCTCTATCCCTCTGGTCCTTTCCCACCAACAGTCAGGCTTTCCTTTTTGTCTGGCTGTGAAGAAGCAGTTGGCTCCTATCCTCATAATCACATTATGAGGATAGGTTCAAAGCCTTATTTACAAACTTCACTGTCAGTTTGAGTAGTAAGATCTTGTGCTAATCATTACTCAACAGACTATATTGCTTACTTTACATATGTAAAGGAGATACATAAATAATAATTGTGCATTACTTTAGGACCTTTTATCCAAGGCTTTAAAAGCTGTTTACAAACATTTACTAATTAATCACAACATTCCTAGGAGGTTAGTAATGATACTAAAAGGGATATCCAGTCAACAGATGCAGCCATATCTGAGATAAAAAGTAGCAGTTGTTTAAGAACCCCAAATGTGCTGATAGATACTTGGAAGGGTAATTTAATTAGGTTGTATCAACACACTTGATCAAGAACTTGGTCTTGACAACTAAGATTACTATACTCTTAAGAAAACTGGCATGCTTTTGAAAAAGGGTAAAATAATTAAAGCCAATAAAAATTGCTTTATAAGTTATGACACAAATAGTTTGCAGTAGTGAAATCCCACAAAATCAATATCATCACATGATGCAAGGATTTTTTTTAAATGATTGTCATGATTGCTCACTTTCCTGTTACTAAATTTGTTAGCACCCCCAGAGATCTACATATGGCAGCTGCTGCTTAGATGAATAGGTCAATATGATTTGTTGTATGGAAAAACAATAACAGCCAGATTTACTATATTTTTTCTGACAGCAACTGCAGACACATATCCAAAAAACTGTGCCTATTAGAGTTAGCAGCAGCTGCTAAGAGAATTTCCAGGCCATGGGGACATTTGAAAGTCAGAGTTGACTTACCACATGATTTTCCGTAAACCCACCTTTTTATGCAAACTATAACCATGGAATTTTCTAGGGTCTTATGACATACACTTATTTCTTATTCAAATAAAGGAATCAAAGAACAGTTGCTTTTCATGCTGAAGAATGATGATTGCAGAACAATCAGAAGCTGTAATGTCTACTTTAGTAAATTAATTGTTTTCACAGCTTCATCTGATTCATATATTATATTTCATTGAAATTTAACTCTCAGCTATATAAATCCATGTAAACCTGTAAAAATACCAAAACTATGTAGTATAGACTTGGAGTTACACTGTGTGGGAACACAAGATACTCCAGAAACCTGTAGAGGACACACACATGCACATCTTAACAAGTGTTATGATAGATTCTCTGTCACAGAATTTTTTTAGATTAAAATCAGATTTTAATCTAAAAAATATATTCCAGTTCCATTAGGAATTTTCCATGGACAGCCTGGCCAGCAGATGGTTGAAGGACTGTCTACAACAACACGAACAATGTGTTGTGATCATAGCCCTCTCTGTGAGGGCTGGTGGACTGATCAATCAAGGTGACATTAGGAAAGTCCTATGGCTTGTGTTATAGAAATCAGACAAGATGATCACAGTGGTCCACTCTGGCTTTAAAATCTATGAGTTTAGTTGCACAGTCCAGTTTTCATTTGAGTTTGGTAATCAACGTCATTTTACATGTAGTGCATTGTTTGTGTTATTAGCAAGCAGCCAACATTTCCAAGCTGTGAGTGATGAAGTAGTGCTGCTTTGGTGGCTATCTTCTTGGTAACATGATACCCAGGTAATGGTTACAGACACCGCTCTGTCCCGCTGCAGTAAGTGATATAGGTTTCACCTTTCGAAAAACAATTTTTCAGTTAATTCACACTACATGTGGGATATGTTTTAACATTTCCTTATATACTATCTTGAACTTGTTACAGACTACATTAAGCGTGTCTGTAAACTGATGACTTGGAAACTTTCTTTGTTGTATTATTTAGGAAGGAGGAGAGTACGTTTGTGATTTACAGCACAAAACAAGGAACAAAATACCTTCCTAATGTCAAGGTTGTACTTAATGTTAATATCTTCAACCCCCCACCCCCCCAGCAATACATCTTCAGCTGCAAAAGTTGCTATGGGGTAAATCTTGGAATGACCTTATTAATTCGTTTGTATAAAATCTGCTGGAAATCATAGTAACTACTGTCAAGTTTTATAACGATTGCAAAACAAAATGAGAATAACTGGTTGCTAATGCTGCTTTATGACTCTGTAGCTAAATTTGTTTTAGAGCATATTAAGTTCTGATGATATAGTATTGTTCACTTTATTTAGAGGAGGATACAGTTCAGCAGTCTTGTACATAGATAGTCCAGATCTGGCAACTGGTTTCATGTAGGTGAACCCTTAACAGAGTTGTAGAACCAGAAATAAAAAGCACTGTCAAAAAGTTTGTAAAGCACTAACAGATCTTTCAGGAAAAAATAATAATTAATTTAAATTTTATTATAATGATCAAGTGATTTTAAATGCAATCATCATTTCATAAGGATTGTTAGCTCATGGATTTTAGTGAGCCTCCATGACTATTGAATTAGCAATTCAAATCAAGAGTTTAATCAGAGCCATGATAGTATAAAATAATGGGCTTTAAAAAAATCACTTTTTAAAATGGTTCCTAATTAACATTTTCAGGCTTTTGGATACTAAATATGCTAATCAAAAATCTCTTTTTAAAATTAATTTAGGTACAGAAAGGGTATTGGGAGTATTAGTCTACCAAATATATGATAAACAGTTTCAAAATTATTGCAATTAGCAAAATATGTACCTATTTATCTGGGCCGCTTAGAGAGACACTTGCCTCCCTGGAAAACAATACACATTTTCTAGCCTTCTAATTTTTAATTATAATTTTTAAAGAAAGTTCACAGACAAAGAGTTCTAGTACAATTTCATTAAGTTTTTTTAATTTAAATTCAAGATGACAATTTTTATCTCAAAAGTGTTGCCTCTCTTTTGGTTTGTTTTAATGATGCATTATTAGCATTAACTTTAATTAACTTTGGGCTTTTTGCACTGTCCCAATGTTTTGTTTAGAGATAACACCACCTTTCTCTCCTAAAAATGTACAGCACCCACTACTCAGTGCAACTGAGAAAGAGATAAAATATTGTCCAAAATGTTCAGAAAAATAGGACATAACAATGACTTTGCTCCTGCCTACTCTGACTGGCATAGGAAGAATAGAGAAACTGCCATTTTAAAATGCTGTCTTGTTTTGGGAGGGAAATCAAATCACATTTATTGTTCCCATCTTCAAGTCAACTTTAACTTCAAATAGAACAGTTATGCAAATGTATGATTAGTTCACCAAGTACCGTAGAACTGCAGAGTTATGAACACCTCAGGAATGGAGGTTGTTGGTAAATCTGAAATGTTCATAACTCTGAACAAAACGTTATGGTTATTCTTTCAAAAGTTTAGAACTGAACTTTGACTTCATGCAGCTGTGAAATTTTACTATGCAGACAAAATAGTCCAACTGAGTGACCAGGGAGGTTGAAGTGTTCTCCGATGTCTGATGTTCTGATTTATGTCCATTTATTCTTTTGTGTAGAGAAAAATGAGTAAGAATAAATGGACACAAATCACACGTCAAGAATTATAACATTCAACAACCAGTTGGAGAACACTTCAACCTCCCTGGTCTCTCAATTATAGACCTCAAAGTCGCCATACTCAAACAACAACAAAACTTCAAAAACAGACTCCAAATAGAAACTGAAGAATTAGAATTAATTTGCAAACTGGACACCATTAAATTAGGCTTGAATAAAGACTAGGAGTGGATGGGTCATTACACAAAGTAAAAACTATTTCCCCATGTTAATTTCCCCCCGCCTACTGTTACTCACACCTTCTTGTCAACTGTTGAAAATGGGCCATCCTGATTATCACTACAAAATTATTTTGTCTCCTGCTGATAATAGCCCACCTTAATTGATTACTTTTGTTACAGTTAGTATGACAACAACCATTTTTTCATGTCCTCTGTGTATATATGTCTTCCTACTGTATTTTCCACTGCATGCATCCGATGAAGAGGGTTTTAGCCCATGAAAGCTTATGCTCAAATAAATTTGTTAGTCTCTAAAGTGCCACAAATACTCCTGTTCTTTTTGCTGATACAGACTAACATGGGCTACCACTCTGAAACATGAATTATTCATTATTCAGAACATTCTTTTGCCTTTTTTTTGTGGTCAATTCTATGGATTTGTTACAAATAGTTCCCAGAGAGTATTCAATACTCACTTCTTGAGCTGAATAGATTAGATACACTTGGTCAGGTAAGTGCTATGGCATTTCTTCTCTCCCCGGAGGATGAGCATGCAAACTGGGCTGATGCAAATATTCACACAATGCGCATTTTACAAGTATTCTCACATATAAATTTGAAATTCATGTTCTTCAAACCTTCATGTCAGCAAAACTCAAATCCTTGCAAAAAACAAATAAAAACGAAAAGAAGTGCAGCCCAAACAAATACATTTGAAAACATTTTGCAGGATTATTTCCCCCTCTCAGCTATTTACAACTCAAGAAGCTTAGAACTTTATATTGTTTTTGTCTCATCTGGCACAGTTGTTACCTTCAAACTATGAGGGTTCTGGCTGAAAGTCTCAGCAGTGGTAAAGCTCACACAGAACACTCAAATCAATGTCAGAATCTCTGAGCAGCTGGCTGCAGCAAGAACAGATGCAGGCTGGAGCAGGGGCTGGCTACCATGGAAACAGGCAGGGGATAGAGCAGAAGCAAGATTTGGCTGGAGAAGCAGCAGGAGCAAAGGCAGTCCTATTGAGAGTACTGCAATGGGAGTGTTCCCAGCAAGGTAGTGATGCTGAGAAGACTAGAGAGATTGCTTCACTTAGGAGCTTATATACCTGCCTTGTGATCACCTAGGTGGGTCCTCATCTGTAGATTGGCTGAACCCATGTTGGCTATGTGGGGTCTGTTACAAGATCTGCACTTCTGAATCATCTCACACTTTGCCTCAGGGATGATTCATCAGGCTTAAGCAGGCTCAGAGGTAACTCATTACAGTCAAGCCACCCAATAGAGTTCAACTTGTTGAGTAACTGTGCTCTAGGATTCAGCCATGACTACCACCCGGAGATAAAACTGCTACAAATTAAGCCATACTGCTTGACAATGGTGATGAGAAAATGAGTCACTTTTGTCTAATACTGAACAAGGAACTTTATTAGAATAAGTAAAATATTGTTATCCTTAAAGCTACTCTTTCTCTGAGGGTTACTGTAAACCTTCTAGGTATTTTTAAGTGCCTAAGTCAGTTAGGCACCTAAGCCTCATTGACTTTCAATGAGACATAGGACATGGTACACTGCATTTAAACACCCAATGGCTGACCCATGTCAGCTGACTTGGGCTCTTGAGACCTAGGCTATGGGCTGTTTAATTGCTGTGTAGAAGTCTGGGCTTGGGCTAGAGGCCAGGCTCTGGGACCCTCCTCCCTTGTGAGATTTTTAAAAGGTACTTTAGTACCTTAAGATACAGATAGGTGCCTAATCAGATTTGAAAATTCCAATTGATCATAGAATCATGGAATATTAGGGATGAAAGAGACCTCAGGAAGTCATCTAGTCCAATCCCCTTCTCAAAGCAGGACCAACACCAACTAAATCATCCCAGCCAGGGCTTTGTCAAGCCAGGCCTTAAAAACCTCTCAGAATGGAGATTCCACCACCTCCCTAGGCAACCCATTCCAGTGCTCTACCACCCTCCTAGTACAATAGTGTTTCCTAATATCAACCCAGAGCTCCCCCACTGCAACTTGAGACCATTGCTTCTTGTTCTGTCATCTGCCAACACTGAGAACAGCAAAGCTCCATCCTCTTTGGAACCCCCCTTCAGGTAGTTGAAGGCTGCTATCAAATCCCCCCTCACTCTTCTCTTCTGCAGAGTAAATAACCCCAGTTTCCTCAGCCTCTCCTCGTAAGTCATGTGCCCCAGCCCCCTAGTCATTTTCATTACCCTCTGGTGGACTACCTCCAATTTGTCTACATCCCTTCTGTAGTGGGGGGACCAAAACTGGACACAATACTGCAGGTGTGGCCTCACCAGTGCCAAATAGAGGAGAATAATCACTTCTCTTGATCTGCTGGCAATGCTCCTACTAATACAGCCCAATATCCTGTTGGCCTTCTTGGAAACAAGGGCACATTGCTGACTCATATCCAGCTTCTCATCCACTGTAATCCCCAGGTCCTTTTCTGCAGAACTACTACTTAGCCAGTTGGTCCCCAGCCTGTAGCGGTGCATGGGAATCTTCCTTCCTAAGTGTAGGACTCTGCACTTGTCCTTGTTGAACCTCATCAGATTTCTTTTGGCCCAATCCTCCAGTTTGTCTAGGTCACTCTGGACCCTATCCCTACCCTCCAGCATATCTAACACTGTCCCCAGCTTAATGTCATCTGCAAACTTGCTGAGGGTGCAATTAATCCCATCATCCAGATCATTAATAAAATTGTTGAACAAAACCGGCCCCAGGACTGACCCCTGGGGCACTCCGCTTGATACTGGCTGCCAACTAGACATTGAGCCGTTGATCACTACACATTGAGCCTGACAATCTAGCCAGTTTTCTATCCACCTTATAGTACATTCATCCAATCTATACTTCTTTAACTTGCTAGCAAGAATACTGTGGGAGACCGTGTCAAAAGCTTTGCTAAATCAAGATATATCACATCCATTGATTTCCCCATATCCACAGAGCCAGTTAACTCATCATAGAAGGTAATCAGGTTGGTCGGGCATGACTTGCCCTTCGTGAATCCATGTTGACTGTTCCTGATCACCTTCCTCTCCTCCAAGTGCTTCAGAATGGATTCCTTGAGGACTTGCTCCATGATTTTGCTGGGGACTGAAGTGAGGTTGAGAAGTCTGTAGTTCCCCAGGTTCTCTTTCTTCCCTTTTATAAATATGATGTGTACAGGTATGTCTACTTTTCAAGCTGGGGGGTGTTTCCCAGCTCAAGGAGACATACTTGCATTAGCTCTGATTGTGCTAGTGGACTAAAAAGAGTGCACAAGAGGCAAGAGTAGCTAGCTGCCCCAAGTACGTACCCATCTGAGACCACAGGCATATAGTCAGGGTAGATAGCCTCTCCCACCACTTGTGCTGCTATGGCTACACTCTATATTTAGTAAGCTATCTCAACAAGAACTAATGTGAGTAAGTCTTCTTGAGCTGGGACTCACACCTCCAGCTCAAAGTGCAGATGTACCCTACTTTCACTGAACTTTTGAAAATCTCACTAAATACTCACAAATATCTTTACACTATAATATATCACATTATATGTATACATCACATAAGTGAAAGACTAATGTGTGAATGAGAATAAAAGCAGATTAAGTATAGGTATGCGTAACTGTGGGTGATACACATGGGAACAGGTCAGTGGAAAAAGGAGTGGGAGGTGTTACGTATTTTATGTGGTATAAGCCATTAGATTCTCAGGTCAGGGAAGAAAAACACAGAAGAGGACACAAAAGAATCAACAAAATATCTCAAAATGTTTGTTCAGAACAAAATTCATCGTATCCCAAGTCTGGGATAAAAGGAGAATCTGTATAGGGAAAAAAAATACAGTGTCTGAGTTCCCACAAGACTATGCCAGAATGTAATCCAGTTGTTTAACATTTAGAATGCATCAGAAACCAGAGAGCCTATTGTTATTTTTTTTCTCTCTTTTAACTGCAACATGAAAATAATAGTAATCATAAGCCCAAATTAAAGCCTTTGATATTTCATTATATTTAATTCACTTCCAGGAAAAGTTGACATTTATGCCTCCACCAAATTAACTTAACAAACTTTGTGTCTTTCTACCACTCTTGTCACTTCCTCCAGGATCCCTAAGACTGAAACTCCCTCCCCAACCTGCCATGTCTGCACCCTTTCCTTCTTCAAGTCTCTTTTTAATAAGTACATATTCCCAGGAGTGAGCTGCAGACGGTTCGCAACGGTTCGCGCAAACCGTTTGCTAAAATTAGACGCCGGACAGAGAACCGGATGCTAAAGAGCCAGGCAGGTAGGAGAACAACTCTGGTCTGCTGGCCGGATGTGGCCAGCAGGACCGCCCTGTCTCCCACCTGAGCAGCTCCCAGGATTCCCTGACCTCTACCCCCCGCAGAGCCACATGGTGGTCAGCCCACCGCCAACTCAGCTGAGCTCCAGTTTCATGCTGATGATTTGAGCGGCCACCAAAAGGTAAGAGGGGACTGGGTGCTTCAGGGTCGCCGGGGGCAAGTGGGGCAATTTGCCCCGGGCCCTGCAGGGGCTCCCCGCCCCACGAGGATGCCCCCCTGCCCCGCCCCGCCCCCCGCAGAGGCCAGCCGCAGGCAGCTGGGCAGCTCAGCGGAGCTCCAGCTTGTCTTGCTGCTTTGAGCGGCTGGCAAAGGGGGGGCTGCGAGCTCCAGGGTTGCCCGGAGGGCAAGTGGGACAATTTGCCCCAGGCTCTGCAGGGGCTCCCTGCCCCATGAGGATGCCCCCCCACCCCCTCCCCCCGAAGAGCCGCAGTGGCAAGCCGCTGGCAGCTGGGAAGCTCAGTGGAGCTCCAGCTTGTCCTGCAGCTTTGAGCGGCCACCAAATTAAGGGGGGGCTGCGAGCTTCGGGGCCCACCTGGGGTGGGGAGAGTGAGTGGGGCAATTTGCCCCAGGCCCTATAGGGGCCCCCTGCCCCATGAGGATGTCCCCCCCCTTGACTCCACCTTCCCCCATCCAACCCTCGGCTCAGAGCATTGTGGATTTTTTAGTTAGGGGAGTGCTGTAGTGGGGACCACCTGTGTATAGTGTGTGTGCCAGACAGAGCTGTGTGTTGTAACTTAAGTAGTTCACATGTAATATTTTAAAATACAAGAAAAGGCATTTAATTCTTTATTATTGTTCGCTTACTCATACATCTTTATATATTTTTTCTTTTCAAATGTATTTTAAATTCATGTAATAAAGCAATACTTTGTTTCTATTGTAATAAACTTTTATAAAAATGTTTTTTTATTCTTAAGTATGACTTCCAATGATTCAATGCATTGCCATTTCTTATGGAGAAAAGGTACAAAAATACATACTGTGGACGAACATCCCTTAAATCAGAACTTTTTATAGGGAACCCGTTGTTAAATCAGAACTTTTTATAGGGAACCGGTTGTTAAGATTTTGGCAGCTCATCACTGCATATTCCAAAACACTTTTTAACCCTAATTCTAACCTCAGAGGAGTGCTAACAAACTGGACACTTTAAAATCTTTACCTAAAACCAAGTGCAATAGAAAACATAGAATTAACAAGATCCATGTTTAAGTTCATTATTCACTCACTCCTTGTGTTGTTCCTCACTAGCAACCCTGCAATTAATATCTCCATTATAGTCCCTCTATAAAGCTATTCATATTATTAGGGTATAGTTTGAAACACCCACTCCATATGCAAAGAGTATTGATCATACCATGCAGGTTTAAGTCTTTAGTCAGATTTAGGAAAATATGGAAAAATAATTTCAAGCTAAATTTCACCACAATATTACCAACAGTAAATGAGTCAACTTCTACCCTAGATTTTTTTTAAGATGATGCTTTTAATTGCATTTCTCCAGTGCTGCAGTTTCTGTTCCGTTTTCTTAATTGTCTGGTAAATGAAACTCGCCACCGCAAAACAATATAAAAGCAACTACATTATTAATGATTTTTTAAATTGATGCTTGTGAATAAATCACTGGTTACACATAACAATACGTGCTGATTTAGAAAGATCTTTCTGTCTGTTTTCCTTAAAGATTTAGAAAATCTTTTAAATGTATTTATTACTTAATGATTGGCATAAAGCCACTTATTTGTGCAGCTGGGATAATGTCTGCTTACATAGTCCCAGAGTGAAATATGTTGCAATTGCAACTAATCTATTTCGTCTAAATGTTTGTTCTCAGAGGCCAGTGTCTGTCTGGAAAGTTCCTGTGTGTTAGAATGAACGTTATTTCTTTCAGTGATTTTCTATTTATCACGGAGCTGTGGGACACTACTGGCAATTTAGAGAAGAATAATGCCCCGCAGGTTAGAGACCAACAGCAGGAGCTGCTCCCAGAAAGACAAATGTACTAAAGATTTATCTGTTTACCTATGTAATTTTTTCCTCTTTAAGATACCTAGGGATTTTTGTGCATCATTTGCTACTGATTTGTAACAGGCTGTTGTCTAAAGTGAAGAAACATAGCACTGTAGACTTCTCTCACTAAAAAATTCTTCATTTTCTAGACAGCTAGAAGATAACAGAAATTATTTTGTAGTGAAATATATTTGTGGGGCTCTTAATGAAGCTGCTAAAACACTTAATTACCTTGGTGAGCCAAAGTACAGTAATGGCTTCATTCTGAGTGGAATCTGGGGGGTGGGGGAAGAGCCAGAACCAGCTGTTATGATTCTGGTAACTATTCCCAATTATGAAACATAGGTTACACATTTAGATCTTCCTTTAAGAGAAAGGAACTATAAAATTGAGAAAACTGATTTCATGTTGAATTAATGTCACTTACTGGTTTAATTTGCTTTTATACACCATATGAATGTTCAAGAAAATCAGTGGCAGATAATACTCACTATATTTAACATTAAAAATAAAAAATCTACTTTTTCTTTAAGGAAAAATATTAAAAGTAAATTTTAAGAATCAAAATTCTAGAATAGACTCAAAGACATTGTCTAGACCAAAAAAAAAAGATTTAAAGAAATAGTATAATCTTTTAATTATAAACTTGTATTTCAAGGTATATATAATAGTAATTAAGGGCTATTGTTGGTATGTGTTAAACTGGGGTATTTCTAGCCAAAAAATTTTCCCAGCTGATGTCTGTAACCCAAAAATTGCAGCCATGCATAGGTTTCATTACAAGTAATGCTGCATGCAGTTTCCTTGGAACAATAACTTGAATACACACTCAATGAGATCTTGGGTTAGACTCTTGATCCTGCTTCTGGCTACTCAAGCAGTTCAAAGCAACTGAAGACTGCTTCAAAGGAGTAGCAGGAAATTCTCCCTACACAGATGAATTTAGGGTTGTATGGAGCCACGGTTGGGTGGTAGCTGGGGATAATATTGTTGCTTATTGCTGTTTTTCCAGTGTCTGAGGGAGTAACATGGGACATGCCCTTTCTTCCAAAAGCCTGCTTGTGATAGGAGATGAAGAGCCTTAGATTGTCCCTTCAAAAGTCAGGTGAAAAGCTGGTGAACCACCCGTAAAGAAAGGTTTGTTCTGAGAGAACCTGAATGAGGTGGTTGGCTAGGTTTGAGCAAAGGGAGAGCTTGTCAGGTTACAGTTGTCAGAAGGGTAGGGATGGAAGAAACTGGCAATATATTATAATTACTTTAGTGGTAACTGGTTAATGTCATGTACTTTCCAACGGTTACTCCATGCAAGGAGTAAAAGAGAGCTACAAAAATGACTCCAAAAATAAAACCTCAAATCTTCTCTTCTGCAGATAGCTGCAAAGAGAGTGGGCCCTTACATATTACATGGCCAAATTTTGCTTTTCCTTACATCTGTGTGAACCAATGAAAATTATTCGAGTTGCATGGCTAGAACTGAGGGCTTAACTTGGTCCTAAGCTCATACAACCATCACGAAAAGTGATTGCTTAGTTATTTACTTCAAATAGTTTAAACCAGAAGTATTTTATTTATCCAAAATCAAAGGCCTTCACCCAGTTAAATCTGTTACATTATGTATTTGAATAACTGCATCAAGCCATCAAACAGATTTATAAAATTATTTCTTTGCATAGCTTGTTACATAATCCATGGATGTTAATGTGCTTTATTTTTGCAATGCAATAACTGAATTGACTTTATATCACTGTATTGTACTGAATGATTTATGTTTAATTTCTTGTTGTCTAAATAATAGTGTATCTTGTAAACTCTGGGCTAAGTCTTAAGCAGTATTTCCTCTTCTCAAAGTGTGTGAGTTATTTATCATTGTAGCTTTAAGCAGATTTGTTCTCTCCAATTTGATTCCCCAGCTGCAAGACCCAATATTTCACATGTAACTTTCTTACAACTCCCCCCTGCTCCAAATTTCTATGCCATGTGAAAACGGAGGTGGGGAGGAAGAATGTGTGTCCAAAAATAGAGTGTGGGTTTACAGACAGAGTTAAGAGAAATAGAAAGTTCTCTATTCATAAGGAAAAGGATGGAATCTTTGATGTGCCCCAACCAGCGCTGTGATAGAAGGGGAAGACATCTTAATTTTCCAGAGGACTTTCCATCTTAAGTAGGTTTCAGAGTAGCAGCCATGTTAGTCTGTATCCGTAAAAAGAACAGGAGTACTTGTGGCACCTTAAAGACTAACAAATTTATTTTAGCTGGACAGGGAAAGGAGGATCCTCTCTGTTCAGTCACTCCCCTTTCATAGCTGAGATTTCCAAAAGAAAAGCTGCCCTTTGCTGTCCTTCCCAAGGTTTATCAAGGTGAGGGTTGTTTAGAATGAAATTGGTGGGAGACTTTTTGCAGGGGATCAGGGGCGGCTCCAGGCACCAGCACGACAAGCGCATGCTTGGGGCAGCAAGCAGCGAGGGGGGCTCTGCTAGTTGCACGAGGGCGGCAGGCAGGTTGTCTTCGGCGGCATGCCTGCAGAGGGTCCGCTGGTCCAGCGGCTTCGGCGGACCTCCCGCAGGAGTGCCGCTGAACCCGCGGGACCAGGGACCTCCCGCAGGAGGGAGGAGGGAGTTTTTGATTGAAGTTAGGTTGGAGCAAAGTTTAGATATTAAGAATTAGATTGATTCTGTGTTGGGAGTGTTTCAAAACTCAATATTTTTGGAGGTTGGAGGAAGAGTCATAAAATGTTCTTTTAGGAAACCAGGTGGTTTAAAAATGAAATTGGAGGTGGTGTTTTTGGAATGAAATTTGTTTTGGGGGGAAGAAGGTATAAATTCTTTATTAGAGAGGGAAGGGAAGAGAACAAAATACTAATATTCAGGGCAAGAATCAAAATGTTGGGATCCCTTTATCCCTTCCATCCACCTTGTGTCACTGCATCTTATGGCAGATCTATTTAAATACATATAAATGTATGCAGATGTGCACAAATCTGCAATCTACCAGTTTTCACTCTGGGGACATTGGCTGCTATGTATATTTACAGTCAGTGGATGAAGTGAAAGGCATGGCATAGTCTGGGATCATTTTTTTTTTATTTCTGACACTTGACACTGCCTCTAAGGCATTTCACAGATGAAAAGCCACCTTACAATATAGCTGTGTCTTTACTGAAAAGGATGGCACAGATCATAACATATCTGGAAATTTTGAAATACATATTGTTGAAGAACAGAGCAATGCTAAGCTATGTATTTGTGAATATAACTTTTACAAATAGTACAAATAGAAGAAATCAAACAAATATAATAAGTATGTATATAAATGATCAACACTTAAAAGTATCTCTAAGGATTCCATTTTTTTTTAAATTCAAGTACACCAGCATCCCTCTCCTGGGTAGCTGATTTTTGCTAGTTTCTTAAGTGGCTGCTTAGAGATAAGCTTTACTTTAGGTTGAGTATCTCTTCCTCAAAAAACATGCATCATAGAAACATTTTCAGGAAAATATGGGTTGTTTCTCACATATTTCGGGTCAGTTACAATGTCTATGAGGTCTTGGGTTTAAAAATATGGGTCGCAAGACAGAGCAAATTTTAGGAAAATATAAAAGTAGAGATTCATACAGGTACATAGGTTTTTCTTCAAGGTCAGAATTGAGGAGTATTGGCAGGATAGAATGAGGAAGCTTGCACTGTCACTGCCTGTCTGTGATTAGCTTCTTTCTAAGGCTGCCAAATATGACATCTTTTGCAGGCTCTACATTTGTCTGTAAAACACTAATCCTCTCTTACTAAATAAATGCCCAGAACACATTTTTAAGGATGTATGTGGTCGTTTATGTATATTCACATCATGAAATAAGTATTTAAACTACACAGCAATCTAGACTCATTTTGGCTAGCAATCTTGTACATTTAAAAATGTTTACTACAATACACATTGTTTGTAAAAGCATGTATGGAGGTATTACACCTGTTGATGGTTAGATTATTTTAACACTCAGCTATGGGAGAGATGGATGCAGCTTTCCTCAAATGAGCAATCATTAGGTCCTCGCTCAAGAAGTCATTTCTTGATGATGAGAATCTCACCAGTTATAGCTCTGCCTCTAAACATTCCTTTTGGGAAGATTATCAAATGTGATGAAATCTGGCATTTATATTTCCATGATAGCTTTTAATATGGCTTTGGATATAACATGGGTACTTCTCCAGATGACCTCGTCCTTGCAGTAGACAATAGGTATCATTGTTGACTCATATATGTAACCTGCCTTGGATACCATTGAACAGAATGTCACGTTAACTTACCCACTGATCCTCTGGGAGAGATTATAAGGGAAGAATAAGACAATATGTCTATATGGAGAGTTCTTAAAACCTCTATTTTGCTGCCTTGCTTATCAACATATACATGAGACCAGAGAGAGACTGCAAGATGACTTGTTAAATTTTGTCCGTTTGTCAATTATTACTTTCTCTTCCTCCTTCCAGTTCATCTCATCTTATTCATGTGCCTTCATTCTAGTCTTTCATCTTCTTCTTTGACACCTTAAGTGCCCTATTTTATGACTAGAATCCAAACTAGAAAGTTGAGTCTCTTACCTGGTATCTGGAAATGGCCACATTACACACACTAATCAAACTACAGTTATGTTCTCTAGTCAGCAGGAGTAGGTGAGGTAAAAGGGAACCACCCTCCCGCAGACAAATAAATCTTGACCTGTGTGAGTTGCCAGATAAGACACTTTTACCCTGAGACTGGCATTTTAAGGTCTTCTGTGAAATAGCAGAGAAGGAAACAGACCAGAAGACAATGGTGCCCAGAAGGCTGCTAGCCATTGGTCTGCCATTTAAAGCACTCTTTAAGGTAAGGGGAAGGTCACTTCTAGGGCAGAGCACAGCAGGGTCAGAAGGTGAATCAAAATTTGCTGATTTCATTCTATTTACATAGTGATTTATGTAGGTTTACTCTCAAGTTCTGTGTTCCACACAAAAGTGACTATTGAAGCATACATGAAGATCTGAAAGCACATCTCACTTGTTTTAGTTCATGAAACCCACATGAACTGAAACTAGCAGGTTTTTCCCAGTGCTAGTAATTATCTAGGGCCTTAGCAATGCCACGTTTAGGTGAAACTTTAGTGTCTTGGTATCTTGATGAAAAGAAGGAGGAGGAGGGAAATAATCCTGACTAAGGTTCTGCCAAGCAGCATGTTACCAAGAGCTCTTTAGAGAATGGTAAAATTGCAGTGCTTTCACTGTTTTGAAGAAGAAAGGAAAACTACTATCCATTCATCATATTATACTGGAGAATTTCAGCATTATTGTTTGGGAAAAAAAGTTCATTAATGCTTCCTAACTCCGTGAAATTATTTTCCTTAAATATGTTATTTAATTCCAGCATCAGAATTTTTAAAATTACAGAAGAAAGCAGATTAAAAAGTTGATCCAGTTTACTTCCCAAGCAGCTTCAAGGTTGACAGAATGTATATTGCTCTGAATGTTTAAAAGAATTCACTTTGACCATCTCTGCACTTTTTTCTGTGAACATTTGAATAATCTTTGTAGAAACTGTATTTCAAAGCCAGGTGCATAAACATTCACAGGAAATGAATTTTATGTTCAGATGTGCAGATATTTGAGTGAGAAATAAATACTTGTTCACTCATCCTGACAGGAAAAATAAAGAATACCTCTTTGATACTAGAGTACTGTAGTGATGAAAACTATCTAAGTACCAAGTAGATACTGTGCACCAACTATGTAAGTACCAAGATAGATTTGACAGAATTTTATATCAACTCAAATAACCAATACAAGAGAGGCAATCTCAATCCAATTGAGCAGAAAGCAAAATTAATTAATTGACTGTATTATTTGGAATCAGCTTTATCTATGCAGCTCCATCATGAAGGCCCTTAAAATGGCTATAACCAAAATTTAAGAGGTGTATATGAAAATCAGAACCACCTAAATCAAAATAATATTCTAACTCAGGGGTAGGCAATCTATGGCATGTGTGCCGAAGGCGGCACGCGAGCTGATTTTCAGTGGCACTCACACTGCCTGGGTCCTGCCCACTGGTTTGGGGGGCTCTGCATTTTAATTTAATTTTAAATGAAGCTTCTTAAACATTTTAAAAACCTTATTTACTTTACATACAACCATAGTTTAGTTATATATTATAGACTTATAGAAAGAGACTTTCTAAAAGCATTAAAATGTATTACTGGCACACGAAACCTTAAATTAGAGTGAATAAATGAAGACTCGGCACACCACTTCTGAAAGGTTGCCGACCCCTGTTCTAACTCCTTAAAGATGCCTCCAATGTATTAACTTTCAAAATGTTCAATGGTGTAAAATATTGGCCTGTAGAATTTCAGGTACAATTTTGTGCCTATATTATTTTGTACCCACAATTTTTCATCCAAAATCTTTGCACGCATCTAAACTTGTATTTCTGTACACAAGCTACATGTGACACTCAAAATGCATAGCCAACCAATCAATTTGTGCATTCAGTTGCAATATGCACACACAGACCTGACATTTTGCATGCAAAGCAGCTAGATCATGAAGAATTCCATGTGCAATAACAGTGGCAGAAAGCTGTACTCAACAGTTCAGCCTTTTTTTTTTTTTCATGCGTTATCTTGAATTTGAACCTGGGTCCTGCTCTCTCTTTTTTCAGGCCATGTCCTCTACACTATCTCAAACTCTGCCCTCAATTTTAGAGGAAAATTTAAAAAATGTGGACCTTGAGGCCTTTAGGATCACATCAGGAAATAAGTGGATCCTTCAGTTCAAAGCAGCAGTACATTAGTAAGCTAACATAGCTAGGGAAGAGACAAATGTCAAGACACAGGAGGATTAGTAAAGGAACAATCAAAGGTGGTGCGAAGGAAGAACAAAAGCAAAGGCAACAATGAGAACCACAAACAAATCTTTTTGCCTGCCTGCATGATGATTAGGAGCTTGAATTGTGCGTGACATAAATTTTCCACTTGCTGTAGAAATGTAAACCATGTTCCATTCTATACACATTGACAGTTCATGGAGTTGATTGGCCTCCAATTTGCTGTCACCCATCACAATTAACTACAGTCACTGTCACAGATGATTTAGTAGCTGCACGTGTGTGCTCACTTGATCCCACCTGCAAAGTGCATAGTCCTATATGACTCATTTGATTAACCATCTCAACAACAGGTATCTGGACATTGGATATAGAAACATTGTTGTTTGAAATAACACAGTGCCCCACCCCAAATACAATAGTATTCCAATAATAGATAACTAAGTATCAAGTGTATTAATTGAATTTACAAGTTTCAGGTTTGCTATAACAACAGACTTTAGTCAGTGTCCTACCATTCTACTCTGTACACACATATGAATGGAAAAGACGGTCCTTGCCAAAAACATATAGCAGTCAGATTCTCAGAGGACACATTGATATAAACAATATCATTACAAACTATTAGCAAAGTGAGACTGGTGTGATTAGGCTTCGAACATAATTGTGCTGGGAAAATACTGCTATATTGATGCACTGAACTGTGTAAATATTTACCATGTCAGATGTATATGTCAGAACCTGGTTACATTTAACATGGTTCTATGTGTTCAATGACTGTAGCCATAGAGTTATTTTCTTTCAGCAGGAAAGAAATTTTAGGTGTAGTATCTGGCAGCACCATTAAATTTCAACTATTCTATTAGCTAAATAGCTAGGTAATCAGATGCTATCTAGCATTCGATGTCTGGCATAAAGAAGTAGATTACAAACTGCCACCAGTGTGTTGGTAGTAGATTAAGAAAAGTTTTCAATTATAACACTACCCCCCAAGCCCTGCAAAAGCTGATATGTTGTATTATGAAGCTTTATGTGTTTGAAGGCTTATGGAGCACATTATTACCTGACCTTGGAATTTTGTAACCATATTAACTCTCTTTCTCTCCTGTTCCCACTCTCTCCCCACTAACTCTCTGGGTGATGACCTCTCATAATCAGGCTTACTTACAAATTGTTCCTGCCACGAACAATTCACTCAGAAGCTGCTCTTTTGAGTTATAAATGCACATAATGTTGTTCCAGCTATGTTGGTCCCAGGATATTAGAGAGACAAGGTGGGTGAGGTAATGTCTTTTATTGGACCAACTTCTGTTGGCGAGAAACACAAACTTTCAAGTTAACATGGATCTCTTCTTCAGGTCTGGAAAACTAATTTAGAGTGTCATTGCTAAATACAAGGTGGAACAGATTGTTTAGCATAAGTAGTGAAGACATATTTCAAGGGACCGTGCAAGATGAAGTGCCCCGTTAACATGCCTCCAGTCATAGGGAGGAAAAGAGGTGGGCGGGAGGCAGAGTAACTAGGGGGTGGGTTATAATAAGCCATAAATCAGTAAATGATTTTTAGTGTCTAGAAAAGTTATGAATTTAAGCTCCCAGGCTCGTCTTTTGAAAGTGTGGTGCAGGTTTTCTTTGAGGGTGAAGACTGATAAGTCAGATACTGATCACTTTGTGAAATGTGTTTGCCTACAGATGATGTAGGATTTTTGTCTTTTATGATTTTCTTGTGAGAGTTCATTGAAGAGTGCAGTGATTGTCTAGTTTCACCCACAGAGTTGCTATTGAGACATTTAATGCCCTGGGTGAGGTACATCACAGGGTTCATAAGCATGTGTAGGATCCATGAATCTTGAAAGGTATGTTGTTGGGTGGGGCGGTGGGGTGCGGTGGATGACAATCATTGTAGCAGTGGATATATGTCTTCAGATTTTGCATCTGTGCTGCTTTGAGTTGATGAGTCCTGATATGTAGGAGCTTGGAGAAGTTAGAAGTCATTTGAAGGCCAGAAGAGAGGGTTTAGGAAAGATTTATTTCAGGATGGGGTCCCCATCGATTATGGGTTTTAATTGTTTGATGATATCCTGTATGATTGTAGTGTGGGATGGTAGGTGACAACTAAGGTCATGCGATCAAAGGTGGTTTTATTTCTGTATTGAATCAATTTCTCGGGGGGTATTTGAGTGGCCCATTCCATGATGTGATCTACTTCTCTGATGGAGTGTCCTTGTTTGGTAAAGGTAAGACTTTCTCCTCTGAGCATATCCTGTGCTGAGTGCCTGACTGCAGATAAAAGATTTATGGCGTATATGGGGTACTTACTGAGTCTATGAAGGTAAGTATGGTGATTTTGGGGTTTCCTGTGCATAGTTGTCTGTGTTTTTGATGCTGATCATGACTGTCCAGGAAGTTGATGCTTGTGTATGCTCGAAAGCTTATCTCTTTCACCAACAGAAGCTGGTCCAACAAATGCAATTTATGTAAAATAATCTAAGCCTGATTGTTCACGGCCTTGCATCTTGTGTAGTCATGCACTCCTGTGCAAACTAGGTGTAAAACACTACCAAATCAGAATTGGGAATATTTTACACTCACTTGCACAGGTATGCATGACTACACAAGATGTAAGGCAATAAACAATTGAGCCTTACGAGTATCCCTTTCTTGTTATTCACATAGGACAGTGTCTGCTTAGATCAAAAAGCAAAATGCAATATTCAAACAGATTATATTTACATTTAATAAAAACTGTGGAACCTCATGTTCAAGTTGCGCACAGACCACAGCCCTTTGATGACGTTGCTCACCACGAAAGGACTGGGAAGAGCAGGATATTGTATTGCTAGATGGTCTGCAAGACTATTCTCTTTCAATTATGAACTGGAATATAAGTCTGGAAACAAAAATGTGGTAGCTGATTGCCTCTCTCACCTGCCTTTGCCTTCTCACCAGCAGGTCCACTGGAGGATGAGGATGTAGTAGTTGCGCTTATTACAAGCACTCTTACTGCAGTTACAAGAGAACAATTTCAAACTGCTTGTTCAACGTGTCCAGTTCAACAAAAACTCTGGGAATTTCTGACAAAGAGATGGCCCAGTAACCCTAAAAACCTTGACCCAGTTTTGCTGCCTTATTTTAGAGTTTGGGATGAACTTTCTTTGCTCAATGGCTGTGTGCTATGAGGTACACACTGGCTACTTGTGCCAGAAGCATTACAGTCAAAATTCATACACCTAGCACACGATACTCATCAAGGAATTGTCAGAACCAAACAACGAGTATGAGATCTGTATTGGTGGCCAGGGATGGACTCTCAAACTGAAGCACTCATAAAATCCTGTGTCACTTGCCCAATGCATGATAAGACAGCAGTGACATGTACCCCTCCATTACAGCCTGTTCCTCTTCCTGAATCTGCATGGGAAATAGTGGTGATTGGCATTGTAGGACCCTTTGATACTGCTCCAATTGACTGTCATTATGCCATCACTTTAATAGACTATTTTAGTAAATGGCCTGAGGTAGCCTTTACATTGCAGATCTCTTCTGCTACAGTAATTAAGTTTCTCTCTTCAGTTTTTAGCAGGGAAGGTAACCCCAAAGAACTGGTTTCAGATAATGGTAGTCAATTTGCTTCCCTGGAGTTTGAAATTTTTCTAGCAGAAAGGAACATTTACACAGAAGGTCATCCCTATATTCCCTCAAGCCAATGGGGAAATCGAACAGTTTAACAGAAGTTTGAAACAGAGTTTGCAAATGGCTAAACTGGAAGGGCATGCGTGGATACCCTTCACTACTGATTTCTTCCAAGCATACCTACATGACATGCCACAATGCAAAGATCACCTGCAGAGTTACTGCATGGGAAACAGATGAATACTAAACTGAGCATTGCTGGATTGTTAAAGGCACGACCTGAGGCCCCAGCCGAGGATGATGTGAGAAAAACAGTTGAACAGAACCAAGCAAAGTATAAGGCTTTCACAGACAAGCGACAGGGTGCTAAGGAACCAAAGTTTGAGTGTTGTTCCTTCGTTAGAATACAAAAACCTGGAATTTTACGCAAAGGGGACCATAAATTCACAGCTCCTCTTAAAATCATAGAGAAGAAGGAACCTTACACATATCGACTTTCTGATGGGCAGGTATGGAATGCTTATCATCTTTCACCTGCCTTCTTATCTTGCACCAAGAGGAGATTATGCCAACACCCAGTCTGCACTGGATGACTTCACCATAGTTTTAACACAACAAGACATTGCATTGGAACCGGGGCTTGAGAGACAGCCTGTCAGACCCAGACAACCACCTGTCTGGACTAGAGACTATTTTATGGGAGTGACCATTCAGACTTTCGATATAGTTTCTGGCATGCTTGAGGATGATAAATACTCAACGGGGTCTCCAAGTTTTCTTGCAGAATGCCAGTTTAACAGGGGACAACTGTGGCTCCACCTTCCACTGAACTGTAGAGGACGAGACTAAAAAGACACTTGGGTAGCTCATGCTAGCATGGACATGGTTAGGAGGTTGGGATCAAGATTACATGGCAACTGACAGCAGAGAAACACAGTGAATCACAGGGAGCCTTCAGAATTCTGTGTGAGATGAAGGTCTTGGTTGGCACTGATGCTGATTAATAGGTTATTTATATTCTAATTTAAAAAGCAGGTAAAATTCACATGCTCTAAAACATTCTGAATTTGCTTTTCTTGTGCTTGATCTATCTTTATCCTAATTAGCATCTCACACACTGCCCGTGACATTCAATGTACCAATGATTTCTTCTCTTTGGTCATCCAAGCATGGAAGAGAAACCATACCACACGATCAGTCACAGATCTCAGAAGCAAATTCCAAATACTGAATACTTGAATGAGTACTTGCTATGAACATGTATTGATTAATAGGCCCAAAGAGGTTTGTAAAATATACTAGATGAATGATAATTTCATAAAAAACATGTTAATCTGTTTGTAGAAAATTTGCAACAGAAAAAGGGGCCACAGTTCTTATATTGTGATAACATCTAGTTGGATCCTATGTTATTACAAGACCTTTCATACAGAAAGTAACTGGTAGGTAGATCACATGACATAACTCAATTATACAAATCAGAAGGCTCCTTAAGCATCAGATACTGTACCAATAATAAAATAAAAGCTAATGAGAATTCTGATATTCTGTCCCTTTAAATATTTGATCACTACCCCCTTCACAGTGCAAAGCTTCACTTTTGTGTTTTTATTTTTTCCCTGTAAGAACAATTAAGCAAGAACAGCAGATGGCTGTTTTTTTTATCAGCTTCCTCTGTGTCTGTCTCTATCTCCTTCTCTACTGGGTCCAAATATAACATTTGGCAACAGAGGATTTCTCTCTCACATGTGTCCAGTGTTCCCATTGCCTGAGCAAGAAGAAAACGTAAGCAAATACTATAAAAAGAAGGAACAGTTCATCTGGCTGCTACCCAGAGCTTCTGCAAACAAAGCAGTGAGGGGAAAGAAAACAGCCATATTGACTGATCATGTGCAAGCAGGAAGTGAAACAGTTTAGCCTCTACTGGGTGTCTATAGCTAGTACAGGGAGTCCACATGCAGGTAAAGGAAGAATTCTGCATTTTGTGGTGTATACATGCCACCACAAGAGGCAGGTCGAGCACAAATAGTAACAATAAAGAGTTACCTGGCATTAGAGCAGATATCCAGGAGGTGTGAAGTCTAACCAGAGAGCAGAGAAATGGCAATTTTTGTCAGCAGTGTTGGTGAGTTCAATGAAAACTGTGAATCACAGATGATGTGCCTCAAATATTTACAGCAATTTATAACAAGCAACACCATTACAGATGGACAGTGAGTTCCAAATATTGGTCCAAAGGCAAAGGGACCACTGTGTGAGCTACTGTCTCCTACTGTGCTTGGAAATGTCATATAGCTGCTATTTCTATACAAATGCAGGAACAATTTTCTCCTATCCCACTGATGATAGCAGAATTATATAGTGGAGAGTCAGTAGCACAGTTCATTGCTGCTCTAAGTTAGTTGGCACAGAATTGTCAGTTTGGACAGACATTAAGTGATTCCCTACATGACAAATTAGTGTCTGGTTTATGCAATGACCAGATCAGGTAGGAGCTACTTACTATACAAACACTTACATTCAAGAAGGCTGTTGAAGTAATAATGGCCATAGATACCACAAACAAGGATTCTCTGGATTGAGTTGAGTTAAGAAGTTCACATCGTGAATTGGAGAGACAGAAGACCATGACAACATAAGGAAGATCCATGTGTACATTGCAAACAAACTACATAGACTGAGAAGGATTGATGGGCATGCCAGGTCACTTGCAGGAAGTACCAAAAGAAAGGACACATTGTCATGACTGGTTCACCGATTAACAACCAGCAACAGAGAGTAACTGTACATCCACCTATGAAGACTAAACCTAAGAAAGGACAGAAGTTGGAAATTCATAATGTGGAAAAAGACAAGCGTTCTGGTGATTCTGATCAAGATTGAGCACTACACATGTTATCAGAATCTGGAGTCAGAAATGGCATCTGGGTCACACCCTTGATTGAAGGAGATCCTACAAGAGTTTGATATTGGAGGTATTGTTTCACTGATTCTGCTCCTATCTATCACCAGACTCTGTCACAAGTTTGTCTGGAAGAAATCTTCACAATTTTGAAGACTTATGCCAAGAAAATGTATTCCCAAAAGCGACACTCTAAATGAAAGTTCAATTTGATGGGCAATCTGTTGTTTTGCTCTGTATGTGATTGAAGGAAAGTATCCATCATTATTTGGCGGATCTTGGCTTGAGACGCTCAAGGTGAATTGGATCAAAATCAAGGCAATCATGGAAATACCTCAACATTATCAGGAAATACTGGGCAGACACTCCAGAGCTTTTGAAAAACAGCTTGAACAGATGAGAAACATGTCAGTGAAGCTCACTGTTAAGTCTGACAGCAAGCCAAAATATTGCAAGCCCAGAGTTGTGCCTTATGCTCTGAAGCCTCTGGTGGAAGATTATTTGGAAAAAGCTAGTGAACATTGGAGTTCTTGTCACAGGTTTCACATAGTGAGTGGACTACACTCATCATACCAGTGATCAAGCTGAAATCTGTGGAGATTTTGAAATGACATTAATCCAGTTTTATTTGCAAACCAGTATTCACTGTCTTGTATTGAATATTTGTTCGATACTCTTAGTGGAGAACAGTGTTTCAGTAAATTGGATTTGCTAAGCACATACCTACAAATGGAGATTGATCTGGCAGCTCACAAATAATTCATAGTCAATGCACAAAAAATGCTAATTTTGTTTCAACAGGTTTCCTTTTGGTATCACATGAGCATGTGCCATGTTCCAGAAAGCCATGGATGAGATTCTGAAGGGATTGAAAAGAATGTAGTATTATTTGGATGACATCATTGTTACAGGAAAGGATCAAGAGGATCATCTTCAAAATTTAGGGTGCTGTTTTGCAGTGTTTGGGAAACCATGAACTGAGAATATGTTGACACAAATGCGAGATTTTCAAACTTTCATAGCTGAATACATTGGACATGTAATTAATGCTGGGAACTTAAGGAAATTGCCAGAGAAAGAAGACAGTTCTTCAAGCACCCCCACCAAAGAACATGTCACAGTTATGTTGATTCAAGGGCTGCTTAACTATTATGGCAAATTTCTGCCTGATCTGGTGACATTATTGGCAGCTTTACATGAACTGTTACAAGCAAAGAAAAAATGGAAATGGAGTAAAGAGCGTGAATAGGCATTTAAAGAAGCAAAGAAACTGCTGACATGAGCAACAGCTCTCGTACACTTTGATGCTTCACTAAAATGGTCTTGTGATGCTTCACCATATAGAGTGGGTGCATTTCTTTCCCAAATTTTCCTGATGGCATGGAGAAACCAATTGCCATTGCTTCAAGAACACTCATCATGCCTGAGAAGAACTATGTGCAAATAGAACGAGAAAGTCTCATTATCTTCAGAATGTGTGAGATACATACCAATCTGTATGGTAGAAATGTTACCTTCATGATGGTTAATTTGACTTGTTAATTTCAATTTTTTGACTGAAACATGGAATTCCATCATTAGTTGCTGCTCAAATGCAGTGATGGGTGTTGCTACTTTCAGCTCATTTTTACACTATTCAACTCTGTAAAGGGACTCAACATAGCAATGCTGATGGGCCGTTGTGCTCGCCAGGCCCAAACTCTTCTCAACCCCCCCATTCCCTACCCCCAGTTCAAAGCCTCACTTTTCTGTTGTTTTCAGTTTTGCTACAAGAACAAAAAAGCTACCAACACAGCTGTGTTTCTATCAGCTCCCTCTGTGTCTAGTTTCCTTCTCTGTTTGGTCCAAATACAACTACATTTGGTCACACTTTATATTAAAGTGAAATTTATAAACTGTTTTCAAAGGGTTAATAAATTAATAGATGTTTTAATAAACAGTTAATAAATTGTTGGAGACTGTTAGAGTCCAACAGGTTGCTTATAAGTGTGACCTATAATCACCCGGAATGCCTTCTAATGGTTTGCTTATAATTATCTGTCACACAAGCTATCTATATGTGCAGCATGCTTATAATATCTATCAATCATATATTAGCCCTTTATTCCACTGAATCTTAATATAAAGTGTGATAGATAAAAGTCTTCAAGGTAAAGCAATAGTTTCCTATGTGTTACACAGAGTGGCCCTTGTTGTTATAGTGTTATGTAACTTACCTATTGACTGTCAGATTCAAAGTAAGTGAAGGATGATTCAAGAGTCTCTGTACCACAGGGAGTTTCACAGGCAGGGCTGGTACCTATGGGGTGATTGTTCAGGGGGACCTCTGCCCCCACTGTTTGTTGAGGAAAGTCCTTGATAGTCCCACATAAAGTGGTGTGGTAGGTACATTAGGGCAAACCAGGGACAGGCAGCACATAGGAAGGCAGACACAAGATAGGGTCATTAGATATGCATAATCACCTAACACTCTATATAAAACAGGTGGGGGTTCTGCTGCTCTATTCCAACAACAGAAAGAAGCAGCAGCTGGGAGGGGACCATGCCACAGCCTCACTTCCTAGCTAGACTTTAGTAAGATTTCAAACAATTCTAGAATTACACTCCCATAAATACCATTTCTTTGGCTTCAGGCAGGTGAAATGGATTTACTCCAACATGAGCAGCAATAAGTGAGTCCTTTCCCAAAAAGTATTTAGCAAATAACTTGGAAAGCAAATAGCTTACTATTGTTTCCTTTTTAAGTTACGACTGTTACTCCAATATTAGAGCTGGTGAACATAAAAAAATAAAACTACAACTTGAGTTTTCCAACCAGCTTTATCCAGCATGATCTAAGGAATATGAAGTGTAGAGACAGGATACAGTATGGTTACTGTATACATGCCTGCACAAGTCACACTTAAATCCATTGCAATGATATGTGAGCTACAGTATTTTTTTTGTTTTCTACTGAAAATGTATATTACTTTAAGGATATATAATTCTGTAAATATATGTACATATTTTCCATTGGAGAAATCCTATGCAACACTACTATTGATTTATTATATTTAGAACCCATATTCTTTTTGTAAATTGGCACCATTTAAAAGGCTCAAAATAAATGCCTGAGAAAATGAATACACACACACGCATATATATATATATATATATATATATATATATATATATATACACACACACACACATATAATTAGCAGCCAGTAAAATATTTTACCTCCTAAAGCAATTGTAGTCACTAAACTCATGACACATAGAGAATGAATAACACAAGTAAGTTCTATTGCTCGCTGAATTCCTGGCAGTAACAAAAGCTCTTAGTGATAATGCACTTCTTTGGGTGCAATTTGGCATTAGCTAAGGACTTCAATAATTACAGTTGAGAGCAGTTTATCAACATGAGAAAACAATGCAAGTGCCCACCTGCTCAACAAAGGACAGGAAACATGATTTCATTATTTTAAAATATAAGTACATACTAAAGTGACCAAGTGTCATAATAATAGAAGACAATAATAATGATGGATGGTGCATTTGTGGAGATTATTGGAACTTGTGTTTGCATTCTGAGGCTTGAGACCAAAGGGATTGGGACTTCAATCACCTGAAAAGAGCAATATATAGTGGATGGAGTGTCCTGTTGAAATGGAAAATATATTAAAAATAAGAATAAAAGGCCATACCCATGCATTTATTAGATATTATTGGCAAAGGCTGGGCATCGGTCACTGGTAATCAAAAAGCTCCACTGATGTCCACCAGAGTTTGAAAGCCGTTTTATGCTTTAAACTCATCTTTTTTTCATAGCATGCTGGCATTAAGGTACCATGAAAAGTAAATATCAAAAGGCAAGGCTGTACTGTCCCAAGGGTGTAACCCTATTATTTAGGTTGGAACTTATTTTAAAACTGCAAAACTCTGTTTATCAATTAAAAGTTTAGAAAGTCTGGAAGAAAAATTCTTCAGGATAGCATTTATTTATAATGTAAGTCTGGTCAGGCGAGGCATCGAATTTGCATAGCTAGCTGTCAAAATTAAAATAATAAAACCTATTTTCCTGACACTTACTGGAAAAATAATTGAATTTAAAAAAAAAACCAAAAGCATGTTGTGTTATTGCAGACAACACAGTAGCTTGAGTATGAATTATACACCTTAGCATTCCTAGGGTGGTATTTAGGGTATAACATGTATATATTGTACATGGGTAACACCTAAAGGAACTAGAATCAGTTGTGAGTTCTTGGGGGAAACCTGCTTTTTCCATATTCTGTGAGATTTGCATGAGAGGAAATAACAAGAGTCATACCCTAACCTTTTAAAGGATCCAAATGTATGTTTTATACAGACTAGAATTCTCACCGCTTTTAGTCATGTCACTTCCTAGCTTTTTGTCAACTTTTACTCCTGTGTTCGAGTGTAAATGCTGAGCTGCCTAAGACCTCTGAAATCCTTAAAAATAGAAGTGCTTCTAGGGACAAGACTGTCATCTCTATAATTCCTTTAAACATTTGTATATTCCCTCTAAAATGGTTGGAGACCTCACCTTTGGGGAGATGTTCATTTAGGCAAGGAGCCAATTCAAACTGAAGATTTGTGTAACAGATGTGCTGAGAGAGATAGAGGAGAAGACAAGAACATGGTTGATAGGAAATTAGCAGCACAATGTATAGATTTGGGGGGAAGAAGATTATGAATTATTTCCCTTGCTAGAAATTGTGGATATCTTTAAGTGGAGAGCTTTACTTGTATCACTTAGTTTAGGAAAGAAAAATCATAAATTTAATATTGTGGCTATTTATAGGATGGTCAGGTAACTCAATAATTAGAGAGAAAACTGAATGGGCTATAGATAGGACTCCAATGTGCCTTTTCTGGAAAAATAGAAAATATACTGTTTTTATTTTTGCGCATGGTTATTTGACTAGGCCAGAGTATCTTCTCCTGAGTCTTTAGTTTGGGCTCTCTCCAAGATGAAGAAAGGGAAGTAAGGGTTCTGAAACTTCTGCTTCCTGAAAAGAAACAAACCAATACTGAGTATGAAAACAAGAACAACTGGAGCTGATATGGGCCTTATAAACATCAATTTTGTTGTTCAGTGGTCAGAAAATTAGGTCCACATTTTCAAAGGTCATTCATCTCCTAAGCACATACATTTTATGTACACCCACTTGCAAATATGAGGCATGTTACTGGGCACATAATCTAATACGTTGATGGAAAATGCATATTTGTGCACAGTAGTGTAGTTTTAACACATAAAATGAGGTTCACACACATTGTATGCTCATAGAGCAGAAGCAATTTGAAAATTAGGTCCTTGCTGATCTACTATGCTTTATTTTACTGAAATACTTTTTCAAAAGTGCACTACATGCACACTTTGAATATTATGGACATTTAAAGAGTGTGTGTCTGTCTGTCTTTCCTGCATAGAGGTCCACACCTAAGATCTTGTATACCCTAAAACTTATTTGAGTATAACTTACATTGCTCAGGCGTATGAATAATTCACACCCGAGTGACGTAAGTTATACCAACCTAAGCACAGGTGCAGACAATGCTATGTCGGTGGCAGAGCTTCTCCCACCGACATAGCTACCATCTTTCATTGGATGTGGAGTATTTAAGGTGATGGGTGAGCTCTCTCCTGTCTGCTTAGAGCATCTTTACCAGAAGTGGTGTGTAGATGTAACCTAGCAGTTTTGGCAGTGTCCCCTCTAGGGTTAAAACCATACATCACATCCTGATGACAGGGTTATTTTATTAGCAAGTCTCAGTCTTGTAAGCAAGTTTGTAAGATAAGCAGGGAATTTGTATTTTCCTCTTTCAAAGATATCCCAAGAGGTCTAATTTTGTTACAATAGCCCACTGAGTCCAGTTGTGTTTCTTAAATCATATATCAAATGCTACAAACTGCATCAGCTATGATGAATACAAACATTTTCATAATATAAAAAAGCTATTGTTATAGTAACCCTTGGGCACAGGTAAATAAAACACATCCAAAGATAAATGACAACAGCTTAATAGAGCTATAATATAGACTAAACTGTTGGAAATTAATGTGCAAATTGTACAATTATTGAACAATTAACTTTTTGGACTGCATTGTGATCTACCCTCTGGGTAAAATAGACCAAATCACCTGTTAAATAGAGTAAAATCTAATTTTAGCAAATGGTCTTTATTTCCCTAATTTACTTATGGGAAAAGCTGTGATCAGGAAAAATATTTTACTCCCACAGTGGAATGAACTGCCAATTTGTTTTGTTTCTCCTCAGAGTACATATTGTACTTCTTATCAAAATAGTGAAATGCATGTACAAGTGAACTCCCCAGTCACAGGAACTTTTTACGGACACATTTATGTGGCAAAAGGACCCTTCTAAAAAAGGGAATTGGAAATCACCCTTTATTTTTACTAGGCTAGATTTTAATTTCAGTTAGACCAATGAAATTCAAGATTAATTACAGTGAAGTGATTGAAGTTATTCTATGTATACACTGAGGTAACTCAAATCACTGCTAGACCCACTTTGTTTAAAATGCACAGCATGCCATAAAATGTGGAGTGTACGGGAGATCACATAAGGATTGATTCCATTTGACTTGTAGATTTAATTCAGCCAACAATATGAGCAAGTTGAATACAGATTCATTCTCAAAACTCTCACATTTTCCAGGACATTTGGGCCCATCTGCAATCAGGCAAAACTCTCACATGGTCACTGTGAATAATCCCTAAGTAAGCCTTGCAGGATTTGGATATATGATGTATTTAAACGTGTAATACTGCATTGTCAATCTGTGCATGCTTCCTGCACAAGAAGATTCTGAGCTTGTATAATCTTTGGAACATCTACTTTTCCTGCAGTTGTCCAGCAAACCTATGGTTGTGTCCTTAAAAATAATATTGTATTAAGGAGAGAGAGAGTGTGAGTGAACACATTTCGGTTTTGAAAATGGTAAAGTATTTCATAGTGTGTTACTCTTTGTTGAAGAAAAATTTAGGGAGACCCTGGAAAATACAAACCACCCCAAAAAGCAGGGGGAGTGAAGCCTACTGTGTTTGAAAAAACAAAAATGAACTGATTTGATGCAAAGGATCTTTTGTAAACTCCAAAAAGTTCTGTGGATGAGAAATTATATGCAAGTGACAGGCTCTTGAAAGGAATACTGCCCCAGGGTAAAGTTTCTAAATGACAAAAAAAAGAGTAGGTGAATATTATTACATGGCTTTGGGAGCCCACTAGTTACAGGGACATTTGGCAACCATCTATTTAATGGGATAAGGAAGGGATGGGCAGCATGCAAATGAAATCATAACACCTGGACTCAACACATAACGCAGGGGGTACTACATAACTAATAAAACAACAGAAATGTAAATTAGTCCCAAATTATTCATCTGTAATAACAATTAAGTTCAATTCGAGTTTTATGTTTCCCCACCCACCCACAAAAACTGACAAAATTTTTATGTTTTTCCCCCACAAAAAATCAAATGGTATATTAGCAGAATTACATTGTCATACAGAAACAAACACTTATGCTCCCTAGTGATGACAATACTAGGAGACAACAGTATTTTGTGTAAAATCCATATCTTTTTTCATAATAATCAGTAATTAGTTCTGGCAATGTCCCTGCTGCTCCCCTGCCAGCTGGAAGGAGTAACAATTATCTAGCTGGCACTTCTTCCCGGACAGCACCTTCAGAGGATATATACATGAAACAATCTTCATGCCGGTTCATTCTTCAGTTCTAAAGAGCTAGGACTGTTTTCCTGAGTTTGCCTCAGGAAATCGTTATCAGCTTTCATCATTTGATTGGGACACTCTAAGAAGAAAAGCTTGAGTGACACTCATTCAATATTAAAAAGATAAAGTTATGTTTTTACCAGAAAATAAGATAAAAGTTTGGAAGAGAGGTTTTTTGTTTTGTTTTGTTTTTTTCATCCCAAGATTACTTAAGGAATTCACAAAAATCTGGTAAGTGATATACAAGGGAAGTGAGGTAGAGTGGAATCCTCAGAAGTTTTATGTTCTAGAACTTGAATTTGGGCTATGAATCTGAAAGGTGTGGAAGGAACTGGAGCTTTTGTCAACAAATAAACAGAAAAATAAAATGGCAGAGTTGTACAAGTCAGGAATCTCACATTCAGAATGGCTAGGCAAGGCTTTATTTCTCTTCCTGAAACACCTACACAATCCTCCTTTCCCTGTGTTTGTTATGCATAAACTCTGCCCTCAGTATCTCTTTATAGCATTGACATTTGACTGATTTTACAAACAAATGTCTGATATGCATATGGAATTCTGCATTTATGTTTTCAGCACTCCTTCTAACCCAACTGAACACATAAAGGAGTGAGGATAAGAGCTACTTATTAATATCTCTTGGACAGAGTATCTGCACAGGTGTATAAATCTCTAGTTCCTCTCTCTATTATATTACTTGGTTGATTGCACCTCCCTAGGGAGAGGCAGGAAACTAACACACACAAGGTTTTTTTCAATAAGATTATGCTTTATTATTTCTTTGCCAAGAGCATTCACAATGTGCTAGGCAACATACTTTAAGTCAGGTGAATGAAAAATGGTTTTTGCAGGAGAAGGGTACACTGGCTTTATGGAACAGTTCAGGCAGGGCATGACAGGTAATGACCTGGCATGAAAGAAGGCATGAAGTTGATTGCTCGAGATGCAGAAAATGAGGGATCAAGGCTGGCATCTCTGGCAAAACAAAGAGGTGGAACGTAACACCCTAAGAAACAGACGATATTAAGTAATAGGCCAGAACAGAGATGGGCCTTGAATATGTCGTCAAGTATGGTTATGTAGTAGAGACTAAGAAGCCAGTGGAGGAATTCAAATGGGGCCTGCTCCATCCCAGGCCTCCATAGCCCTCCATAGTTTAGTGAGAAAACCATCCACAGGCTCCCTTGCAATTTTGCCTGGCCTTTTTGCAACCTGCTCTAGAGGTGATAGGCTCCTGGAAACTTCTCCCCACACTATGCCTCTGTATATAGACCGTGCACAATATTGGCCAGAGTGCTTTGTTTTCAGAGTACTGTGCAAGTATTAATTCATAGTTTTTCAATCAATAGAACATGTTTTTTCCCCCACAGTCCCAGACAAGTCAAAATTAGTAGTGGGATTCTCAAAGAGTTGAAGACTTGGTTCATTTTCAGTATCACTTAAAAGTCTGAAAGCTTATCCACACATACTTAACAAAATCTCTTGGGTCTATAAAATTGAGCCAAAGATTATATGAGGAAAGACTTTCCTGTACTTTCACTTACAGTCCTGTCTGTAATCTGGTTGCGGAGACTCCGCTAAACAAATGTTCTCTCCATTTTTTTTCTTCTGGTAGCTGAACAAATGATTGTCAGATCTCAAATTTAAAACTTAAGTTCAATGAAGTACCTCCACCTGTTATCTTAGTTTCGCTCTCATTCTGTTTTCACCATCATTCACTCATTCTCCCTCTCTCTACTTATTCTCTTTCTTCATTCATTCATTATTTCTTCTTCTTCTTCTTTACCCCTCATCCTTCTTTTCATTTTCTTGCCTGCTCTCCCACTCCTCCTCTCCCCAGGTCAGATGCTATCACACTCATTTTCACTGTGTATGTATGTGAAAGAGAAAAACTGATTTTTTTAATCCAGTTTGATTATCAAATCAGTAAAGAAACACAACAGGAAAAGTTACAAATTAAAAAAAAAATTCTCCATCTGCATTATAAAAGTGCATTAACAGCCCATTTCACAATATATTTATCAGTATAATGAATTACTGTAAAATATCTAAATTTCAAACACATTTCTAAACCACTAAAAATGGAAGAAATTAAGATACTACAAAACTATACCTACCGTTTTTTAGACTAGTTAGTTTTGTCTGACGCAGTGGAAGATAGTAATGCATACTGCACGCCTTCTTCCAAACTGTTATCTAATAGCAAAGAGGAGTAGAATCCTACTTTTACTCCACAGATATTCTTATACTGCCTTCATCATCATCATTGTATCTCTATGCATTCCAGTAGTTCATTAAACAATGCACGGTGAGAGAAAAATCAATAGAAAGTACATTAACATTTTTCTTAACCACTTTGAGAAGAGGCTGCAATTTAGGACAGCAGTAAAACATTAAAATAAGAGTTTATTTTACTGGATAGAAAAAGAGTAGGAGGACACTGATATCTCAGCAGTTAGACTGGTGGCAACATTAGTAGGTTAAGCCACAGTGAAGATCATTCGGTTACTTTTGGATTAGAGGTTTATATACAGTTCTCTATGCTAGCCTCTCAGAATCTTCCACCTCACAGTATCAAGAAAATCCTTGAGCTCATGAAAATAACTAACTTCTATAGTAATCATGTATAATGTCTTCTGACTTGGCGTATCAAAAATAAATATATAAAGATAACTGAAAATAAGTAAATTATAAGGTTTGTCCTGTAATCTGATCAACGGCAGGAGCTATTGAAAATAAAAAAAAACCAAACAGAGTTTTTCAGGGGACACTTTTGTCCAAGAAACAATATTCCAATTATTTTATGCCACAGGAGAAGACAGATTTTACCTTTCACCAAATATTGGATGTACGATGAACAGAATTAAGCTGAAGCCTGGCAGTGAGGGTATCTGCTGAGATCAACGTAAACTTTTAAAGCCTATAATGTGGTACCAATTAATTATATCTGACCCAATAAAACAGAAAACCAGTCTATTGGCATAAAAATGGTTAGTAAGAAGAACAGCATTATGCAAGAAGCCCTGGTAAAATCAAAAGACTACCTTATTTCCTAATCTTCAAAAGTTTCTAATATCAGAGAGGTAGCCGTGTTAGTCTGGTTCTGTAAAAGCAGCAAAGAATCCTGTGGCACCTCATAGACTTACAGACGTTTTGCAGCATGAGCTTTCGTGGGTGAATGCCCACTTCGTCGGTAAAAAGTTTCTAAGTAATTAAAACACTTACAAAATGCAGGTAAGGCAAGTCCATCAGTTCAGTCAAGTTTTAACAAAATCAGCACATGACCAAAACATAAACCCTCTCACCTAGTAAGGTAAAAGTCAATTGCGTCCAAGATGAAAAGTTGTCAAAAATAAAAATGAATTCCTGTGACTATAGCCAATAACCACAACATCAAGTTTCAAGTTCTCTTAGCTTTTGACCCCCTTTCACCATAGACATCTATCAGAGCACTGGGATTCTCTCCAAATAGAATATAGGGAGTTGCAGAAGGGTGAGTGTATGCCACAGAATGCAAAAAAAAATAAATAAAAGATTAATATTCATCTTCCAAAAGACAGTTGTGGCAAATACCACCTTCACCTTCATAATTTCCCCTCAAGTTTATCTTAAACTGTTACCCTTTTCTAATGAAGAACATCGCTCCTCAGAAATATTTTAAAAGTATTTCGGCTTCAATGCATTATCCCCAGCAAATCTGGGATCAGCAAAAGTTCTCCCGGCCCCTGATGGAAGTGTGGCATTTCCTCCACCACATTAATCCAAACAAAGATAACCACTCAGACCTCAGCCAAACCAATATTCCCATTGTTATTGTTGCTTGCTGTGTGCTCCGCAATCTCTGTGGGAGTAAACGCAGCCAGACACCAGGGCGATTATTCTGTTTGTAACAGCATTGATCTTTGTACTCTTGCATCCAGATTCCATTTTGATAGGCACTTTACAAATGGATAAATAGATTAAATAAAATGATAATGTGAATTGTGTGGACGGGTGCAGGGTTAATTCGATTTAACGCTGCTAAATTCTACATAAACTCGTAGTGTAGACCAGACCTTATTTGACTGTGGAACGATTCTAGAAATATTGTTACTAATATGTTGCCATAATCTTAAATAACTGGAAATTCTACCCATGGTATGGTAAGTGTAAGAATAATTACCTGATAATCAGTAAGCATGTAACTGTATAATTAGAAGTGTAAATACAATCAGATTATATCACAGGATTACTGCTTTTAAAACTGTTTGTGTGCCTCTAAACAAACATCCAATCTGGTTATAAAATATACATTGCTCTGAAAGTGCTTCCTTGTTTAATCTGATTGGAGCTTGCGCCCTTGTAATGCTCCAGTACATTAGTGGCATTTGGCATATTTCACTTTATGGGACGGTATTCTGGCTTCCTGAAAGTGTCAGATGGGCTAAATATTGCATGGCTCAAGTACAACTCAAAATTATGATAACAGAAAGAAGGGGAGAAACCATAACAATGCCCTCCCAGCTCAGTTATTTAAAAAAACTGCAGAACATGGGGTACTAACTCTTCAGAAAACCCACTAGGGTTATTATTTCAGGCAAATAAGTTGTTTGCTTTTAGTCATATTTTAGACTTTTTCAAAAAAAAAGCAAAATAAGTTTTACATGTGAATATTTTGTTTCAATTTTGTAATTTCAAACAATTCCAACATTCTCTCTCCCATCATCCCAAAATAGTTCATCCTATTATCTGAAGACCAATCCAAGGTTGTTGTTTTTTTCCCCAGCCAATGTACACCAGTTTTTACATTATCATCATCTGTGAAAAGAATTCTTATCAAGTGAAGCTAGGTTGATTTTAATTCTACAGGAAAAGCATTTGACAGAGACTAAAATAGTTTTACTTAACAGGTGGGAGACTTATAAAGACTGCTTTCTGAGTCATGCTGGTTCATTGTTGGGCATAAAAGTTCAGGACTTTTTTGTGGCAAAATTATGATAATAAGCAAGCCTATCACTCACTCACAGCTGTGCAATTGTGAAAACCCAATGGATGAAGCTGTGTGGGTTATTTGTTTGGTCCACTTACATTTCAGCACGTGTGAGTATTTGTGTCTGATGAACAGACAAAAACATGGTAAGATAATATAAAACAAAAGAGCAGATGACAAAATACACTTTCCATTTCTTCCTTGGACCAACATTAATGTACAAGCAGAGATTTCATATATCATGATAAACAAAATTTAAAAAAAGTCATTTCTTTTTGCAACTGCCTGGTTTGTTGGTGTCAATGTCATTTCAAATTTATCTTCACTCAGGATTATGCATGCTATCTACCATACAAAATTCACATTACAAATGGATAAATAGATTAAATTAAATGATAAAGTGCCTATCAAATTGGAATCTGGATGCAAGAGTACAAAGATCAATGCTGTTACAAACAGAATAAACCACATCTCAATAAATCTCTAAAAATCCATCTTTGTTTTCTATGTAAGTGGAAAATTTGTATCTTAAATTATAATTTTGCTAATGCTACAAAATGATGTGAGATTACTTTATTAAAGACTGCAAATATCTATGTGATGGATATATTTTTCTGAAACATCACAGTAGAACAAGAAAATGATATAAATCTACACAATGATTTGAAGAAAATATGAGAATTAAGAAAATTAATAAAAATGATCTCCAGAACATTTGAATGTGATTATTTATAAACAATGATTGTCTTTACCAGAGTGAAACCAAATATCAACAAAGAGACACTATGGATTACCCCACTACTTACAGAAGAAGATCCAAGAAGTCATCGATCATGGACTGCATATACACTTCTCAGCTCTCTGATAGGGTGAATTCAATGGATACACCATACTAAAGTGCAAAGGGGAAACCAACTATCACTCCCTCCATCCCAGCACCACAACCCTAATCCCAGCCTGGTGCAGAGGGGAGGCCTGGGGAGGGTTGAGTGCGGGGTGGAGAGCAAGGCCACCCCACAGCTACAATGACTTTCCCATGGGACTGGACCCAGCTCCCTGGAACATGAGTGACGCTGAGACTCATTCAGAATTCATGATGGAGAGGCGGCTGGACCAAGCTCGAGCGGTACTAAGATCCCACATGTACCAGGTCACAGTGCTCAGAGTGGGGAGTTCAGCCCCGCCCCATGGGACAGAAACCACTGATGCTGTTGGATAACCATCCTCCCCCCCGCCCGGTGCATCCCTCTGCCGTGCAGGGCTGGCTCCAGGTTTTTTGCCACCCCAAGCGGCGAAGAAAAAAAAAAAAGAAAAAAAAGAAAAACCTGATTGAGCTGCTGCCGAAGTGCCACCGAAGAGGAAGAGATGGAGCACTTGAGCTGCCGCCGAATACCTGGACATGCCGCCCCAATAACGGACGGAGTGCCACCCCTTTCTATTGGCCGCCCCAGACACCTGCTTCCTTTGCTGGTGCCTGGAGCCAGCCCTGCTGGAGTGGGATAATTGTATGTTGCTTGATTTTTTTAATCTTTAGTTAAATTATTTCTAGGGTGCAGTTAACCTTGCGACTCCCACTAAAGCTGCCTGATCTTCAAATTGAAGGGGAGGCAGGGAAAGGGAAATTTTACACCCAAGAATAAGCTCAAGTAAATGTATCGTGTCATAGAAATGGATCAGCTAATTTGCAAAGCACAATTTATTCATTGCGTATTGCCCTCTTTTCAGTTTGCAAGGTATCCATAAATATGCTTTGATTTTTATGAATTTGTTATTTATAATTATTCAATGAATGGATTGTGCTAATATATGTCAGCCTATATCAGCCTGTTTGCTGCAACAAAAGCATTCTGGGGACCAAAATTTCACTCTCAGAAATGTCAGAAGAAAGTGAATAAAAGAACGCCTCATAGCAAATAATTTTTATTTAAGCAAATGGCATGTTCTTTGAGCTCTGCTAACACAATACATTTGTAACTTCGAGTTCTACAAATATTAAAGTACTGTATCCTATTCCCTTCTCTACATACAGATGAGCTGCTGGCATACCATGCTGTGAATGTGGTGCTTCTAGGAATATTTCTGGTTACTCTTGCCATATGCATGTCCAAGGCCAGTAATGAGTCTAAAAGAACCTCAGAATTACACACTTCCTTAATAATAAGGTGACAGACCCCTTCTATTCAAAGTAAAGTCACAGCTGCTGCTAGGTCCTCAGATGATTTTCCATACCCTACCTATATCACCTCTGTTTTTCCTGTGTATGAGGCAACTGTCTTTCATACAGATCTGTAGTTCTTTGAGACATCATGGCAACAACACTATTTACACTTAGGATGAAATTCACACCTATAAAGACAAAACAGGACTCACAAGGCAGGCATCTGATGGCATAGCAATGGTCCCTCCGTGCAGGAGCACATTTCTATATTAATGAGGAGACAGGAAGCTAATGGTCATATGTATATGGATGGAATGTAGCCTAGTGTGCTGCAATTCTCCCAATAGACATATGTGTATCTTATACTAGAAGTAATAAGGCCTGTGCAGCTCCAAAAGGGAGGGTCCTAAAGAATGCCTCGAAGGATGACTCTATGACTCCTACAACGTGTAGCTTGTAGGACTAACCTGCTTGCTTGTATATATATATTTTCTTATAGTTTAAGCATTTGGTTTATTGTAATAGGTTTATAGATTTATATTAAAGTAAGTTTGGCTGTAATGCAAGAGACCTACAAGTCATATCCTGTATGTTAATATAAATATGCTAACTTTGCTTTAGCTTAAGACCTTTTACTCAGAAAGCAAAGTTGACCTTTATCTTGTTACCTAAATAGATAAGTACTCATGCCTATGTCTAAGACCTTTATCTAGACCAATACACAATGGAGAATGGCATAGGGTTTTTTCCAATGTTGTACCCACAGACTTAACAATTACACCACACATGCGTACATACATGTCATCCTTACACATATACATACTAGCCTATGGGGTAAGCATACCCTAACATTTTGTGGGTGAGGAATGAAATTTGGGCATAGGAGGAAGGATTTCTGGCACTTTGCCCTATAAAAGAGGTGACCCACCTCGACAGAGTACTCCATTTCTATTCTTATTTATGCTATTTCTACTCTATCTCTATCTATTCTATCTATCTACAATGACTGCTACTATTAGTAGGCTGTACTTGTTCTTAAACTTTAAGTTTCAAGGGAACTAGGCTAAGCTTGGTTTCCCTACATTTTATTCTTAGTTTCGTTTATTAGGTTTTGCTTTTAAGTTTAAGTTAGTCAAGTAAACCCTAATTTAGTTTTAATAGCTCTTAGCATTAGATTTTTTCTAAGCACTGCATACCTCACTCAAGAATTAAGAAACCTGCACTGCAGGGCTTGTCCTGTGTCTCTTACCACCAGGTGATCAAGGAAGGGTGTGAGTATATTAACCAAAGCTTTGTTGCATATAATACTATATAATCATATGTATCTTTTGAATAGCAGTAATGCAATTGTAACTCTGAGTATTTTACCATTTACTTACTATTATTGATTTTAATAAAAAGTCTTTAAGGCTATATCTGTCTCAGTGTGAACTTCCTGTCATACCCCCCGAGGGTCCTTCATAAAATCTGTGGAGCCTGATTCGGGACAAGAACTTTTATCTTCTGATCAAACAGATTGGTGAGCCTATAAACCATACTAATTAATATTAATAAGTAATTAATAAAATACATTAAAATAGAAATTAAAATGATAAATTAAATTCCCCTTATTATCCAAATTAATATTATCAATACACCATAAATCAGGCTACAAATGTTCCTTAGTTAGCTTAGTACCACCTTATGACCAACAGAGCTCACAATAATGGCATGTAACTCATATCTGTACAAAACATTTTGGTGAGTATAGGTCTGAGACCAAAATGGAGGAGTCCTAAGAGGCTTTAAGTGAAAACTGCTGTTGCAGTTTATATTTCACCATCTTTTCTATTAACATATCCACAAGGATAGAGTCGATACTGGTTGGCATCTGGAAAGATCTTTAGTACTAAATGGTACTTGCAGCTTCACAAGATTTAAGGTTGCTGGTAGTTACCTATTTACTGAAGAAAACAATCCCTGTCCATTCTGGGCCAAGGCACTTCCTACTGTTCTTTGCTGACCAAGGCGGCTAAGGGTCCAATATACGGTAGCATTGACTTCCCATGTTTAGAATTGGGCATCAAGTTTATTTAAGGTAAATATGAACCAGTTTACCTTTTGTTTTTTATAGAAAAGAGGAACCTTAGCTGATCACAGCCCAGCAAAAAAAAATTGACATTATCTCCTCATGGATGTCATTGAAATACTTATTGATTCTTGCCTTAAATTTGGAAGGAGTTTGCTTAATACTATTGTCAATGATAGTTGCACAGAAAAGCCAGCATATGGTGCTTTGGAAACACTAGGGGAGCAGTTACTGGCCCTTTAACTATTCTGGTCTTGCAAAATTATATTCATCCAAGCACATTCTATTTTTATTGAAAATAATTATGTATAAGATCTGGTATACTTGATGTCTGACTAATTGATTTGTGTGACTATTATGGAAGACCTAACTATTTATTTCTAAGTCTTGTTCTTGAAGAATTATTCATCCTCACCCAATTCCCAATGTGACATCACTGAATGCACCAGTCTTTCATTACTTCTTTTTTTCTGTTTATTGTTTTGGTTACTTGTAAGTTCTTTTATCTTTTCATAGAATAAGAATAATGTTCATGGCAATGGAATATATTTTCAATACATTGTTTTTGCATCTCTCACATACTTCAGCTTCATTTCAGCATTTAATCACCCATAAAAGACATTCGCTTTTTATGTGCTCCACAGGCATGAACATTATTCTTTAATTATAATCCTGTACTTCAAATTATTATTGTCCTTGGATCAAACTGTTCATGTAGTATTCATGCCTTATTTAAATAGTAACTCGGCTGTTGATACAAGTGCTTCAGAGGATAAAATATCAAGGCTAACAATCAAATTAGCAATAGAAGTAAAATAATAGAAGGAAAGAAGCAGTAACTTAATATGTTGCTCAAAAGCTGGTCTCTTTCACCAAGCGAAGTTGGTCCAATAAATAAAAGATATTGCCTCACTCACCTTGGCTCTCTAGTAACTTAGCACATAAGTTGTCTTTTCAGTGCTACTCACTCAAATGGCATATTGTTTTTCAAGTGATCCAGAAACAGCAGGCATATGAGACTAGTTAAAAGACTATAAATCAATGCACTAAATAAATTACACCATAGCAGTTTACACATCCAAAACAGTAATTTATTTTTAAAAGTAACATCATAAAAAAATCAATATACCCCAAAACTAAAGTAATATCATTCACTTTAATCATAGTTATTTGTTGTGTTCAGACTGTTTTAAACAAATTAATACATTTTTGAACTTCTGTTTGCCAGTTTCATGAATTTTAATTGAATTCAACTAATGTAATCTCCACCCACAGTTGATCTGCTTCTATTTCTTATTTCCTAAATCCAGATGACCCATGTAGCAAATTGCACGTTCAAATTTCAGGGTGATGAGGGGCATATATGTGGATGGATAGATAGATTACACATGTACAGTAGATAGCCAGAATCAGACCCTTTCACTTTACTAGACTTTTAGTCCTGGTGCTAAATAAGAAAAAACAGAGTTCCTCTGTTAAGCATTTAGCATGTAATTCTCTTCAATCACAAACTCAAGCAATATAGTTTTTCTATAAAGAACACAGTAATGGATTCTATAATGCCAGTGAAGCACAAAACATACAGATGCCGTTAGAAGACATCCAATCTAGGCAGAACTAATAAAGTAGCAATTAGATAGCTTACATCTGCATAAGCTAAAATAGGCGAGAACAGTTAATTACAAAATGTCTTGCTTGCATGTTAAGCAAATAACCTTACTGAATTCTTCCCCTGGAATCCTCTTGTAGGGCATGAGGGTGTGTGCAGGGGAGAGGTGAGGAGAAGAGAGGAGAATTACATTAAGTTTGGGTTACGATAACATTTTAAAACTGTTAGAAACCTACTCAGTGATCAAGGTTGCTTAAACAAATAGTGTCCAAGCCAAAAAAATCTCTAATGCCCCAATATTCTTTAGTTAACGATACTCAAAAGTCTTAACACACTTGATGTGGATTTAAGCTATACCTGCCACCCACCTTTAATGTGTGACTATGAAGAAAAACAGAAAAGTGCTGCATGATGTCACATTCCAATTTCCACTCTCTCTATCCCTGACGCCTAAGCTCATATCATAAAATGTCTGCCTCTTCCTTCCTCCCTACTCAACAAGAGGATGACTTTGAGAGTGCACTCTGCTGTTAATTCCATTTGGTAATTACCAATTTCCTGACAGTTTAGTAGATCAGTGGTACAGCTTTCGAGCCAGTTTTTATTAAAAGTGGAATTGTCAAGTGACAATGAGCTCATGGGATGAAGTCCGCAAGGTTAGAGGAATTCTTGGCTCTAATTTGAATCTCTATCAAATATATGTTATACAGTTCCTCTCACTTCTCCTCCCCTCTCTCTCTTTCCCTCTATTAGATAACAGATTAATATGAATATTGCCCTTCAGGACCCCAATAGTATAAATATTTACTACTACTAATAGTAACCACTTAAAAACACCCCCCCATGGAATTCAGATGATAGCATGTTCTGTTATTAACTGTGATCACACTATACAGATTATTGTTCTGATCTCATTCTTATGCACCTTCATCCTTACAAGCTATATTAAACATTGGGATATATTTTGTGTGAGGTAATGAAAAACTAGGTGATGGTATAAAATTTTAAGGGGTTAAATATATTGACTGCTTTCAAAAGCATTGTGCCAAATATATCTTTTAAGCGAGTCTAAACAAATAGTAGACCCATGATCATCAATATGTTTTAAATGAAATACATATATCAGGAGCTACATGAGAAGTCATTAAGTCCATTGGTGATCATTTTTCAAAATTGCATCCTCTATATATGGTCTAAAAGCTGGTAGAGATTGACAGTTGAGACAGGTCCTCCACAAATAATAAGAAACCATAACGATGACCCCCCAAGATATTTCCAGTTCTGTTTTCCAAATGTTATTTATAGAGTTGATTCATGCCTTTTAAATATGAACTTGCCATAAGAAGAAGAAAAGTGCAAAACTCTGGATTATTTTTGTTTTGGAAAGCCTTTCCAATCATATTTTGGTTTTCCCAAACCAGACCTGGGATAGTTCAAATCCAGAACTCATTTTATATGAACGCCTGAGGGTCACAAGGATGGAGGTAATATGATGATCATCTCCTATTGTAGGACATGTTCTTGGTGCTTGCAGTGACTATAATTAGTATCCCCAGGCGTCACTATCACTGCTGTTTTAGTTTTTTCCTCTATGCATTTTGTTTTGTTCTATTCCATATCTTTTTGCATCCCCTATTTACTAAATTTTTTTCTTATGTACCACTTCTCTCCATTTTTCTTTGCTTAATTTTCCCAATTTGACTCTTCAAGTCTCTCTCACACTCCAATATCTTATTTGCCTGTTTCCCCCACTCTTCTCTCACTCTAATATCTAGTTGTTGTGTGTTTTCCCCCACTCTTTTTTCTGTGTTCTCTCAGTTCGTTTTCTCCACTCTCCAGCTCCTTTTGCTCCTCTTTCTGTCTTTGTGGCCAGACTTCAATTAGAATGCAGCATTTGAAAATCACTCTTCTTTTAGGGTGAAATTCTGCCCTCAAATGAGCATGCACAAATCCCAGTGTAGGTTGCAAGATGGAATCAGACTCAGTACACTAACTATGAAGTCTACAGATTGATCTTTTTTAACACTAATGGAGGAGCTTTTATACCACGATGTCCCAGCCATATCAAATAGTCTGCAGTGTTACATAACAACTATGAAAATCCACATGGGCACTCCTACTGATGTAAAAATATTTCATTTTCCTTTTGTCTGACCTAACATAACTCTTTGCTGTACATGGGTCTTTCAGACAGCCCATGCTAGCTTGTTTTAAAAGAATCTGGCTTTATTTAAAAAATAAAAACAAAAATTGCCACCCGACTACCTAATAGCAGTGAAGCAGATGACTATAGATTTATCTATAATTCGTAATATATTCTCTGAATTGTGTTTCACTGCAATGAATTATGGGACAGATGGTCCTTCAGGGTGCTCCAAGACCTCCCATGATCCAGGGAAGTATCTAAGGCAACTTGGGACATCTGCAAAATAGCAGGCACATTTACATGTTAACCAGAGCCTCTCTATTGTGCATTACTACCTTGATTCCACTTGGTAGCCTGATTCCCTGGAAAGTCATGATTGCCTTGCCTTCCTGCTGACAGCTGACCTAACCACGGCTTCCAGAGAAAAGGGGTGGGAGCTTCATTGCATAAAGAGTGAGAGAATCCTCTCATTGTCGCCACTGTCTCTTATGGGGTCATCACTGAGGTTTTGTGACAACTTGATGCTGGAAAGAGGAGCCTTCCTTATTCTTCCATATTCCTTTCGCCACTTATCATCATGGCAAAATCCCAAAGGGACATGGCAGACTGAGCACCACCCGGATTGATTTCTGACTAGGTTCTTACAGTGGTTTGTCTGGATATTCAGTTTATGTCCATCGCTGGAATTTTAATCACACCACCAAAGCTCTTTGCATTCATGTGATTGCCAACCATATAGTGGCATTCATGCTTTGTAATTCATTGGTCTTTCATTCTAATAATATGCCCACACCAAGAAAGCAGCCAAAATTGAACAGCTATGGAGATAGTTGCTGGGTGTGGCTTAGAATATCCTCATTTCTGATCTTATCCTGCCACTTAATATGGAGCAGCTGATGGAGATGAGTAGAATAGAAAACATAATCCGGAGATCGTCAGCCTTCCTCAGAGCCCAGGTTCTATCACAGAATTGATAGAACCATGATTCTACAGATCCACAGCTTTGTTGCAAGCTTGATGTCATGGCATCCTAACAGAGGTCACTGAAGGGCCTGAAACATGGCAGCTGATGCTGCTATTTGAGGGTCCACATCCCCTCCACTTGCCTTAGTGGAGCACAGTACAAGGACCTATTTTCCAACTATTCAAAGACCTTAAATATATATTACTGAGCCACATCCACCTCCGAGAAAGGCAGATACATTTATTGAAACTAACCGTGGCAGTATTATCTCTTACGGGCTGCTCTGCATTTTAATGTGGTTTTGCAGAAGCCTCATAGCCTGAATTGCTTAACCATTCTAACATTAATTGGCAATTTCCTGTGGTCAGAATAATATACTTAAATGCTGCGTTATGTTTGTACTGAGACAAAATACAGGACATTTTATAGTGGCAATGAGGCAAAATCAGCAGGTGTGATTATCATGATAAGTATACCCCTGAGTGCTTGGAGGCACATGGCTGCATCTGGTACATAGTTATCTCTCCAGGGGTGAGATTATTTCATGATAACCATACCGCCCTAATGGCCTATTGCTTAAGTAGTATTCATGACCCTAACAGAAATCTCCTCGTACTGAACAGACTGGGTATATTTCCCCCAGCTGTCTATTCCTATGCTTTTAAAAATGTTTTTGTTCATTTCTATTCATTAAAGAGGTGCATTTATAATGTAAAAGTAGAGAGTGTTATGCATAGTGGCAGAGCTGTGGATAAACAAAATGAAAGCTTTGGAGTAAGCCAGAATTGTCATTATGATCCAGATTTTCAAAAATATTGCTACCCCTTTGAGCCACACAACTATGGCAAATTATGCTGGCCAGATTCCATCTGAAGTCTCACGCCAGGTTTAAGAAATGTTCAATCTTCAGTGGCATGGAAGTAGCATATGGTCTAATCCTCCCCGCCATACTATCTGGAGGGGTGTAGCTGGAGAAAAAGGGGAAATCCCAGGACCTACCTATACCCTGCTGATCCCTTCCTGCAGTTTTGGCCCCTTGACATCTTTGGCAGCTGTTGTAACTTAGAGAAGCCATCAGGCAATTCTAACTCATTATCTGGGATACTAGACCAGCTCTCAGGGGCCCCAGGACCGAGAAGGGCAAAGGTGAAGTTCACACCATCCTTGCACTGCCTCTCAAGTGTGATGTCTGCTCCTCACCTATAGCAGGGATCTGCTACTATATTTTTATGTCATGTTCTTAAATCAAAATGATTGTGTATGAGTCAACACCACACTAAAATCCTAGTATAGAATTCAAAACGTATTAGAGTTGAGGGAAAGAAATTTTATATTTCATTTAATAAATTTTGAAACCTTCTTTTAACAGTTAATGTATTTTTCTAGCCATTTAAGCTAAGCATAGAAACTCAGAAAAAGACAAAATGACAGGCAACTACAATAAGCAAGTTTCTCATCTTCTTAATGGGGCTGAAGATAACTTAATCTCTGCAGGTTCAGCTGATAAGGGAAAGTGAGCTATGATAAGAAGTTGAACAAGAAATATTTCTTTATTAAGCATGTTCAACTTTAAAAATACTTTTGAACAGTGAAAGTTATGATGTTTTCACAAGGTACTAACTATTCAGGTAGTTAAGCCAACATTTTATTTTTAAAGTGAGTCATGGGATATTTCTTAATTTCACAATTCCTAAGAGAAATTAAAGGGAATATTCTATGTACTGTAATTTCAATCAAAAAGAAATTTTACCATGATATCTTCTCTCTCCCCCTTGTCACATGGTTCAGGGTATGTGGGGAAAGTCAAATATATAAAACAAAAATTGAAGTCTTTGATTGTCTGAGTCCCAAGCCTTGATTTGGCCTTAAAAAAGTGTTTTTTTTCTTGTTGGGAACAGAGCTTCAGATTTTTATTTTCAGAACATTCAATAAATGACTGACTTGAAATTAAACATAGGATACTAACTAAAAACTGTGTTTTAAGTAAGTTTTCTTTTGATGAAGACTTTTAACACAAAAAAATATGAAGGAGAATTCTGGAATAACATCAGGCAACAGTGAAAGATCTATGCTCAAGAAGCTTGGCATTATAAAATAAATACACAGTGACAGTAAGCGAGATACAAGATCATTCTTAATTTGTTTGACATTAATGATTAATAAAGAGTTTAAAAAAACAAGCATAGGCCTTTTAAACACAATTTATTTTTTCATGCATCCTTCAGATCAGCAGGCAAGTTATTCCAGTCAAGAGGTAAGCAATAAAGAGCAATTTTCCATTTTCTTTAACTTCAAGAACCCCAGCACACCAATCCCCAGAGATCTCAGTGAATAATTTAATTCTCTCTGTAAAAGGGAAAAATGTCAAAATCCACAGGCTTTTCCTCTTAGAACATCTAAACAAAATTGTCTTCCTATGCAAGTCAAAACTCTGCTTCTCAGGCAGCCACTCAGCCTGTCTAGCATAGCTGTGTGTCACACACTATAGATGTAGAATAAACTTGAAATTACACTCAACCACACTCCAAATATTGCAAGCTACATCTCATTAAAAAAAATGGTCCATTTTGCTTTTATACCAGTTGTGTGAAAGAAGGGGTGGGGAGATTCAGTGTTTACCCTTTATCATTTTCTGAATTTTACTAGTGAAAACTTGTTTTCCCCTAGTAGAACCTGAAACAATGAGTGAAAGGGAAAGGAGTAGAGAATTAAAATTAAGTCAACTATATAAGTCATTCTTGTTATCTCAGCAATCAACAGCATTCAGCAGTAGGGGGGCTGCTTTTGAAGGAAAATGACTGTTTACACATAACTGCAAATGTAAATTTGTAAAACAAAATTATACTTTGTGCTTCTAAACACCTTAAAGGTTAGGATTTTTTTCCACCATAATATTCTTCACACATTGACTATGTAGGTTGCTGGAGCAAACATAGGCCCTGATTCAATAAAGTAGTCTTATTCAGGAAAGTGCTTAAGTATGACCTGTTCCATTGATGTGACCATAATTTCAATGGGACTACTTGTGTACATAAAGCTAAGCACTTTTAAAAATGTCTACCTGGACCGGGGGCAAAGACCCCAGTGTTGTGCAGGTTTGAGGCTCCAGTAGTTCATAGACAATTTAGCTTATTGAATAAAACTTCTTGTAATTGAATAAGGGAATGTTGACCAGGCCGCTAGGATTCTTTCATGTCCTCAGACCCTCTCATCTCTCCCAAAAAGTACAATCCAATCTTTAATTACTACCTGGAAGTCACCAGGAATTGGCAACAAGAAATTTGGTTTTCAATTTCATTTTACAAAGAGGTATTTTTAAGGGTCAAATTCTGCCTTCAGATTCAAACACGGGATCCTATTGACCCTAAAAATCTTTTTCTTTGCGTGTGTGTTTCAGTGACAAAAAAATAAGGAAAGAAACTGATAATTGAGAAAACCCATCCATTGTACAGACTGCACTCATTCAAAGAACAGGTATATTGAACATGCTCAACTTATTGTGTTTCTAGGTCTCGTAGACCAAATTCAAGAGCATAGTGCACATATAAAGGAAAAACATTTTTCTGAATGACATACTACATGGAATAACCCTTAACACCTAATAATCTATGAAAAGTTGAAAGATGAACATTTGTTCATATAGTACAATCAAAATTCCAAAGTTATGTTATAAAGTAGTGAGGACAATAGTTAACCTTTTCCACTAAATTTGGAGCTGTTTCCCATATCAGTGTGTAGAACAAAATTAGACAAAGGAACCTAGAGAGGCTTGAAAATAGATAGGTAGAGAACACAGAGTTAATTCATCTTGGCAAATCAATCTAAACCATCCATACTGCATGGCAAAACGGAAAGTAGGACTGCCACTAAAAAGACCAAGAGGTGACAATAGACATAAAACTAGATACAAGTTGCAATGGGATATGATGGCAAGACACGACAGCAGCAACAAAACAAATGAAGCTTCGGGCTATATAAGAAGCATCATGTCATGGAGCAGACAGATGGTGGCTTGTCACCTTCATATGGTTTTCAGGAATCACTTATAGTAAGGCTTCTATAGATTTTTACTCACCTTGACAGGAGTTGGATATAAATTAATAAAGGGGAAAAAATCCCTGACTGGCACTTCTAATGGATCCATTCTTGGATATCCAATCCATAGTCAGTTTCTCTTTTACATCTATATGATATAGTCAAATTTGTGTGTGTGTGTCTGATATACACACCCACCCCACCTTCATAAATGCAGATTACTTAATAATTATATCAGACTTCTTTGCTGGCCCCCCATGCTCACAGCAATTTGAAGATATTGGCAGTGCTATGGTACAATTTTTGTCTTGTTTTTCCATTAGCCTAATTAGATATGTCAGGCTCATAATGGAAAGTAAAATCAGTGAGAAATGCACCTTGAACCTATCATCATGAAGTTCCTTTTTCTAGTCAAAATGCTCATTGCATCTTGTGACACAGCAGAATGTGTGTATGTGACACCTGGATCACTCCTGCCTTGAATCTTATGCACTCACTTTTACTTTTGCAAAATGAGTGTTAAGTGGGTGTAAAACACTAACATTTCTGAATCTAAATGCCCACACTCACTTTGCACAGGGACAAATGACTAGATAAGGTGCAAGGCAATGGAAGATCAGGGCCCAAAATCCAAATATAGGACCATGTGCTACCCTCAATCTTTGAAGAAAGCTTTTATGTACATCAATGGATGTTCTGTAGGCTATGCCCCCCTAAAGGGTCTATTCCTTTATTTTTTCTTAAGTGTTTTAAAATATTTAAACTATTTACACATCATTAAACATGGTCTTTGCAATAAAGTAACAAATGTTCTGGCTTAAACCCGTTAAAATATAAACAGAGTAAGAATTTAAGATTTGAAATTATACTTAGGTTGTAATATCTTTATGACTCTATTATATATCCTCTCATTAGCCTCTCAATAGCTCTCTAAATACACATGAGCACAATAGGACTCTGGCCTCTAGGCACTACCAGAGTACAAATAAATAATATAATATTAATAACTCATTTTGATGTAATTAGGGTTTGCAGAGTCTCAGAACAATGAATGATTTTACGTAACATATGTGCTGCTGTATTAAGGATGAATTAAGACTTAAGTGTCAGTCTAGAGCCACAACATTAGTTCAATTTTAATTTCCTCATGATGGAGTATATTGGCATCAGACTGAAAATGTGGGTTCAAAATCATGAATTTTCCAGTCAGCTAAGTACAGATAGAGGAAAAGCTTCATTCTAAGTGTCTGAAGAGCAACACTGTTGCAAAACATACACTCATCACAAAGAATTTTGTAACTGATTGTACACATTCAAGTCTGTACAATCATGCACCACTTCTAATTGTATTACTAATGATCCTGTAAATATAGATTGGTATTTATGCATTTTCTTTTTACTTTAATTGGGTTAATTGACATATTGTTTCCTTACAATACAATTCCTTATTGATATGAATGTCACATTTCAAATTAGGCCTAGCAATGAAGTTATTTTGGCAGTTCTCCAGAATTCTTCAAATGAATTCTTATTTCATATGGAAAGTAACAGGGAAACTTTCAAAATAAAATTAAGAGTAAAAACAACATTTTTAGAAGGGCAAACATATATTAAGTTCTATATGTGTGGAAAATCTAGCACAGACACTATCTGAGTCTAGTAAAATACAGGTCAAGACAAGGACATTCCTGAAGACAAGCATTTCTAGGCTGGTGTTGCAAAATTAACATAATCCTGCCAAAAGGATTAGTTTGCTAAATCTATATTTCTGATTTTGGGGGTTAGTTGGCCAATAGTGTCAGGACTTATTCGAACAAGCTTGGAAAACTTCAATTGCAGAAGGTAAAGCAAGTTACTGGTAAGCAGACACACTTCTTGCCTATATGCTATGGGTTTCAGATGGACATGTGGACTGTGCTGTGTTCCAAAAAAACAACAAAAAACAAAACAAAAAAAAAACCCCCACAACTATTTGATTTCAATGGGAGCAGGATCAGAACTGCCCTCCTTTTCCAGATTAATGGTTGATGATGCCCAAGTCTGATAGTGCCTTAGCATGTGAGGTGTTGGGAGCCCTTCACTCCATTGAGTTCAGAGGCAGATAAAATAATTCGACACATTATAGGAAATCTTAAGGCCCAAGGTGAGATGACTTGACCCAGAGAAAATAACTGGCTTCCTTTCCATCTCTCTGTTACTGTACTTTGTTGATATAAAGGTTAAACAGAAAGGTAAAGAGCCATCACTCCTGTCTAGTATTACCATTACATCCTTTCCCCCCATCCTTTGTTTGTCTTTGTCCCTTTAGATTGTAAACTCGTTGGGACAAGGACTGTAACCCGCTGTGTGTTTGGAAAGCATCTAATATTTTAGTCACTATGACACACCACATAATAAACAAAATAATAAGATGTGTTGGGTTTCATTTGCAATATGCTTTCTAGCAACATTGGGTCAATATATTTATAGCTGGTAATTAGGGAGGTCAAAAACATTACCTAAATATAACTTTTTTTTCCATCTTTAATTAAAATATACTTGCATGCACTGCAGGAACAACTATCAACATCAAGTTAAATAGCTCTTTATTTTAACATTTATTAGTAGAAGGTCAGGACAACATGAGCATTTTTGGTCCTACCTATCTTGTAAATGTTTGTTCTCCCTCTCTCTCATTTTCAGTCTAAGTTGTTTATTTGCCCAAGAACACAGTAGAGGCTGTTGAAAGGAAAATTAACCAACTGCCGCCCTCTTGCTGCTTTTTATGAGACTGTTCAAGCCTTTATCATCATAGGCAGATACAGGGACACACTGTTGGTCAATAATGAGTGATATTAATTATGATTCTCTATCATATTCCTCCTTAGCTAAGCAAATTACAGAAACCTTACTCAGATTTTCTCAGTTTCTGTCTTTGGGGTAAATTAGTGTTGTAGAAGGTTAAGACACACACACACACACAAAATACAAGGGCCAAATCTTGGTCTCATTAAAAGTCAACCAGAAATCTTCTAATGGCATCAGTAGGAAAAATATTTGGCCCAACCATAAACATACACTGCATGCAACTGAGGAGTAATTCTTTTCCCTACGTCAGCTTAGAAAGGACATGTGTAGTCTTACACTCTGACAAGTTATGGTAACAGTATTTAGAAAACAAACTCTTATGGTTGTAAAAGTTTTGGTGTTCTGTTTAAGAGAGAGACTGAAAAACAGGACAGTAACAGCTTTCTTTTTCCTGATTTAATGTCGTCTGGGAGTTATTCTTAAGGCTTTGTTAAACCAATTCATCAGACGTAAGAACTGACCCAAATTTAAACTCAAAACCAAATACAAACCAAGACAAAAATTCAAATATTTTCTACCATTCTGATCAGTGTGGATAATGGAGCTGACCAGAAATTGGAAACACTTCCCTGTGAAAAAATTCACATTTTGCAAAACATCTTTGTTCCAAACCAAACCAGGGTGAAAATGGCAAAAATGTAAATTTATTTGCAAAAAGGGGATTTTTTTTTCATTCCATTTCAGCAGAATTGAAACAGAATTTTTCAGCTTCCTATCTGCCCACCTGGAAGGCTCATGACAATTTAACTTGTGAACTTGACAAAAGCCTTATAGCCCACCTGCCAGAGAAGCAGAGAGTTGAGGTGCTCATCACAGTTGCCAACTTTCACATGATAAATAAGCACCCTGACATTCACAATAAGCCAAAAATCAGCTAATCCTATTTCAAAACAAGCCCATCCCAAAGAATCCCAACACTCTATGTGACTAGATCCCCCCCAGCGTGCAGTCTGGGACTGTGGGGGGGGGGCAGCTGTGCACCCCTAACTCTCTCCCCCCTTGGCCCTACTTGTCCCCCCTTGCCCTGCTTGCTGGGAGCTGATCAAAAAGAAGCAACAAGCTACAAGCCACAAGCCAAACACTAGTCAACAAGCAACTCACAAGCCAATTAAGTCAAAAACAAGCCCAATTTCTGCCTTTTTTCGTGGGTTTGGCATGTCTGGTGCAGTGCTCATCCTCCCACACTTCCCTGCCCCAGATCTGGCAGTTGGAGAACTGAGTACTCCAGCTCTCTGTCTCTCAGAACTAGTGGGAGGTGGGGAGGATGAGAGTTAGGACATTTAGCCTCAGTCGCTCTCCTGGAAAACTTGTCAATTTCATTTTCCACAAGTAAAACTGACAAGAGCCTTCCAGGTGAGCAGCTAGACAGCCATCATTTTGATTTTCCTGATGGGAAAAAAAAATTCCTACAGAACAAGTTTACTCATGGGAAATTTTAGTTTTGTGAAAAGGGCTTTTTTCATTAGAAAATCATCCCAATGAACAAGTGTCAACGAGCTCTAGTAGATAAGTGAAATCACTTCACTTTCACTATAAGCAACTATTGCATTATCTTCAAACGTACAGCACGTGGCCATTATGAAGCTGTTCTGTCAGTCAGTCTTAGGTACTTCTGTGCCCTGCAATTCTGTAGTATCTCAACACCCCTCTGATTTTTACAGATAGGGAACTGAAGCACAGAGAGCCCAGGGCACACAGGAAGTCTGTGGTAGTGCAAGGGCTAGAACTGTGGTAGGCTAGGATGCTAACAAATGGATCATCCTTTCACTCTGCTAGGCCCTAACTATCACTAATCAGAAATAGAAAAATATATTTAAATATAACATGTAATTATTACTTATTAGCCAATATCTCAAGGGCAATGCACCAGTGCGTCTTGATAACAGAAGATTCCTTAGTTGTAATGAAGAGGATTACAGAACCAGTGTGTTCACCTCTTTTCTTTATTAAGAGCACACAGAAAGCTTCTTCCCCCCTTGCCCACAGAAGGACCAAATGTCAGTCTCATTAAAGTCAACTCTAACCAATCTTCCAAATTGCCAGGCACACTGGATAAAATTCACTACATTGGAATCACCTTTAAAATTCCATATGATTCTATACTACAGACAGGCTATTCTACACTTGTGAAATCGCAGTGGACATATTAAATAAAGCCGCAGCTGCTGAAAAGTGTCCTCTCTTGACCTCTGTGCCTCTTGATGTAAAGAAGATCAATATATGAAGTATCCATTAATCAGGAATATCATGCAAGGCAAGGCTGATGGTAAGAGTTTATAAAGTCATTGAGATGAAGATGTGATCCATATACTGTCTGAGTCGTTGCTCAGTGAATTTTGTGAATTTATATATAGTTTATTAGATTAATTCTGGCAATATTATCCAATAATTTATTTGATAAATATTTTTCTTTCCAGTGGTTGGCTGGCTCTTTTGCAAGCCTATTTTAGAAGTTTTTGCACTGCACTAGTTCTCTGTGCAGGCTATAGAAAGCTGTCACTCATCTCCACTTCAGCTGTTTTGTTCTTCATTTTAATTGGGATACTTTTATTCTCTCCCCTAACCCCTTTCCTTCTTCTCGCTATTGTTCTGGCTTACATACATTGCTTGATTTTTTTAATTGGCAGATATCTTCATCATCAATCATCATCATCATCTAATTACAGTAGATTAAATGTGGATGTGTGGAGAGTAGACTCTAAATACCAGGTATTATGCTTGAACGTAAAAATGCCTTGCATGGCACACACAAGCTGTCTCTTTGGGGATGTATGACTGCAAATATTGCAAGAAATTAGAACAGAGCTCTGAACACTTTCAGGTATCAAAGAAGATTTAAATTAATGTCAACGTTTCTTTGAGTTCATAGCCTATAAGGAAAAGCACATGCATTCTTTTATATATAAATACCTAACTAATATATTTTCTGTGGCAAATGTTATATTTTCTGGCAGTTTTGTACAGTCTTCTACTGTGATTCCTTAGAGAATATATAGTTTTTGTCCTGTAAGAATATTTGTGCAATACCATTGTTTTCTATTAGTGGTGAGTCAACCAGCCTCTTCAGGGAGATTGATTTTGGACTTAGTCATTCTAATCAATACAATGAACCTTATGAAGAAATCTTCCAGTTGTTCCTTAAAGTAAATAAAAATTCTAAAGGTGTTCAACAGCCTGTTAGAAACAGAACATGAGACTGAAGCCAAAGTCACAAACCTCACAGAATTTTTATTAAAAATCATTCTTTGTGGGATGGTCTGATTAATCTCATTGTAGCTTGGGTATTTTTATTATTATTTATTAACTTGGCTCAGCAAAATACTTATTAGGGTATGTGGAAGATGTCTTTAAACTTTTTGAAAATCGTCATCTAGGGAGTATGCTGTAGGTAAATCATCTCAACAATAGCCTAATGTATTGTGCTCTGTAGAGATGAATTTGATGTAGGTGTAGAGAGAATGTGTTACAGTTTCTGCAGTGAAAAAGTATTTGAAGAAAATGTAATTACTGAATACATAAAGATCTAGAACAATACACAACTAAAAGAAAAATGTACTTATCCCACACCATGACAAGCTTACTGAGGCTTTAAATGAATATATATATATTTATAAAAGTGCCTTTGACAATTCACAAGATCTGATTATGTGGCAGGATGCTCTGACAAAGGATTTGATTACATGGTGCATTGAGCTGTATCTAGTAAATAATAACCTTCCCCATTCATGCTTCTACTGTTATTATTAGAAAAGTGGCACAATATTAAGAATTAGTAAGTGACAAACAAATTAATTTTGAATGCAGGACAGAACGTAGAATTATTAAACAGAATAGTAAAAGAACCCAACATCTCACTTCTGGTGCACCAATGAATTTTATGAAAGGTTGCTAAAAATTCCTAGAAAGGAAAATGTTGATGCTTGAGTTGAGTGAATGAGGGGAGGTGGAGGAATTGTTCAATATTATTTTTAAAATATTGCAAATGTTGTTGAATAAAGCATTCAATGAATATTATTTAATCGGTTCTAGTCACAAGTGAGAAGGAGCTTGATGGTCTAGAGCAGGGATTGGCACGTGGACCGGCAGGCAGGGGCCAGTTTTTTTACCTGCCGCATCCACAGGTTCAGCCGATTGTGACTCCCACTGGCCACGGTTTGCCATCCCAGGCCAATGGAGGCTGCGGGAAGCGGCCCAGGCCGAGGGATGTGCTAGCCGCCACTTCCTGCAGCTCCCATTGGCCTGGAGCAGCAAACTGCAGCCAGTGGGAGCCGCGATTGGCCGAACCTGCCCGGCCCGCCAGGGTGCTTACCCTAGCAAGCTGCGTTCCAAAGGTTGCCAATCCCTAGTCTAGACTAAACATTTTTAAAAGGACTTAGTGATTTATGGGCCTAAATACCATATTCAAAAGTCACTTAGGCATTTAAGAACTTAAGTCTCATTAAAAGTCAACAAGATTAAGACTACGTCTACAGTGCCAAAAAAGGGGGAGGGGGGGCAGCGAGCCTCCACCCCAGGTCAACGAACTTGGGTTTGCTCTACGGGGCTAATAATAGCAGTGTAGACATTCCTGCTCAGGCAGCGCCTGGGCTCTGAGAACATTCTTCCTCGCTGAGTCTCAATGTGCAGGTTCTAGCTTGAGCGGGAATGTCTACGCTGTTATTTGTAGCCCCATAGTGTGAATCCCATGAGACCAAATAAATCACCCTTAGACTCCTAAGTCACGTTTGAAAATGGGAAATGGGAACCTAATTGTCTGGCTATGCCAAAAGAAGAACAGGAGACATTTGACATGGGTTTAATCAGGCCACAACTTTATTATTAGATGTCTGGAACTACCCGGCAGATAACAGGGTACAGTACAGGTAACCCCATGTTTATTCCATAATTACTCAGGGGATTTTACCAGCTCCCCATCTTTTTCCATCCATGTCCCTTTGGTAAATCCATTGCTGGGACCTTATCATACCTGGGGTGAGGGGCTTCCACCAGCTCCCCCCTTTTTCCCTCCCGGTTCCTCCAGCAAATCCATTGCCAGGACCTTACCATCCACCCCCACGTTGTAGGAGGGTTAAGGTGGGCTATAAGAATGGAGGCAGGGGTGGCCAATCATAGGAGTCCTAAACCGCGCCCCCCCCATTCATTCCTTTAATTAACACCTCTTTTTAAGTCCTTTTCCAAGCCATTTATCCGATCACTGTATACTTTTCCTATGGAGTACCTGCACTGGATATCCACCAGAAGGAGGCTCTAGAAATTAGCTTGGCTGCCCCCACCCACACCCAGTCAGGTTCCCAGACATCTTCTAATGCCATCTTTTACATCAGTTAAAAACATGACAGTACCTAAGTCATACAGGTGAACCCCATGCTCCCGAAACAACTCTGCTGTCCCATATACTATGCCAGGATGTGAAATTACTGTCCCTCCTATAGTCTCAAGGAATTTAGCCACCTCCTTGTTCACATAGCTCCTTGAGTAACAGTGGAGGGGGATTAGCATGGGGAAACACAGTTTTTACTTTGTGTAATGATCCATCCACTCCCAGTCTTTATTCAAGCCTAATTTAATGGTGTCTAGTTTGCAAATTAATTCTAATTCTGCAGTTTCTCATTGGAGTCTGTTTTTGAGGGGTTTTTTTTGTTGGAGTATTGTGACTTTGAGGTCTGTAATTGAGTGACCAGGGAGATTGAAGTGTTCTCCAACTGGTTTTTGAATATTATAATTCTTGACGTCTGATGTGTGTCCATTTATTCTTTTTTCCCCCTACTGTTATTCACACCTTCTTGTCAACTGTTGGAAATGGACCATCTGATTATCACTACAAAAGTTTTTTTCTCCTGCTGATAATAGCTCACCTAACAGCTCACCTTAATTACTCTTGTTACAGTTGGTATGGCAACACCCATTTTTCATGTACTGTGTATATATATCTTCCTACTGTATTTTCCCCTACATGCATCCAGTGAAGTGGGTCTTAGCCCACAAAAGCTTATGCTCAAATGAATTTGTTAGTCTCAGGTGCCACAAGGACTCCTCGTTCTTTTTGCTGAAATAGACTAACACGGCTACCACTCTGAAGCCTGCCTTAACAATGTGGTCAAACCTCACCCCTGACTTTAATTATTATTATTGTACATAAAGAGGATAAGAACCCCCATTAAACCACCCATTGACTTTGCTGGGGTAGTCCCACAGGAGGCCTTAGCCCATTCCAATGCTTGAAGCTGGCCCCTTGCACCGACCTGCCTTCTGTCACCCATGCCCTGTTCAAACCTTCAGGTAGCATTTGTTCTACCTTGTGTCCTATACCTCCCCTCACCATTGTGGCAGGAATGTGCTGTATGAGACCCAAAACATGTTTGCATGCATGCCTGAATGTACAGATGCTGCAAAACCCCCTGCTATAAAGAAATGTATGCCTGTGAATGTATTACATACCCACCCAATGCTACAACAGCAACTGCTGTGATTAGAGGTATGCCATTGAATGTATTGCATGCCCACGCAATTATATTTATATATCTAACAAGGGCAGGCTTCTCTCTGGGTAAGCTTTGGCTGTAACATAAGCATAGCTAATGAATTCAGCCTTAGCACGACACCTGTCCCATGGCTGTCCCCATGTTGCAGGAACTTATAGTTAGCCTGTATCAGCCTTGCAATACACTGCAACTGCTTACAGGGATTAAGGACCCCACCTCCCCGACAAACAGACAGTTTCTGGCTGGCCCATCTGATACCTCATCGTGGGTTTGGGGTTTTTTGGGGGGCGGGGGGGGCTAAAGTCTCAGAGGAATGACTAGTGCCCGAAATCCCCACCTTTGCTACATCATTTTGGTATGGGACCCTGAACTACCTCTAGTAGCTCTCCCCAAAGCAGAACCAAACAAACACCTCTGCAATTGGGAACCTTTACCCGTTGTTTATTTAACTCACCCCTGCCCTCGGTGTCTGCCTCGTCTCCTGCAATCACCTGAGTGGAATGTCCTAGATCTAGGCGAACCATTACACCTTGTACAGCCTGCAAAGCTGTGGAAAAAACCTCAGATGCAATTACCCTGATTACTTGTATCAAATCCCGGCTGACTGTCCCACCATCAAATGCAGCTAGCTCACTTGCCTGGCTGAGTGCTTCACCTTGAGCCTCCCTTTCTCAAGCCTGATAGACTGCCCTTGGCAATGAAAGGCACTACCCCAGGCTCCCCCAGCCTCTCGACCTTGTTGCAAGGATACTGCCCATCCTATGCAGGGTTTGATTCCTCCCCAGTTCCCTGTCCCATGGACACTAACTGGGAGGGAGAAGCAAAATTCCACCCCCCTGCTGTCTTCTGCCCACAGCAGGTAAGGCCAGAAACCCTGTTCCCTAAACCTCTGCTCTGTGCATTGCACAGCTGCTGTGAGAGGAGGCCACACTCCCCCTCCCTGTCCTCATCTGTATACCTAGGGATAGAATCTGGCTCCAAGCCACCTCACTACTCATCTGCACCTCCCTTTGTGAATTCACTCTACTATGCCTGCTTCGCCCCGCTTGAACCAGGGGAAAGGAAGAAGTATGGTAATCCTCCCCCTGATCCTCCCCGCTCTCATTGTTCTGTGTCTGCCTAGAGCAGCATTGGTCTGTGTAAAAAGGAAGGATCCAGGCACCTTTCTGCTCCTTTTTCAAACCCTGCATTCCCAGGGGGTGAGTTAGCTACCACTCTGCCCCATTTGCAGCAGTTTTTATCCTCCCTACCTACCCGCCTTTGCCCCCCGCCAAAAATCACTGTTCCCTTCACTCAGCCTGACAAGCCAAAAAACCACCCCTGCTTAAAGGTGCAGAGCGGTTAATTGCTTATTCACCACTGGAAATTTTGCCCTCACCTCAAACCTACATGGGCATTTGGCCACATAAAATAAATAAATAAAAAATATATATCCCCACCACCCAATTTGGCCTGATTGATTTTCATCTTTAAAAAAATATATAGCCAATAAGTGGAATAGCAGCAGTGTTTCATGTGAGGAGGATTGACAGAGGCATTTGGGAAAACTGGCACAGTTTCTGATCAGACCAATGTTATTGGAATCTTACCTTCCTAAAATATCTTAATCCACAAGTGGATTTAGTTGAATTGAACAATAAAACCACACATTTTGAATGACTGCAAAAATCTGTTTGGTATAAATATACTACAGTACACCTAAGTATTATAGAATGGAAGCCAATGTAAAATGAAATCCCAAGATTCAGGAAGCTGTCAGATTCAGGTGGAAACCAAATAAATTCTCAGAACAATGATCTGACAGCAGGTGCTCAGGTACCACACTGATAATATAGGCTTTCACTATAAGCTAGTGAAAAGAAACCTATTGACTTCAATGGGGTTTGAATCAGGACCTTTAAGAAAATAGATTTGATATATTCCATATAAAAACATCTCACTACCATGCTACCCAAGCACTGACAGTTGTGTTCAAAATCATCAATTCATGCAGATAACACTAACTAGAAACTATTATTTATTATTTGTACTGTGGCAGCATACAGAGGGAGCAATCAGGGACCAAACAGTGACAAAAGTTTACAATCTCTTCAAAAGAGTTTACTACCTAAAATGCAACATTAGCTGATAATGTCTTTTACTGGATTGACAAAAATAAAAATGGCAAGCTACCAATAGTGACACGTTCTACATCAAGTCTTAGGAACATAAAGCAACATTGTATTAAAACATAGTAAAGGGACATTGGTTCAGGCTTTGTAAATAAATTCAGAACTACGTAGAAAGTTAGAGGCATAGGTTTTTATGTTCTCTCTCACTAATAATTCTGTCTGGATTACAAAATAATAAATATTATTTACAAAAATAAAAAGACTAGTAGGGTAAAAGCAAAAGATCAATCAATACACAGTACAACTGAGAGGAAATCCACTGAAGTTATATAGCCAACAGGACACTGACAGCTTCTTAAGTTTACTTGGTTGAATATCCTTAGTCTTCTGGACAAATTTTATTACCTCTTCCAATTCCCATAGACAAGCATCTCAGAGAACTGTGATTTTCAGCTGCTTGTTGCTGTAGTGAGCAATTTTGTGAGGGTTACTTATGAAAACATACCTTTCAAATGCAAGATTGCATACAATGAAGTGACAATTCATAAATTGTTTGTACGTAGTGGAGAGGCCACATGTATCACTCTATAGAGGAAACAAGAACACAAATGATTCAAGCTCTAGGGATACAAGTAATACTTAAGGACACAGAAAAGATTTTAGTAAAACATATTAGCCAATGAGAACTACAGCTGCCTAAAGCTGCTCAAGAGAATGAAGATTGCCAAACAAGCCTCTCTGGACTTGCTTAGAAGAGCTTGTGAGTTCATTACTATTCTCCAGGTAGAATTGGATGAAAGTGAAAGCTGAATGCTGCCAATTCAGTATTTATATAATTGATACATTTGTTTTCTCCGAGAGTACGACCACTCAAGAAATCATTTAGGAGCCCATAACAGCAATAGAAATTTGAAGTGTTTTTTGGGGTTTTGTTTTTTTTTGGTCTTGGAAATTTCTCAGTTAACTTTAACTGAGCTCTCCCTCTCTCATATGCTTGAGAATATTCAGCATGTATTTTACAAGAGAACTAGAACATAGGATTTTTCCCATGGCTTCATGGTTCTACTGGGAACTAATTTACTTTTTAAAAATACAGAGAAAAAAGGATACATAGAGTATGAACTGAATTAATAGGTGGATTCTGCTAACTCCAAAATGAGTCCCCCAAGTAAAGTAAGTATTTTGATATTCTGGTTTGTCTCCATTTTCAGAGATCTCCAACATTATGAATGATACAGGAGATTAGAGAATTTGAAGACAGTGCAAAGGAGAGAGAATATAACAAAGACAAAGAGAAGTAGAAGAGGGAAATGGGTGAAAAATAGAGAAGAGTGGAGGAGAAGAAAGCATTGATACCAGGAGCAGGAGTAGGAAAAGTAAATAAAATGAGAAGGATAAAAAGACAGACGAAATGGAGTTAAGGGGAAAAAAGGAAAAACTGAAGGAGTAGAGGAAAGACAAAGAAGTTTGGCTCAATTATGAGTATGGGCATATGATGAAAAAAAATGAGAAATAGTAAAATTATGAGAAACATGCACACAGTGAGAGGGCAAAACCTGGAAAGCAGTATCACCAAACGAGATACAGGGAACAATGGAAGACATCACATTATTCCATGAGTTTGCAACCCAACATGGTCCTAAAAGAGGCCTATGTAATTTTCTGTTTCATATATAGAACTTCCAACTTTTAAATTGTGCCACATTCTGGCTTGAGCCATCTTTTAAGAAAATATAGGGAACCTGCCTCTGGAAGCTCTGAATAAAACTCTAGAAAAAAATAAGTTATAAAGTGGCCATATTCCACCAGAGGAATGGATTAGACTAGTTAATCGGGTTTCAGCCTCTTCTCTCCTTATTTTATGGAAATGGGGGAAGAGTGTTAAGAAAAAGAAATTAATGAAAAACAGGAATGAAAGAAAAGTAAAAATGTCCTGAGCTAAAGGAAAAAAATAGTCAGAAAGATGAACACAATAATAAAATTTAAAAAATGAAAAACAACTATTCAGAGCATCCAGAATGAGTACTATTCTAACTCTGGCCCCATTCATATCAACAGCAAGACTGCCATGGACTTCAATTAGGCAAGTGCTGAGTGATTTTGAAAATCCTACCCTTATCTTTTCTCACACACCAATCCTTTCTATCCCTGTTCATTTTTGTTGCTGGTCCCTGGACTACTTCTAATTAGCTAATAAACTACTAGTCTGATCTAAAGGGTGCTGAGGACTGGGTCAATGGATTACCAATCCCAAAATTGGGAGGCTGCAAAAAGACTCCTCTCCACTTCCTTCTTTTCACCTCCACTCATTCATTCGCCCATTCTACTATTCCAGAAAGAGAGAGTAGAAAGACTTCCCTGATCCATGATGTCATGACACCTTTGTGTATGCAGTCCCAGATCAACACTTTAGTAAGTTAATGTATACAAGGTTGTTTCTACACATTATGGTCCTAAGAATTCTATTGAGAACTGAGTCCACTGGATTTAGACGTAGTCATGCCACACTAATCTCATGTTTAAAAGAGAGAAAATACTTATAGTTTGGGCTCCAGAACCACATTCAAAATTAGAGAGAAAGGTACCTGCCACAGTTCTGACAGACACCGGGTGGAGGTGTTAATGGCAACTTTTGTACTTAGGTTACCCTTTCCCATCATTTGTAGAAGAGGAATACAGTTTGGGATTTGAAGCTATTAAGACTAGCATCAGACCATAAGACTACAGATGCTGGTCTCGCCCTATTTCATGCAAGAACTACTTAGTGGGGAATACTTCTCACAATATTTCTGTGTCCATGGCTTCAATAGCCTCTGACTGCATTGTGACTTTTTTTCTTTTGTCCTTTTCTGTATGATTTTGAAAACCTAGAACGGATTTCTCCCTCAGAAAAAAAGAAAAAAATTTAAAACTATTTTTGTCATATGGAAGTAAAAAAAAAAAAGAGAGTGAATGACACACAAAGACAAAAATTAATATTCAGCAGGGCAATTATTTGAACCTGGTGTTTCCCTCCTTGTGAGTGCCCTAACCATTAAGCTATAGAGTCATTTTCTCTCTTGCCGAATGACTACTCAAGTATTTTATACAAAGTGGAACAGCTTCAAAAAGGAAAACGTGAGATAGCTCCACCCCAGAATAGTCTATAGACTGGTAGTTATGCAACTCACATGGAAGGGGAAGATTCAAGATCAGAGACTTAAACCTGGATCTCCCACATCCCAGATGAGCATCCTAACCCCAGAGTTACTGGGTATAAGTGTGTCAAGGGCCTCCTCCTTCTCCATTTCGTGAATGGCACCTAAAATTTTCCTATGGGCCTAGTCTAAAAAATTGAAACTTTTCACTTCTGATTTTTTGGGGGGGGGTGACCGAAACAATTTGCCAAACTCACCCTGAATTCACAAAGCGTTTCAAGTTGAACTGAATCTGCATTCTCTGGCAAACAGAAGTTTTGGATGAAAAATTTTACCGGGCTCTCTCCTAAGAGATGAACTTCCTTCTTTCCTAAGATTTATCCAGTATTTGTGATAATTGTGATAAATAATTATCTTGACAAAAAATATGGCAGCAAACAGCCTTTTATCCTCCAGTTTTTCCCCTCAAAATGACAAAGTTTTCTTTGACATGTTTATCAGTAGTAAAATCTTTCCTTGGCTTATTCCATTGCACAAACATAAAAACTGCTGTGCTGAAATTAGGCTCCCCACACACACACATTTTCAACAAGAGAAAAACTCTAAAATATTATATTTTTATTTGAGTAGTTTTACTTAGCTTTATCCAATATTCCTCTAAACAGAACATTTATCTGGAAAAGTATAGAATCATACAATCAATGGACAAGGGCTCAGTCTTGCTCCCACCAATCATTAACTTTCGTGGGAACAGGATCAGGCCTTAAGGTACACAAACATATATAGCTAAAAAGATTCCATTGTAAGGAAAATTTTCCTGATATTCATTGAAAATTTCTACTTTATGTTATTCAGTCACTCCTAGTTACAGGTCCTTATATTACAGTATATCACCCACATGTGAGGATGCTGTAACTTAGAACACTGAGCAGCAAAAATTAGAACTGGTCAGAAATTTTTCAACTAAACAGATGTTTTAGAGCATGAGCTTTCGTGGGTGAATACCCACTTCGTCGGATGCAAGTGGGTATTCACCCACGAAAGCTCATGCTCCAAAACATCTGTTAGTCTATAAGGTGCCACAGGATTCTTTGCTGCTTTTACAGATCCAGACTAACACGGCTACCGCTCTGATACTCAACTAAACAGTTTGTCATTGAAAAATGCTGATTCATCAAAACCAAAACTTTTCACAGGAATGTATCCATTTTAATTAAACCTTCATTAGGAAGATTTCCTAGTCAAAATAAGAGAAATAGCAAGAGATCCCAGAACAAGCAGCCTCCCACATTTAGGGCACTCATCTTAGATGTAGGAAATGCAGGTACTTGAACCTGAATCAAAACCCTGAACATAAGCACCCCAACCAAGGGCCTTTAAAATCAGTCAGTCTCTTTGTCTCTAGTCCACTGACAGTTTAATTTATACAAAGTGGAACAGCTCCCACGGGAGACATTGAAAGAAAATGACTGGTGTTAGGGCACTCATAGAAGATGAGAGAGAACAAAATTCAAGCTCCTATTCTGACTCATTTGGAGCTCTTGCTCTCTCATATCCCAGGAGAGCACCCTAAACAGCTGGGCTACTTCCTGTTCTGGGGATTGGCTGGCTCTCTTTATCCCTCTTCTTCCACAAAACATGTTGAAACGTTTCATCCTGACAGGTAACAGGATGAAATTTTGTCTTGTTGGGCTCTAGTAATGATACTGTCTTACAAATAGGGGAAGTGCTTCCAGAGAGCTTTTCCCTTGCAGACTCTGAGTACCAATGCTTGCTACTTACAAGTTATACACATTTTTAAATAAGTGATGGTATTAATCAGAAAATTTAAGCCTACTTATATTTTACATGCTTACATATTCTGTGGCAGCTGTTGGGGAAGCACTTGAAAGAAAAAAAAATCTCCTTTTAACTCACTGTCTTTCAGTACAGAGCAAGCCACACATGGACTTTTAATGATAATGCTTTCCTACAGTAAAACAGCGTAGTTGGTAAGTCCTAGTCTTGTTTGGGATGCATATTTATGATGTACATTTTACAAAATGTACAAGCCTCCTGCCAAGCATGACCATGAATCAGAAAGCAAATTAGGGGATGAGATTTTGCTGCAAATCAGCAGTGTTACCAAGTTCAGCTTCTTCCCTATTTTTACAGAGGAGATTTTTTTTTTTACTTTGGAAACTAGGACTTGAGCTATAAAGCCAAGGCATGCAGAGATTTTCAGTAAAGTGTTTTAGCCATCATTTTCTTTATATTCAACTTTGTTGAGATGCATGGCATCTCAAGTATTCTCCCTGCAACTGAAACAAAGAAAGGGGGCACATCACATGTGGGGCTGCTCCATAGCACCTCTGTGAAGCCAAGCATAGTGCTGCAAGCACTAACTGCTTTAGTCAACAAGTTATGGCTGCCTGCTTAGAGCAGGGTGGCCCCAACCTCTAATCTTGGTGTCAGTCTCTAATCATTTAACTAAGGATAGCAAAATTCAGATTTTGTCTGCCCATGCCTTTAGCAAACAAACAAACCTCAAAGACAAGAACTTAGTTGCAGCACTTGAAAGCAAGGTCCTGACCTGCCCCTGTCTTTCTGGACTAGCAGGGAGTCACTCCTTTTCTGTCCCAGTCTCAACCCACGCTTCCCTGAGAAGAAGCAGACAAGCCTTCTTAACTGGCCTGCTGGCTCCCACTTGGGCAGTCTCTCCTCCTGGGCATTCTAGGCCTCTGGAGGACTAAGTTTTGCTGTTAGCCTGGTCTGAGTGGGTTTTCCTTGGGCAGGATATGTCAGGGCACTGATGCCTTCAGTGTGGGATGGGGGCAGAGAAGGCCTGAAAGACCCTATCAAAGGGCAAATCTGCCCTCTTCTCCATAGTACAAAGTGCCTCATACAATTATGAGCAAGTGTAATACCATTCTTGTAGAGAAATGGTATTTGGAGGCCATGCAGGCAACATATGTTATACAGTGTTCAGGGATCTTTGGGAGCACTTTCGGAGGGATGTCTGTTGGATCTACATCTCTGCTCATCCAGCAGCCACAGCTCTCTGCAAGAGGAGTGCAGGCAACATGAGGCTATTGCATTCTTGGGAGAACCACGTGTGACATTACACTCCACATGTTTTATGGAAATATGCTAATGAGTGTGAACATAATGTAACTGGAATATGCTTTATGCAAAAGGTCTCTTGTAAGGTATTATTACAAAGCTTATAATGTACTGAGTCCTATAATGTACTGAGTCCTATGGTAAGTATGCAAAGTGTGGGCAATTAATGGTGACTTGGAATCTTGATGGCTCCCATTATCTAGGAAACTTGGTTGTAAATGGCTCTGTTTACATGTAAGCCTTCCTGTATACGTGGGTGCCAGCCAATGAGTAATGAAGTCTCACACGACATGTGAGCATGTCACATGATACTGGAATCTATCTTAAACCTGCTTTTCCATTTAGAAGGAAGGGTGGGAACCCAGAGAGAAACAAAGGATTCCCACCTTGTGTCAAAGATATAAAAAGGGGGTGGAACAGAACAAAGGGGGATGCAATCATGAGAAAACCCTTAGTTACCGCCTAAGCTGGAACTAGCAAGAACTGTACCAGGGGAAAGGATTGGGCCCAGACTAGAAAGGAGTCTTGTCTGTGAAAGAAGCTTATTGGAACACCTGAGGGTGAGATTTTACCTGTATTCAGTTTCCTGATGTATTAGGCTTAGGCTTGCGTGTTTTGTTTTATTTTGCTTGGTAACTTACTTTGTTGTGTCTGTTATTACTTGAAATCACTTAAATACTATTTTTATACTTAATAAAACCACTTTTGTTTATTAATTAATTAATCCAGAGTAAGTATTAATATCTGGGGGAGCAAACAGCTCTGCATCTCTCTCTATCAGTGTTATAGAGGGCGGACAAGCCATTTATGAATTTACCCTATATAAGCTTTATACAGAGTAAAACGGATTCATTTGGGGTTTGGATCCCATTGAGAGCTGGGTGTCTGGGTGCTAGAGATAGGTAACCTGCTGTGTGGTTTTCAGTTAAAGCCTACAGCTTTGAGGGCAAGGTTCAGACCTGGGTCCATGTTGCAGCAGACTTGCGTGTCTGGCTCAATAAGACAGGGTTCTGGAGTCCTAAGCCATGAGAGAAAAACGGGCTCAGAGGTAATTTCAGCATCAGGTGACAGTCCCAAGGGGTTTTTGTGACTGAACCCATCATACCATGGAATAGCTCTGCAGAAACTCTAAGGAGAAAATTGCTTCCCTCACACGCAGGCCCATGAATAGGAGATCATTAGCTTGAATAGGAGATCATTAATGCATATGTCACCACTAAGGCTGTGTACTGAATCCCAGGATTTGGGACTTAGCTTATTAGGCATTGACATCTATGGAGAAACTACTGCTCACATTTTTCATTTCAGATGATTTACTACTGGGCTGAAAATTAAATGTCACAATGATAATTCTAGAAGGGGTTCTAATGTCAGTCATCAAATGGCAAATGATACAACTTCGAAGCAGTCTGTTACTCCATTTAGAGTCCCAAAACAACAGCATTTTACTATATGAAACAAATGTTGGGGTAGGAGGCATATTGTGGGTCTTCAGCCCCTGTCAAAATTACTCCCTTCTCTTCATAAAAATAAATTGAAGATATACCAGAAAGAAAACGGTAACTAAAATTCCTACTCTGCCTTAGCTGTTTTGCACTTTAAAGCAATTAAAATTATATCCCCATTGTGTTAGGCACTGTGTAAACACATGAGAAGTATCCATTACAAAGATTTTTCCATCCAATTTAGAGCTTACAGTTTGGTTATGTCCAAGATTCCCATACAATCATAGAACTGAAAGACTAGAAGAAACCTCAGGTCATCATAATGTCCAGCCCAATGCACTGAGGCAGGGCCAAAGATACCTAGACCATCCTTGACATGTATTTGCCCATTCTGTTTTTAAAAACTTCCAATGGCAGGAATTCCCATGGAAGCCTTTTCCAGTGCTTAATAGTCATTGTAGTTAGAACTTTTTTCTTAATATCTAACCTAAATCTCTCTTGATGCAGATTAAGCCCATTAGTGTTTGTCCTATCTTTAGTGATCATAGAGAACAGTTGATCACCATCCTCTTTCTAATAGTTCTGAACATATTTGAAGACTATGATCAGATCCTCCTTCAGTCTTTTTTTCCTGAAGACTAAAGGTGCCTAGTATTTTTAACCTTTCCTCAGAGATCAGGTTTACTAAACCTTTTTTTTAAAAAAAAATTGTTGCTCTCCTCTGGACACTCCCTTATTTACCCACGTTCCCTAGAGCATGGTGCCTAGAATTGGACACAGTACTCCATCAGAGGCCTCAGTGACAAGTAGAGTGGGACAACTACCTTCTGTGTCTTAGGTACAACACAGCCCAGAATCACATTGACTCATTCAATTTGTGATCTTCTATAACCTTGAGATCTTTTTCAGCAGTACTACCACCTAGCCAATTATTCCCCATTTTGAAGTTACACATTTTATTTTCCTTCCTAGATGAAATACTTTGCATTAGTCTTTATTGAATTTCATCTTGTTGATTTCAGACCGACTCTCCAATTTATCCAGGTCATTTTGAATTCTAATCCTGTCCTCCAAAGTGCTTGCATTTTCCCCCTGCTTGCTATCATCTTCAAATTTTATAAGCATACTCTCCACTCCATTATCCAAGTCATTAATGAAAATATTTACTAGTACCAAATCCATGTCTGATCGCTGCCAGATCCCACTTGGCTATGTCCTCCCAGTGTGACAGCAAACCATTGTTAACTACCCTTTAAGTACAGTCTTTCAACTAGTTGTGCGCCCACCTTGTAGTAAGTTCATCTAGACCACATTTCTCTTGTTTGCTTATGAGAATGTAATGTGGGACTGTGTCAATAGCCTTATTAAAATCAAGATATATCATGTCTACTGCTTCCCTCAGATCCACTAGGCTAGCAAACATATTAAAGAGGGAAATTAGGTTAGTTTGGCATGAATTGTTCTTGACAAATTCATGTTGGCTATTCCTTATAACCCTATTGTACTTAGCTCCTTGCAAACTGAGGATTTAATAATTTGTTCCAGTAGCTTTCCAGGTATCAAAGTTAGGCTGAGTGATCTATAGTTCTCCAGGTCCTTAGAAACCCCTTTCCTCAAAAAGGGGCAGAATTCACATTCAGTCACCAATCAATAAGCACTACAATTCAGTCTTCTTCTCAGAAGATTCTCTATACACAGTGCTAGCCACATCAAAGTAATTCTCTATTCATTGGAGACAGACGTGATTGCCTTGATTATGACAAATGATACCATGATGACTTCATGCCTAGAGAGTACTCTTCATAAGACAAGCTATCAATTTTATCATACTCAAAGAACTAGCAGTTCAGTCTGGCATTATCTTCAGGCATGTACAGAAGGATAGAGTCCCACTCAACATTTTTCTCATAGCCCTAAGCATCTCTTTAGAATGAAAATAACTATACTCCCTAACAAGCCCTGGTATCAAGGAAATGACTACTAGCTGGTGCCATGGCTGAGGCATTGAATTAGAGTGAAAGACTAGCCCTCTAGGGAATGAATTTATGAGTAGGTGTATCCTTCCTTAATTAAGACTTCACTTCACTCTGTTTCCTCATACTGCAAAGTTTTGCTGTAATGATTTGTCCATAGTCATTGCAGGACCTTCAAAAACAAACTTGTGACAGACTGTGTCCAAACCAGAACACAGAGAGAGCAGATTTTATTACATCCGGTAGTAGCCGTGCTATGCGAAAACCAGGTCTACCGCCATCTTTCTGCTTTTTCCTGAAATGAACAACTCACTTAACTATTCAGAAGATATCTGTTTTTAATAAGTTTCTCAGTTCAGGGTTAGCTTTGCATTCATCTGGCAGAATGAGTCTGTCTTGGGATATGTACTGGTAATTGAGAGCTTTGAAAATGATCATCATAGACAACTATGGAGGAAGCTTAAATAATCCTGTGGTTTTTATTCCTACATTTTTATTTGAACAAGAAAGGCTTGTTCTGCAGAACAGGCTGTTGAGCAGGTGATTCAGTTTGCTACAGAGCAATACTCTCAGATGCTATAAAACACAAGGAGTGGAGTGTTAGCATTCTATTTATTACTGACAGTTTTTTAGACCTTGACCGTGTTTTTATTTAATTAGTTATTTTTGTAAAGTCTTTCACTCCTACATGTCTTGTCAGTGTGCAGATTGCCAGACCTTCTCTCCCATGATTCACTGCAGTACCTCCAAGAGGAACATTAGAAAAGTTCTCTTTGCCCCTTTACCATTAAATTTCTCATCCTTTCCTCTATGTCAAACCCTGTAAGCCAAGCTTGCCAGTAAGTGGGTGCAAGGTAGCTGCTCTCTGAGATAAGGACCTAATTAGTGAGAACGGAACTGACTATAACTCGTTAAGATGGGAAAATTTCTAGTCTCACTCCATATTGGGACAGAGAAGCATTGGCAGATGAGTAGCCTTCTAGTTGCTCCACTTTTCAACAGGGCTACGTGTAAATTCCAATGAAATAGTTTTTGCTAAACATTCTTCCAAGTATTTTACTCCCCAAATATGAAAGCATTCGGCTGGTGTGCAAGAACTAGAATGTGAAATTAGTTATTTTATCTTGTCTAAACTCAATGTCATGTAAACAAATACAGATAGTGGGAAAAAGTGAATCAGATTTTAAGTTATTTCAGCGTTATGACTATTAAAAAATATGGTGATTTCTGTGTTTAAAATGTAGTGTACTTAACCTGAATGTATCTCTTAAGTTACCATGAAAAGTGATGATTTTTCTATTATTGGATCATGGTAAAACATACTTAAGGATTCTAATACTTAAAAATGTGTGCCGCATTGATGCCATCTTGCCAATAAGGAAAGTCAGAGAAGAATACGTGGTCATAGATAATTCTCTCTCTCTAGATTTAGAACAAATTCTGAGTATTACACCTAGGTTGTTGGTGCATTTGGTTTATGCATCCTCCTTTTACAATGTGCATTAGTTTAAGAAGCAGAACATTGGAGCATACAGTGCTAAGTTTACAAAAAATTGTTAAAAAAAATCACGATCCCATATAGCACCTCAAGCAAACCATCCTGTGCCTTATTACCTTTGGAACAGGTGCCGTTCACAGTAAATTTCAGCATGGGTCTCAAACACAAGCTACATTCCTGCACTGTTAAACACTGAAGTAATGACTTGCCAATTTGTTGAACATCTGCCATGCTCTTAGTCATGGCTCTAAACCTCCACAATATCCCACACTGTACTTGGGAAGACATGAAGACTTACTGTGTGATTCAGAGTCTGAGAAAAGTGTGCAGCATGGGTGGAGCTGGCAGTGGTGTATATAGTTAAATTTGCTACCAAAAATATTATAAATACCTGTCCATCGTGAAATTTAAACACAAAACCAGTAAATATAACCAATATTCCAGAAATAATAAGATCCAGAAAAATAAACCTGAAAAATAAAAGGGAAGAAATGAAACTGTATTTTTAAATTTTCCTTCTTATAGCTACATTCTCTTCCTCCCCATATCATAGTGATGTATTCTCTCATATATTGTTACTACTGTTTCTGTCAAATATGAAATAATGCTGATATTTTCATGTAGAGGAGTCTTACAGTTGTATAGTGGATTCTTAGAAGTGCTCAGCATTGGACTAATTCAATGCCCATTAAAGTCATTTGGAGTTTTACCATTGACTTCAGTGTGGGCAGTGTTACATTTATTTGAAAATTCTATCCATAGCTTTCACATTTTTATTTCTGGGCATGGTTTCACTTTTTAATTTTTCCCTTTTGAGCGGCTGTTACAGGACTCGATTAATAAAGAATTAAAAGGGGAGTAATGTAATTACTGCCAATCAACATGGGTTTATGGAAAATAAATCTTGTCAAACTAACCTGATTTTTAAAAAATGAGATTACAAGTTTGGTTCTTGTAATATGTTGTCTATAAATCTGAGAGTAAGTTATGGCTCCTGAAAAGGACAACAGCAGTGTAGACAGCTGAGCATAGATGATGAAATGTATCCCTGTGCAACAGGCCACCATAAGATCTATGCTCCACTCAAGTCTCACTGAAGCCCTGTTTGGGATTTAAGTGGTTCACAGGCCTTGTGTGGCCCTTTACAAAGGGGTGAATTTTATCTAGTGGGCACTATTTGGTGTGATTAAGAGTATCAGAATCTGGAATTGTAAACTAGTGCTCTGTCAGGTTTTCTACATAGCTCTTCAGATATACCTTAGTCCTGGCCTATAGCAATGCACTTTCAATAGGTTCTCTTAAGTAAGGAAGGCCAGCCATAACACATTTTGTCAAATTGTGTGGTGATTGTGACATGACTTTGACTAGATTATCAAATTCATCTTTGCTTGTGTGCTAAACAAGGATTTCCAAGTTTCTGGACTACCATCATCACCTTCACTCGTCACCACAGTTTGCTTTTCTAATAATTTCCTGGATTGTACATAGGCTTGAAAGACTTAGATGTGTTGGGGGGTGTAATTTCGACAGATAATATTGCTGTTTATTTTTAAGCTTTTTTTTAATTTTCATCTACTTATATTTTCACATTGTTTAATTACAGTAGATATCGAGATTCAAAAAGGTAAAGCTTTATAAACCATGAAAACACAGATTGCCAACATCATGTCCCAATACACAAAGTAAATATTTTTAAATCAAATTCTACCTGTTTTTACTATTCATTCACTAGTTCAGTTATAAGAAGCCTTATTCAAAAGTCTAGCTCACTAGATTTTTGACACTAATAAGTTTTCATGCATAATTTTTCTTACTTTGCCTATCTATACATTTTTATCATCATCGATGGAAATATTTTTATTGGTTTGTATGTGTGCAGTGAAAACAACATTTACCAGTACAAATGTAATCCTTCCAAGTCTAATTACACATCCACCATCCACCTCCCTACTCCCACAATCATAGTAGGAATGTGTGATTCCTGTGTTATGCTAAAAAAGCACAAGTCCAATAAAAAGAATGAGAAATATTAAAAGTATACTGAAACTGAAAAAAAGAGCTACAAATAAATCTCAAAGAACAGTTATAAAAATACTTTAACTTCCGCATAGATTTATAACCCGTCTAATAGAAATGACCTTAAGGGACATTTGCAAATACTTCTACTCTTCATTATCTATACTTGTTGAGAAATTTAAAGTGCCCTAAAGAGTGACTTTAGAAAAATGTCTCAGTGCTGTTTCCATTTGTCTCATAAATTGCATGATAAATTGGGTTAGTTTACTAATAAAGAACTGTTTCTTCTTCTGCAAACACAGCCTAAGATCTGAAAATCAAGGGATCCAACTCTCCATTGCCTTGCCCATTGTGTGGTCATCTACACCTCTGTAAAGTGAGTGTAGAAAGAGAGAAAGGTATAGAGGGAAATTGTCCAAACTTTGTGCCTTCTAAATGGATTGGTTCTATTTCCCCCAGATAGCTTTTCCTAACTGAACATGTTAGCCCAGCCTTGCTTTGAAACCTCTGCATAATTTACATGCTAACTGGATAGAACACTATGGAACCAGTGCACACATCCTTAGGGTCCTAACAGGAGAGTTAAAATATTTTTATATATATTCCTTAACCTCAACTTCTTTTTCCTATAAACAATGCCACCCTCTCTCTTTAAGTGAGGGGTGTGTGTGTGTGTGTGTGTGAGAGAGAGAGAGAGAGATACACACACACAGACATACATACACACACATATCTGTCTTAGAGAGAAAGGGTAGCATTGTGTACAGGAAGAAAAAGCTGAGGTTAAGGCACTTGTCTGGGATGTGGGACTCCTGGAATCTGTTGCTGGATTTTTCCACAAAAACTCTCTCTGTGACAAAGGGTAAGTTACTATGCCTCAGTTCCCCATCCACCAAATGGAGATTCTTCCTTACCTTACAGGGTTGTTATGAATTTTATACATTCATTAATGTATCTGAGGTGCTCTGATACTATAGTCATGGCTGCCATTGGAGGAGAAAAGCAGCTATTCATATACAATACAGTTTCTGAAAAGCTAGAATAGTCTTATGCTTGTGGGTGCTCAAATTTCCACTTGAGCTTGGTTTTCAAATATCACAGTACGTATCCATGAACTGCTGATAATGTAGTTACCATCCACATTTGGTAAAGGGATCATTTGTCTTTGATTTGCATTCAAAGATCCTTTGAATATTGTGAAGAAAATTCTTATTAAAGTGATAAAATGAGCTGATGGCAAAACAAATGGACTGATTTTCAAGTGCTGAGCACCCCAAAAATCATTTGAAATCAATGGGAACTCTGGGGGCTCAGCACCTTAAAAATCAGGCCCATTGACTGGTAGCACTGTATTTCACATTTGGAAAATAACTGAGTATTTCAGTATGCAAAACTTCTAAATAATCAAGCCTAAACTATTATCTTTAGGGGCTAAGGAACATCTAAACTTAAACATTTACAGAGTCTACAATTGATTGGAAATTTAGTATTTGAGACATTGCACTATATGTACTGGGCATTGGCAACGCACTGTTGTCATTTACATAGTTTTGTTGTTAGCAGCAAGAGAATTGAGATGTCTTGACAGGCCTGATGTACTTGAGAACAGAACAGGGACATTGGTTTAAAACAGCAGGGAATTGTCTGTCTTTTATACTTTCATGTGAATGCTTCTTAAATTCATGTTTCTTCTTGCAAGCTGCCAGTAAGAATTCTGCACTTCTAATAGTTGAAAAAGTCACAGTATATTCTCTTTAAATATCAGCAATCTTTTCTGATTGAGCGTTTTAAATACTGCTTTTTCTCAGGTCACAATGGCACTTCTGGTTAACATTTTACATTTTGATATGGCTTTATTCTGGCATTTAGCACAGCTCAAGAATGCTGCACTTGTCAAAACAATAAAAGTCTGCAGCTACATGATTTTTTTTTAAATGGCTAAGTATTGTCACCATTAACAGGAAAGCGAGTTACACAGAATCGTAAAATATAAGTACAATGCTGTCTTTAGGTAGCTGGCAGAAGTCATCTTAATTTACTACAGTAGTAGATCATAAAATGACAACATTTTTCTTAAAATGAGGAAACAAATTTCCAAATAGGGGATGGGCCAGAGTGGTAATATTTTAATATTTAACTAGTGTGATCCCAGATAAATATATCAGTCTTTTACTATTTAAGTTACTGATTATGCTTTTTCGGTAGAATACTGTAGTGAAAGCAGATGATCTCAGTTTATGCCCATTGTTCTTCACAGTTATTAAAGTAAACGTTACTATGAGAAAGTAAGTGAGCTATCTTTTGTCTAGAATTGATATTTAATGGGTAATACTGAGGAAGCATAATGATTGGCTGACAAGGATTCCAATCTATCTAACCCTTACTAAAAAAAAATCATACAAGTTGTAGCCAAATTATTCTCCATTATAGCTATGTGTGCATAGAAAAGAAATAAAACAAAGAAATAGTGGAGAGAAAAATATTTCAAGTGCATTTGTGGTTAGAAACACACCACAGAGGGGATTTAAAAAAAAACAAAAAAAAACAAAAAAAACAGAGGCAGAGGTCCTAGAGCAATCTGTAGAGTAGGGGTGCTGAGAGCCATTTAACCAAACTGTAAACCCTGTATATAATGGAAACCACTTTAAGCCAGGGGATGCTGCAGCACCCCCCGCATCCCTAGTTCTAGTACCTATGGATAGAGGCTAAGGTCTGCACATAAAACATCCACACATCCCTATATACAAATATTTAGATGCATAAATCCACATTTGCACATATTCTTCTCCCACTCACACCATTGACCTGCACTGAGTACTTGTGTATGCAAAAACCTATTAGGGTTTACAAAATTAATCAATTTGTATACACATTCTGACTTATGCAAGAGCCCATCCGTTCTAAATAGAAGCATCTTTGAATCACAGCTGCCCAAACAACTAACAAAAATAAGCTTTTACTACTGTTAGTGCTGCAGATATCTTGAAGCTATAAATTAAAGTGAAAGCTAGATTAGTTGTGCTCTGCCTTACTGATCATCAGCAATATTATCTATTCTAGTTTCAGAATCATTGTTACTGGTGATGTCAAAGGTGGAAAAATCAGTTTATCCCACAGTGAATGCTTGGAACTAGACATTAGAAAATTATTTTTTGATCTGTAAATTAAGGTAATCTGATGTGGAAAATACTGACTGAGGAAAAACATGGTACTTCAATTTTAGATTTTACAGCTTTAGGGTATAATTGAATTTGATTTTTCCCCAAATTGGCAATAACTTCTATACTCATGAGTAGTCCTAAGTGTGTGTGGAAGGACTTGTAGGATCAGGGCCTTTGTTTTAACTTAACTTTAGTTTACCAGAGACTGTGCGTAAACCACAAGATTTAGGATGCTGCGTGACCCACAACAGTTTATGACATATCATCTGCTTGAACTGGAACCACCCTGACTTTAACAGCATCTTATCTGAAATGCTCATGATAGGAAAAGCCAGGATTGCTAGTGTGAAATCCTGGCCACATTAAAATCAATAGGACTTTTGCTACTGATTCAATGAGCTAGGATTTCATGCCAATATTTAATATAGCTGATTTTTTTTTCTGTTGAAGAAGGAAAGAGAACAGTTCTAAGTTTTAAAACTCAGCTCTGCTGGAGAAAATAGAAAGTCTTAAACACACACATTTTTGTTCAGGAAACTACATCTTCTCCACGGGTAATTTCAAATTCAAAGAGTCAGTGGATTGTTTGAGAGTGAAGTCTGAGCAACTCAGGTTAAAGCACCAGTATATGCTGGAAGGTGCTGTGGACCTCAGATCCTGTTGGATTATATGGTCCTGTATACATGTTCTATCTGAGTTAGAGAGAATTTTAAAATACAGAATAAATAAAAAGCCTTCAAATTATTTATATAGGGATTTTGAAGCATGGTCTAGGCACTAGAGTGTAAAACTGGGAATGAAATGATCTGGGTTCTGTTTTCGGCTCTGCTAGAGATTATCCCTGTGCCTTTGGGCAAATCTCTCTCTGTACCTGTGAAAATAGGGAAAAATTATACTTCCTTGTTTCACACATGGTCTTGTGAGGTCTAATTCAAAGCTGTTTAGAAAGAAATGTTCTATAGAAATAAATGGTGTTATATTATTTTACTGATATATTTAATGTGTTCAGTTCAAACTATTTTAATGCTTTCACTTAAATATAAATACTACATATAGCAACATTTATTGCTTTTTGTTCCAGACCAAGCACTGGTATATATAATAGCTAAAATTAAGAAAGGGCTTTAAATTATATTAATTAGATGGCACTATATATTAAGATTGCCTGACACTTCCTGTTATAAGATCTTAATTTCAGTTTCTTACAACTTTGCTAAAGTTTAAAAATTTGCACTTAAATTTTTCATGTTAGATGTTTGCCTCAGGTTGAATGCTTTTGGAAAATGTCAGCCAAAATGGCTCAGCTGTTTCTGAGAACAAGGCTAGGGGAAAATGTGTTTTCACATTATATTAAAAAAACAAAAAACAAACAAACAAAAAAACAGACATCTTCTGAAGGCTTTTTCCTTCGACATCTAGTGCCCCTATGTTTTGGAGCATTTGGATTGAAATTTGGCAGAAAGATGGCATTTGTGTCAGGGACATGCCTTTTGCCATCCCTAGGAAAACCTGCCAAAATTTTGCCAGGTTATAAGCCTTTAAGAAAAGTACAGTTTGCAAATGTAGTAGAGGCTTGCAAGAGCTGAACGGCCCAAATCACTGAAGAGTCCATCCTCACTGAGCATGCTTGAGCCTCTTAAGGCTCCTAGTGATGGCCAAATGGCATGTGTTCCATCCCCACAGAGCAACTGACCATGTTCCAGCCCAAGATTATGGTGGCTGGGCAAGAAAATTGGAAGTGACAGCGGGCAAGGAACAGGGAGTCAGGAGGGGTGAGACTAGGACTTGCTGGAGAAGGAGATTGGGATCAGAAGCCTGAGAAGTGGAGCCCAGGACTGGTTAGGTGAGGAGACAAGTGTGAGGTAGACAGAAGATTGGGACAGTGAGAGGTAGGATGGAGATGGGACAGAAGGGCTCCAAGCTTGGAGGCAATGGACAGAAGAGTCCATACCCACTAGACCACACTCCCCTCCCGAGCCTGGAATGGAACCCAGTATCTCTGAGGTTCACCAATCCACTGCTGTCAGCAAATATCTGTGAAACCCACTGAAAGAGTCTCATCCCCTCTAGGGTGGTCCACATAGCAGTAATAAGCAGTTAACTGCTATCAGTTTTTGTTAGCTCAAGTGACAGAGGTCTGTGTGGTGGACCTAAAAGTTTCAACCCTACTGATGACCCATGTGGTGTCAATGTGATGCCACATGATGACATTTCTGTCCCCCCCACACACACACACTGTTTGCCGTTTTTTAAAGAACTAGGAAATTACTCCTCACCTCCCTCCCCCCAAAAGAAAAGGGTACAAAGGATTAAGGGTACAAAGTCAAGCAATTAAATGTCAGAAAATACCAATATTAAGTTTGCCTGTGCCACCTTAATTCAGTCCCTGGGTGTGTATGCATTATAGTACAGTTTTTAATTGATCACATACTGGGTTTTTCAGAAGACCCCTACCTTATTCAGAGCACTGTGCAGAATGGATGGTGCTCAATTAATGAGCAACTAGTCAATATTTTGTTTTCACTTCATAGTTCAATGAATGGCCCGAAGCCTTATTTGCTGTAGACTATTCAAACCCTGCTCTTATGACAGAGCTATTGATTTCTTCATAGCTTTTTTTGTGTATAATTAAATATAAGTGCAATAAAACACTCATTGGGCTGCAGATACTCAGAGACATTAGCAGCTGGAGGTACTTGGCTCTCACTCTCTCAAGACAGGTGTACATTTGCCTAATTCTTCAGGTCCTGTTTTGCATAATTACTTAACTGGTCATGTACATTTACATTTAAAGCTTTATCTTAAACCATTATAAAGATTTAAGATTTAAGAATGTAGGGCCAAATCCTCAGCTGGTGTAAATTGGCATAGCTCCAATGACTGAGGATCTGGTCCTTTATTTTTGGAATTATAATTTATGTAGGAATATTGTAGGTGCTAATGACATATGGTACTAAAAATACCTTGCTGTATAGATAAAATAGACAGACAGACTAGTAGGATGCTAATGTATGATGATGGGACATCATTCTCCAGCTCCTAAAGAGAATTCTACTAAAAATGAGATCTCAGAATCAGTCAAACACCATTTACTTTGCCGTATGATATTTCTGGAATCATCAGTGTTAGGGGACAAATATGTCTATTAACAGAACTACAGTTTGGCCTTCACTGGATGTAGAATGTTTTACCTTGTCATTCCCATTACCCCTATGGCTTGTGATACATCCAGGTAGGAAAGTTTCAGGTGGGAGAAGGTGATATAGCCCTAAAGTCTTGTTTGACATAACATAAGAACATAAGAACGGCCATACTAGGTCAGACCAAAGGTCCATCTAGCCCAGTATCTGTCTACCGACAGTGGCCAATGCCAGGTGCCCCAGAGGGAGTGAACCTAACAGGCAATGATCAAGTGATCTCTCTCCTGCCATCCATCTCCATCCTCTGACGAACAGAGGCTAGGGACACCATTCTTACCCATCCTAGCTAATAGCCATTTATGGACTTAGCCACCATGAATTTATCCAGTCCCCTTTTAAACATTGTTATAGTCTTAGCCTTCACAACCTCCTCAGGTAAGGAGTTCCACAAGTTGACTGTGCGCTGCGTGAAGAAGAACTTCCTTTTATTTGTTTTAAACCTGCTGCCTATTAATTTCATTTGGTGACCCCTAGTTCTTGTATTATGGGAATAAGTAAATAACTTTTCCTTATCCACTTTCTCAACATCACTCATGATTTTATATACCTCTATCATGTCCCCCCTTAGTCTTCTCTTTTCCAAGCTGAAGAGTCCTAGCCTCTTTAATCTTTCCTCATATGGGACCCTCTCTAAACCCCTAATCATTTTAGTTGCCCTTTTCTGAACCTTTTCTAGTGCTAGAATATCTTTTTTGAGGTGAGGAGACCACATCTGTACACAGTATTCGAGATGTGGGCGTACCATGGATTTATATAAGGGCAATAATATATTCTCAGTCTTATTCTCTATCCCCTTTTTAATGATTCCTAACATCCTGTTTGCTTTTTTGACCGCCTCTGCACATTGCGTGGACATCTTCAGAGAACTATCCACGATAACTCCAAGATCTTTTTCCTGACTCGTAGCTAAATTAGCCCCCATCATGTTGTATGTATAGTTGGGGTTATTTTTTCCAATGTGCATTACTTTACATTTATCCACATTAAATTTCATTTGCCATTTTGTTGCCCAATCACTTAGTTTTGTGAGATCTTTTTGAAGTTCTTCACAATCTGCTTTGGTCCTAACTATCTTGAGTAGTTTAGTATCATCTGCAAACTTTGCCACCTCACTGTTCACCCCTTTCTCCAGATCATTTATGAATAAATTGAATAGGATTGGTCCTAGGACTGACCCTTGGGGAACACCACTAGTTACCCCTCTCCATTCTGAGAATTTACCATTAATTCCTACCCTTTGTTCCCTGTCCTTTAACCAGTTCTCAATTCATGAAAGGACCTTTCCTTTTATCCCATGACAGCTTAATTTACGTAAGAACCTTTGGTGAGGGACCTTGTCAAAGGCTTTCTGAAAATCTAAGTACACTATGTCCACCGGATCCCCCTTGTCCACATGTTTGTTGACCCCTTCAAAGAACTCTAATAGATTAGTAAGACACGATTTCCCTTTACAGAAACCATGTTGACTATTGCTCAACAGTTTATGTTTTTCTATGTGTCTGACAATTTTATACTTAACTATTGTTTCGACTAATTTGCCCGGTACCGACGTTAGACTTACCGGTCTGTAATTGACATAGTTGTTTAAATGGCTAAGTCCATTTCTAGCTGCTTTTGATTGGTAAAATCGCCAGCTTTTCTTTTTCTAACTTGACTAAATGGATTTTTTGAAAATGTTAAGGTAAATTATCTAGTCAACACATTTGAGTTCAGTTCCAAACTAAATCTCTGTGGTAGGGTAGTGATAGAAATCTGTCCTTGGATGTATAAGTGTGCAGTTCTCCTTGACTTTGGTGAGAGCTGCACGTGTCACCCAAGAGCAGAATGACACAGGCTTACTAGTTCTCATTTAACAAGGATTTGTATAGTAAGTACTATTTATATATGAGTGTTGAAAAATGTCTCTCTTATCTGTGTTTTGAAGATACATTCTGGTTATTTAAAATCAATTTTCAGTTCAGTTATTATTTGGATATTTAAAAGATTTTCTCTAAATCATGAAGAGATCACTGGATATTCAATTATTTTTGCATAGTATAATATCATACAGATATGTCACCTGTTATCCCCAATGAGGTTAAACTACTATTTTATTCAGTTTTAACTGAATAAAAATGGCAGGGAAGCTACCTTTTTGACTCAGTTTGTTAGAGGCAAAGAAAACAGATTTCAGAATATAACTTATAAAAGGAAAGGTTTTGATTAAATTTCAGTATGTTAAAAAAATAGAATCACATAGGCAAACACTTCTACATCATAGGCAGAATAAGAAAATCAACCAACTCCTCCCCAAAAAAATCTCTTTGGGTTTTAAGGAGAAATGAGTGAGATAAAATATTAATGTAGCAGAGTTTCCTCTTTCTATGGTGGTCTTTTGCAGCAATTCCAGTGGACATCAATAAGCAATGCTCATAAGACAGGCTAACCATAGAACTACAGCATATTCTTTATTCTCTCTTGCTTTAAAGGCTCTCTTACTTGCTTGAGTTCTTTTCTATTTTCAGCAGTATTATAAAAGTGAACCCTATCAATTATGTATCTCTAAGTAGCTTTTGCACATCTTTAACTGTTTTCTCCTGGGGTAAAGCAGAGGTATATCAAGTACCTATCAGGAAGGGTCAGCATCTCCATCACTTATAACTTTTTTGTGAAGAAAGGTGTTCACTATAATCAAACTTACTGTGCAATTGTTGAGACAAGATGGTAATTTTTAATTTAAAAAATACCATCATACGTTAACATGTACTTTGAGCCATCTAGTATCTAATACTGGGACTTGCTTTGAAGAATATGGCCACAAGATCCCTTATTCTTATCTCTCAGTGGCATCGGTATGAGTCTCCAATCTCTAATATCTATTTTTATTTCTTTTTTTTAAATAAATATTTGGATTAAGTCAAAATGGAATTTTTTTGTTGCAGATACAGTTTATGTGCCTTTTTTTAGCCCATTCTTATGTATAAGAAAAAGAAATATATACAATAGATCTCAAGGCCCTGGATCATATTGGCTGTTGTAGACTTCCAGGTTCCTTATGTGGCCTCACAATGGATGGAAAACAAAACAGGAACAGCCCAACTTGTTGCCAAGCCTGCCCCTGGTCCATCTCCTCCTACCTCTTGTGCACTGATGTGTAGGAGGCCAACACCAAGGAAGGCTTTGTGGTGCGCAGCAAGTGAACACACCCTTCCTGGCCCTAAGCAGTTATTTTATCCCCCACCCCCATATACCCAGCAGAAGCTGATGTGTTGATGTGTTCCAGTGGAACCTAGGGGAACCTCTGAAGCCATAAAGGTCAAGGGAGATTTTGTCCCTTAGTGCACAAAAATTTGTAAGTGTCAATTCTACTAAATGTATGCATAAGCTCTAGTGCACAAACAATTGTACGTGTAAGTGACTTGCACCATAAAGTTTCTCTACAAATGGAGGCCAAGTTGAAATCCTTCTGAAAACTTGGTAAAAAAAGACCAAACTAGTGATTGTAACTTACCGTATTTAGTAATTCTGATTTAAATTAAGTCATTGCTATCTCGTTAGAAGAGACCAAATGATCTTTCTCTGTAACAGATGCATTTTATTTCTCTCATTTATTTTTTAAACAGCCATGCTGCCCACCTGAGATTAGAATCTCACAGCTCAGAGATTTGTGCAACACCAATCCCTGGAGGAAAGATTCCTCTCTCCCATGTGAGGAAATTCCCTGTGGCTGTGTCACATTCTAGGACTCAAATGCCTCTTTGACCATCAGTAACATTCAAAGAGGATTTTTTAAAAAATGATTTTTTTAAACTTGCAGATGCAGCTTTTACTATACCTTGAAAAAAGGGAGGAAATTCCTGATAGAAGCACCTCTTTTGGATAACTATAGAATATTTTAGTCTGAGGATACATTAACTCTCTCTCTGAAGTGATAGCTAAAAATCCCATTTTGTTGATGCATCATACATCCTCTTTTCAAGGGACAAATAGTGCTCCCAGTTCAGTGCAAGATATCAATGAATGAGCTAGTTTTAGACATGTAGGAGCTGATTTTTAGAGGCATCAAACAACTGCCCCAATGTATGAACTTTAGTTGGAATTGTGTACTCAGCCCTTTGGAAAAAAATCAGATCTTTAGATTAGTTCTACATTAAAACTGCCAAAAGTTAGTAAATATGAAAGTGGGTGGTAGTGTGGGGGAGGCAACAATTTTCATTCCACACAGCAGCAACTCAGTTCTAAGGTTCTCAATCAGAGGAGACTCCTATTGAACCACTGAAGATTGAAAGTGTTATGTTTTTCCCCATAGATCATATTTAATGGCTTTCATCAGCTCTCATATAGAACAGTTAAAATGAAACAAATTAGTTCCAAACCCAAATAAATAAGTGTATTTTTATAGCTTGCTTATGGATGTGCACTAAACTGGGAGAACTATTCGTCCCTTGGCTCCAAAACAGACAGAGACCAGATATATCTTCCATGTGAAATTTAGAATCTATGTATTTCTAATAGAACTGTACGTAATGAATCTATGTATTGCACCATGGTATCTGGGAACTAGTAGGAATATAGAAAGCCATCAACAGAAGAGAGGCAGCAATGAAGTCTTAGGAAGGCTCTCTAACAGTATTTCATGTGGGATTTAGGAGTGGGTCAATGCCTGAGATAAAACTTATTTTCTTCATGACTACATCTTAGGATACTGGCAGTTTATTCAAGGATCATTTATTACACTTCCATGGTCAACAATTAACCTGCTTCAAAATGTGCTCTCTCTCTCCTTTTTATAGAGAAGTCTGCAACTCAACTCCATATAAACTTCATTGTGCATTGGAGACAACATAGAAATGAGCAGTTTGTGCATATCTATACACAATTTGAACTGAAGTAGAAGGTTCAGTTTGCCCATAGCCTAAATACATCAGAGCCACTATGAACATTCCCAATGTCTACTGTTACTAAATAAAAGCAAAGCACAAATACGTGCACAATGATACCCTTTCACAGTTTGTCTGTAGATCGACACTTATAAGCAATTAGTGCTGCCTTTAACCCCCATTTCATCTTTTTTCCAAAGACATACATGCCACAAAAAGTAGCCCTGCTTTAACTCAAGTCATGCAGCGACTTCCATTAGTATTCCCATAACCATGTCCCCAATGATGCAGGCACAATGGCTCAGACTCTGGGGAAGTGGGGGAGAGAAATATACACATAGGAAGCTATCACTACAGTCTTGAACAGTGTGTAGCATGTTCCTCCAACAATGCTGGCTCAGTCAAAAGAATAGTGTGGTGTCATGGAATGGGATGGTGGTCCTGCTCCTCCCACATCTATGGTGTTTCTAGCATTGTTGTCAATGCTATAGTTTTCTAATCTTACAAACACAGGCTAATAGCATGCTTAGCTTGTGCACAGGGATGAGGGGGGCTAGAGGGTGAGAGAGAAGGCAGGCTCCTTGTGCCCTCTTTTCCCCTTTACCCGCTTGTTAAGTGCTAGGTACAATCTAGCATAGGCAGAGTGTTAAAGACAGGGTTTTATTTGTTGTATAAGTTCCAAGTTACTCTTAATGGTACTTTAAAGAAAGTTTCATAAGCTTTGGGATCTCTTGGTGGGATGTGTTACTCCTCAGTTATTCCACCTCACAAACCATTGCTGTTGTGTTCAGTAAGAGGGGAACAGTGTGCTAAATGACATTGTTATTACCTCAGAACAGTATTTCTCACATGCAGTATTTCACCTCTGTGTCATCTGATCCAGATAAAACCAAGAAATCCTTCTCCTTTTTTAGGATGTACATGACTGTAGGTCAAATCATATATTTTTAAATCCAGATGGAGTTGCTCTCCCCTCTTCACTGGGAAAAAAAATGCTTCACTTGGTTGTATAATTTATTTCAGACAAATTATTGAAGGCATTACTTGGGTAGTGGCAGTGAACCTTTTACTTCAGTTTAGCATAAAAATAGAAGTGATTTGGCTTTTAAGGTTTTACTTGTATTTCCAGTCAAATTATCGGGCTCTGAAAATATGTCAGTCTTGATATAGTACTTCTGACAGATGAATGGTCTTTTCAGAGAACCACTATGCAATCACTCCAATTTCCTTTACTCCCTTGGTTCCCCCAGGGTGGCACACTCAAACAGAGAAATAATATTCATAAAACATGCAATAGAACTGAAGCTGCAAAAATCTGAGGTTTCTAGATCTGACATATTAATGATTTATCCTTTTTATGCTTCCTATTACTGATTTGACTTATTTTATTAACCTAACTTGAATGAAATTTTGAATGGACATATTTGCAGTAGTTCTCCAGAACAAGCAACACAAAATCTGCCAAGTCATTTTGTAACTAGGCCATCTTGCACTTATTCCATATTCATACTCCTTTAAGAGACTTTACAGATGGCAAACTACATGCAGACTGGTGAGAAAAACTCTGGAATTATCACTTGAAAATATTCCTGTAGCTGGGCATCCTCACAGATACCTATGCATATTCATAAGCCTTTGGGAATTTGTACTCAGCACTTACTGTATCTTTCACACACACACACACACACACACACACACACACACACACACACACCAACCTGCACAGAGAATGGACTGTCATCCATCTCAGTTATGAGATGAACAGTTGTGGTGATTAAAAAATATTTTTGTCTTCAGCATGTTCAAATTAAGTACTTAAAAATACTTACATTTCAATACGACACTTCTATAAGCATTATCTCCCCTTCTAAAAATACATTCACCATTTTGATATCTTGCAGGTTTGTACAAATAGAAATAGCCATGCATTTAAATGCAAGAAATGGCTGCATGAGAGAGAAAAATCTGATACTATTTCCACCCCATCTCCCAGTAAAATGTTATTGACAAAAATGACTCAAAAGAAATAACATGGTAGGAAGTAGGAAAATATAAATACTCTGGGTTCTATTGTGCTGGAAATATACAGTGTGCACCTTGTATTTTGTGATGTCCTATGTGCACTACTATATAGAAGGTTCCTATTTAAAACAGGTATTCCATATTTTTGAATTTATTCAGCCTACTCAAATTTGTCATGGGTTGCAAGCAATCATGCTTGTCAAAGAGTCTAGGAAACAATTTTCTGTCTCCCTTTTTTTTGAATTTTTTGGAAAATTTAAGTGTATATATGGTGGTAAAAGTTTGGCGACTTGACACTTCTCACTAATCTTCCTCTCAGATTTTGTTTTTAAACATGAGAGCAAATTTAGTGCACAGGAAAAAGGACTAATGCCTCTTCCTAGGATTTAGGCAAATTGCAAAGGTTTTTGCAAATTTCATGCACATTGTTCTGCCAAAGTAAAATTAATCTTGACTTTCAGTGTCATGTTCTTCCACACTTGAGCCTTATACCTTAGCATACTTGAGCCTTTTACCTTAGTTACACCAAGTTAGGTGTGGGGTTTCTTATGGTGAAGATCACAGAGTTTGCTTCCCTTGTGATTTAGGATATGTCTATACCACAATTATGGGACATGATTGTAGCTTATGTAGCTAAAATAGCTTTAATCTAGCTAGGTTAGTTACTAGATCTGTGAAGGCACAGGAGCACAGCATTCAGAGAACTCTAGCAGCCCAATTAATTACCAGGTGGGTTTCTACAGGTGAAGCCAGTGCTACTGAGGTTTCCCAGTTCCTGTATCTGAGCTTGTGAGATTAAAGCAATTCAAATTATTGCAGTGTAGACATACGCTGAGGCTCAACTTGTGCAAGCATTTACACACAAGTAATTTCATCCATGTGAACTTCCACAGTAGTATTGTTTACTTGTGTAAATTTACATACATGTGCAAGGGGCTGCAGGAATAGGGCCTTATGAAGAATGTATACACCCATCCTTTTTAAAAATTTCATTACACTACAAAAGACTTTGTGGCCTGAAGTCTATGCTTGTTGACTTCTTGATTAAATGTTTATTAAGCAGAGCATCATCCTAGTGGAGCATGAATCTACAACAGTGACTAGCACATTGCCTTGTTCAGCAGCTTTAGTCTGCTAATTGATATACACTTATGCTTCTGAAATGTAAGGTTTAAAACTGCCAGTTGGGCTCATTTATTATAGAGTACCAACAGCCTGACTGCCTAAGGACTTTTTGACAATATGTTTTCCGATATCCTATTGATTTTTCAATAATTATAGAGTTAACGGAACCAACACAGGAATATTACAAGATGTGTGTCTAACAAATCACAGTCTATTTGCCAATATGTAACATCACCAGTAAATATGGTCTGCTTTTAGTGACCTGCAGAAATATACAATCTCCTGTGCATAAAGGTTTAGTCTGTTTAGCAGTGAACAATACTGTAATAATAATAATAATAATAATTAACCTGAACTTCTACAGTTTCATCAGAGTGCTGATAGATAAGGTCCCATGGGAATCAAGACTGAGGGGAAAAACAACTGAGGAGAGTTGGCAGTTTTTCAAAGGGACACTATTAAGGGCCCAAAAGCAAGCTATTCCACTGGGTAGGAAAGATAGAAAATGTGGGGAAAGACCAGCTTGGCTTAATCACAAGATCTTGCATGATCTAAAAAATAAAAAGGAGTCATAAAAAATGGAAACCAGGACAGATTACAAAGGATGAATATAGGCAAACAACACAGGAATGCAGGGGCAAGATTAGAAAGGCAAAGGCACAAAATGAGCTCAAACTAGCTAAGGGAATAAAGGGAAACAAGAAAACTTTTTATCAATACATTAGAAGCAAGAGGAAGACCAAGGACAGGGTAGGCCCACTGCTCAGTGAGGAGGGAGAAACAGTAACAGGAAACTTGGAAATGGCAGAGATGTTTAATAAAACCGAGAAGTCTGAAGGAATGCCTAACATAGTGAATGCTAATGGGAAGGGGGTAGGTTTAGAAGATAAAATAAAAAAAGAACAAGTTAAGAATGACTTAGAAAAGTTAGGTGCCTGCAAGGGAAAAGTTAGGTGCCTTCACCAGGGCCTGATGAAATGCTTCCTAGAATACTCAAGGAGCTAATAGAGGAGGTATCTGAGCCTCTAGCTATTATCTCTGGAAAATCATGGGAGACGAGAGAGATTCCAGAAGACTAGAAAAAGGACAAATATAGTGCCCATCTATAAAATGGGAAATAGAAACAACCCAGGAAACTACAGACCAGTTAGTTTAACTTCTGTGCCAGGCAAGATAATGGAGCAAGTAATTAAGGAAATCATCTGCTAACACTTGGAAGGTGGTAAGGTGATAGGGAATAGCCAGCCTGGATTTGTAAAGAACAAATCGTGTCAAACTAATCTGATAGCTTTATTTGATAGGATAACGAGTCTTGTGGATAAGGGAGAAGCAGTGGATGTGGTATACTTAGACTTTAGTAAGGCATTTGATATGGTCTCAAATATTATTATCAATAAAGTAGGCAAATACAACTTAGATGGGGCTACTGTAAGGTGGGTGCATAACTGGCTGGATAACCGTACTCAAGGGTTCCCAATCCTGCTGGAAAGGTGTAACAAGTGAGGTTCCGCAACGATCTGTTTTGGGACCGGCTCTGTTCAATATCGTCATCAACGACTTAGATATTGGCATAGAAAGTATGCTTATTAAGTTTGCAGATGATACCAAACTGGGAGGGATTGCAACTGCTTTGGAGGACAGGGTCATAATTCAAAATGATCTGGACAAATTGGAGAAATGGTCTGAGGTAAACAGGATGAAGTTTAACAAAGACAAATGCAAAGTGCCCACTTAGGAAGAAGTATGGCAGAAAGGGATCTAGGGGTTATAGTGGACCACAAGCTAAATATGAGTCAACAGTGTGATGCTGTTGCAAAGAAAGCAAACGTGATTCTGGGCTGCATTAACAAGTGTGTTGTGAGCAAGACAGAAGACGTCATTCTTCCGCTCTACTCTGCGCTGGTTAGGCCTCAACTGGAGTATTGTGTCCAGTTCTGGGCACCGCATCTCAAGAAAGATGTGGAGAAATTGGAGAGGGTCCAGAGAAGAGCAACAAGAATGATTAAAGGTCTTGAGAAGATGACCTATGAAGGAAGGCTGAAAGAATTGGGTTTGTTTAGTTTGGAAAAGAGAAGACAGAGAGGGGACATGATAGCAGTTTTCAGGTATCTAAAAGCGTGTCATCAGGAGGAGGGAGAAAACTTGTTCACCTTAGCCTCTAAGGATAGAACAAGAAGCAATGGGCTTAAACTGCAGCAAGGGAGGTTTAGGTTGGACATTAGGAAAAAAGCTCCTGTCAGGGTGGTTAAACACTGGTATAAACTGCCTAGGGAGGTTGTGGAATCGTCATCTCTGGAGATATTTAAGAGTAAGTTAGGTAAATGTCTATCCAGGATGGTCTAGACAGTATTTGGTCCTGCCATGAGGGCAGGGGACTGGACTCGATTACCTCTCGAGGTCCCTTCCAGCCCTAGAATCTATGAATCCAGAGACCACAGAATGCTTTCCAAATATTAAGGGCTAAATGGTGGGAAGAGTAGGATTAGTCAAAGTCCAGGAGTGAGGGCACTGACTCAATGGGAGCTCCCAAAGTGCTGTGGGTGACATAGGTACAATGCATTCAGGAACACCATGGCATCATAGCCAGATACACTCTGCTACACTCTTTATAATGATGTGTCATGGTTACCCTGGCTGCTTAGCCAGTTACATGGAGAGGGAGGGAGGGAAGGAGAGCAGGACTACAGCAGTACTAGAGCTGCTTAATTATCTCTTGGAGAGATTCCCAGCGTAGTTTGGTTGACCCTTTCATTCCAAAGGCTCTATCAAACTCCCTTCCTGTCCCCGCTATTATTTAAACTTGACAGTGCTTAGGCAGCTGGCATACTGTAATCACTGCTTTTCACAGTGACCAGTATTGTCTCATTGTTTCTTTGTGCTCCTTCTGTTTGTTATATCATCCTAATATGTCTTGTCTTAAATTTAGCTCCTCAGGCCAGGAACTGTCATTTTGTTTTGTTTTGTTTTTTGTACAGTGCCTAGCACAATGGGGTCCTGGGCTGGGACTAGAGTCCATAGGTAGTATCACAACACAAATACATAATGTGTGGGTCTGTTAGCAGGGTTAATAAGGAGGCATAAGATGCAGTATTCTCAATATGCTGTTGACACCCAACTCTAGCTATCTATTACACACACAAAAAATACATTAAATTTGTTAAGCTTGCAATGTCAAGGACTCCAAAGTTAGTAAATTCCATAGTTAAGGTTTCCTGTACAACCTTAACTTTACCCCCATTCATATGAATTATAGTACAGTTTTAATTACATGATTACATACTTTTTTTTAACCTCAACCTCATTCAGTGCACCGAACATTCTCAATGGGAGCTATTTAGAAAATATGGTCCCATTTGTGGCTTCTGAATACTTTTGAAAATCTGGCCTGACTATTTCTATTAATACAGGAGTGTGTGCATGTGTATATTTCAGAACACAGTGAGAAGACCAAACTACACTCCAAAGTGAATTGTGGAGATCAGAGCTATGGAAGCGGTAGACAATGAGAGGAGATTCAATACTAATAAACCTTAAGTTCTACAGCACGGAAATGGACACAAATAGTATAGCTACTACACAAAATCAGGGGGTAGGGGAGAAGTCACCAAGCAACACCACCATCACATAACACAGGACCAGAAGGGACCTCTTGGGTCATCGATTCCAGTGCCGTGCTAACACAGGCAACCCTGACATATATCCCCATTCATAAATGGATCAAGTTCCTTAAAACTTATTAGGTTGTTTGTTCCCAGTATTACTATTGGAATTCTCTTCCAGAACCTCACTTCTCTGATGGTTAGAAACCTCCTTCAAATTTCTAGCCTGAATGTATTTATGGCTAATGTATATCCATTTGAAATGTGTTGCCTGGTCTCTTTAATACTGTCCTAAAAAAAGGTTTGCTTGTAAGTATATCTATAGAACAGATTGAATTAGGGCTAGGGAATCTGAGAGGAGACATGTTTCACAAGTTTTAACTAATACATTTTGAGAACTTCCAGTTTCTGGAACTGTTTCTCCCCCTTAACAGAATGCACTTACTTTCCCCTAACAATAATAATCTTTATAACCTCAAATTCAGAAAGCCATTCAAATGAAAGGGAACAATATTCCAACAAACAAAACATCTATCAGTTGACAATTGCAAGTATCCTTGGCTAATTTTAATAATATTTATGCTCCTTCCAATTTAGAAACATCAAAGGTCTCAAATGCTTTTAGATAGCAGCAATATATGAACCATACATTTTTAATGAGCTAAATTATAGGTACAAAGCAGCTTGCTATCCCTCCTAAAGTCCATTATGTGCACTCCATTCACAGTATGCTGTTATCACAGACAATCAGAGCAGACAAAAACAGATTTAGCAAAACACTTTACATTGAACCTATTTTTCTCTGGATATAATGGAAAGAATTTGCTTATTATGGACAACCTATGGGCTTTTAGAAGCATTACCACTGCACAGAATATGCATTTGTGTGTGTGGGAGATGGGGAAAGAGGATTGTGGAGAGAGATGGAAAGTGCTTTGATAATAGAGATGGTACATAGATTATATTTCATGAAAAATAGTTTTCCCTGACTGGTACAACTTATTATTTGCTAATCAATATTCCAAAAAGCAAGGGGTTTGTATTTTTGGAAACCCTCTTCACAACAAGTGCCTGATCAGAATTTTCAGCCAATAGCAATTAGAATTACGTTACTTTATGTCCTTCACTCATAAACCTTCCATGTTCTCTGCCATGTTCTCTAGAAGGACTGTAACTAAGCACATTAGGCCACATTTTAAAAAATGGCCTCAACTTTCAACTCATACTTTTGTGACTGTGATCAGTAACTGGCACAAACTATACCATTTAAACAGCAACCTGATTGCACCAAAAAAATCAGGCACTTACATTATTTTCAAAATGCCATAATCTGGGTCCTCAGTTAATTGTAATTACGGTTTTACAGAGTGGATTGCAGATATAGAAATAGAGGTCAAAGTGAGACATCTCTTGAAAAAATGCAGTCCATAGTATAAAACTAAAGACTTGCCAAGCAGTATTTTGACTAGTGAACTCTAAATTTTACAGTAGATTATCACATGATCTGAACCCTTGGTACATATGTTCTGCCCTCTGTATAAGAGGGTACTGGAAATAAGAGTGACGAGTATAGATATATTTGTGATATGTAACTAGGTAGGCACCGTCAAGCTAACTTTGAAGAAATAAGGCAGTAGATTCTTCTGTTTGGTCAGGAGGGAATGCTGCAAATAGTTTGTTCATGGTGGGGGTGGGCTGGGGGAGGAAACCACACACGCAGTGGAACCCACTTACTGAATTTGGTTCAAAATAAATCTGCTTATAATTTGGGATGGACAATCATTTTCAATTGGGGAAAGAAAATAATTTCAGCCCATCATTGATTTTCTTCAATTGACCCTGAAACTGTTGATTTGGTAAACTTCTAGTCATGTCCCTGACAAAGCCTATGGAATCATTTAGACACTGTTTAGTATTGTGTCCACTGATAACAAATGCACTTTGTGCTCCACTGGTACTGGTCACTTCTCACACTGTTCTTAATTATTGACTAGCTCTTGGTGCCTTTATTATTTATTTATTAGTAGAATAGATAAATGGAATGATTCATCTTTTCTCTGAAAAACAAGGTAAGTCACAGTGATTTTGACTGAGTTTTGCTATGAGCCAAAGCACATATCTGGGAGTGTGAGGCCATGTGAATTGAAATCAAAGGAAAATTTTCACATGAACCTCTGTTAAGCAGCCCACTGTGGTTTGCACAACTTGAGTTGTTATTAAGTAGAGGATTAGAGTCAGGAATGTGAGTTTTTACTAGGAGGAGGGTGGTGCGGTTTCACCACATATTGGTCTTTTAAAGCTCCTCTGCACTGTTTCATAATGGGCCCAATTAATCTTCTATTTAAGTTAATGGGAGTTTAAATATTTACTTGAATGGGAACAGAAACAGATCCAGAGACTTGCATTATTACAAACTGTCTTCTAAAATTGGTGTTATTGGGCACGATGATGGAAGGTTTTTAACTACCCCTCTTTACTTCAGTAGAATGTGGCTCGGGAGGCAGAAAAATAGTCTAGTCATGGTTCAGGGGTACCCAGGGTTTGCTATACACTTCCATTGTCCCTGTATCACTTTGGATTGTTAGAGCAGACTGATCCATTAAACCATTCACTATGAAGTAACAAACTAGCATCTTTTCATGTCAGCTAGGAATACATTATAGAACTTCAGATCAAATTAAATTATTTCATCAAGTGACACCTTAAAATATGTAATTACACATAATAAAAATAATCAGAGATTCTTCAGTCTAAGACTTTTCTATGATTAAATGAGAAGTTTACAGGCTACAGCATATTTAGTGCTTTGCTCTTTCCGTAACATCCTTTCTAAATAAGAACATCTGTTACTCAGTCACTTTCTACTTACAGGGTGAGCTGCTGTAATAAAAATTTCCAAATGTCAAGCTCCCTCAAGAATGCTGATACACTTATGAGTATCAACTAATGTTCCCAACCACCAGATCTTTAGGCTACAGGAATACCAGCCTTCCCCTGGATCTACCTCTAGGAGATTTTTTTCAATCACCTCCTGTAGAGCTGCATAGTCAGGTATAGTACAACCATTAATAGCCATCACCTCAAATCAACTGAATGTCTACAAACACTATTAAAAATCTAAGATTTACTCCTACATGCCTAAAAGTCATACAATAGCTATGAAATTAAGTGGTTAGCTTTACTGTCTACCATAGTGAGGCTGTGTTTCCCCCCCACTGAAAAATGTGCCATTTTCATAATTGCAAATTTCACACTGCAACATTAAACCACACATTTTACTGGCTACTATTAACCAAATAATGCCTTGTAAGTAGCTAGAAAAGTTCTCTCTCACACCTGAAGAAATAAATACATTTGCATTACCTTGTGGGCACTGTATTTGAAAAATGCCAAGGAATACATGATTAATTTGTGTAGAAACCATTCGGTTTCAATTATATTTCCAGAATTTCTACTGTAGGAGAGTCATTTTAGGTTTGCTTCCAGAAAACAATTTAGAGCGACCCAGAGAGCTGAGGGAATAAAGGGGGGCAAGTATCTTCAATATGGTGATAACATCCAGCCCTGTCTCTCTGTTTTGTTTGGCCCAGTAGGTGCTACTGAGAGCTTTGGCTTCTTGTTGAGATAGAGAAATTGGAGTGTGGATAAGAGCGAGGTATCCAGGGCTCAATTCAGAAAGACAGAAGTAACATTGGTTAGTTGGGAAAAACAACCACAAAATGTGGCAGGGATTATATATGCCCCTTTGATTAATGGTGCATTTCTGATGTAGATGACATGCTCACATCTTGAGTGGGGGAGGTGGCTTGTTAGATCTGTAGAGATCGTTAACCTGGAACCCACCACATATAATTGACAGGGAGCTGCAGCGGGGCATTTTCAGTGAGGTGCCAATGCCTTTGGAATTCAAACTCTCTCTTCGGTCAGAAATACCCCAAATCTATTGACATTCAAGGGACATCACCATTTTCTTAGGCTGTAAGGATGTATGGAAAGAGGGCTGGGAGTTTTAGGCTGACAGAAAATTTCTGAGCTTCTGCATTCCACCTATTAATTCAGCAGGTCTTTATAGTGATAGGCTGCTGGATTTTCTTTAATTTTGTTACTTTTTTATAGTGTTTAGTTGTCCAGGGTAGAGAAGAACTGGACCATACAGTATCTCTGACCCAACACTATAATAATTCCTGCATTATGTGACTTATGTAGCAACAAATTGTCAATGCCGTAAGTATGAATCATCTTTCTCAGACAACAGCTATGTTAGTATAGTCAAAACAGACATCAAGGATAAAATGGTTATAACAGTGATTTTCTCAGTTCTGTGTGGCATATTATATGTCAACGTATCAGAGAGAACTAGCAAATAATCACTTGTTTACATATTATCCCACAGCAGTCACAGCTTTTCATTATTAGATGTTTTAGTAATCAAAGACATTGAAGGTGATATAATAATACATGTGGATGTTCAAAGGCCAAATGGTTAAGATGCTGTGCTGGACACGTCTGCCATCATCAACGTCCATATCACTCATTAGGGATTTTTAATTTATATATTATCTCTCTCACCCATAGGTCTTAATGTTCTGTATAGACTTTGGCCCCAGGCTCTGTCATGTCCTGTTCAGTTGCACACAGAATACTTGCCATAAGCTTAGAAACCCCTGAAACTATGAGTTAATGAAAGTATTGACAGAATCTTAACTACAGCATCCTAAACAAGGTGCTGTAACGATGACACTGTCTCCTAGCAGAAGGACAAGTCAAGATTTGGACACCACTCACCAGGAGATAGCTGGGGAAGTGCTATAATTAATGATGAGAAACTGTCTTGCTGCCAGAAATTGTGGCCTGAATTCAGAAGAATAACTCACAAGAGGTTTCAGTGCTCTTAGATTGGAAGTTGATGGTAGGGGGTAACAAATAGTCAAATAAAATGATGTGAAATAGCTAGAGCCTGGCTGTTTCTGTGGTGTTATGATATTATTGGGCCTTTCTACATGCTAATCTGAATGTTTACTTTGTTCTTTCTTCTCAGTTCACCTACTCATATTTTGCGTTTGCAAGTGATTTTTTTTGTTTGCCTTTTTTCTTATTATGTTCAATTTTTAAAAAAAAGTTAGTACTTCTGAAAGTTGTTGCATAGCCAGTCCTAGAGAATGAAGTCTAACATTGCCACAGGCTGTCCCCCCCTACCTCCACAAATGTATCTCAATACTGGCCTGGAGGAATTAGTTAGGTATCAAAAGGGAGGGTAAGTTTACATACTCATTTGCTCTTTGGCCTCTGACATCTTTTCAGTTGTCACTTCATACTCACTATTTTTTGTATTTCATATTAAACAGAAAAAACAAAGAAATCACATTTGATTACCTGACTCACTTTCTATTTTTAATTTTCAATGAAACAGAAACCTGGCCAGCTAATTGTTTTATTTTCATGCTTTATTATAAATGTTACTGACTTTTCATCTTCTCTCATTTTTAACCATATAGATCTTAGCATTTTTCTGCTAGACAAAACTTTTGTCGCTCTGAGTACTGAACATTTCCAAATATTGCATAAAACCAGGTCTACGTGTATTTTCTCAGTTTTCCATTGCATAAGCTCTTATATTTCTAGAGCACCTGTCATCCTGATTCATCCCATAGCTATTGAATGCATCACTAGAAAGTAAGTGGTTGTTTTGGGGTTGTTTGGTTTATATAGAGAATCTGGAAAGGGTGAGAACCACTGCTCTAACATTTGGTACTAACCAACAACAGAGACAGGACATTGGACTAGTTTTGAGATCACAGGTCTCATGCTGTCTGGCAATTTGTATGTTCCCTGTTCTTGTGCTATGAAGAAAAATAAACAAGAATCCCTATCTACCTTTTTATGACCATTCTGTATACTTGAACACATCCCCTCTTCACACTTAGCCCCAATCTTCCCATGCAATTCTTTCTGTGCCTCTAATTATTTTCTTTGCCAATCTTGGGATACTCATCTATTTCCACTATATCCTTTTTTGAAATAGTGACCAGTGATCAGAATTTAACATAGTAGTCCACGAGAGAGCCTGACACTGAGTTAATAGCATTACTTTAGGCAGTTTCTATACAATTGTGTATTTCTAACATCCTTTTTTTTTAAAACGTTTTGAATGGTGCAGAGCAGAGGATTCCTGTGAGCTGTCACAATGATGCCAACATGTTGTTTATTGGGAATTTGTCTTCATTTCATTTTAGTTAATACCCTAATGATTTATAGTCATCAATATGCTGTTTAATTCATGTGAGAGTTGAGAATTTCACAGAATTCAAATACCAAGTTAAAGTTACATTTAGAATCAGTCACAAAGTGTTTTTCCTTATGTGTTTGACAGTAGTAAGTATTCTCCAAGATGCTGATTACCAATTATTAAAACATATTTAAGCAGAATTATTTGATCTTAAATAATTAAGGCGATAAAACTCCCTTGTCTGGATCTCTTAATTTCTCTCTCTCTCTTTCTGCTATTATCTGTTTTTAGCTCTGTGACAGGGTTGGGACTCACCACTGCAATGCCTCCCGCTGGTTACCTCTGGGAATTAGCTCAGTTCATGGGGAGAACCCTCTGCCAGTGGTGTCCCATCCATCATCTCTTCCTTGCTGGTGTTTGGACCTGCACTGCTCCCCGCTCGGCAGTGTCCTCTTCAGGATGCTGCCCTTCAGCAGTGCCCCTTAGTCCATCCCCACCCCCTTCTGAAGGTGGGGGATGTTAGCAACAGTCCTTGCACTGGCCTCAGTGGCCAACCACAACCTCCAAAGTCTAGCCCCTTGTCTCAAGGGCCAGTTGCAGTTTGTTTCAGCCATACTGCATGGCCAAGTGCAGCACAAGGGGGGAGGAGGGGGGACCCAGGCCCACCCACTACTCCGGTCCCAACCCAAGGGCCCTTTAGTTGTAGCCTCCCCACCCTCCTTCTCTCCCCTTGTGCGCCTCTCTTCCTGGGCTGCTTCCCCTTTAGCCCCTTTGCACCAGTTAGGCCCTTCCCTCAGGGCCTGCAGCCTGGTGGGTAGCTCCCCCTAGCCTGCGCTGCGCTGCACACTCAGGAAACAGACCTTCCACTCTGAAAGCTGCCTGCTGCCATCCTGGGCAGCCCTTATATAGGGCCAAGCTTAGCCCTGATTGGCTGTCTCCAATCTCAGCCCTCATTGGTTCTCAGTAAGCCCTTTCCTGATTGGCTGCCAGCCTGTGCAGCCACTCTGGCCTACTCTAGCCCCCTCTCACATGCGGGTGGGGCAGTTGCCCCACCACAAGCTCAGTAAGTACATTATTTAACTCTGTAAGATAACTTGGATACAGCACATGTGAAAAACATTGCATAAAGTAAGGGGCCAATATTGGTCATTTTACTCACGCTGGTAGTCCCTGTGATGTTCATGGGACTTCTTCGTTGAACAGAGTGATCAGAATGTGGTTTTAAAGTGTGGTGATTTTTATTCTGTGCAAACTGAAACCCCATGGGAAGTTTGGCAGGATTTGGCCCATATTGTCTTGTATTTAGAGGCATACCTTTGGTATAAAAGCCTCCAAACCATGCATACCTCTGCCAAATTATAGAAACAAAATCAGCTGAGTGTAACATTCTGCATTCTCAAGATAGGCAAAAGTGTCTCGATGCCTAATGTCTTAGTTCCTTAAAAATATTGATAGCTGGTCACATGGAAGGTCCTCTTGATCATATGCTAATGCTGGCAGCCTTCACAACAGTGTACAAAACTCATACAGATTGATATAATTTTATTGTGAGTTTCCCTTCACCATATTAATTTAGGAATTAAAAAAAAATTGGAACATAAGGATAAACTCATGCAAACTGTAATCAACAATAAGTTAGTTAAAACTTATGTTAACCAAAACTGGCCAGGTTTGCACAGCTTTAATTAGACTTTAGCAGTACCACATCTGTAAGCAATGGAATGACTGAGCAGGAAAAATAGCCTTGTTTGGAAACAGCAAGATCTTCTCCTCAATGGTTAGTGTTTATAACAAGCAAACAAAATATTTTAAACATGGTAAGAGAGGGATCAGGAAACTCCCAAGTTGAGTTCCTGACAACTCCCTAAACATGGAGTCCAACCCCACCACAAAGTATGCTCCCCCATCCTCCATATCCAAATTAGAGACTGCTAGCCTCTCTCATGGGCACTTATGCAAGGAGGAGGAGGAGGAAACTGAACTGAAGTTAATCTCTTGTTTACGAGGGATCAGTCTGTGCCATAAAAATTAACAAAAGCACCAAATCTGGATAGAGAAGTTATTAAATCTGGCCAACAATTTGCTGTTACATTTAAACCAATACAATAGGTACACTTAATTTTATTACTTCAATTTATTTGCTAATATAGACTTCAGAAACAGCATGTATAACTTTTGCTGTTCTCCCATTCTAACTGACACAACCCATCTTTCTGCACAGTTTGTATTCTCAAAGACTCTATAGAAATCTTATCAGCTATCTGATTTTTAAAAATATTTAAAATATTTTAAAAAAATTTCTTCCTGTGGAGCAAGTAACTCAGACACAATAACCCCATGGCATCCTAGAGTGATGACATTTCCTAAGACAGCAAGTACTAGGTTTTCTTTATAAGTGCAATACGATTTATTTTTTTACTATGTACTAATCAGGCCATGAGAACTGAAACTGTTGCCATGGCCCCTGGGCAGGCTGCCCCCTCTGAAACCTTTTTCCAATCCCCCAAGTGCACCCCTTTCAAGTGGCAGGCTCCACTTCTCTTTGGAATAGGGTCCCATCCACTGATCCAACCACTCCCTGACTAGGTCTCTGCCTATTTACCTGGTTGCCAACCCTGTTATCAAGCAGGCCCAGTGGGCTTGGCACCTGCAAGAGTTTTCCTTTGGGAGCTCGTGGACTGTAATAGTATGCAGTGACACAGGAGCAACTTCTTCAAAACAAAGTATGATTTATTTTTCCAGAAGGTACAGAGCACTCAGAGAAGTATAGAATAACAGAGACCTATGAGCATACTGTCTTATATCTGTCTGGCATTATCCTCAAGCCACTAGGAAGCCATGACTTATCCTTGTGTGCCCTATTCTCTTGGGGCCCAAGTTAAAGTCTTCTTGCTGCAGACCCTGACTTACAGTCAGTGTCTCTGTGCCAGCCTGTAGCTGCAGAGAAGCAGCTGAGAGCACCCTTCCCTCTTTGCAGGGCATATCATTTAACAGATCTATCTTTTGATCTCCCTTTCTTCTCAGCCTTTGCAAAATGGCCCTCCTGCTGGGCTGGGGGCTGAGGTGTTCTTCTTCATTATTATAAACCAGGCTATTGTGTTTGAGGGGGTGCTCCTTATCTAGGCCATTGTTTTACCTTTCCTGTCTGGTTTCTTTAACAATCCCCTTTACTCTCACTATGCATTCAGGCATGGCAATATCAGACAGATATATTGAGGACCATTTGTTTTTGTTGTTTTTTTAAAATATCGTATGTTTTCCAATTCCCCACTACTGTATCTAACCATACTACATTACACACACTCTGCCCACCCACCCTGTTACTGCCCAAAGACAATTAGTGCAGTCTGATTTTAAAGTCTGTGAATATATATTCCTTTAGTCTGCTTTGCAGTGCCATTACCCCACTATAGCAACATGTGCTTTGGGTGTTAACTGGGAAAAAATTACTATACTTTTGCACTCTTCTTTTTAGGCAAGTGGTGACAATCCTGGCCTCCACACCCTGAAAAAGATGTAGTGTTGCCATCAGTGGTAATGTCAACATTCACAGCAGTGATATGGGGGTGCTTCACAGTACTCTCCACCCGTGCATTTCCATGATGCTAGCCCTCCCCATTGTACAGAAGTAGTTCACTGTGAATCCTCTCCATGAGGCTGAGCAATTTAATGAGACCAGAAGTAAAGCTAGTGTGTATGCTGGTTTTCTGACTAAAGGAATTATTCCTGACAACACCCTGAATGGTATGAATGGTATTCATATTCATATGTTAAATATTGTGGCTCAAGAGGTAAGTTTGCACTTCCTAGTAAAGTCAGGAATACACTTGATGAGTTCATTAACTGCAGATTTATGCAGCTTACTGCCAGTGACAAGAAAAACATTAAAGCCTGTATTAGGGCTGTGTCATAACTATAAAGGGAAGGGTAACAACCCTCCTGTATACAATTCTATAAAATCCCTCCTGGCCAGAGGCACCAAAATCCCTTTACCTGTAAAGGGTTAAGAAGCTCAGGTAACATGGCTGACACCTGACCCAAAGGACCAATAAGGGGACAAGATACTTTCAAATCTTGTGGGGGGGGGGAGGAAAGGCTTTTGTTTGTGCTCTTTGTTTTGGTGTGTGTTCACTCTTGGGACTAAGAGGGACATCAATCCATGTTCTCCAAATCTTTCTGCACAGGTCTCTCATATTTCAAACCTGTGAATAACAGCCAGGCAAGGCATGTTAGTTTTATCTTTGTTTTCTCAACTTGTAAATGTTCCTTTGCTAGAGGGAGGCTTATCCCTGTTTTGCTGTAACTTTGAACCTAAGGCTAGAGGGGGTTCCCCTGGGCTCTTTGAATCTGATTACCCTGTAAAGTTATTTCCATCGTGATTTTACAGAGATGAACTTTACCTTTTCTTTTAATAAAATTCTTCTTTTAAGAACCTGATTGCTTTTTCATTGTTTTAAGATCCAAGGGTTTTGGATCTGTGTTCACCAGGACTAACTGGTGAGGGTATACTCTCAAGCCTACCCAGGAAAAGGGGTGTAAGGACTTGGGGGGGGGGAGGAATTAATCTCAAATCTGCCCGGGAAAGGGGGGAATTAGGGACTTGGGAAATATTTGGGAGAAGGCAGAGTTCCAAGTGGCTCTCCTCTAAGATTTGGAACACGCTTGGTGGTGGCAGCTTACTGTCAACCTAAGCTGGTAAATAAGCTTAGGGGGTCTTTCATGCGGTCCCCACATCTGTACCCTAAAGTTCAGAGTGGGGAAGGAACCTTGACAGGCTGTCATTCAGTCCTCTTATAGGCAACAAACTGTATACTGTGACCATTTCATTTGATTATTGCTATGTGTATTCACAAGCCATTGATTAGTGTAATTTTAAGATGGCACTGAACTATATTCATTAAAACAGGTATTTTGTCAGTGCCTCTTGAGATCTGAATGGTGATGGATCATTCTGAGCACCCATGGGAAAAGCCAGAAGTTATGTAAGAACACTTAACTGAGAGTCAAAGTGCCCAGCATTACCTGCCCAGTCTGACCATCCCTCATCTTCACTATTCAAGTGGTGTGTTTGGGATGCTATGAGACCCCAGTGCAAAGGATGCAGCTGTGAAAACTATTCAGGGAGGGTTTTGGGGAGGGGAGGGGCAGTAATTAAGCTTCATGTTGTCCCTGGGTAAAATTTTCAAAAGCACCTAAGTCTGATTTTCAAACGTGACTTAGGAGCCTAAGTTTCACTGCAAGTCAATTAAACTTGTGTCTTAGGTATTTAATGAGACTTAGGCTTCTAAGTCACACTTTAAAGTCAGACTGAGGTGCTTTTGAAATTTTTAGATCAATGTCTCATATGGGGTAAGTTCATCCGGTTACTTGGCTCTGTTTGTTCATCCTGCCCAGCCTGGCCTTCTGTTCTTTGGGTATTACTGGAACAACAGTGGATTGTTAGAGGAGAGGATACAGTTTAAAGATGCCTGTTTAGGACCAGCAAACCCGCTAAGACTGAATCTAAGTGACTGGGGAGGGAGACATTTTTTAAACAGGGACCAAGAAGTTATGTTCAAAATGTTACTGAAATAGAATCTTTGACACTTTGGAGAAACATCCAGCTTTTTAAAGATAAATGTCTTCAGTTAATAGCTTGAAAGGGAGCAAGAGAAGACTGAAAAAGCTGAACATAATGCCGAGCTATGTTCACGTCATACACACAGAGAAGTTAGATAGAAACCATAAAAGTACACTTGCTGGTACTGAAGCTGGTGTCATCAATACAGAATGATAACACACAAGAACCAAAAAGAGATACATAAAGCAGGCTGCTCCCTAAAACAGAGAGGCACAACCAGGGGTGGATCCAGGCACCTGCGCAGCAAGCATGTGCCTGGGGCGGCAAGCCGCAGGGGGTGGCCTGCCGGTCACTGTGAGGGCGGTAGGCAGGCAGCTTTCGGCGGCTTGCCTGCGGGAGGTCCATCGGTCCCACGACTTTGGCGGCAAGTTGGCGGCAGGGATGCCGATGGCGCGGCACTGGCAGACCTCCCGCAGGCATGCCGCCAAATCCACGTTACCAGCTGACTGCCCGCAGGCGCGCAGCTGAATCCACCTGCCTGCCGTGCTTGGGGCGGCAAAAAACATAGAGCCGCCCCTGGGCACAACTCACCTATTTTACTGTAGGCTGGCTCTCTGAATACTGCTACTAGACCCAAATCGCACACTTCCCTACAGAGCCAACTAGCCTGCAAGCAGGACTAGGAAAACCCACAAACATTTTAGAGTAATAGCTTACAATCTTAACAGTTTCCAATACACAACACTCAGGAAGGATAGCATTTGTGTTTGTACATTTAGGATATGTCTACACTTCAATTAGACTCCTGCAGCTAGCCAATGCAGCTGATGTGGGCTCATGGGGTTTGGGCTAAAGAGCTGTTTAACAGCAGTATAGACTTTTGGACTTGGGCTGCAGCCCAGGTCCTAGGACTCTGTGAGGTGGAAGAGTCCCAGAGCTCAAGCTGCAGCCAAAGCCTGAATGTAAACACTGCAGTTAAACAGCCCCTTAGTCCAACCGCCACAAGCCTAAGTCAGCTGGCACTGGCCAGCTGTGGGTTTTTAATTGCAGTGAGACATACCCTAACTGTACAAACACAAATACCATCCCTCCTGAGTTCTGACATATCCGAAGTGGCAGATCTCCATTCAAAACCAAAATGAGACAAAGAACACATGGCTCAGGAAGAGGAGGAACCATTGGAGTGCCTGGTATGGAGAGCTGAACACAACAATGAGAGGGTGAAAAATTAAATTCAGGATGCTTTCTCCAGGGAATTAAAGACTCAATCATTTAAACAAACACAACCCCTTTCTGGCTGAGCTCTGGTCTACCACACATGTAGATACGTTGTTCCCTTCTCTACCAAAGTGATATGCACACACAATCTTTCTATCTGGTCTATGGCCAAATTTGATTTAGGCACCAGGGTTGAAGGAGTACAGTCCCCACTGAGACAGTGGCATTCATATTTGTGGTTGAAGAGAGATTAGATAAAACAACAATAGTTCTGCCACATGGTGCACAAAAGTGGAATGGCAGAGGAAAGAGTAAGGGAGGTGTGTTTTTACTGCTTCTGTTCATTACAGCAATATGTATGGTATAAAGGGTAATCATAAGATAGAAACCGTCATGGAAATGGAACAACTTTTAAATTACATCCACTATACATAATATTTTACATGGTACTATATTAAATGCATGCCTCCCCCTAACAGATGTTTGCTTACATAGGGCTTTATTCTGCTCCTGTCAAAGACAACGGAAGGTTTGTCACTGACTTCAGTGTGGGCAGAATAAAGTCTCAGGTTTGTGAAAATAAAGGAGGACGTGTTGAGTCTAGAATTGGACAGAATGTGTGCTTTACCAGTGGCTTGTTATTAAACCACAACAATTTAACAAGACAATGAGCCTGATAAGGATCCTTTAAAATCAGTGATATTTTTTGCTATTTATTTTAATGGCATCAACAATAGGCTCAGAACAATTAAAATGCACACAAACAAGACTGATAGAAAAACTATGATAACATGAGATAATCCAATTAAATTTCATAAAAATGTATTGTAACAAGTATATTGTACACAACACAATATTTTGCGAACACAAAGCAATAACGTTGTTAAATAAAACCATTGGATTTCTTAAAGAAGCTAAGTTACAACTCTGTGGAATGCAACAGTTCAGTGCACTTCATTAGTCAACACATAGATAAGAAAAGCAAACCAATTAATTATGCAACTTATTCAGAATAGCTCACAAAACAATACTTTCTGTCCAGTACATCTTTGAATTTTGCTATTTGGTGTCTACAAAGCTGTAAATTAATTTTAAATGAAGAAAAACCCCTCCTCCCACGAAAGAAAACCCCAAAAAACAAAAAAAGAGCTCATCTACTCTATGAACTGAAACATGTATGTTTGTGCATATATCATTATTTAAAATGTTCTGGTTTTACTCTGATTACATCCAATTTAAAACAATTCTTTCACAGAAAAAGAAATTAAAAAGAACAGATTGTTCAATGGGATATAAAAATGATTTCCCTCAAGTTTGAGAACACATCCGATTGAAAGTCAACAATCTCCCTTACTGAAAATTATTCTAAACAGCGCATGTCAAGTATTTTAGACATTATTGGAAATAGCTGTCACAGAAAATGTAAAAGGACTTTGCATACATTGTATGTGGCCTTATTGCCTGAATGTGAGAATCTTCACACTGACACAAAATTGCTACCCTGTCAGCACGTAAAAGGACAGATCATTTCATCTCTTTAGTGATGAAGTTTCAAATTCACAAAGCAGAAGCTATCAGTCCTTTGAGATGATTATGATGCCTCGAACCTGACAGCTTGCGTTGACAGCTTTCACAAATTCTGACAATCAGATTGTTCCTGCATCTAACAGAAGAAGGCAAAACAGAAACAGAACAGAAATGGATAAAGATAAACAGGAGGATAGTGTGATCTTTATGTTCATTGTAATTGTTAAAAGTAATACCATGGAAAATTATGGATTTTGATTTTAACTCTCTTCATGATATACACAGATGAGGGCACCAATAACCCATATGGGTGCAAAGCTTGCCAAGAAAGGACTATCAAGATAAACAGATGGCTGTACCATTGCCATATGGTTCCTCAGAAATTGGATCATGTTATGACATTTTGCCATAAGATAGATCTAATGTTATTTCTCTGCCAATATTTTAAGCAGTGTAAATAAAGAATGCACAACTATCTCCAATTAGCCATGTAATAAAAAAATAAAAGAATGATAAATGTTTTATGAGAGATTTTGTAGACTGACAGTACTGCAATTTAGATATCAATTCATTGAAATAGTATGTGCCGCGCCTCCATGTTTTTTCTTACTCTTTACACAGTTAACTGTATTAAGTAAAATGTTGGCGTGTGGGGGAGTTTAATTTCAGAGCTTTTCCTCATGCACAGAGAGAAGAGCACGTCTAAGCTATTCACAGTAGCTTTGGTATTTGTGGTTCTAAACAGGGAGGGGAAAACAGGGAAACAAATGAAAGGCTACTCGAAATAAGGATGGGAGGGGATTCCAACACTTGATTCATCTGGGTGTCTACATATACCACCACGGTATTCCAGAGTGACTGTTTAATTTTGGCTCTTACCCAAGTAGTCTAGGTTCAATGTCTGAAACTTTAACAGGGTAGCAGACCATAGTCTTGTATATGGATACAAAGCTGCTTGGTTGAGCAAGTTATCATACCCATATACCCTCATGAAAATGCAGTGTGATTGCCGCAGTGTCACATTAGCTCATGGATTCAAGAAACTCCAATCTGGATACAAAAAAGGGACTGGAACTTCTTTCAGGGGCAAAAGGGAGCAAGGTCCGGGTCAGATAAAATATGCTGAGGAAATTGGGATCAACTAAGCTTTGGTAGAGAGTTTAGATAGATGTTGTAGTTATTATTTAAACTATCTGTATATCCAAATCCCATAAAATAAATTTGGATTTTATATGGTGTTTATAAACTCTGTGTTGACCATGGTGAAACACCATCTCCTTACAAGTACACAGATTACTCCACAAAAGCATTGCCTAAAACAGTATATAATGTTCAGAATCACAATTATTATCTTGTGGAGAGTCTGCCACAGTCTCTTCTAGAAGCAGGATTGCACCCATATAGAATGATTAGGGGTTACAACCAAAAACATCATGGAGCTCAAAGATCCTTGGGAAAATCCTTGTGGGTCTTGGAAGATTTGTGAGGCTAGCTAGCCCCTTAACTGTACTCCCTAAATTCCTTCTCCTTGCTTCAGAGTAAACTTACTGCCATCAACTCCTTCCCTTCCTCTAGACTTTTCCTCTTAAAAATCTGTGAGGTCTGCGGAGGAACACACCACATACCATTGCTGATCCCAAGCTCTGACCACCTACCATAGAAATCCTCAAAATGTCAGCTGCTCTGTGTTCACAGTATAGCTCCCCCTCTTCTGTGAGCAATGGATCCTTTGCACCCTATTTTCCCTCTTTGCTTTCCTGAGTGATGTAGGCTGGAGGAAAGCATCTAGCCATAGTTCTTGAGCACAAAGGTAGTTTAAGTGTTGTAGAAAGCTTGCAGTGTGTTAAATGGTTGATAAATTGTTTCTTCGCATGTTTGTAAACTTCCTCTCACCAATGGATCTCCATTCCTAACCTACCTTATATTTAAAAGACCAAAACCACCTGGCACATACTGCAGAAAAATCATAAGTGCATCTCAGTCATATGGATATTTCACTTTCTATTTGACAGTCACACTGCAGTAATCAGAGCAGTAGAGAACTGACCATGTCCATTGGCACAAATGACAACAATCCTCCATAACTTTCTCCACTGCTAATTACATAATCCTCATTTTTCTCTTGATTAATTATTATTACCGTGAGTCACTGTAAAATTCTATTTCTGTCTTTTTTTTTTCTGTCCACTTACAGTGCAGATTAGTTTCGCTAGGATAGCTTTACAACAACTATTGGTCACAGTCTTTTAACTCTCTGTTCAGGAAAGGAGAAGTGGGAGGATGAGGAGGAAAGGCAGAAAATGAGAAGTGGAATCAGGAGGAAAGATGTAGGAGCCTTAAAGTGATTCTGTATTATGGTTTGCCTTACAATTGCAGCCAACCAGCTCAATAGATTTATGGATTGTAGATATTCTGGAATGCAGATATGTGGTTCTAGGCTTGCCACATTTTACCTTCCACTTGCTAGAACATCCAAAAGACCAAAAATTGACTGGCTGATGTGTAGAGCTGTGCAAGAACCTAATATTTTGTTTCAGGGGAAATTTCATTATTTAAGATATTTCTCTGTTCTGGAGCTCAATGAAACCAAAAGATTTTTAAATTTTCCACAAACTAGACTTTAAAAAAAATCATTGCTGGTTGATTGAAATTTGTTTTGACAACGCATTTAAACTTTTCATTTTATTAATATAAAATTTTAAGACTGGAAATTAAAAATTATTTCAAAATGGAAAATTGAAATATTCTTTTTATGGAAACATCTTTTCAATTTTTCATTCAAAATGAATGTAGGTAGTGACATGCATCTGCAAAATGTTTAGCTTTCAGCAAACTGGAATTTTCAAATGGAAAAACATCAGAAAATTTCCTATGTTCATGTGCACTAATACCTGCTGTGCAGTGTGCTAATGTCCTCTGCTGAATGGTAATGAGTTATTTTACCCAGGATGCAAGTTTGTAAATTATTGCCAATGATAACCAAAAGATTTCAGATCCCAGTTAGATACCTCTAATAAGGAGGCCAGGTTTTCAGAAGTGCTCAGCAACAAGTAGATTCCTGACCAAATAGTTCCAGTTGTAGCAAAGTATGAAAAAGATGCACAAATATGATTCTGGTGACTTCTTCCACTGCTAAGTACAAGTACCGTTTTACATTCTGGAGTATTGTAGCACCACACTTCACCTTTCTTTTTTCCCCTCTCACCTCCCTTAATATTTAGTTCCTTAACTTCTCTTTGTTGCAAAATATATCTTTTCTAGTATCTTCTCAGATCTAGATGCTGGGATACATTATATTCAGGGGAATTCATGTGGCAAAGATCTGTTAACCAGGTCTGCTGTTTCTGCTAATTCTGTAACTACTTTACTGAATTTTTTTTATTAATGATTATTATTATTAGTAGTAGTAGTAGTATTTGTATTGTAGTAGAGTCTATGAACCCTATCCAAAGACCAGGACGCCATAGTGACAGGTGCTTACCAAGACAGAACAACCTCCCCCGAAGAACATATATAGCTATTGTAAGGTAGTCAACAGTTCCTCCCATGATTGCTTAGTTCATGCCAGGACATGTACAGACATCTTTGTGAATAGTAAGCAGCATACACTTTGTTTAAAGTCAGTCTAGGAGCCAGAGAGGCCCATAGGGTTTATTATGTCCAGAAATCTGAATCATCTTAATATTTATTCCAGCCAAATCCTGTCTTTTCTCCACCATGAGAGACACTACTGCACTATCTACTGTTTTATAATCTTTATTTTCAATGCTACATAGCAAAATACATGAAAAATTTTGGGGACAGATTCAGCACTCAGTTGCACAGAGGTAAATATAGAGCAAATCTGTTCAACTCAGTAGAGTCAATCTAGTTCTAGTTTCCATAAACAAAAGCAGATTTTATTAGCACACAACAGAAACCAAAAGATTTAAAAGGATAAGCAAAATATGCACTTGTCTAAGTAGATGCTAAGGATAATTCCTCTAAACAAGTCTATGCCTTAACTTAAAAAGTATTGTGCAACATCCCTGAAAATTTCACATAAGAGAACAAAGTTTCTTTCCAGTGTAAAAGCTTTGTCAAGTTCTTGACTATGATTCACAAGTCCTAAGGATATGAAACTGTTCCCTTTCTAGAGAATATAGTTATTCATATTTCCCAAAAGCCCACAACACCCTTGTAATTAAGGCATCAACCTATATATAACATCACTTTTTGAAGGTGGAGAAAAATGTATGTTTTTATGTTTTAAAGGTTTGAATACAGTCTGAAGCTTTTATGATTCTTTGACCTTTTAACTACCCATTTGTGATAGGAAGACCTATCTACTTAGCATCTGGGGAGGAGGTTAGAAAGTTTATTTGATTTGTTTGGGGAAGGAGATCTCAACACAAAACAGATTTTCTTATTAGCAATCCTGTTTCTTGTTTAAGGACCCCTTTAAGGACCAGGCTTAGCCCCCTCACAAACTCTGGGGGTGGTTTGCAATCACTGATTAGTTCTTTTCCTATTTAGGAATTTCCTTTATATGTGTGTGTATCTCAGTGAGTGAATGTGATAGAGGTGGGATGCAAATGGGACTTAAGTATTCTTTTTCTTCCTAAATCACTGCAAGTATCTTCCTTAATATATCCCCAAATCATAAAAAAGAACTATGTTGTTCCATTTTTCTAATAAGGGGCTAATTGGTGCATCAAAACTGTGGTTACAAGGAAACTTTAGACTCCCCCATCTAAAAAGGAGCTCCTGTAGGGATTGAAAATTGGTTTAGATTTGTTTGCTTTTCATTATTTTTTTCTCTTACCTGAAATGGTGGTTGTAACCTCTATGTCTGCACCCAAGGAAGGAATGAAAATTGGAGTTATCTCCTAGCTACACCTAGCCATTACAACTTGACTAGCCCCGCTGTGGCTAATTGAAAGTCTGAGTTGAAGCAATACTAATCAGCTGAACCTGAGGCAGCATGTGGCTTCTAAAAGTTGGTTTTTTTTGTTTTGTTTTAAAAAGCATGCATAGGCAGGGTTTTCAGGGAGGGAGAAAAGATATAGAACTAGAAAGCTATTTTTAAGTGTAGGCTATGAAAAGCCTTGTCCAAATTTCTAATAATTAAAAGAAAATATTTGCATGTGTCTTTTGATGTTGGGTTGTATTTTTATCTTTGGTGGATGTTAGTAAGTTTTAGTTAATATCTGATTTCTATTCAGTTTGAAGCACTTTTGGTTTTTTAGCCAACTGCATGGTCTGTGATATCATCCTTCCTTCCACAAAAGGGTCTTTTTGTCCTCTTTTTTGTCTAGCTTTAAGATTTTTACCAGTTTCTAAACAATACCTGTAAAGATGGGTCTTTGTGAATCTAATTATATAATTTCCCCCAGTATTTTCTAGTACACATTCATGTATCTGTCAATGAACTTATTCATCTCTATGGCTTATTATTAGTTATGTTAATAATTAATACATTAGGTAGCATCTGGCAGATGTAACTTGCACATTCTCTATTGAAAAGTTTTGAAACTACTGAGACTGTGTTTAAAATCCCAACAACTATCGAAGCTATTGCTGTTAAAGAAAAAAGTTCTATAGAATTAAAACAGAAAATGATCTTGTTATATCCTTGGGGCAGCCGGTGTAGGAAGCAATCACTTGAGGCCAGACAGCAGACAGCTAACCAAAACCTCCATTTTATTTACAGACACAGAGAGCTCACTCAGCCAGTTGAAACCGGCTGAGCTATCCCTTAATAGTCTAACTCAGTTGCCATAGTAACAAAACCCATGACAACCAAATACACAACAGATCTAGCTAGATTTTTTTATTTAAAAACATTCTAGGAAATTTAACAGAGAATGATATCCTTCCTACAGGATTCTAGAATGTTTTAAAAAGCATAGAAATAGAATTGATATTCCTCTGATATGCTGAACAATTACTCTCTTAACTTCCTTCAGATCCCTCCATAAGACACATCTTTTTCCATCATGACTACAGAAACCAGTCTGCTGATCATGGCCAGGCAGCTAACACGTGGTATTCCTCTTTCCCATCTCCCAGTCTCTAATCCCAGTTAAAAATGGACAAAATTGAAAGGATAGCTGACTATATATGTAATTAACAAAGCTGGGCCAATTCTCCACTCTACTCATTTTCAGTATTTGGTATCCTTACCCTGTATGCTTCATCTGTTTGTCATAAACTCTTTGGGACACAGATTGTTTCTCTTCTGTGTTTGTACAGCACTCAACAAAATGGTGCTGGAGGCCTTTGGGAACTATCAAAATATTAATATTTACCACTACTACTAATGCATTCTGTGGATTTTTAGAGATTTGGTGTAGAATCGGTTTCATTCTTATTTAAATTGTACCTGTCTTTTATTTTACAAGAGAGGAGGTGGTTAGGCTGAAAATTGGGTAATAAGTAGGAGATAGTACAAATGCAAATGGGATGGTTTCCTGCATACTTTTATGCTCAGACTGTAGTGGTTTAACCATGCCCATTACTCCTGGCCAGACTACATCTTCCACAATCTTCCTGAGTCTCTGTATCATGGTAGATGCAGTCCAGCTGGACAAACAAATCCAGAGAGGGTCCTGGAGCACCCAAACTACAACTCCCACAATGCATTATGGCATCACATAGTCAACACAATTATTCCTATTGAGGGTTTTTTTTCAGATTTTGGATATTTGTTTATTTTAACAAAGTCAAAATTTTCCATGCAGAGGCTTTTTGACAAATATTTTGTTTTCCATTAAAAAAAATTTCCAATCCAAAACTGTTTTGATGGAAAATTTCCAACCAGCCTTAGCAGTGAGCATAGCTTGATCATACCAGGATGTCTGATCTAAACACAATTTTCCCTGATATTCACTAGTCACTAGGGCAAATATTCACAGGCAAGTTGGAATGCCACAAGATTTCTCATTTGGTCTCTGAAACCTACCCTTACCTTTTGTCATTGATTTTCCAACCTTCAACTGTGTCAATACACTAAATACTTTTGTCTGGATTATGCTGAGTAGACTTGGTGCATGGGATTTTCAAAACCGCTCATTGTAAACTCAGCTCTGCTCCCACTGAGGTCTATGGGAATAATGTTGACAGAGTTAGGCCACCACTGTGTGTTTTAACAATTCACTCCTCCACCACTGTTTACCCTTGGGATCACCACTCATGATTTAAACCAGAACTGCATCTTCTTAACTTACACCCTAACACTGATGGATGGACTCTCACAAGTTACATCCTCCCTGGGGGTTTAGTTAAAATGAGGTGGTGAACTGTAGTCACAGCTTAGATTCTGTGAATTGAATTTTATCCAGGCTGTCCCATTAGGCAAAGGATTTTCTTTACTCAGTCTGAGAGAAAGCACTTTTGTATTCAGCTTTCCAGGAGAATTACTAACTACTGTAAAGTAGACACAGTTTACTAGACAAGGTGTGAAGGCATAAGTCTCCAGCTTCAAAACTTGGAATGAAGCCAACATAGTTTTCAAAAGAATATCACCAACAGCGGAAATCTTGTCTGACTCTGTAAACTGTTAACATGACAAGGCACCTCAAGCTAGCTCAGAAATGCCATGGCTGAAAGCTCCTTCCTCCAATCTTATATTAATACAGTATGGTGTTTTTACTGGTTAGATTTGTCTGGATTCCTCCCAGTTTCTTAAGGAAAGTTTATGATATGTTTTTATGTCTAAAAGTAATGGCAGAAATAAGTAGAAGTAAACTAAAATAATATAAAGCTACTTGTAATAAAAAAAACAGTTCATATTTAAGCTGCAGACTGTGAACTGGAAGATTTGGATTCCATTCCTGGCTCTGCCACAAACTGCTTTGCATAGATGCTACGATCTTCAAAAAAGTTAGAATAAGAAACAACTAACCAAAAACCAACCTAAGCTTAAAAGTCTTAGTTAGCAAGAAAGCAAACAGTTGTATGTCGGTCATCTTGAAACTCCTGCCTGATTTCTAAAGCTTCCTCCTCCCCCAAAATGGCAGCATTCCTTCCTCCTACTTCAAAAGGAATAGTTCATATTAACAGTAATATTCTGGAGCTGTTTGAAAGCATTTTGTATTGAGCTTTAATTGTTTTTAGGCACACAAGTTCTTAAGGATGCTTTTGGATCGAAAGCACTTCATAAAATACACTCTCTGTGTATATTCACATATCTTGTATGCAAAACACATGTGACACAACTAGAAGTAATATTTCCTGAGGTAAAGTTGGCCAGTCCCTATTGTGCTCTTTGTCACACACTCCCTGTGGATTCTGGAATATCAATCAAAACTGTGTCGGGGGGGCATGTGATTGCTGATATTGTCTCTGCTATTGCTACTGCTGCTGTCAGCCTGTAGACAATGTTACCAGGGTACTATCTCTCAAAATTACATCTGTAAAGCTAAAGTAGATCCTGTCATGTGGTAGAAGGGGTAGGTATTTAGCAACAATAATCATTAAAACATTTCCAGACTATCTTCTAGCAAATTCCATCCATTATACTCAATTTGTATTTACTATAGCAGAGGAAATGAAAAAGCAACTTTTATATTCCCAAAGTCAATACAAAATTTTGGCAAAACTTCCTTAATATACAGGAGTCCAATCCTACACAGCTTTCCACCTGTCACTATTCATGTATCATTAAGTAATGGCTTGTCCCTCTGGTTATCTAGTACGTTATCATACATTATCACAACATGCCTGATATTAATTTGACCACATTTCTTGTTTATACCACATGCTTTGATTAACAATACCACACATTCCTTATAGTGAAGACGCACATCTTTAAATCATATTTATTACCAAAATTTTTAAACAAAACATTCAGTTCTATTCACATGAACAAGTAAGTTGTATATAGAGAGGCAGAGATATCAAGAATAATGTGCAATACACAAATCTGTGTAACTGAAGCTAAGTTCTGTCACTCCGCCTTCCATGTACTCCATTTTTAAATATAGATTAGTTCCTATCTGCTGCAGGGACAGTTGTGAGCCAGTTTCCCATTAGGGTTCCAATTCAGATGTAGAATGTTAACGGGTGATTCACTGTGCTCTCTCTCTCTTAGCCCTACGAGTTTAGGTCGAATTTAGATGGATTTAACCCTGCACTCGTCCACACGACGAAGCCGTTTTTGTCGACTTAAAGGGCTCTTAAAATCGATTTCTGTACTCCTCCTCGATGAGGGGATTAGCACTGAAATCGACCCTGCTGGGTCAAATTTGGGGTAATGTGGACACAATTAGATGGTATTGGCCTCCGGGAGCTATCCCAGAGTGCTCCATTGTGACCACTCTGGACAGCACTCTCAACTCAGATGCACTGGCCAGGTAGACTGGAAAAGCCCCGCGAACTTTTGAATTTCATTTTCTGTTTGGCCAGCATAGTGAGCTGATCAGCGCAGGTGAACATGCAGAGCCCATAAGCACAGGTGACCATGGAGTCCCAGAATCGCAAAAGAGCTCCAGCATGGACCGAACGAGAGGTACTGCATCTGATCGCTGTATGGGGAGATGAAGCCATGCTATCCGAACTCCATTCCGAAAGACGAAATGCCAGAATATTTGAAAAAATCTCCAAGGGCATGAAGGACAGAGTTTATAACAAGGACCCGCAGCAGTGCTGCATGAAGCCTACCAAAGAACCAGAGAGGCAAATGGCTGCTCCGGGTCAAAGCCCCAGACATGCTGCTTCTGTGATGAGCTGCATGCCATTCTAGGGGGTGCCCCTATAACTACCCCGCTCCTGTGCTTCTCTCCCCCACCCCTCCTAGGCCACATTGGCAGTTATCCCCACATTTGTGTGATGAATTAATAAAGAATGCATGAATTTGAAACAATTAAACAATTAATACCACATTCCCAAGCATGGGTCCCAAAAATTTTTTTTCCGCCAGTGTATAATTCTTCGTTTCTTCACCAGGGTCAGTTCTTAATGTCTCTTTTAGTCAGGAATCCCTGGACTCTGGAGGTTTCTGCAGAACGAATGTTTCTTCTTTTCTTCTCCAAAAACAATTGTGGTTTAGCATGATAAAGGGGAGAGGTCACCAGTACGTCACCCTTTAATGTTGGAATTCCTTTAGAAAAATCCAAAGGCACAGTAGGTCTGTCAGTGGACAAGGGAGAGGTCGCTAGTACGTCACCTTGTCCTCTTTTTCCGCTGTCCAGAAGGTACAGCAGGGCTAGAAGAAGGAGTACGCTGATCATCAGTAGGAGTGTCCTCCCGAGGTGGAGGGGTCTTTTTGCAGTGAGATGCATGGGTCCAGGCAGGTAGTCCTTGACTCTTCACAGCGGTGTTGGTAGTCAGCAGGACTTAAGGGCCTTTCCAGCATGGAGCCAAGGCAGTCTTTCGTTGATGGAACTTTATGTAGACCCAGTCTCCTCGTTCCAATGAGTGGCAAGGTTGCACAGGATCCTTCGGTAATGCTTCCTTCACCTGTGTATAAAAGACTTAACACATTTTATTAGTGCCTGACAATACTTAAGCATTATGTCATCCATCAAATGAATGTCCATCTGAGTTGGGGTTAGTGAGGGTGCAGCTGGTAGTCGCATTGGGCGTCCTCTCAAAATTTCATGAGGGCTGAGTCCAGTCTTTCGATTGGGAATGGCTCTCATACTCATCAGTGCCAAAGGAAGGGCATCTGGCCACTTTAAGTTTGTCTCAGCACAAATCTTGGCCAGTTTATTCTTTAAAATCTGGTTCTGGCGTTCCACTGTCCCAGCAGACTGTGGGTGGTGAGGGCAGTGAAGGTTGTGTTGGATCTGCAAAACTGCACATAACTCCTTTACAATCTGTCCAGTAAAGTGAGTTCCACGATCACTGTTGATACTCACAGGGATGCCAAAACGTGGTACAAAATCTTTAAGCAGAAGTTTCACAACAGTCCTGGCATCTACTTTCCTGCAGGGAAAAGCTTCAACCCAATTGGTAAATACATCAACTAAAACTAATACATATTCATAACCACAACATTTAGACATTTGAATAAAATCAATCTGAATATTTACAAAAGGTCCCCAAGGAGGAGGGTGGGCTGCCCGCTTAGCTTTAACAGCTTTACCAATGTTGTGCTGTTGACAAATCACACAGTGTTGACAGTAGGCATGTGCTACAGAAGGGAAACTCGGTGCACACCAATCTATGTTAACTGCAGCAACCATCCCCCCTTTGCTCACGTGTGCCATTCCATGGTATATGCGAGCAAGATAGGGCAGTAACATCTTCGGTGCCACCAGGCGACCATCCGGGGCACACCAAAGATGATCAGTATGTAAAATGCATCCAGCAGCACTCCAAGAGTGTTTCTCGGTTCTTGATGCTGCCTCCTGGATCATAGCCAGATCCTCAAGGGAGGCCAGTGAAGGCTGCTCTATCAGGACACAAGTATTTTCAGCCTGAGGTACGGAAAGGGCCGCTGCTTTGGCTGCAGAGTCTGCCAAAGCATTTCCACGGGTAACTTCATCATGAGGGGTCTTGTGAGCGGTACATTTAACAACAGCAATAGCTTCCTACCATCCCCAGCCCTCTGACTAGAAATCTGAGGTAGCCAGAAGATCCCATGTACAATATGGGGAGTGGGTTAACTTTTCATGTCTTTGCTTCCAAAGACCGTCGGTATGCAAATTTTAACAACAATTTGTAATTAAAAGATTTGGCCAATGTAGTTTCTTTCTCTTACTTAAGAAAATGTATTACTCCTTAGTATATCACATTTTCTGATGTATCCAAACACTTTGTATTCTAAGTTGAACAAAACAAGTATCTGCATTTCAATCCAACACTTCCGCTAGATTTCAAATCAGACCATCCCATGAAAATATTAAACACAACAATTCTGTCCACGAGACAAACACCACAAGACAGAACATAGAACACAAAATATAATTTTTACTCTGTCAGTAAATGCATGGTACGTTGAATGCTGTTCAGCTGGCATTAGTTTTCTTTGATTATCTGAAAGACAAAAACAGAGGTCTACCCCTTCTGGGCAGTCAATTACTTAAAATATACAAATACCCTTGTTGATTTCAGGCAAAACAGGGGAATTACCCCATATTTCTCGTATGTGTTTCATAGGCAGCCCAGGTTTCAGTGGCTCCTACCTTATCAGTTAGATAATATGCATTAACACAGATGCTTTCTGGCTTGCTTTTTACTTTTAACTTTTGCTTTTAAACACTGAAAGAAAACATCACCACTTACAGTGCCCTTAGAGCCTAATACAATTTTCATTACATAGCACTGTATACATTCTTCAACTAATTTAACAAAATTGTTCATAGCCAAATGATTGCAATCTAATAATTTCTTTGCCTGAATTTATTTACAAACATTTTAAAGACACCAAAAACTTTTCTCTTTAGTATTTTTACAAAGTTCAACTGCTGTTCCCTCCAGCAACTACAGAGTCAACTTTTCACTTTCCTTTAAATCACTTGCTTTGTCTTCCAACAGCCACTTACCAATTCAAATCACCATTCCAAATATCCTCCTGAGTATTTGAAATCCTCATGCTTATACTCACTTACTCCTTCCTTCCACTACACCCTCAAAAGTTTCCCACCTGTTGTCCAATCTCTGTCTGTTGCCTGCCCGCCTGGGCCCGATCCTGTTTTTCTCGCCGAACCGTCCCTTCCATGGGCACTAGCTTGTTCCACTACCAGTTTAGCTAGGACGGTGGGCTTCTCAACTAGCCCCCACCCTTCTGGTCTTTTCCCTAGAACATTCTTACTCACAAGTCTATTCAAATCCTCCCTAGTAAGGCTTGCCACCTGGGCAAAAATACATGGCCATTGGGTAAAGGCCATTTACTTAACACATAATCCATACCCCTTTAGGGGGTCTACCCAGAGACCCACCCATTTGTCTGCTGACACTTAAACAGAAAAGAAAATTACACAGAAAGCAGAGAGAATTACAGTCTAAGCCAGATTTTTCTACTTCTATTACATTGTCCGTTACAGGGGGCAGGACAGAAGGATCTCAATACAACCTCAGAGCTTCATCGCACACATGGCTTCCACCCTGAGGAATTACAAACGAGAAGTTCAGTTCCGCCCACACACCTAACGCCCAAATGAACAGAGCAGAAAAACAACAGTAACCGATTAAACAGAACCGAACCAGAACCAGATAGTGTTCCAAAACCAGATAGTGTTTCCTTATTCTATTAGGGCTCACCTTTAATTATGCAATCCTTAACATATAACACCAACAGTACCAAACAAAGCAAACATAAAATAACAAGGGTAAAACAGATAGATGGTGTAAATTCTGCAGGGCTCCCCCATTCTCAATTGCTCACCAAACTGTGACAAATATCTGTTACCAATTTATCCCGCATGTCAGGTGATCAGGCTGACACTGCAGGAGGTTGGGGGAAGAAAACACACCATATAACCAAATTTGAAAGCTTCATTAAAAATAATAAAACAATAATGGAGAGTGTTGGGAACGCTCCCACATCACTCGGGAAAAATATGAATGCTCCAAGCCTTAAGCCACTTTAATACTCACACATGTCCAGACTGGCCACGTCTGTGTATAACGGTCAGAGAAGGGAAATAGGTGGACGGGAGATTATCCTGTATACAGCCTGTTCAGAATTTCCAACATACTTCTGCTCTTGGGATGGCTGTTCTTTTACACCCTGGAATCTCCTGCGGTGTTTCTTTCAGAGATTCCAGTCCAGGTCAGCTGCCTGTCCGGCTTCGGGGTTGCAAAGACTGTTGGATCTCACTGAACAGTTAAGCTTTGCAAATGTAATTTCAGTTCTGTAACTTGTATTGCTTTTGGTTTGCCTCTGTCTCTATTTTTCCACAACCAGCTGGGGATGAAAGCAGTTTTTCTTTGCACTTAGCATAGTCTGTGCTGATTCTTGACCTTGAATACAAAGCAACTTCTCTTTATCTCTGGGCTAAACTGAATTTCAAATTAACCCGTTCCTAGACAAATTGCTCACACTGTGTCAGAGGCTTTTCTTTGGTGATTAAAAGCTCCTCTGAGATATATGATCTTATCTAGATTGAAGGTACCTTCTAATGGGCATTGTTTAGATGGATCTTCACGAGTGTGAAGATTCCAATTCTCTAAATACCTGCAGGTTTTAGGACCATAATGTACGTACATGTAATATGCTGTGGTACCCTTGGGGGTGAGGTGGAATGTTTAGACTGTCCCTTACCCATTTTCCACTTACACACACAGAGAGGTTGCCCTGTCCGCGCTAGCGGCTCAGAAACTAAGGATCTCTCCCTACAGGGTACTCACACGGGAGAGACTAACGAGGATGACCACGACTCTCCTACACCTCCCTTCAGCAAAGAGCGTCGGCTAGTCTCTGGGAGACGGCGCCACTTACTCTGATTGCATCCAGTGAGATGATCAGACTGTCAGTAGCCCACATGGAAAGGAAAGGGGAGGGAAGATGGGTTCACACACTCCTAGACCCAGGCAGCTTCCTCGCCGGACTATGCCAGGCTGAGTCAGCCCACCGTGGGTCGGATCTCCTAAAGATCCACTAGTTACCGGGCTTGCGTTAGAGTAGTCCTGATCACTAGCTTTCGCTTCACAGGGTACTCTGGGCGTCTTCCGGTAACAGTCACTCACACTGGTGTACACACACACACACACACCAAGGCCTCTTTTTTTTCCTTTTTCTTCTTTACCTTTTATTTTATTTATTTATTTTTTTAACCACGATGCATCTTTACCTGGTCCGGACCAATACCATGAGGCGGTATGACAACCCCTCTTGAGGCGGTAAAAACCCCTCAGCACCGGTGCATTCTAATGCATTTACCTATGCATTACCTTACGCATTTACCTATGCATTACCTTGTTGGCCAACTCAGCTGTTCCCAGTACTGCTATAAACTAACCTTGTTGGGGCCTTTCCCCAATACCACTCTGCATCTGATCTTGCTGCACAGTCAATAAGTTCAGATGGCGTGAGCCCAACAGAGACAGACGTCCTCACGGACAGTCCTCCTCCGATACCCCAATAGAGATTTCAAAAGGTCTCATACCTCTCATGTGGCGCCATGGGGTTCGAAGGGGAATGATCCGTAGTAGCCATCTGTGGGTCCGTGGGCGTTGCCATCCCGGACGAGCCCCCAAATTGTCGCAGAAAAACTCAGTTCTCGCTTTTTCTTTGGGTGCAGCAAAATCAAATACTTTATTATCTCTCCAGTAATTACAATGGAGGGAGAGAGTGCCATAGGACACAGGGTCGCCCCAGTCCCGAACAGGTCTCTCAACTGGTAAACAATTACAGCAAGCCTTTATACCTTTGTTACAGACAATTTCTAGCAATAATACAGACGGTAAAAAGCAACAAATACATTTTGTTTATACATAAGCCTTTCTGCTATCTTATTTGTCTCACTCCTAGAAGACGCCAGCCTGCATATTTGGTTATCAAGTTGCAAGGTGGTAATAACTTTTTACACAGTTCTTTTCCTCTGCCTCACACTACCCTTGCTTCTATAAGTCTCACGTCATTAGGGTCACAGCTAGCCTAACTCTTGCTAACTGACTGACATGCATTAAAATTCCCTTCAAATCCTTGTTAATTCTTTCCCTGCTTCCACAAACAACAATGACTTTATTGCCTCTGCAAGCGGAAATCAAAGTGGGGACGGAAGGGTGGTTTGGAAGTAGAGTGAACCAAGGGGGCGGGTTTTCATCAAGGAGAAACAAACACTGTAGCCTGGCCAGTCATGAAACTGGTTTTCAAAGCTTCTCTGATGCACAGCACACCCTGCTGTGCTCTTCTAACTGCCCTGGTGTCTGGCTGCGCGTAATCAGCGGCCAGGCAATTTGTCTCAACCTCCGACCCCGCCATAAACATCTCCCCCTTACTCTCTCAGATATTGTGGAGCACACAACAAGCAGTAATATAGATGGGAATATTGGTTTTGCTGAGGTCTAACCGAGTCAGTAAACTGCTTCAGCAAGCTTTTAAACATCCAAAGGCACATTCTACCATTATAAACTTGCTTCGCCTTTGGTTGAACTGATCCTTACTACTGTCCTGGCTTCATGAGCCATGGGAGCAAGGGGTAGGCTGGGGTAGGTGCGACCGCGTGGTGCTGCTGACTGGGAGAGCAGCCTGAGGCAGATGCCTCCAGCTGCCATGATATTCCAGGCAGGACTGAATGTCCATTAGACAAAACTTAAAGAAGAGAATGACCTGGAGTCATTCCCATTTTTGTCCAGGTGCCCATGACTGACCTCACCAAGGCTGGTCAGGAGCACCCATTCTGCCCAGGCACTCCCGACCCTCATATTGTACAGTCTGCTGTCAGCTAGGCAAGGCAAGGGGATGCTGCTGTGTAGCACTGCAGTACTGCGTCTGCCAGCAGCACCCAGGAGACATACAGTGACAGTGAGCTGAGCGGGCTCCATGCTTGCCATGGTATGTCGTCTGCATGGGTAACCCAGGAAAAAAGCGAGAAACTATTTTTTGCCATTGCTTTCACGGGGGGGCGGAGGGGAAGGGGGCTGATGACATGTACCCAGAAGCACCCATGACAATGTTTTTGCCCCATCATGCACTGGGAGCTTAACCCACAATTCCAATGGGCGGCAGAGACTGCGAGAACTGTGGGATAGCTACCACAGTGCAATGCTCTGCCATTTGATGCTACCCTCGGTACTGTGGACGCACACCGCCGATTTAATGTGCTTAATGGGGACACACACAATCGACTGTATCCAATTGATTTCTAAAAAATTGACTCTGTTAAAGTGACCTAATTTCGTAGTGTAGATGATATATTGTATTTGTTTTGGGGTTTTTTCATTAATCTGGAATAAGTCATTCAGATGGAGAGAGACAAGTTCTGCTTTTTATCTATGGGAAAAATATAACAAATAGCGTTGCAAGGTGCGCATGACTGTTTGGTGGCTATAGCTCTATTGGAATGCTGCTGTCAATAACTCACTCTAGGCAGGTACCCACTGGAAACAAATTAACTGAGATCTTGTGAAAATATATGGCATTTTAACATTTAAAACAATTACCTACAGAAGAATAAGTATTGTGTCACATTTGGGCCCTAATCCATCGGTGAACTGCATGCAATTGGACCAATGTACTCTCAATAAGTTCACTGAAAGATTGGGCTCTTGGTTTCCAACTGGATACTTCCAAACAACACAGCGGGTTTGCTTTCATCTCCTACATTCCATAAATTTGGACCTAAATCTAATTTTGTTAAACTCACAAGAACGCAAGAATTTGTAGCAATGTTAAAATATAGAAGCACTAAGAACTCATGACTATGTATTCCTAACTAAAACAATTTCCTACTCAGTTGTGGAACATGGTGGAGTACCTGACAGATGCTCACAGTTGGCAGAGAATGGCAGAAAGTGGTATGAGCACTAAGCTGGTGAGAAACAATTAATTCTCTCTTTCTCTGTCTCAAACAATTGTGTTGAACTCTTCAGACTCCTGGTGTTTTTTGAGTAGTTAGCAAATACAGAATTACACACCTATTGGCCAGATTTTTACAGCTGTACTTTTTCTGATGCCACTGTTGATCCATCTGTGACATGAGTTGTTTTAGATAGAGTATGTTAGAAGGAGGAACATAAGACAGTGGGAAAATTTTATGTTCATCTCCTTTTCATATAGTTTTCTTTATTTCTTCTTTATTCACTTGGGCCAGTAAGATGACACTTGGTATATACTCAGACAGATCTTTTCAGGGTAATTTAGTTATGTAGGAAGGGAAAACTATGATCTTTGCTCCCACTGCTGTGCCTTTGTGTCATTGCTGTGGGGTACAAGCACACTACAAGTTCAGTTGCAGCAACTGGGGGAGGGATAGCTCAGTGATTTGAGCATTGGCCTGCTAAACCTAGGGTTGTAAATTCAATCCTGGAGGGGGCCACTTGGGGATCTGGGGAAAAATCAGTACTTGGTACTGCTAGTGAAGGCAGGGGGCTGGACTCAATGACCTTTTGGGGTCCCTTCCAGTTCTATGGGATAGGTATATCTCCATATATATATTTTTTAAACCAAGACTTGAATCACAAAGAAAACCAAGTATGCAATTAAAAATAGTAGAAATTTCTCCAATCTATTTTGTATTGCTTGAAAATCTGAATTCAGTCTCACATATTTAGAATTATATATTATTTTTTCTTCATTAATATAGCTTTTTAAATATTTAGTGGCAATTCTTTCAAATCAGGTAGAGGAGGAGGAATATGCACAAATTCTGCTACTTCTTAAAGGGATTTTTCTATGTGCATTCTGTATAATGCTAATACTTTGAAAATCCATCCTGAGAAATCCATGTAATCTTCCCTCACCAAAATGGAATATCTGGTTACAGATAAACAAACTCTTCAGTTTGGGTAAATAGAGCCTTCTTGAAAACTGTGGATTCAAAGAAACCAAACTAAAAGACTGGCTTTATATAGGGTTGATATAGTACCATTGTAAATGACAAGGAATGTTGAGTGTGCACCATATTTTGCAGTCACTTCACAGGTTTTTTTTTCACTATTCAATAGACCGATTCATTATAAAACAGGTTTGCTCAGAGTTAAATCCTGGCTTTTTTGTTTGTTTGACTTTTTGGTGCACATTAAAGCCTTCCTCTAAAACTGACATTCACAAAATGCGTACACAGGCAGATTCATGTTCCTTAGCCCTGGAACAGAAAAAAAAATACTATCTTGTTTTAGGCTGCTGTGAACCATCATTTTGTGCAGCATTTGGATACTATGGTGAGTAGGTGTGATTAGATATTAGAGTGATAGAGACAGAATTTTGAGAGGAGATGTGCCTCAGGGAGGCTAGAGAGCTCTGTGTGGTGTGGTGTGACCTCCCCTTTACAACTGGTGCAGCTGCATTTTCTGGTGCCGGGGATCAACTATTTCCTTACCCCTCCCTCTTTGGTTTTGGAGAGGCTAGTGCCTGCAAGAGCATTGTTCCAGAGCAGCCCTGGTGGTTGAGAGAGAAAGTAATTTCTGCAATTGTGAGGAGGCCTGGAGGAAAGGGTATGAAGGCTCTTTCTTTGCACCTTCTGCTTTGGGCACCCACACAGAGTCCACTGCAATTTGGACCTGATTTTACTTAAATTAATTCTTACTGAATTTCACTCTGTTTTTCTAGAGAAACTATGAGATTTTATTTTTCTTATATTATGATTTTGACTTTCTGAGAGCCTTTTGTTGTATTTAGCTAGGTGTAGATATCTACCCCAGTTTCTATTCATAAGTTTGTTCTTAGGTGGTTGCTGTAGCTTTGAGTTCAAGAACTACAGTTCCCAATTCACACTGGCAGAGGAGGGGGGAAGAAAGGAGAAGGAAAGGAAAACTGCCCTGTGTCAAAGCGTGAGAGGAATAAACCTTAACTTTGTTATCAAGATCTCTGAGTGTTCCTCAAAGGAGTTCAGGTGCCAAAGTTTTTCCTTCCAGAACATGACCTATGCCCACAGAGCCTCACATTCCACCCCAACCACCCTGTGTACATCATTACAGAGAATTTTAAAACTCATCTTCAATGAAACATCTAATGTGTATTGGAATGAATGTTGAGAGTGTATATACTTGTGATTTAAAACTAAGAAAGAGCAATGTAAGACTGAGAATAAAAACTATCTTCAGTGCAGGTAGAACTCTAAAAGTGGCATATACTGTCTTAATATTAATGATTAGGAAGCACTTTTGATCAGTAAAATCTGGCTTTCCTACATGAAAATTCTTCAGGGTGTAATGAAAGTTGAATATCACAACACACTGCAGGAATCTACCACAATTATCTCTTCTCTGATGTATCTCATAGCTTTTCAGAGGTTGATGTGATGCTCTGCACATGCAGGCTTATAACAAGGAAGCTAACTCTTTAAGAGCTGGGATTAGCCAACCCTGATTACAGAATGACCCACACTTGGGAGAGATCAGGGTGATTGCCCTATAAAGAGCAGCAGGAAGCTGCTATAAAGTGGGGGAATGTTCAGTGAATAGAGACTGCTAGGAGTGAGTGGTCTGTAATACAGAGTCAGGACTGAGACTGCAGCCAGATAGAGCTGGGGCATGCCTGCCAAAGCAGGCAGCCCTGGGAGGAGAAAGAAAACTTTGTTGTTCTGGACTTTTGGATGGTCTTGAAAACTTTATTTTGAATGTTTGTTAATTTAATAAAACACTATCCAAGAAGGGACTGGATTAGACAAAAGTGTTTTTATCAGTTTCTTGAACAGTCCAAGAGGGGGAAGTGAGGCATAGTGCCTGTATTGTCAACCTAAGCCATGAGGGACATTTAGGAGGCAGCCAAGCTATTACTTTGACTCCATGAAACCTGTTGATATGAGATACTGAAACAAAGATGATTACTCATCCCAGAAGGCACCTGTTTTTGACCTTGTATACAATTTATCAGAAGATTTGATGAGTGATATTTCAGGTTGATGATGAGGTAGATGCAAGAACATAATGTATGTCCTGGGTCAGTTTAATGTCTCATAGCTGTACACATGAGAAATCTAGGATTCCATGAATGTAATATTATATAGATGATGCAGCAAATCTAAACAAAACACAACTGTTCTGTAGGGATGCATGGGAGAGGAGAAACTGTCAGTTTAGTCTTTCTCTATCAGGGAGAGGAGAAGAATTCTGAAAAGAAGGTGATTGAGGAGCTAAAGAAGATGATGAAGCAAGATGTAAGAAAATAGACAGGAATGGATTAAATATGACTTTTTCATAAAGCGTAAAAAGTTAGTGTAGTTTCTTACACTTGAGAATTTTATTTTAAAATTAAGATTTTCCAAATTTATATCCTCAAATTTGGAGACATTATTTTTGCAACAGTCTAAAAATCAGGCCAACATTTTTAAACTGGGATCCCTAAAATTTGGAATCTAAAAAACATGGCCTACTTTCAGTGGATGCACCTCTGAAAAGTGGGGCATTGGTCTTTTAAATATTATCCCATTTGAATTGAAAGAGAAGAAGTAAAACATTAAATTAGTTAATATTCTCCATGAAAATCAGATAAGCATCCTTCTCGTTAGAACTTCTGTTAATTATGCAGGAGACAAACTAGATCACACCTTGATGTGCTATAACTGTGGTACCCCCACCCCCTCCATCACTGATAATAGTAAAGGCCTTATTTTAGCAGTAACTGAGCAAATAACTGAGGACACAGAGGTCTGATCTACACATTAACAGCATAGCTATGTTGGTTAGGAGTGTATGTGGCCGGGGCGGGGCGGGGCAAATCACACCCCTAGCTAATATAGTTGTGGAGGCAAAAGTCCTAGGTTAGATGCAGCTACACTGGCAAAAATGTCCTTTTGCTGGTATATTTTGTATTGTTCTGGGTACTGCTGTAAGCTATACCAGCAGCTTTTTCCTGTTATAAACAGCATCTACGCTATGGATTTTTGCTAGTGTAGACAAGGCCAGAGCAAGAGGATTTGACAAAGTAAAATACCTTTTACTTTTTTTAATTGTGGTTACATTTTACAGGGCACTGCTTTTCAGAAATTCTGAGCCCACAACGAATGTCCAGCTTCTGTTCTTATTGCAGTCAACTGGAGTTTTGCCATTGAGTTCAGTAGGAACATGATTTTAAATTTAAATAAGAGGTCTATACATTTCCTAAACTAATGGTCTGATGCAAAATCCATTGAAATCAATGAGTCTTTCCTTTGATTTTGGATCATGCCCTAAATTTACCCCATTTTTGTGAGGGTTTTTTACATTTTGTTTATTAAGGACTGGATTGTGACAGGGTCTTCATTACCATTCAGTACAGTAACAAGCTGAAAGAACGCTCTTTGCCTTTGTGTGTGAGCCAATTGAACCTTGGGTAGAGGAGTGGGTGTGCAGTTGGCAGAGCCTTGGCTCTCTCACTCAATACTGAGAACCTTGAGCATTTCAAAATGAGGAGTCAGGCCCCCAAAACTATGAGAATTTTTTTAAATATCAGGATTTTCAAGACATGGTTGGGGTTTCTTTTACTTCTGGCTTTTCAAGCCTTTGGGGTTTGTGTTTTCAGACTTTTGCTTGCAATCATGAGAGTTAGAAACTTTTTTTGGTAATGAAACCTAAAATTCTCTGAAAGTTGTGTAGTCACATGATTCCAGGAGATAAGGCTTTCAGAAAAATATTATATATAATGAGACTTGTGATCATATGAAGAGGGAGGGTAACATTATGCCCATGGCATCTCTTTTCTGGGGGAGTGTAATATCCTTATGCACTATCTTCTCCTGAGGGTCCTGCTTCTACACTTGAGTAACCTTATGGCACCACTTCTCTCTGTTGATTGTGCCACTATTAGTTATACTATTACTATATACCAAACCTCTAGCATTGGCCTTGAACTATTGATTTTTCCAAAGGTGCATGGTAAATTAATTTTGAAGATGAAATGGAGACTACTGACGTCAAAATCTTTTACCACTGATTATTGTCTACACTAATAAAGATGTTGATTCAATTATCCCTTAAAAGATTTATCTTGTGAAAATATTCTCTTTTCTGACAAACATTATTTTATAAATTTCAGTTCATTGTAGTCCCACAGTCATAAAAAGAACACTGTCAAATACATCAGATATTGTAACTGGGCCCAAAAAACCTGTTGTTTGAATAGAACTGGTTTCAGGATTAACAGAAGGTTGTGAACACAAGGTGTGTGTGTTAGGGGAGGGGGAGAAGTTGAATTCTCACATTTCCCTGTACTACTGGAAATGCATTTAATGGAATTGTGCTAGTGCACGAGAACTAGAAAGTGAAACTCACAATAAACAAAAGTAAAATTGAATGCTCTCCCAACTCTCATTGAAATCCACTGGATCCTTCCCATTGACTTTATAGCAATAGTATTATGGCCAGAATTTTAAAGGCAGTTAGATGCCTAAAGATTCAGAGAGGCGTGTAACTCCCATTGATTTCAATTGATAGGAGTTCGGCCCTTTTGAAAATCTGTTGGGTGTCTCTTTGCATCTTTAATACTAAATACCTTTAAAAATGCAATCAATTGTCCAAAAAGCATAAGTAATCAAACAGCTTATTAGGTGAAAAGTAAATTAGATATCTAATTGTATTTAGTATTAATAATCCAAGGTGTTATTAGTATCACAAGTAGAGAAATATGTTTAAATGTATCATTTTCATTGTGATACTGTCCTTTTGATAAATAGATTCATAAGCAGAAGGATGTGAATAAAAAATATTGAATCAACCTTTAAGTTTCACTTCAATTAACTTTATTTTCCACCCGAAAGAACATCTGACTAATGACAGCCCATATTTACATTCACTGTAACACATCCACATAAATCGACAAACCCTTTAAAAAATTCACAACAGTGTTTGTTGAAGTGTAACAAAAATGAAACTTAGATGAATTAATTCTGAAATGGTAAATGCTCTTTGCATCCCCGATTAGCAGAATAAAGATGTTATTCTTTTTTTATATATTCCTAGGTCTACATTTCCAACAAGATTATATGAGTTGCTTGTGCAAAAAGTGCACATGAGCATTGTTATGATTGACAAAGGGAAGTTAGAGGGTTAAATGATCCCAAGCATACTTTGGTAGCTTTACAAGGAGCATAATTAATTAATGGAAGCTAGAATGGAGGGAGGCCTATTAAGGTAATTCTGCACCTCTGTTCAGCATTGAATTTTGTGAAACTTCTAAATGAAATAAAACCATTCTTATTTAATCTCTAGCAATAGGTGACATTAGGATTGCTACTTCTGATGTACAAGAACATCAGGGATGATATAGACTCCATAAAGATGGACAGCTGGCAGTGTGTGCTGAACACCCTTACAGATTTCCTGGACACATGGCAACCCTAGGTGACCCTACTTTTCTTTGGGGGACTCAGCCTCTGAGCTTTACAGTAAGTGACTAGATTTTTTTTTTAATTTGGTGCAGCATAACTAAGAGATACAGAATCTGGCACCATATCAATACCACAGATATGCATATGGATTCTCTACCTGCATTTATTTTTAAAAATCAGCCACAGCTCCTAGTTACATTTTTCATACAGGAACGTCTCAGTGGGGCAGCACAATATACATCAGTACATTTTCTTGCACCTCAAAGTTTCTCCTTGGTTCTTATCCTTTTAGCATTAGACACAGATTTTTTCCAAATGTGCAAAAGAGGTTTAGGAACACAAGTCTCACTGAAAGTCAATGAACTTGTGCTCGTAAATCACTCAGATGCATTTGAAAATCCCAGGCCAAATCCTGAGATTAGGTTTAGGCAATCTATCCAACACTGTAGAAGCAGGTCTATAAGTATCAGAACTTCAAAATAAGAGTTCCAAGACCAAACCATATGCACAATTATAGTTACTTTCAATTCACATTTAAAAACATATAGCAAAAATGTGACCTGAAAATATTTGGCAAATTCCAGTCTGTATTTAATGGAAGTAGAGATTCCTCTAAAATCTGGCCCTGGAGCACCAGTGCATAGAAATTTTTCACCAACTTCAACGAGATCTACAGAAGTGCAGGGGCCACAAAATTAGTCCTCTAGCTAGTGAGAGGGTCATGCGAGACATCTTTAATGTTAAAGGCACCTTTCAGAATGGTTTTAAATAATTAATCTTACCAAGAGATAATCTAGAAAAATGGATTCTTACTGCAATTTTTTTTTTCTTTTCATGAAAGTGCGGAGAGCATCTTTTTGTAGTCTGGCTTGATTCCAATCCCCCTACTCTACTGAGTAGCATCTTACTCTGCAAGTGTCCTACTCCCCACTGATTTCAGTGAAGCTACTCACAGAGCTCTTGATCTTGATCCTAGGGCTGCTGCTGCCTACACCCCAATGTTCCACATGACACTAGTGTACATCCTTTCCCCAGCACTCCACATTGTGAGACAACAAGAAGAACTGTAGCTATACATATACCAACCTGTGAAAACTACGTCAGTGGGTGTGTATGTAGACACAACAAACTGCATTGAGCTACTGTTTATATTAATCAAAATAAATGTTTCCTGTTTTATTTTTTTCCCCTCTTGGGATTATGAGAAGTGGTTCAATCTCAATTTGTAGGTGTTCATTTGCACTTTGATTTTGTTAACTGCTGATTTGCACACAAAGTTCTATTTTTGGAAAGTCAGAGTAGAATTATTAGTTCACACCATGCACTTCAGAATACATAGAAGTCAAAGACCCAGCCAGATTTATAAACGTACACCAAACATTACAGAATTCATAGCGATGTATATTGCAAAGTAAACAAGATAGATACTATTTAATGAAATCAACAGAATCTTCTGTTGCTGAGTGTCAACATGCTCCTTTAAAACCTCCCTCAACAATATAACTTCTTGGTTGACTATTCCAACAGTCCTTGTATCAGTCTGTTCAAATTCAGCAGATGGACAGTCAGTCTTACTCCTCCATCCTGGTGGCAATTGGTATTGACCAAACTTCATAGTGTAGACATAGCTTTGGACTCAATGTTTCAATGTCCAGCATTTGTGTGTCCTGCTGTCTATTAGAATCCACAGCCCTAAGTTAAGCACCCAGCCTCCCTGTATAATGCATGGGGAGAGTTAGGCACCTAAGAATGGGATCCACAGAAGCTGGCAAGCTGAATGGCAATCCAGGCAATATGAAATGCTGAGGAAAGGGGTGGGGCCTAACTCCAGTTCCGAAGGAGACACCTCACTCTGCTTGGGATTCACAGCTGTGAACTCTCTCACTGAAACAGACTTGAAACTGGATCACCTTTATGTAAGGGGAGTATCTTAACATTGGGTTATAGAGTAATTATCATTGTCTCTGCCTCTCACTGTCTCTGTGGCCCAATAAACTTTTAAATATGTATACACAGTGGAACAGCTTCAATAGGAGAGACTGAGACTGACCCATATCAGAATATCCCATAGGTCAGTACATAGGGCACATTTCTGAGAGGTGGGAGCCAGGGGTTCAAATTCTTGCTTCAGATCAGACAAAGGTGGGAATTGAATGTAGGTCTCCCACATCTTCGTGTGTGCCCTAAATATCAAGCTACAAGTTATAAGGGAGGGTGTGGAAACAACCACCTCATCTTGTCATGTTTTGTACGGAGCCCAATCTGTTAGGCAGCCTCTGAGGCTATCAGATTTGGTCCCACAAAGATATGGAGGGGGTGGTCAAGGACCCAACCGTGGGTTGGGCATGAGCTAGGCATCCAGGCGCCTGGACTGTGTAGATACCCAGCAGCAGATTTTTAGGCACCTACAGAACTTCATCAACAGAGATGTAGGTGCCTAGGGCATTTCGGTGCCACCATGCTTAAGCAGAAGCTGAGCACAGGTTTTGAGAATCTAATGTTTTAATTATGTTTCTAAATCCTTTTGTGAATCTAGCCTTTACTTCACAAGAAGGCACACTGGGACTATTTGTAGAGTGTAAGCAAGAAGTGGCAGAATCTAGTAATTAATGCATATAAAAGAGGATATTATGTTAGTCAACATTTGCCAACCATTAGACACAATTGCCTTAGAAGTCTCCTATTCTAAGTATAGTATAGGGAAAAATAATGATAGTCCCAGATACCACTATGTGTTAGAAAATACTTGACTCTTTAACAGTTACTACAGAATATGCATATAGTGAAAGGGTTTAAAAGAAAATAAATAGCCAATAATTATTCTGTGTGTTCCTGTTACAAGGGGTCTATGTGAACATTTCAATAATGTTGCTTGAACAGTAAAATAAAGCACAGATGGATCATCCCTAAGATTAGCACACAAGATAAGAATATACACACGTAGTTGTTATATGGAAGGCTAGGCATCGTATTTTGTTTCCTTCTTGAAGAACTGTTTCACTTCTTATTGAGAGGAAATAAGTCTAAAAAGGAAAAGAAATAAAAATAGAAGAAGAATGTAACTGGAGAAAACTTTGTAATGCACTGAAGTCAATGGAATTATACTGGGCTGGATCCAAGGCATATTTATTACAAAAATCTATAAGTTCCTTTTGGAAATGGGGTGTTTGAATCAAACATTCAGAAGGTTTTTCTCCTTTTAAGCATCTGATATATAATCCTTCCTCTTTCTGTCCATTGTCAACATAAATTCTAAGAAACCTTTACCTGTAAATATCATGTTTGACAAAAATGAGAAAATACTAGATAAAGCAACAGTTTTGATTGTAGATACAACTTTTATGTGCATTCAGGCACATTTCGTGCTCTTGGAATATTTTAACACAAATACTTTAAAGGCATCTCAGTAGGAAAACAATATCTGCAGCTGTAAGAGGTGAGTAGCAAAAAGATGGGAGTGTCCAATTCAAAAAGGCATCCAATATTTTGATAGCTGATCCATGATCTACCCATCAAGGCTCTGATTCATCAACACACTCAAGTGCATGTTTCAGACCATCTATATTCAATAAAGTACTGAAGCACAAGGACTCCCCATGAATGGCAACCTGAGGTGACATTATGTTTGTGCCAGACTGTAAGAGTCGAGGAGGTATGATATACTTCCCTGCCTCTTTCTAGATCTTTCTTGAGTTCACTCACTGCTAACCACAGCAGTGCTGAGGTGAACAGCACACCAGTCCATTCATATTGAGTATGGTCATATCCATGTGAAGAGTCCTCTCCACGATGTCCCAATTCAGGGAATGACAGAGTCCTAGGAAGTTAGGATTCTAACTTATAGATATCAGGATTGTATATTGCTAAGAGCTCTGGGCCAAGAGTGACCAAAGGTAAATTTAAATTGCACACCAAGAGAAATCTCTTAACATTAGGTCTGAATGTGGAATAATCTCCCAAAGGGATAGTAGAAGTCCTATCAGATGAATCATTTAAATTATGTTGGACAAAGTACTGGAGGATATACATACTGCATATTTGCATGTGCCTTGGGAATCAACTAGATTACCTAACAGTTGTTTTCCATCTCTAACTTCTATGATACATAAGAGCTACTCAGAACTTAAGTCAATGTAAATACAGCCCACAAAAATATGTACAATAGCAAAAGAAATGTCCAACATACAGTATATAGTATTCTGATAAATGGTACCCAATTGCTGGCAATATTCATCAATACATACCGGTAATTCATCCTCCATGGCGTAGGATGAACAAAGGAATAAAAATATACAACAAATTGACAGGTGCATATATAAAGATAGGGAGTGAAAAATAAAACAAAATAGAAAAGCCATTCCATCTCCAAATATACAGCTTGAAAAGACAGAGCCTTAAGCACATTTTAAATCAAATCCCAGATTTTTGTATTCAATAACACTGATTTATGTTTGTCGTTTGGTTGGTAGCACAGCCCCTCCCCATCTGTGGTTTCATTGGGGACCTGTGCTCTCCATATTAAGTAACAAAATATTTATAAAAACATAATCAAAACAATATACATGACTCTCAAACAGGAAATCACTCCCACTTCAAACAATTTTGAGGAACAGGTGCTGCAGGCATTGAGAGCCCTCTTCCAATAAATCATATATTGGCTGCCAAGTAACTAGTACACTGTCCATATAACAAAGATGAATAATGACCCATGCCAAGTTTATAAAAAATGTTTTTAGAAGCATCCTTAAATAAAAGACATGGCAAACATAAATGTAGTACATAAATAACTCTGGGAGCACATTGCTGAAGTGTGCCCACAAGTGATATGCTGACACTGATTAAAGTAAACATGAAATATTGGACAAAGAACATGATGGGGAAGGTTGCTTCTTTCTGCCTTGACACTCTGGACCAAAATATTCCCTCTGTTGCTCACTTAATTCACTTCAGCTCAGTGCTATATAGATTATGAAAGGTCACTGTCTTTTCAGTGTGTAGGTGTGTGTATACAATCCCTAGTCCAATGGGGCCTTGATTCTTGATTAGGATCTCTAACCACTATCACAATATGAAGTTCTGTAAAGTCCATAGGCCTGTTTTGCTCTCTATTATACCTGTATTAATCATGAGAACTCCACTGAATCCAGTGAAGTTACAGCACTATAAAACTGATATAAGACAGACCAGAAGAATTTGGGTCAGGCAAAGAAAATGCCTCCGGAAAAAAAAAGGGAAAATGCAAAATAATTATTTGGTCAATAGTCAAGTGGGGGAAGGTGGGAAGGAAAAAGATGAAGTTGAAACATATCAAATCTTGTAACTTGGCCACATTTTTACTGGTTTCCCAATTTCCTCTTTTGCAATTCGTATTGCTAAGTATGAGTATATTAAAAATGAGAAGTGCTATATAGTTATTTATTTAGTTTCTTGTACTTCAGTTCAGGGTTTGGCCATAAATGGTTCACTAAATTGCAACTTCAGAAAGCATGGGGACAATCTATCCTAGATCTATCAATGTCTTTAAAAATATTTTGACATATGCAGGCGATGTAGCTGATATGGCATCAAAAGTGTCAGCAGCTAATTTCACCTGTTCTTCATGGTGAGTAGGAGGGGACCATTGTTTTAGTTCCCATTGTATAACATTCTTTGCTAAATTTCAAAAAGTGTTATGTTTTAGTGCAACACAGAGAACCTGCATTCTTGCTTCTGGGAGAAGGCTTTGTTTTCTAACTTTTATCTTCTCAATGACTGATATATTTCCATCAGCTTGCAGCCTGTTGTCTGTACCATTGCTTACAAGAGGCCATTTCATGAAATTCTGTATCTTAGTCAGATTTTGTGATGATTATAATAAGATCAAGGGAAGAGACATCTGGATTCTGGCATCATGATGTTTCACTCAAAGGTTTTTGTTTCAGCTGCAATTCCACCTGCCATACCCCCTGCTTCTTCATTTCTCTTCCATGATGAGCCATACTGGTTTCTGAGCTCCCAAGTTATTCCACCCATCTACAGAAAAGAGTGTAGTTTTTGACCTTATCTTCTGGTAATAACACAAAGTTATATTAGGATATTCTTTACCTTTAGGAAAAAAACACCCACTTTTTATTTTCAGTGCCTAGAGAGACTCAAATTCTATTTTATTCCAATCCAGACATTTATACCACAGTCATCACAGTGATAGTGTAAGATTGGAAGAAAATGTTGTTTTATAGTGTACAATTACAGTTGAAGACTTATCCAATCCTTAATAGAGACACCTCAATTGCTCTCAAAGTTAAGAGAGAGTGGGCCTGACTCATCATTATATTGTTCCAGGTTTACACCATTGTAACTCCATTGATTGCAGTGAAATCGAACAAGAAAAAAATATAGTAAAGCAGTAGTGAATCGGGTCAGATGTTGTCTTAAAAAAAAACCAACCCCAAACCTGTTAATATTGGTCCTGAGTCTCCATTGCCCTGCAGCTTGTGCAGTTATTTGCAGCAGTGCAAAGAGGACATCAGACACTCCCAAATCAGAATGATGGCATTTAAACCCACTCTACACTTGCAAGGCATCATAGAATCAGGTCTTTGATTTTTCCAATGTAACAGTGAGGGGCTGGAAGTGGATGAGAAGACCCATGTTAATATTCTGAACATTCTGTCATAATAAAGGGAATGCTGGGGTCATATGCCTGTCTGATGAGCTTCCCCTTAAAATGCTAATCATTCCTATTGGCCATTGCTGGGGCTCATAAAAACCTTTGCCCCAATTTCCACTTCAAATTACAGATGCACTATTCCCATGTGCATTTTATTTTATAAACATTTTGAAGTTGTTTGCTAAGTGGTATCACGTTCTGTCTTGGCTATGGTTATGAGAAAGCATATTGTTGAAGTGGAAAACAAATTAACAGATTCCCCCCACTTTCACCTCTTTTTCTGCAAGGACATGTGACCTGGGATGTGGTGGATTTTTTTCCTGGCAGCCCAATTTTTAAACGTTTACACACATAACTGCTAGTAGCTATGAAAATGTAACATCTCTTATGTGTACTGCAGCTTTACATTTCCAGCAACAGCAGCAATTTTGTTCTCAGAATCGCAGTGACCTATGGATCTACGGTCCACATCTTGTGGCAGACAATACACCCTTCTGTTATCTGGATCAGCTCTGGCGACAGGCCTGTCTGTTCTGTTTAGTAGGGAGTCCCCAATCACACAGACTTGCCTCTTCATCAGGTTGGTGTCAGCTACACATTTTATAAGTACACTCTTCATTCCATTATTCAAGTCATTAATGAAAATATTCACTAATACTGGACCCAGGACATATCCCTGCAGGGACCCACTAACTATGCCTTCCCACTGTGACAGCAAATCATTGATAACTCTAGTATGGTCTTTCAACCAGTTATGCACCCACCTTATAGCAATGGCATCTAGACTACAGTTAATTTATATATACTCTGTTCCAGGAGACAAGTTGGGGGGTCATAGTTTAAGAGAGAAACGGACTGGCTAATTTACAGTCCAGCTCCAAGGATTACAGTCCAGCTCTCACAACTCCTGTTTTCAGACAGTGACCATTATGGAGTACCATTCCACTTCAGGAAGGCAGCTGCTGGTCCTTTGAACAGGGGTGAGGGTTGACCAGGACTTGTAGGGACCCAGTGTAGGGTGAACTTGGGCAACTAACAAGATGAGTTGCACTTTGTGCAAAGACTGAATTAATCAGACACCATGTATTGAACAAATTTATCTGGGTGACTGATTGAAAGAGGCTGAAGGGGTACTACTGAATGTAATGCACCTGCTGGGCCATAAGGGTGTGTGTTGGAGTGCAGCGCTCCATCACAGTATCTATTTTTCACTACCTTGCTCTCTCCTCAGCTGTAGACATGAAGAATAGACTGTCTTTGTATGTGAAAGGGTATTGTGTCTCACTTAAAGAATTTTTTACAGATGCACCTATGTCTTCTGTTCTAATTACTTCTTATTTGGAGTACAGGGGCACAGTCTCTCCTTTTCCCCCCACCCATAATCTTATTTTTGTGACTGTTTTATTTTAACAGTGATATTACATAAGTCACATAGTAAGAATATATGAAAGGAGCAAAAACAAGCCCTTTTACTCCATCTGTCATTATGCAGACTTCAAAAGCATTTTTAAGTCTCAGTAATATGTCATATCACATTATTTGGAGCCACACAATGCCTCATGTTGACAGAAGCAGACATAACGCATCAAATCATTTTACTCTTGCATTTGAGGTGCAAAGACAAATGCTGTCAAAAAGGCTTGTAGGGTTGCTTTATACACCCAATCACCAAAAAGCAGTGCACCCTGTTGCAGTGTTATGCCTTAAATGCTTCTGTAGAACACTAATATGTTTGACAGTGTAATGGCAATGCAGACTTACTGACATGGTGAAATGAAATGTTGCTATATATAAAACACGATATAGCAAATAAATTTAATGGCACAAGTTTGCTTTGAGGAGCAATATCAGTGAAATATGGTGCTTTGCTGATCACTTTACCTTACTAAAGATTTTCTTTGTTTAAACCTCTGTTAGCTAGGAAAGCATTTAGAGCACCATCATTGAGTCCCTTCCCCATGGCACCCCCCTAACACAGGCCTCCACACTCACTAAGGCTACGTTTACACTTACCGCGTGGGTCGACACGGTGAGTTCGACTTTTCGGAGTTCGAACTATCGCGTCTGATCTAGACGCGATAGTTCGAACTCCGGAAGCGCCGTGGTCGACTCCGGTACTCCACCTCGGCAGAAGGAGTTGGCGGAGTCGACCTTGGAGCCGCGGAGTTCGGTTCCGCCGCGTCTGGACGGGTGAGTTTTTCGAATTAGGGTAGTTCGAATTCAGCTACGCTATTCACGTAGCTGAATTTGCGTACCCTAATTCGACCCCCGCCCGTAGTGTAGACCTGGCCTCAGGCCTCTTCTCTGCCACATCCTGATCTGGCTAGTCCAGTTGTAAAAGCCTCAGCCCTCCAGCTGAGCCCCAGACAGTCCACCTCTTCTGGGGTTGGTAATGAACCAAAAAAAGAGATTAACACAAAGGAATTGTCCCACAGGTGTGCTAAGGCTGTCTTCTTTCAAAGGTCTTCTGTTAAGCGATGATCCCAACTAGGCTCACAGGCTAAATATGGATAAATAATCCCATCAAAGATGTATGAGCATCAGACCCCTGCTTTCCTTCAGAGAGGGCCCTTTAGGCAGCAGTCATCCAAGGAGTTCATGCCAATTGTACTGTGTTCCCCCTTTTTAAGCTCCTGTCTCCAAGTCTGACATATCTCACAGGTGTAGTAGGGCTTGGCCAGCAGAGCCTACAATGTCTTGTTAACTTTGTTTTGCCCAGTGTGAGGGTTGTATATCTCATCACACACCCTCCTCCTCAAGATGCTATCTGGGGGACTGAAGACAGCTTTCTGGTCCCTCACTTCCTTGGTTTAAAAAAAATAGCATTCTGATGAGCCTTTCCAGCCCTATGTTGTACTTGGAAAGTGTATGGCTAGAGCAGTGGCGCTCAAACTTTTTTACTGGTGATCCCTTTCATATAGCAAGCTTCTGTGTGTGGCCCCTCTTATAAATTAAAAACACTTTTTTATATATTTAACACCATGTAATAACTCATGACCCCACCATGTAATAACCCCTCGAGCCCTTGAGGGGTCCCAACCCTAAGTTTGAAAAGCCCTGGGCTAGAGATACAGGCACAATACATAAGCCAGAGGCTAGTCTTTTTTATGGCATTTAGCCTCCTCAAAAGGATATGATTGGTGACCCATTTGAACAAGTTTCTCAGGAGGTAACATCTGAGAGAATCCATAGTCCATTTCTCTACCAGGCTAACTCCCAAGGGAACAGTTTGCAGCTAAGATATAGCAATCAGTGTCTTTCTCCATTTACCTCCTGGGATAACACTACTCCCACACCTGGTTCTGAAGCATCAGCCTGCAAAATAAATTCTTTTGAAAAGTATGGGCTGAACAGGACAGGCTTTTTGCACATGTGGTCTTTATACTCCTGGAATGTCTCATTGCAGGTTTTGGAGCAGCAATCATTCCTGGGACTGCTGTCCTTAATCAGGTCTGTAAGGGGAACTATGACAGAAAACAGTGGCACAAGCCAGCAGTATTAACTCACTAGTCGTAAAGACCTCTACAGCTTTGTTGTTGTCACTGGGGCTGGGAAGGCTTTTAAGGCCTGGACTTCATTCACTGGGCACCAGACCTGCCCTTTCACCAAAGTATATCCTATCTGGTCTTTTCCTTTCCACTTTTACATTTTGCCAGATTTGTAGTTAGGCCAGCCTCCCATAGAGATCAGAGGACCACTGTGACCTCTGATCATCAACCACATCATCCAAATAGGCTGCAGCATATAGGACATGTGGTGAGAGGACTTGGTCCAGGAGCTGTTGGGACATCACTATTGCCCCATGGAGGCCAAAGTGCATAGTCCTAAATTGACATCAGCCAAATGGAGTAGTGATTCCAGTGCGAGTAGGATCTGCCAGTATCCCTTTGTAAGGTCTAATACTAGGCTTCACACAGATGGTCCAGTAGTTCATCCACTCAAGGCATAGGGTATGCATCAGATTTAGAGAGAGCATTAACCTTTCTAAAGTTTATGCAGAACCAGATACTGCCATCTAGTTTTCTGCCAATCGCTGTGAGATTCTTCTATGAACTTTAACTCAAACCTGGTGTGGAGTTTCTCTTTTGTTGCAGCATACATTTTTGGAAGCAGATGAGTGGTCTCCTGTATGCATTGCCCCATCTCTATTTGGGCATGATGTTGAATTAGACATGTTTGTCCCACCAGGATGAAAATACTGCAGAGATGCTATTCATTAATTGTCTTACTGGGACTCTTTGCTTCAGTCAGAAGATCTCTCCCCAACTGTACAGGCTCATGGTCCTGGGAGATGGACACTCAGTTCCCAGTTCTGGCTTCAGCGAATCAGGAGAGATAAACAAGACTCACAATTCTTCCAGGAAGGAAATATGGTAGGTATGTATTGTCTTCCTTTGTCATGTTGTCTTATTTCACAATTAACTAGCCCCACCCTGATTTACAATTTACAATCCTTGCCACTTGACCAGTAAATTGAACTCTATACTGGGGAATAGGACAAGTTCCTAATCCCCAGGTTTAAATATGCACATGTGTGTCACAGAAAATCAGGGTTGGAAGAGACCTCAGCAGGTCATCTAGTCCAACCCCCTGCTTAAAGCTAGACCAATCCTCAGACAGATTTTACCCCAGTTCCCTAAATGGCCCCCTCAAGGATTGAACTCACAATCCTGGATTTAGCAGACCAGTGCTCAAACTACTGAGCTATCCTTGTTATAGGGGGGGGTCTATTGAGCACTAAAGGAGGTTTTCTTTGCAAACTCCCCCATCATTTCAAACTTCTCCCAGAGCTTCAGTACATACTGTATAATACTGTGTTCTAGGAGTCTGTTCCTCCACATCTCATAAGCAAGGTCCAGCACACTCTCGGGTTGTCTCCAGTATAAAAGTTTGAACAGGGAAAATCCAGTAGATTATTGGGGTACCTCCCAAATGGCAAATAAAACAGGAGGGTCAGTTGATCCCAGTGGCTGGGATATGCAACAATAAACTTTAACATAATATTCAGGGTCTGCTTGAACCATTGGACCAGACCATCAATCTGAAGATTATAGGACATTTGTGTGCTCTTCATTTTTAATTGATCACATATGTCTTTCATCAGATGGGACATGAAGTTGGTGCCATGACTGGTTAGGGTCTCCTTAGGCACACTGACTATGACAAAGATCTTTAGCAGCTGTGCTGCAATAGCCTTTGCTTCGGAGAGTGCAGTGGGATTGCCTGCAGATATTGGGTGGTGTAATCATGTATGATTAATACACACCTATATCTGGCTTCACTCTTTTCAAAGGATCTGTGCAGCTACATCCCTATTCTTTCAGATTGAATGCCCACCACCAGTGGAGGGACTAGAGGAGCCCTGGCCACTCCTAAGTGACAGCTCATTGACCCTAAAGGCCAGGAGCAGCAAAAGTCTTTGACCTCTTGATGGATCTTGGATCAGTAGAAGCAACCCAGAATCCTGCCTGGATTCTTCTTATAGCTGAGGTTGCCTGAAGAGGGGACAGCATGAGCCAACTGCATAACCTCATGGTGATACCAACAATTAGTTGTAACTGAATTGTCCACCTATAAGTTTTTCTCCTGGCAGTAGAGTTGCTTTGCCTGGAACTCAAGTCAGCAATACTGTTCTGCTCAGTGTTGGTCTATCACCTCCCTGTTGACCACTGACAGTTGGTCAGAGACCTGACTCAAGATTTCATCCTCCCTTTAATCTCTGACAAAGTTGATCCCTCTAGTTAGTATGTCATCCTCTTGTTAGAGGTCTCACTATCATTTAATCATTAGATAGAGCTTCTGGGGGAATTCCCCTTAGCCAGATATCTTCTCTCCAGGGTTCAGCTTGTTGCCTACACCTGCTAGTGGCCAGGGGTCTGAGCTGTCTCCCAGAGCGTCCTGTGATTGCCTCTTGATGGGCTATGGATCAGTTTCAACCTCACTCAGTACTTCTGAGAAACACTCCCCTGCTCATCCCAAGAAAATGGGTAGACTAGTCTTGAGCTGCTGCGAGGCTTACGAGATGGTCTGCTACCTTCCAACCAATCAGGCAGCCTACTACAGGCCAGCTGTGCTCATTAGGTTGCCCGGAGACTGGCTCTACTACAGGTCCTGATTCCTGACACCTACAATCAATTTGATCAGCACACTAGGATAGGTCTTATGTCCCTGTGAATACACTATAAGAAAATAGTTTCCCCTGGGGCCTGACTACAACCAGGATCCATCAGGCCTATCACTTCTGTCCCATTTATCCAGATGGAGACAGTTATTTTAGCCACTGTTAGCTTACAGGCTTAAATTTCTACCATCTACCTAACCATGCTGCATATAGGGCCATTCTCAATACAGGTGTCCTGAGCACCGATATGAAACCCAAACTCCTAACGCTTACCAAGTGAGTTCCAGTATGCTTGAGGTAGACTTTCCTTACATAGTCTGTCTGTTTCTGCTCCGTGGAGGCTACAGACTCAGGCCTAGGGTGTTGGGGTTTTATCATGAGAACCAGCCCAGGTCCCCAGCCTTTGGGCCCAGAACAGTGTCATCAGTGCCTCCAATCCTCCTGGGTAGGTTTTCTTTCAAACTCTAGAGACACCCACCCGCCCACCCACCCTTTAACTCATGTAGGTTCTCATGCTACATCAACAAAGCCAGTTCTGCAACCACATAGTTATCTGTAAGCTGGACTGTGTTGACTAGGGTCTCTGGCCACAGTTCAAGTACCCAGTTACCATCCCCAGCCAGGAATATATGGATGAACTTCTCGTCCAAGATGAGCTCAGAAACCTGGACTTCAGTCCAGGGCTCCCATTCCAACCAATGTAAACACAAGTCCCTCAATTTCTGGGCCACTGGGATATTTTTCCTCATGGAACTGCTGTTGAAGGGTCTTCTTCCATGGTATCAAGGTAGTGCAGTATAGCCACTTTCACCAGGATATAGTCTTGCACTGCCACTGCATCCAGCCCTTGGTTCACAATCTGTGCAGGCCTGGTTAAGTAAAGTGCTAACAAGACATCCCACTGCTCAGTTGGTTACTAGGCTGCCTTTGTGATGTTTGAACAAATGGCAATAAAAGCCTCTGTGTTGTCCTCAAGGCCAATTTCATGGAGTCTCATGAGTGCAATCAGTCATCAGAGCTGGAGGGGAAACCCCAGGGATCCTCTGGACTGCATTGGTGTTGCTACCTATTGGACCAACTATTGCTACTGTTCCTGCTGTTGCACTGCTACATCCCAGAGCAGCTGTTGCTGGTGAGAAGTTATTTTCTCCAGGAGCTGCTGCATCTGGAGCTGTTGGTTCTCGGTCATTCATTTTAGAAGACATTCCGGATCCATGTTGTCTATATCCTTAAACCTAGGATGTTCAGCAGTTCAGGTCACTCAAGCCTCCTCCTTCTTCAGGGGTGGGCAGATCATGCGTGCATTCTCCAACACACTGTCACTGAGTTCCTTTCTCTGGCCTAGGCCTCTGCACTCACCTGGAAATCTGCTTTGTAATGTCTGGGTTTTCCACCATGATATCCCGGTTGTAAAAATCTCAGCTCTCCAGCTGAGCCCCAGACAGTCCACCCCTTCTGGGGTTGGCAAGGAACATAAGAAATGAACACAAATGAATCCTTAATTCTGTTAATCTATGAGCTCATAGGCCAATATGGAGAAATAGTCCCACCAAGGGTGTGTCAGGCCCTTCCTTCCTTCAGGGATGGTCTGTCAGGAAGTGGTTGTCTGAGGAGCTCTTGCCTTCAGCCAGTCCTCTCTCCCGGAACTGAAGCCTGGAAGTCTGCTCACTGTGTTCTGATTTCCCTTTTTAAGCTCCCCTCTTCATCTCTCACATGTGTGGCAGGCAGGGCTGACTGAGCCCACAATACCTCCTTAAAACTGTGTTGCCCAGTATGCTTGTTGTATGACCTATCACAAGACCATGTTATCATTTGCACAGTACTTCCTCAGCTAGACACATCCAAGAGTTGGCCATCTGTTGAGTTTTGAAACCCACGTGAAAAGTGTAATTCCTGCTTGCTTAGAGCTCCAAAGTCCTATCCTAAAGATCTTCCCATATTAAAACTTGCATCCTCATTCTCAAAATTGTATGCAGTGTTATGCTAGGACTCATCTCTTGGTGCATTCTAGTCTCTCAATGATAGATGGGAATGTGAGCTATGTGAATATTTTGATGAGAGTCTGGTCACAATTACTGCAAGATTTTCTGGTGAATCTAAAAGTACAATTTTAGATCATACAAATTAATTTTATTCCTGCATTATTGTTCAAATATTGTTTCCTGGACAATGTGTGCTGGCAGTGTGGGGATCAGGGTAATGATGTTCTAACAATTTGGTGAAATATTTTAAAATGCTATGGAAAGTTACCTGGATGTAAAGTTACCTACATAAGTAAGTATTTGGAGAATTGTGGATCAGTATTTTCTATATTTTTCATTGGCACCAGGGTATTTTAAAAATGCATTGTGGAAAATAGTTACACAAAGAGACTAATGCCTAGAAGGTTGGGGAAAATAAGTTTGGTTTATTGACATGGCAGGGATTGTACCACAGAAGACAAACACGAGAAGATTTCCTGTGATATAGGAAAATTGTCTCTTATTTAAAGGAAGATATAGATGTACAAGCAGGAGGTGTCTGAGAGCAATAGAGATGTGTTGTAGGGGTGATGTATAGTAGCAGTCCAGGACTTCATTTTATCTAGTCTTTGTTACATCCATAGTTATAGGTTATCCAGTTATATAAAATTGTACATGTGTATTCAATGAAGAGTTCATTATTAACTAATTAGTTGCCAAAGAGCACTAAAATGCAACTTCCTCAGAGCTAAATGCTTCCTTGGAGAAGCATTCAAGTTATTTAATGGCAATTTAACAGAAGAGCACTTTTCCAAAATGAGCCCTTGAGGTAAAATATGGTCCTGATGCTCCACTCCATTACCAGTTGTATCCATACAAGTTATGCAGTTATGCCAGTGTAAATCCACTGTAACAGAATAGAGAACCAGGCCCTAGGCATCTCAGGGCAACTAATTTCACATCTGAGCACCCAAAACCCTTTTAGGTGCCCACAGTAAGCACCTACTGCATTAACTGCCCAAATGCAGAACCAAGTACTATTGCACACCCAAGGACAGCATATAAAAACTTAGATAGCCTCCATTATTATTTCCTTGTGTGAGACACTGATTAAAAAGTTGAACTTTTAAATAGCTTTCTACTAAAAGAAAGTTCAGAAATTGTACATTGATTCCATTTCTGACCACTGTTGAGGTTTTCTGAAAGCTTAGAAAGCTGTGGCACTTTTAACAACTAAGCTTTACTTCTTGTCATCTACTTCAATTGTTCTTTTTCAGGGCTCTTTTTGTATGAATAAGAAATATTATTTCAGAGTTTAAATTCCTTGTGTACTTCTGGTGTCTTCTCATAAATAAAAACTGAAAGAGAGAAGCCTCAGTGATCCTTAGTTCTTGGCACTTTGAGAACCAAAGGCCATGGCAAGTGGAGAAAGTGGGTAGGCCTGAGAGCATCTCATCATTCAGGTTCAGAGCTCTTGGTTCATCTAGTAGCAGCTGATGAGAATGAGATAGTGAGTCTGAGGATATCTTTACTCAAAGGTTTGCTCAGCTCTGCTCCTACAATTCATTTTTTTCAGTTCACTGGCAATTCTAAAGATTTGGGTCAAACCTAATCCAATTCCCCTTTCCTGTATTTAAATTCCCTTCCTGATGTGAAGCTGCATAATGAACTTGGGTCTCCTATCCTCCCAGGTGAGTGCCCTAACTACTAGGCTATAAGCTATTCTGGGAGTGGGTTTCTCGGTCTATCTTGAAGCTGTTCTACTTTGTATAAATAATTAAATAATAATTGGAGCAGTTGTTAAATTTGGTCTTCCACATGTCAGGTGAGCACTGAGACTCTATAACCTGCTGGTTAAAAGGACTCACCTGGGACGTGATGAGACCCAAGTTCAAATTCCCACTCTTTAGCAGATGGGGAACTGAACCCACACAAGGCCCACATCCCAGGTGAGTTCCCTAGACAAAGTATTGAATCTGATGAGAAGGGCATTACCTCCTCTACCTCCAGTCATTTTGTGAATCTAGCCCTCCGGCCCCAGTTTGTTTGTTTTATCCAAAGTTATTATGAGAATTCTGTCATGAGAATTCTGTCAAATTCGTTAACACTTCCAGGACAACCAAAAACTGAATATTTCAGTGAATAAACTATGGCTGAAAAATTTTGCCTAGTTCTAGGTGGGAGATTTGGGCATATGGATTTGCAGCTGAGAGAGGGGTTGAGGAGTTTCAAACTGAAGATAAGGGACTGAGGAGACATCTTCACATTTGTGCCCTTATGAAAATCCTCCCCTTCAGTGAGAGAGGGATCCACTGAGAAACCAACAATGACAGAAAGAGCTTTAGCTGTTCTGTATAACAGGGAGTATTTTTTATTAATTTCTTCATACTTCTAAAAATATATCTTTAGACACCAATTCAGTGCACTATTGCATAAATTAAAAAAGGTCACACTCAAAGAAAAGGAAACAAATAGCCCATAAATATACCCACCTCAGCCACCCCTACTCCTCAACAGTCCTAGAGAAAAGAGAAGTTGGTCTTAAGCAAGTTAACAGATCTAGACTCTGGAGTCCAGGATGTGAGACAACAAATTCCAAAACCCAGGACCATTCACAAAGAACATCCTTTTAATAATTCCTTCTCATTTACTCAAAGCTCCAGCTTGAGTACCTCTACTGTTCTCAACTCTGGCAGTATATCAAAGGGAGAGATGTGAACTCTCAGGTAACCAGATCCCAGGCCACTTAGGTTAAAGCCAACACATGGAATTTTACCCTGAAGCTTATTAAAAGCTAGCGTAGAATATGAAGCACTGATCCAACTCCACATGCAACTCCACAATAAGGAAGCTGCAGCATTCTAGACTATTTTAAGCCTCTGAGTGATCCCAAATTGTAGTCCCACATTAAGCATATTACAGTGATCTAAACGGAGGTGACAAACTGACAACTGAGGCAATGTTTGCAGGAAAGCAAGATGTGTGACCTGTTCTAAGTGCAGATGGAAAAAAGTGCTTGTGGCTGCAGCCGCTATCTGGACATCCAGGAGTAGCCCAGGACCTAACAGCATCCCCAAGTGTTAATCCTACCTTAGAAATTGTGTTTACATTCCATCACTAAGGGGCACCAATATAAATTTGTCAGGTTTTTGTGGTGGCTTCCCTAGCCCACCAACATTCTTGGTATTGTCTACATTAAATCACAGCTAGCTCCTATCCAAACCTGAAGCTCATCTAGACATCTATCATCACTACAACCACTTTTTTAGTATTTAAAAGTCAAGCTTTCACTTCCCTGATTCAAAGCAGAAATTTTAAGACCAGATAACCTTGAATTGGGCAGAGCAAGAACTTGAATCTAGGTCTCCCACATCACAAGTAAGTACAATAACTATGAAGCTACTGGGTATGACCAGAAACTACACACAACTGAAAAAGTTTCTCTAGAAAGATCCCTGTACCAAAAAGCTGCCTAATAAAAAGATCATCAAAACAGACATCTTTGCAAAGCATTTGGACTTCAAAAGTAACCAGCTCTACTCAAGACACCATATTCTGAAATTCTTACTAATTCCAGAATGGCACCAGTGAAGATACTGAACACAGAACAAAATGAGAGCAAAGTGGCAGGGTATTTAGTGATCTGATATTTAGAAGGTTTCTCAGTTATCTCTAACAGATTTTTCTTCCTTTCTTTATAGCCCTTATTCCCACTCAGATTATTTTAAGAGGATAAAAACTTAATAGGTTGAGGAAGAACAGCAAATCAGTAGGTTCCTCAGGTCTTGATTATTTGGGGAGGGGAGGGCATGATTAGCTCTTTTGCCATTAAACCAAAAATAAAAACAGGATTCTAAAATTACAAGAGCTTGAACCAAGGAACTTTCTACAGGGCCTACCAAAATCTCAGACCTTTTCAAGGTTCTCATGAGTTACAATTACAGCAGCTGAAGTCTTGCATTTGGAGATTAAAAAGATTGCAAAGACCAACCAAAATTGCCTTTTTAATTATATTTCTTAAGCACTGACTTCTACTTTACTTTCCATAAATCTCAAGATTTTAACTTAAAAGACAGACATTCATTCTTAACTTAATTATTTGATAAGATTAGAAATACATTATTAATCAGAATCTCAGAGAAATCTCCATTTTATTACATCTAAAAAATAATTCTCCTCTACTGTCGATGAAAAGCAGAGAATGCTAGCAGCCTACGAGTACATCATATGTGACAAGGAAAATCCATTTTCAGAGGCGGTTTTCCATGTTTGGTGCATTTTTGCAGGAGTTTGCTACAATTACTCATTTGTCTCTCCTTCACCCTAAAATCCCACATTGAGGTGGCTTTGCCTCACAGAGAAGGCCTGTATGGAAAAGGGAAGAACTAATTAATACTGCTTCTTCCGTTTGCAACAAAGTCATTGGAGATCATGATACCGATTATTCTACCCTTCCCTGAGCATGCTGCCTCCACAGAATACACAGTTCTTGCTCTTACCTATGTATACTTACTATGGATACTTCATCCCCATATCTAACAGTGGAATAATAATATATATTTTCAAATAAATTTAATCTATCCATCTCAAATATGTTACTCTGGGCTTCCCAACCCATTCCTGATATCTCTGCAACAATTCCCCTCAAACTCTCCTATTCTGAAGTTACATCAATGGTCAATCTGTGGGGCCCTAGCCTACCACTACATTTAAATCCAACCCAGGGATTCCTGGGTTAGATGTTCCCCATGGTGTAGGCTCTTACTAGCTATTCCCAGATGTAGAGTACAATAGGACTGGAAACTAGAGGAAGAAAACTGATGCCAGAGAAAGGAGTAGGAGAAGATGGAATAAACATAAAAAAAATATAACAAAGAACAAAGTCTCCAAAAGGTAAGAAAGGAGAAAAACAGATGAGGTGAGAATGACCAGAGAACCAAATTATGGTGGGTGGCAGTATTGGTTTCATCTTGACATTTCTTCCTGGTTTGGAATCGGGGCGGGGATTCAAAATGTTGATGTTTTCCTGGAAAAGGATAAAAGCTTCTCAGCCAGCTGCAGTAGACAGAGCTGTGGGAGAAATAAGAGAAGTCAAGAGTACAGAAGGCTGAGCTGAATTAGATACCATGTTATTGACAGAAGGAAAAGAAGGCAAGCTGAGAAACAACTGTGATAGAAAGGTAAGAGTGACTGGAGAACTAGTGGATATAGATTGTTACCTGAAATAATCAAACAAGCCCTTAGAGAAGCTCTAAGTATATTAATCCCAAATTCCATGTTTAGGCAAATGGAAAAACACTCATCTTTATGAATAAGAGTTCAATAGTTGTGCTGCTGAGATTAATCTGTTTCAGCCCCTGGCAGTGACTTTCAGAAACAAGCTGGACTTTCCATTTTTTAGGTTAAGCATCACAAAGTAGCCAGCCCAGTATTAAGGATTATAAACCAAATAAGTATGTGTCTTATATATAAAAATATTCCCCCTGGTTGTCATTTTTATTATATTTACTTAAATTTGTTAATTTATAACCCAGGAAAAGATCCACCCTGACAAATCCAGAAAGTTAGCTACTCAGAAGCTTAAACTCTGATAGAGGCTGAAAAGAGTAGATCTGGACCATGCCTATTCCACCCACTATAATTTGTGTGTCTACCAACTTTTTTTTGTCAGGAAAGGTGCTAAGTAGTGGTAGTTTGTAAGGGCAGCATTTATAATATAGCTACAGTTATGGGGAATTGATTGACACCATTGACTGACTGGATAATAAGCTATCACATGGTAATTGTTATCCTGGGATTAATCCAAACAAACAGCCTAAAGTTGAAAAACACTGGATTGTTTTTCCATTTTGCTGAAATATCCAGTCCCTTTTTTCTTGGGATTTATTGTTCTCAAAGGGAGCTCCTATTATAAGAATAGTGGTTGGTAGATGTGAATTTTTTAAGACAAGACTTACACTTGTGGGTGCAGAGACATATAAATTGAACTCATGCCTTTACAATAGCTGCACAAGCAGGTGGAGTCATCCATAGGAAAGTGCAGATGTTGGTACCTCTGCTACCCTACGTTAAAACTCAGCTGAGGTTCTGTGAAGTGAAGGTACCAGCTAGCTCTGGGCGTCCATGTGGTACATGTATATTGCAGTACTGTCCCTTTAAAATTAGTCGTGTGTAATCACCATAGACCCCCTCATTGTGAAGGATGTCTCACATGATGCAGTCACACTCAGCGTCTGCATGCTCAGTCTGTAGAAGCCAACTTAAGTATCTAATAAAGAGTGGTGTGATTTAGACTTTATATCCCTAGACTCACTCTGGGTTCCTGAAGTACAGGGGCTGCAGCATTTTCCAGAGACAACACACTCGACTCCCTGGCCATGCTGGAAATCAGGACATGTGGTTAGAAGTAACCACGTTCTGCATGAAGGAAGAAATTGCTCTTTTCCATTAGGAGCACAGTGGATCAGTAAATGGTGCCAACTGCTTGACACAGTGGTGCTGGAACAATTTGTGTAGTGGGGGTGCTGAGAACCACTGAACCAAACTGTCAACCCTGTATATAATGGAAACCACTTCAAGGCAGGGGATAACACCTATAGCACCTCTGCAGAGAAAACACGACAAATCAGCAGAAACCAAAGAGAAGGTTCACAGCACTTCAACATAACGAGTACACAGAAATGAAGCCACATGTGAAGCATTTAAACTAGGACATCACATTAAACATATCCAAATATGCAGGGTTGAAAACCACTCCCTACGTTCATCTTTCCTTGGTAATTTTGCTGAGAATTGGGAACAATCCTTCCACATCTATATGAAAGTTCAGGACAGATAATAATAAGGACTTAAAAGTGTCATTTACTGTACACAGTGGAAGAAGAGACTCTGGAAGTTTATAAAACATTCTTACAGCAGAGATGCTTTTACTTTTTGTGTGGTCTTAACAATGCCTAGGAAAGTGTGTATGAATGATATCCCTTCTGGTCACACCCACACCTAGGGGGAAGAGCAGACAGACAAGTATGTCACAGAGCTGAGGCAAGAAACTGAGTTTGGATTTACTGAAAAGGACACACTCAGATGTGTTCAGTGTCACTGATAAAGGACTAAAGGAAAGGTTGTTGAAAGATCCTGATTCGGACTTGCAAAAAGCAGTAGGGGCTCTGAAGATATCTATAAGTCATGAAAACACAAATAACAATCATGTCTGGGATACATACTGACAAGTTCATACAGGCTGTTACACAAAAGATTACTCAGAGCAGCATGTGCAGGGCCCAACCACCTAAGAGCCAAACCAAAGCAGGCATACCGGTAACTCAGACAAGACCTGTGCACAAACTGTGGTAAAACACACCCACCAGGGTTTGCCCAGACTTTGAAGTAAGAAACATGGAAAATTAAATCACTGTTCTGTACACAGAACAACAAACTTACTAAAAAGATAAAGCCGCAAATTTCTAGCTAAACTAGAGTGTGAGCAATCTTTTCTTGTAGATACAGTATCACAGGGTAATAGACATTGCACAGAGCACTCAGAAGAACCTTGGTAGTCTACACTTATATAATGAATGTACCTAAAAAGTTCAAGCTTGATACTGGAACTAGAGCTAATGTGTTACCAATTCACTTTTTGAAAAGGATATAACCAGGTCCCATCTAGATAACCGTCTGATGTTGTGCTTATAACAGATGGACTTTCCAAAATGGACTTTGAAGGAGAACTCACACTAATAGTAGCAAGGACAAGGACAGTCTTCAGTTCTTCATCATTATCTACACCATTATCTCCATCATTATCTACACTGCCCTGGGAAGTTTGCACACAGCTAAGCCTAATATGCAAAATATGTTTGCTGCATACCAAGGCACTCAGCACTAAAGAAGAATTGATTGCATAATACCCAGATGTTTTCAGGAGACTAGCAGTGTTCCATGAAAAGCATCACATATATACATACCCATCAGTCATATATGGTTGCAGAAATATAGCCTTTGTAGTGACACACCCAGAGATGCACTAAGACATTTAGAAAAGGAAAAGGTTGATAGCCAAAGTGAATACACCCAATCTATGGGTTAACAGCTGGGTCATAACTGAAGAAAAGCAGCAAGATATGGATTTGTTTGCATGCCAGGGATATTATTAAGGCTAATCTGAAGCAGCATTACTCTATCACCAGTACTCATTGGGGCAGTTCCTCATCCGATGCCCAATGCCAACTAGCTGGTAAAAGCATATTCACTATAACTGATTAAAAAGATGGATATTGGCAAGTAACATTAGATAAGGAATCACATGAACTGTGCACTTTCAATACTCCCTGGGGCAGGATCAAGTTTCTCTATCTACCTTTTGGAATAAAGTCAACTAGGGAAGTGTTTCAGCAAAAGAATTAGTGAAACATTTGAAGATATTGCAGCTGTCTGTATAATAGCCATATGGTATGATAGCACCAACTCAGGGAGGATATGATCAAATACTGAAGAAAGTGAGGACAAGGGCTCAAGCACAGAATACCAACTTCAACCCAGATAAAATCCAATTCATGGTAAAACACCAAAATACACAAGACAGTCTCATCACAAGGAATCTGGCCAGATGACAGTAAGGTTGAAGTCATAGCTAATATGAAACCTCTGCAGGACCTAAGGCATTACAAAAGATCCTGAGGATTACAGTCCTTGTGCAGTACCGCTCAAATGAAGCAACTTTGACTGCTCCATTGAGACAATTGCTACTCAAGAGCATAGCTTGGCAGTGGTCATGGGAACATGACAGTGTTCTGTAACACATCAGTAGTCAGATTCTATGATTGCAACAAGCTGGTCACCCTTCAAGCATATGTATCCAAAGATTGTTTAGGAGCTTGTCTACTGCAAGGCAGAGGCCATATTTCCACATTCCAGAACTCGTGATGCAAAACTACTTGCTATTGTGTTTGCCACAAAGAAATTTCATCAGTACATATATGGAGTTCAGGTTGAGGTACTGTCTGATATTAAACCACTACAGGTGATATTCTCCAAGCTTCTTGGAAAAGCACTTGCAAGGCTATAGTGCATGCTACTTTAGTTACAGAAATACGATCCTGAAGTCCCATATACTTTTGTGAACTAATGTTATTGAGAGCAATAGAACACATGACAGTTCCAGATAACAAAAAACACTGATGAAAAAGTTATCTATACAGTTAAGGCCACCACTACACTCAGCACAGATTTGTAAAATAAACTTAAAAGGCACCTATGACTTGACCGTACAATGCCAACGGGTATCTAAATCAGAAGTATGTCATAGCAGCAAGAATCATACAATCAGAATTAGAACAGGAGTACTTGTGGCACCTTAGAGACTAACACATTTATTTGAGCATAAGCTTTCGTGGGCTACAGCCCACTTCAAATGATGCATGTAGTGGAAAATACAGTATTATTATTAAAATATAAGGTATTACCATTACCTTATAGTGTATATGATAACACCCATTGTTTCATGTTCTCTGCGTATATATATACACATATCTTCCTACTGTATTTTCCCCTACATGCATCTGATGAAGTGGGCTGTAGCCCACGAAAGCTTATGCTCAAATAAATTTGTTAGTCTCTAAGGTGCCACAAGTACTCCTGTTCTTTTTGCAGATACAGACTAACACGGCTGCTACTCTGAAACCTGTCAATTAGAATAGACCCCAACATCTTTGGAGACACTGGTTATATCAGAATCAGAAAATAAAAATCACAAGAAGTGCATATCAGATACACATGATTGCATGATACGGAGACCTCTATGGAAATTTTATACAGAGACTATATGCAGAAACAGACAGAGCCAATGGTAAAGATTAATACTTAACTGGTTGGAGCTCAATCTCCAACCGGCACAGAGAAGATTAACCAGCAAGCAGTCAGCAGTGCTGTAATAGTCTTCTCATGCCTCCGGCCTGGTAAAAAGGACATTGTGGGTTTGAGATTTTATTTACTGGGAGGAATTTTACGAATTAAGAAAGTATCACAAGGAAAATACTCTAGAAAACACAACAGGTCTGAGGTTTCAGGTGGATTGCATTGCTGTCTCCCAGGATTTTTAAACAGCTTGAACATGCCAATGAAAGATGTAACGAGAGAGTAGCTATGCATATTCTGACAATGCAAGTGATCAGGTAAATATCACAAGAAAAAACAGTAATTTGGTCTCGCTATCTGCTGACAGAAGATCACAAAGTCCATCCTCATTTTAATCACTTAGACCAAAATCCTCAAAAGGTATTTAGGCTCCTAACTTCCATTGAAATCAGTGGGAGCTGGGTGCCTAAATAACACTGAGGATCTGGGCCTTGATGAAGTTTAAACAATTTTTTTTTAGATCTGCAGGAGGGAAATAAGAGAACAACCTGGCTCAAGAGAATGTTATGTGCTATTTTAACCACCGAGAGAGTAACCCTCAGAAATGTGTTTATTTCCAAACTAATGGGCTCATCATTTATGCTGCTAACCCACACATCTGTGTGACTGATTTTCAAATAGATCGAGTTCATGAGAAAAGTCTTTCAAATAGGAGACAGTTTCATACAACAAATGAACATAGCTGAAATGCTCTTTATTATTCTGTTGGCTGCCATTTTCACTTTTGTTTATGTTACTATGTGTGACAGTGAATGATGACTCTAATTCTACAATGATCTTTTATTGGATTATTGGTTCTACAGAAATACTTTTACAAAGAGGGGCCCAAACTAAAGCTCTACTTCCAAAAAAAAATATTCAGACCTCTCTCAAAACATGCATTTAATATTTAAATGTATTGAGGATTAATTTATAAAATGTACAAAAATATGTACATTAACATTTAATGGAAAATTAAACATTTCATTGAACTCTTCTTCTCCCTTCCCATTTTAAGAAGCAAGAAAATCAGACATGTTCAAACTACCTCTCAATGGAGAATTCTGGGATAATTTATGTGATGTCAGTGGAATCATAGCTTGCACATTCTGTCCTACTGTTGGCTTATAATTTCCCATTTGCAAATACATGTCAAGTGATCCCAGAAACAGACAGGTGATTTTTTGCAATATGCTGTCATATACTTGAGCTCTTTGCACATACCACTTCGGGCTAACATGTTTCAACCTATTATGATTTAAAAATTTTTTTTAAAAAAATCAGTCTGTTCACAGTTAATTCACAAACTGGGTCTGAAATTCCACAGACAAATTATCCCCTATGAATAGCTTACCCAGTTCTGCATAGGACCTAGGATGGGAGGAGGGGGTTGATAATTTCTTATAAATTTGTGGGTGGCAGGGATTAGTGAACAATATAAAGTATGTACCAAACAACAAGAAGAATATTTGCTATATTTTGGACCTGAAAGAGTTTAATATCTGCTGATATTCAGTGTATTCTAGTATTTAACTCATCCAACTTGAGCAGCAGCACCCCCTATAATTTAAGAAAGATGTGAGCTGTGTTGGTCCCAGGTTATAAAAAAAGACAAGCTGGGTGAGGTAATAACTTTTATTGGACCATCTTCTGTCTTACCGATGGAAGTTGGTCCAGTAAAAGATATTGTCCTCAACCACCTTGTCTCTCTAGGAAAAGGTAGTTGGTATCAGTTTGCATGATGTTGGACATCATAGGGAAAGGAATGGGCACTGCGTTTTTGGCCACATATTCCTCTGAATTGTCCTAGCTGGCTTTACAATGATGACCAATTTTCAACTTTTATGGAATAATTGCTTATTTGTCCACTTGTCACATATTACTTCACTACATTCCCCATAAATATTGCTATTATTGATATATCCCATCCCTCTCATCAGTAACGGGCATAACATCAACTGGCTTCTCTTGAATTGCTTCTAACTTATCTGTTTCATATAAAATAAAACCTCATTTCCTACTGGAATAGAATTTTCTGTCACTTTAAAATTCTTTGTTGACTTTAAATCAGCTTTCCCTGTGTATATATGAAATTGGCAAGCAAGAGAGCAACTTGCTTCTCAGGTAGATTTATCTCCAAGCTCATCCAGCTTTGGGTTTACATGTACTTGATTGATAGAAATTATTGTGAAGCACAATTCTGAGTATTTGAACTTGGTGTCCTCTATAGCACCTTGTAATAGAAGCTAACATTTCTCCTAGCTCCCAGATGAACAAAGAACGTGTAAAATTTCAGTCTTACTGTGTCTCTTCATGCCTTACTTTTGTGTTGCAAATGAAAATAAAATGGCTGTTTTATCCCTCTTTTTATTCTTTATGTTGGAAGGGGAGATGAAGCAGAATAGAGGCAGGAGATTACCACAGAAACAAAATGGAAACTGGAATAGGGGAACAAAGGAGCAGGTCCCAGGGGGAACAGACACCCCACTTGTAAAATCACCAGCAGAGCCCTGAAAAATATTGTTCTCTTTAGGGGCCTAGTCTTTCAAGGTGCTGAGCACCATGATACCCCACAAAATTCTACAGGAGAAAGAGGCACTCAGCAGCTCACAGAACTGAGTCTCTAAAGAAGGCAGAGCAAAAAGCATGCATACATGGTACAAGAGTAGCTGAATAGAGACAGAGGTAGTGGCAAATTATAGCCATCATTAGTAATTATGGCAGGTGCATAGGAACAAGAGCCCAATCCAAAACCCATTAAGTCAATTTCCCTATTTTGATGGGCAGAAGGACTCTCATTAACTTCAGTGGGCATTGGATCAGGCCCAGATTGCTCAGATACTACCCTGATGAAGACAGAATAAATAGTAGAGCTCTGGGAAAAAATATAAACAAATTTCTGCCAAAAAAATCCACAGCAAGTTTTCCAACCAGTTCTAATAAGTAGGTAAGTGCTGCTATAATGGCAACAACAGCATTTGCACTAAGCACTACATCTTCTCCTGTTCCTTCAATTAATCAGAGCTACTGACATTCAATTTTCCCATAAGAGCACAATTTTCCCTTCAATAGGTCAACAGCTGCAGCTCTGCCTCTTTTAATAGTTCTGTGGTGTGTGTTGCTTATTAAGGCCACTTTTATCACTAACATCTATTTATGTAGGTGTACATCACTATACATCTTTTAGAACTCTGAGACAGACTCTGGCTCTATATGGTTTCCTACTACAGACTGTACAGTAAAGTTAATATCAGCATAGACCGATGCAGACCAATGAGAAACCCAAGAAGAAGCAGTTGTAATATTGCACACACAAAAGTCTAAACATGTGAAATATCAGTTAAAGCCATGGAATTTATTTTCTAAACAAATATGAAGCTTCTTGGGAAGCCAGTGGTGATAGCAGATGGGAGCTGATAATTTCTGGGATCAATTAACTTCTGCCAGTGGAACCTAAGCTAGGAGGAGATACAGTAGTGCCAGCAGCCCACAAACCCCAGTTGGACACAAGGCCTTAGATAGCACTCGCTCTCCAAAAAAAACCCCACAGAAAGTGGGAGAAGGCACAGGAAGCATGGGGCAGGTCTAGGGACTCAGGAGATTTTCTGATTCAGCACAGTGTATTTCCTGGGCAGGCTCCCTAGGATGGGATGCTATGTAGACCCCTAATAGAATGTTGAAAGGCTTCCTCCAGAACAACAAGCAGTGAAAGAAAGTAGGGTTGCTCCAGTATAGTTTTCCTTTGTGAGTTCATAGGACCGTAATTTGCATAGCCTTCTGAACACTGCTGTTCAGTAATACCTCTACAGTGAAATGAGCCTGTGGCCTGTAGTTCTTGAAGATGAAGAGCTGTCTGCTCCCATTTGTTAGTGAACAGGAGGAGTACAGCTCCAGCAAACCTGATTTGCATAAGCTTTGTGCCCTGGGTTCTTCTAGTGATACTTTAGGAGTCACTATAATCTCAGAATTGGTTGTGTAGTGGAACTGATCTGTACTAGGAGAAAAGGGTTTTTTCCCCAAAGGTTATCTCTGCTATTGGTTCCTTTCCACTGAAGATCCTTGTAGTGAGGTGGCTTCTTGTTGTCTCTTGAGCACTCCTCTCAGACAGATGTTGCTCCATGGCACCCTGCCTCTTAGGCCATGCCAGTGGTACTACTGCACCCTCTGGCTTGAAATAGTAATAAACACTAAATACATGATTTCTATCATGAGCACCCCTGCTATGAAAATTGTTCAAGCACCCATGGGTAATGCTGTCTCTTCAGGGCCCTTTAAAAGTAATTCAAAGAATTCCCAAAATTCAAAGAATTCCTATTTATTGAGGCCTCTGGTGCATACTGACCCTCCAGAGACCAACCCCAGTTCAGGGTCTCTCTCCTATTAGTCCAACACAAAATATTTCAAAACAAAACACCAGCCCATGCAGATTTCTCTCCAGTTTCAGCTGAACACAGTCCCCTACTCCCTTAAGGGTCTGCAGTAAGTACCTCTTTTGTTTCTTGGACGGGGTCCCTCTCAGTGTCTGAAGAGTTTCCTCCTGCTTCTTGTGGTCTCTCTTTACCCCTCCCTGTTGCTTCCTGCTGCCTTATAACCTGAGATCACTTGATTCCCCTCAGGTTCATCATGTAATCAGGGCTTGCTTAGCCCCAGACTCTCCAACCTAAGGGAAAGCCACCCTGTTTGTTTTAGTGGCAGGATTCTTCAATGACAGGTGATACAGAGGCAGCTCCTCCTCAATGGAGTGGAACACAGAGAGGGCTCTTCAGTGAAACTGTAGAGTTCACCAACAGAGTGAGTGAATTTCTGTGAGGTACTTTCTACCCAGCCACTAAAAGCTGAACTCATGATAGCTGGATTATATGGTGCAGCCTCAGGACAAGACCAGGTAGCACTTCCCAAGGGACCAGAAACAAGCCTTCCTGAATGCACTTCAGGATGCTGGGAATAGGCTACCACTGATACCAAACCATGATCAGGGCTTAGTGTATGAAGAAGTGACATGAACTTTATTCAATGTTCATATGGACATGTGGGGGACTGAGTTAAAGGACTACTGAAAGTGTTATCATGGGAGAGTGTTTTCCCAAGTTAACTCTGTTCCTGTTCCTTCCCAAGATTTTCTTGTTTCATATACAAACCCATTGCTTGCAAGAGGGACCCCTAACTACTTTAACTCATCCCATTCCTCTCACCTACACCTGGCAGAAGCTTTCCACTTATAGAATTACTTATACCTTGAAGGATCTCATGCTACATACTACAACAACAGTACATATGATCTCTTGCCCGCATCCAACAGTGATATGCAAATATTTCTGGGGTAGAACACAGCTATTTAAGGGTATCAGGAATACTACAAAAAGATTTGGACTGAAAATGAAAAATAGTTCTGCATCTAATTTAAAATGGAGAAGAAATTTGGGCATACTGTTGTATCCTCCTCTTTTCACATATAGAATAGATCTCACACCTTGCATAATCCCATTGAAATCATTGTGAGAAAGGGTATTAGTACATAACCCTCAGGGATATTACTTCAGCACATATCTGTGAGGAAATGAATTTTACTTTAAGCAATGTAATACTGATTACCCAAGGTTATACAAACTGCACAATTTAAAAATGATTATTTATTCTCTTTTAGTGGCACTAACTTCAGTCAAGTTGGTGTAATACCAATTTGAATGCACAAAACCATCCCTACTGAGTAACAGTTTTGCATAGGATTCACAATGCTTTCTCATTCTGCTTTCATCATCAGTCACAGTTTCTGGTAGTTTGTTTGGTGTCTTTGGGGACTCTTCTGTATGGAACATGAGTCTAAATGAACTCCATTTACAGTGGCAGACAAGAGTTCTTAATTCATCTGAGCTCCCTGAAATGCAAATGTATTGAGCTTCAGTTAGTCATAAAACTGAGCAAATACTACCATGGAAAATAATTTTATAAGTGAATTTAAATATTAATGCTCAGTGTCTTATTAAAATTCTGAGAATTAAATAAAAATGAGTGATATTTCCCAAACACTGTTTGCAGAAGAGTGCTTAAAAGCAAACACTTTTTTTTCCTGCATAAAAGGAAAAGATCCACACACATCAGCCAAAGGGAAAAAATGGTTCACTACAGATTGTCAAATTATGGAGTGTTCTATAAGAATACTAATATGATGTAAATCAGAAGCTCCAGAGGGGAAGAGATCTATTGGTGAAAACGGAAGAGGACCACCAAAGAGAGTTTAATTTGCTTAAGCTGTCTATCCATAATTCCTCTAGTGACACTTCAAAAGTAATCATGGCTATACATAAACTTAGATTTTGGGTGGTAGGAGGCTCCCAAAGAAAAAAAAAGAGCTCTAATCTTTTGGAAATGCACTATTTAGCACATAGCAAGACTGTACTCAAGAATCCTAAGTGGGCTTATTTCCTTTCATCTGGGGACTCTGTGGCAAGATACAAGGCAGACTGAAGGCTCTGCAGCAAGGGACTATTAAAAGGACAGCAGCAGAATTAAGTGGACTCTGGTGAGGCCCTGCTTATCATAAGAATGGCATACTGGGTCAGACCAATGGTCTATGCAGTCCAATATCCTGCCTCTGACAGTGTCCAGTGCTGGATATTTCAGAAGGAATACACAGAACAGGGTAATTTCAAGTGATCCATCCCCTGTTATCCAATCCCAGTTTCTGGCAGATGTAGGTTTAGGGACACCCAGAACATGGAGCTGCATCTGTGACCATCTTGGCTAATAGCCATTGATGGACATATCCTCCTTGAACTTATCTAATTCATTTTTGAACCCAGTTATACTTCTGGCCTTCACAACACCCCCATGACAATGAGTTCCACAGATTTGGTTTAAACCTACTCTGTTATTTTCATTGGTGACTCCTGGCTCTTGTGTGATGTGAAGGGGTAAATAACTTTTCCCTAGTCACTTTCTCCATACCATTCATGATTTTATAAACCTTTATCATACCTCCTCTTAGTTGTCTCTTTCCCTTCTCCCCTCATAGAGGTATTTCATAACCCTAGTTATTTTCATTGTCCCTCTCTTCACCTTTTCTGATTCTAAGGTATCTTTTTTTTTTAATGGAACAACCAAAAAAAGAAAAGGAGGTGATAATTTGTGTGTCCTTAGCTAGTTGCTTTTAAAATTCTTTCTTTGCTTGCCTTATTGTACTTTTATTCTTGACTTGCCAGAGTTTATGCTCCTTTATTTTCCTTACTAGAATTCCAATTTTTAAAGGATGCTTTTTGCCTCTAAACTGCCTATATTGCTCTGCTGTTTAGCCATGCTGGTATTTTTGTTGGTCTGCTAATTGTTGGGTTTTGTTTTTTGTTTTGGATACACATTTAGTTTGAGCCTGCATATTGTGTTTTTAAATAGTCTTTATACAGTGTGCAGAATTTTCCCCTTGTGACTGTTCATTTTAATTTCTGTTTAACTAGCTTCCTCATTTTTGCATAGTTCCCCTTTTTGAAGTTTATGCTACTGTGGTGGTTTCTTTGGCATTTCCCTCCATAAGGATGTTGAACACAGCTGAACCACTCAGTAACAGCAACCACACTTAAATAGATTGGTCTCCTGGAATGGATCCTACGGTCTCTTAGGACTAAATCAAGAATTTCCTCTCCCCTGTGGGTTCCAGAACAGGCTGCTCCAAGAAGCAATCATTTATTGTGTGTAGACATTTTATCTCTCATGCCTTCCAGAGGCACATACCCAGCCAATATAAGGATAGTTGAAATCCCCCCTTATTGTGTTTTCTGGCTTTCTCTCATCTCCCTGAGATTTCCCAGTCACCGTTGCCATTCTGATCAGGTGGTCGGTTCAAGCATGGAACTTCTATCCATAGAGTTTCTATGGTACAGTTTGATTCATTTAAGATTTTTACTTTATTTAACTCAGCCAGGTCTCCCTGTGAGTTCCCCTTCCGGGGCAGTCTTTCAAAGTTTTGCTGCATAAACACCATCAGGCAATCCTCATACACACTGCCCTGACTAGGTCACTCCAGCAGTGACTCAGAGAATCTTACCATTCACTGCCCCTGGCAATACCACTCTCTACTGGATGGCATAGGAACCCAGACCCATCCTCTGCTCTAGACAGTAGTCCAGGGCCCTACAGTGAGCTGTTAAGGGCTGGATCTTTACCAACCTTATTACTTTCTTTACTGGAGTACTTCTTTTTTCTCAGCCTTCTAAGTCAGACTCATCTCTTTTAGGTCTACTAGGTAAACCCTTCCCCCCGGTTCTAATCCCTTTTCTCCAGAATTCCTATCTCCCCTACCTCAAGGAAAGGGACTGCAGGCTTCCTCACTGCCACTTCCTGGCCTTATAAAAGCTGTGCCTGTTCCCTCACAGTTGAGCTTCCTTCTGATTAGCACCCTCCTGTTAGCCATCTCCTCCATTTTCAGCTTAATTGGCTGATTGGGCCCAGCTGGCCTAATTCAGTTCTTTCAGGGCCAGTGTGGGGAAGACACCCCATCACAGGTAGACATACATCTCTTTGAATGAATTAGGCTCTGCTTCCTGCCTACACTTCCACTGACAAAGAATTTTAGTAGCATGAAAATTCTGTTTTCATTTCACTTACATAATACAAGTCTAAATCTACCATCACCATTCCATCCTTTATAAGACTAATAAATTCAGTCCATAGTTTCTAAACTTAAGTATCACAGCACTGTTTATCTATGATATACCTGTTATCCAGGCAGCACACAGTGTGTGCAACAACTCAGCCACCTGGATTTGCAGCACGCTACAATAAACACTGCTTTCAGAAGAGCCACTGTAAAGTATAAAATAGTGCAAAAAAAAAAAAAAAGATAGGCAGAACTCTGACTTCCCCCCAGGTGCCAGTGGTGCACTTCGGTGACCAGCAACATGGTTTTGTGTCCCTGGGCTATATACATCTTTTCCCTTCATCATGTTTTTGCATATCTATATATGAGCTGCTGAGTTACACTGAGAAATGGTCCCTAATTCACCTTATTCACCCATAAAAGAAGAGGCAGTGGAAGCAACCTAAAATGAGGCCATCCATTCTGGAAGACCATTAAGACTTTAATTCAATAAGGTACCAAGAGATTTAAGCATATGCCTAACTTTAAGATCACAAAATGCAATTACCCACTGAAGTAATTGTTTAGGTTCTGATTTAGCAAAATACTAATTTATCTAAGAGCTTGTCTCCATGAACAGTTAAACTGGAATGTGAAGCTACTCCACACTAACTTGCCACAGACTAACTGTCAATATGGACCCTGCTAACACACATTAACAGTTTGTTAGTTCTTGATCTAGCCCTCTTTGAAAGAATAGGGTTCAGAAATCTCAGAAATAAATAGGTTATTTTATCATTACAAAAACCAGCTGTATGAACTTAAGTATTTCTGGTTTGTAGATTTTCAATTATTTAAATCAAATTGGCATCATTGTTTAGAGATCTGAATAACTAGATAACCAATTAATCAAACAATTTACTATAATAAAATATTACCTGCAGCAACACTGATTCATAGTCTTCTTTAAGAAAAAAAAGAAAAAGCTATTCACCGTTTTCCAATAAAATCTGTTCCCATCTGTGGAGCAATATCTGATTTCACAATACTGATCTGATGTATGATTTAAGTGCCATGTGTTTCATAGTTCATAATTGTTTATTATAAACAAAACAAACTACTATAATTTGATGCAGTTTAACATTTATGAGAAATGAACATTTTGAATGCAAAGCAGTTCTGAATATGCTGATATTGCTTAATTCAGATTTCTATCACATAGCAGATTTAAATGTACTTAGAGCTACTGTATAGCAGAGGTAATCCAATAACTTCAGAAGATTCAACCAAGGAATGCCCACCATACGCAAAAGGAAAATGCAAATCAAACATAAAAATTAACAGGTATTGGACAATGTGGTTTATTGTGCAATTATTTATGGAGGTAGAAATCACAAAGAACAATTCATTTAGAAAAACAGGGCTTGCACTAGAAATTCATATTATATTCAACCATCTACACTTTAGACTGCGAGAAGAGATGGAAATTGTAAAACAACCATAAAAGCCTGCTTCAAAAATTAATTACATTACAACCACCAAGAGTAGATAGGTTTGTTTTCACAGATAGCCAGAGTTTTAAATATTTAAGATAATTAAGGACCTCAGTATCATGGAAAGTGATGTGCAAGTATATGGGGCAAAGAAAGGCGAAGAAGCCCCTGAACATCCATTCATGATGCTGTTCACCTGATTTCAAGTGGCCTGGATGATTATAACTATTGTCTATTGACTTTATGGATATATGAAAAGAAGTGTCCTAATTTTAAAAGCCAGGGATAAATAACTAAATCTTGTATTTCCTGTTAAGAGGTATTTCTAAACCTGTCATCTATTAATAGATGTTAGCAGGGATTGATTAAGGTAATGCGGCCCTAGACACATGTTTTGTGATCATATTCCCATGCTCTGGCCACACCCTTGAAACACCAAGGCATTCTCATTCAGGTGAGAATGGTACAGGCTACCAACATGAGAACTCTCTGCAAGGTTGGTGGTGGGGTCCTATCACCCCTTTGGGCAGACTGGGCTTCCCTACACCCTCAGCTACTGTTCCTTGTTTTCAGGCAAGCTGAAATCTGTTCTGGAGGAGAGAGAATTCAGCCTCCATCCACTCCTTTCTATGTGGGTAGCACCTGCCAATACCACCTGAGGAGAAACATGATAGACTGGCTCCAGGGAGGGCTCTTCAAATGGAGAGTCCTCTGTTATTATGGTGTTGGGATTGTGTCATCCCCATTCCTGAGCAGCAAGTTTCAGAGTCAACAACCCAGTAAACTGAATGGGGCAGTTCCCCTCTCTCAGAGTGGGTGGTTCAGGCTCTGAGCACACTTGGGCAGACGTCACGGAATTGGTTTGCCTTCTGTTCATATTTTCAATATTTTTCTTCATAAAGATCTATGAGGTCTAAAGCCACATTTTTAAAAAAAAAAAGTAAAGCTGAGATTCTGACCTCATTGCATCCCTCTGGGAGCCAGGTCCTTAGCCATGGACCTACAGTGTGTATACCTTAATCTAGCCTTGAATATTAGGTCAACTTAATTTCATTTTTTTCATATTTACAAGCTAAGTCCTCTCTATTTCAGTCTGCTATTGTCTGGGTATTCAAGGATTTTCTTTTTGTTAAATGGGACTTTTCTTCAAGAGACTCATTCAAAAACTTTCTAATTATTATAAATATGTTTTATTTCCTACCTCACATTAGTTTCTGCTGACACTTAGATAGTTTGAAATGGAAGCCTTATTTCTTTATCAAATTCCACCACAATCCTACATTTCACATGGACAGTGGTTTGCTATTGAAGGATCTTATTTATGCTGAACTCCAGGCACTGATATTGTTCCCCCGGAATGAACACTGAAGCATTTGCTTAGGGTGAAAGGTAAATTCAGAGGGCTAGATTTACCAAACTTAATGAAAGAAACTGTAAATTAATTTTTCACCCCAGAGAAGATTCACACCACCTGAGTACAGACAGTGGCATAGCCACCTACCCTTCCTCTGAGTTTCTGGCAAGTAGGAGTAGCTTTCTATTGCTGCATGGTTAGGACTCCCATTCCAGGCAGAAGCACCTACATTAGTGGGAGGTCTGGCTCAAGTCCTCCAGCAGAGGGCTGGGTGGGTTGAGTTTGCTTGCTGCAGACAATCCACTGTTGGAGACTCAAACCAGACACACAGCAAAAGGCACCATGGAGCCATGGTCTGAATCTGGCCACAGAATTTCATGGGCTTTGAACGCAGATGTAAGGAAAGCCAGGTCAAAGTTGGGGCTTATTAGTTTAGCCCTGTTCCTTTGCTTTTATTGTGACTTATATCTTTTGAAAGTATTCCGTAGTTCCTTTAGAGACTATGCTATTGAGGTAAGGTGCATAGTTTTTATTCGTAGCACCTATGTAGTTACATAATTAAATTCTACTATTCATGCCTTGTAAGTCACCAGGGCTTTGATTGTCCTATAACCATTGAGCCTTATTGCCTAATTGGTAGTGTAAATAGAAAATAGTTGAGCTGTTTTTGAGATTAGCATCCAGTTTCCTCAACAGCAAACACATATTTGTTCGATATGCTCAAAGTTGTCCATATTGTAATGCCTGCTCACCGCAAATGTAAGCATGAAAATAACCCCTTTGTATGAGCACTCTTACTGTCTGAAAAAGAAAGGACCCGGGATTTCGTGGTTAGATATTGGTATGAGATTGGAACATGTTATTAGGCTGGATTACATTCACTCCGATGCTATGGGTACAACTACGCAGGGATAAAAGACACATGCCACAGCAGCTGCTGGCCTGGGGCAGATGACTTGGCCTTACAGAGCGTGGGCTCTGGGGTTAAAAATTGTGTAGATGTTCAGGGTTGGGCTCTTACAGGGTCCCAGAGCTCAGGCTCCAGCCCAAGCCTGAAAATCTACACAGCAATTGTTCAGCCCTGGAGCCTGACCCCCAGGAGCCCAAGTCAGCTGACTCAGACCAGACAGGGGTTTTCTATCCCTGTGTAAACATATCCATTACCTAAGAGCATAAGAACGGCCATATTGGCTCAAACCAAGGTTCATCTAGACCAGTATCCTGTCCTCCGACAGTGGCCAATCCTAGGTGCCCCAGAAGGAATGAACATAACAGGTAATCACCAAGTGACTGTAACCATTGACTGTAAGAAAACTATTCCAAATTAACACAGGTAAAAGTCAGAGCAAAATCTGGCCCAGGGGTTGGCAACCTTTCATAAGTGATGTGCCGAGTCTTCATTTATTCACTCTGATTTAAGGTTTTGTGTGTCAATAATACATTTTAACATCTTTAGAAGGTCTCTTTCTATAAGTCTATAATATATAACTAAACTATTGTTGTATGTAAAGTAAATAAGGTTTTTAAAATGTTTAAGAAGCTTCATTTAAAATTAAATTAAAATGCAGAGCCCTGTGGACCGGTGGCCAGGACCCAGGCAGTGTGAGTGCCACTGAAAATCATCTTGCATGCTGCCTTCGGCACGCATGCCATAGGTTGCCTACCCCGATCTGACCCATTGTTTTTTAGAAGGGTATATATTATAGGTTGGGTGCAGTGGTGCGAGCCTATAATCCCAGATACTTGGGAGGCTAAGGCCTGGGCTACACTGGGGGTGAGGTGGGGTGGTGGGGTTTCTAACTAAGATACACAACTTCAGCTACGCGCGAAGTCGAAGTATCTTAGTTTGACTTACCTGGCCATCCTCACGACGGCGAGTCGACCACCGTGGCTCCCCCGTCGACTCCGCTTACTCCTCCTGCCGAGGTGGAGTACCAGCGTTGATTCGGGGATCGATTTATTGCGTCTAGATGAGACTCAATAAATCGATCCCCAATACATCGAACAATCCGGTGGGTAGTATAAACATACCCTTAGACTAGCAGATCGCTTGAGCTCAGTGACTCTGGGCTGCAGTGTGCTATGCCGATTGGGTGTCTGGTGCCACTGATGGCCTGGCCAGTGGGTGGCTGAAGGACTGGCTAGAACAACATGAATGGCGTGTTGTGATCAGCACTCTCTCTGTGAGGGCTGACGGACTGATCGATCAAGGTGACAAGATTACTATAGGGGAAAAGAATAGATATCCTGAATGGTTCTTCGATGTATATTTGTGTCCTGCCAGTATGTCTATAAGCTCTTCCAAAATAGGCACAGGCCTTAGTAACCCTGGAACACTATACAGTAACAGATCAATCATGATTTTTTTTTAAATTTCCTGAATTGCTCTACTGTATAAATTCATTAGATTCATTAGATAACTGTGGTGAAGAAATAAATTGAACATTGCTAGTTGATGAGTTTTTGATACCCTTGATTCAGAAGTTCCATGATTCAGAAGCTGGATATGAGTCAACAGTGTGCCCTTGTTGCCAAGAAGGCTAATGAAATTTTGCAATGTATAAGTAGGGGTATTGTCAGCAGATCGAGGGATGTGATCATTCCCCTCTATTTGACATTGGTGAGGTCTCATCTGGAGTACTGTGTCCAGTTTTGGGCCCCACACTACAAGAAGAATGTGGAAAAATTGGAGAGAGTCCAGCAGAGGGCAATAAAAATGATTAGGGGGCTGGAGTATGTGACTTATGAGGAGAGGCTGAGGGAACTGGGATTGTTTAGTCTGCAGAAGAGAAGAATGAGGGGGGATTTGATAGCTGCTTTCAACTACCTGAAAGGGGATTCCAAAGAGGATGGATCTAAACTGTTCTCAGTGGTACCTGATGACAGAACAAGGAGTAATGGTCTCAAGTTGCAGTGGGGGAGGTTTAGGTTGGATATTAGGAAAAACTTTTTCACTCAGAGAGTGGTGAAGCACTGGAATAGGTTACCTAGGGAGGTGGTGGAATCTCCTTCCTTAGAGGTTTTTAAGGTCAGGCTTGACAAAGCCCTGGCTGAGATGATTTAGTTGGGAATTGGTCCTGCTTTGATCAGGGGGTTGGACTAGATGACCTCCTGAGGTCCCTTCCAACCCTGATATTCTATGATTCTATGATGCTATTAAAGACATAGAAGCTGAACTGAGGGAATTAACTATTTCAACAACAAGTACATATTCAGGCATGAATATTTAAGGGTTAAGTTGTATCTCACCCTTTCACTGGTGCACAATAAGGGAGAGCCCAGGTAGACTTCTTGGCTCAAAAGCAAAAATCAGATAACTTCAACCTGAGAAAAAGGAATAGTCCTGGTCTACGGAGGTGATCTGGCATATAGAGGATGGGGTATAGCAATGTGCACATGCCTGTGTGATGTGGAGCTCTGCACTGCCTCCTAGGGCAACATAGCTTCCCACCATTCACAGGAAGGCTGTGCCTTTAAGGCCCAATTGAAACCTATATTAGCATCAAAAATAACAATGCCAGTTGCTTTTCATGCATATCCTCTCCTTTAAAGTTGTTTCTAATGGGATTATTCCTCTTTAAATTCTGTTGAGAGAAATTCACAAAGGCACTAGATCTGCCTGTTTCCTGTAACACAACTATCATAACAGTTTCCAAATATGGGAAAATTCATTCTGGAAAGTTTACTTTGTCTAGATCACTTAGTTTTAATCTTGTTCATTTGTCACTGACATCATCACCTGCTGAGCTAAAATGTTTTTCAGACACAAACTGGAGGATGGGCACCCAAGATTAATGGCCCTCGAATCAGATGTTAGGAAATTATTTCCTTTGACTGGCACTGAATCCTCATTTATTCTATTGTTGGACTATGCTGGGGAACCGTATTTTAAAAGCAATGCACACTTTCCCCAGACAATGTTTCACTTTCAAATTAACTGACCCCCAAAAGTTGTCAGATTCATCACTTGTAGACACCATCTCCTGACCTGTCATCCAGCGTGGTCAGACCTATTGTACATGAAATATTTTCCTGCTGGATTTCTGTGTATAAAAACAGCAGCAGCAGCAGGAGAAAAGAGATTTCTTAAAATACAGATCAAGAGCCATTTATTTTGTTCAGCGATTTCTGTACACACTGTGTACCAAAATGGTGGGCAGAGCTAAACAATAGCAGACAAAGAGAGAAGTTAATAGCTGTAAGTTGCAGGGGAGAAGGCCTTCACATAAATTGTGTTTTTAACTGCTTCACTGCTGATCAGGTAAAGAGGTGTGCGAGCCAGCACTGCTAGATATACACAGATTGTCCTTGCATTCCATTGGGACCTATTAATATACTGCAGCAGGACAGATAGTGGAGCAGATGATCAGCAGTGAAGTGCTTCATAGTAAAATTGTTTTCAAATCATCAGTTCATAATTGATGGTAGTCTTCCCTATGACTGTCAGTGTTGGTATTAGGAAGAAGTCTGCCTTTGATGATAGGGTAAAGCAGACAACAACAGATTCAATGTAGATTTGTGTCCATTTTCATGGCTGACAGCTTTTCAGTCACACAGATAAGCAAAGTTTTTATAAAATTGATTTTTGATTAAATATGTTCAAAGACAAGTTACATAACTGCTACCCTTTTGCTAGATATTGTTAGCAACAAGGCCAGATTCAAATAGCTACTAGTCCCTCTTAAAATTAACAAATATCATCAGCTCGAGCCCCTCCTCCCCCCAGGAGTATTTCTGGGCTCAATAAGGACCTCCCATGGGCACCTTTAATAGGCACTACTTTTCCCTTCAGAAGCAGAGTCTGCCTATGAAACAAGGAGAACTTGATTAGGGGGAATTGAAAACAGCATGGTATGTCTATATGGATGATAAATAATGGATGATAAATAAAGCTCTCCCCCCCACAGTAACTTTGGCTATAGTCTGTTAACTCAAAACACCTGCTAGCGTGAAGCCCAACAGGCAACTGTCCATTTACCACATCACGGTCCTTGTCCCCATTCCCAACCCAAGTCATGGTTTGATGTCAGTGGGCAGTATAGCCACAGAGTTCTGAGGTGCACTTAAGAAGGCCTGTCTCCAGTCTCCTAGGAATTGCTGTTTGGTCTTATTCTGAGGCTCCAACACCTAACCCAGCATTAGTTTTATTTATTTTAGCTTTTGTAATAGTTGGGTAGGAGGGGCCTCAGAGTTCACTCATCTCTGCTGCTGTCCTCTGTGACTTCAGCAAAGAGCCCTCTATTTTGTACCCCATTGCGGAACCACTTTTTGAAAAACCCTCCCAATAGTGCAGGTTCTTCAATGGAAAGGAACCAGTAACCTATCAGCTATTTTATGTTCAACTTTATTTAGTGGCTGGGTAGGAGGAGCCTCACCAGAGTTGATAGAGCTCTTCAGGTGTTCTCTGCAGCTTCACAGAAAAGCCCTTTCTGTGTTCCACCCATTGAAAGAGCTGCCTCTGTGTCTTCTCCCATTGAGAAATCCTCCCACAAGCACAGGACTTTCAATGGAAGGGAACCAGTTTATAGACAACCTTTGAAAATAATCCTTACTATAAGGTAGGAGGCCTTTTTTTCTTTTCTTAGTTCATTTCTACTACCCAACCAAGTCTGAGTTCATGTACAATTATGGTGACTTCTAAAGTGTCATTGAAGGAATTCCAGGTAGACAGCTTATGCAAACCAAGCTTTCTCTGTGCCCATGCTTCCTTCCACCACCACCCCTTCAACAAATGGGAGCAGAGAGTTCCTTATCCTCAAGAACTTCAGGCAATAGGATTTATATAAACATAGAGCAAACTAAAACAGATTAGAGTAGGAGTAGTAAATGCAGCGTGGTATTTACAAATGATCTCAATTCTTGTACTCCAAGCCTCAAAAAATCTTTCTCTACTTTTATCCTCCCTGAAGAGAGAAGAAAAAAAAAAGAGTAGGAACTGAGGTTCATTTGCTATATAAAACACTTGCTATCACAAAGTTTGCACATGAACAATTGTGTGGAAATCTGAGACAATCATAGAATCATATAAGATTACAGTTGGAAGAGCATCAGGAGATCATCTAGTCCAACCCCCTGCTCAAAGCAGGACCAACACCAACTAAATCATCCCAGCCAGGGCTGTGTCAAGCCAGGCCTTAAAAACTTCTAAGGATGGAGATTACATCACCTCCCTAGGTAACCCATTCCAGTGCTTCACCACCCTCCTATGAAATAGTGTTTCCTAATATCCAACCTAGACATCCCCCATTGCAACTTGAGACCATTGCTTCTTGTTCTGTCATCTGCCACCGCTGAGAACAGCCGAGCTCCGTGTTATTTTGAACCCCCCTTCAGGTAGTTGAAGGCTGCTATCAAATCCCCCTTCACTCTTCACTTCTGCAGACTAAACAAGCCCAGTTCCCTCAGCCTCTCCTCGTAAGCATAGGCGCCAACTCCGTGAGTGCTCCAGGGGTGGAGCACCCACGGGAAAAATTGGTGGGTGCTCTGCACTCACCGGCAGAGAAGCTCCTCTCCCTCACCTCTTCTCCTGAGGGAACAAGCTGTGGGAGGGAGGGGGAGGAGTGGGAAAGTGGCACGCTCAGGGGAGGAGGCAGGCAAGAGGCGGGTTTGGGGCGGGGATTTGGGAAAGGGGTTGAAATGGGGGTGGGGCAGATTCAGGAGGAAGCAGGGCAGGGGTGAGGTTGGGGTGGGGCTGGGAGTGGGGGGGGGTCAAGCACCCACCGGCTCCAGGAGAAGTTGGCACCTATGCTTGTAAGTCATGTGCCCCAGAGCCCTGATTATTTTTGTTGCCCTCTGCTGGACACTCTCCAATTTGTCCACATCGTTTCTGTAGTGGGGGGCCCAAAACTGGATGCAGTACTCCAGATGTGGCCTCACCAGTGCCGAATAGAGGGGGATAGTCACTTCCCTTGATCTGCTGGCAATGCTTCTACTAATGCAGTCCAATATGCCGTTAGCCTTCTTGGCAACAAGAGCACACTGCTGACTCATATCCAGCTTCTCATCCACTGTAATCCCTGGGTCCTTTTCTGCAGAACTGCTCCTTAGCCAGTCAGTCCCCAGCCTGTAGCGATGCATGGGAGTCTTCCGATCTAACTACAGGACTCTGCACTTGTCCTTCTTGAACCTCATCAGATTTATTTTGACCCAATCCTCCAATTTGTCTAGGTCACTCTGGACCCTATCCCTACCCTCCAGCATATCTACCTCTCCCCCCAGCTTAGTGTCATCTGCGAACTTCCTGAGGGTGCAATCCATCCCATCATCCAGATAATTAATAAAGATATAATATAATATAATATAATATAATTTAATAAAGAACAAATAATATAATAAAGAACAAAACCAGCTCCTGGACCGACCTCTGGGCACTCTGCTTGATACCAGCTGCCAACTAGACATCAAGCCGTTGATCACTACCCACTGAGCCCGATAATCTAGCCAGATTTCTATCCACTTTATAGTCTTTTCATCCAATCCATACTTTTTTAACTTGCTGGCAAGAATACTGTGGGAGACAGTATCAAAAGCTTTGTTAAAGTCAAGATATATCACATCTACTGGTTTCCCCGTATCCACAGAGTCAGTTATTTCACCATAGAAAGCAATCAGGTTGGTCAGGCATGACTTGCCTTTGGTGAATCCATAATGACTGTTCCTAATCACCTTCCTCTCCTCTGAGTGCTTCAAAATGGTTGCTTTGAGCCTAGGTGCTGACTTCCCCTCTTTCCCGTGGGTGCTCAACCCCCCTCTGCCTCCAGCCCAACCCCCACTCCACCCCTTCCATGAGGCCTGCCCCTTCCAGCCTCTTCCCCAAAGTCTCCGTCACAACTCCACCTCCTCCCTGCCCCTATTCGAACTCCTTGCCCAAATCCCTGCCCCAGCCCCGCCTGTTCCCTGCCTTCTCCACTGAGCATGCCATGTTCCCACTCCTCCCTCTCCCTCCCAGAGTGTGCTTATGCTACGAAACAGCTGTTCCTCAGGGGAGGAGGAGGTGGGGCGGGGGATGAGGGGAGCTTGGCTGCTGGTGCGTGCAGAGCACCCACTAATTTTTCCCCATGGGTACTCCAGCCCCAGGACACCTTTGTCCTTGAGGACCTGCTCCATGATTTTTCCAGGGACTGAAGTGAGGCTGACCAGTCTGTAGTTCCCCGAGTCCATATCAATCAGATTTTGTTCCTCAAAGAATTTACTCTGTTCCTTAAGACAGCTTACTTTTTATATGAAATACTTAAATATTCATTGGGCCCCAGAGGGAATGATTCTATAGCCCCAGTAACTAGGGCAGTCAGCTGGGAGACTCAGGTTCCAGTCCCTGATCCAATGACAATTTAGGTATTTCATGCAAAGTGGAACAGCTTCAACAGGAGAGATTAAGGCCAGAATACCCTACAGCCCAGTGGTTAGGGCACTTAGCTAGGATGTGAGTCCGGGGTCCAAGTCTCTGCTTCATGTCAAGCAGAGTAGGGATCCAGGTTTTCCACATACTGAGTGCTCTACCAGTAAGCTATAGGGAGGAAGTATAGTGGCACCATCACTTCCTCCTCCAGTTTTTTGCAAGACAAGGCTGACCTGACTTAGGTACCTAACCGCTGAAGAGTGTTCATGGCTGTGAATCCGAAGTAGATAGAGGTGCCTAACTCCGGCCTGGTCTACACTATGCGTTTATACCGAATTTAGCAGCGTTAAACTGATTTTATGCTGCACCCGTCCACACAACGAAGCCCTTTATATCGATATAAAGGGCTCTTAAAACTGATATCTGTACTCCTCCCCGACGAGGGTAGTAGCGCTCAAATCGGTATTGCCATGTTGGATTAGGGTTAGTGTGGCCGCAATTCGACAGCATTGGCCTCTGGGAGCTATCCCACAGTGCACCATTGTGACCGCTCTGGAAAGCCATCTGAACTCGGATGCACTGGCCAGGTAGACAGGAAAAGCCCCGCGAACTTTTGAATTTCATTTCCTGTTTGGCCAGCGTGGAGAGCTCACCAGCACAGGTGACCATGCAGAGCTCATCAGCACAGGTAACAATGCAGTCTCCTGAGAATCGAAAAAGAGCTCCAGCATGGACTGCACGGGAGGTACTGGATCTAATCGCTGTAGGGGGGGAGGATTCCGTGCTAACAGAACTCCGTTCCAAAAGATGAAATGAAAAAACATTTGAAATAATTTCCAAAGCCATGATGCAGAGAGGCCACACCAGGGACTCAGTACAGTGCCGTGTGAAAGTTAAGGAGCTCAGACAAGCCTACCAGAAAACCAAAGAAGCAAACGGAAAGTCCGGGGCAGGGCCAAAAACATGCCACTTCTATGCTGAGCTGCATGCAATTCTAGGGGGGTCCGCCACCACTACCCCACCCCTGTCCGTGGATTCCGAGGTGGGGGTGGTAATCACAACCATGGCTGAGGATTCTGCGGACGAGGAAGATGAGGAGGACGAGCTTGCAGAAAGCACACAGCACTTCGTTCTCCTCAACAGCCAGGAGCTTTTTCTCACCCTGACGGAATTACCCTCCCAGCCCTGCCAAGCAACTATCCCAGACAATGAAGCCATGGAAGGGACCTCTGGTGAGTGTACCTTGTAAATATAAGACATGGTTTAAAAACAAGCATTTTTAATGATTAATTTGCCCTGAGGACTTGGGATGCATTTGTGGCCAGTACAGTTACTGGAAAAGTCTGTTAATATGTCTGGGGATGGAGCAGAAATCCTCCAGGGACCTCTCCATGAAGCTCTCCTGGAGGTACTCCAAAAGCCTTTGCAGAAGGTTTCCGGGCAGCGCTGCTTTATTCCGTCCACCATGGTAGGACACTTGACCACGCCATGCATATAGCAAGTAATCTGGTATCATTGCATGACAAAACCTAGCTGCGTATGGTCCCGGTGATTGCTGGCATTCAAGCAACATCCGTTCTTTATCTCGCTGTGTTATCCTCAGGAGAGTGATATCGTTCATGGTAACCTGGTTGAAATTCAGGAATTTAAGTAAGGGGACAGAGATGGCCATTCCTACTGAGCTGTTTGCCTGTGCCTTAAAAGAAATCCTTCCCTGAAGGTAGCCAAGCGGGCGGAACGGGGGGGCGCAATTGGCGCTGAGCTTTTCCGCGTTTGGCTAGCAGGGATCTTTCCTGCTACCAGCCACGCGGTTGGGGAGGGGTAAAGGGGGGTGTTTAGCAGTGATCTTCCATGATGCCAGCCACGGGGTGGTTTCTGCTGCTGCACGTTAACAGGAAAGAAGCAGCACTCAACGGTAACACCAAAGCTGCAGGCACTCAATATTAAGATGCAAAATGCGACCTTGTAGTGAAGACACATGTGCTATGTAAGGTGAATAGTGTTGTTCACCGTGAAAGAGTATGACCATTGTTCTCTAAAATGTATCTTTTTAAATACTTCTCTCCCTTTTTTCCTTCCCTCATGCAGCTGCAAATTTTTCAAGCCTCCCTACTCCGTCCCGAAGGCTATCTCAGATAAGGCGGCGGAAAAAAAAGACGCGAGAAGAAATGTTTTTGGAAATCATGGAAGTGACCCGCAATGAAAGAGCTCATCTGAATGAGTGGAAGGATGTGGTAGCAAAGTACAGGAAAGATGCCAGTGACCGTGAGGACAGGAGGGACCAACGTGATGACAGGAGGGACCAACGTGAGGACAGGAGAGAAGCTTGAGATGAGAGGAGAGATGCTCGAGATGAGAGGTGGCGGCAGGAAGATCAGCGGTGGCGGGATGCAATTCTGGGGCTGCTGCGTGATCAAACTGACATGCTCTGGCGTCTGGTGGAGCTTCAGGAACAGCAGCAGGATCACAGAGTGCCACTGCAGCCCCTGTATAACCACCCTCCCCCCTCACCATGTTCCTTAGCCTCCTCACCCGCCAGACGAGTAAGAACTCAAGGGGGTAGGCTCCGTGCACCCGCCCACTCCACCACAGTGGACAGCCCAACCAAAAGGCTCTCATTATTATGAAATTTTTTTAGTGGCCTTTTCCTTCCCTACTATTCTCCTCCCAAACCCCACCCGGGCTACCTTGTCAGTTCTCCTCCTCTTTTTATAATTAAGTAATAAAGAATACATGATTTTTAAATGAGAGTGACTTTATTTCCTTAGAAAGCAAGCTGTGATCGAAGGGGGGGCGTGGCTTACAGGGAATGAGTCAATCAAGCGGGGGGGGTTCATCAAGGAGAAACAAACACAACAGTTACACTGTACCCTGGCCAGTGATGAAACTGGTTTTCAAAACTTCTCTAATGCGCACCACTTCCTGGTATGCTCTTCTAATCGCCCTGGTTTCTGGCTGTGCGTAATCAGCAGCCAGGTGATTTGCCTCAGCCTCCCACCCCGCCATAAAGGTCTCCCCCTTACTCTCACAGAGATTGTGGAGCACACAGCAAGCAGCAATAACAATGGGGACATTGGTTTGGCTGAGGTCTGAGCGAGTCAGTAATGTGCGCCAGTGCACCTTTAAACGGCCAAATGCACATTCTACCCACCATTCTGCACTTGCTCAGCCTGTAGTTGAACAGCTCCTGACTACTGTCCAGGCTGCTTGTGTATGGCTTCATGAGCCATGGCATCAAGGGGTAGGCTGGGTCCCCCAGGATAACGACAGGCAATTCAACATCCCCAACTGTTATTTTCTGGTCTGGGAAGTAATTCCCTTGCTGCAGCCGTTTAAACAGAGTAGTGTTCCTGAAGACATGAGCGTCATGAACCCTTCCCGGCCATCCCACGTGGAAGTTGGTGAAATGTCCCTTGTGATCCACCAGTGCTTGCAGCACCATGGAAAACTACCCCTTGTGGTTTATGTAGTGGGTGCCCTGGTGCTCCGGTGCCAAGATAGGGATATGGTTTCCATCTATCGCCCCACCACAGTTAGGAAATCCCATTGCAGCAAAGCCATCCACTATGACCTGCACATTTCCCAGAGTCACAACCTTTGGTAGCAGCAGCTTAGTGATTGCTTTGGCTACTTGCATCACAGCAGCCCCCACAGTAGATTTGCCCACTCCAAATTGATTCCTGACTGACCGGTAGCTGTCTTGCGTTGCAAGCTTCCACAGGGCTATTGCCACTCGCTTCTCAACTCTGAGGGCTGCTCTCATCTTTGTATTCTGGCGCTTCAGGGCAGGGGAAAGCAAGTCACAAAGTTCCATGAAAGTGCCCTTACGCATGCGAAAGTTTCACAGCCACTGGGAATCGTCCTACGCCTGCAACACTATGCGGTCCCACCAGTCTGTGCTTGTTTCCCAGGCCCAAACTCGGCATTCAATGGCTAGAACCTGCCCCATTACCAGCAGGATCTCCAAAGCGCAGGGGCCCGCAGTTTGACAGAATTCTGTGTCCATGTCCTCATCACTCTCGTCGCTGCACTGCCATAGCCGCCGCCTCCTCGCCTGACTTTGCAGGTCCCGGTTCAGCATTGACTGCACGAGAACGCGCGAGGTGTTTAAAACGTCCATGATTGCTGTCTTGAGCTCAGCAGGGTCCATGCTTGCCTTGGAATGGCGTCTGCACAGTTCACCCAGGAAAAAAGGCGTGAAATGGTTGGCTGCTGCTGCTTTCACGGAGGGAGGGGTGAGGCTGTACCCAGAAGCACCCGCGACAATGTTTTTTGCCCCATCAGGCACTGGAATCTCAACCCAGAATTCCAATGGGCGGGGGAGACTGCGGGAACTATGGGATAGCTATGGGATAGCTATCCACAGTGCACCGCTCAGGAAATCGACGCTAGCCTCGGTACATGGATGCACACCGCCGAAGTAATGTGCTTAGTGTGGCCGCGTGCACTCGACTTTATACAATCTGTTTTAAACAACTGGTTTCTGTAAAATTGGAATAATCCCGTAGTGTAGACGTACCCTCTCTTTCAGAGGCAGGGCAATCTGTGCACCTAACACAGGGCTGTGGATGCCATTAAGTGCCAAGGCACCTATAAATTAGATGTTACAAGTGCAAGTCCCCTTTGCGGATTTAGCCCTTTATGTTTACAAGGGGAGATGGATAGTTGTGGCAATCCAGAGAAGGAATTACAACCTAAAGGCTCACTATTTCCTTCCCTGTTTCTCTCCTCACTTCAGAAGGAAAGAAATCTGCTGCTGCCGTAGCCCAGCAGCAGGTTTCAGCACCTCCTGTGACAATTCAGCTGTTCTGGCTAGTGCATTGGGTGGTAGAGACAAGACTGCCTGCTAACCACTTACCTGTGTAAGGATTGGAAGGGAGTAGTAGCCCTGGGACTCAGTGGTGCAATGCGGGTAAATCAGCATACAACCCTATATGGATGCACCAATTTTTAATAAACCTTGCAAATGCCTAGCACATCTTTCCAAATTTTGCAACACCTACTAAACTGGTGCATTTGGTAGCATGGGTTCTTTATACTGAGCAAGAAGTAATCTCTTGGTTTCAGTCATTCTCCTTAAACAAGTTTTTAATGGAATTTCAGGTCTAACTCAGTTCAGTATTTGCTTTCATTTTCTCCATTATTTTTCAGTAGATAGATGAGTGTGATCACGATGACTGTTTCAGAACTAACTTAATTGATGGTAATCAAAAACTGTTTAAAGAAATCAAAAACATGTTTGTGTGATTCACTGAGCAGAACTGAAAACAGTTCCTGCTCATTGTTAATATATATCATATTGTCAATAAATACTTAGATATTTTTAAAAAACATCAGTCGGGCAGTTGAAGGGTTTATACCTAAAAGATCACATCTGCCTTAAAAAAAGTGAGAAAAAACTAACTTCTTTGGACATGCGTAAAATTACAGTATATTTCACTGGCAATTATTTGGTTTTGTCATAGTTTGCTTTCCTGTTTTTTGAGAGATTATTTTTAAACATACATAACTTTTTATTTAAAAATAATTAAAATTTCTATATTTTTAGTTGTTTTCTCCTAGTAGTTTACATAGCCTTTTTATTGCCTTGTATATGTGCATGTATCTCTTGTGCATCATGTATGACAAATTATTCATGTTTCTGTACTTTAATAATGAGATGTCAGCACATAATCCTTCCAGCAGAGAGGACTGTCAGCAGTGATTCAATCCCTTGTGAGATGACCTCCCTGGCATTTAAATCTGGCCTTCATAAGTGCACATGTTATTTTAGAAGCTCTTTTATTCTGAGGTTTCTTAGTTTAATACCCATTTTATTCTTTTGTAAGATGAGTCATGTATATGCATAATTCAAAATTCAAAACCTACCGAGGAACAGTTATATATATATATAAACTAGTTATTAGCCTCCATTTATTTTTAATACTTATTGTGAAAATGTATGATTTTAATCTTATTGCCACCATAAAAATCCAGAGTGAGTTGCTGGGTTGTTAATTCTCAGTTACTGAGTGGTGGCAGAATTCTAGCCACTGGGATTTTTAAGATAGTTCTCTTTATTCTGTTTAAAACAATAATGTATCCATCACAAAGATTTTATATCTAACAGAAGCTTTCTTGACACTGTTATAGCTGCAAAAAAAAATCTGGGATACTCTTCCGCAGCTGTAGCAATAAAGTTCCTCATGATCTGAATCCAGAAATGGGTTCTGGACTTAATTGTCTTTGTGATCACATACCACAAGGGGTAGTATTTGATTTTGCACAGGTACAGTATATGACATCAAAGAAAGAAGAGTCAACATTTTCAAACAATTCTGTGCATGTACATACAGTAGAACTTGTAGGTGCATGGTCTGCTGTCTACTGAGCTGTGTCTGTTCAAAAAGCTCTCTGGGAGCCAGCGCAGCCTGAAAATTAGGGCAAAATGTGGAAGTACACATAGATTTCGGCTATTGACATAGCAATAGGATTTTGTAAAGGGTCTTGTGTGTGATATCAAGTTATACTGCCCACTCCTTCCCCCTTTTCCAGGGCAGAGTGTCACTACCTAATAGGGAAGAAACAAATGGGTTATTAAAAACACTTTGACCAACCAGATGCATAAGCAAGTTTCCTTTAAGGGTATTTTTCCCTTAATTCTTTATGTTTTCCAATGAAAAATCCCTGATTTGGGGAGCTCATCAAAATATGTTTTTAATCATTTAAATAATCTGAGAATCATAACCAAGCAAGGCTTTACAGACTATCTGTCATTCCAGGGAAATAATGGGTACTCAGTCCTGAATGGACATCTACTGCCCTGCACCACAGTGCTAAATATCCTGTTCCCTGCATGCAATCTGTAAATAGATATGGCTTTTTTTGCATTGGCTTAAATCTCTTATTACAAACATTCCTTAACTTTGCTGCACATAAAGTATTGTGTGAGTCAAACAACACTCAGCTGGTTCAGCCAATTATAAAGGACAAGAGCAGGGTCTGTCTGGCCTCAGTGATGACTCATCACACAAGCTGACATGATGGCATCCAATAAGGTGGCTGGAGTGTTCAGTGATCACTAAGTGCTTTCAAGAGCCCTGCTTTATAATGTGTCCCTTTCCAGCTGGCCATGCACAGCAAACACTTCACCATACCCTGCCAGATTCTCTCTCTGGGAATCTCAGGCCCCAAAACTCCATCTTCCCTTCCAAGCCAAAACTTAACAATAACACTAAGGGAATCCTCACAATTACAAATACTTATAACCAACCTAATAACTACGCTTACTATGTTCTATTAGTCCTGTGCTTGGACCTACAGGGTTTCCCTGGACCAGTGACAGGAGGTGGCAAGTCCACTTGTTCTGGTTGTTCCACATCTGGGGGCTCTGTTGTCACAACCTCCTGTGGTTATTGCCCATCTAAGACCCTCTCAGGCAAAACAGCAGACTCACAACGCCTCTTATTTCTCTCCTTTCTGGGATATGGAAAAGTCTTGCCTATTGCTGCACAGGATGTGTCCAGCAGGGGTGAAAAACTCATGACCACATGATAATTTCTTGTGAAACACTGCTGTTTGCAACCATTGTTTCCCATCATAAAGGCACACAGCACCATTTTCATGAAGTGGTAGCATTTCCCATGACCCAATAGCATATTGAATTTTTGTTTTGCTTTATCTGTCTCTTTATACATTTGCAAGCCCCCAGTAAGGTGACCGGATGTCCCGATTTTATAGGGACAATCCTGATATTCAGGGTTTTGTCTTATATAGGTGCCTATTATCCCCCACCCCTGTCCCGATTTTTCACACTTGCTATCTGGTCACTCTAGCGCCAAGTGACTCTCACATCAGTTTCTTACACTGCAGGTATTGTTGTTTTAGGTTTTCTGTTGAATAAAATGTTTAAGAGGTGACAACCTCTGTAAACCTCAGTCTGTAATTTCATAGTGCTAAATATGGATCAGAGTCTGACTCCACAATCTTTCTCAGGAGATGCTTTATTATTCTGACACAGTTTTCCACCAACTCATGGGTTTGGGGATAATAGAGACCAACAGTTACATGTCTAAACCTGTACTTCACCATGAACTGCTTGAACTCGGCCTACTAAACTGTGGTCCATTGTCAGATATTACTGAGCTGTAATCCGAGCTGACACATCCCTACCATTTCCCCTCACCAGTAGAATAACAAGGGGAAAAACAGAATAAAACGATGAAATGTTAACATCTTTGACTCTAGTAACCCATTCCTCCTAGGTGTTGTATAATGTAGATGAGGAAAATGTTCTTGTCAAGCTTTTCACCATGTATGGCATTAGTTTTTGGTATCTTAGAGACAAGTTATTTTTAAACTTTATGACCAAGTTTATTAAAGAGTTAAGTTGCCTCCTGTGCTCTCAGGATTTAGAAACAGCAACGATGGGATCAGAGGAGCTGGGTTCTCGCTTTGGTCAGCATAATGTAAAGCTTTTACAGATTGATGGAATGAAGGAGAAAAGCAAGATGTTCCTCTCCTTTCTGCTTCTGGAAGATGGTTAAATGGCATATCCAATTAAAGTAAAGACACATCATTGCTGCAGGAAAGGGAGAATTTTAAGGCTTTGGGAATATATGGGTAAATGTGAAGTCAATGAAAATTGCAGGATGTATAAATTAATGTAGACCAGTTGAGGATCTGGCCTAAGATGTTGCTTTCAAAAATCAAGCCCTATTTCACTGAAATAGCAACTTTTGAAAAGAAAAAAAAGAAAAAAAGCAGAGTGGACAACTCTATCAGTATTTTTTTTATTTATTTTAAAATTAGAAACTGAAAGTGGTTACTAAAATTAACTTACAAGGTCATCAACCTCAATTCTACACTAAAGTATAAACTGAGTACATAGTTTAATACCATTATAAAAAAACATGCTTTGAAAAAGAATGACTTTGGTGGAGTATATGAATCAGAAAGGAAAACCTTTGGGAGATGATCTAATGGTAGCAATTATACAAGATGTAACAGGATAAAAGTTCAATGGCATAAATATTGATGGCAATTAGCTAAGAATTAAATGCACAGTTAAAAAGGTAAATGCCATATGAGAATTAAATACTTCAGCAGAAATCTTGTTTGGAAAATACAATGGGAGATTATTCTGCAAAGTGGTGCAATATCATAAATGCATCATTACTAAAGGACTTTGATTAGATGGAAGATATTTCTCAAGAACAAAGAAGCCTTGAGTAAGGATACAAACATGAGAGAAACCAGGATTCAAATTGATTAAGGAGACAAAAGCGAAAAAGAAATGGGTAAATTAGATAAAGCTATAAATATATGGAAAAATATGGGGAGAAGGAAGGGAGTAAGAAGACAATTATGAAAATTATGAAACTATATTGTCAAGCTGTCCTGCAGTGGCTCAAGAGTATGAATTCCAACCACTGGGCAGGTCATTAAGAAGCAGAGAACAAACCCCAAACATTGATTGTGAGCTTTATACTTGATTTTCACCAATCATTTGTCAAGTATAAACTCCTTAAGCACTATAACTGCCTTTATCATGGAGTCACAGACAGTACCCTTGGGTAGTCCAGTCTATCTATCCTCCCAAGGAAGCTTGCCTTTGTGACAGATGGTCTCTTAGGCCAAAAACCACAGCAATATTCATGTTACTCCCAGTCTCAAAGGACCAGTCGCTTACCCCAAGTCAATTGCACCTTAGATCTCACACCAAAAATAATGCTTGTAGCCAATCCTGTCATAAACTATCTAAAGATTTCTTAACTAAGAAAAATAAATGAGTTATTTACAAGGTTAAAGCTGGCAAACATATACACACAGAAGTTTCAATGCACAATAGACACTTCTATAATAAGCAAGCTCTATATTTTCTTTAGGGCTACCCCAAGCCAAACACTGGGGAAGAGAAAGCAATCAACAAATTATTCTGTCCTCTGATGTTTCATGATAGTCCAGCTGGTGTTGATGGGCACCTTTTGTTGGACAGTAGACAACACCTCCTGTTATTAACACTTCTTAATGCTTCTCTCGTGTCTGGTGATTTACAGTTACTGAGCAAACACTGACATTTTACTTTATAACATGGGATACAGATATCATAAGTGAGATTAATGCATGCAGGAAATTATAAGCATTCAAGTCTACACAATAAGCACACTTTTACATCTCTAATTTCTATTTTAACAATACTAGCACATAGGTGAGCCAGGCTGGTTCCAGCTATGTATTTGTCAGTGTTCAGTTGAGACCAAGGGGCATTGGCATGTGGTGGCACTTGGTCTGCCAGTGTAGCACATATTTTGATGGAAACGTCTCAGAGAGTGCTAATAACTAACATAGTATTTCAGTCATAAAATATGAGCAAATATAGGCAAATTAAAACAAAGCATATGTAGGGACATAGCAGGCCATTGATTCAAAGGACTACTTTGCATGAGTAATGCTTTCTGAATCTTGTCCTAAATTAATTGATTATATTAAACAATGTCTATTTTCAATTAGTCATTCAAATCTATATCAATACTACTGTTATTAAACCATTATTGATATATAATGCCCTTAAGTTGATCATGCTGCTGCAGTCAATTTATTGATCCTGATTCTCCAATGCTTTGCACTCATGCTAAGTGAGTATATAACATTACCAAATCAGAAAAGGAGTATTTATCAACTTCTTAGCACTCACTTTGCATTAGTATAAATAACTATACAAGGTGTAAGACAATGGTGAATAAAGATCTACTGGGTTTATTGTCCCTCTTGTATGATTTACCAAGTTTTTGTCATAAGCATAGGAAGCTTTCACTGAAAACATGTTTTACTTCCATTGACATGGGTGGTTTTAACAGTGAACCAGTGACAGGGAGTGGTGGAATCAAAGGATAAACTTGTCTCTCTCTGTCACTGGAGAATCTTTATATTCAGCATCATCCAAACACCCTGAATGGAAAGAGTGGGAAAAGGAGAGTGGTTGTGCAAGTAATGTGAAGAAATAAGAAAATGCAATATACAGGACCGAGAACAAGTGAAAAAACTTTCTGTTTACATTTAGATTTTGTAGCTTGTGTTGTTTTGCATGATAGACTTGATTCAATTCATTTTCTTTTTAAAGGAGAAAAGTGGTTTCAGGGAAATGGGTTCCCAGCACAAGAGCTATTCTCAGTGCACCATTTCTATTGCTTTTAAGGCCTCTTTATGTTGTCAAGGCCTTAGTGTGATTGAGACTCAGGACTCAATAAATGTATTGTATCTCACATGTATGCAATTTAAACTGTATGGTACTGTTGTCAAAAGTGTGCTCAAATAAGATTCTGAGAAATAGGGTCAAATATTTTACTAATTTCTAATATAGCACATATACTCCATACCCTGCGCATCCAATAAATTTGAAATTCTTTCAAAACCAGAATCAAGTTTTTTCTGGCAAGATTTTTAAACCCATGCTGTATAATATTAATAATCTTGTTATCCTCCAGATATTTAGTGATTTTTTCTCTTAATAGTCATTCAATAATTTTATGGAGAATGGAAGTTAGGCATAAGGAATGCTAATGCCTGTATCACGGTCTTATTTTGAACCTCCCAACCTTCATTTGGTCATTTACAAATAATGGGGCACATGGGCTCAACCTGTACTTATTTTGCAGGTATAACTTTGTTCCCACAATTAACAGAGAAACAACCAGAACTTACTGAGGTACAGGGCCTACATTTAAACGCCTGAGTAGTTCTAGTGAAATCAATTGATCCATTTACTTCAATGGGGATACTCTTGTGCATGACATTAAACACATGTCTAAGTATTTGCAAGTTTGAGGATTTAGAAGTGTAGGCCCAGATTCACAAAGAGTTTTAGGTGTTGCAAAAACCAGCACACTAAGCAGGAAACTACTTAAGCTAGCCAATGGGAGATACTAAAAGGATTGTGTGTGCTAAGCCCTGCCCCTCTCATGGAGATAGGCACCTAAATCCAAGCTGCAGGCAGGGCTGGCTCCAGGCACCACCGAATGAAGCAGGTGCTTCGAACGGCCAATGGAAAGGGGCGGCACGTCCGGGTCTTCGGTAGCAATTCGGCGGCGGGTTGCTCAGTCCTCTCTTCCTCTTTGAGCTGCTGCCAAAGTGCCACCGAAGAGGAAGAGAGTAAGCAAAGGACCTGCCGCCAAATTGCCATCGAAAAATGAAGCGGCGCGATTGAGCTGCCGCCGAAGTGCCACCAATCTACTTTATCTTTTTTTTTTTTTTGCTTCACTGCTTGGGGCAGCCAAAAAGCGGGAGCCAGCCCTGGCTGCAGGGAGTGGTCATTTTTGCCTAATGATCCACAAACAGAAACCAGTATCCTGGAGTCAGGTGTCTTAGCACCTAAACAGTTTCTTGTTTACTAATTTAGGAACTTGTCTCTTTCCACACAAAATGGCCAAAAGATGAGGCGGTGTCTTCTACCTTATAACTTTTACTTCAGTGATTAGAGCACTCATTTGAGATGTGAGAGACCCCGATTCAATCAATTCCTCCCCTCTGCCTAAAGGGGAGAAAGGAGACTCCTGTTCAAGTCCTACCTCTCAGGAGAGCTTAGTGGTTAGAGCATTATGTGATATTCTGACGAAGAGTCCCCTCACAGTCTCCTGTTGAAGCTGTTGCACTGTGGGTAAATAATGAAAGAGTGACTGGAGTAGGGAGATTGGAACCCAGGTCTCCCATGTTGGTCTCCCTAGCCCCTAGCCTCTGTTCGTCAGAGGATGGAGATGGATGGCAGGAGAGAGATCACTTGATCATTGCCTGTTAGGTTCACTCCCTCAGGGGCACCTGGCATTGGCCACTGTCGGTAGACAGATACTGGGCTAGATGGACCTTTGGTCTGACCCGGTACGGCCTTTCTTATGTTCTTATGTTGCCTCAAGCACCAGGCTATAGAGTCATTCTCTCTCTGGCTTGCTGTCTATTTAAGTATTTATTCACAGTGGTACAAACTGACACCTACCATGTTAGAGAGCACTTTTAAAAATGTAAGCTACCATGTAAAATGCCAACTACAGGATTTACAAAAATTGAAAGTATCATTCTTGTTACTAGAGCAACTGATAGGTGACTTATCAAACAATGATTTATTTGAAACTTTTGATGGATGGTCCGTTGCTGAATGCCCAAATCCTCTTTAAGATTCAGTAGATCAATAATAAATAATGGAGTTTGTGTGCAGAACTCCTCCACACTGCTTTGAAAGTTTACCCAAAAGATTTGAAATGAATAACAATGAAATTTAACAAGTACAGATTCAAGCTTTTGTTGCTCTCTCTGCTAATAGATGCAGCAGCACAACTGTATCATATATTCAAAATTGAGAAATGTATAAGCAAACATGCCTTAAAAGTTATCTTAAAGACAATAAGAAAAGTTTCCAAAAAGTAGTTAAAGAGTAAAGATATTTTAATTAGTGAACTTAATCCCCAAATTGTCACTGAGATGACATGAATGCCATTGATCAAAGGAAGATAATTCTTTGAGAATAGAATTTGACAATCCAGGAGTTCACGTTATCTTCTCTCATGTAAACCTAAGTAACAGATAAAAGGTGTTGGTGCAATTAATGTACTCTCTCATGAGCAAACATAGAAAAGAATATTTAGCTAATAAATTGCTTTTAAGTATTGAATCATAATTTAATCTTTCAATGCAACAGACAACAAAATGAAGACACCTGAATGAAGCTGAGGATATGTCTATACTGGCAGAGTTACAGAGTCGGCAGTTACAGTGCAACTCAGACAACGCTGAAGGGAAACCGATGTTGTGTGTTCACAGTCAGCTGCCTGTGCAATAACGTGTTCACACTTGCGGCAGTATTCGGAGTGGTGCACTCTAGGCAGCTATCCCACAAAGCATCTCTTCCTTCTGGGAAGGCAGAGTGGGTCGCGGGGTATCCTGGGTCCTGTCCCAATGCCCTGTGACGCATTGCCTCGCACCCCAGCAATCCCTGTGCTTCCGTCCGCATTTGGCGGCATCTTTAAATGGTTTGTGTACTGCACGCTCTGCCTCTTCATTCTGCAGGAATGGATCCCGCACTGTTGACCAATATGTGGCTCACTCTCAATAACATGTCACAAGTGGCAGTGGACTTATTCCATAAACTACAAAGGAAAAAGCAGTTTGACATTGATCTTGCCACGTGTAGTAGCTATGACACAAGAGTGCTTGTGGCATTCACGGAGGTGTTGATCACAGTGGAATGCTGCTTTTGGGCTCGGGAAACAAGCAGTGAGTGGTGGGATCACATCGTCATCACGTCTGGGATGATGAGCAGTAGCTGCAGAACTTTCAGATGAGGAAAGCCACATTCATGGGATTGTGTGATGAGCTCACTCCAGCCCTGCAGTGCACAGACACGAGAATCAGAGCTGCCCTGCCACTGGAGAAGCAGACTACTACCAATCAATCACTAACCAGTTCGGAGTGGGAAAGTCCACCATTGGACTCATATTGATGGAAGTGTGTAGGGCCATTAATCATATTCTGCTCTGAAAGACGGTGACTCTGGGCAATGTGTGTGACATTGTGGATGGCTTTGCACAAATGGGCTTCTCTAACTGCAGAGGGTGATAGATGGCACATTTATTCCAATTCTGGCACCAGACCACCTAGCCACTGAGTACATTAAATGGAAGGGGTATTTCTCAATGGTTCTCCAGGCACTTGTGGATCACCGTCGACATTTCACGGACATTAATGCAGGCTGGTCCGGAAAGGTGCATGACTGAATGCTAATGGGAAGGGGGTAGGTTTAGAAGATAAAATAAAAAAAGAACAAGTTAATAATCACTTAGAAAAGTTAGATGCCTGCAAGTCACCAGGGCCTGATGAAATGCATCCTAGAATACTCAAGGAGCTAATAGAGGAGGTATCTGAGCCTCTAGCTATTATCTTTGGAAAATCATGGGAGAAAGGAGAGATTCCAGAAGATTGGAAAAGGGCAAATATAGTGCCCATTTATAAAAAGGGAAATAAAAACAACCCAGGAAACTACAGAAGGGTTAGTTTAACTTCTGTGCCAGGGAAGATAATGGAGCAAGTAATTAAGGAAATCGTCTGCTAACACTTGGAAGGTGGTAAGGTGATAGGGAATAGCCAGCATGGATTTGTAAAGAGCAAATCATGTCAAACCAATCTGATAGCTTTCTTTGATAGGATAACGAGACTTGTGGATAAGGGAGAAGCAGTGGATGTGGTATACCTAGACTTTAGTAAGGCATTTGATACGGTCTCGCATGATATTCTTATCAATAAACTAGGCAAATACAACTTAGATGGGGCTACTATAAGGTGGGTGCATAACTGGCTGGCTAACTGTACTCAGAGTAGTTATTAATGGTTCCCAATCCTGCTGGAAACGTATAACAAGTGGGGTTCCACAGGGGTCTGTTTTGGGACCGGCTCTGTTCAATATCTTCAACGACTTAGATATTGGCATAGAAAGTATACTTATTAAGTTTGCAGATTATACCAAACTGGGAGGGATTGGAACAGCTTTGAAGGATAGGGTCATAATTCAAAATGATCTGGACAAATTGGAGAAATGGTCTGAGGTAAACAGGATGAAGTTTAACAAAGACAAATGCAAAGTGCTCCACTTAGGAAGGAACAATCAGTTTCACACATACAGAATGGGAAGAGACTGTCTAGGAAGGAGTACGGCAGAAAGGGATCTAGGGGTTATAATGGACCACAAGCTAAATATGAGTCAACAGTGTGATGCAGTTGCAAAAAAAGCAAACATGATTCCTGGATGCATTAACAGGTGTGTTGTGAGAAGTCATTCTTCCACTCTACTCTGCGCTGGTTAGGTCTCAACTGTAGTATTGTGTCCAGTTCTGGGCACCGCATTTCAAGAAAGATGTGGAGAAATTGGAGAGGGTCCAGAGAAGAGCAACAAGAATGATTAAAGGTCTTGAGAAGATGACCTATGAAAGAAGGCTGAAAGAATTGGGTTTGTTTAGTTTGGAAAAGAGAAGACAGAGAGGAGACGTGATAGCAGTTTTCAGGTATCTAAAAGGGTGTCATAAGAAGTAGGGAGAAAAGTTGTTCACCTTAGCCTCTAAGGATGGAACAAGAAGCAATGGGCTTAAACTGCAGCAAGGGAGGTTTAGGTTGGACATTAGGAAAAAGTTCCTAACTGTCAGGGTGGTTAAACACTGGTATAAACTGCCTAGGGAGGTTGTGGAATCGCCATCTCTGGAGATATTTAAGAGTAAGTTAGATAAATGTCTATCCAGGATGGTCTAGACAGTGTTTGGTCTTGCCATGAGGGCAGGGGACTGGACTCGATTACCTCTCGAGGTCCCTTCCAGTCCTAGAATCTATGAATCTATGAATCTATAAATGACACACGCATGTTTCGGAATGCTGGACTGTTCAGGAAGCTGCAAGCTTGGACTTTCTTCCCGGACCAGAAGATCACTGTAGGGGAAGTCAAAATGCCCATTGTGATCCTGGGAGACCCTGCCTACCCCTTAATGCTGTGGCTTATTAAGCCATACCCGGGGCACCTTGACAGCAGCAAGGAGCAGTAAAACAAAAGGCTGAACAAGTGCAGAATGACTGTTGAGTGTATTTTTGGCCATGGAAAGGCTCCCTGGCACTGCCTATATGGGAGGCTAGACATGGCCGATGACAATATTATTATGCTTATAGCCATGAGCTGTACGCTCCATAATATTTGTGAAGGGAAGGGTGAAAGCTTCACTCATGGCTGGACTGCTGAGGCTCAGCACCTGGACGCTGAATTTGAACAGCCAGAGACCAGGGCTATTAGAGGGGTGCAGCATGAGGCCATAAGGATCAGGGATGTCTTGAGGCAGCAATTTGAAGCTGAAAGCCATTAATATTTGTTGCTACGCTCGGGAGTGCAGTGCTTGTAATGCTAGGAGGTAATTGTGATTGGTGCAGACGATGCAATATGAAGGTTTAAAAAAATTACCTGTTGCTTTGCAGGGCTCTGTTTGCTTTCAGTTAATGGAATAAAGATTGCTTTCAAACCAACACAATTCTTTTATTAATAAACAAAAAACAGAGGAGACAAACAACAAAAACATTAGCACTGAGGGGAAGGGTGGAAGGGAGGGTCCCAGGAGGACATGGGGTTCCAGGATAGTTAAAGATTTGTGTATGTACAGGGATCATATCCAACCTTCTCCTCTGGAGTACATTGCAACGGGTACCGTACTTCAGCAGGGCTAAACTGTAGAGTGTTGAGTGAAGTGGGTACTGAGAGTCCACAGTGCTGGTCTGTGATGGGGGAGGAGTGGAATGCAGTGGGTAGAGCCTGGAGCCAGGAGGTTGATAAGAGTGTGTTGGCGGTGACTTGGGAGGGGGGGCGCACATGGGAAAGAGTTTTGTGACAGCGGCTGCTGAGGAGGACAGGCTCGGAGCTGCTCAGTTTGCTGTTCTAGTAGTGCCTGGAACATGTTCGCTTGGCCATTCATAATGTTTAAGAGCCACTCTGTGGCTTCATTCTGGTACACCGTGTTCTCCTTTGGGTCCCTCTTCTCACTGTCCTGCCACTCCTTCAATTCTTGTTTTTCGGCCACGGAGTGCACCATGACATCACGTAGTCCCCTGCACTTATGGCAGAGCCAAGTATTATCTAGACCATACCTGACAAGTTTTTTGTCTAACCTGTTCTTAAATATCTCCAATGATGGAGATTCCACAGTATCCCTAGGCAATTTATTCCAATGCTTAACCACCCTGACAGTTAGAAAGTTTTTCCTAATGTCCAACCTAAACCTCCCTTGCTGCAATTTAAGCCCATTTCTTCTTGTCCTATCCTCATAGGTTAAGAAGAACTTTTCTTCTCCTTCCTCCTTGTAACAATCTTTTATGTACTTGAAAACTTATCATATCCCCTCTCAGTCTTTTCTTTTCTAGACTAAACAAAACCATTTTTTTCAATCTTCCCTCATAAGTCATGTTTTCTAGACCTTTAATCCTTTTTGTTGCTCTTCTCTGGACTTTCTCCAATTTGTCCACATCTTTCCTGAAATGTGGTTCCCAGAACTGGACCCAATTCTCCAGCTGAGGCCTAATCAGCTTAGAATAGAGCGGAAACATTACTTCTCTTGTCTTGCTTACAATACTCCTGCTAATACATCCCAGAATGATGTTTGCTTTTTCGCAACAGTGTTACACTGTTGACTCATATTTAGCTTGTGATCCACTATGACCCCCATATCCCTTTCTGCAGTACTCCTTCCTAGGCAGTCATTTTCCATTTTGTATGTGTGCAACTGATTGTTCCTTCTTAAATGGAGTACTTTGCATTTTTCCTTATTGAACATTTGTCCAATTGTCCATTTCATCCTATTTACTTCAGACCATTTCTCCAGTTTATCCAGATCATTTTGAATTTTAATCCTATCCTCCAAAGCACTTGTAACACCTCCCAGCTTGGTATCATCCACAAACTTTATAAGTATACTCTCTATGCCATTATTTAAATCATTGATGAAGATATTGAACAGACCCGGACCCAGAAATGATCCCTACGGGACCCCACTCGTTCTGTCCTTCCAGCATGACTGTAAACCACTGATAACTATTCTCTGGGAACAGTTTTTCAACCAGTTTTGCACCCACCTTATAGTAGCTCCATCTAGGTTGTATTTCCTTAGTTTGTTTATGAGAAGGTCATGCGTGACAATATCAAAAGCTTTAGTAAAGTCAAGATATACCACCTCACTGCTTCCCCCGTTTCCACAAGGCTTATTACCCTGTCAAAGAAAGCTATCAGGTTGGTTTGACACAATTGGTTCTTGACAAATCCATGCTGACAGTTACTTATCACCTTATTATCTTCTAAATGTTTGCAAATTGATTGCTTAATTATTTGCTCCCTTATCTTTCCAGGTACAAAAAGTTAAGCTGACTGGTCTGTAATTCCTTGGGTTGTCCTTATTTCCCTTTTTATAGATAGGCACAATATTTGCCATTTTCCAGTCTTCTGGAATTTCTCCCATCTTCCATGACTTTTCAAAGGTAATCACTAAAGGCTCAGATATCTCCTTAGTCAGTTCCTTGAATATTCTAGGATGCATTTCATCAGGCCCTGGTGATTTAAACACATCTAATTTGTCTAAGTAATTTTTAACTTGTTCTATTCCTATTTTAGCTTCTGATCCTACCTCATTTTCTGATAAGCTGCCCAACCTGACTCCTCTATACCTGCCTGGCAAGCTGCTAGGGTCCCCAGGCTTCCAGAGTCCCTTACTTTGCTGCCTGCCAGAAGGTCAAGCTGGGATAGCAGGGAGCATATTTTGTTTCAGAAACACCAAATTTCAGAGTTTCCAATTTTTGAGGTTATGGCCTTTTGTCCCAACTCATGATGGAAAAAAATTCCAAAAATTCATATTTTCACAGAACTGAGATTTGGTTTCCTGGCTATCTGTAGTTAGAGAGTCTATATTACACTAGATTGCCAGGGAGTAAGAGAAACAGCCACAAAGGGGAAGGCAAATGTCTTTTTTCCATCACTGTTCACCACAGTGATCAGGAGATAGATTCCCACCTTTAAAGCAATTTTTTTCAGGTAATAAAGATGACACTGTCAGACTGACATGACAAAAGGGGAGATGTCAGAACAAAGTGATAATTTAAATTGTAATAGCTCACCAGAACTGGATGGTAAGAATGGGATGAATGAAGTAAAGGTTAATAAAAATAGTTAATTTATCATTAAAATCTATATTGGAGCACTGGACAGTAGCCAGTATTGTGGTTCTCTTTACAAAAGGCAAGCCTGTGAATAGCAGATTTCATTACAAGGTAAATTAGGGGAAAAAAAAGCAAACCTCAGTGGTTGAGAATAATATAGTGTTAAATCAGCATGGATCTGCAAAGGAAAATTGTGCTTCTCCAACCTAATAAAACTCTTCAAGAAATTCAGAAACCAAACAGATAAACTGGCAGATACAATATACCGGATATTCACAAATGCCTGTCATGAAGTCTCTCAGATGAGGCAATTAAAAAAGCTAAATAGTTGCAGGGTGTAAGTAAAGTTCTATCATGGATTGGAAACTAGTTAAGATATAGGAAACAAAGAATAAAATAAACAGTTTCAACACAGAAGGAAATTAATAATGGGTGCCCCAATGGCTCAGTGTTTAATATAAGGGGCCAGATCTTTGGGCCAGAAAGTGGTTCTCAATCTATTTACCACTGTGGGTTGCATATACATCTACATTATATATATGCTACCTGTACATCTAAAAAAAAAAAAAAGGTTTAGTATTTGTTATCTGACAGCAATGGAATTCAAACCAATATAGTACCTTTCATTTCAACATTGGCAAATGTCTACCAAGAGCATTTTAAATTAGCAAAATGAGTCAAACATTAACTGTTAAAATTAATTTGGTCCCACGCTTACATTAATGGGAGGTCTGGCAACTTCCTTTGCTCAAAACAGTAATTGCTTCACAGTCAGTTTGAAGATGGGTGACAGTACATCACACGAAAGTTTGCATCAGTCAAGCATGCACAATATCGAGACCTAATTCAGCATGTACATTCACAAATGTAAGTTGGTCCAAACAGAGACTCAAACTCTTTTGGCACTCAAAAGACACATATTTTGTCCCACAACACATTTCCATAATTCCTGAATAGAAGTTGCATGCTGTGCTGCGTAAATTGCTTCCCGTCCTTGCAAATCTGACAGCTCCTCTTCCAGTCCCTGCCTGGAACATTAAATGTTGCAGAAGATCTTTAAATTTTAAAATAGGGAAGGTGTAAGGATCCCATAGAAAAGCACCAGCAGATTCTACTTTTACGAAATCTCCAAAACGTGATGAAAAAATTTCTATTAGCTGCTGTACCAAAGCAACAAATATTTCTCTGTGTCACTTTCCAGAGCACCTTCAATGCTTTGTTTAACATCAGGAAATGTGTGAGGTCTCCTTTAATTTGAGCAATGTACATTTCAAGCTTGATCTTTAAACTGGCAACAGCGCACATTAATTCATCAATTACTTTTCCTTCAGACTGTAATTGTTCATTCAGCTTGTTTATATGCTCAGTGAGATCAGCAAAGAATGCCAAGTCTTTCTTCCAATTGTCATCTTTTAATTTGGGATATTTATCCTCCTCTTTGATTTCAGAAAGAAACCACACAATTTCTAGAAGTAATGCAGCAAATCTTTAAAGAACCTTATATTGACTTATCCATCTTACTTCTGTGTGTAACAGTTTATTTCCATATGAGGACTCAATTACTTGCAACAAAGAAAGAAAATGGCAATGTAGTAAAGGTATGGCATAAATGTAATTTATTACTTTAACAACTATGTACATTATTTCCTTCATGAGGCCTTCTCCTAACTTGCTGCATAGAGCCTGTTGATGCACAATACAGTGAAATGCCAACAAATTTGCCTGATCCTTTGTCATTTCGGCAACTAGTCCCCGATGTTTACCCGTCAAACTCGGACTCCATCTGTAGTAACAGAAACAACTGAATTTAGCAGAACATTCATTTCATTGCAGGCTTTGCAAACATCAATGCACATATCTCCCCACGAGTTTGGTAATGACTGGAGTAAAAGCAAGTCTTCCATAATTTCAAAGATGACAGTATCAATGCATTGAATCCAAATGCAAAGTCATGCTCTGTCTCCTATGTCTGTTGGTTCGCCAGCTGCTAAACTTAAAACTGCAAGAATAGGCGATCTTTGATTTAACTTGTACTGCCATTTTTTTCTGAAAGATCTGAGATCCGCCAACATACTGTTCCATTGCTTAACTGCAGATTTTTTATGCTTCTTATGACTTTGTTTTTGTTTTTGAAATCATGAAAGAGATACTCTGTGGATTCTAAAAAGCATTGTTTTACTAGCTCCCCATCTCTAAATGGTTGCCTGTGTTTGGAAAGCATCCAAGAATTTTTGTAAGATGCAAGTGTCACAGCATCTGCTCAAGTAAACATGGCACACAACACTTTCTGATCATTGTTTAGCGATTTCTCGAGGTGACTAATTTTCAACTTTCTATCTTCAGATTTTTCTGGGTATCTACTCTGAAAGTCTTGATGTTTTGTCTCAATGTTTTACATTGTACATTTTGCATGCAGTGAGGACTGTACAACATAATAAGCAAAATGGCTTCCTATCTTTTCTGTAACTGCAAACATTTTTTGTCCAATCATCTTTTACCTTCCTTCTACTGCCAAACTCTGATGCTTCTTTCCTTCATGCTCATTTTTTATTTCATCATTTGCTGAAGCTACCAATGGTTACATGTCTCCATGGACAATAAAGTGATCCATTTTCTCTCATGTGCCCTACTTAATTGCTGACATAACACTGCTGTGACACTCAACTATACTTAACTGCTCGACTTCACTACTCAACAAACCTCACAGAAATCTTTAAATTTTTTTAGCAGGATGTCATGTGGGCCAGAGCTGTGTGCTGACTGGGCCATAAGCAGCCCACGGGCCCCAGATTGAGAATGACTCAGTACCTAAAGCTGCTCTAAAGTGACAGCTGAGGATCTTCTTGTCACAGGGAATCCCCTGCTTGGCTACATGCTTTATTTATAGTGGCATTTGGGGGCAAGGGTGAAAGGGAAGTAGCTGAAGCATATTGCACTCTAGCAATCCTTGGCCAGTAGAATGGTTCCTAAGCAATCATTCCAGCACTCTTAAATCAAAGCAGCTATGTGGTTCTTCTAACTTTGGCAAGTAGCCAGTTCAGTTCCTCTCCAGCCTCCAGAACTGGGAGAAGCAGAAATTTGTCTTAGTTTGGCCCAGGCTGGAGCCTGGACTCTAGGACCTTGCAAGGTGGGATGGTCCTGAGCTCTAACATGAGTCCAAACATCCATATCACAATTAAACAGCCCCTTAGCCCAAGCCCTGCAAGGTTGAATCAGCTGTCACAGGCCAGCTGTGGGTTTTTAACTGCAGTGTAGATATACACTTAGAGAGGACTGAGCCCATTGTGTACAGGTTATTCTTAGAAAGGACTGAGAGAAATTTCAGAACCAAAATGAGATGACTGGGAATAAGATGGCAGATGAAATTCAATGGAGACAAGTGCAAGGTAATTCACCCTAGCAGGAAAATAATTAAGTACTACATGATGAAGGTTCTAATTTCACTGACACCCCTTGCTTAAAAAACAACCACCACCACCACCACCACCAGGCATTCTTCTGGGCAAATGACTGAAACATATGAGGCATACTGCAATTGTCAAAACTGTAAACATTATATTAGTTTGTATTAAGAAAGGGCTAGTGAATAATACTGAACCATTGTAAGTCACTGATATCCCTTCCCCTTGAATACAGAAGCGCCAACTTCTCTTGCCGCTGGTGGGTGCTCGACCACCTCCACCCCCAACCCCAACCCCACCCAACTCCATCCCTTCCCCGTCTCCTGCCCACCCCTATTCCAACCCCTTCCCCATAGTCTCCACCCCAACTCTGCCCCTTTCCTGCCCCATTGGATCCCTTCCCCAAATCCCCACCCTGGCCCCACCTCTTCCCCGCGTTCACCGCGTTCCCGCTTCTCCTCCCTTCCTCCCTCCCACAGCTTGTTACACTGAGAAATAGCCGTTTTGCAGCGGTAAGTGCTGGGAGGAGAAGCTGGGATGCAGTGTGCTCAGGTCGAGCACCAGCACCTTCCCCACAAAAGGAGAAGAACTAAAGCAATCTCATCCACCTCCACAACTGGTCAACCACCCTGGTCTCCAGGTTGCTCCAATTATTCAGCAGGGAAGGATCAGTGGCAAAAAGGTAGATACCCACACCCCACTAGGTGGTCAAAGTGAGGGTGGGAGGGAGCCTGCATGCCACCTATCATCGGCCATTGGCTCTCGACAGTTGACCCAGGCAGAGGAGGCTGCCAAATAGATGACAACTCTTGATGATCTCCTGGGCCAGGCCATGCCAACATGACCATCTGCAAGTCTGGCTCTCGAAGCACCAACCCCATCATTCTCTTGTACAGGAGATGGAGGAGGGGCTCATCTGCAATGGAATAGAGCTGACTGGACAACAGGCAGTCCTGACATGCCCAGGTACTTTAGATGACAGGTTTGGGCAAGGGTCTGTTGAGCTTAACCAGACACTCCACAGAGCCATACAGCACTTGGAGAAAGCCAACAAAATGTGACTCAAATCCAAATGTCTGAAGAGCGTCCAGGAGATATCCATGATCTATCCTGTCAAACTCCTTCTCCTGATCCAGAGGCAGGAGGCTGAATGACCATCCCTACACATGAGAAGAAGTAGGTCCTAGACCTGATATAGGTTGTTGAAGATGGTCCAACCCAGAATGGATAGATGTCTGGTATATGTAGATCCTGCCTGAAAGCACGGACCCAAGCCACAGTGAGATGGCTTGTATTCCATGCTGAGGAGCAAGACTGGGTTTCAGTTCTTCAGGTGGCAGAGGTCCCCCTTCTTAGGCAGCAGGGTGAGCAAAGCCCAAATGCATAACTGGGGGAACACCCTGATCCCCAGACAGTGGTGAGGTCTGTGTCAAGGATATCCCAGAATATGTGGTAGAAGTCCACAGTCAGCCTGTCGATGCCCAGAGATTGGTTGGTGGGCATCAGATAGAGGGCTTCAGAGAACTCAACCAAAGTGAAAGGCTGCTTTAGCCAGTCTCAATTACACATGCTCACTGTAGGGAGCACATCTCATATGACCCCATTGGCACTGGTCAGATCTGGGGAAAAAAGGCTGTTGTAGAAGGTCCTTGCCCTTCCTCGCATCTCCACTGACTCTCTGAGATTGGTGCCATATTCTGCCAGAGCGCTCTTTTTTTCCAGGGTGTAGAAGAAGCAGGAGCCATGATCCATCTCCCAAAGAAGCTGGATATAGGATTGAATTAAGGCGTACCAAACCCAATGGCCATTGAGGGTGCAGAGCTTGTTCTGCTTCTGACACTCTGTGATCAATTCCTCTCACTCCCTCCCAGTGCCTCCTGCCTGTCACGATCAGCTGTTCTGCAGTGTACAGGAGGTGCTGGGGGGGGGGAGGAGCAGGGTCAGGGTGTGCTCGGGGGAGGGGGTGGAATGGGGCAGGAAGAGGCGAGTGGGGGTGGGAGCTTGGAGGAAGGGGTGGGTGGGGGCAGAGGCGAAGCAGAGGAAGCCAGCACTTGTGCCTACCAATATAACTGAAGGACCCAGGCTAAGATCATGACAGTAAACAAGAGAAGTGTGGGATCAGAAATGAGTGAATCAAAATTGGTGTGTTGGAAATTAAGCCTAATTGATAGACAAAATAATGAGGGGACGGACTATTCTCCACATCACTCCCTTTTGGAATCCTTTAGAGACTTTGGAAGAAAAGTTGTCCACTAGAGCTAGCTATGCTAGCACAGCTGCCATCCCCACCACTTCCTGGAACCCCAGACTTCCTTCCTCCTAATCCTGAGAGATGTCATGACCAGACTGGGCCAGAGAAAGGGAGCCAGATGACATGACCACCTCCAGCTAAATCCCAAATACCACCTGGGTTGGGAAACTTTGTCTCACCTCTGACACCCCACGTATTCTTTTCCTTCTCCATCTTATTTCTTCTCCTTTCTATCTCCCTCCTTTTGCCTTCTAACTAATAAGAGTCTGTCTTAGCCAGCCATGACTGTATATTTGTCAACACTGTTGCTAGCCTGTGACCAAAAAGCAGTAAAGCAGTTGCTAAATGCAATGTCCTAAATAGTCTGACTGATAAGACTGAGGGCTCTGACTGTTTTTCCAGCAGTGAGCTTGAAGGTGAGAATCAACACCAGAGACAGAAGCTGCATTTTCTATCTTTGCTATCTTTTCTATCCCTCTGTGTGTGTTTGTCTTGTCTTTTTAGGAAACAGGATCTGACTTTAACAGCAGCAGCAATAACAGCAGCTCCACCCCATCTCAAGTAATTTATTTTCTTTCCCCCCGAAAAGGACAGCGTTACCATCTTTAATATCATCTAAAAGACTGTCAACGTTTTTTCCCTTCAGAAAACTCCCTCCTGCTGAAGAGAAAGGGAACAAGAGATGTTGTTAAAATGAAAGCCTTATTTCATACTTTAACTGCTTTTCATTTTTTTCTGTGTCTTTAACAGGATTAAAAGGATTGTTAATGGTGTGTTTGTCCTGGCACTAAGCAGACTGAGGTCTCTGAACACCAAACCCCAAACTTTGTTTAAAAGTGTTTAATGTTGGACAGTGACTTGGTTATGTTAACATCTCTGACTCCTTAGGCCAGTATAGCCCATCTAAATAAATACAAGACCATGCACTGAATAACGAGGCAGAAGTGCAAGGGAGAAGGGAAGCATGTGATCATGTAATTAAAGACTGTATCATAATGCAACTGTAAAGGGAAAAATGCACCATCAACATTAATTCTGTCATTTTCTAATTCTTTGAGTGCTTGACTCTGGAACTAGTGCACATGACTTCCAGCCCCTTACTTCTCTGACCGAGCTCCTGAGTGTAGGCTGAGAATCTTCTGGCTTACACCCAGCTCTTAAGGAGGTATGATAGGGGGACCCAGGCTCTCTCACTCCACAGGATCCCAGCCCAGGGACCTGTGAGAAGCAGCTCTGTCAGAGTCTCCTACGAGAGTGTCTATAAGTCTACAGCTACGCTACTTCCCACCTATGTCCTTCAGTATGGGGTGTGGCTTTGATAGTTCAAACAATCTATAGTGTCCTACCTGGAGTAGCATCCCATTGTGGACCTTTTGCAGGTGCTGCAGCAGCCTCAAGTTCCTCTGGGTGGGGCTGATGTAAGGTTGGAGGGGCCTAGTCCCACAAGATCCTTACAATCAAATAGTTAAGTTCACTTTCTGCTGAGTACTCCTCAATCCACTTAGCGGTGAGACGCCATGCCTCTCACCCAGTGGCTGTCAGGATTGTCATGATGCTCCCCGCACATAGAGAGGCTGCAATACCTCCTGCCTCTTCACCAGTCAGCTCTGAACTGACCCAGGTTCGCTTCTTTTCTTCCCCTTCCAGGCTGGGCATTGGCTGCAGCTACAGCAGGGCAGGCTGGCTGTGCCCATAGGCTCTTTTTAAACTCCTTTTCTGCTGATAGGAGGTTTCTCTGTTCCATCACAGTCCTTTTACTGTAGTTTTTCCACAACACATAATTAACCTGTAGCAACCACAAAATATGGTCAAGACAAAAAAACTTCAGGATTCATAAAAGAATTAGAAATACCTATGACTAGTAAGAATATCTATAGTTACCTTAGTAAAGATACAAACATACATGGGTTATCAATTCTCATGTTTTATAACATAAGCTATGTACTGAACATCTAGGGTTAGAGAGAAATGTCCCTTCCATTATGAGGGTCTTAAATCCTCCACTGAAGTGTCTCATCAAGTACTGTCCATTATCCCAGAATATCATGTTATCTAGATCATTACTGTGATTCATTATGGCAGTCCTATGTTCTTGTGTCTGTGTGCCATCTAGCCAAAGGAGACATGCAGTGCTACTATTACCTTAAATGGAAGTTTGTGGAAATCCAGACCTTTATTTAGTAATAATTGTATCTCAAAGGAGACTGGCCATGAAAGAAAGAGTGCATAGTAGGCTTTTGATTAATAACTCATACAATTCCCCTTGTAAGTCTTTATCCACTGCATTTGGCAGCTATGCATCATTATGCCAAAACTGTTAAAATATGAGAAGCACAAACTACTGTATACTTGGCACTACCCTGGACATAGGATATAGGAATTTAAAGATACAAGAGTATTATCTCAGAAGCTGTTGAAAAAAGTAAAGTGTGGATAATTACAGGAAATATATTTAGAAAATAACAAAGTAAGCTAAAAAAAAATCCAGATACCATTTTTTGTTAAATGAGAGAGAACCAAGCTTATTGATTCAATTGTATACAGAGAGATCAATAAATATTTTCCAGAGTCAACCTTAAGCACTGTCAAGCAATTAAAAAAATTAATCGCAATTAATTGCGTAATTAATCATACAGTTAAACAATAATAAAATACCATTTAAATATTTTTGTTTTCTACATTTTCAAATATATTGATTTCAATTGCAACACAGAATACAAAGTGTACAGTGCTCACTTTATATTATTATTTTTCATTACAAATACTTGCACTGTAAAAAATAAACAAAAGAAATAGTATTTTTCAATTCACCTAATACAAGTACTAGGGGGTTGGACTGGATGACCTCCTGAGGTCCCTTCCAATCCTGATATTCTATGATTCTAGTGCAATCTCTTTATCATGAAAGTTCAATTACAAATGTACAATTATGTGCAAAAAATAACTGCGTTCAAAAATAAAAAATGTATAACTTTAGAGCCTACAAGTCCACTCAGTGCTACTTCTTGTTCAGCCAATCACTCAGACAAACAAGTTTGTTTACATTTGAAGGAGATAATGCTGCCCGCTTCTTGTTTACAATATCACCTGAAAGTGAGAACAGGCATTCACATGGCACTGGCAATTTTTCAGGTCCTCAAAAACAGTGAGTAAACAGGTCATGTTATCTGAGACTTACATGGCACCCACCAACATAGGATCTGAGCACCTCACAATGTATTTATCCTCACAACATCCATATGAGGTAAGGAAGCACTGTTATCTCTATTTTACAGATAGGTAATTGAGGCACAGAGACACTAAGTGATTTTCTTAGGTCACACAGGATGTTTGTGGAAGAACAGGTATTGTTCCCTCAGCCCAAGCAATTGCGGTAACCACTGGATTATCCTTCCTACTGATGCCACAGGCCTAATTTTGTTTCTGGAAGGTGCTCAGATACCACAGTGTTGGGTGTTTAAGAATCCATCCCTTTGCTTGTGCAGCCACAGAGAGACTGAGCAATCACAGGCCTTCTGTCAAGGACAGCACAAAGCTAGTGCTACTGGAAGCTCTAGCCAATTTCAACACAGAAAAAGGAGGAGGGGCCTATCTCCCCCTTAATTTTCAACATCACTGACTGGCCAAAGAGGATCTCTTACTACACCCTCTTAATACAGGCACAGCAGCTGAGTTCTGTGGCCAGGGGATGTGGGAGGCATTATGCCTCAGATACGCAGCTTCCTGATCTCATGCTAAGATGCTATGACTCCATACCGCCCTGAACTCATAACAGTGCCTAGTACAATCCAGCCCGAAATGTATTTCATTTATTAAACAACAATTTAATGTTTTAGCTCAGATGAAATTATACTTCTATGCATTCTAGCTCAGTAGTCAAAATTGGATCAATTCTTTCGTAAAGATTTTGTGGAAATTTTGTCTCATTTTTGTAAATTTTTTTTTAAACCAGCTCAGAATCTAGATACACATTATTCTTGCTCCAGTGAGACTTTGTGGATTTCTGCAGCTCAGAACTTTAGAAGCCTAATACATTTTCCTGGATGCAAAACTGTTTCCTTTGCATAGCCAGAGCTCATTTATCTTCTAGATGGATTCATAGAATCATAGAATATTTGGTCTGGAAGAGAGGTCATCTAGTCCAATCCCCTGTCCAAAAACCTCTAAGGATGGAGATTCCACCACCTCCCTAGGTTACCCTTTTCAGTGCTTCACCACCCTCCTAGTGAAATAGTGTTTCCTAATATCCAACCTAGACCTCCCCCGCTGCAACTTGAGACCATTGCTTCTTGTTCTGTCATCTGCCACCAATGAGAACAGTCTAGATCCATCCTCTATGGAACTATCCTTCAGGTAGCTGAAGGCTGCTATCAAATCCCTCCTCATTCTTCTCTTCTGCAGACTAAATAATCCCAATTCCCTCAGCCTTTCCTTGTAAATCATGTGCCCCAGCCCCCTGATCATTTTCGTTGCCCTCCGCTGGACACTCTCCAATTTGTCCACGTCCTTTCTGTAGTGGGGGGCCCAAAACTGGACACAATACTCCAGGTGTGGCCTCACCAGTGTTGAATAGAGGGGAATAATCACTTCCCTCAATCTGCTGGCAATGTTCCTACCAATACAGCCCAATATGCTGTTGGTCTTCTTGGCAATGAGAGCACACTGCTGACTTCTCATCCACTGTAATCCCCAGGTCCTTTTCTGCAGAACTGCTGCTTACCCAGTCGGTCCCCAGCCTGTAGCGGTGCATGGGAGTTTTCCTTCCTAAGTGTAGGACTCTGCACTTGTCCTTGTTGAACCTTATCATATTTCTTTTGGCCTAATCCTCCAATTTGTCTAGGTCACTCTGGACCCTATCCCTACCTTCCAGCTTATCTACTTCTCCCCCCAGCTTAGTGTCATCTGCAAACTTGCTGAGGAAGTGATTCATCCCATCATCCAGATCATTAATAAAAATGTTGAAGAAAACCGGCCCCAGGACCGACCCCGGGGTACTCCACTTGATACTGGCTGCCAAATAGACATCAAGCAGTTGATCTCTACTTGTTGAGCCCGACAATCTAGCCAGCTTTCTATCCACCTTATAGTCTTTTCATCCAATCCATACTTTCTTAACTTGCTGGCAAGAATACTGTGGGAGACCATATCAAAAGTTTTGCTAAAGTCAAGATATGTCACATGCACCACTTTCCTCATATCCACAGAGCCGGTTATCTCATCATAGAAGGCAATCGGGTAGGTCTGGCATGACTTGCCTTTGGTTAATCCATGTTGACTGTTCCTGATCACCTTCCTCTCCTCCAAGTGCTTCAAAATGGTTTCCTTGAGGACCTGCTCCATGATTTTGCCAGGGACTGAAGTGAGGCTGACCAGTCTGTAGTTCCCCGGGTTCTCTTTCTTCCCTTTTTTAAATAAGGGCACTATATTTCCCTTTTCCCAATCATCTGGGACCTCCCCCAATCACCACGAGTTTTCAAAGATAATGGCCAATGGCTCTGCAATCACATCAGCCAACTCCCTCAGCACTGTTGGATGCATTAAATCTGGACCCATGGACTTTTGCACATTCAGCTTTTCTAATAGTCCTTAGCTCTTTCACTACTGAGGGCTGTTCACCTCCTCTCCATACTGTGTTGCTCACTACAGCAGTCTGGGAGCTCACCTTGTCTGTAAAGACCGAGGCAAATAAAAGCATTGAGTACTTCAGCTTTTTCCACATCATCTGTCACTATGTTGCCTCCCCACTTCAGTAAGGGTCCCATACTTTCCCTGACCTTCTTCTTGTTGCTAACATACCTGAAGAAACCCTTCTTGTTACCCTTCAGATCCCTTGCTAGCTGCAACTCCCATTGTGCCTTGGCTTTCTTAATTACACCCCTGCATGATCTAGCAATATTTTTATACTCCTCCCTAGCCATCTGTCCAAATTTCCACTTCTTGTAAGCTTCCTTTTTGAGTTTAAGCTCACTGAAGATTTCACTGTTAAGCCAAGCTGGTCGCCTGCCATATTTGCTATTCTTTCTGCACTTCGGGATGGTTTGTTCCTGCGCTCTCAGTAAGGCTTCTTTAAAAAACAGCTAGCTCTCCTGGATTCCTTGCCCACTCATATTAGCTTCCTGGGGGATCCTACCCATCAGTTCCCTAGAGGAGTCAAAGCCTGCTTTTCTGAAGTCCAGGGTCCATATTTTGCTACTCTCCTTTCTTCCTTTTGTGAGGCTCCTGAACTCAACCATCTCATGGTCACTGCTGACTAGGTTGCCACCTACTTCTACTTCCCCTACCAATTCTTCCCTGTTTGTAAGCAGCAGGTCAAGAGAAGCATGGCCCCTAGTTGGTTCCTCCAGCACGTGTACCAGGAAAACACTCTCCAAAAACTTCCTGGATTGTCTGTGCATTGCTGTATTGCTCTCCCAGCAGATGTCAGGGTGATTGAAGTACCACATTAGAACCAGGGCCTATGATCTGGAAACTTCAGTTAGTTGTCTGAAGAAAGCCTCATCTACCTCATCCTTCTGATCCGGTGGTCTATAGCACACACGCACCACAACATCATTCTTGTTGCTCTTGCCTCTAAATTTAACCCAAAGACTCTCAACAGGCTTTTCTCCAGTTTCAAACTGGAGCTCTGAGCAATCATACCACTCTCTTACATACAGTGCAAGTCCTCCACCTTTACTCCCATATCTGTCCTTCCCAAACAGTTTATATCCATCCATGACAGTGCTCCAGTCATGCGATCTGCCCCACCAAGTTTCTGTTATTCCAATCATGTCATAGTTCCTTGATTGTGCCAGGACTTCAAATTCTTCCTGGATGTTTCCCAGGCTTCTTGCGTTCGTGTACATGCACCTAAGATAACCAGTCAATTGCCCTACTTTGTCAGTATGAATCAGGAGGCTTCCCATCTTGTACCCTCATCCTTGTCTTTCCTTCCAGTATCCCACTCCCCCACTTACCTCTGGGCTTAGGTCACCATCCCTCGGCGAACCTAGTTTAAAGCCGTCCTCACTAGGTTAGCAAGCCTGCCTGAGAAGACGCTCTCCCCTCTCTTTGCTAGGTGGATCCCATCTCTTCCTAGCAATCCTTCTCCCTGGAACAGCATCCCATGGTCAAAGAATCCAAAGCCCTCTCTCCAACACCACTTGTGTAACCACGCATTCACCTCCACAATTCGACGATCCCTACCTGGGCCTTTCCTTCAACACGGAGGATGGACGAGAACACAACTTGCACCTCAAACTCCTTTATCCTTCTTCCCAGAGCCACATAGTCTGTAGTGATCTGCTCAAGGTCATTCTTGGCAGTATCGTTGGTGCCCACGTGGAGAAGTAGGAGGAGGTGATGGTCCAAGGGCTTGATCAGTCTCAGCAAAAACTCTGTCACATCCTGGATTCTAGTTCCAGGCAAGCAGCACACTTCTCGAGTCTCCCGGTCTGGTCGGCAGATGGATGATTGGCTGGCTCTCAAAAATCTGATTCAACGGGTGTTCACTAGGCCTTATGTGATCCTCCTGAATCAGTTGAAGATTTGCCAGATGTTGAGGTATTTACTACTGTGAGTTCTTAGCCTTTGCACAGTTTTCTATAGGAGACATCAGCAGAATCATAAAAAAATGTTATTTACTGCTAAATAACTCAACCAAGCACAGAAGCCAAATATTCTGAATAAAACTGTAAAAAAGAATATAAGTTGAACAGGTATCTGTAATATAGACCCCTAATACCTGGACTCTCTTTTTAATATTGTACCCTGTTTCAAAAGTGTTTAGAGTAAGATATGAGATTTATTTTACAATAGATTCAGAGTTTACAGTCACAGCAAGATTACTGTGTTATTAGCATGTTTAATTAGAATGTTCGTATTGACTTCCATGAGGTTTAGATTAAGACCTTACCCACCTCAAAATATATTCCTTACATGGAAGTTTCTCTTTGACTTCTCCTACATGATTTTTTTTTCACTTATTTGATTACATTCTACATTGTTCTTTAATACCATAAAGATGGGTTTAATGCAGATATGCAAGATCTAGTGCTGATAGTCCGATTTACTATTACCACTATTATTATTTACTATCATAATTGAAATGAACACAGTCTAAAAATATTGTCACTTAAAAGGAAACTTGTGGAGTGACATCTACTGTACTAGTAAATAATTTTTAGATCATCCGCTGGGTTGGTATTTAAGTATTGTAACATTATTTCTTCCCAATATTCATCATGCATACAGGTGAACCAAGTGTTTTGGTGTAGAGATTGGATTCCTCCCTTTTTAAAAAAAACCAGGGCTCTGTCCTGCCATATAGTACATATGTAACTCTCCTCTGCAAAACATTTTACCATTGATAAAATTGTCTAGTGTCCATCTGTGAATTTATTCTTCCTTTGATATTCACATAGTAACTAGAGATTTTGAGGGCCTTCATTTATAGGTACTAATCTGAGACTTTTCATAGGGATCTGAATTTACAGAAAGCACTGAGGGACAGACTGAAAAGATATTTAGGCATCTAAAGATGCAGCTAGATGCTTAATGGGATTTTCAAAAGCACCTTTGTGCCTAACTCCCATTAACTGAAATGTATGGGAGTTAATGCTTATTCATTTTTGAAAATCTCCATATCTGAATCTTTAGGTATGTATATTTCTTTATGCATCTGGCCATCAGCACCCATCCTTCAAAAATCATGCCCTTTTCAGGTGTCTCAAGTTGATCACCCAAAATCGCTAGACACTTGTGCTAATTTAAGCTTTCTTCCTCTTGTTTGGGTAGGACAGTAGCAATCTAGTTTCTTCTTGCTGTTTTAGCTACCAGTGGCTGCAGAAAGAATGCAAATGCACATTATCTTTTTGATTATCAATTTGTCATATGCTTCTTAACCTTCTGTAACACTTACATTGTGCTTGAGGATTAAGGCCATTAGTCTAATAACCATAATTAGTCATAATTATCCTGACTGAGGCTATTAGTTAATGATATCTCATGTTAGCATTCTTAATACATCTAATTAATGCAATTATGTCCACTTACAAAACATAGCTGTATGTTATACACTTAATTCTTAATAACATACTAAGAACTATTGGGTTAATGAAACTAATACAAGTATAATTTTACACCACCTCTCAAGGTACCATAAACTGTGACAATATCTTACAGCTCCCACAGTCAGCGTGGGAAGAGAGCATGGCTTTACACTTCTATCCTCCATTTATTGCGAGACAGGGAATTTCAGAAAAAATCCCAAATTGGGACCCTTCTAATCTTTCTTCCTTCTTTTCTACTCTTGCTATTGCCACTCTTCTGCCAATTAGCTTAAATCTAACTGTCAGCCAATCACCAGTGTGCAATTTTCTGTCATTCTTACAGTTCCTTTTCTTGAAAGAGGACAGTACTCCCAAAGATGATGGAAAAGAAGAAGGCAGCTCTGGCTAATCTCAAAAGTAGGTCACAATTAAGAAATAATAGCTATCTCACCCACGGCCTCCAAACAACTCCATATTCTGAGAAATTCACATTTCCTTTTATTAAATGAGCACAAAGTATCTTGTCAAGCCTTTCACTACATGTTCTGGTCAATTATACTTGTAGACACAGAAAAACACCACCTGTCTGAGAATATTTCTGTTTATCAAGTTCACAGACCTCATATTGTTTATATGCATGTAGAAATGATGAATGTTCTTCTTCAAAAACACACAAATATACTTTCCATTACAAACAAATAAATAGCACTCAGCCCTGAAGAGAAGCTCTCTAATAACTCCATTGCTTAATACATAAGACAGAGATATAAAATCAATCCACCTGACATATAAGACTCAAACCATACCATCTTCTTTAAAAGCAAAACTTTTTAAAACTGTAATATTTAGAGTCCTTACTGCTCCAAAGCCTCCTGAGAGCTTTTGAGCTTGAGAGTTTTTAAATGAGCTTTACAAGTTTCTGGATTGTTGTGCTTTTTCTTGTTTGTTTCCCCAATATCCTTTTGTTGCTTCTCCTTTCCTTGTTTACAAAATGAAAGAGGACATGCAGGTACATAGGAAATATGCACTAGGAAACAAACAAATTATCTGGGCTTAATGGGGATTTCTATGTATTAAATGGTCTACACCTTTAAAAAAGAAGTCAGGTGGATACACAAATGTTTAAGATGACTTTTTTCTGAAATCTACTTTATCGACTTGTCTGTGAGAAGCTCATTTTTCCTTTTAATTGGAAAAAGACAATGATCCCTGAACCATAAAAATACTGAATTAAGATAGGGTAATGTTGAATGCTTCTGAAAAATCTAACTCACTTCACACTGAAGTCAGTGGCAAAACTCCTATTGACTTCAATAGGCACAGAGCTAGTGCTGAGTGTTTTTGAAAATCTCATGCTAGATGGATCTCTCATAACAAGAAATGAACAGAATGAAGTTAACTTTTTTTCCTAGTGACAATCTTTTTCATGAAATAGTCATTTTTAAATGCATTTATTGTCAAATAGTTCGACTCTGTTATTTGTGAGCAGTCAAAATTCAAGATTATTTTACTGGGCATATAGGTTATATAGCACATTTTTGTTCCTTGACTGGATAAGTATAACTTTTGAATCAAGTTTTCTGTGCAAATACCTGCAATTAGTGCTGGTCAAATAATAATAATAATAATAATAAAAAAACCCACACCCATAACCCTAAAGAAATTGACACTATTTGAACAGCTGTAAAGCTTGACTAGATACTACAAAAATCTGGTAATCAAATTTTACATAAATAGCAGCAATATGCATTGCTACAATGTATTTAATAGATAGTAATAGACCAGTTCTACTTACAAGTGCTAATTCAAAATTTGCTCTCTGCCAATATTTAGCAAAATGTCACTTAAAGATGCTGCTTCTAAGTATACCAGGAACTAGAATGCATATATTATAATATGTTAAAATATAAACAAATCCATTAACAAACAGGGCTGTAAATGGTAAAGAAAATTAATTAAAGTACAAATCAGTATTCAAGGAATTTTTTGTAGCATTTGCCCAGCTCCAAATATAAACAGTTTTTAAAGATTTCCTCAATAGAGAACTACAATATTAAGGATAAATATAGTTATGTTAGCTAGATTCTGATACTGACTCTAGAAGAAAAGTAAATACCAGGAGGCATACAAGTGCACTCTGACAAATGTGGACATCTCAGCAACCTGATATTTGGCAGGCAATTTTATTTATTTTTATACTCTAAAAACCTACAACAATCCAGAATATTGGCCATCTATTGTGGTCTATCATCTTCCATCCTCTACAGATGGACAGCACAAAGTTTTACTAACATTCTATTTTGAGACCTAAAGTGGCATTTAGGCCTCATGGTGCCCCTTTGCATTGGACAAATTTTACCTTCTTGTCAATCATTATGTCAAGGGTAAAAATTTCAAAGCAAGTTAGTATCCAAAGCCCTATTTTTTTTCCAACTTACTTAAGCATTTAAGAGTCTGTCATTGAAAATCAGTGGGAACCTAGCACCTATATCACATTTGAAAATGAGACTTCAGCTCTTAACTCAAGCATTTTTGAAAATTTTACATGAGCTCTTTCAAGTATACTGATTCCACAGATAAAATCTGAAAATGAAAAAGAACTAAACACTGCAGTCTGTGGTTTTGTAACTTTCCATGATTGATGAAATATTGAAAAAAATATATAACATCTTGACTTCTCTTTGAGGCTAACCTTCCGATTTAAATAGATCAGTTATATTCCTCCCAGATTGTCTGTCTGAAGACATTGCTATACCAGAGCTGGGCATGAAACTTATTTTACATCCTGAGAGATGTTTTGAGATTTTGAAAAAAATTTTAATCTCAAATTGGGATAAAAAAGTCAAAATTCCAAATTTTTGAACATCAAAAATACAGAAACATTTTGAATTGGGTTAATTTAAACATTTTGTTTCAATGTTAAATTTACTTTTAATGTTTTTAGGGTTTTTTTTACTATAAATAGATGTTAATTTCAAAACTGTCATTTCAACAATTTTTTAATGATTTCAATTTTTTTCATAACGTGACATTTGCTAAGACTAACTCTTTCCTGCAAAAAGTTTCAGTTTTGACAAATGGGCATTATCTGATAAAAAGTGTTTCTATCAAAAAATTCCTAGCTAGCTGTTTCTAATGGTTGATAGAAAGAACACAGTCCATTATACAACTTAAAAAAAAAAGGATTATAATAGACATTCATGGGACAAATTTAGATCAGAAATGAAGCAGTCTTCTTTATTTTTAAATCAGCAAAGACTTTTTAAAAAATGAATAAGATGTTCAAAATTCTTTTGGAAGCTTGAAAACCATTTGATAGAGAAGACAGTCAGGGTAGGTGTACACTAGGACAAAAAAACCCCACAGAACAGAGGCCTGGTCTACACTAGGCGTTTAAACCGGTTTTAGGAGCGTAAAACCGATTTAACGCCACACCCGTCCACACTGAGAGGCCCTTTATATCGGTATAAAGGGCACTTTAAACCGGTTTCTGTACTCCTCCCTAATGAGAGGAGTAGCGCTAATATCGGTATTACCATATCGGATTAGGGTTAGTGTGGCCGCAGATCGACGGTATTGGCCTCCGGGTGGTATCCCACAGTGCACCACTGACCGCTCTGGACAGCAATCTGAACTCGGATGCAGTGGCCAGGTAGACAGGAAAAGCCCCGCGAACTTTTGAATATTTCCTGTTTGCCCAGCGTGGAGCTCCGATCAGCACGTGTGGTGATGCAGTTAAAAATCAAAATAAAGAAAGAGCTCCCGCATGGATGATGCGGATGTGATCGCTGTAAGGGCAGGCAAATCTGTTCTATCAGCGCTCCGTTACAGAAGACGAAATTCAAAATCATTTTTAAAAAATCTCCAGACAGACGCCATAGCAGGGGCTCAGCGCACTGCTGCGTGACAAGCGTAACGGAAAGCCAAAGAATCAAATGGATGCTCATGGACTGGAGGACTCAAGCTATCCCACAGTTCCTGCAGACTCTGAAAAGTATTTGCATTTTTGGCTGAGCTCCAAATGCTTCTAGGGTCAAACACAGTGTCCGCGGTGGGTCAGGGCATCGCTCGGCAATCTACGCACCCCCCCCACCCCCAGAAGTGAAAGGGAAAACAATCCTCTCTTGACTCTTTTACATGTCACCCTATCTTTACTGAATGCTGCAGATAGACACGATGCTGCAGCACTCAACACCAACATCCTTGCTCCCCCCCTGCCATGGGTGGCTGATGGTACAATAAGACTAATATCCATTGTCATCATCAGCCTATTGGCACATGGGGCAGTGCAAAAGGACTGGTAACCATGCAGACTAGCATCCGTTAGGTCGATCAAGGGCGCCTGCCCCTAATTTTTCCTGGTAGATGGTGCAATATGGCTGGTTACCATCCTCATCATAGCAACAGGGGGCTGAGCTCCATCAGCCCCCACCCTTCATGTGTAAAGAAAAGATTCAGTTGCCCCTGGACTAGGAGTGGGATGCTGGGCTCCTCTCCTACACACTGCTTAATGTCCTGTCTGGACTATCATAGCAGCTGGAGGCTGCCTTCCACTCATTTCTCACTAACAAGTCACTGTGTCATCACACAAGTGGGGGGACAATGATATGGTAGCCCAGGAAGGCTGGGGGAAGAACAGAATGAACAGGTGGGGTTGTTGCAGGAGCACCCCCTGTGAATAGCATACAGCTCATAATTTCTGCAGGATCTGACACAGAGCAGCTGTGCTCTCTGGTTATGATATACAGTGGTTCTCTAGTACACTTGCCCATATTCTAGGCAGGACTGATTCTATTTTTAGATACCAAAAAGGAGGGATTGACTCAGGGAGTCATTCCCAATTTTGGATTTTGCGCCCCTGGCTAAGAACAGCCAGGGGCACTTATGACAGCAACAGATGGTGCAGTGCAAAAGGACTGGTAACCACGATCATCTTTTTACCAATTTATGGATTGGTAGATGTTACAGTATGGCTGGTAACCATCTCTGCTGTCATGCAAAAGCAAAAGCATGCTGCTGTGTAGCGCTGCTGAATCGCCTCTGTGAGCGGCATCTAGTACACATACGGTGACAGTCACAAAAGGCTAAACAGGCTCCATGATTGCCATGCTATGGCATCTGCCAGGGCAATCCAGGGAAAAAAGGCACAAAATGCTTGTCTGCCGTTGCTTTCCCAGAGGAAGGAGTGACTGACGACATTTACCCAGCACCACCCACGACAATGATTTTTGCCCCATCAGGCACTGGGATCTCAACCCGGAAATTCCAAGGGGCGGGGGAGGCTGCGGGAACTATGGGATAGCTACGGAATAGCTACCCACAGTGCAGCGCTCCAGAAGTCGATGCTAGCCTCGGACCGTGGACGCACACCACCGATTTAATGTGTTTAGTGTGGCCACGCGCACTCGATTTTATACAATCTGTTTTACAAAACCGGTTTATGCAAATTCGGAATAGTCCCGTAGTGTAGACGTACCCAGAGTCTCAGAACCTGGGTTAGCTGACTTGGGCTCATGGTGCTCAGGCTGCAAGGTTCAAAATTGCAATTCAGGCTCGGGATGGAGCCCAGACTGTGAGACCCACAAGGGTCTCAGATCCTGGGCTCCAGCCCAAGCCCAAACGTCTACACTGCAGTTTTTAGCCCTGCAGCCCAACATTCACGAGCCTGAATCAGCTGACCCGAGCAAGCCACAGGTCTCATATCGCAATGTAGACATACCCTGATGGTCTTCTCTATCAAATGATAAAAGAAATTAACATGGTTCTCAAGCTTCCAGCAGAATTTGAACATCTAATTTGGCTTTAAAAAAAGTTTGGCTGATTTTAAAAGAAAAGAAGACTGCTTCATTTCTGATCTAAGTTTGTCCTGAGTGTGTCCATTATAATCCTTTTTTTAGTTGTATAATAGATTTGTTCTTTCTATCCATCTTTAAGAACTTTCTTACTAAATCATGTTACATTATTTTCTTTTAAATGCTCTTTGTAATTGGTGCAAATGGATTGCAAATAACAGTTCAAGTTTTACAAGAACCTTCAAGAGCCCAATTTTCATTAGATATGAAATCTCACTAAATAAGGAAGCATTATCTCCATATTATACTAGGGAGATATTTTTGTAACTTAGTTCTACTATCTACTAGATTTGTTTCTTTTTAGAATCATAGGGACAGAGCTCGCAGGTCTCAAATTCAGTGAGTGTTTTGTCTAAGTAGGGCTAGAGCCACACAGGGACTTAGGCATTGCAGTGTCTAACATTTGGATGCCTTGCCATCATGTGTGGAATCCTCTGCCCTGATTTAGGTACTGAGGTTCCCTGTACAATGCATGAGGAGAGTTTGGTGCCTAAGAATGGAACTCACAAAAGCCAGCAAGCTGAGTGGGGAATCATCTAAATTAGGCAGTAGGAAATGCTAAGAAGAGTGGGGTCCATCTCCATTCTGGATTCAGAGTTGTTAACCTTCTCGTGGAGTTAGGTACCTAATCCAGTCAGTCCTTTCTCATGAAAAAGGTGAGGCGATAGAGAGAGAGAGAAAGAGGGAGCTTAGGTGTGAGTTAGGGTGCCAAGCTGCTTGGCAGTGTCATGCTTTAGCTGTTTTGCACATAACCACAGACAGAAATATAAGTGCCTAGGAGCCTTTGCCAGTGGAAACCTAAGCACTTTTAGTCACCTACAGAGACAGGCAGCAGCCGAGAAAAGATTTTGGGCATCTCTTTGGCCCCTGAATGTTGCGTTGGTGCCTAACGGGCATTTTAGTTGCCTAAGTGACTTTGTGGACCTAGCCCCAGTCTTGCAAGCCATCTGTGTGCAACTGCAGTGGAGGTGCAGAAAAATTGGTGCACTGAGCCCCAAGTGAAGACTTCAGGAATTGGACCTCTAATGTTATCAATAAAAAAAGACCAACTAAGTCTCATGGTGACTTTTATTTTTTTCTTCTAGATAATTTCTGAAGATGTTAAATTAAAGAGAAAAACACACTAACAATTGCAGGATACAATAAGATATTTCACCGTGTAGGACTGCTGGCCTATTTACCCAGCCCATGAAGGACTAACACCTTGGCTAAGTCTCTTGCAGGTCCTTTCCTGAGGGCACAGTTTATTAATTCAAATACAACTCCCCAAATAACACAAAACAAAGCTATTCCCCTGACCAACCCAGAGGCCTTTCACTCTGTGCTTCCTCCCTATCCAGGGCCAGTAACAGCACATTCATAGACAATATTCCTAACTTCAGTTACAAAACTGATACATGCATAAAAGTAGGATAATCAATCATATACTTTTCAATGATATCTTACGTGTCCAATCTTGCATAAAATACATAATAGTTGTGACAGTGCCCCCCATAAGGCTTTATGGAATATGCTTATGAATGTATATATAACATAACTAGAATATGTTTTATGCTACATATGCCATGTAACATATCTCTGTAAAGGTTATGATCTACTGAATCTATTAATCCTATTTGTGTGCATGTATCATTTTTGTACTTGAAGTTAGGAATATTGTCTGTATACTTGCTTGATTTTAACTGGTCAGCTTCTTGAGAAAAGCGCAAATTAACTAACTAATCAAAAACCACTTAAGCCAACAATGAAGTTGAAGATGCCAATCCACATCTGAGCTTTCACAGAAATGTGGTTTGGCTGGTAAAAACTGAGTCATGCATGGACATGTGGCTTGCCCATGTGACTCCAAAACTCCATCTTGGAGCTGGACTTTGCATAGGAGAGAGAGAAGGGGGTCTCCACCAACAAGAGGAAGTCTATTTAACCCCCAGGGAAACCCCTCCATTTTGTCTTCAGCTGGCTAAAGAGATAGCCTCTCCACCCCCAAGGATACCTGAATGAGACTGGAACAAAGGATAGTAAGTACAGGGGGTGTGAGTGACTGTTGGACCCAGACTAGAAGGAGACTAGTCTGTAAAAGGAAGCTTACTGGAACTGGTGAGGTTATATCTGTATTCAATTTTCTTAGACACAGACTTGCGTGTTCTATTTTATTTTACTTGGTAATTCACTTTGTTCTGTCTGTTACTACTTGGAACCACTTAGATCCTACTTTCTGTGTTTAATAACATCACTTTTTACTTATTAATTAACCCAGAGTATGTGTTAATACCAGGTGTGTGGGGGGGCAAACAGCGGTACATCTCTCACTATCAGTGTTATAGAGAGTGAACAATTTATGGTATAAACTTTATACAGAGTAAGATTGATTTATTTAGGGTTTGGACCCCATTGGGAGTTGAGCATCTGAGTGTTAAAGACAGGTACACCTCTGTAAGCTGCTTTTAGTTAAGTCTACAGCTTTTGGGCATGTGGTTCAGACCCTGGGTCTGTGTTGGAGCAGACAGGTGTGTCTGGCTCAACAAGACAGGGTGCTGGAGTCCTAAGCTGGCAGGGCAGGCAAGCAGGGGCAGAAGTAGTCTTGGCACATCAGTTGGCAGTTCCTAAGGGGGTTTCTGTGATCCAACCCATCCCAATAGTTATGCCATATTCAGATCATAATATCTTTATGAAGACTAGGGGTTGCAATGTCACACCCTCCCACCCCCAACTTGCATCTCATAATCCAACAAGAGTGGCTGGCTGATTGGCTCCAGGGATCTTAAAGGAATAGCCCACCTTGTTACACATCCCAAGCACATTCTGTCATTTAAAACCATCCTTCATTTACTGTCCAACATTGAGAGAATTCAGGCCCTTATTCAGAATGGCACAGTGGGGTGGGAGTGTTTAAGAAAGGGATTGGGAAGGGAAGAAGTCAGGAGACAGAGCTCAAAGTTGGATTATATTTTACCTATCTCTGTAGTGGGCTGAAGTAAAGCTCCCTGCCTACACAGTGACATTTTGGAGTATTCAACATCTGAATCCCAAATCAACAAAGAAGTAGAACAGTATTTGGGCTGTCTGATAGAAACAGTGTTAATAAATCATTGGTGCTTTATGTATGTTATGATGTTATGCTCTCAGGAGGGAATTCACGGTGATACAGAGCCAGGCACAAGATCTATGTACCACCTAAGGCCTAGTCTACACTGTGAGTTTAGGTCGAATTTAGCAGCGTTAAATCAAATTAACCCTGCACCTGTCCACACAAGGAAGCCATTTACTTTGACATAAAGGGCTCTTAAAATCGATTTCTGTACTCCTCCCCAATGAGGGGAGTAGCACTGAAATGGACATTGCTGGTTCGAATTAGGGTTAGTGTGGCCACAATTCGACGGTATTGGCCTCCGGGAGCTATCCCACAGTGCACCATTGTAACCGCTCTGGACAGTAATCTGAACTCAGATGCACTGGCCAGGTAGACAGGAAAAGCCCCACAAACTTTTGAATTTCATTTCCTGTTTGCCTAGAGTGGAGAGCTGAACAGCACAGGTGACAATGCAGAGCTCATCGGCACAGGTACAGTCCGAGAATCGAAAAAGAGCTCCAGCATGAACCATATGGAAGGTACTGAATCTGATCACTGTATGGGGAGACAATTCCGTGCTAGCAGAACTACGTTCCAAAAGACAAAATGCCAAAACATTTGAAAAAATCTCCAAGGGCATGATGGAGCAAGGGCACAATAGGGACTCAATACCATGCCGTGTGAAAGTTAAGGAGCTCAGACAAGCGTACCAGAAAACCAAAGAAGCAAATGGACACTTCAGGGCAGAGCCACAGACATGCTGCTTCTACGCTGAGCTGCATGCAATTCTGGGGGGGGGCGCCCCCACTACCCCACCCCGACCGTGGATTCCGAGGAGGGGGTACTCTCAGCCAGGCCTGAGGATTTTGCGGACAAGGAAGATGAGGAGGAGGAGGACGACGAGCTTGAGGAGAGCACGCAGCACAACATTCTCCCCACAGCCAGGATCTTTTTCTCACCCTGACTGAAATAGCCTCCCAACCCTTCCAAGGTGGTATCCCGGACCATGAAGCTAGAGAAGGGAGCTCTGGTGAGTGTACCTTTGTAAATATAAAACATGGTTTAAAAGCAAACATTTTTAACAATTAATTTGCCCTGAGGACTTGGGATGCATTCACGGCCAGTACAGCTACTGGAAAAGTCTGTTAACGTGTCTGGGATTGGAGCGGAAATCCTCCAGGGATATCTCCATGAAGCTCTCCTGGAGGTACTCTAAAGGCCTTTGCAGAAGGTTTCTGGGGAAAGCAGCCTTATTCCGTCCTCCATGGTAGGACACTTGACCATGCCATGCTAGTAGCAAGTAATCTGGTATCATTGCATGACAAAGCCTGGAAGCGTATGGTCCCGATGTTTGCTGGCATTCAAGCAACATCTTTATCTCACTGTGTTATCCTCAGGAGAGTGATATCATTCATGGTAACCTGGTTGAAATACGGGAATTTAATTAAAGGGACATTCAGAGGTGGCCATTCCTACTGGGCTGTTTGCCTGTGACTGAAAAGAAATCCTCCCCGCAGTTAGCCAAGTGAGTGGGGGGGCATCGGCACTGAGCTGTTCGCGTTTGGCTAGCCGGGATTTTCCTTAATACCAGCCACGCGGTTGGGGGAGGTGTAAAGCGATCGTCCCAGAGACTTGAAAGGGGGGCAGAGGTTAGTTTGATTTCTGCTAAACCGCAGCACTCAACGGGCTTTGCTTGGTATGGGAAAGAAGGGCACTGCTTTTATGAAGATTGAAGATGCCGAAAGGCTATAGCTTACCATGGCCGCATGCAAGCCGAATTCTGTTGCCCGGCCCTGCGTCTGTGATCTCTAACACCAAAGCCGCAGGCACTCAATATTAAGATACAAAATGCGCCCTTGTACCGAAATCACATGTGCTATGTAATGTGAATAGTGTTATTCACCATGAAAGAGTATACATTTTACAGAACAATGGGTATCTTTTTAAATACTTTTCTCCCTTTTTTCCCTCCCGCAGCTGCAAATTTTTCAAGCCTCCCTCCTTCATCCCAAAGACTATCTCAGATAAGGATCCGAAAAAAACGCGCACACGATGAAATGTTCTCTGATATCATGCAGTCGACCCACAATGAAAGAGCTCATCTGAATGAGTGGAAGGACACAGTATCACAGTACAGGGAAGCGGCCAATGAATGTGACGACAGGAGGGATGAACGCAAGGACAGGAGGGACGATCGAGATGAGAGATGGCAGCAGGAAGATCAGACGAGGCAAGATGCAACACTGGGGCTACTGTGGGGTCAAACGGACATGCTCCGGCATCTGGTGGAGCTTCAGGAATGGCATCAGGATCACAGAGTGCCACTGCAGCCCCTGTTTAACTGCCCTCCCCCATTCCCAAGTTCCACAGCCTCCTCACCCCGACACCCAAGAATGCAGGGGGGGGGGAAAGGCTCCGTGCACCCTGCCACTCCACCCTGGTGGAAAGCCCAAGCAACAGAAGGCTGTCATTCAACAAGTTTTGAACTGGCCTTTTCCTTCCCTCCTCCTCTCCTCCCACACCCCACCTGGGCTACCTTGTCAGTTCTCTCCCTATTTTTATAATCAATTAATAAAGAATACATGGTTTTTAAATGATAGTGTCTTTATTTCCTTTGCAAGCAAGCTGTGATCGAAGGGGGAGGGTGGGTGGCTTACAGGGAATGAGTCAATCCGGGAGTAGGTTTTCTTCAAGGAGAAACAAACAGAACTGTCAAACCGTAGCCTGGCCAGTCACAAAACTAGTTTTCATAGCTTCTCTGATGCACAGCACTTCCTGGTATACTCTTCTAATCACCCTGGTGTCTGGCTGCGTGTAATCAGTGGCCAGGTGATTTGCCTCAACCTCCCACCCCGCCATAAACATCTCCCCCTTACTCTCACAGATAGCAAGCAGCAATAACAATGGGAATATTGGTTTCACTGAGGTCTGAGCGAGTCAGTAAAGTGCACCAGCGACCCTTTAAACATCCAAATGCATATTCTACCACCATTCTGCACTTCCTCAGCCTATAGTTGAACAGCTCCTGACTACTGTCCAGGTTGCCTGTGTATGGCTTCATGAGCCATGGCATTAAGGGGTAGGCTGAGTTCCCAAGGATAACTTTAGGCATGTCAACATCCCCAACTGTTATTTTCTGGTCTGGGAACTAAATCGCTTGCTGCAGCCATTTAAACAGGTTAGTGTTCCTGAAGACATGAGTGTTATGAACCCTTCCCGGCCATCCCACGTTGATGTTGGTGAAACGTCCCTTGTGATCCACCAGTGCTTGCAACACCATTGAAAAGTATCCCTTGCGGTTTATGTACTGGCTGCCCTGGTCCTCCGGTGCCAAGATAGGGATATGGGTTCCATCTATTGCCTCACCACAGTTAAGGAATCCCATTGCAGCAAAGCCATCTACTATGACCTGCACATTTCCCAGAGTCACTACCTTTGATAGCAGCAGCTCAGTGATTGCTTTGGCTACTTGCATCACAGCAGCCCCCACAGTAGATTTGCCCACTCCAAATTGATTCCCGACTGACCGGCAGCTGTCTGGCATTGCAAGCTTCCACAGGGCTATTGCCATTCACTTGTGAACTGTGAAGGCTGCTTTCATCTTGGTATTCTGGCGCTTCAGGGCAGGGGAAAGTCAGAAAGTTCCATGAAAGTGCCCTTACGCATGCGAAAGTTTTGCGGCCACTGGGAATCATCCCAGACCTGCAACACTATGTAGTCCCACCAGTCCGTGCTTGTTTCCCGGGCCCAGAATCAGCATTCCAAGGCATGAACCTGTCCCATTAACACCATGATCTCCAAAATGCCGGGGCCCGTGGTTTGAGAGAATTCTGTGTCCATGTCCACATCACTCTCGTCGCCGCGCTGCCGTCGCCTCCTCCTCCTCTGGTTTTCCAGGTTCTGGTTCAGCATAAACTGCATGATAATGCGTGATGTGTTTACAACGTTCATGACTGCTGTGTTGAGCTGAGCGCGCTCCATGCTTGCCGTGGTATGGCGTCTGCACGAAAAAAGGCGCGATACAATTGTCTGCTGTTGCTCTGATAGAGGGAGGGGCAACTGACGACATGGCTTACAGGGAATTAAAATCCACAAAGGCAGAGGCTTTGCATCAAGGAGAAAGACAAACAACTGTCACACAGAATGGCCCCCTCAAGGATTGAACTCAAAAGCCTGGGTTTAGCAGGCTGTTGATTTCATGGAGGGAGGGGGCAGCAAATGAAAACAAAACAAATCTGGTCTATTTCTTGTTTTGATCCATTCCATCTATCTTTTACATCTTAGGCTGGCAGCAGACGGTGCAGTATGACTGCTAGCCATCATCATCTCCTGGGTGCTTAGTAGAAGATGCTGCATTATGACTGCTAGCCCTCATCATCTCCTGGGTGTTCGGCAGAAGATGGGAAATGACCTGGCTGAGTCACTCCCATCTCTGTATGATGACGATGGCTTTCAGTCCTAATGCACTATCTGCTGCCAAAAGGCAATGAGCTGCTGCTGTGTAGCAATGCAGTCCCACATCTGCCAGCACCCAGGAGATTTACGGTGATGGTCAGCTATGTGGGCTCTATGCTTGCCATGGTATGCGTCTGCACAGGTAACCCAGGTTAAAAGGCGTGAAACGGTTGTCTGCCATTGCTTTCACAGAGGGAGGGAGGGAGAGGGGAGCCTGATAACATGTACCCAGAACCACCCATGTTTTTTGCCCCATCAGGCATTGGGATCTCAACCCAGAATTCCAATGGGCGGGGGAGACTGCGGGAACTATGGGATAGCTACCCACAGTGCAACACTCTGGAAGTCGACACTAGCCTTGGTACTATAGACGCACACCACTGAATTAATGTGCTTAGTGTGGCCGCATGCACTCGACTTTATACAATCTGTTGCCAAAAATCGAATTCTGTAAAATCGCAGTAATCCCGTAGTGTAGACATACCCTAAGTCTCACTTATGACCTCTGGTCTTATCTTTCCTAACAATGAATGTCCACATTCAAAAGGTAATTGTAAGAGAGTATAAACTGGTATAACTTACATGCTAAAGAGCCTCAAGAATAGTTCAACATTTTGTACATTTGTTCATAGACTCCAAAGTCAGAAGGGACCACTATAATCATCTATTCTGACCTCCTGTATATCACAGGTCATAGAACTTCCCCAAAATAATTCCTAGAGCAAAATCCCTACTGACCGAACAGTAAGATGTCCCCTGAAGGAAGATGCAGAGAATAATACATTGTAGTGTGGAATCACCTGATTTCCTGTGAACTCTTATATATTCCAATGAGTTTTCAGTTTAAAGGTCTCCCCTGTACCATTTTCCATATTTTTTCCTTTTTTTAAATTACTGATGAAGTAAGCAGCTTGATTTGCAATTCACTTGCATTCTTGAGCTTGAGCATCCCAAGCTCATTCTTGAGCTTGAGCATCCCTTTCAGGTCACATAGCTGTCTGAATTTCTAATTGTTGGGAAACTGGTAAAAAGGAGGTTTTCCTGTGTTACTTAGAAACGTATTTTCTCTGAGCTACTTATAAAATTCAGGCCTAAGGGTGAACTTCACCCTTTGTGGAGGACAAGCTCAAGGCCACTGCACCATATGAAGCTCCCTATAGCCCTATTTTTGGCATCTTAAGTGGGACTTCATACAATGCATAGCCTTGCATTAGCCCTCTGCAGATATGAATTTTACCCCACAAGAGACTGTGCAATAATTGTCAGTTTAATAAAGGGAATTTACAAACAATTCAGATAATGTGATGTTCAACACTTTTAAAATGTTGTCCTAATCATTATTAATTCCTTTGGTATTTATGGTAATAGTAATTATGATGAACTCACTTAGCACTAATGTGCTTCGGGAACTCAGCATCAATTTGTAACAGTATATTAAAATATTACCTAACAATGTTATATCTTTTATTTTTAAAATGCTTGCAACCATTTCTTAAAAGACCTCCCAAATATACAGTGGTTTATAACTGTGGGGCTTTTTTTTCCTTTCTTTTTAAAAAATAAACCTGTAGTTATTGTCAAGGTTTATGACGATAAAAACTAGCAAGGTTGAAGTGTGTATGCTGAGACTCATGCGGGGAAAATCCTCTACTTTTCTTAGGCATTTCTTTAAATCATTTTATTTTTAGCTTTAATACTAGTGACTAGTTACTCCTTCTGATGGCAGATTAATGCTACAGTAGGATGTGACAATGAAAGAATGAAAAGAGCAATGGGAATCATGGGTTGGGAATCATTAACCAAAATAGTGAGAGACTCATTGAATAGTGGATGGTGTCTGACCTAGTTCTTCCAAGCACTCTGTTCCTTCTTACATAAAGAAATATTGAATTCACCAGATGGCAAAACAAAAAAACGGATCGATCACATCTGCTTCAGATACCGATCATCTGTCCAAGACACCAGGGTATATCGAGAAGCAGATGTCAGCAGCAACCACAATCTTTGCATTGCCAAATTGAAGTTAAAACTGAGAAAGATCAACTTTAAACAGAAAGCAGCAAAGAAAAATCAACAGAACGGAGAACAAAAGAGTACTGTGAGAAATTCCAACTTGAACCAACAAACAGATTTGAGGGACTGCCAGAGGCAGAGGAAGGTAAGGCACTGACTGGACCTGAAGAAAAATGAGCAGTGCTCAGAGACAATGTGATTCAAGCTGCAGCAGTTGCAGTTCGTTTTCAGCATAGACAGAGCAAAAATTGGATAAGACAAAAGATGTGGCATCTTACTGAGGAAAAGAAAGGACTGAAAGGAAAACTCCTGAATGCTAAGACCAATGAAATATTGGAAAAAGCAAAGGAATACAAGAAAGCAGACAAAACAATGAAAAGAGGTACAAGGAAAGATAAACTGAGATATACTGAAAACTTAGCAGCTGAAGCTACTGCTATGATAGGAAAGCAAGAGTTATTCACCAAGTGACTAAAATCCTGTGTGGAAACTTCAAATCAGGAAATGGGCCAATAAAAAAAGATGGAAAAATGCTTATAAGTGAGGTAGAATAGAATAACAGATGAGCAGAGCATTTAAAAGGAGTCCTCAATAGGCCCAGCTCTACCTCAGTATCAGAGTTCAATGAAACATGTGAATCTAATCAACTTGATATTAACATTGGTCCAATAGAGATATCAGAAGTACAGGCTGCAATCGAGAAGCTGAAAAACAAAGAGGCAGGAGATAAAATCACAGTGGAAATGCTAAAAGCACTTACCATTACCACCTGCTCGAGGAGCAGGAGCCTTACTGGGGGTGGGGGCAGGGAAGTAGGTGTGGTATGCTTCTAGATCCACAAAAATCTCAACCAGGGGAAGCTGTGGAGACTGCATGATGTGTAGCAGCCCTTCCCTTCTCCCTGCTTGCAGGAGATGGGGGTGAGGGATGTGTAGGGCTGCCACAGGAGTGTCATGGCTCATGGGGGAGGGTGTCAGGGCCCATATGTTGATGGAGTCATTTCAAGGACACCATCAGGCCCTGGTTCCCTCCATCGTGGGAGAAGTTGGGGAAGCTGCCTCCTCCTCTGCCACCACAGAAGTGCTTGGTTCTGCTGGTGAAAGGAGAGGCACAGAAGCAGTCGGGAGCCGACCCCTCTCATGCCCTGGAAGGCCCCAGTCCAGCCTTCATGGAGACACTGAGTGGTGGCCTCTGAGATGTGCAAGGTTTCCTTTGAGCAGATTTGCCAGGACATTGTGGGATATTCAGTTTTCAAAGGACTTTGGAGTGGATGAGGACCGCTGGCAAAGCAATGATACTGAGGAGGGGAGCTGGAGGAGAGAAAGAACCCCCCTTCTCAATCCCAGATTGAGGAGCAGATTAGAACAGAGAGATCTCAGCAGACAGAAACCAGAACTTCAGCTGTAAACATTCACCTCATGGGTTGGCAGAGAACAGATTTCAGGAGCTCACCTCAGTCACCAGCAGAGATTCACAGATGATTCCCAGCCATCTCATTGAGGAACCTCAGCTTCTGACAGCCATAGGACTAGTTGAGAATGTGGTAATCCCAAGAATATTCAAGGCCTATAAATCCTGCCTTACTGAGTTCATGTAATTCAGAGCTCAGGAAGAGCTCCATCATCTGTGGCCTATTCTTAAGCATCAGATGGTAAGATATGTGGCAGCTTGGATGAGCTGTGGGTTAGCTCTGGGAGGGATGGTCCAGAGGCAATAGGCATAGGAGTGAAGACCACAGACACCCTTATGGGATTATTAAATGCTCTACCCAGGATGGAGAGATGGAGGCTATTCATTGTGGCCTTCTTTGGCTCTTTCAGGATAAGTGAGCTGGTGCCGCAGGCAGACATAGACAGGTCTAGGTAGGCATTTGAATGATCAGAAGTACAGTTGTCACCTGGTGCAATAGTACTGCACTTAAGGTTCTCTAAAACAGACCAACTTGGGAAAAGGTTCTTGGTGGTCTTATGGGAATGTGCTGATGAACCCATGTGCCTCATAAGGGCAGTCAGAAATGTCCAAGGTATATGGAATGTGGAACCAGGCCTGCTGTTTATACAATGGGATGATAACAGTGTGTTGCAGTATTGAAAAGTTTTGGCCTACTGCAGTCTCAACCCAGCTAACTTTGGTACCCATTCTTTCAAGACTGGAGCAGCAACATTGTCAGCATCAGCATGGGAAGGTTTGGACTCTTGCAAGATTCAGGCTCCTGGGCACTGGAAATTTAAGTGTTACAGGATTTAAATCCACCTTGGGGAAAGGTTATTGGGACTGACAGTAAGTGTAAGTCTGATTATGCTTTGAAGGGATATTCAAAGAATGGCTGATTTTGGCCCTACAAGAAGTTGGTCAGGGCTTGAAAGCCAAATCTGTATGTATGCAGTGATTCAGCAAACATTCAGCTGGAGAGGTACATTGTGAAAGCAGCTCTTGGTATGGCAGACGTGGCATGAGCTGACCCCTGCACTCATTAATGATGTTGATGTTTGGTTGATTAAGCTAATAATTATGACAGGACATCAACTAGGCAACAGGCAACTGAGTTTCAAGGCTGAAGCCATTTGCCTTTAATCGTATGGCAGATGGAGCATGAGCTGGTCCCAGCATTCACTGAGGGCTGAGCTACAGCCAGCTGATGTCCTGATGATTCACCTGAGCAAAAGTGATCTTGTTGACTGCATAATGGTGTGGAGTTGATTATACAGCCACGGCCTTTCCCTCAATTACTTTGGTTGGAGACGTTCACAAGATGCATTTTACAGAGGGCCATCAAGCCAGCCTGCATCGACAGGGAAAGCAAAATGTGAACTTTGAGGTAGTCAAGATAATTTGAGAGGCTGGGTACTGGGGGGTGGGAGGGCGGGCGGGCAGCAGGGCTAACACATGGAAATATCCAATAAAAGGCCTTGAGCTCTTTAAGGAGGTTGGAGTTCAACTGTCAGATGTTGGTGCTGACATTTGGCTCTATGACATTAAGTATCAGGCCAAGCAGAAGATGAGTGGCCAGACATGATGGAAGTGGAATGTGTCCATGCTAATCTCTGGTGCTCCCAGTGGCCTGTGTCAAGTGCAGATAACGCTAAAATGGCCATCTTCAAGAGGTATATGAGACCCGGGATTGTGCAGTTGGACCCTGAGCTCATGGTGGGGGAGAATGAACTTGAGGTATTTACGGACTGAGTTCCCCCCTCACTCAGCCATGTCACTCCACCCACCCCACCTTACATAAGTGGGGAAGAGGTTTTACCACTGAACTGACTCCATGGGATAGACCAGAGAGTGTCTACCCCAACATTATTGTGCAGTTTGTGGTATAATCCCTGTAACCTGCACTAGAACCAGTTATATGCCTGGTATGTGAGAGTTTGGGGAAAGCAATGTATCACTCCTTTTCAACGTATAATTAATAAAGTTGTGGCTTGCCCTTTAAACCCTTCCCATGTGTCTGTCAATAATTCACCTGCTTGTCCTGGTAAATTTTTTAGTTACCTTAGGAAGAGAACAAACCCTAGATGTTGAACAATTCACTGTAGAAGAACCTAAACTACAATTCTAAAACTCAGAATCCCTGGGTTTTATCTTGCTACATGTCACCATAGTATATGAGTGCCTTCCACCTAAAATTAACAGCAACAGCAGAGTCTGAATCATTTGTGTAGATTTTTTATCTGCATACTTTCTCCATGCTCGGGATAGTATCTAGCATCCTTCTCTGTCTATCCCAATGTAGCTGGTAGTCTCTTGCTTTTTTCAAAGCCCTTACACTTTGTAAGAGCCTAGAGCATTGAGTAATAGCCACACCTGTGCAGACAGCCAGTGTAAAACCTATGCACCAGTAAAGTTTCATTTAAACCTACATGCTATAAGTAAGTGGTGCATGGCCTTTCTGCATAGGCGTGGATTTCACCCTGTGAGAGGTGATAGAAAAAATAGGAGATATTGATTCAAATTCAAGAATGAATTTTGATTTCCCCATTTTATGACCTTTTCATTTTCACTTTCTACAAACATTTGCACTCTAGAACTTTACTACCATGAATACTCACAACAACAAAAAAGAAAAAAGGTTTCAAACTTGAGCTTTCTGCCATTCTAATGAAGCAAGGCAGCCGGAAATCTACTGAAGCTGATCTTGTCAGAATCACTCTGATGTCAAGGGAATCTTTGAATGGGTTAGAGCCACCATCATGATTCTGTATCACCACCACCCTTTCATAGCCCCTGATGTAGGTTGCATGACTGGGGGTGGGGGAGGGGTATAGCTGGAAATCCACTGTGCTGCACTGATCCCTGGGTGCTGGAATGGCTCCTCTGAGCCATGGACAGCAAAGTATATATCAAAGCAACCCCCGTGTTATATTATGTTGGTACTAGTAGCAAGGTGCTGCAAAGGTGTCTTAAAGTCACCTTTGCCACTCCTTCCCATTCATTTCTTCATCTCTGTTCCTTCAGCTGAAGATCTGTATTCCCTGACTGAAAATAAGTGACTTTAAAAAAAGTACAAGGAGAAGAAATGGGAAATATGAAAAAAGAACATGCTTCATATATCTCAAATATATTCTATATAGTGTACATATTAGGAGGAATTAAAATAATTTCTAATAGAGGAAAACTTTATATTGATCAGTGTATCGTGTTTTGCTAGTGAAATCTTCAATTAAGATCTTTAATCTTTGTTAGTCTGCTATCCAAAAAGGATCATGCAAACCATCATCACAAAACATGCAAGCAAAAAATGGCAGGTTATCCTTGCAGGAGACAATATTTGAAATGTTCAGTCTGTTTCCTATATGTTTGTGGCCAAACTATAAAGCAAAATTTTCAGTAAAAGGGAAGACCTTGCTGAAGGCAACAGATATGAATGATTTCCTACCTGTGATTTTTTTTTTGTATCAGTTGTTCTACCATGATGGCAAATGACTTGCTTTTTCCAGCAGATTGTTAAAGTATTCCTGTAAGGTATTGTGCTGGAAAGACAAAAAAAATTACCTTCACAGTTGCTATTGACACTTGACATTATTCTAGACATTGTACGTGCAATACATACATTGGACCAAATTCTTCTTTGTTGTAAATCCAGTGAAGTTGGTGGAGTAACTCCAAGGATGAATGCTGCCCGTCACCTCTATATTGAGCCAAAAATCCCAATTTACTCAAGTAGATGATTCTAGTAGATACTTAGGCCTGAACCTGTCCTATAAATCCCTGATTCATTTTTTTTTTTTTTTACAAATTCTCAAACCATATTTTATTTCATCCCCTCTTGCTGCACAGAAGACCCAAATAACAGGAAACAGCAAAACTGACTGTACAGAGTGCTGTCAAATGCAAAACAGTGAATAAACTGGAAAAAAAACCTCTCAGTTAATTGTAGGTTTTATTTGGATCTTTAAATTGATGATGTTCCTTTAAGTAATAATATTATATAGTAGAAGTAAGTACGTGGATCTACATGGCCACACAAGAGGAGTAATCAGGTACAGAGATGGAAAACTAAACTATAATTACCAAGGTTTTCTTTTTCTACTGTACTTTTCTTTATCATGCTTCTATTTTGCTTTCTGAACGTCAGCTAAGAAAGAAGCTATTAACTGTTTCAATAGGCTGTTTATTATATCTGTTTGTGGAAACCAAGACTTTTGCATCTGTTACTCCCAACCTGACTTTTAAAATGTTTTCTTCTAGCTATTTCATCTGTACTGCTATTTCTTTCCTTGAGCTTTTTACTCTGTTTTGGTGTAATTTGAATTGCTTTCAGTTTCAGCACCCATTTATCTACAGCATTTTTTACTCCTTTTTGTTTAAAATAACAAAAACCTAAAGTGGCTTAGACAGTAGAATTTTGCATTTCATTTTAATGTTCTTCAACAGCATATCAAACTTTTGAATTTGCTTTGAAAGTATACTCAAATTACCATTTGTATTTACCACTTCACTGTGTTGGTATTAATCAGGAGAATTAAATGGTAAATACAAGGTAATGCATCTTTTATAGTTGGATAATCCTATCAATAAGGAACAAAAATACCCTGTTCTCTTTTTTAAAAAATAGGCTTCAAAATGCATCTGTCTTACAATAGACATCATACTTCACCAACCATGTAAAAATTAATTCTGTTGTCATTATTTAGTTTGTTGAAATATAGTTTTTAGGAGCCCATAAATTACTTATTCTTGCTGAAGGAGATTATCTGTTCTATACCCAATAGATTGCACTGGAAAGCAATTTAAATGGCAGGAATACAAAGAAAACTTTTGGTCATTACTCTTGTTGAAGCTGCTAAGTAGTCACCATAAAACTAGTTGGAAAAAATATCAGTGTGAGGAAAACGACATTGTGCAAATGGATTAAAATTCTTTAAGGATTTCTGATATTAGAACTGTCAAAAAACAATGTCTAGGGCCAAATTCTGTTCTAGAAGCACAGGCGTATTACAATAGGGCCATGAGGCCCCAACAGAGATCAATGCTAGGCAATTGTTCAAACAGATAGCCAGAAGCAATCTCTGCCCTGGAGAGGCCCCAAGCTTTCAAAGACTTTGGCCTTGGCGACACTGAAAACTTACATCTACATGAATCAGGGGTGTGAAGAACACATAGTTGTCAGCGTAGATACAGCTATGTCAATGGAAGAGGGCTTCTGTTGACATAGCTAACTTTGTTGACTGAGATGGTGAATGTACACCAACATAAACTGCCCTTCTGTCAGTCTAAACTGAGTCTACACAACAGGGGTCATGACAACATTATGCCAGTATAGTCTCCATAGTGTAGACATACCCTTCCATAGTCTTAATTTATATGTTAATTTCAGTGGGTCTACTCGCAGAGCATAAAGTTATGCATGTTTGTAAATCTTTGCAAGAGTGGGGCCTCAAGACTAAGCCCTGATCTTGCAAATGGCTTCTTGCCACAGGGGGCTCAGTGAAGTCAATGGGGTTTCTCATGGATGCAATCATCCTCTCATATGTGGTCAATGGAAGGATCAGAGCCTACAGACAAAGGATGAGGGAAAAGGCAGGATTATTCTCCATTTCACAGATGGGGAACTGGGGCAGAGAGAGATTAAATTATTTAGCCTCATCACAGAACAATCTGTGGCAGATGTGGAGTAGAAATGGAAAAGAATTTAGATTATCTATCCCATTTCTCTGACAATGCACGATTGTTTCTCTACTTTTATAACAGCCCAAGTGATGAAACTTTCCTTCCTTTCTCAGGAGATTATTTCACAGCCTCAAATCTTCTAGTCAGGAGGCTTTTCTTGATATTCAGCAAAAAGTTTCTCTTTTTAATATCATTGAGTTATATGTCTTTATACTAGCCTGTCATAAACAGATAGTAAGAGTTAAGGTCTCTTTTACCTGTAAAGAGTTAACAAGCTCAGTAACCTGAGGAACACCTGACCAGAGGACCAATCAAGGGACAGGATAATTTCAAATCTCTGTGGAGGGAAGTCTTTGTCTGTGTCCTTTGTTTGGATTGCCATTCGCTCTTTGGATTTAAGAGAGGCCAGACATATTCTTCAAGTTCTCCAAAGTTTCCTGAAGTATTTTCTTCTATTCAGTATAGTGAGTATTAGAAAGGCGAATTAGTCTTATAATTAATTTCTGCATTTGCAGTTGTGTGTTTGCTGAAGAAATATCTTTATTTCTGTTTGCTGTTACTTTGATTATTCTGAGGAGGAGGGAGGGGCAGTCTCTCCAGTTTTTATAAGTTAGACCCTGTAAATTTTTCCATCCTGGTATTACAGAGATAGTGTACTTTTTTTCTTTCTTTAATAAAATCTTTTCTTTTAGAACCTGAGTGATTTCTTCCCTTGTTTGGATTTTCAGGGGAAGGGGAGGGGGAAAAGTGAATCCCTCTTTGTTTGATTCAAGGAGTTTGAATCAAGGTATCTCTCCCAAGGACAAGGGGAGGGGAGGAAGGAGGAGAGGGGGAATGGATTATTTCCCTTTGTGTTAAGATCCAAGGAAGTTGGGATCTGTGTTCCCCAGGGAAAGTTTGGGGGAACAGGGAGTGTACTAGACACTGGAATTTCTAGTTGGTGGCAGCGTACCAGATCTAAACTAGGATTTTAGTTTAGAGGAGCCTATGCAGGTCCCCATCTTGTGAATGCTAAAGTTCAAAGTGGGGAATAAACCTATGACATAGCCTATACAATTCCTTTACCTCTTTGGTGTTTAAACCTTTGAAGTATTTGTAAGATCCTATCAATTCTTTCTTCAACCATTCTCTTACTGAATATCTTTGTTTAGAATTACTTCTCCCGTATGGTTTATCTTGCATTTTCCAGTAAACAGCTTATTGTTATTTTCTACCCACATTTCTAATTTCTCAAGACCCCTTCTACAATTCTTCCTCATTTAGCATTACCTTCCCCCCACCTATATTTTTAGTAGAGATATTCAATTTGTTCAGAACAAAGTTGGAGCTCTGAGCTACCCTTCGAGATGTATCACCCAAAGTTGAAACTTTGCATAGAGAAGAACGGCATTTCTTGCCAATCCCCTTGTTAGTGTTCTTATTTAGGGATTCAAAAAGGTAGAATTTTTGCAGAGGGCAAGTAAGAGCTTATTAATCTTAAAATTTTGAGCATGTTTCCATTTAATTTTACATCGCTAATTGTGCACCATATGAAGGCATTCGCATCAGTGCAAAATGACTGTAAGGTGCAATCAAATCTGAATGGGAATATTAACACCCACTTTACACTGGCATAAATTACTACAGAGGAGCAGGGCAACGGACACTGGTGTCTACAGTCTGTTAGGCTCTGAGTACTCTTCCTGGTGTGTATGTGTGAGATTCACATAAGGGATCAATGGTAGTTAGCTCTCCTCCATTTTCTCTAAATCACTACAATATTTTGTTTTTCCAATCTTTCCTCAGAGCGGCAATGCAACCTTCTATTTTCTCAGTTTTAAGGGACCCAGTGGAGGCAGCTTAGCTGAAGCGGGGAAAAGAGATTGATGCTACTGCAGAAATGCAAGCATCTTAACCTCCCACTCTCAACCCACCTCCCACTCTCAACCCATAGCTCTAGAGGCTACATTTGCTGATGAATTGCAAGTGGCTTCCTCTCTCTACATTGCTGTTGAAAATTCAGCCACTGAGAACTGATGACATGAGACAGCAGTCAGCCCAGCTGTGGTTAATTCAAGAGTCAGGTGCAGTAGACCAGTGTTTCTCAAGGACTGGTCTATGGATTAGCAGTGGTCCCTGAGATTTCCCTCACACAGTTTAGGAAGGCAGCAAGCCGGTAACTGGTATCAAAAAGGTTGAGAAACATTACAGTAGACATCATCCTACAAGGTAGTATGTAAGAGTCTGCTGTATAAGAGACCTGAAACATAACCTGCTTCTGCTGGGAGTTCCAAAGGAGGTAGGACAGGCTTAGCAGCTAAGCCCTGGATTTTGGGGATCTCAGACACTATTTGTTATTTTTTTACTTTTGTCAATAAATCTTTAGTGTTATTCAACTTTAAACTCAGTTTGTTCTAATCATCTGTTTGCAAGCCTATTCCAGTCACTTGACTGATGACAAAGTGTTGACGGTGCAACAGTTTATTTTCTAAAGATAGCATGTTCCAAAGTGTTCTTTTGGGAACTAATGATTTTTAGCCCACCAGATGAGGAAAAAAGATAAAAGAACAGCTCTCTGCAAAGGAGTTTATTACACACATCTTCAATATTTGTTTTGAAATATTAGATTTGCTACCAAGTCCTCTATGAGGCTTTGTTGCTGCTGATCAAGAGAAATCCTTCTCTATTAAAGTATAGGTAAAAATAAATGAAAGCTTGGGGCTGTCTATTGTATACCAAGAAACAAAAATAAATTGCAGCTAAAATGAAGAATTCCAATTTGAATTGAGGGGGAAAACAAGTTCTTCTAACTATCTTCATCGTATGAGGATCCAGGGAAATCAGGTATGAAAATTCCACTAGCTGAAGTCTCCAACTAAAGTAATCGTATCAACTCTCAACTAGAGAAGGTCTAAAACTCTCTGAATAGTACTGTCTTCTTTCCAAGTTATTGCTGAGCACAGTCAATGATACAAAAAGAGGGGCAGACTTGCACGCAGTCAGTCATCTAGGACTTTGCGGATCCTTTGCCAATCCACAAGCCTACGGTGACCAGATGTCCCGATTTTATAGGGACAGTCGCAATTTTGGGGTCTTTTTCTTATATAGGCTCCTATTATCCTCTACCCCCGTCTTGATTTTTCACACTTGCTGTCTGGTCACCCTACAGAAGCCTGAGAGGAAGCAATGAATGAACCAATGAAAATTTAGTCCAGCAGGCCAGCCAAGGACTGGATCTCAGTGTGCAACTAATTTAAGGCAAGAGATGCCACATAAGCAAAACATGTCTGATGCTCTATCAGATATTATGAATAATTTGAGTCTATGGTTTGGAATGGATAGTTTTTGTTTGTTTGCATTTGTTTTTTAAATATAGGAGGAAGCTATATTAACTGTGCATGCATTGTGGGGAGCTGATTCCCAACTGGTTTATGGCCTAGTTAACCTCCACTGAGATACCTACATGTTAAGCTAAGTGCTCAAAATAACTAATGATTTTGGCCACCCAACGTGAGTGCCACAAAGGGGCCTGATTTTCAACAGGAGGTTGATCAGCACTTTCTTAAAATTGGGCTCCTTTGAACTGTTTGAATTTAGGCACCTAAAGATCACTAGTTACTTTTAAAAAATATTAACCATATGCCATGTTCTCAGGCTAAAATGTCTGTGACGTTGCATTCTATATGATTTTATGAAAGTATGCTGATGAGTGTGAATATAATGTAACTAAAATATGCTTCATGCAAAAGGTCTCTTGTAAGGTATCATTACAAAGCTTATAATCTACTGAATTTGGTCATCCTAGTTATATAAATGTATCACTCTTGTATCTGAAACTAGAAATACGAAATATAACTCTGAGGTCCTATTGTAGTTATGCAAAGTGTGGGCCATTAATGGTGGTTTGGAATCTTGATGGTTCCCATTAACCAGGACAATTGACTGTAGATGGCTGTTTTACTTGTAAGTCTTCCTGTATACTTGTGTGCAGGCAAGTGGGTAATGAAGTCTTACAATGACATGTGATCATGTCACCTGATCTGGAATCCATCTTTAACCTGGTCTTTTTCCATTGAGAAGGAGGGGTGGGAACCCAGAGAGGGACAAGGGATTCCTGCCTTATGCAAAAGATATCTAAGTGGGTGGAACAGAACAAAGGGTGCTGCAATCATGAGAAATCCCCTAACTACCACCTGAGCTGGAACAAGGGCTGTACCTGGGGAAAGGATTGTGCCCAGACTAGGAAGGTGTCCAGTCTGTGAAAGAAACGTATTGAAACATCTCTGAGGGTGAGATTTTATCTGTATTCAGTTTTATTACTGTACGAGGTTTAGACTTGTGTGTTTTATTTTATTTTACTTAGTAATTCACTTTGTTCTGTCTGTTACTACTTGGAACCACTTAAATCCTACTTTTTGTATTTAATAAAATCACTTTTTACTTATTTAACACTTATTAACCCAGAATATGTATTAATACCGGGGGGGCGGGCAAACAGCTGTGCATATTTCTATTTCAGTGTTATAGAGGGTGAACAATTTATGAGTTTATCCTGTATAAGGTTTATACTGGGTAAAACAGATTTATTTGGGGTTTAGACCCCACTGGGAGTTGGGAATCTGAGTGTTAAAGACAGGAACACTTCTTAACTGAAAGCAACTTAAGTCTGCAGCTTTGGGGCATGTGGTTCAGACCTGGGTCTGGGTTTGCAGCAGGCTACCAGGTCTGGCTCAAACCAGTCAGGGCACTGAAGTTCACAGCTCCCAGGGCAGGAAAGCAGGGGCAGAAGTAGTCTTGACACATCAGATGGCAGTTCCCAAGGGGGCTTCTGTGATCCAACCCATCACAGTGTCACCTTTACAAGCCCACCACCTCTGTGCTTTTCACAAATTCAGAGATGAGAAGCTGGTTAGCTACCTATATATATATATATATAGCTGATCGTAGATGATGTTAGGAAGGACTAGATCTTATGTTCCAAGTAATAAAGAGCCATGAAATGTGCACAGTTGCTGCCCTGGGGCATGAGGAAAACAGAAGAAAACTTTTTGTGTTCTCTGCACCCTCTCTCAGGCACCCATGGAGCAGTTGAGCACAATCTAGTGTTTTTTTAAATTCTCATTTGATCACTCATCTCACACCCAGAGCAAAGGTTAAAAACACCCATGCATAAATGTGGTGTTAATGAGGCTGCTGATACAGTCATGGCTATAGTAGCACTAATCTGTGCCACTGATCAAGTCTATTGGGAAACGTGACTATTCATTAGCCAATCTGGTGGTAATTGTTTTTTACCCACAAGAAAACAGCAGTTAGTTTTAGTGCCAGACTGACAAAGTACAAAAGAAAACCATGTGGTGGAGAAGGGGGTGGGGTGTGTTGGGCACTGTCAGTAAGATTAAATGTGGGCACATGGACCAATAGTAGGATTCACAAGCACTAGGCCAGTGCTTTGGAGGATAGGATTAAATTAAAAATAATCTGGACAAATTGAAGAAATGGTCTGAAGTCAATAGGATGAAATTTAATAAGGACAAATGCAAAGTCTGCAAATAGGAAGGAACAATCAACTGCACGCATCTAAAATGGAAAACGACTGACTTGGAAGGACTGACTTGGAAGGACTGACTTGGAAATGGATCCTGGGGGTCATAGTGGACCACAAACTAAATATGAGTCAACAGTGTAACACTGTTGCAAAAAAAGCAAACATAATTCTGGGCTGTATTAGCAGGAGTGTTGTAAGCAAGACACAAGAAGTAAGTGTCCAGTTCTGAGTGCCACATTTTAGGAAAGATTGGACTTTCTCCAATTTGTCCACGAGGAAAGCAACAAAAATGAGTAAAAGTCTAGAAAACATGACCTATGTGGTAAGGTTGGAAAACACTGGATTTGTTTAGTCTGGGGAAGAGAAAACTAAGGGGGGTCACAGTTTTAAAGCACATAAAAGGTTGTTACAAGGAGGAGGGGGAAAATGTTCTTCTTAACCCTTGAGGATAGAACAAGAAGCAATAGACTTAAATTGCAGCAGGAGGAGTTTAAGCTGGACATTATGAGATACTTCCTGTCAGGTTAAGAACTGAAATAAATTGCCTACGGAGGTTGTGGAATCTCCATTATTGGAGATTTTTAAAAGCAGGTTAGACAAACACCTGTCAGGGATGGTCTAGACAATACTTAATCCTGCCATGAGTACAAGGGAATGGCCTAGATGGCCTCTTAAGGTTCCAATCTTGTGGGAATGGTTCAATTTGGATGAACTTCTGACAGAATCCTTTGGAACAATGCTTGCCAGCTCCTCCTTGCCTAGTTTCATAGAATCATAGGACTGGAAGGGACCAAGACCACTTAGAGAAATTGAGTCTGCTCTACAGCCTTAGCTAATGGCCAGTTGGCTTTTATCTAATGTGATAGAGACTCATGCACTAAGCTGCATAGGCCCCAGGTTCGATCCCACCCACTGACGACAGGGTTCTCTCAGTGTTACATGAAGAAATGCTTTTATTTCCTCTTTTGTTGAAGTAATACCCCTTTTTGCTACTCTTCCTGACTTACTTTACTTGGAGAGAATTGCCTCTTACCCCACAACAGAAGGGAAAAGATCTCAGATATTTCCCAGGTGCTTACATTCCCTTTATAATATGATTTTACATTAGTAATACATGTAAGACTTATTTAAAATAAGCTACTGGAAAAGGAAAGAGAAGAAGCGCCAAACAGTTCCACTGCTGAAAGTCAGAGGGAATTAAATTAAGGCAATAAACTCCATGAAAACAATTCTCTCAGGTCAAAGGGGATATTCACAAGGCAGAGGCTAATCAGGCCTCAACTTCATAACAGACACACAAATGACCTGGTTTTCGTGGTAGCTAGGACTCTGCAGCTCCTACTGAAGACTATATTACTGGCATAGACACAGCATAACAAGCATACACAGGTTAGTTGCCCTGTGTATAGTGTATACTGGAATGCAAAGAACAAATATAAAACATTGTCAGATAATATGAAGCATAACTCATTCCCAATCTGTTTTGATTACAATATTTTGTTGTAATTGAACATTTTGTTTAACAAATATTTTTTATGAAACAGAGAAAGTCAAAATTGTGTGTGGGCTCAGCCAATCAACGATCCAAAATCAACGCCAAGTAAATAGGCAAATGCCAATCAGCTCAACTCAGATTTCTGAAAATGCCCCGTGACAAGCTGTAACAAAGTTTCCAAGGGAATACAGACAACTGTCCTTTCACAGTTCACAAGTGATTCATAAACTGAAATACACTGGCATGAGACATTGGTTGAATAATTTAGAACAATGAACAAATTAATGGAAGATGTACTCTATGCTATTCATGTACAATTTGCAAGGAGAAAACAGAAGTGAGCTAAATTCCACAAATAAATTATTTGCTGTAAACAATTTGCCCAGCCTTTGCTCTATATATTCAATTCATTTTTTTCTATTCATTGCCGTGAGACAGTAAATTCAACAAGACATTTTTCATATTCATGGCATTTTGCAAAGAAAATAATGAAATGAAAATATTTAATATGGATTCATTTTGATTAAAGCATATGTATACCATTGTATTACTTATACAGAGAAGCCTAGCTTAGCTTATTGGGTACTTTTAAGTGGAAACTTGGTTAAAAGCAAATGAAAGGCAATATTCAGATCAATTACATTGTTTAAGCAGTTTTGTTACAATTATTATAAGCAGCTAAGAATCTGTTAAGCCAAAATTCTGAGTTTCATCGGATTAATCTACAGAGATACGAATGCTTCCAAATTTAAGATGCTGAAGAAAACAAAAGTGCTTCAGGATAAAAATTCCCATCTTGGCTCATATAGGAAAAATGACATCTCAAACAAACCCACCTACATTCCCCCAAGTTCATAGCCATTTACTTGTATTTTATCTGCACATGCTAGATAAATTTACATAAGCTTGGAAAATAATAATTCTAGTTAAAGCAGAATCACATAAAGCAAATAATATTTAACATTATCAATCAACTGTGTGGCGCTGTAGCATCCTGAGGCTTTAACCTGGATTAGAATCTCATTGTGCTAGTTGTACTGTACACAAATTGGAAGACATAGCCCTGTCCCACTGAGCTGACAATCTATTTTAAGACAAGGCACACCAAGTGACTGATGAACAAGAAGAAAAGGAGAGGGGATACAGAAGAAATAAGTAAGCGCTAAGTTCACGTGTTACAGAGCCTGGCTATTGAAGGCAATGGGAGCCTTCCAATTACACATGACACAGCACTGTGAAACCTCTGTAGCAAAATATAGCTGAGGCAGAATATTTGCTTGTGATACTCCTCCAATTGAACAAAGGTGCCAATTGTTTTTAAGAGGGCAATTTGTTTTTACATGTATACCTACATGTACATAATATAGCTACCATATTATCCTAACTGTAATATCTCATATATAGCAACTGATACTGAAGGAAGCAGTTTATAAATTGAGTCAAATGAAATACAACCTCTACAAAGGGAGCACAAAAATAGTGGAGAGGATGGAAGGTGCCATTTACTCCCTTTTATCAGTGGGCCATACCACTGCTTCCCATGCACTGACTCCACAGGGCTGCTACTTTCTCCCTTCATGCAGGTAGCCGGAGAGGGGCAGAGAGTGGGCAAACCCTTAACAGTCCCCTCAATGCACTAGGTGGTATAGTTATGTCAGAGAGCCTACATTGTGTTATGTATAGACTGGTTACAGTTTACTCTCTCCTGGAGCAGCAGGGAGGCTCTCTCCTGGGCTGTTCCAAAGGCAGCATAGCAAAACACTACTCTGTGGTATGGGCTAGTTTACAAACTGACTCTAGTCATTTATCAACCACTGAAATGTAGCTGACTTTCTGAGCAGGGCCCATAGATCTGGTTAAAAAGCAATTGAGTAATTGTCACCATTACATGGTGAACTGAGCCTGAGATCACTTTTAGTCTCTCTTGAATGAACGCTTTAGGTGACAGGCCTCTTGTCCTGTACCTCACTCTGGGTATAACCACATAGTCCAACCACTCTGGGCTGGGATCTCTGCAGTGCAGCCCTCTGGCTCCCAACTATATTAAGGGCACAGACCCAACTTTATTTTTGCATCTGTGACAGCATAAGTTTGCAATGACACAGAAACAGTGTCTTCAAAACCAGATATTATTAATTCCTCAGAAGGAACAAAGTATTGCCAAGCAATGGGTAAAAAACAATAAAAGGGCCATGTATGTGGGTGTTTCTTACAGCTCACACTTTGCTTGCAAGACTTTTTAAGTACCACCCAGCCCAACCAACCTCCAACTCTAGTTGGGAGAAGATTGACTGAATCACAACATCTGTATTTCACAGTCGATCTGAGTGTCAGTCTCAGGCTGCTGACAACCCTTTCACCCCCTTCCTTTCTTCAGGCTAGCATTTGAGCCTAGATTCAGCCTGGGAAAGCTACAATTTGCCAGCCTAGCTGGGACCAAGCAGGGGATACTCCTCAATTGATAGCTCCCCACACTGTCTTATCTTTGCCATTGTTTCATTTCCTGTTGGCTTCCCCCTTTACAGCCTCATGTGAATTAATTCTTGGCAGTCAGACACAATAATGTCACCCAGATGAACTGAGGTGCATATGATATTTATAAGAAATAATACCAATTTCCCAGTTCTCTACCATTCTGCATTAATATTGCTGAACAGGGTCAATCACATCAAACAGCCTTCTGTGAGGAAAGTGACAAGTGACATTACCTCTGAAAGTAACAGTACTTATGATCAGAGTCTTTAGTCAGTAAAATCTAAAAGCAACAAGACTGCAGATTGTTTTCTATAGCTTATGAATCAGGGATACTAATACAGAAGAGTTCAGATTTTCATATTGTGAAGTATCCTTACAGACACCTCCAATTCAAATACTAACTTTGTCAGAGGTTCCACCCCCACTCTGAACTTTAGGGTACAGATGTGGGGACCTGCATGAGACCCCCTAAGCTTAATTATCAGCTTAGATCAGTATGCTGCCACCACTCAAATATTTGAGTCATTTGGGAAACTCTGTCTTCCCCCCAAAAAACCTTTCCCTACCTAGGTAGCCTTGAGAGACTCCTCCACCATTTCCCTGCTGAATACCGATCCAAACCCCTTGGATCTAAAAAAAAGGAAAAATCAATCAGGTTCTTAAAAAAAAGGCTTTTAATTAAAGAAAAGAAAGGTAAAAGAAAAAAACCTCTAGGAGAGATTAGCATACCAGCTACTCTCACAGACAACAGATTCAAAATACAGACGATGCTCCCCTAGGCAAAAACTTAGTACACAAAAGAATCCCCAATTTGATTATTCCTCTAATTGCACAAAGACAAAGTCACAAAAGAAAATAAACATAAACCTATTTATTCTTTTATAAAACTCACTACTCTGATAAGAGGCTGGTTCCTTGATCTTTTCCACTCGGGCTGAAACTGAAACTGACCAAGACAAAGGGAACTTCCCTCCTTCCTTTTGAAACATCCTGTCCCCTCATTGGTTCCTCTGGTCAGGTGTCAGCTAGGCTAGGTGAACTTCTTAACCCTTTACAGGTAAAAGAGGCATTAACCCTTAACTATCTGTTTATGACAAACTTACTTTAAGTTATCCCATTGCTGCTAAAAATTCTTTGAAAGGGTACCAAATAGCATTAATCTCTGACAAGCATTTTTCTCAAGAAGAGATGCTGTTAAAATACATTAAGATGCCAGAGGTAAAAAAAATCTTGTAGTATCCACATAAGAAAAAATACACAAAAAGAGATACTTACCAAAAAAGAAAAGAAAAAAAACCCGCACACAAACCACCTGAACATTTAACTGGTTTTAAAGCAGGAAAAACATTATTTGGGGAACAAACAACATTACCAGTTTCTTCCCCACTAAAAGCCTTCAGACTGATCTGACAAACTCTTACTCAAGCAAGTACTACTAGTGAATCATCAAATTACTTGCAATTCTAAAGGCTACTCACCTGAATGGTGGTTTGCAGGATCAATCCCCTTCTTTCTTTTTTTCCTATACAGCAATATAATTCATAGAGTTTCATATATAATGGATCTATTAGTGTGTCTAGACAAACCCAGATTTTCTGGGCTTTGTATGGGCTTGTCTACACGGGGCGAAGCAGGGGGAGGGGAGGGGTAGATTGCACTAACCCAAGTCAATGAATATTGAAAATGCCTGCATACACCTGATGCAAACTTTCAACATGCACTAATTCCCTATTTCCTGAAAATTCTGTACTCTGCTTTTAAAGTGGAGTAAGTTCACTGATAACTGAGTTAGTGTGGACTACTGTATGTGTGGCCTGTCGTGGGGTAGGTATACCCCATCACGGGGTGTCAGGTCATGTAGGGTTAGATGAAAGGGCAGAGGCGATTCTGCAGCAGGTCAGGTCATACACTGATGACCCTTAGTGTAATATGGGATTAGTCAGTGAGCGGCCCTTCCCATCGGGGTAGTGTTGCCGAATGGCCAGAATCAGTGAGTGGCCCTTCCCATCAGGGCAGTGTGGCTCAATGGCTGGAGTCAGTAAGCATCGCTTCCCATCAGGGCAGTGTAGTCCAATGGCCGGAGTCAGTGAAATAGTCCACTTCTGAGAGATTGCACGGTTGGTTGGACCATTGAGGGGGTAGGGCACCACTCAGGGGTGTGTGGCATCACGGGTAAGGGGACTCAGGCCCTTCCTGCTCCTCCAAGCCACAGCCCAGGGCCCTGTGATGGTGGGGGTGCTCACTATGAGTCAGCAGGGATCCTCCCAAAACATGCATCACTGACCAGTCCCCTGGTTCACTCACTGGCAAAAAGTTTGAGTCCCCTGGGCTGCTTCATACCCTTTTCCCCTCATCAAAACTCCCTGGGTGTCCTGGATCTCTGGACTCCTCAAATGGCTGGGCTCCCACTGGTGCTGTCTTTTCTTGGGGCTCGTCGGGCAGCCTGGAGTCTCCAGTCAGGAACTCTATGAGCCATAGTCTTGTAGTTGGGGTTTGTAGCAACTCCCTGCAGTCACTTGCATCCTTCCCCATCAGCAGCCTCTCCAGACTGAGCTGGGCTGCTACCTTTTATATCAGGGATCGGCAACCTTTGCACGCGGCCCACCAGGGTAAGCGGGCCGGGCCAGTTTGTTTGCCTGATGCGTCCGCAGGTTCGGCTGATCGCGGCTCCCACTGGCAACGGTGCACCATTCCAGACCAATGGGGGCTGCGTGAAGCAGCGGCCAGCACATCCCTCACCCCGTGCTTCTTCACAGAGACCCCACTGGCCTGGAGCAACAAACCGCGGCCAGTCGGAGCCACGATCGGCTGAACCTGCGGATGCGGCAGGTAAACAAACTGGCCTGGCCCACTAGGGGGCTTACCCTGGTGGGCCACGTGCCAAAGGTTGCCAATACCTTTTTATATGCTGCCTCCAGGCTGAGCTTGCCCATCAGGGTTGGAGAAGCAGGGCTTCCTCAGCCTGCAAAGCAGAGTTAACCCTTTCAGGGCTGGTGTGGGGTAGGTACACCCCATTACATGAACTCAATACTTCTATGCACTAGTTTGGCCACTATAGGCCTATTTGTTCCTGAGTTTAAGTACATTATAGTAATATTACTCCAGCAGTGTTACACCATGCCTCATGCAACCACTTGGAGCCATGCAGAGATCCTTGATCTCCTCAGTCTCCTCACTATCTGGGACAAGTGATGGTGCAGGCAACTCTTGTGATCAACCACCGCAATAAGAAATTTTACAGGACTAAGTAGATGCCCTAGAAGCGTCACAGCCAGGATGATGATGAGTGCTGTATAAAGAATAAAGAGCTCAGGAAAACTTACAAGGAAGCCAGGGAGGCTATAGATAAATCTGGCATTTGACCTATCTATTTTATGAGAAGTTGGACAGGTAGAAGGACTGGAAGAAATTGCCTATGGAGGTTGTGGAATCTCTCTCCTTGCCGGTTTTTAAGAACAGTTAGACAACATCTGTCAGGAATGGTCTAGTTCAGGGGTCGGCAACCTCTGGCACGCAGCTCGCCAGGGTAAGGACGGGCAAGGACCCTGGCGGGCCGGGCCAGTTTGTTTACCTGCCGTGTCGGCAGGTTTGGTGGACCGCGGCTCCCACTGGCTGCAGTTCGCCATCCCAGGCCAATTTCCCTGGTAGTTTACACTTTGCAGCTGAGATCTTGCTGGCTGCTCATACAACTGAGCATGTCTCTGCAACTCAGCCTTACACCCATTATTAAGACATCCTTCCTTACTCTCACAAATATTGTGCAAAATACAACAAGCAGCTATAACCCTAGGTAAGTAACATTCTGTAGCCTCTAATCTAAGCCATAAAACTGGACCACCTCACTTTGAGATGACCAAATTCCCACTCCATTGTCATTCTGCTACTGCTGAGGCCATAGTTAAACAATCTTTTCTTCTGTCCATGTTGCCTGTAAATGGTTTCATTAGACAGGGAAACATAGAATTAGCCAGTCTCTCCCAGGACTGTCAAAGCAACCTCTACACCATAATGAACCTATGGGCAAATTCTTCATTATTCATTAAAGTAAACAGGTGAGAGTTCTGAAAGATCCTATCAGTGTGAGCCTTTACAGACCAATCAACCAAACCATAGATCACCATGGAGAAAATTAACCCTTTTTAAACTGAAGCTGTGGGGGCAAATAAGAAGCACATGGGTCCAATCAGTTGCCCCAATACAATTTGGCAACTCCATGAGTGCAAAGCAATTAGTAATCTTCTGAGCACTACCAAGATTTATAACCCAGTGAAATAGTACCTTCTACAGAGCAGCACACGCCTGAATGACAGTGGTCCCAGCATTTAATCTTCCCATGTTGAATTGGTTGGCTATGGACAAGTAACAGTCAGGGATGGTCAGTTGTTATATGGTGACAGCAACCTGTTGCTCAACGGGTATGGAAGTCCACTTCCTGTCACACTGCTGCAGCAGCTCCAAGACAAGTTCAGCACACATATTAAAAAAAAAAAAAGGTTGCCTTCACCGTCTAAAATTCTGTCATCATTTGGTCATTCCAGGTCTTCAAAACAATCCTTTCCTACCCATCAATGCTGGTTTCTGAGACCAGAAAGAGCACTGCGTGAAGCTGCTTCAGGAACCATTCAAGCAGCTGTTGCTCAGTATTAGCCTCCCATTCCTTGTCATCCTCCTCCTCCTCCTGTTGGAGGAGCTGCTGTGATAGTTGCATCAGCTGCTCAGCAGTGTAGTGGTTGAAGTCCAAAGCCCACGCCACCCAATGCTAATAGCTCAAATAAAGCCCCACTTGTCTCTGTGTATATGTGGTTGCCATCATTATGGTGCTAGCTAACAGTAATTCAAAAAATGGGAGTAATCTACCCACAAACAGAAACCATGGGATAGAGGGAGTGGAATCACTGGACTTATGGAGTTTGATCCCAAGTCTCAGAATCCATTGGCTTTCAATATATATCCTACAATAATATGTAGGGATTAAAGTCCCACAATGCACACAGCAAAGCAAAGGACCACAGAATACCAGCCCAGAATACCACATGCTTAGTGTGCACCAAGCCCTGACCATGTGTACACAATGACGCACAGGTATCTTGTGAGCATTACTGAGACTTATTTACTAGGCACCAACTAGTGCATGTCAACTCAATGTGTATTAACCTCCCTCTTTTCCCATGTAGATAAGCCCTTACTGTGTCTTAAAAAATGTGATTTAAAAAGAGACGAGGAACACGAGGCCTATGCCTGGCAGATTTTTTTTTTACAACCTTTTTAAGAGACTGACATTGGTTTGAGTGAGGCTTTTTTTTTTTAATTTAGCAGAAAGGATTCATATCTCTTTATCTAGGTTGACTGATTTTTGATAGTATTTCTGTTGCAACTTAATTTTTAATTTAATTCTTCTGCAGGTGATTAATCCATCATGAGGATTAATTACTTCAGCTATTTTGAAGAAAACAAATTAGAAGAAAGAGTTGGCTGAAGCCATCAAGGACTTGCTTTGTGAGTTAATTTTAGAGAGATCATATGAAAGGTTTCTGAGGGACTATTTGACTTCTGCATGCTCATGTCCATGTCTGGAGTGAAATGTCTGGAGTGTCAAAATGAAGCCCTGGGCATTCCAACTTGGATCATTCCCCACACTTCCTTATCTTTGAAATGGAGAGGATCCACTGGCAGAGATAGGAGGGCTCAACACCTCTTCTGTATTGCCTTCCCCCTCCCACCATCTTCCTCGGTGTCAGTATTCAGTTTATCCAAGGTCCAAAGTGCAAGGGGAGGGAGTAGTCTGGGTAGGCTGCAGTCAGGGATGTACAACCCCACCCCCTGGACCATGTAACATAGCAGAAGAAATAGAGTCTGGGGCTGATTTACTTTTTCTGCAAATCTCCAATAAGTGTCCTTGGTTCAGCCACAGGCAGGAGGAATATATGGTAGCATGGTTCCAACAAAGGTGAAGAAGCACTCAGGACTCAAACTGGAGCAGAGATACAGAATCTCTTCTCTGATGGCTTTGGCCTCTTGTGGATTCACAAATGGACCTCCCCATCCTTAACTGAAGTGGAACCAAACCCCCTCCCTCTGATAAGACACAGTATCACCCCTTGAGAGGATCTTCACTCCGATTCTCTGAGTCTCTTTCCATGTGTTTTACACCACAGGATGAATTCTTTGTTTTCAAGTAATTGTAACTGAAGAACCAGAATCTTCTGCCCTAGAACCCTCTGGAGAGGTGATTCCAAATAGATACTGACATGCACAAGAGCAGGCAGGTGGCACTCCCCTTCCCTGCCCACCAGGAGGAATCTACTTGTTTCTGATCTTCTCCACTCACAGAGGCAGTCAGGCAATAGGACCTTTCAAAGCCTGGATGCAGATCTGTAGATTCCATAACAGAACTCCACCACCACTTACCTTTCCTCCATTAAAAAAAAATCAACCACCAACTTTTAGCCTTCTCTATCTATCTTATTTATTTTAATTAAAACATAGCCTGCACCAAAGCTACTGGCAGTAGCAAAACTAATCTGATGTATTTTTGCAGAAAATAAGACCAATTATTGCAAAATAATCATTATAAAACACCTCAGCAACCAAAACATTCTCTGTATAACTAAGACGTGTTAAAGAAACTCCGAGAAATATAAGGTAAATGTACTGTAACTGAAGCAGAAAGAGCTACATGACCTCTCATTATTGCCATTAAGTTAGTAATAAAATTGCTTTGGATTGCCAGCTTGCCTTACTAAGCAGCCTAATATAATCTGAAAAGTGTGCTCCTGACACAGTCTAAGCTTTTCATTGCAACCATTCACATTGTTATTCATCGTACTGACTTATTGTGCATATACAGCATCCACACTGTCCATAAGGATTGTCATGGTGGATTTCTATTCCGTGAGTAGGCCGCAAGAAACCAATGCTTTAAATAGGCCTCTCTAAAAGAGATTTCGATGGCTGTTAAATAAACACACTTTTTAAAAGCCCATTATTGCAAAATTTACATCACAGTGATTTTCTGACAGACAATGCTGTTTTCACATCCAAATAAATAAATAAAATTAAAATAAACTTTTTTCACTAAAAAGTTTAAATTTTGATGAAAATTTGAATTTTCCAATGAGAAAATGAAATATATTTTGGATCAATTTGACCTATGTTGGAATATTTTATTTTATTGAATTGATCTGAAATGCTTCACATCAGTTCAAACACACTTTCAAGTGCATTCTCTTTAACACTTTGCCTTATGGGGGTCCAGTGAGTAAACCTGAACCCCTCATTATCTCCTGTGGACCAGGTTCCCTGGCTGTACTACCTCTCCAATGATGAACCCAGTGATATGAGTCCCCCAATTACCCAAGCTGCTCAGACAGCTGGGTCCACATTGCATTGTGGGAGATGTAGTCCTCTAGGAAGCCCAACCCACAAGAAACATGGGAGCGTGAATTACAACTCCCATAAAGGCAAAAGAAATATAAAAGTGTAATGTGGATCTTACTCCAAAAACAAAACAAAAACAACACAAAACTGTGACACTGGCTGACCAGGTCAGAGACTCAAAGTGCATTCCATACTCAAAGGAAAAGTCCATGAGGGTAGAGACACTGTCTGCTTGCTTTTTGTGTGAAGATACTATAAATATGGATTCAAAGAAAGACCCTGTGTCTTCAAACTGTTTGGATTCTAACAGGACAGAATAACTGAATGAGAAGACAGAGATCCACAGAGTTTTCTAGGTAGCCCTGATAAACTTTTGGTAACCAGGCAAACTACATCTCTGCTACCATTTGGAATTACAAACCGTGACTCACCTATCCATATATTTTACCTGCTCTAACCTCTCAATAGCTCTCACTCTTTTTTTGTAGGCTATGTCTACACTATGAAATTAGGTCAATTTTATAGAAGTCGATTTTTAGAAATGGATTTTACACAGCCGATTGCATATGTCCCCACTAAGCGCATTAAGTCGGTGGAGTGCGTCCTCACTACCGTGGCTAGCATTGACTTATGAAGCGGTGCATTGTGGGTAGCTATCCCAAAGTTCCCACAGTCTCTGCTGCCCATTGGAATTCTGGGTTAAGATCCCAATGCTTGATGGGGCAAAAACATTGTTGCAGGTGGTTTGGGGTACATGTCATCAGTCACCCCTCCCTCCGTGGGGACAATCGGCAGATAATCGTTTCGTGCCTTTTTTCCTAGGTTACCCATGCAGATGCAAGCATGGAGCTCGCTCAGCTCACCGTCACTGCTGCTGTTGTGGGCACGTCTACTGTGGGGGCTGCTGTGATCCAAGTAGCCAATGCAATCATTGACGTTCTGTTATCAAGGGTAGTGACTTTGGGAAATGTGCAGGCCTTTCTAGATTTTAAGTGCATCATATTCCTGTCCTTTGTTGCTGGTGAAGAAGTCTTGCAGCCGTACATTCCAGTCCAGTCAGCGCTGTAACACCCCATAGCACTTCCTTGGTTGACACATGTAACAGCTCCAGGGCTCTTGCTCTTTTGCCTTGGCCGAGGTACCTTGCCCTACCAGGACCTCCAAGCATTCGCACAGAAGCACCTGCAGCAGCTGGTATTGCTACACAGCAGCAGCTCCTTGCCTTCGCAGCAGACAGTGCAGTAGGACTGGTACCCATCCTCGTTGTATATGTAGGAGAGCACCAGGAATCGATCCCTGCAAGTCTGACAAAGGCCCCTCACAAACAGCGGGTGGAATGTGGCTGGGTTTTTTCTCCCACATGATAAACAACTGTCTTCAAGGCTCCTGTTGTTGTTTGTGACTTCGGAAACCATTTGCTCTCTCCTCTGGTCCTCCTCCACCAGCTCCTTGCTGTTGTTGCAGAAGTTATTCTTTAGCTGCTTGGCCAGGGGTTCTGGGAACATCTTCCCTGCCCGGATCCTAGCAACCTCCAGGGCATGGTGTACGGCTCATCAATAGGAGACCAGCTTATTAGACGTGGAATGGTTGAAATGCTGCCTAAAAGCCATCAGACCCACCAGCTTGTCTGCTGAAACCTCAGAGAACTTCCCGTCCAAAATTAACGCACCCAGTGCATTCCAGAGATTGCCTGACGTTTGGACGTGACTCTGTAGGAGACAAAGATTGGAGGCCACCAGGAGAAGCCCTTGACCTTCCCCCACACTAGCTCCCCAATTCCAAAATCTTTCCCATCCTGGTATTCCACCACTTCCCCTTCAACTCTGATCTCCTGCTCCCCAGCGATGAGCTCGGGCGATCTGTTCTGGTCCTCCAGTGTGCTGCTGGCAGACTGGGTGCTGCTGGCAGGCTGCTGTTGCTCTGGGAGGACTCCTTGGAATCCTCCTCAGAGAGGTCGATCAGGGGCACCTGCACAGACATGACCATCCTCCTCTTAGAGCGCCGAATGGGAACCAGAGACTCCAGGTCACTCTTGTCTTTAAGTTTCGTCTCATGGAGATTCAGTCCTGCCTGGAATATCACCTACCCCTGCCTATCCCTTGCTCCCATGGCTCAAGAAGCCTGGATAGTAGTAAGGAGCAGTTCAATTATAGGCTGAGAAAGTGCAGAATGGTGGTAGAATGCTCCTTTGGACGTTTAAAAGCTCACTGGCACTGTTTGCTGACTAGGTCAGACCTCAGCGCAGTCAACATTCCCATTGTTATTGCTGCTTGCTGTGTGATCCATAATATCTCTGAGAGTAAGGAGGAGACATTTATGGCGGGGTGGGAGGTTGAGACAAATCGCCTGGCGTCCAATTTTGAGCAGCCAGACACCAGGGCGATTAGAAGAGCACAGCAAGGCACGCTACGCATCAGAGTGGCTTTGAAAAACAGTATCATGACTGGCCAGGCTTTGGTGTGACAGTTGTGTGTGTTTCTCCTTGATGTAACCCGCCCCCTTTGTTGATTTTAATTCCCTGTAAGCCAACCACCCTCCCTCCTTCGAAATAAAGCAACTTTTGTTTTGAAACCATGCATTCTTTCTTTATTAATTTAAAAAAAATGAGAACGGACAAGGTATCCTGGGTGGGGTGGGGGAGGAGGGAAGGACAAGGCCACATTGCTTATTGTAGCCACACTAAAAATCAAACTGTTTGAATGACAGCCTTCTGTTGCTTGGGCCATCCTCTGGAGTGGAGTGGCTGGGTGCCCAGAGCCTCCCCACCCCGCATTCTTGGGTGTCTGGGTGACGAGTCTATGGAATATGGGGAGGAGGGTTGGCGTTTATACAGTGGATGCAGCAGGGGTCTGTGCTCTTCTTGGCATTCCTGCAGCTCCAACAGATGCTTCATCATGTCCGTTTGCTCCCCCATTAACCTCAGCATCATGTCCTGCCTCTGCTCTTCACGCTCATTTAATTCTTTCCTTGCCTCTGCCACTGAATGCCTCCACGCATTAAGCTGTGCTCTATCAGTGTGGAAGGACTGCGTGAGCTTGGAAAACATGGCATCACAAGTGCATTTTTTCCGCTTTCTAATCTGTGATAACCTCAGGGATGGAGATGATAGGGGGAGCATAGAAACATTCTACGATTCTGGGGGGACCACATGGTCACCTGTGCTGCTGAGTGCTGCTGAGTTCACCACGCTGACCAAACAGGAAATGAAATTCAAAAGTTCCCAGGGCTTTTCTTGTGTACCTTGCTAGTGCATGGGAGTTCAAAGTGCTGTCCACAGTGGTCACAATGGAGCATTCTGGGATAGGTCCCGGAGGCCAATACCATCGATTTGTGTCTTCAGTACCCCACATTCGACCCAGCAAGGTCGATTTTAGCGCTACTTCCCTTGTCAGGGAGGAGTACAGAAGTCGATTTTAAGAGCCCTTTAGGTCAACAGAACAGGGTTGGTTGTGTAGATGCAGTCATTTTTAAATCGACCTAACACATCTAAATTTGACCTAACCCCGTAGTGTAGACCAGGTCTTAGCTAATAAACCTACAGTTAGTTTACTGTAGAATTGGCTGCCAGCATTGTCTTTGGTGTAAGATGTGGGATATCAGTTGATCTGGGGTAAGTGACTGGTGTCTTGAGACTCGTAGAAACCTGATGTGGTGAGATTTTATGTTTAAGAAACCTTTTATCACAAAATTCAGTTTGTCTGGGTGGCAAGATAGGCTAGAAAGTTTAAGGGGACTGTCTGTGACTCCATGGTAAGACTGTTACAGTGATTCAGGAGTTCACATTTATCACTGGCTTGGTGATCTAATCTAATTATAGAACACACCACCAGCTTGGGGTATCTGACAGTCTGCCCTGGGGAACGCACTCACAGTTGTGTCACTCCAGACAGTGTGACAAAAACAAAAAAACTGTTTCTGGTCAGCTCAAAACATTTTAGTTTTAGGAATGTCAAAATGTTATGTTTTGATCAAAGTAGGTGAATTGAAATATTTCTGAACCGATTTTTTTTTCCAGATTTCCATGAACATTTTTTAATTATCAGCTTTTTGGAACAAAAAAGTTTCAAACTGTTGGAATTCCCACAGGATGGAAATTTCAAATTTCTCTCAGCTCCAATACTCACCCAGCCCAATTTGTTCCTATTTTACTTTTTAAACAACTTAAAGGTTTCAACATGGAGAAGAGACCCTGCCTTTCCTTGTTCCCTTTCCATTCCCTCCTTCATGCCCTCTGTTCCCACCCCACTTCCTTCCTCTCCATGTCCCAGTGGTCTCCTTAACCCTGCATGAATTTGCCTGTCCCAGAACCACTCTCTTTCCAAGACTAAAAAAAACAGGAGTACTTGTGGCACCTTAAAGTGAAGTTGATGGATTTCCACTCCATACGGCTAAATGCAGTTTTGCGGATACAGGCTAACACGGCTGCTACTCTGAAACCTTTCCAAGACTAGTGAGCATGGCTCTAAACCATCTGTTCATATGTCCCCAATCCCTGCCAACAAGGCTGTCCCTGTCAACCACTCCATACTTACTTGCAGACACTCGCCTACATTTTCTTCTAGTCTCCCACCCTCTGCATCCATCACCTCCCTTCTCTGGCTCAGCTAAGTAGTTAAAATAGCATAGCCCAGAATAAGCCACATGTCAGTTTATATTTATAAGTATTTTCAGCTGTTACTTCTGCATACAACTGAAGGCATTTGTGTATGACTGTGGCCTGGGACAAAGTCAGAGGTAAAAGGAATATAAGAGGGTGGAGCAGACAAAAGGAAATATGACAAAAAGCCTCATCTCAAGGCACATACATTTCCACACACTTTGACTTGCTCGATCAGGTCAGGAACTTGCTCAAAACAAAACAAAAAACAAATGGCGAACAAAAGCTGGCTTGCTTCAGCTGAGGGAAATCAAGCAGTTTATAACTTATAAAGTCTCTTGTAAACAAAACAGTCAATTTCTTTTTGCTTCCTTGGCCTGACAGCAATGTCACCTGGCTAAGGCTGTGTATGCGTTCCTTCTCTTTATATATCTACTCTAATTATTCCCCATTTAACCAATTCCCTGTCAACCTCAGTGTGAAGTACGTAAACACCCTTACAAGCAATGTTGTATAATTAAAATAAATAACGTTAAGGTTGCAAAATCAAGCACTCAAAGTTATGGAGTGCCAGAATTAAGGTTGCCTGTGCAATCTTAATTCAGACCCTTGTAATTAAAGCTGTACATACACACAATTATGTACTATTTTCCCACAAGACCCCTATCAATGCACAGAATGGACAATACTAGCTTATTGAGTAGCTATTCAATATTTTGTTTCATTCTCAAAGTTCAGTGCCCGTCCCCACCCCCACCCCAGCCTTATCTATTGCATACTTTTCAAACCCTTCTCTAGTATAGAACTATTAGCTTTTGTCATAGGCTTTTATATTGTGCCCATTATTATAGTATCTGAGTGGTTCACACATTAATACATTTATTTCACAACACCCTGTGCAGAGAGGTGGCATTATCACCCCCCATTTTACACATGGGGAACTGAAGTACAATCAAAAGTCTCCACTAATTTTGGGTGCCTAGTCTGAGATGCCTAAGAGACTGATTTTTCAGAGTGCTCAGCATTCTATGGCTCTTTATATACTTAAAGCACAGCTCCATTGACTTCAATTTCAGATGTCTCTGTCCAGCACTTCTGCAAATCAGACCCCTGCGACTCAAGTTGGGCACCCAGAGAATGAGTAACACAGCTAGTGACCACCTCTGAAAAGGTTGATGTAATGACTTGCCCAGCATCATACAGGAACTCTGTGGCAGAGGCAGGGATAGAATCCAATTCTCTTGGGAACCATTTACCTGTGATCATGTAATTAAAGACTGTACCATAATGCATATGCACAAGAGGGATGAATTAAGATTACATAATTTTTTCAAAGAAGTCAGTGGCAAGGAAATTTTTTAACACTTCAGGTGAAAATCCGGTCATACTAAGGTCAGTGAAAGTTTTGCCATGAATTATAACAGAGCCAGAATATTACTCTGTTACTTTAAAATGCCCTTTCTGATTTTCCCAGAAAATGTCTACCCTAAAATGAATAATAGCATGTGACTTTTCATGGAAGTGGAGAGGAGCTGCTGAGTTCCGGGGATATTAGTAGTGAGTAAGGGGAAAAAAACCCTCAGTTTTATAACAAAAAACTAACTTCAGCTTTACACATTGAGGCTACCACCATTCCAGAATACACACATGTCCAAAAATCAGACTTGGTGTGAGTTGGTATAACTTTATTAGCTTTCCCTAGTTAGGAATCTGGCCCACAATCTCTGTCCATTCCCACTACAAAAAAGAATTCAGCCTGCAGTGTGGATTTTTCTTGTGCACTTTAAAGTCAGAACAACCAATAAACCTGACTGTCAAAGTCACCCAGATCCTATAATTGACTTTATACACATCTACAAATTACTTTTCTTTCCAGCATGGAATATAATACTAATAGTTCTAATCTCCAGGCAAATAAGTATATATCAGAAACAGCCTGTTTCATAAGGAAATCTGCCTTAATCTATGTAAGGTGATATGAGTGTACCCTCAAACTAACCTCTCCTTCTCAGCTTTCTTTTGTCAGAACAGGTTATTGACATTGTAGGAGATTGGCAATATTCAGAGAATATACAGTAATGTTTACTTTAAAAAATGAAACTGTTCAATCAAAGAGAGCAGATAGCTAGGACTTGCATCTAAGCCAAAGTCATCTCAATGGGAACTTTCCCGCAGTGCAATGCTCCATATTCTAAATTGTTACCATGCTGTGTCTGTCTTCTTATTTTTAGCTAACAGATGCAGCTCATTGCTTGGAATACAATTTACAGATTTTTATAATAGGTGTATGAATTATTAATCTGCCTTTCACTTGTAACTTTGTGTGTTGTAATTCAGTAAATAATGATCAGCAAGAAATCAACAAGCAAGCTATGGTATGTTTTTGAAAAATCAAACAGCTATGACAGTAACATTGGAGGAAAATGTGCCCATATGGTGTCGGCCTAAAGAAAAATGCATAGTCACTTTCTCTTTTAGGAGCAAGTTGTTTTACTCAATGGAAATATGCTTGGTCCAAAAACTATAAAACTCTGGTGTCTCTAAATCTTTCACATGCTGTCAGAATAATGTTGAAACAATTTGTATGTAATGTTTTTTGTTGGTGTTGTTTTTGTGGGTGTGTTTTTTTATTTTGTTCTATTTTGTTTTAGAAACAGCAAACAGTAATTTCATGTGATCTTTAGAAGAGATTTAGGTGGAAAAAGGCAGTTTAGAAAAAATATTTTTAGTTCTTTGTATTCACTAGTAGGTAACAACAATCAAACTATCAAAAACATCTCAAGTAGAGTATATATAAGTTCTGCAAGCAGCTTTCGGGTAACATTATTTTTGATGGACTATTATTGTTAGACATAATCATCAAAATTTGCTTTTGAGATGCTATAAAGAATCATTCTGGTTCAGGCCCTGTTCCAATGCCCAGTGCAGGCAATGGTAGGACTCCCTTTGACTTCAGTAGGCTCTGAATCAGGTTCTTAGGTAGATAGTAGATCTAGTGGTTAAAGCAGATGACTGATATCAGATATTCTGGGCTCTATTCCTGCCTTTCCCACTGACTTGATTGTATACATTTTTGGATTATTTTAGTTTACCTCTTTGTCCCTCAGTTTTACCAATAATACCTGATATCTACCTAACAGCAGTGTTGGGAGAAGGGAAAGGCAGATGTTCCTTTAAAAAATATTTGGGCAAGCATTAAATCATGTTGTGGGATTTTGGAAGAGGGAGAAGCCCCTAATAAATACAAATAACTTAAAGAATACATTTTTTTCAGAATATCCAAGGGGAGGGATATTCTTAAAATGTAAAAACCCTGGATTATGAGAGACAAAGAGATGATAGTAGCCAGATCTGAAAAACTACTTCTCAAAAAAGAATAAAAGAGTAAGAAAGGAGACCAGGGAAATATTTTTTAAAAATGGTTTTTCTGTAAACCATTTACAGTCTTTACTGTAAAATATTAAGTCTGTTATAGTTTTGAATTAGAACATTTGATGGTTAACCTTCTGCTTCTATGTCCATTCGTACTCTCAGAATAATCATGGTGCTGTATTGTAATTTGAAAGAAAACAATTTGTCCTTGTATTTGCTCAAACTTTATCAAAAATATATAACATTAAAAAAATCTTCCAGCAAGTTTATTGTCCATGGAAACGAATTACTAGTAGCACTAGTTTTACCTATTAAAACACTAGAGTATTCCTCAATAATCTTCTAAAACACATTAGGGACACAACTTGTGGTATGTTTATAACTGTTGAGCTATATGTAGCATAAGCAGATAACTGGCAAATCCATCACACAACTCTGCCAGTACACCGGAGTCCTGACCCATAGCACCTGAATTACTGTAGACCAGAGCCTATTGTGCTGAATTGCACAGTGGTTTTGTGATAGAGACTAAGATGTGACCACTGAACTTGTGACCTATAAATAACCCCCCATTAAAATCAAGCTTTTTGTAGGTGAAAGTATAGTAAAGAGAAAATTGTTACATTTGACTATGGTCTTATTGCAGTCAGTCTCTGAATAGCTATTCTATAAAGGAATGAAAGGTTGTAAACTTATGATTTCTTTATCAGCAGGACAGCAATAGTCTTGGTGACAAAATGGTATGACAGTATTATAGTAGAAGCTTTTGTAAATTAAGTTTTATAAGATATTACATCTCAAGCACTAAGCTGAAGTGGCCCTATAGCCCTTACAAAGCATCTCACCCTTTATTAGTCTTTGTGTTTCTGATGTTAATCACATTTACTGGTCAGATATGATTTTGAGTGACCCTGAAAATATTTCAATATTTAGAGAACTAAAGCTTATATCTACCCAGGGGGAAATGTATACCTGTTCTTGAGATTCTGTCTTCAGGCAAGGACTTTCAAAGCTAGGCATCCTGTTTTGCATTTTATTCATTTCACACCAACTGCATCTGATAATCTCATCCATTATTTGGGGTTAGGAGTGCTTGAACACTCCCAGGAGGTTAAACTTCAGATATGCATGCATGAGTTTGGGCAGAAAGTTTGCATACAGTATTATCTTGGAACTTGTCTGAATTTCAGTCTGCTAGGTAGATTCAGAACAAGATGAAGATTTTCTCCATGACCCTTTCCTGCTTTCTGTAGCACACCTTCACATAATTTTGATATTGTCATTAAGTACTATCAGTGATACACTGTAGGTATTGTATTAATTAAATATAATACTCATGAAAGATGACATATTGAAAGTCTTGGGAATTAAAGGGTCCCATAACCTTGTCTTAGCTGTGCTTAGCACAGTACCCAAGAGCAAGTTAGAGCAGCCCTCAGGCTGCTCTAAATGAAGGGAGGCTGAAACATCTTCCAAGGGTATGTCTACTCAGGAGTTGGAAGCATGCCTCTCAGTCAGGGTAGACAGACTTGCACTAGCTTTGCTCCAGTTATCATGCTAAAAACAATTCCAAGCCCATCCCACCACTCGAGCCCACGTGGCTAGCTTGAACTGCCACCCATACCGTAACATGCACACTGCTATTTTCAGTGTGCTTGTGTGAGCAGAGCTAGCATGAGTGTGTCTATATAGCCTGGGAGGTACACTCCAAACTGAAGTGTAACCATACCACAAGAACCTCAAGAAGCCTTTCTGATAACCAGACATCACTGGAGCACATTAGTGCTGTGACCTCATCCTCTCCCTTTACTAGTCCATGCCATATCCCTTGCCAGAGATTGCAGGGGGAGCAAGGTAATGATGTAGCACTGACTACACCCGTTCTATGCACTGGATGATTCCCTCTTTGTAATAGGAATCCTCAACTGGGCAGTTAGGTTAGTTTATAGTTTGCACTGGAGTGGCAAAACACAGATTTACCAGAGGTCAATGTCTCGCCCCAATTCTCTATTTATTCACTAGACGTGCATAACATGCCTCACAAAGGTTCCTCAACCTGATTCCTAGAGACCAACTTTAGGGGTGAAATTACACACTGGGCCAAAAGGTGCTACACTTTCTTTTATGTCAGAGGGTTAGTGCTGAACTAAATGAGTAGTGCTATTTAGGGAGGATAGGATCCACTCAACAGGCCCCATCACTTGTGCTCTTATGTTTTGGCTGTAGCTTTAAGCTGTTCCCCATGGCAGAAATCCCAGAGGATGGCAGCAGCAATATTGCCTTCCCTACATCAGCATGACTCCTTCATGGGCACAGAACCACAGACTGACACCTCCATGGGCCAGCTTCAGTGATCATTAGATTTTAATGACGTATATTACTCATCATGAGATGTGGGAAATAATGATGGAGTTCTGCTAGGAGAAATCAGAATAAAATATTTAGAAATCAAAATCCAAGAAGAATTAGTTTTAGCTGCTCTTCAAACAAACCAAACTATTATAGGTTTCATTTATTAATATATAAACACCATATATGTGCAATAATGGTCGAGCCTAATTTTATTCCCATCATAAACTCTTGCAGTAGAAGACTGCATGAAGCCATGTTGCCACAGCCATTCCCAGCATCAAGATTTATGGCAAACTCTCATGAGATGTTGCATAAAATCTTGGGATTGACATGACATTAACTGTATAGAGATTTTGTTTAAAATATACTTAGTTAAAAAGCAAAAGAGTATTTAAAACGAAGGCACAGAAAATGGTATACTGTTGTACTGCAGCTTCTAATTATTAGTGCATTCAAGAGACTTCAGATAGAACAAGGCAGTTGTGGTTCATGATGCATAGCTACTCTGTTCCTTGCATTTCCTCTGAGAAAAACTTAGCTCACAGAATAAAAACACAGAGCAACCAAACACCTACCAAATATTGCTTTGTAGACTAGCTTTTTTTCTTGATTGTCCATAATATTTCACCTATCAATATCTTGCATTTCTTTAGAGGATAAAAAGAAACAATCCAGACAGTGTTTTTTCCCCCCAAAGTAAAAACAGAAACTGCACTATGCTATTATAGCAACCAGAGTTCTATTTATTCATTTCACACTTGGTTTCGGGAGGAGACTGGTTGTTTGTTTCTGTCCCTGGAGAAAGTGCCTGGTATGAGGTTTGAAACATCAGGGATAATTAAGACAAACTGTGCTTTTTACTCCAGCCAAAAGAAATCTTTATCTTAAAATAATTCCCAACTGAAGACTCTGAACAAAAAGAGAGCCCAGTACTATTAAGGCAGCTTACAATGTTAAATCTATCATGAGCATTAGCATGGCTCTGAACTGGAGCATCTTACAATTTCATTGCAATCCAGCAGCTACGGTACTATCAGCGGGCACAACTACAGATAAAATGCTGAACAGTCAAATATGAGAGAGCCAGTGTAGGAATCAAATAAAAGACACACAGTAAGTATGTTTGTGTCTCAGAAACAATCCTGGTTAGAAGCTACAAATGTATTATTGTTGGACAAAGTTTAGAGCTCAGCAGATTACATGCTGATAAGCAATCAGTATCATTTTTCATTTACCCACAGTATTTAAGAAGCGTAAGAATTCATGTCCTCTTAAAATTTGTGTTAATCGTTGTGGATTCAGCACATTCAGCTCCCCATTGCCCAGTAATATGTGAACCCTTCCAAAAAGCATTGGGCAAAATTATCTGCTGGTTTAAAGTGGGACAGCTCCATTGAAGTCAGGGAATTTAGTCCCTTCCCCCGCTACACACTAGAAACCAGGAGGATGCCAGCTTTCACTTCTATACCCTGTTCATCAATCCATCTCTGAATCTTCAACCAGCTTTCATTCTTTTTAAAACAATCTGCCACAAATATATTTCATTTGTTCCCCTCCAATGTGGAATTTCCTCTCAAAACTACACAGCTTGAGGTCTAATCTGGCAGTGCTGAGTCCTGCATCATTAACAGTTCTAAGGCCCTATATCTTGCAACCCTTCAGGAACAGAAGAGTGATTTTCATATTGCTGGAAATGGGCTTTCTAGAGGCACAAATAATAATTAGGCTTTTCATTTGTAAATGTTGATTTTACCGTATACACACAAATTCATGAAAATATATTTCCAACAGTAATAATCTAAATGTACAGATAGGCAAAGAAACTAAAAATACTGCTTGACTTATTGATTTAAGGATATTTACTTTTTTATGTTTTGACATGTGATGTTGACAATTTGTGTTTTAATAGCTATACAGTTACAATGTTTTAATCTCAGTGTCTACAAAAAGATATTTTATCCCAGTTTCAGATTTTTCTACCATTGTATTTGTGATAATGTTTATCTTACCCTGAGGCCTGTATTGTTGGACTAATAGTAACCTGGTTGTAGAGGCAGAGGGACACAAATGTTAGTAATAACAATGCTTAAGATCTCTAAACAATTTCTAAAGTAGTTTTTTGGTGTAATAGCAGACAATTTTTCTATAACCTTGAGAGATTCTTTGTATATGAGACAACTACCCTAGTTCATTCTTTGTTCATCTTCTATAAAAATGACTTTCATGGACTCTGGTATACACAGAATGGGATGCTATAAATATATATCTATGAGGGTCAAAATGTGTATGACTGAATTTTATTATTTGGGCAGGAGCATGCGTTCATGTAATAATCACTAGTCTGATTCTCTGATGCCCTGAGCTTTATTTAGTCATTTACGCCAGTACAGAGTGACTGAAAGGGCCGTGTAAAATTCTACTATGTTATTACGGTGGCATTTTATATACATCTTGCATTGGTGTAAATGATTTCTTAAGGTGCAGGGAGATGTATCTGGTCCTCTTTCGTAGAAGATGAACTAAAGCATGCAGAATTAAAATTACATGAGAATTTTATGACTTTTGCTTAACAATGCTTAACAATGCAATCAAAACATTTTTTTTATGTAAGGGTTTTTTTATGGAATAAGTCAATGAAATAAATGACTACCATTTACTAAGACATTTCAGGGTAGGATCACAATATCACACTGCAGTTGATGCTGACCATTTATTTCAAGAAATATGGGCATCTATTTGGAGTTGTGGTTTATTTTCAAGTATACAAGGATGCCTGGTGTGTTTGGTGATCACTTAGAGACAGAGTCTGTCACCATTGCCTTGGGCAAAGTCACTTAGTGTCTCTGTGCCTCAGTTCTTTCTGTAAAATGGGGATACTAGCACAAGCATTTTGTGAGGATAAATAATTTAAAGACTGGGAGGTGCTCAGTTATTACAGTAATGGGGGCCATCTAAATACCTAACAGAGAGAGAGAGAGAGACAGAGAATATAGTAGTAGAATCTGACCTTAAATGCTCTTAAATTTCTTGAGGCTTTGCAATATTTATCCACTAGTTTTTATACTAAGGAGCACTTTGAATTCATGTCACATTTAAGAAATTGAACACAATAGCTCTACTAATTAATATTAACATAGCTTCTTGAAACATGCACAGTGACATTAGTGGGGAAAGTCGTAAACCCACACACATCACTGTCGCTGCCATAGAATGGGCCAGATTGTGACAGACTTTTGCATAGTTAGAAAATAACTAGGAGTAAAAAATCCACTATATGAACTACATAGGAGCAGTTGCAGAAGCAGCCAAAGCAGGGACTACTGAATTGGTGGGAGGGAATAAGATGGAACCCAGTTGGGGCTCCAGTACCTTCCCCCCCCCACACACACACACTCCTCCCACATACCTAGACTGTGCAGGGGAAACTCCCCCCTCTGTGGAGAAACTAGGATCCAAGTGGTACCTCCCCTGCCCAATTCCCACCATGTTGCCTTGGGGAAAAAACTGCAGAGAGTAATCAGACAGAGACTGGTAGAGGCACAAACAGCCAAACTAGGGACTTCTGGACATTCACAGAACTTCTTACAATGCTTGGACCGGACTTTCTCTGCCCTATCCTGATTGGCTGTTTGCTCCAACCCTCTCCCTCCCTCCCTTTCCCCCATGTCTCTTCACCACAGCTTCACTCTCCATGCCTGTCGCTCTTACCCTCTTCTCCCCTTCTGCCTGCTTCAACCCCCCTACCCTTCCCTTTCCATTTAGTTTAATCCCTCCTAACTAAACTTACAAAAATAAATTGTGGCACAATCATGACATTTGTTGCCATGAAATGGCTTACTTTGCTTGTGTGTTATCCCTTTTTCTCTCTACTGTGTTGGTTTTGTCTGTTTAGATTACAAGCACTTTGAGGATGGTGGGAGGGAGGGTAACTGTACAGTATATTGTGTTTATATCCTAGCTAGCACATTTTGGCCCCATTCATGGTTGATCCTTAAAAACTACTTTAGTAAACATGATTTTTAATAAATAATGTGATTATTTCTTTCATGTCTGACCATATTCACTTTTGCATGTATAAGGATCTACAAATGGTGCTGCAAAGAGAGCTAATCTGGAACCAGGTTCTGCATGAAGAATCAGGACACCTATTCTCATCTGAGATATAAAGTCTGGCTGTACTGCTCATGTCAGCTTTAGTAATAAATAACCTTTCCAGAAATATGAAAAAAAGAAGCATTAGTACAGTGCTGGGAATTGCAAGCAGTGGAACTATGACAAGGTCTTTCCCCCTTGTTTGTTGCATACTGCACACAATTGCCAGTGTTGAGTACAATGAAAAAAATATTGCACATACAAAATAGCAATAAAACAAAGTTAGATATTCACAAGCATTTTTATAGTAGAAAAGCCTCATGCTGTTTTCATGCAAAAAATTGTGCATTTCATCCTGAAATACTCTAGAAATACTGCAGCCACAAACATATTTGGCACAGCTATGTGCAAGCAATAGTTATGGACATTTTCAGAATTAGACAAGAGAAAAAAGTCTTAAATCTGAGCAGTGTGCAGCCATTCAGAATCTGTCTGTGCTGCCCTCCCATACTCCAGAAGATATCAGCCAACTTGTACCTGGCACTGACAAAGGGAATACTAATAAGGACTCTCTGTGACATCCGGAGGTCATTTGATAATTCCACAAGGTGTATGTTGATATTAGCCAGGCAATTCCATTGATCTGCCTGATGAAAAAAACAAGGAAACTGACAAGAAAGGTCTTAGACTCACATGAAAGTGGTTTGATGCACTGAAGAGTAATGGCCACATCAGAGAAAAAACAGTATTACATTCTGGCTATGCAGGTGAAACAGATTCAAAACCAGAACAGGTTCTTTCGTGATAGAGAGACACATAAACCAGTAGATAGAAAGACTAATTAACAGGGTGTTTGAATGCATTTGGAATGGCCATGAACCAAATAACATTGCTTTTCACAGAGCACAACAGCAGTAAGAAGAACATAGCCATTCAGAGGGAGAGAGGTCTCTGTGGGACAGCCTGCAACACTTTGAACTAGTTAGCATCACTCCCATGTTTCAGGAGGTTTCAGATGAAGCTAGGACCGCACAGATATTTCCAGGATACTATTGTTGTTTGCCAGTTCAGACCCTTTAATATCTTGGCTGTTTGAGATGGATCTATAGCCAGTCCTGTTTCAGATAGCTCAGCCTCGCAAAATTCTCATGAAAGTTTATGGGCCAAGATACAAAAACCAACTCAGTCACTTTTTGTCATGGCTTAATTACAAATGTACAAATGAGGCTGGAGCTGCACCAATTTTTACCAGGAGAAAACATAGCTCCAAATATATGCTTGGACAAAAACTATGTTCATATGGAGTTAAGGTTAAAAGTATGTATCAGTAGTTTAGGTTAAAATACATTACAGGGATGTTACAATTTTCCCCAAACCCAGCATTATAAATTCAGGAAATTCAGAATCAAGGTTAAATTTAAAAGAAATCCAAACACCCTAAGGTAAGAACTGCAGTTAAGACCGCAAAACTATCTTAACTCTTTCCTGTAGTGACACAAAGCAATAACCATTTGATTATTAATGAGGCATTTTAGTGTTTGTAGTTGTATTTTGTGGGATTTCCAAATGCAATTCCCACTAGTCCAAACTGATGTATCTTCTAAGAGATTAATTTAGCAATGTAAAATACTACTGTAGAGAAATGTTAGGTTCCGAATTGCCTACAATATCTTTTGAGAAACAAAGTTTACAAAGTTTGAGATTACTTAAACGCCTGCTTCTAACATAATATTTTAAAGTGGTTTTGCCTTTACAGTCATTTGTGTCTTGTGAACTAACAAAAAGATGTTATACACCATCATCATGCCAATGAGAAACATCACTGTGAGAAAAAAGGACAAAAATATGTTTTGAAAACTTCACCTATATGAAACAAACAGGTATTGACTTCCTCTTTGGGGGAACATTAAGACCTCTTGAATCTCCAAGCAAATTTATCACAACATTAGTTACAGCTCTCATCACTGGTAAGCAAATCCTGACAGCAATTCATTATTTGCTTGATATGTTCTATGTGCATACGTTTGCACTTTTTTTTTATTAGGAAAGATGAAGCATGTCAGCTTTGAATTGGCCTCCAGTTATTTTCATAGGGGACATAATTTTGCTATTGGAAAGAAGTATCCAAATGTTTCATTCCAGAAGACAAGGTAGCTAAAAGCACAATAGAAGGTTAAAGAGGATTTGCATACTGAAGAGATCAGCAGTATGACATACTGACCTTGCACATTAGTTATTAGACTATTTATGGTGTTACAGTAAATGAAAAGGGGGAGGGAGGAAAAGGCATCCTATTAAACTAAACATTCCTGTGGCTTGCACATTTAAATTATTTCTTAATGAAACACCAGCTCTTTCAAGGAAATTTATTTTAGAAACACCAAGACTGGAGTTATCCTGAGCAGATGAAATCAGACCTCAGCACAGCATTTTGAATTTATTCTGGATTCAAATGGTCTTTAGTATGTGCAAATCATTGAAGTGCCAGTCTGTGCCTGAGGAACCTAAGGCTTTCTTCAATATTTTATGGGAAAGATTTTGATCTATGATTTATCAGACAGCACTAAGGGCAGAGGGTTTTGGGTTTTTTTTTTCATTCAAAATTAATCATTCTCCTGGTAAATAGATTTTTATACCATTCCCATTTTTTTCCTATTGAAAAAGTCTGCTTTGGGATATGCCTGTCAAGTTGAGTGACCACCCATAGAAGTTCTATAAAATGCAGGTTCTCTTCAAGCTATACAAAATATTACAGTGTGGCACAAGCAGTTGGACATTTTCTGATTTGTAGGTGCTGTTGAACACAGGGACTAGTATGTCCCTTATCTTACTTTTCCCCTTTTTTATCTCCAACTTGCCACTATATGTTGCTTCTTTATCCTTCTTTTCTGCCAGGGTGTAGATTATTTAGGCAACAATTTGGTGGGCCGAAGAGCATCTGCAGCAAGCTCTTTAGATCATGTTATCTCTAGAACAGCTTTTCTAGTCTTTGGTGTTTTCACATCTGGAGATTTAAAACAAGTCATCCCAGTATTTTTCCTTCTACAGCCATGTCTGACTGGAAAGCATTAGCAGAAGCAAAATGTGCTTCTATTGCTACTTGCTTGAAAAGCAAATAGGAAAAAAAAGCAATATCTGAGTTTCAGGTTTTATAACAAGCCTCATGAGTTGGTTCTACTGTTTATTTCTGCAAACAAGTCTGAATGAAAATGTGCTAGCAGGCATATAAAGCTGCTGCTACCTAATTAGCTGAATACCAAATATTTTGAAAAAGTATTTCATGCCTTTTTAGATTTGATAAGAAAACGTGCCAGTTGTTGAGACTTTTTACTTTCCCAAACTAGTGTCAATGAAACTAACACCCTGAACTGTGCTGGTGCTGTTACTTGGCTGAAATGGAATCAGAGACTTATCTCCTTCTACTGAAGTTTCTAGAATAGCCTCTAAACTATTGTGGCATTTCTAAGATACCTTGCTATTGAGCAGGGAAAGCGTAAATTTGCTTTGATTAGCCAACACTAATATGAGTCAACACTGTATCCTTATTGCTAAGAAAGCTAATGGCATTTTGGACTGCATGAGTAGGATCATTGCCAGCAGATCGAAGGACATGATCATTCCCCTCTATTCGGCATCGGTGAGGCCTCATCTGGAGTACTGTGTCCAGTTTTGGGCCCACACTACAAGAAGGATGTGGAAAAATTGGAAAGAGTCCAGCAGAGGGCAACAAAAATGATTAGAGGGCTGGAGCACATGATTTATGAGGAGAGGCTGAGGGAACTGGGATTATTTAGTCTGTCAAAGAGAAGAATGCGGGGGGATTTGATAGCTGCTTTCAACTACCTGAAAGGGGCTTCCAAAGAGGGTGGATCTAGACTGTTCTCAGCGGTACCAAATGATAGAACAAGGAGTAATGGTCTCAAGTTACAGTGGGGGAGGTTTAGGTTGGATATTAGGAAACACTTTTTCAGTAGAAGGGTGGTGAAGCATTGGAATGGGTTACCTAGGCAGGTGGTAGAATCTCCTTCCTTAGAGATTTTTAAGGTCAGGCTTGACAAAGACCTGGCTGGGATGATTTAGTTGGGGATTAGGTCCTACTTTGAGCAGTGAGTTGGACTAGATGACCACCTGAGATCACTCTGTTGACTCATATCCAGCTTCTTCTCCACTGTAACCCCTAGGTCCTTTTCTGCAGAACTGTTGCCTAGCCATTCAGACCCTAGTCTGTAGCAGTGCATGGGATTCTTCTGTCCTAAGTGCAGGACTCTGCACTTGTCCTTCTTGAACCTCATCAGATTTCTTTTGGCCAAATCCTCTAATTTGTCTAGGTCCCTCTGTATCCTATCCCTACTCTCCAGCATATCTACCACTCCTCAAAGTTTAGTGTCATCTGCAAACTTGCTGAGGGTGCAGTCCATGCCATCCTCCAGATCCTTAATAAAGATGTTGAACAAACTGGCCTCAGAACTGACCCCAGGATATTCCACTTGATACTGGCTGCCATCTAGACATCAAGCAGTGGATCTCTACCTGTTGAGCCCGACAATCTAGCCAGCTTTCTATCCACCTTATAGTCTTTTCATCCAATCCATACTTTTTTTACTTGCTGGCAAGAATACTGTGGGAGACCATTTCAAAAGCTTTGCTAAAGTCAAGATATGTCATATCCACCACTTTTCTCATATCCACAGAGCCAGTTATCTCATCATAGAAGGCAATCGGGTTGGTCGGGCATGACTTGCCTTTGGTGAATCCATGTTGACTGTTCCTGATCACCTTCCTCTCCTCCAAGTGCTTCAAAATGGATTCCTTGAGGACCTGCTCCAGGATTTTGCCAGAGACTGAAGTAGGCTGACCAGTCTGTAGTTCCCGGGATCCTCCTTCTTCCCTTTTTTAAAGACAGGCACTACATTAGCCTTTTCCCAGTCATGGAACCTCCCCTGATCGCCATGAGTTTTCAAAGATAATGGCCAATGGCTCTGCAATCACATCTGCCAACTCCTTTAGCACCCTCGGATGCAACGCATCCGGCCCCATGGACTTGTGCTTGTCCAGCTTTTCTAAATAGTCCTGCACCACTACTTTCTCCACAGAGGGCTGGTCACCTCCTCCCCATGCCGTGCTGCCCAGTGCAGTAGCCTGGGAGCTGATCTTGTTCATGAAGACAGAGGCAAAAAAAGCATTGAGTACATTAGCTTTTTCAACATCCTCTGTCACTAGGTTGCCTCCCTCATTCAGTAAGGGGCCAACACTTTCCTTGACTTTCTTCTTGTTGCTAACCTACCTGAAGAAACCATTTTTGTTACTGTTAACATCTCTTGCTAGCCGCAACTCCAAATGTGATTTGGCCTTCCTGATTTCACTCCTGCATGCCTGAGCAATATTTTAATACTCCTCCCTGGTCATTTGTCCAATCTTCCATTTCTTGTAAGCTTCTTTTTTGTGTTTAAGATCAAAAAGGGTTTCATTGTTAAGCCACAAATGTAGAATGATGTAAAAAAGAGTAACTGCATTTAACAATAAAACAATGTAAAACTTTAGCGCCTACAAGTCCACTCAGTCCTACTTCTTGTTCAGCCAATTGCGCAGACAAACAGGCATTCAGTGTTGGGGGAGGATAGGGGAGGGAGGGAAGTAAGCCATAACTTGTGCAGGAGGAAGGTGAGGAAGATGTCTTGCTGCTGCTTTTGGAAGGGTGGTTTCTGGTACTGGGCTCGTGAGGCTCGCTTCCTTTTACTGGGGTAGGTGGGCTCCCTTAAGCTGAGTGAGCTCTTGTTTGCAAGGGAGTGTGGATTTTACCTCAGAGACTTGTCATACTGCAGGGGAGGAGAGGCTAGTGCAGGGGAGGAGAGGCTAGTGGAGGAAGAGCTTACTAGGTCATGTTCTCTATGGGTTACCCCTGGAGCAAGCGGCTGGCTAGAGGCAATGGGGCATGATCCGGGGGGGGGGTTAATTCTGAGAGTGAGGGGTTGGCCGGGAACAATAGGGCCCACCATGGGCAGTTCAGAGCTTGAGGGGGTGGGGGCAGCACAGGGCTCAGCCCCAGATGCAGGCAGCACGGGGCAGGGGGTTTAGCTCCAGCCCCAGGATGCATGGGGAGGGTGGCTCGGGTGAGCCCTGCAAGGCAGGGAGAGGGGCAGCTCCAGTGTGCCCCTGGCCATCCTGTTTTTATTTAAAAAACACGGGAATAAGAACAACGTTACTTTCTGTAGCCTCATCTCTTCCTGCCCTCTGGTGGAGGCTTGTGTTACTGCTCATGACCAGACAGGTTCTTTGGAGCAGCTCATACTGCCCTCCCGCTCAGAGTGTCTGCGATTAAATTGCACCCGTTAACAGCAGTTAATTGATAAGCCTACTATATATCTATATTACAAATGTGTTTATATCTGGGGTACGCCCACTAGGCAAAAGTCTCTCAGTCTAGATGACTGTCTGGGAAGGGCCCATTCAGGTTAATGAGCCATTAGGAGAAAACAATAGGCCTTAGAAAAAGTTTATCTCCGACCAGGAAACCTTCCTGACGATGCTACAGACAGCCTCTGAGTTATGGCCACTGGAACGCTTTTAGGACATGTGACCAGGCCACTAGTGCTGGACTCCATCTTGAGATACCAATGTTTTTCCACTACTAGCATCGGAACCAAGCTTTGAAACAAAGGGTTCCCGCCATATGCAAAAGATATATAAGGCAGGGAAGTGACATTATTGTGTTTCTTCACTGATTCCCCACCCAAAGACACTCTTGGAAACACCTAAGGAACAGAGAGACTGAACTGGGGGAAGTGCTGGACCCAGGCTAAAAAGATTTTTAGCCTGTGAATGAAACGCCTGGAGATTTTAAGCTGTAAGTTAGTGGCAGCTTGACCCTTAAGAATCTGCAGCCTGCTGGTATCATCACTTAGGGTGAGGATCTGCTATTCTTATTCAATCTCTTTAGTATATTAAACTTAGTTTGTGTGTTTTATTTGCTAGGTTATCTGCTTTGATTTCTCTACTATCCCTTATATTCACTTAAAATCTATTTTTTGTAGTTAATAAACTTGTTTTTACTTTGTCTAAAAGCAAAATCATAACTCAGGGCAGAAAGCTGTTGTATATTTCCTCTCCACATTGAGGGAGGGGGTGAATTTCATGAGCTTATGCTGTACAGTTCCCTGTGCAGTGCAAGATTGTATAATTTTGGGTTTACACTCCAGAGGTAGGTATGTGCCTGAGTAGCTGGGAAGTTCCTTAGCCAAAGCCTCCCCATGCAGAGCTGATCATGGTGTCTATAAATAACTGCTGCTGGGTGTGTCTCTACCTGTATGCGTGCTGGTAAAAGTGCAAGCTGGAGCCTGGCAGAGGGCTTGGCAGGCTGGTCACAGCAATACAGTGTAAAGGGAGCCCAGGCTGGTGGATTGGGGGACAAAGCGGTACCCTAGTTCCAGGTGGCACCCCGGGGGGAACCTATCACACTTTCCTCTTGCTACTGCTCTGTTGTATAGATTTCTACTCTTCAGTGTTGTTGACTTGCTGCCAAAATCACTAGGCACCTACATGCTACCAGTAGCAATACCAGTGTCCCAACTGTTCCCACCAGCCGCACTGTTATAAGCTCATTTGCCAGCATAACAAATCCAGACCTCCTTCTAATCCAGATCTTTGAACTATGTGATTCATAACTGCTTTGTTCCTACTATAACAAGCTAAAGTTAACTTAGACTCCTGCTTAAACATTGGATGGCATTAAGCAATTCAGGCATTAAACTAGCTGCAGACTAAGTGTAATACACATCCTTTTGTAGTTGTAGAAATGACACCAAAATATAGCAAATACACTTATCTTTAAAAACAGTTAAACATGATCAAATTTGTGGTCAGCCTAGTTAACCATACATGCCTATGCCATCCCATCAACACTGGCATATTAGTCCTAGTCCTTCAAATACTAACTGGAAAATATACACCAGAATGCTGGGTGTTGTAATAAACTTCTGCTTATCATTTACATTTTTTCAGTTGATTTTATTAGAGGCTAGATACAAGTATGGTAAATCAAAGTTTTCTTATATACTTGACATATTGGTATTACTTTTTGTGCCAGGTGTTATATGTATATATGTTATTTATTTTGCATGAAAGGGTATGGTGCTTTACACACCAGTTATGGAGACCAGTTCTTGGTTTGTAGAAATTTAATATCTATCTTATAGTAAGAGAGTACAAAGAGTAGTTAGAGGGTTAAAGGACAACAGTTAATGATCAGGACATGACTGAGCATACTTTGATATGTATGTTTGTAATGTTCATGCTGACTTTGTGCAAGGTCTGAATGTAATGTTATGGCATTACTGTTGATTTGCATATGTTCTGATTTGTATTTTTATGTAGCATTTACAATGACTTTGGCCATGCTCCTTTGTGTATTTTTATAATATTGCTGCTGTCACTGTACTCTAAAATGTATTTTATATAATGGTTTTATACATGCTCTAATATATATTTTTTAAAGAATTAAAGCTGGTTTTGTGGGATATGTATTTTTATAATGCTCCTGCTAGCTTTTGCACTCTTTAAGTTATATTCCTTTGGTTCACATAGAACTGTCTTCCACTTAGTCCCCAAACCCTTTTTGCTCTTTTCAATTATTTTTTCAATAAACCACTTGGATGTAAATGAAAGGAAAACATTTTATAAAATACAAAAGACATTTTGCACCAGCAAACTACAGAACATATGTCACAAAATCCCAAAATGTACTAGTATTTCTCTACTGTAGAGGGGGTCACACATCAATTCTGGGAGATACGTTTCAGCTTTATCCTATTGTTATATATTTCTACTGTCTATAAGAACTTGTGAAAATTTGTTTGGATTAGATTGAAATGATGACACTTCACAAGAGCTTGATGAACAAATCCAGAACAAAATATATTAACAAAATCCAGAATTGCACTAAAAAGGAATGCTTCATTTATCCCTAATTAGAAGCAAGATGAATAAATTCCCAAAATTCTCCGTTACCTCAGTCTGACTCTCACTCATTCAACTCCATTCCTTGACACAGGTAGCATAAAAACATTTGTTTACACATACGTACAAGAGGACTAAAAAGGGAACTATAGGAGAAAGTTAACATCTATTTCTTACCTGAAACATAAATTTGTAATGGCTCCTCATAGGTTATATGTACACTGCTGCTGCAAAAATTCTAACAGGCCTCATAGGAACCTTAGAGCCTGAAGGGGCTTCTAAAGCTGCACCTGCTCATGCCTTTGATTATGTGTCACCAAGAGTCCCAGTGCCTTTAGGCTGAGTCTTTCTGATTGCCTGAGCTGCACCCGGAAGCTCTTTGGTTAGAGTGAAATCTGTGATGTAGGGCTTGGTTGGTATTAGTTTTCTTATCCGCTTACTTGAGTTATCCTTTAACAGATTCAGCCTTATGACAGTTCCCTCTCCCTTCTTAATCTCTTTTCCCCTCCTGCACATCTATTATAATATTAGCTTCATTGTTATGATTCTGCTGATTATTATTTAATCACCAATTATATACTAAGCTCTATAGCACAGAAAAATACAGGGTAAAACTTTTAAGAGTGTTTATAGCTCCACAAAAGGCACTCAGGCACCTAACTCCAGATTTAGGCACATAAACTCCCAGTTTTAGGCCTCATTGCAATTCACAGAATCCCTGCTCAGCTGCTGCTTAACCCCATAGGCACCTAAACCCACTCAGTGAGTATGTTTTTGCAGCAAAAGTTCCCTAGGTACCTATGTTTTTGCATCCAAGCATGTGCAGTGTTGCCTCACTCTCCAGACATCCAGAAAACCATCCCATGCCCCAAACTAACTGCAATCCACTAACCCAGGGAAGATAAGCACCCAAACAACTGTCTTGCCTATGGGGCCTAATCTATTAGGTGTACTCAGAGTCTGCCTAGTTCAGCAGAAAACAACCAAAGAGGGACTGGGGTGTAGAGAAAGACCGCCTTACAACCTTTAGCCTAGTGTTTAGGGTATTCAGTGAACTATAGTCATTCTAATTCTTGCTCTGGCCCAATTAATCTTAATTATTCAATTAGGTAGTTAAAGTGGAACAACTTCTCCAGGAGAGATTGAGGAAGACCCATAGCATAATATCCTATAGCTGAGTGGTTAGAGCACTCATCTGAGAGGTGGCTGATCCCTGTTCAAATCCCTTCTCCTCCTCAGGCAGAGGTGGGACTTAAATAAGAGGTCTCGTACATCCCAGGTGAGTATCCTAACCACTAGGATAAAGGTTGTTAGGGAGTGCCTCTTCTACCCCCTGGCTGTTTTGAGTATAGATAGGTCACCTCTCAGCATGTCTACTAGATTGGGCCCCGCAGGCAAAATAGGCAGGCAAACACCTATCCTACCTATAGTTTGTGGATGGGGGCTTAGGACACACCCTTCTCATTAGCATCTCCCACCGGCTAGTTTAGGCTGAAAGCCATCTAGCCTCCTGCCTTTTGTAAATGTCAGTCTAAGCACCTATCTCTCCCCATTCATCATATTGGGAGCCTATGTACCCAACTCAGGCTTTGTGGATAACAGTGTGATTTTCTAGACACCTAAAAGTTAGGCATTATGACTCTCTGCATTGCAGTACCTAAGTCCCTTTGAAGACCCGGGCCTAAATGCTGTAGGCAAAGTCAATGTGACTAAACCTTGGGACTTAGGTTCTCAAGTCACTTTGTTGCTTTTGAAGATTTTATCCACAGTCTCTTCCCAGAGCAATTTGTATTTGCATGCCTATGCTTCCCTCCATGTCTTCCTGAGAAGGGGAGCCTGCACCTGCAGGAGATAATTTTGTGAGTCACACAAGAGAAACTGATTGTCAGATACATTCAGCTGGCCACTAGATTTCAATGAAGGTTCTCATCTGAATATTCATTTTGCGAAAGTATCTGACCTTCACTCCCCCACATCCTGTGATGCACTGATTTCCTTTCCACTAACAATTTTGTTGACAACAGCTGCTTTTTGCAGATGTAAAAATTACTTGATTAGAGCTAGATGAATAATTTTGAACAAATCAATTATTAGATTAATTTTGTGTCCTTTTCAGAAATCATACATGAACAGATGACATTTTCTTGCATTTGTTATGCCAAATTATTCATAGAATAATTTCTGCAAATATTTTTTGTCTGTATCTTGTTCATGAGCAGTTTTTTTGTGAGTATTTAGAATTCTAAATTTGAAATTACAGTTACTTGAGCAGACATAAAGGTCATATTGTATGTTTTAGTTCCATGATTTGATGAGCATAACTCTTAGAATCAAGTTTCAGAGTGGTAGCCTTGTTAGTCTGAATCAGCAAAAACAACAAGGAATCCTTGTGGCACCTTAGAGACTAACAAATTTATTTAGGCATAGGCTTTTGTGGGCTAGAACCCACTGATGAAGTGGGTTCTAGCCCACAAAAGCCTATGCCTAAATAAATGTGTTAGTCTCTAAGTCTGTTGAAGTGGGTTCTAGCCCACAAAAGCCTATGCCCAAATAAATTTGTTAGTGTCTAAGGTGCTACAAGGACTCCTCTTAGAATCAAGTGTCCAGTGTGCATACTTATGATTGAGTTTGTGATCAGATTGAATTTGTGGTCAAATTCACCAGTAGGCTTTGACTGCTTTGCACTATACTAGTGATGCAAAGCTGTTGTAAGCCCAGTTGAGAGACAATCAAGGCATTCTGGTGAGTGAAATTCATTTACCATAAATATTCTGCAGTCTTTGCTGTTTCTGGGAGTGATTGTGCTAGTAGACTTGTTCACAATAATATACACAAAGCACACAACCGAAAAGGACACCAACACAAAGTGAATTTGTTTAAAAATTACTATGAATATTCATAGATTCTTTTTGCAATTTTGCTCAGTTCTAGTTCTGTTGATGCTACTTGAACAGTCAAATCAGTAGTTTTGATGTGCCTTATGCATTCTTTGAAAATGAGGTTTAGCCTTTCATAGAGACTATTGTGATGTGAAAAATTCAAATAAATCTATATCAGTGATGGCTCCAAAAATAGTTGATTAGCCTATATTTACACACATTGACTCTTTCATATAACTCTAATTTCATTTGAAACTCGACTCTGACCCACATGAGTCCTACAGCCCACCTAAGGATCCATCCTACAAACATTTATTAGCAAGCAATATATTTAGTACCATCAGTAATTCCGCTAGCATGATGCTTGACAGTATGTGCTTGTGAAATAGGCCTCCAGGCCTCAAACCTGCAAATGCTTATTCCTAACTTACTGATATATATATAGTAGGTGCACTGATTTCAGTTAAACACATGACAAATGTGTGCATGATCAGGGCCTTGAATTGTAGTCTCTTCAGGGCAGAGCTGTTGTGTGGCATTGTCTATAAATTGTCACATATTTTTAAGCACTCTTTAAATAATAAATAAATGATAATAGATTAAAATAAATGTACACTGTGGCCTTCTAGTGAACAGTGCATTTAAAATATTCATATTTTCCAGAAGTCTTTTCTTAACCCATCACTTTGCAAACTTTACTGAATGGAACCCACAACAACATTAGAGTTCAACCTTTTTTGATGAATTATTGCTGATTTTTTTAAATTATTGTTTTATTAAAGTACCATTTTGTATATTACAAAGCAAAAAAGCTGCAGTGATCTAGGAGGAAAGCAATCTTTCATGTATGAGAACAATTGTTCATAACATTGGCTGAGAAATACTCAAATTATGTTAAATATGCTTATCCAGATGCTTCAGTCACAGATAGAAAGCTGTAGCCTTCAAATAAATAAGTGATGCTCCTAATGAATACTTGGTGACAGCTAGAGTTACTGACTGCTAAAAAATTTTATGGTTTCAGGAAACACCGTAAGTATATAATAGCAGTAATTCATGTTCAAACAGACATGAATGTGTTATCCTAATACCAGTTACAGTACAGTATATATTAATATGCCACTGTCTACTGCTCAAACTACAATTAATGGTGTACTTTAAATGACAAAGGAAGGAAAGCTAAGGAAATATGTAATCCAGGCACTAGTACAGAAACAAAAGAAAAATTATCAAACTACAATTCAGTGTTTAGGGTGTGACTATGTAAAAGTTTGCAGACAGTACCTTTTTTAAAAGGAAAAGAAGGACAGTGTATTTGCTTAGAACTACAGAACAAAAGCAAGAAATAGTCAGGAAAGTACAGATTCATTCAATACTGGCCCAGTAATTCAGTGGGTAATGTAATATTCTGCTGCACAAGATACATTGGTTTGAGGTTCACACCGTGAATTTGCAGGGCTTAGAAGCATTAAAGAGGATGTGGATATCAAGCATCATCATTGCTTTGGAGGAGACTAGCCTTTTTAGGAGTGAGATGGATTATAATGCTACAAATGTGGGGTGTGCAGAGATAAGGGAAGGGAAGTTAATAGGGAGAAATGGCAGCCCAAGACCACCAATGGAGAAGATATGATAATTAGATGAAGTGCATATCTTTTTTTTACACACTATGATCAGGGTCAACAAAAATAATGAGAAGCCCACATTTAAATGATGGAGGGTCTATAACCATGTGAAATTAGTCACTTTTGCTTACAGGTTTTCATGTAGACATTTTTCTTTGTCTTAGTCCATTATGTTTTGTGTGCCAAATCCCATATTTCACTTCAGTTTCAAGTGAAACCCAAATTAATGCAAAATATCAGATGAAACGTTGAAAATGTCAAGTCTTTTCTGGTTTTATTGTGAGAAAGACAAAGAATATTTCCCTTTATTTTATATGGCCCCAGCTTTGACATGAAATCATAAACCATGCTGTGTTCACTGAGAACTGAGCCTAGGTTCCCTCAAAGGGTTGTGACCCTTGGAAATCTTTAAACAGATGTAGTCAGAGATTTGAGTTTGTAAACCCAAAAGGACACATGTGTGAAGCTTGATCCTGTTCCATCTGAAGTCAATGGCAACATTCCCAGTGAGACTTTCAGAAAGCAGGGGAGGAAAAGGTGGTGTGGTGGTATGGATACGTTCAATGAAGAAAACATAGGTTTTCATATCTTATTTGTACATTAAAACAAAAAACTCTTTGTAAAATTATATTATCACAGATTACACCAAAGTGTCAATGCACTTTGATCTCCTGTTTTTGTTTCTTGTCTATGGAACTGTTCCACTTTGTGACTGGTAACTGATACTCCTCTGCCACTAATCCTTTCCACTATGAGTGACATCTTTATGATATATTGTAACCTGAACTATATCCTTATATTTGCATACCATCTGTCTTCCAGAGTTTAGTTCTTGGCCCTCTTCCTCATTTATCTCATCTCCTTTCAACACTTCATTTCTGCATTCCACCTTAAATACCACTTTCATGCAGATGGTACCAAGATTAATATTCTCTTCACGGTTTGGTTCTTCACTCATTTTCTAGTTGTCTCAATCACATCAGTTCCCTTTTCCTCCATACTTTCTTCAGCTCAGTGTGCTTGTCAGGCACTAGGTGGACAGATTAAGTAATAGGACTACACATTTACTAATTATTCATATGGCAAGAAGGCATCATTAGGATGGTTTTATGAGATGAGATTAAAATTCAAAATAAAGAATTTATCCTTTTTCTGCCCATGGAATAGCCACAGACAGATAATGAATTCCTTCCATTAATCAATCATTTGATTAATTCTCTTTCAATTTTTAACTCTATGAATAGATTGCAAAGAGTTCTCTGAAATTTTAGATATATGTAATTATTTCTCTTTGAGAGGTGTTGGTCAGTTGTGATTGGTCAAATAATTCATATGGTGACATTTCACTTTCCCAATTGGATGATTGTACAAGCAAATACTAATTTTCCTCCCAGCACTTAAGCACTTGACTCTGCCAACATTCATGCCAGTAAAACTTGATGCCGGAGATGTTCCTGTCACATGACTCCAAATCCAGTATGGCATGGCTCAAATGAATTTATGGTATTGGAGAAAGTATCGATGGAAGAAGAAATCAGTATTAGGTCAGTTCTTGTTTTAGAAAATATAACAATGAGTATTGCATAGAAACCAGGGTAGGAGGGCCTCAGTAAAGTTCCTTATGACTCTCCCAACTCTATATGCTTTTTTAAAAAAAACACATTTTTGGCTTTACTATTAATTTTTCCCCCATCTACTTCTTCTTGTGTCTCAGCCTTTCATCTGAGTTTGTTTCTGCAACACTCTCTTTAGCTCTGTTGCAGCACCCAGTCAAGCACCCCCTCTCAGCCACTCACTAGACTGCTCCAGCTACTGGATCTCTGAAGTTTTATATCTCCACAGCCTGTCCCAGTATTGGGGTTCCTAGGTCTGTGGCCTAAGAGCATGCCACTGAAAGCTGCGGGAGGCCATGCCTGCGGACGGTCAACATAAACAAACTATCTTGCAGCCCTTCAGATTACCCTGATAGGCTGTGTGCCCACACACCACAGGTTTCTCACCACTGCTTTAGAGTAATTCTCACTCTCTTTTCTTAGCCCAATGACTCTTCATTATCATTATGGATTATGAATTGCCACTATGAATGACAAGTGCCCCAATTTCAATTCCCTAATACAGTGACTAGGTAATTATTACAAAAAGTGTAACACCTTCAACAGGAGAGACTGAGGTTTGCCCACATCACAGTATCCTTTAGCTTAGAAGCTAGGGTGCTGTCTTGTAATACAGGAAATGCATGTTCAAATCCCTTCTCCACATTAGGCGGAAGAGAGAAATTGTCTCGCACATCTTATGTAAGAGCCCTAATCACTGAGCTAAAGTTATAAGGAGTGCACCTCCTTTTCTGGCCATATTGTGATTCCAGGCTGAAAAATCAAAATGGTTCAGAAACATCAAAATGACTCATTTGAATCCAACATAAATGAAACATTTGATTTTTTCAGTTCAGTCAAAATGATTCAGTGAACTTGACATGAATTTGGGCACAGCTTTAGGTCAACTGAAAGTGCATTTTTTTTGGTAACAACATTTTGCTCAGCTCTACTCCAAACTAAAATCTGTTTTTCCTCCCAGCTGCTTTTCTCCCCTTCTTTGGATTTAAAAAAAAAAAAGTCACATGGTGCACTCTGTTGCATCCAGATTATATACACACAATCTGAGAGGCTGTCTCTGCCCTGAAGAATTTACAGTCTAAAGCTTTATTCCCAATCAATGAGACCATCCACAAGCTTGGCACTAGCCTGATTGGGATTTAAATTGATTAAATTAAATTATTTAAATGGCAAAGGATAGGAGAAAGTATTATTATTAGAGCTAGCCAGAAAATGGAAATCTCTTTCTAGCAAATAAGTGAATAAATAAAATAAATGGCATTATTGTGTCTTAAATCAAAGTCAAATATTGATTTTTTTCCCTGGGAAATCCATTTGGGGAGAACCAGATCAGAGATTTTTTGGCTTGCTGGCAGCCTGCTGGGAGGGCTTGGGTCAATTTTACTTTACAAGGCTACTGGAAAGGCTGAGGGCTGGGATCACTGGTTCCTCAGGTGTGGGGTAAGTAAAGAGAAGAAGAGTTCCTGCTCTCTGCTTCTCTGACCTCCAGGAGAGGAGAGAAGCTAAAGTGAAACTAACAGGAGACTTTTAGGCTGGCAGCAGGGGAGAGATGATTTTGGCTTTCCAAATGGAAAACTGAAATTTTTCAAAGTTGAAATTTTCCTGTGACAAATTTTGGTTTTACCAAAAGGGCATTTTATGTTAGAAAAATCATTTTGGTGGACAATTCCCAACCAGCTGTAATTATTATCCCTCTTTTACACGTGGAGAATGGAGGCAGAGAATGACTAACTCTACTCATCTGCCTTAATTCTCTTTCTTTCCTGCCTTCTTTCAACTTCCTTCATCTCTTTCAAATCCTTCCTTAAGGCCCACTTGTAGCATGATCCCTACAAGAAATCATCAACAAATATGACAGATAGGTAGATGGCCAGCATGGACTTCTGATATTTATCTTATATATTTGGCCTATGTGAATGCAAGTCCCATTACTGTTTCCCTTTTCCCTCCTCCTCCTCCCCAGTTCCTTCTATTTTTTATCACATCTATTTGTTTAAATTACATTAAGTTATTTGGAGAAGGCACCATCTTTTATTTTCCATTTGTATAGTACCTAGTACAATGGGGCCCTGACTCTGTGGGAGGCCTCTAGGTCTATCAAAATAAATAGATATAAAGCCATCAAGGAATTCATGTGGTCCCTTGCCATTCCTTCCATTTTCTAACCTCTTCCTCATATACAATTCTCCTTTCTTCAGTTTCTTCCTCCTTTTTGTATTCATCAGCCTCTTGACTACTTCCTTTATTTTATATTCATGTTCACCTTATTTATTAACCTTCTTTTGCTCTTCCCTTTGGTTCACAGTTTCCCTGTATAACAGAGTTCCCTTATCTATTGCTTCATGCTTCTATGGTGCATTCTGGGTCTCTACAACATTTCTTTATTCTCTAATGCCATTGGGGCATCCTAGCAAGAAAAACACATCAGACCTAAGTCAAGCTGATGTCCTAAGAACTCTTCCTGGGTGTATTTACTTTTGCTTAGTTTTCTTTAATGTCCTGAACAAATTTAAGTAAACAGATCTGTGTGGGTATAGCTGAGGGGTCTGATATAATTACCTGACTCAATACTAGGGCTCAATGGCATTGGAGTTCTTCTAAAGAAGCAGCACTCAGTCTTAAAGACAGTTTTCTAAAATTGCATGTTAGTCTGATGCCCTAAGCATATTGCACCAAGGGCACCTTGTTGGCTGAACCTTAAGGAACTAAAGTGATGTTCTCAGACATGATTAGAGTTGCATGGCCTTGGGGCTTCCTAAGGCTAAAATGGCTGCAGAAAAGATAAATAAAAGCCATTTTTCTGTTGGACAAACTAATGCTCTCATACCACAGACTTATACATGGACCTTGAATGATAGCAAGAGAAATTCTTTAATACTGGATGCTCTTGGAACCATATATCTTGTATAATGATGCCCCAAAGACATGCACGTATATTATGTGCTAGACATTTATGACATAAAGTAAGAAAAAGAGCTTTTGTATATTTAGATGAGATATAGATATAACTTCTAAAATTGAAGTGTTCATTTTACATTTTTTAAAGATAACGGTTATTGCTCACTGTTCCCTTTAGCTCTCGATTATTTTTTTAAAATAACCATTTCTTTTATTCCTATCTATCATAACTTTGAAGATAGAAGACATCATCTAAAGTCTAACCTTTGGGAGTTTAGGGGGTGTACGGTATGGTGAGTTGTATTGCTGTACCCTGGTTCATCAAGAGTAGGAAACATATCATGGAAACTTTAGGAAGGAATACATAATGCTCATTGAATCTGAGAGTCTCTTTGCAAACAGAAGTTGTTTCCTCAGTGTACTAGTGTGTTGTGATCTGGGTTAAAGATTTGTGCTTCTTTTTCCCAGATCAGTAAATATTAGAAATACTGCATTGGTAGCATGCTTAGCATTTTGCTTTGCTCTACAGACCGATTCAAAATTTGAATTCATTTATGAAAACATCAGCCCATTATCTATTACAATTTTCTTTGTGCCTGAGGCATTCATGGTAAATATAGGGTGCCTCCAGTACACAGCAGACATGGGCTCTGACCAGTCAATCCAAATAGAATGGTGAAATGGCTTTACCTGAAATATGACCTCTAAAAAGCAGAACTTTCAAAAGGACACAGGATTGCTGAAACGTCTTACCTGTAATTATTGTGTGGTACAAAATCCTTTCATGCCTGATTCTAGCCTCAGGTTGGTTTTACACTGGCATAACCTCATTGATTTCAGTGGAGTAATTCCTTATTTGCATGGGTGTAAATAAAAGAAGAGTAAAGACCTTCTGTATATAAGCAGCAAGGTAGATGTTACTACTTGTTCTAACACAATGGACATGGCTCACATGTACTTCTATATTTGTTTAATAGTCATAACAACTCCAATTCAATTATAAAATGACTTCAGTGAGCTTATTGCATTCTGTTGGACAGCAGCTGATCTTGAGGTCCCACAGAATTAATTGCCATTTTTGTTAAGTATATGTAAGCAGTACTGGTGGGTTTCTAATCTTCTGTAATCTTTTATGTAACCAGCTATGAAGATTCATCTAGCTGCCTGGAAAATGAATTAGGAAAATGTCTCTAAAACCAATAGAGAGAGATGATGGAAAAACATATTATGCAAAAGCAGACTTTTGTTTTAGGATACATATAATCATACTTAAATTGTTGTCTGAATACTGTTAAAAAGAATTCACACATTATATAACATGTATAAAATTAAACACACTATTTAAATGGTAAGCTCCTTAGGGCAAGAAAATGTTTTGTACATTGATTAGTCTGTTTGGGTGATTCAGTAGAATCACAAGGGTATATAATCAGTTCCCTGTCAAATAATTATAACATACTGTCCAATATTTTGAACTACCTATGCTATAAAGTGCAATTCATAAATCATATAGCAAATCATGTACATTCCATGTTATGTATTAGGACATTTTCTGAAATACTTAAATATCAGATATGTGCATTGTACAGCAAAGCTCACATGAAAAGTACATTCTGTAGACTACACTGCAGTCTGTCATCAGTCACATAAAATATATGTTTTGAGCCTCTAAATTTAAGGTTTATAAATGTAACAAATAGAGAGACTATTCTGCTCATTATAGCCCCCTTTATTAGATGTTTGTTTTATTATCTGACAACAAAAGTAAGAAGATTGGCAGAGCCATTCGGGGAAGCCAGTGTCATGTCTGCATGTACCGTGCCAGGATCAAGCCAGTGCTATTAGTTCCACAGCTTAATGAGCACAAAATTCACCCAAAATTGTATAAAGCAGAAGTCTATGAGTTTAGTCTTTTTGCTATAAATTGATATGAGACATGACAAAAAGTCAGTATTCCCACAGCAGCATGTAAGTGTATTAGAATTGAAGACATCTGTGCTCTACACTTTGTTCCTATACATTGGAGCCATGTGAACAAGAAAATCCACTTGAGGAGAAACCCTCTGAATCTAGCAGGGCAGGGGTTTAATTAAAGACAATGGTTTTGCATAATTATTCACTTCCTTTCATTGTTCCCATCCCTTTGTTGAACTCTTCTCCCCTACCAGCAGCTCCTTTTTCCTTCTCAAGCCATTGCTTTTACTTTTTATTTCTGACCCCATCTTTATTTTTACATATTTAACTATGCTTATTTATTTAAAAAAAAAAAAGGTGTCAGGCTCTACTCACAAAGGTGCCTTTAATACATTTTAAAAGCAACAGTCATAGATCAAAGAAAAATTCAGCAGCCGGTCTACTATATATCAAAATAAACCAGTCAAATCCAAACAGAAAAGGTGACAGCACATCCCCCCACCTTACCCAGAAGCCAAACCTGTGACATCCCCCACTCTCTGCCTTAAAGCCCCGCACAAAAAAGCATTGCAGCATAGCCTGAAACAAAGGACAATAGGTCTAGGCTACTATCGAAAGAGCAAATTCCAAAGTCAAAGGCCTTCACAAGTGCTGTCAAATGGAGGGGAGCTCATCAATGTATGGTGTTTCATCAAAGCCGAAACATTTTACGGAGACTTATTTGTTTAGATAAAGTTTTCAGTGGAGAGGTTTATGAGGTCCAGGGCTCTGAGAGAGAGAGGGAGAGAGAACCAAATTAAAAGTTAGAGCTCTTTGTTCCAGGAACAGCCATTTTGAAACAGTTCAATTTTGGGAAGACTTTCCAAAGGTATTGCTTTTATTCCGATGTGGATCAAAAACAATTTTTGAAAATTTGAAAGTTGTCACAAAACAGAATGGTCATCCAATGGCAAGCTCCACTGAGGAGGGCTCAGCTCAAGCATCTCCACAGATCAGAGCTGCCGTACAAAAAAAGGAGGTCTCTCATGTTGCTTGGTCCTAAACCCCTTAGGGCTTTATAGGTTAAAACGAACTCCTTAAACTCTGTCCAGAAATGAACAAGTAGTCATAGAGCATCAGTATTCTTTGCTTATGGCAAGATGCCACACTTAACAAGTTGGCTGCTGTTACATTAGCTTCACTTTTCAAGAAGATTCCACCTTCCCCTTCATCTGTCTTCTTCTTTCTATGTCACACTTTCTTGTCTGTGTCTCCCTATTCCATCCTTTTTCAATTGTTTGTGCTCCACTCTCTACTTTCTCACCATCTTCCCCTTAATGTTTCCACTAATTCTTTCTCTTACTCTCTTCTGCATTTTTACAGCCCTAATGTCTCTTTACCTCTTTCTAGCTACTAGTTCCCTGTGGGCTTGTTTTTGTTTTTGCAATCCCCAAATCTCTGTTTTACTGACCTTTCAATTTCTTATATTTTCCTGCAGAATAAGAGAGGTTCATGTGAACAGACCCAGAGATTATATGCAAATTGTTAGTACAGAAATTACTGCTGCTTGTAGCTGCAGAATTTACAATATCTTCAGCTTAAAAGAAAAATTACTTATTTCTCTAGAACTATATTACATAAGGGTCTAAACTAATGCAAAGAAACTAATGAACAAATCCGTCAAATAATGTGGGCAGTTCTTTTGGGGGTGTTCCATGGACTGTGCTATACAGGTTAGATTAGATGATCACAATGGTCTTTTCTTGCCTTGGAATCTATTAATGGTGTATGTGACCATTTTAATTCATTTCCCTCCAAATATTTAGACAAGAAAAATTTTGCTGTCCCGAAAAGTTAGTAAGAAGGCTCATGAAGACTACCACAAATGTGCACTAGAAGCATTCACACTGATGTTATGAAATCTCTTTGTGGATTGCAGGTTGGAAGAAAAGGAAGCTGTCTCTGGAAGATAAGCAGGAAAAATGAGGATATTTTTATAGCAAGCAGCAGCAATAAAAAGGCTATGCTAGTTTGTGTTCAGATGTTGAACCACCACTGCCGCCATGAGGAGAGGATAGTTACATGGCCCTGGAAAAATGGTTGAGTGCATGGAGTTTTGCTAGTTAATAAGGCAGGAAGTTCAGTGCCTTATGGCCCAAGCCCTCTGTCACTACCTGGAATGATACTGTCCAGAGGTGTATGCCAGCTTGCATCCTGAGGCATCTCTACAACCATCTCGGGTCAGCTGAGTTTCCATATAGCAGCAATAAATTAAGAGATAGGGGTAGGAGAGAAAAGTAAACAGATGTGCTAACAGAGTAATTCCCAGCTACCAGTAACTACCAAGTAAGGGCAGTTACTCAGCACTGTGGCTGTTCTTTTAACCACAGGGAGGTATATCAGTTGCATACAGGAACCTTGAACAGTGTTTGCAGCTGCTTGATAATGCTACTGCACCACTATTTCAGATAGCAGTGATCAAGAGAACAGTGAATGGAAATTGCTCATGCCGATATGCTCAACAGCATGTGAAGAAATGCTAGGAACATGGTTGTGGAAATCATAATGATGAACATAACTTTTCATTTAACTTTTTAATCACATCCACACAAGAATGATGGGGTTTTGTTTTGTTTTGATTTAATATATTTGAGCTTTTAAATTGAAAAAAAGATTACACAAATAATCAAGTACCCCTAAGCAATACTACTACTATATTTGTGTGTGTGTGTGTGTGTCATTGGAGAGACATACATGCAGGCATCCAGTTACATTCATGATGGCATGTGTGTTCACCTGGAGCTTTATCCCTGTGTTTATTGACATTTATTTCAATATACTCTGGTAGCTTCAAATGTATTTTTGTGTACAGATATACAAAACATACAGCTTGAATGTATTTCAATGTGCATCAGAGCTTTACAGACTGAGTGGGAGATCTCCAGAAATGTGTGTAAAAACTATGCATGATGCATAAGTGTGATTATTTAAAAGAGCTATAACTGTATTTCTAAACCAAATTTCTTCAAAATGAACACATACATATTTATTCCATTGAGGACTAAGGAGGATCTGTTCCTCTATACGTATACATATCAGTAACTTTAGGCACATAGTCATCCCATTGAAAACAATTGTTTGCAGGATTGGGACTGAAGGCCTTGTGTATATTCAAAATTCAACAAAAATGCACTTATTCAATATCAGTGGGAATTGTACTCCTGGGGGCCACGTTTTTAAAGCTATTTAGGCATCTAAAGATGCAGGTAAGTGCATGGTGGGTGTCATGGAGTGTTGGGAAGTCAGGGCCCTGCACCCCCTACTTCTTGTGATTCACCATGACTCTCAGCCAGCCAGTAAAACAGAAGGTTTATTAGACAACAGGAATACAGTCCAAAACAGAGCTTGTAGGTACAGAAAACAGGACACCTCAGTCAGGTCCATCTTGGGGAGTAGGGAGCCCAGATCCGGTGCTGCGCCTCCCTCCATTTCTCCAGCCAGCTCCAAACTGAAACCCCCTCCAGCAGTTTCCCCCAGCCACACCCCCGGCTCTTCCTCCAGCCTTTGTCTAGTTTCCCAGGAAGAAGGTGTCACCTGGTCCCAACCCCCTCCTGGGTTCAGGTTAAGTGCTCAATTATCATCCCTCAAGTGAAGTAGTGAAGTCACACTTTGATATCCCACCACCATCAGCATTAATGGAGGGAGTAAACTAGTGTGACTCCCCTACAACATTACCAGATTAATACTCCCTACTCCATCACAGTGGGATTTTCAAAAGCATCTCATTCCCACTGAAAACTTTAAAAATCTGGCCCTGACTGCCTAAATCACGTTTGAAATAAGATTTAATCTCCTAAATCACTTAGTCATTTCTGAAAATTGTATCCAAAATGAAGTTTCCCTACATGTTTTGCACTGATTTAACTAAATCAGTTTTTAAACTTTCAATATAGACAAGGCCTATGTCTACTGAAACATTAATGTTTAAAATTATGGGTTTGGTGTGGTTGGTTGGTTTTATTTGATTGTCTGAGGTACGTAAAGACATTTTACAAACTGAAACACATTTTTGTGCTATTCAAATTACTAAAAAAGAGCCATATTACCTAACTTTCCAGCAACATTCAACTTTGGACTGTGAAAAAGCCGATGAAACTTCACTCCAAAGAATTATAACTTTCTGAAAAATATAAGCACCTTAAAACAGACATCCAATGCAAGTGGCTTCTTAAGCATAACTATAACTTGTCCACAGAAAAGCTATAAAAAAGCCAAATAAATGTATGTTGGTATTAGTTTATTCAATTGTGTTGAAATATTTACAGATGTGTTTATTAGTATAGCTATATTAATAGATATGCTTATTCCTATAATTGAGCTTTATAAAAAAAATATACTGCCACATGAGGTATAAAATGAGTAGTTTCATTAAACACTTCCCTAGTACATTTTCTTTCAAAAAAAATCTAAATACATAAAACTGACAGTGCAGGAAGAAATAATGAATATATGCAGCATCTTCATCTCTATGCAGATGAAGTGCAAGCTCTTGTCCTTGATTTAATATTCACAGAAAACCAAGCAACTTAAAGAGTAATATGAAAAAATATTTGTCAGCATTTTTAGTCTAATCATGTATTTCAATATAGCAGTGTGCTGTTTAATGAGAATCCCTTCAAAATAAATCAAAGTACTGGTGTACTTTTAGAAGGAGTAACTCATCAATGGAATGTTCAAAACAATTCCTGACAAACAACATATAGACCTTCAAAGAATCATGAGATGTGAACATAAGAACCTTTATCTAGTATTTCTATTTAATAATACATTTACAATTAATGACATGTACACAGTTGATATTAGGTTGAAGTACGAGTTCAGATTCTGAAATCTGTAACCAAAAGCAGGTTTTCATATGCTACTCAGTAGAAACAGATTGTGGTAAACAAAGTGTCCAAGGTTATTTATCTTATTTTCTTCATTTATTTGTAATTTTGTTTTTATATTTATGAAGCAGCCCAATTCTCAGTAAATAAAAATGAATTGAAAACAAATACTTCAAGATTCAACTGGGAATTGTGTGTTATCTTCACCTCCCAACTTCATTCTCATCTTTATTTGTCTTTGGGGGGTTGCTGCTTACTTATTTTCTTTAATATATGCATTGACTAGCGCAATTTTTCTCCTTCTCATATGCAGTAGGAAATTTCCTGTTTTGATAATAAGTGGACACGCAACCTCATATCCCCACAATCTTATTTCTGACATTTTTTACTATGACAATGATTTATCAATGACTTCCACAGTTCCCCTGTGGCCCCCTTTGGGGTATTTTAAATGGTTTTACAATAAATATGTTTAGTGACTGTCTACTTTGACATATATTTTGACAAAGTCAATCATTATGTGCATTTAATACACCTTATCATAAGAAAGGAAGCCTACTAACTGGCAAAACTGCTGATTTTGTGAAAACACAGTGTCAACCCTTTCTGGGGGAAGCTAGGATAGTAAATAAAGGTTAAACAGATCAGCAGATATTTAATTATATCTTTAAAAATGTTAAAATTATTCTCCATGTAATAAAAGAACAATTATTTATATTTCTTACGGCACCTCTCTTTTATAGACTAAAGTTCCTGATATTATACACATGTGCATTTTTAATTTAGTTGGAAGAAGATATCAAACTTAAATGTAGTACTGATAATATGCTGCTGTAAATGTAAATATAGCATGAAAAATGAATGAAGAATGCATTGGATACTTAGTATATCAAAAATATTAGGTACAAATAAAATATTTATAGAGTGTAGCTGTGTTTTCAATATATCTGGCAAGGTGTTACCTACTAACTTCATGCTCCACTGATCTGAATTTTAACTGGGAATTTTTAGTGTCGGGCTTAAATATTATCATTTAATGAGACTTTAAGAACTAATTTACATAATCCTCAAGCAAAATATTGTTCTATATTCAAAAGAGCCATCAGTATTCCTTTTCAAAGCTCATATTAATTCAATTTCAAAAAGAAGATGTTTATGACACCGAGATAAGAAAATACAAATACAGTTGGTAATCACTTTGTAATTACAAAAAGTCTTTTCTTAAAGTCATAGCACAAATACCTTGCAGGTGTTTGTTTCACATTCATCTACTGATTTTAATTTCTCTTGTTTAACCTCTAAAGGAAAATTATTAAAAAAAAATCTACAACAAATATACTTTAGATAATGGAAGAGAACTTTGTAACAACTAAGACTGTGTACTGTTAAAAGACATTTGACTACAAGTAGCATTTGTTTCTTCCTAAATGTGTCCTATATTGGGACACATGATGATTTCCTGCTTCAGGTATCTGTAGTATACATGGCAGCACATATAGCCCTCATTCAGCAATGAGCTCTGTATAGAAAGGCCACTGTGTCCACATATAGTCCCATTGAGTATGTGCATGGGTGCATGCAGTCGTGGTATTTATGCACATAAATTAGGCACACACAATTGCTTAATGTTAACTTTGTAAATCTGACATAAATTGTATAATTGTGCACCTAAATGTTATTTGAACACGTGGGATTTGTGTGTGTGTGTGTGTTTCACTGAACCTTCCAATATGGGTTCTGATTTTATCTCTGCGAGCCTCATTTTGCCATCCTACTCATGTTGAGTGCCACTTTACTCCACATATAGACACACTAGGCTAGACTGAGTCTTTAGCTGTAGCCTTATTAAGGGGCAGTACAAAACTGTTCTGCACTAGCAGCCACTCTGTATGGGAACTGTGACTCTCAGTCAATTTCCTTCTCTGTTCACCCGCTTGCTCTAGGGGACAGCAAGTTGCAGCAGCCCCTAGAAGCTTAATTCTCCCTTCACTTCTGGACAGCTTCTCAAGTCAGTGAGTAGGCATGGGTGAAGCCAAAGGTCTAAGCACTCTCTACCTCCTCCCATCCCACCAGGAGGAAACTTTCAGAGAGCAGAGACTATACTCTGCAACAGATCCTAAGCCAAGATATGCATAGAACAAGTAAAAGAATGGGTGGAAACCTTATCCCCCCTTTGTCCCCTGCTCAGCTGACTAAGTCAAGGACACAGTCTGTCTAACTGAAATCAATGGAATTAATTGTGGAGTAAAAGTACTATTTAACTTGAGTAAAGGTGTCAGATATTAAGCTATAATAACGTGTTACAAAATGAAACTGGAAGACTAGTCTCATCCTGATTTGAAAAAAAGAGTGGCTAGATTGAATTATATTTTTGCTCAAGAAAGTATGATTTCTTTGAAACTGAGTGGAAAATAATTGAATTGTATATTTATTGAAAGTTATATACTAGTTATAGCTCTCATCTCTTATTTTCCCACATTAAAATTGTTTTTATCGCACAAATTGTACCTCTTAATCTGAAATTGACGTGTTCAAATAGCACACTTAACTCCATGCATTGTTATCCTTTCATGAGAAAAAAGTAGAGTTTTAATATATGATGAATTATCATCCTTTAAAAATCAGTCAGCTTTAATAATACTTGTAATTATTTAAGTATATTAGTCATGTTTGAAATATTAAATGTTATCTACAATGGACAAGGAGGAATATATGCTTTTTTAAAAAAAATCTCAGTTTTGTCAGTATAGCTAAAAACAGCTGGAGGTCATTGAGTCAGATTGTCACATATTCAATTAATACTTGTTTAACATGTTAAAGGACAAGAATTCTCAAAGCCTGGAGTGGTGGATCAGTCAGTGATGGGAAACACAGCCTACTGATGAAGTTTAAAATCATATAGATATTTGTTAAACTTACAATATATGCGGGATATGTTACTAAAAAGGTATGCACCAATTGCATGACTTTTCTAATAGCGGGTGTTCACTGAAAGCCCTAAAGACACCAGAGGTGACTAAATTCTTTAGGTTTAATATTCAGAGAAGCCAGTATCCCAAAGCACAACTAAATGTGTTATGCCCTAGAGGGGCATATGCCCTAGAGGAGAACAGTCAGCAAAAATTAGCTCCAGATTTCCTCCCCTGTCCCACATCGAAAAATGTCTCCACATAATTGGCAATGGGAAAAAAAGAATAGAAATTCCAGAGATAGTCTAAAATTAAACTCCGGCCATTTGCTATAAATTGATTCACAAAATGATATTTAGCATGTTTCACAAAACAAATACATGTAAAGATTAATGTTGTATATTGTCATAAAAATATACTTCCATATTCCATTGGCTCCATTAACATGGCTATTTTTATCCATTTTTTATGAATCCAACTGATCTCTTTTAGGATGTGTTCACACTGTGTTCTGATGGATAATTTGGTCCAGAATAAATTTCAAGTAGATGGTGGAGGGAGAAAAAAAACAACACAGTTTTTTTAGGCTAGGAAGATAAAAGGGAAAATGGGATAATGGTTGTCCTCGCTCAGATCTTTTTTTTTTTAAATCACCTGCTAGCAATAGCAAGACAGTAGCCTACTGTAGGTGCTAATTAACAAGAGAAGTACTTTGACAATAACAGAAATGTTGATAGCTGTCTGTGGAAATGTGAGCATGAACTGAGATGACAGAACCGAGTGGTCATGGACCACCTGTTTCATGTGTTTCAGTGTGTCATGGGAGAGTATGTATTAACCTGATTTTTTAAAAAAGAGTTTTTCTAACTATGTTGAAGTCATCTTTCTTTAAGTTGCTTGTTAATGCTGTCCTACACACAAAGAATACAATATTGTGACTGAACCTGTGAGCCTGTTCAATTTTTGTTATGTATTTGATTTGAGATAGGTAACATTTGTTTTTGACAAGGTGGTGAATTATTCTCTGTGTGTGTGTGTGTGTGTGCGCGCGCGCGCGCGCGCACGGACACAATCATAGAAATGCAGGACTGGAAGAGACCTAGAGAGGTCAGCTAGTCCAGCCCCCATGCTGAGGCAGAACCAAGTAAACCTAGACCATTGCTGACAGGTGTTTGTCCAAACTGTTCTTAAATTCCAGTCATGGGGATTCATCAACCTACTTTAGAGACTGAGCTAGAGACTTATTCCACTACCTTAGTATCCTAATATCAAACCTAAAATTCCTTTGCTGAAGATTAGCTTATTACTTCTTGTCCTAACTTCTGAGAACATGGACATGGAAAATAATTGATCACTCTCATCTTTATAACAATGTTCTTTTTATAATATATTTGAAAATGGTTACTAGTTCCCCCCTCAGTCTTCATTTCTTAAGACTAAACATACACAAGTTTTTTACTCTTTCCTCATAGGTCAGGTTTTCTAAACCTTTTATCATCTGTGTTGTTCTCCTCTGGACTCTCTCCAACTTGTTCACTTCTTTCTTGTAGAGTGGCAACCAAAACTGGACACAGTACTCCAACTGAGGCCTCACCGGTGCTTAGTAGAGAGGGACAATTACTTACCATAGCACTCCTGTTAATGCACCCGGAATGATTTTAGCCATTTTCACAGCTGCTTCACACTGTTGGCTCATATTCAATTTATGATCCACTGCAACTCCCAGCTCCTTTTCAATGGTACTACTACGTAGCTACTTATTCCCCATTTTGTATTTGTGTGTTTGATTTTTTTTCTTACTAACTGCAGTACTTTTCATTTGTCTTCATTTAATTGAATTTCATTTTGTTGCTTTCAGACCTATTCGCCAATACATTAAGATAATTTTGAATTCTAATCTTGTTCTTCCAGAGCACTTGCAACCCCTACCAGTTTGGTATAATCGTCAAATTTATAAGCATAAGCTCCGCGTCATTATTCAAGTCATTGATTAAAATATGAAATAGTATCAGGACAGATGTCCATGTAGAACACACCATTTTTTTTTATGGCTTTTCCTCAATGGTTACTTCTAATGATGTTAAATTCTCTCCTCTTCTGAATGGACCAAGAAGAATAATGTCCCTAACTTGACAAGAAGATTAATAATTGGTTCTTTTCCAGATCTTTTTGATAGCAAGTTGAGTTCTCTTATGTGACGTCATACTTGCATGAGCTAACTGTACAGAAGGAAATCTTAATTTTATTGGAACAACAGATAAAGTACAAAGCTCATGTTTAGAACTTTATTCTAGTTCTATGCTGATATATTGGACTTTATGTTCTGAATTAGACCAGTGTTCCATATAATCTACTATCCATTATTTGAAAGTAGACTATGTCAGATGCTTCAGCGGAGATGCAGGAAACCCCATCATATACAATTACGCAATACCCAGGCTATAGGGGAAGTTTCTTCCTTACCCTGTCAACTAATAGTTAACTAATGCCCTGAGAGTTTATATTTCACCTATTTTTCCTATGTAATATCAACTGCATGTTCTTATTCTCCATGTAATTCTTATTTTTTTTAAATTAAATTAAGCTCTTGGCCTCAGTGATATCTTGTGACATTGAGTTCCACTGGTTAATAATGTGTTGTGGAATAAAGTATTTATTTTTGGCAATTTAAAGTGTGTCCTGTTTCACATAATAGTTCGAGGAAACAGCCATTGAAAGGGTAAATAGGTCCATTTTCTCTACTTCTCTTCATCATTCTTATTTGTATCCTGTCTAAAGAAAATTTGAATCATTATGATCTCTTTTCACAAGGAAGTTTTGCTCTGCCTCTAATAATTTGAGATCAGCCTCTGAACCCCCTCTAGTTTTCCCACATTATTTTACATAGGGAGATCCCAGCTTCATTAACAATAAGGGATACAAAATGCAGTTAGAGATGTAGGAAAGCTCTTTATTGAGTATACAAAGATCGCATGCTCAGATGCCTTTTACATGGCAGCACCATAGCCACCAGCTTGCAATCCTGAAAGCAGATCCTCTTCCTCCTTGCCCAGTCATCATACTACAGCCAGGACTGATCAGAGTCCCAGGACATCACTGACATTTTAACTAACATATCATCTAGTCCTGCTCAGAGCAGGTCTTTAACATGGTTAAAACACTAGTAGCTGCTGCCAACTCATCCAGGGCTCCTTCACTGCTACCACCAGTGAATGCAATGACCTCTTGTATATTCAGTGCTGTTAACAGTCACTAAACCAGCACTGCATATATAAGAAAAATCATGTCAGTCAAACGTAAATAGCTTCCGCCTGGTTTAAAAAACTTGGAAAGTCAACCAGGCTAACATTAGAGTGCATATCAACACAAGCATCCGGCCAAGTGGCAAAAAATTGTTGTTTTGCTGCATCTATGAGCTTAGCAAAATAGTTATACATAGTGATTGCCAAATTTCACTCCACTATACACACTTCCTATTAGGTAAATTAATGTAAAGTATTTTTAGAGTCATATGGCCATATGTTTTCAATCCTTTTATATTTACATGAGCATCTCTCCTGGGTAGCGTTTCATCATACTGTGTTCAATTTCTCTGTTGATATAGCTGTTTTTTCTAGTACTTGACTTCTCTCCATTTTGGTCTCTCTAGCTATATCTATATATAATATGAAAAGATGTTCCAGTGATCTTGCAGGATAGAAAAAAGTAAACCAGGTCTGCCTGTCAATGAATCACTTCAGTTTCTAGTTTAGTTAATGGCAAATTTATTTACATATATACATACTGTATATTGACCTCCTGGAAGATTTCCCATCAAACTAAATCTAGCTCATTTGATTCTTCTAAAATAACTGACTGCAAATATAGCAATGCTCTTAGTGGGACTACCAGATTTTCTATTGTAGTAACAACAGTTTGCATTCTGACAATCTGAGTGGTGAGAGTAGTAGATCTTGGGCTTTGGACTCCAGGGAGAATCTCCTTCAGCAACACACAGCACTAAATGTTACTACCATCAATTTTGAAGCAAAAATGCATATTTTTTTCCAAATCACCAAAAGTATCCTAGTATGTAGGAGAACTTAGAATGGCATATTACTAAAACTGAAGAGGTAAGATTGCACTAAACCCAGGCACTTAGTCTGTCATTCGTTTTCCGATTATGTATCATGGCAGAAAAAAAAATGAACACATGCAGGTATAAGCCTTTTTGACCCACAACACTTATGTGTAACACTATTACAAAAAGTTTTGAGATAGATGAACATTTAGGAAAGCCTCAAGCAAGCCCAGAACCCATAATTAGGGTCTTGCAATCCAAGTGAGTGATATAATCAGGCCTTTCAGTGTTCTGTCATAAGGCAAACAACCAAGCTGAAGTTTCTAGAGCCAGAACTTCAGATTAAGTTTCCAAAAGTTTCAGCCTGGCTTTCAAGTGTACTTAATTAAAAGGATGCTTTCTGTGCAAACAATAGCTGAATCTGTGTCTTTTAGTGTAAGATCAGAGAGATCAGGGTTTTTACAACTATCATTGTCCTTTCACTAAAAAAGATGTTAAATAACAGCTAGCTCAGGATTTTTGGAGCATGCTACTTTTTTTTGTTGTGCTGGGTGAATTCAGAATAGCTGTTCTAAACACACTTCCCCTCTCTCCGCACCTCCCCCTCCCAACATTCCTCTACATTAAGGCCATATAGGAGTGGTATTTTGAGTCTAAGTCTCTCCCTGCCAAACCCACTCTTCATGAAGTTTATACACTACTTCTCAGGATAAAAGACAAGAAAAATTCATTATAGATCTGTGACTGATATGCTCAATGAGATTCAAGTGGAATTTTCCCAGTTTGTTTTGTCGATTAAAATTGTTTATTGGTATAGATTGAATATATTCTGTCTGTCTTTTCATCAAAAACTCTGGTTTAGGTTATGCATGTTCTGTTACTGTGTTTAAGGAACTTTGTGTGCAGATCAGAAGCCATATCAAACCCCTTAATTTTGCATTTGGAAAAATATGAGCGACACTAAGAAGATAATGCTGTGATGCTTTTATAAAAATACAGTACATAAAACACATTAATAAACGTGCTATGTAATAATGGTAATTACGTCAAAACTTGGGTTTGAACTAGTCCCCAATTCCAATTTGGATGTGTATTATGGGGATGACAAAGAAGGTTGCGTATCTTCAATAATTGCAAAATGAAATTAAAAATGCCAAGTAAATAATGAATTTGGAAATATAACCAGAGATTAATTTTCTGTTTTTTTCCCCTTGTAATTAAGATTTGCTATTTGAGAGAGCTACTAGTATAAAGTAGGAACAGGCAATAGTCATTTTCTTAAGTTCGTACTGTAGGAAATAGCATTTCCCTTTAATAGAAAATGTTGAATATTTCTGTTAAAGTTCTATGTAAATAGAAAAGGGCCGGTTTTCTGTTATTCCTGTTCCTGGGACAGCAGTGGAGGGAAGATGAGGGTATGAAAGAGGATGAGGTTGGTGTTAAGCCACCTGCACAGTGTCCATATTTCTGGGGCATCCAGGGGCCTGCCTACCTCAGATGAAAGTTAGAACAGCCTTAGGGTTACTTTAACTTATACTCTGCTTCGTGTGTTTCTTTGTGTATCTTGGGATGCAGAGATACCCAGTATGCAGTGCGTTCCAGTCATACCACCTTCTCATCCTTGGTCTGCCTGCTTCCTAATCCTCCTTGCTCCCAGTGTGACCCCTACACCGAAGACTAGAAGCAGGTCTGGCTCAGAGCTCTTATGCCTCCTGTGCACCAATGAAGGAACTCCTTTGGAGGAAGGGACCATTTGCATACTCTTTAAGGCCTTTTTGTCCCCCTACCCCAGAGTGCCATAAAGGAGCTTTAAGGTGAAAGAGAATGAGGCCTAGACTATATTGTCAATTTGGCCCCAAAACAACTTTGGGATCTTGATCAAGCTTGCTTGTAAAACTGAAGGCAGGCTCAACATATTATGGAATATGGGCCCTGTCTAAAAGCTTTTCCACTTTTCCACTATTTTGGAACATAAACAGGCTTTTCCAGGGAGCACCCTTTGCATGGCTGCACTGGCTGCTACTGTAACCCAATTGTTTACCTCAAATTAAACATTAAGCACAATTGCATTTAACCCCTGTAGTGTTATTACAAGTGTGCACTCACCAGAGGTGCCTTTCCCACAATCACAGTCCCACACCAGTGGATCCTGGGAGGCGATTGGCTCCAGAGTTAGGAAAAGGTCCTGGTTGTCGGGGAGAATGGATACTTCACTTGTCTGCTGCGCATTCTCCTCTTCCTCCTCCTCCTCTTCCTCATCAACAATGTCCTCCTCGTTGTTGCCCCTGGCCGTCTGGATCCCCTGGGATGTATCCACAGACAGTGTTGGGGTACTGGTGGGGTCCCCACCTAGAATCACATGCAGATGCTCATAGAAGTGGCATGTCTGTGGCTCAGCACCAGAGCGACTATTCACCTCCCTTGTCTTCTGGTACACTTGCCTGAGCTCCTTTATTTTCACACTGTACTGCTGTGCGTCCCTGGTTTAGCCTTTTTCTCCCATGTCCTGTGCAATTTTGGCAGATGTCAGCATTTCTTCTTCTGGTTTGGAGCTCTGCCTGCAAAGACTTTTCTCCACACACTGAAATCAGATCCTGTGTCTCCTGTATGTTCCACACTGGAGCACATTTGCGTACCTGGGCACCCATGGTCAGCTGTGGTGGTCAGCGCTCCACGCTGATCAAACAGGAAATGAAATTCAAAAGTTCCCAGGGCTTTTCCTGTTTACCCAGCTGAAGTGCAGTAGAGTTGAAAGTGCTGTCCCGAGCGGACACATTGGAGCACTCTGGGACATCTCCCGGAGGCCAAACAAGTCAAAATACACTGTTCTGTGTCTATGCTACCCCTAATTCGACCTGGGAAGGTCGAATCTAGCATTACTCCTCTCGTTGAGGTGGAGCACAGGCGTCTATTTTTAAAGCCCTTTAGGTCAGCGGGAAGGGCTCTGTAGTATAGACAAGCACATTATAAATTCCCCATTGTGGGGAATGTCGCTCTAATGACATAGTGTAGACCAGCCCTAGGACTCTTACTGGCATAACTATATAATTTAAAACAACACCCCTGAAACCAACATAGTTATGCTAGTAAAAATTTTAACTGTAGATTAGCCTCAATTTTATGTTTATAGACAAACATGGCAACAGATAAATTCAAACTGATACTATGGTCAATAGAAAAATCTTATAAAAATGGGACTATCTTCTTCTTCCTATAGAGAAAGAAAGCCAAAACCCATGATGTTTGTTAACATTAATTCCTCATATACGTCCCTTTTTGATAATCTAGCTTGCAGTCCTACTATGTTATTTATCTCCACTGAAATCAAATTACAAAAATAACATATCACTCAGATCTTATCAAAATTAAACATAACCACAGCTTTTATTTTGGCAAAACTCTGCTTACTCAGAATTTGTTTGCAAATATAATTGCATTGTTAATGGACGTTAACTGAAAATTAGAATTACTACAGGTGGAAGTTCTGCTTTTAGCAATCAATTCTTCCTCCGATAAAGAGACTTGATCCACCTTTGATAAGAGAGAAGACAGGTTTTTGCTAGTTCAACATTTGAATTTTAGCCATAAATTCTAAAATAATCATTAGAAAACCTAAATATAACTATCATTTTTAAAGAGTTCATTTAAGTTAATTAATTCTTATATTTTAAGAAGCAACTTTATATACCTGCCCTAAATCAAGTGGGTAATTATGCTTCTTTAGGCATAAGCATAGGCCTCACTGCTAAAGTTGATGATTATAAAACCAAGATTTGATTTGATGGCTACTCTGTATATCTGTGTAAGGCTAACAGCACTGAAGACTCAAAATAATGTAATCAGGGACAGGTGAAACCAGGCTGACTGAGGTAGCATTCAGTAATATAAATACACTGCTCTTGGTTGCAGACTGTTTTTGGAAGGAGCTCATTCTTAATGTAATTACTTAAACCAAGTTCCTGGAATTCATGACTTATGGGCAGACTGTTGAACTCACATGGAGCAGCTCTACAGGTACAGCAATTCACTCATGCCCAGCAAGTTACGGGATTGGGGCCAAATTATGTATTGTAAAAAGAGGAGTAAAAACAGAGCTGGCTCTCATAGGGAAGCAGGCGTACACGAATGATAAAAGTCTTAATACACAGACACTGAGGGCACATTTAAAAAATATAGCTTCTACTCATTCAGTTCCAGATGCAAAATTTCAAGCTCAGATGATAGTACAATCAAGAATAAGGTGCTCATATTCTAACAGATCATATAGGGCTAGACTGTAGTCTTGTATGTACAGCCCTGGGCTAGGAGTGGTGCAGAGCTGCACAACTCAGAGAGGAGCAGGGCCGCCCAGAGGGGGCGGAGGGGGAGCAAGTGGGGCAATTTGCCCAGGCCCCGGGTCCCACAGGGGCCCCCACAAGAGTTTTCTGGGGCCCCTGGAGCAGGGTCCTTCACTCGCTCCGGGGGCCCCGGAAAACTCTCGCGGGGCCCGGGCCCCCAGAGCTTCTTCCATTCCAGGTGTTTGGTGGCAATTCGGTGGTGGGGGGTCCTTCCACTCCGGAACCCGCCGCCAAAGTTCCCCGAAGACCTGCAGCGGGGGTACTTCGCCCCCCCCGCTGCCGCCAAAGACCCCAGACCCCCTGAATCCTCTGGGCGGCCCTGGAGAGGAGCACCAGAAGCCACTCTGTCTCTCAGAAGCTGCCATGCACTTCGAGATTGCACACCAAGTAATATACCACTTTGGGGATGCAGCTTATTGCCCCCTGTGTAGCTGGCCAATATATTGAGATAAAGAGAAGCTTTGGCTGTGTACGCTGCCAGTCAGTCCACAACATACTTGGGGTACCAGGACTCAGATTTAGATGTTGCAACGCTGAGCTTAAATCCAAGTTTTAGGCACCTAATTACCTTTGTAGATGTGGGACCACATGCTCCAAGGGAAGAAGGAAGGGAGCAGCCACTGTACTCCTTACATAGCAGGGATTGCATTTCTGTGTGGCCCTTATACAGATCAAGCAAGGTGGAGGCAGAAGGGAAAGCTTCTTACACCCACCCTTCAGAACATCATGTAAGGGCCATGAAAGATCTGGCTTATAGCAAGGTATCCAAACGCTATCATTTGAACCCCAAAATCTGTACCCACAATTCCCATTGATAAAAGAAAAGGTATCCTTCATTAGATAAAAAAATCAAATATTTCAGGTAAATGAAATTCTACCTCCTCACTGTTTTTTGTCCAATTGATTTATGTATGCAGATTTTATTTATATATTTTCATTTTTAATAAACATTTATCAGAAATGTTACAGAATCTGAGAAGCAGCAATTCAAGATTAGTTTCTAATTTCAACCTGCTCTAGATTTTTTTAAGTAATGAAGACTGTCTTCTCTTACAATATGTCAACAGGAATTTTTATTCATATTATAATTTTGGCATTTCCAATTTAGAATTTTCTTCATGTCTCCAGGTTTGCATTTTAATTGGGTTAGGCTATCCAGCGGATTAGCACAAAAATGTCAGCTTGTACTTCTCTTAACCCTTTTATTTAATAGCTGTGAATCTACAGACGACTTCAGAATTAAACATTCAGCTATTCTTTCAGCGCAGAGCCAGGACAGTTAGATTAAATGTATGGTAATTAAAATGTTTGACAAATACAAGAGAAGTATTTGTACACAAGGACATTTTAAAATATGGTCAAACAATTTAGTGTTTATTCAAACCCCCCAATTTGATGAGAAAATGTTGACAAAACGAACTGAAAGTTTATGTTTCTACAAAGTACAGAACAGATTGGTGCTGTCACTTATTGTGAAAAGCAACTTTCCAAGGATTTGATTTTAGTAAAGCAGTATTTCAGTTGTATGAGACTAACCTCTCTTGTGCAGGAGTTCTATCAAGCAACGTTTTACTTTCCCTCCTTGAACACCTGCTTATAAAGCAAATCTCTGAAGTACAGTCAAAGGGGAGAGAAAGATTCCTCAAGACATAGTGGAACAAAAAAAACCCCATTCATTTTGCAGAAACTATAGTTGATTTATTCTTGACAGGGCAGAGAGGATGTGAATTTAGATTTAAAGAGAAAACGAATCATCATGTTAGACTACATACACTAGAACTTTATATGAGAAACTCAGTAAAATATTTACTGAGCATCATTTCACTGCCTTCTGTTAGTTAGGGCCCAATCCATTATTCCTCATATAGGTAATATGCCAACTGAAGTCACTGGGGCTCAGCCTTCTCACCTATCCTTAGGTTCCTTGAAAGTACACCAGCCTTTTAAGAGCTTGGACTACCTGCCTAAGCCATTATCTTACGTGTGATTAGCAAAGTTGCGGCTCCTTATTTTCCTGCCTTTGCCTCTCATTTGTGCTATGCTGGCACCAAAATGACATCCAATCAGAAGCTTAACATGTCTCACATTCCAAGACCATTAGTGCCTGTGTCAGATCTGGTGCCATATTTATTTTATGAATTCATTGTGGCATTAAATAAATTATATTAAAAATCAAATGAAAGCAAGCTATGTTTCATACCCTCTAATGCCTTTTGAACATCTTCACATATACATTTTCCCATTCCTCTTGCATATTTCAACAGCTTAGAAATTAACCTTACAGAAAGCCTATGAGGTAAAATATATGAATGTTAAGAATCCTCTAAATACATATTTACATAAGCTGTTAAAGCTTCAGAAGAGCTGTCAGGCACCTCACCCAAATATCTCATCCCGTCTATGCAGCATTAATTCTTCTGAGACATATTCTCAGACAGACAGGACTCCAGATTGTGTGAGAGACACTAACGCAGGGAGCACAGTGGGGCTGGACCAATTTGGGGTTGCAGTCAGTATCTTTCTTTAATTTGAACCTTTTAACCTTAATATTGGCATTTCAATCAATCAATCTTTTAAATTGATATTAGTATGATTAATATTAGTATTATTTATATTGCAAAAGTGCCCAGAGATCCTACACAGGATTGGAGCCTCATGTGCACACTGGAAGACAATTTCTGCCCTTGTTTGACCATATTTTAAAATATGCTTGTGCACAAACACTCCTTTTGTATTTATCAAACATTCACTTGTCATGCATGTAATCTAACTCTGCACAGAGAGAGTTTACAATCTAATTTAAATCAAGAGGCAACAAGGGAGTGTAACAAATTGTAGGAAAGAAGGCAGAACGAGCTATGAGGACTACAGTAATAAGGTGTGCTTACACAGGCTTCCTAGCTATGTGCCCAACCTGATTCCAATTTGTTTGCCCAATTCAACTATGTACATAAATATCAGCAATGCTCACTGGCCCACTATCTTGCTATTTTCAATGGATAATTTCCTGCAGGCATCACAGTAGGAATAACAAAAGGAGTGAGGAGTACTTGTGGCACCTTAGAGACTAACAAATTTATTTGGGCATAAGCTTTTGTGGGCTAAAACCCACTTCAGATACATGCAGTGGAAAATACAGTAGGAAGATATATATACACACAAGGAACATGAAAAAATGGGTGTTGCTATACCAACTCTAACGAGACTAATCAATTAAGGTGGGCTATTATCAGCAGGAGAAAAAAAACTTTTCTAGTGATAATCAGGGTGGCCCATCTCAAAGAATTGGCAAGAAGGTGTGAGTAACAGTAGGGGGAAAATTAGCATGGGGAAATAGTTTTTACTCTGTGTAATGACCCATCCACTCCCAGTCCTTATTCAAGCCTAATTTAATGGTGTCCAGTTTGCAAATTAATTCCAGTTCTGCAGTTTCTTTTTGGAGTCTGGTTTTGAAGTTTTTTTGTTGAAGAATTGAGTCTTTTAGGTCAGTAATTGAGTGACCAGGGAGGTTGAAGTGTTCTCCAACTGGTTTTTGAATGTTATAATTCTTGATGTCTGATTTGTGTCCATTTATTCTTTTGCGTAGAGACTGTCCGGTTTGGCCAATATACATGGCAGAGGGGCATTGCTGGTACATGATGGCATGTATCACATTGGTAGATTTGCAGGTGAATGAGCCTCTCATGGTGTGGCTGACGTGATTAGGTCCTATGATGGTGTCCCTTGAACAGATATGTGGACAGAGTTGGCAATAGGCTTTGTTGCAAGGATAGGTTCCTGGGTTAGTGTTTTTGCTGCGTAGTGTGTGGTTGCTAGTGAGTATTTACTTCAGGTTAGAGAGCTGTCTGTAAGCAAGGATTGACCTGTCTCCCAAGATCTGTGAGAGTGATGGATCGTCCTTCAGGATAGGTTGTAGATCCTTGATGATGCGCTGGAGAGGTTTTAGTTGGAGGCTGAAGGTGACGGCTAGTGACATTCTGTTACTTTCTTTGTTGGGCCTGTCCTGTAGTAGGTGACTTCTGGGTATTCTTCTGGCTCTGTCAATCTGTTTCACCACTTCAGCAGGTGGGTATTGTAGTTTTAAGAACATTTGATAGAGATCTTGTAGGTGTTTGTCTCTATTTGAGGGATTGGAGCAAATGCGGTTGTATCTTAGAGCTTGGCTGTAGACAATGGATAGTGTGATGTGGTCTGGATGAAAGCTGGAGGCATGTAGGTAAGCATAGCTGTCAGTAGGTTTCCAATATAGAGTGATGTTCACATTACTCTCTTTAAACCCACCTCCTTGAAGTCCACTACTTACATTGCCACAAGGCTGAGGGTGAAACAATCAGGGCAGAAAAGGAATACAAGAATACAGTACTCCTATAGCCGTGCCCTTCAAGGTCATGGTAGTGGATTCACTGGAGCTGCATTGCCAGAAGAGCTGAAGCTGCCGCAGAGGCAGAGTCTCTGTGTAAGCGGGAGAATGGTCCCGCTATTGTGGGGAACTTTCCTGGCTTCTGCATTACCCCTGGTGAAATGGGCTGGCGAAAGGATCCAAGTCCTCACTCCTACTTCCTTTATCCAGAGGCCTCCCTGCCCTCAAGGACTCTTTTTCGACTCTCCTGTCTGGCAGAGTCCTCGTAACCCCGACAAGGCTGGGCCCAGGATTCCTGGGGGGCTCGACCCCCAACCCTGCTGTGGTCACCTAGGACAGGGGCTAGGGTGTCCCCACACCGGGGTACTCTCTCTGCACTGGGCACCTCCCTGACCCACTGATCATTTCATACAATTCAAAGCAAATACAAGTTGTTTAACAATTAATTAAAAAAAAAAGAATAAGGAAAAATGGGAAAGGTTAAAGCAAAACACATCACCCTGCTCTGTCGCAGGGAACATCACAAACAGTGTCTCTAGACATCAGGGCACTTCACAGTCTGTTCCTTGTAGGTCCCAGGTCTCCTTCTCAGGCCCTGGCAATGCTGCAGGGATGCTGCGGGTTGGACACTTACAATGGTGGTGGCCACATACCTCCGGGCTTTGGGTGGTGGGACCCTTCTTCCCATCAGGTTAAGATCCTCCTCCCAGTCTGGCCTGCAAAGACCCTTGACTGGGGGTATCTTTCTGTGCTGGGCCCTTTGCCCAAGGTCCCCCTTTGGCTGGCACCAGCTGCAGCTCTGCTCCCAGCACAGGATCTGCTCTCTCTGGGCTGTCTCTGGCCTCTCTGGATCTGGCACGGCTCTGCTCCCCAGCTCAGCTTGGGCCCCTGCTTTCTCCTTAGCTTGGCCCCACTCTGTCTGACACAGACAATTCCAACTCACACAGAGGACGGGACCTACTCTGGCCTCCTGACTCCCTGATTAGCCTGCCCGCCCTGTCAATCAGTCTGACCTGGAGCATTGGCCTCTCTCCGTTGTTCCTGGGGACTGTCAGTCTCAGGGTCCTGATTTCCCATCGACCCTTCCCCTTATAGTGCTGGGAGCTAGCCAACCAAAACACCCCCACTGAATGTTATTAAGTGGGCAACAGTCCTCTTACATCTGCATGGATGACCTGGATTTCCTTCAGATCTGCTGGGATCTGTTCAGATCCCAGGGAATCCACAGGATGTGGATATCAGTTTCACAGCCTGTTCAGAAGGGAGAAATGAGGGAAGGAAAAGTATTAGGAGAACCTCACTGAGATTTCCTACGTTTTGTCTCTTTCCCTTGAGTCCTCACAGAGGACTCAAGAGTTGATCACACATATTCCCTCTACCTTAAAGTAAGAAATATGTACTAATGCACTATTAAAAGTTTGTTCAGACCGAAAATGAACCAGAAATCCAGAGATAAAGCTATCTTATCCTTAAAGTGACTCTACTGGATGTTAACTTGAACAACATGGTTTAAGTGTTCCAAAATCTATTGAGTGAACAACAGATTATTTGGACCTCTAGGATTTCCTCCCTTCTCCCACCATCCCATCCCCTGCCCAAAATAGGACAAAAATAAAATACATCTGATCTGAATTGAAATTAGTTGGTATTTTTGGCAAACTGGAAAGTCAACAAAAATGTTTCTCATCTACTTATATGCATCTTTTTTCCCCCATGCATTAACATTTTTAAAGTGAAAGCAAAGGAAATGAATGGCTACATTCACAGAACCAGAGAAGTGTGAGCAGGAGCACCATCCCCACTTATGTCTAAAATCTGACTCATTAGGACACTCCTCTGGGAGAAACAGGTTTGAACTGGGGACTTCATCATCTTACACAAGTGTCCTAATCACTATGGTACAGAATCATTCTTTTTTATACAAAGTGAAATGGGGAAGAGAGGAAATTTCTTCGCTGAGAATACCCAATAGCCTGATGGTTATGGTACTCACTTTGCAGAAGAGAGACCTGGGTTCAAGTCCCCTTGCTCAGAGGAGGGCTTCAAACTGGGGTCTTCCCCATCATCCCAGATGAGTGTTCTAACCCCTTTTGCACACAAGGCAGGGGACATCACTACAAGCAGTTGTTTTGTAAATAGCACCTAATTCTCCATGTCCATCTAGCCCTTCCATTTTCTCTTCTGATGGTGAACATATATCATGGGAATAGAGATAAAGATTAACGGAATCAGCTTTAAACTCTTCAAACTCACACTCCCTAGTAAAAATACGTTAGTGACAAACTTGGATGTAATTCAGGTATGGCAAAACCTACTGAAAATATAAAGTCACTTTCAAAGTGCCTTATTTTTTATTCTGAATCAAGTTCACCAGAAATAAGGCAGTTGCAATTTCAGCATATGTAAAAGTTAGTATGGTTGGATAATGATTATAAAATATCAAACCAGCCTGTTCTCTTTTGATCTCTAATTTCATTGCAAACATCATCTCATAAAACTTCCTCATAGCACTTCAAGCATTTTTTTTTTTAGAGTCTAGCTGTGACGAGTACACACTAGATTTGAATTTTGTTTGCTATGGGCAAGTCTCATAGTAGTGAATTAGCATAACTATGCTAAAATTCCTGATGAAATTAAAATATGATAATTATTTTAAAGGGTAATTGTGTTACTGAAAAATATGTAGGCTGCTAATTTAATATTGTACTTAATGTGTGTTTGTGTGGGACAAAAGACTGGTCTGCTTTCAAATAATCAGAAAAAATGTGGTAAATAAATTTGTGACACCATCAGTGGCATGGAAGTGTGATTATTTTTATGAGAAGATTTCTGTGCTATGAATTGTGAAATAACATTTCTTAGCCTTTACAACTTGTTTTAGCAGTTTCTAGTCAGCAATTGCTGAGACAGATTTAGTTTCCTGAAGTTAAAAAGGAAGATTGCTTTTTTGTTTCTGAGTGATAACAATTTCATTACAACCTTTGGATGTAAGACTTATGCTGCTTTTATTTGAGATGGAATATTTTATTGAAAATAAGTGATAGACAAGCTGAAATATCATTTGGGAAATGAAAACAGCAAAGGAAGTTCAAGAGCAATAAAGGTTCTAAAAGTGAGACACAGGGACTATGACAGCAAACAGCACTGAATTGCAAACAGTTTTGTATAAAAAGGATCAGCATTGTGTATTCTGCCGTCGAATATCAAAGAAAAATCTTGGGCTATTAAGATAGCTATCTGATGTATGATTTTGCTTGACTACTGAATTAGAAGAAAAAAAATGGATGTTTTTTAGAATGAGCAGAAGCAACTGTCCTATGACATTTGAGTTTATTGATTGTCATTCCTTTCATAGGACACTGCACTACAGTACAATGAATGAGTGCTTTTGAGGGGGACTTATTGGTAATAGTTTACTAGCAACAACTATTTAGTGATTCTAGTGTACTTTTGTACTCCCCACTCATTTTGCCATTTCTGTGAGGGGTTCTTAATTCAGCATAGTTCCCCAAAAGGATGTTGTAATCATTCTACATTTATATTATCAGTACTATCTGTTACTCATCAGATTCCAGGCGTGGTCCTTCCCATTACCAATGGTTCTTTGGTTTGAAAAGTACTCTGAGGTCAATAAGCCCTACAATGCGCCAATGAAGCATTCTAATACATGTTTGATGGGTAGATTAAGTACTGTTTGTCATCATTTTGTGGAAGAATGTGCAATCTGAGTTCTGAATGCTTAAAGTCCCCAATTTCTTCTGAAGCAGCCATTCCCACTGAGAATGAGGCTGGAATATGTGTTGTTTATTCAAGTGTTAAAACTAGAGGTATAAATATCAGAATTCCTGTAAAGTGCAGACAAGATGAGGTTATCTTCACCCAGCGCCATAATCTTGCAGTTAGAGAGGCAAATACAGCAGTGATAATGATTAGGACCCTATCAAATGCACAGTCATACGATTTTAAAAAAAAATCATAAATTTCATGATTTCAGCTATTTAAATCTGAAATTTCACAGTGTTGAAATTGCGGGGGTCCTGATCCAAAAAGGTGTTGGGGGGGGCAAAAGCTTATTGTAGGCAGGGTTGTGATACTGCTGCCCTTATTTCTGTGCTGCTACTGGTGGTGGCTCTGCCATCAGAGCTGAGCAACTGGAGAGCAGCGGCTGCTGGCCAGGAGCAGCACACAATTACCGCCAGGAGCAGCACAGAATTAAGGATGGCAGGGTATAGTACTGCCACCCTCCTATGCTGCTGCCTGCCGAGCTGGGCCCTCAGTCAGAAGCTGCCACTCTCTGGCTGCCCAGCTCTGAAGGGAGGAGCACAGAAGTATGGATGACATGGTATGGCATTGCCACCGTTACTTCTGCACTTCTGCTAGCAGGGCTTGGCGCTTCAGAGCTTGGCGCTCAGTCAACAACTGCTGCTTTGCAGCCCCCCAGCTTTGAAGGCAGCGCAGAAGTAAGGGTGGCAATGCTATGGTTCCCCTAAAATAACCTTGTGACCCTCCTGCAACTCCCTTTGGGTTAGGACCCCCAATTTGAGAAACTCTGGTCTCCCCTGTGAAAGCTGTATAGTCTAGGGTAAAAGCACTAAACACCAGATTTCACAGCAGATTCCACAGTCCGTGATGCATTTTTCATGGCTGTGAATTTGGCAGGGGCCTAATAATGTCCAGGGTGTAGTGTGCTGAGTGGATGGAAAAGGTTTCAGGAGGGATGTAATTTGGGGCACAGGAATGCAAGCTGGGGACCAGGTGTTACCACACAAATTATAGAGCATCAGCACATAACACTGGACTCTCAGCAGGTGTAATAAAGATCTTTTCCCTACAACTCTACCTTATATTACTTATTGCTACTGAAACCCAAGGAACACTTGGTGCTGGTTCAGAGGGCTGGCCAGTCACATGGAGACATTTTTCCAATATGACTTTTCCATGTAAACAATTATTGTAGTTGTCACAAGGAAGTTATGGGCTCATGAAATGGAAGGGAGGTAATCTGTAATTGGGGATGGCAGGGGAGACCGTTTATTTAACATGTTGTGGTCTATAGTACGAAAAATATTGAGAACATGGCTGTAATTACTGGGTAAAACTACAAGGAGATAGAATGTGCAAGTTAACACACTGGACTCCTCATTTTTTTTTCAAGTTAACATGTAATCACTGTTTTTTTCTCCCTACAATTGTAGTGCAAAAAGTTCCTTCACTGGGACTTGAGTTCACTGAGATAGTATGCTGCTAAGTGCTTTTGAAGAGAACACATAGCCTGGTAGAAAGAATGATTATTTCAAAAGCTCCTGATCCATACAAAAGTATTTGCTATTAGCCCTGACAGTTCCTGAGATTTTGGACCTTAAATTCGTGTGCACAGAAGTAACTATTAGGGCTTTCTAAAATCTATTAGGCCTCTTTTCCCACTTCATTACACTGCTTTTGAAACAATGTAGTTCCTTGGAAGTCACCACTCTAATGAGTGGAGAATCAATTCCAATTTTATAATTTCCTCTCCTTCCAAGTCATTTGTAGCTGAACTCTAAAAACAAAGGCAGCTGAAGTTACAGGCTGAGAGATGTAAAAAACCCCAAACAATATCAATATACATTTATAAAATATTTCCACAAGGGCTTCGTTCTGTTCAGAGTATGCACAATATATGAGGCCGTGGTGAATATAAAATATAAAAGGTTTTAGCCAACATATTTTTTTTAAACATGCCTAAAGTTAGACTCTTCTGATGCCAGTTAGGTTTTGAAATAAATGTTCTCTGGTTTTCAAAAGTGCCAAGTACCCTCAGCTCTAAATGATTTGAGTGAGTGATCCTATGTGAATCTCCAAAAAGTTCTAAGTTTCCCTTTCTCATTCCAAATTATATCTGACTCTTTAGTACTCAGAACCAGACAGAAACGATTGCCTACCATCTCTTTGCTTCCTTCTATTTCCACTCTGTCCCCTGTCTTATATTTAGATTGTAAGCTTTTGGGGCAGGGACCATCCTTTTGTACTGTATTTATACTGTGCTTAGCAACAATGGGGCCCTGTTCCATGGTGGATTTTCCTAGGCACTATGTTAATGCAAATAGGAAAATCTCATATCAATAGGATCTGATGATATTTCCAGTATTTTTTTTTATTTCATTCATTAATTTGGTACTTCCACTTGTGATGTTGGCAGGACTCAGGAAATGGACATATGTGAAAAAGGAAAAAAAACAGTAAGTGATTTTTATATATTATATATATAGTTTGAGTTTAGATTGACTCATTTGTTCCAAACTGATGCAACCCTCCCTACTAGCAACATGTCAGATATAACATACTGTGGAACAACTTAATATTCTACCATTGACATTGCTCTGAGCAGAGTTCCAGCAGGTACATGGCTTCCATAGTTATTTGTGCATTAGCATGTGTTGAATTGGCTTATATGTTCCTTATTTGATTCATTATTTATACAGATTAAATCTCTTTACTGGCTCAAGAGATTGTTTAATATTAAAGCATATTAGCTGTCAAAGTCAGGTATTATTCCTGAAGAGAAATAATTTCTACTGCTCTTTATAAATAAAAATGTACAGTATTGTACAGTAATGGTCCAAAAACAGTTTCGGACAATGCTATAGAAGAATTGGAAGTCGTCATGGCAGCATACTGGAAAAAAGTTTAGGGTGTGTCAGAATTCAAGACTCCGTTATAAACACATTTACACCTTGAAAAATTATGGAGGGAATAGTGTTATAAGAATTCCAGGAATCTGTGGCATATCATATCTCCACTGGAAAAGAGATGGGAAGGGGAAATAAACTTGATACACTAGTGTTTTAACTTGATTTTGGCAGACATCCAGTTAAGCATTGCACTGAGGAAGCAAAATATCCAAAGATGATAAATGCTCATCTGACCTTCCTGGGGAGAAAAGACTTTGATGTAGTATAGAAAGGCATAATAAGAACCAATGGCTGGAATCTGAAGCCAAACACATTCAGATTAAAAATATGGCAAATATTGTAAGTGAGGGTGATAAAACCAATGGAATAAACTGCCTAGAGAAAGAGTGGATTATTTTTGTTGTCTTCAAATTATCATTGGATGCCTATCTGAAAAATATGGTTTAGCCAAAACACAGTACATACTTTAGTCAAACATTTTTGGGCTCAATATGGGGGTAACTGGGTGAGATTAAGTGACCTATGATCAAAAGAAGGACATATTAGATATAATTATCTCTTCTGACTGTAAACTGAATCTGTGAAATTAGCGTTTCAATACTTGGAGTTTTATCGCAAGTCATACATATGGTGTTTTTCTTAAAGCCCCAGCTCCCAGCCAAAAGTGATGACATGAGAATCTCACACTTTTTCTCCTAAATGAAATCTAAGGGTGAAATCCTTCTCCAACTGAAGTCAATGGGATCTTTGCCATTGATTTCAGTGGGAGGAGGATTTCACTCCAACTTTCTAGACTGAATGGTTGAAGAAAATATAAACTTTAAAAGTTCCAAAACCCAAAGTCAAGAAAAACCCAAACTTTGTTTTTAAAACAATCTTATGAATGATGGGGAGAGGGACTGAGTTTTTTGTATTCTTGGATTTGGCAATACTGAATAGGTCTGCTTCTGTATTGGTTCCATGCATCGAATGCATGATTCATAGTTTCCTTTCTCTCTTTGTTCAAATTCCAACTGAACATTGCCCACAAGAAGTCAGCCAATAGTTACATTAAAAAACAACAACAAACAAATACAACTTGGTCACATTTCTGAGCTTCCCAGTGTGTCTGCTTTTCAAGAATGTAGGCTCTCTCAGCAGGAACCATTTTCATTTTGCGTGGTGTGAAATAGCAAGCCCACTCTGAGTTTTGTAATACTACATTCCTGCATTTAACAAGTCTTCTGAAGTTTGCAAGCAGGATGCTTCTGCTCGGTTCTGCTGTTTGAAGACTCATTAGAACCTCTCTGATGCAAGGCAATTTTTAATTGCTGCTTCCTCATTGTCAGTATAAATCTTCACAAATCTTTAATCTGCACTCACTCCAAGTCAGAAAAAGACTTTAAGCTATTTGTATTCAATACTCTCATGAGTTGGCTCAAGCAGAGCCTAGATTTGGGCCATAATATAAAGCAAAAATTCATAAGCTGTAAGACCCTGATCCTGCATATACTTAACTTGCCTCTTGGGAGTGTCCCATTTATTTTAATGGTACTATTCCGTGTATAAAGAGAAGAAAGTGCATAAGTGTCCACGGGTTTGGGGTATCAGAGCCAGAGCCAAGGTCCACCGAATTGAATTGGAGTGTTTACATTGACTTCAGTGATTATTGGATCAGGCCCCAGGTCAACACCTAGAATAACCCAATTCATCATAAAGTTACAGTAAATAAGCACTCTGTCACATTAAGTCCTGCTGCCTTTAATATCATGTAGAACAGAATATTCCCTTGGCTTGCAAACTCATTTGTGAGCAAGTAACATTTTGTTTTCTTCAACTTGTAAGCAGTTTTCTAGTTCTTAAAGATATTTATATTTAGCAATTGCAGATGCTGTTAATACCAGATGGTTCTGTGAAGTAAATCTGAGATATTGCTTAGATCCTGCAGCATAATAGTGTCAATCACCTGGGATATCTCACCCAGAATCCTATTCAATCGACACCTAACCTCTTCCCAATACTGTTTTAGGACAAAGTCAGACAAAGTGAAAATAAAACCACCTTCACCTTTACTCGGGTCCAACAACTGTCATTATTCTTACAGTAATCCTAGCCTCCTGCATTCTACTCAGCATCTGATATGTATGTACTAAAGATTATTCTTTGTTGGATTAAATTTAAATTACTATTTAATGTAGTGTATTAATATTAAAGTGTTATAGGAACATACATTGTGGTTTTGCTTCTAAAAAAGCCAGTTTCATCAGTGTTTTTAGATTCAGCTTTGTTACCAACCTTGTTCTTTTCCTATCTTTTCATTTCCACCAGAGATAATTAACCTGACTGTGGTGACAGATTTGAGAAATGCTAAAGTTATTAGTGACCATCACAATTCCATAAGAAATGCAAAAGATCACATTCGTTAAGAAATTTCAATCAAAATAGAAAGGGTAAGATGCTAAGTCTGATTATGGGGTATTGTCTCATACAGTTAAATAGATGAAAAAACTAGATATATGGGCAAAGTGGAAGAATAATAGTATAACCTTGCTGAAGATTCTGCCAAAAATCTTACTAACTCTGATCTTAGAACACATTGGAAAGTTGAAACTTAGAAATAAATGTCACTGATCTCCTTATATATGCTATGTAATTCGTGAATTTGTTTGCTGCTCCCTGTTCTGCTATATATACCATTAAGATACCCAAAGAAAACTTTTTAAACAAAATATTTGATATGCAGGATTACAATCAGAGTGCTCACTATAGTTTAATGTTGAAAGGTTATAGAGCGTAGTGTGAAAAAGTCATTGGTTGCTAACAAACAACACAGTTGCATCAAGTATATATCTATCTGTCTTGTAAAGCAATGTCTCTGGTTTTTGGTGAACTTCACCTCTCTCTACATGAAGGCCAAGTAATCTGACTTGCTGCAGGAAACTCCTCAGCAGTGGAGGGGAGGGGATGGAATTCACCCCAGCAACCCCTGGGTGGCTTGTAAGGCTTCAGTAGTCTGCTTCTCAATTACTATACTAATCTATGGACTGGGATAGTGGCTGCTGCCTCTCAGAGGGGGATTTTGATCACCTAGATAAGTGCTTTCATTAGTTCTAAGGCCCACCTGTCCTACCTAACCTTACCTTTGCTGGAATATTCAAAACTGATCTAGAGCTCCCTTCCCTTGTCAGTGCAGGCTCCTCCGCATGTCACTTCCCACACACAACCCCTCTTGCTACTAAGCAATGAGCCTCTGCCCTGAAGTGAATTTCACCTTTTGAGAGTTTGATCTTAGAAACAGTTCCTGGCCTGCCTTGATTAATTGCTTGATAAATGTCCATTAGCATTTCAGAATGCACCAACTTGGAAGTGGCGTTATAGCTTGCCCACACCTATATAAAGAACTGGCTTTGTTCAGTGTGCAGTTGGAATGCTTACCAGTTTTTATTGTTTATGATAAAAAACTCTAAGTTCTTTGATTCCATAGTAACAAGGTACAGTGGATGTAACATGTAGAAGTTAGAATATTTTTCAATTGTGAACAACAAGAAAAATATAGAAAAAGGCAGTCATTTTAGAAGTTGCTAATTTTTATTAATTCTCAAAGAAACCGTCAAGCTAATCTATGAAAGCATACGGCAGACAAACATATTTATAACCAACAATTTACATCTTACACACATACATACACATATACACACATACATACACACACATACATATACATACACATACATTGTATTAACCATGATTATATAGATAATCATAAAGATTTCAATTCAAAGGGGAAGGGCATCTTGTGTTTCCAGAGAGATTTCTTTTGTAAGTGGTGCTATCTTTGGTAGACTAAAGTCAGCTTTCACCATATCATCATTAGGCTTGGAAGGATTAGATTTTCATTGGTAAATGTCATTTTCATCATCAGATACACACAAATCAATGAACAACTATTTCCATCTATAATAAAGATAGGCAACATAAGAAAAATGCTGCTTGAGAATAGATTCGAGTTTAAGAATATTTACTTTGTATATTTTGACATGTGATGTTGACTATTTGTATTTTAACAGTTATAAGTCTTTTAACTTTTTGAATCTTGTCATTAAATAGTTGTCTGACCCTCCATAATTTCCCACAACTGAAATTTTAAAAATCAATAAAAATAAAAAAGCTTTGTACTAAACATTGATATTATCAATTAAAATGATAAAAAATATATAATTGAATTCTGCAAGCTTAATTATCATTAAATCTTTTTCACAGATCGTGTGCTGTGAGTTTACATGTCAATCAGCTTTGATCATTACATTTTATGACCAACAATTCTGAGTCCTATCAATGTTCTTAAAACAGATTGACCTGTCAAAGGAAGTATATAAATGATTGCAAAGCAAATGAGGTTGGATTTCAAAAATAATGAGGCTACTAAAACTTTGTATTTATTTTTTGTTTGGTTTAGCACGTAAGTTGTTAATTAGAAAAATATTCTCTATTTTGTGTAAGCTATAGAAAGGAAAAACTTGTTTACACTCATACACAATGTGGAAATGTTTCTAATATGCATTTACTTGCAAAACAGTTGTGTACACATGCTGTCTTTATGCTACTTTGATGAAATGTACAAACAGGTCATGCTGATCAAGGTCATGTTGATTGCTCCAGTTTGGTCATTGTTTTCCAGTTTTAGTTTAGTATAACTGGAGTTGGCAAGACATTGCAAAAGAATATTTGCAACATTCATATTTTATATTCCATTCAACAGTAGTCATACCCTCCTTTTATTTGCTATTTGCAAACATTTCGGTTTTGTTCCCATTAATGTTCTGGGAAAGCTCATATTTGTATGAATAGTGGTGTTTGTTCAAAGACATATATTCATGTCAGTGTGATGATTTGGACCCCTTGGGAAGTCACATGATGTGCTGAGATACTACTGAGTCTACCTGTTCTGCCACCATGGGCCTCATTTTACCTGTCTTGCTGAACCAAGCTCTTAAAACCTCCTCTAACACACACTCGGGCAGGGCCACATCCAGCTGATCAACTCTGGGAAGACTCAGCTCCAGCACTCAGATGTCCATCTCCCTTGAAGTACAGACGCAAAGATATATTATATTCACCTCTTCCCTCAATGTGGAAGATGGTATGCACAATTTCTCACCACCACTCCCCACTTAGAAATCACATAAACTGGCTTATATTATAAACCAGAATTATTTTATTTTTTACTATAGCAGGTGAATTTTAAGTAGTTAAGGTGGTAGCAGACAGAACAAAGCAGATTAGTAAGAAAATAAAACAGAGCACACAAATTAAACTTAATACACTAAAGAAACTGGTTACATGTAAATTCTCACCCTAGATATGGTTTTAATAATCTTCTTCACAGGCCAGACACCCTTCCAGTGTGGACCCAGTTCTTTCCCCCAGTTCAGTCTTAGTTGTTTCCAGTCATCTTGGGTGGGGTAGCAGGGGAGAACTGATGACCAGGATTGCCTCACTCCCCACACTTAAATAGGATTTGCATAAGGCAGGACTCCTTTGTTTCCCTAGTTTGACCGTCCCTTACAGTGGAAAGTTACATGAAGTCCCAGGTAATGTTTTAGTATCAGGTGACAAGACCACCTGACTCTGAAGGATTACAGTGACCATGAGTCAGTGGCAGCAGTATGGAGCATCCACAGGAAGGCCAAGCCTTTTCACAGCCCATTGTCCTTGCTGATGGACCATGAGCCCTGTCTGGCTTTTCTATTGTTGTACCTGAATTGTCAGCAGTGGGCGTCACCCAAAGTAACAGTCGAAATACAGATATAGAGTCAATATTCCTAATTTCAGATACAGAAATTATACATGCATACAAATAGTATAATTACATTCAGTAAATTATAACCTTTCCAATGATATCTCACATTAGCCATCTTGCATAAAGTACATCTCAGTTATGTCATGTTTATATCATATTTTCATAAAGCATATAGCATATTTTCATAAAGAATATGGAATGACACGTCACAGTCAGGTACTAGGAAAAGAGTTTGTTTACCAAGTCAGGGAACAGAGATAATACCATGTGACTTTAGTGACCAACCCCACAGCTCAGCTAGTGAATACTGAATGAATACTCAATTCATGAGCTGCTTATAAGTTGAAGTTTGTTCACATTTGTACATTATCGAGTACAATGAGGCTGCAATGTCAGCTGGGGACTCTAGGCACCACCCCATCACCACTACTAAAGGCTTTATATACACTAGGAAAGTTTCACAAGTTTTCCTCCATTTCTACCATGGGTATTAGCAGTGTTGTGATACCTCATGTAAATGGGCTGCTGGCCAAATTAATCCTACTCTGAGCAGTATTATGGTGCTTAAAATGGTGACTGGGCAGGAATCCTGCCTGCAAGAGTGATTCTAATATTACTAATATGGATGTAACTGAATCAGTGTTAGTAAAAGGGATAAATATTTTAAACATTTCCCTACTGTAGAGATGGCAGAAATGTTTCTCAAACTCAGTGAGTGAGCAACTAATGACTGGAAAGAAAGGACTAATTCTATTTACTAAATTGTTCAAAGCAAATTATTCAAATAGCTCCAGGTGATCATGAAGGCCTCTGTTCAGTATGATTCTTGAGCAGATGGCTTATTTTAAAATCATCTATACCCCCGCATCTGACCTGAGCCCAACTGGCCAGCTAGCTCAGATGATGTTCTCCCCTCTCGAGTTATGCTCCATTCTCCCATGCGGGAAGATTTTTAAAGGAGCCACTACCCCTCCCTTCCCTGCAATCCAGAGAAAGGTCTTTGAGGTTGCCCAGAGTTGGGGGAGGGGTGCATCTTCACAACCAAGATAATAGTTCCAGTAGCAAGTTCTTCCTGTGCACAGGATATAGGTAATTGAAAATGTGACCCATAGCCCCTAAAACTCCACGTGTAAGAGGAGAGTTTGAAGAGGGGGGGGAAGGTTCTGTTATTTCTGAAGTTGCCACTATTGTTTAGATTATGCTTGTAACCACCTGTAGCCCAACTAAGATACTACAACACTTCGTGCATGTAGCCCTTTCTATACGCCATTTCAGCTATCATGAACTGGGTTACTGTAAAGTTAATGTAATCAGGGATGCAGTGGTGTTATATTTCATACAGGGCAGTGAATAAATAGTGCCATAAAATGTTTGTGGTATCAAGTGCTATTAGAGAAATGTTTCGTTGTATTTTTGCAGACAGTGACCCAAAGCCCACTGTGACTGTAGTACTCAATGAAGCGGATGGAATAAATTTAGGTGTGGTCACCTAAGTATCACTGTTAATAGGGGACATTAGTTCAAAAATCCTTCTCTTCCTCTAAAAATGGCACTTTGATCAAAGACATGATCTGCAGTGCACCATTTAACATTCAACTCTCAGGCCAGATCCTCACCTATTTGGTGGTGCTCCAATTGATACCAGATGAGAAATGGCTCTTTTTACTCCACAAGTCATTGACTACAAACTCAATAGAAACGAAAGCATTTAAAATGCAAAGTTACATATTGTCTAAAGCAAATGTATACGGGAAAGTTTAGTGAGAATGTGAAAATAAAAATAAAAATAATCTTAAAAAGGAGCTAATATTTGCCCTATTGCATTTCTAGAACAAAATCCTTTCCTGGATAAAACTGCAATTAATAATTGATCAGCTCAAGAAATTGCTGCCTTTTATGGTTGTTCCAAAAGCAACAAGCAGCTGCTGGCATGCTGCCTGATAAGCCATGTATGGTGTTCTCATCTAGTGACTCTTTGTCTGCCTATTCAGACCGAAGAAGGAATTGTTCTGATTTTCTCCCACTTACATATGGGATTTTATTAGATTCAAAAATTGCCTCTCTCAGAAGTGAGGACATTCAGAATTAGATTTTCTTCTAGTTTTCACTCAAGGTTGACAACACAATATATTATTAATATACTAAATACATGATATCCTACCATTTCACATTTCATCTGTGTTTCTCTTGTAAGCAGCAGTTGGGAGAAAGGCTGCAAAAGGTATTTGTCATCCAATCAAGCAGAAATTCTAAAGCACCTTGGGCAGCTAGCTAGCTGGTAAGAAGGAGGGGAAAGTAATAAGGGCCTGCCACTCATCTGCTGTGTTTGTCTCTCCAATGATCAAAAACACAGCTACTGCAGGGCTAATAACTAACTTCTATGGAAGGTAAAGCAGGACAGACAAAGTATTACAATATTTACAAATACAACTATATTGTCCCCATCTTGAGTCCAAGTACTCCTAAACTCTAGAATAAAATCAATATAACATTCTGAGACCATGGCTTTGGTCTTTATTCTGAGTATGAAGAATTCAAGCGGCAGTTTGTAACTGCACATGCCAGCACCAAAACCTAGTAAATGAAAAGCAAAATGTAATGACCATGGTTTTGAAAGGATCCTGCAAAAAAGTTTGCATGTGTGGTATGGAGAGAAAGGAGGAAGGGAAGGGCTGGGGCAGTATTTGCTGTCATTTGCAGGCAGAAGCTTTTTGTCTTCGCAGAGTGGTGTGCTTAGGTATTAATGCTTTGTGTTTGCTTCTGGGGTGCGTGTGCGTCGGGGAGGGAGGGGCATTACAATTCCTAGTAGTAATTTTAAAAAAATTGCATGGATTTGTTATTTTGTACCCATCATGCTGTCCTCTGGTGCTTTTACACAGAATGGCAAAGAATATCAGGTATGGATTTTCCCCTTGAAATACAGTACATAAAAAGAGTATGGATAGACAACCAGCTGATGTTATATGGTACACCTGCATTCCTCCCATATCGATCCTGTGCTACCACAAGTTTCAGGTGTAACCAAATACAATACGATCCAGTCTGTGTTTTGGGAATGTGTCCATTCCAGGGCCGGCTGTACAGTTTTCGCTGCCCCAAGCAGTGCGCCGAATTGCCACTGCGGGCCGCGGGGGCAGTCCATGTGCCCTTAGGGTGGCAGGCGCATTTCCGCGGTGGCGGCAATTCGGCGGCAGCTTCTATGTTTAGCTGAAGCCGCCTCGGAGAGCTAAACATAGAAGCTGATGCCGAATTGCCGTCACTGCAGAAATGCGCCTGCCGCCCTAAGGGCACACGGACTGTCCCCGCCGTCTGCGGCGGCAATTCTGCACGCTGCTTGGGGGCAAAACAACAGGGACTGACGCCCCTTGCAGAATGCCGCCCCAAGCACCAGCTTGGAATGCTGGTGCCTGGAGCAGGCCCTGGTCCATTCAAAGCTTTTCAGTGCATGTTTCTTAATTTCTATATTGAAGAGTGAGTTTAAACACTGACGAAAAGGACTGGCTTGACAGGCCTGGAGAGATAATCCCCCACCCCTCACCCCACATACACACATAGAAAAGTGATAATGTCAATGCTGATTTCTGTACACTAATGCACCAGGATAGGTAAATCCTCATGACCATTCAGTTCTTGGCCTCTTTGTTGAAACTACCAACTTGCCAATTAGTTCCAGATGTTCTTGTTAGGTGAATTACTTTCCAGTATGAGCGGCACAGATACACCAACCCATTTCACATAGGCAACCAAAAAGCTATTGAATTGTAACAATTTTAACTGACTTCCAGCCATGGAAATTGCAATAAACGTGGAAAGCTTTAAATCGCACACACAGTTGGTGCATTTATAGTTCATTTTAGTGTTCGAGATACTATAAGTTACAGTGGCATATTTCTGATAAAGGTCATTTTAGTTTTAGAGATATTAAGTTAAGTGGACACTGTCTATATAACAAAAGTGATATTGGCATGATATGATAATAGATTGAGATTCAAATGCATATTTTAGTGCTTCAGTGGGCTGGATAAAGGCTTGTCCCTTGCCATTTTACTGGCATGTTACGCACAGTATCTGGGGCACAAAAATTTAACTCATAGGCCTGGAGATGCTCACATATACTCCCTTTAACATCAGTGGGAAGTAAGCATGGGCATCACAGAGCAGGATCATAGAATCATACAAGATTAGGGTTGGAAGAGACCTCAGGAGGTCATCTAATCCAATCTCCTGCTCAAAGCAGGACCAACACCAACTAAATCACTCCAGCCAGGGCTTTGTCAAGCCTGACCTTAAAAACATCTAAGGATGGAGATTCCACCACCTCCCTAGGTAACCCATTCCAGTGCTTCACCACCCTCCTAGTGAAATAGTGTTTCCTAATATCCAACTTAGACCTCCTCCACTGCAACTTGGGACCATTGCTCCCTGCTCTGTCATCTGCCAACGCTGAGAACAGCTGAGCTCCATCCTCTTTGGAACCCCTCCTTCAGGTAGTTGAAGGCTGCTATCAAATCCCCCCCCACACTCTTCTCTTCTGCAGACTAAACAAGCCCAGTTTAGTTCCCTCAGCCTCTCCTCGTAAGTCATTTGCCCCAGCCCCCTGATTATTTTCATTGCCCTCCACTGGACTCTCTCTGATTTGTCCACATCCTTTCTGTAGTGGAGGGCCCAAAACTGGGCTCAATACTCCAGGTGTGGCTTCACCAGTGCCAAACAGAGGGGAATAGTCACTTCCCTCAATCTGCTGGCAATGCTCCTACTGATGCAGCCCAATATGCCATTAGCCTTCTTGGAAACAAGGGCACACTGCTGACTCATATACAGCTTTTCACCCACTGCAATCCCCAGGTCCTTTTCTGCAGAACTGCTGCTTATCCAGTCAGTCCCCAGCCTGTAGTGGTGCATGGAATTCTTCCGTCCTAAGTGCAGGACTCTGCACTTGTCCTTGTTGATCATCATCAGATTTCTTTTGGCCCAATCCTCCAATTTGTCTAGGTCACTCTGGACCCTAACCCTACCCTCCAGCATATCTACCTCTCCCCACAGCTTTGTGTCATCCACAAACTTGCTGAGGGTGTAATCTATCCCATTGTCCAGATCATTAATAAAGATATTGAACAGAACTGGCCCCAGGACCCACCCCTGTCAGATCTGGACTTTAGAATGGCAAGACTGACTTTCGTGGATTATAAGGAAGTATATGAATTATATCTATGGAGTTGAAATGTTTCATTAAGAAACGGAATACCAATGCAGTGGGTTGACTGTAAAGTATTGTGTTGGGGGACTGTCAAGGTTGCTAGGGGTGTCTTGGATTTAAATATTCCATTTGCTATCTGGCTAAGGTAACAGTAGGAATAAAGCCAATGTGCATAATCTGATTATCTCTTTGCTGTTGTGTAAATCATGGAAACAGATAGATACCAAAATTTTATGTACATAAAATGAAAGGAGGCATGGAAGAGGAAATAAGGTTCAAAACAAACCAAGATGTGCTGTTCAATGTTCCCAGTGCTGCAAAGGTGGTGTACCAATAAAGCTTTAAGTATCACTTTTTAAAATTTTATTTACAAATACTTCCATGTGCCAATTCATACCACCTTTAAGGTCTGAAAAATAAACCTGAAGATCCTAACATTCTTAAAATAAATAGTGTAGAGCCAGACACCTCTGTTTACTAATGACATAGAGCTTCAATTGTGGTAAAGCAGCCCAGAAAGGAGAACTCACCTGCATCCTTAATTATATAGTAGTTTGTGCAGAAGCCTAGAAGTATTCTTTGGCATAAGTGAAAGAACTATTATTTAAACCATCCAATTAACTAGGATTTACTAGCTAAACTCATTGAAATTCCACTGAGTTATGAGTATAAATTTACAAACTAAATACCAATTTAGATAGTTAGACTAGGTCTTGGACTGAATATTGGCTTTAAAAGATTAAAACCACTTAATCTATCAATGTACCAGAGTTCAAAAAACTAGCGATGCCCAAGCTGTTTAGCTACCTCTGAAAATAAAGATGTTAGTACATTCCATCTGTGAGGTGGGTATTATATATAAAAATTGTTCCAATGTGTATCATTGTACAGGGGAGCTTGGACCACTTGCTGAACCTATTCTGACAAAAAAAGTGTTAATAAAAGTTTCATTTCACCTCAGAAGTCTTTTCCTTTCTGCTGTGATGTTAGTGACTTCTTTACCCTGCATGGAATCTATTACAGTTTGTCTCTCACTGTGAGGCAGGAAACATCACCAGTATGGTACATGATGGAAAAGGAACAAAATAATAATAAAAAAACCTTTATTAACCTGGGCAACTTGTTAAAAACTTCAGGAACAACTTTTTTTTTTTTTAAATGAAAACTTCGAATGACTGTTAAAGGAGGTTTGATTTCTCCTGAAGCCCAACCAGCTGGCTGCCCAAAGTGAGAAGGAGTTGTGTTAAGGGAAACAATACTAATATGAGTTTTGTGAATGTTAATGGTTTTTTTCCTGAAGACAATTCAGGTTTAGTTTCCTATTCTATCTGGATTCCAGTAGTAATTCTTTTTGCACAGAATGGGCCTGAACTGCAAAAACTAAATGGCTGCTCCTACTCCTATTTTAATCAGTGGAAAAACTCAACTTGATTTCAGTTAGTGCAGGATCAGCCCCTAAATTAGCTATGTGAATTACAGGAATGTCAAAAATACCCTCTTACCACTTTTATTGGTGGAGGTTCTTTGAACAGCAGGAAATGAGAGAAGTCCAAAATGATTGCATGCAGGGAAGGGAGGGTTCTCTCCCACCTTTGGTTCTCTGCTTGGCCACAAGCTGGGCAAAGAGGGATGGGGCACACCGATTGACTGCTGTGCTCACCCCCACTTGGCTATTTAAATTAATCTGGATTTTTCATTAGCCTCTTACTCTCCACTTGGGTTTCCCATCCTCCTTCTCCTTAATGGTAGATTGGTAACTGTGCCGTTTAGGATGCTGTGTGTCTGACCAATCATGAGTTTTAGAGGCCAGGAAGGAAGTGTTTCCCACTGGGCCAGACTGACTTGTAGTCCAGAAGAGGTTTTTTTGCCTTCCTCACACCCTCCTAGAGGTACAGTTGGGATACAAATAATAGGATTTGAGGTTCAGCAAATGTTATGATTAGTGACTTGTTGCAACTTGTGGCCAGTGTGAAGAAAGGCAAAAAAGGCCAGCTCCCAGAGGTAAAATGGCACCTGGTATTGTACTGTTGGACCTTGCACTCATAATGGGAGATGAGCTGAAGTAACTGAGGACTGAAGATCCCCTCCACCCACACTTGTGGCTCTGTCACCTCCACTGGAACCAACTAAAAGCCTGGTGCTTGAGAGTTGGGGGACGGGGAGTGGGGGACAAGAGTACACTTTCCCCAAGGTATAATTAATAAAGTTGCAGCTTGACCTTTAAACCTTGTCCTGGTCAACAGGCCTGTGTTTGTAAGTGAATAAAGTGTTTCTCACAATTTATATTATATAATCTCCATATATTTCTGCTGAAGTTTTATACAAAATACAACCAATTAAACAGAAAGACTACCAGTCCAAGCATGTCATTTTGGTTTTTCACACTGATCACCGGCAAATATTCCATTGAGCTCTACAGTCCCTAGTTTTCTACAATACACTGCTGTCTATAACAAACTTGGCTCTCAAATATAATTTCAGAGATAAAAGTCATAAAATGGAAAATTGGCCAAAATCACTGTTCTATACCAGGTTCCTCTGGTTTCTCAGCCATGACTCAGTTATACGGGTATATTACGATTACCTCTGCTGCTGCTGCAGCTCCTATATCAAGTGTCACCAGGGTGCCATTTGAAAACAGAAAAGTCTCTTGAACATCATAGTGCAAGATCTGGCTATGAGTTTCAGAAAAGAAAACGTACCAGTCCACTCCAAGGATCCACAATCATTCCTCACCCCCATTCCAGCACTAATGACTGACAAGACCAAGGCCTACCACTGAGAAACAGGAATAAAAAGGAATTGCAGACATTGCATATAAATTATGATAAAATAACCAATAAATAAATGAAACCCAACTTCCTATTTCCTATATTGTGTCCCGCTGAACACTTCACTCTGACAATAATACTAGTCCCCCAGGGGTCTGTATTCGGAACAGTCCTATTCAACATATTCATAAATGATCTGGAAAAAGGAGTAAACAGTGAAGTGGCAAAATTTGCAGATGATACAAAACTACTCAAGGTAGTTAAGTCCCAGGCAGACTGCGAACAGCTACAAAAGGATCTCTCAAAACTGGATGACTGGGCAACAAAATAGCAGATAAAATTAATATAGATAAATGCAAAGTAATGCACATTTGAAAACATAATCCCAACTATACATATACAATGATGAAGTCTATATTAGCTGTTACCACTCAAGAGAGAGATCTTGGAGTCAATGTGGATAGTTCTCTGAAAACATTCACTCAATATGCAGCGGCAGTCAAAAAAGCAAAAAATGTTGGGAATCATTAAGAAAGGGATAGATAATAAGACAGAAAATATCATATTGCCTCTATATAAATCCATGGCATGCCCACATCGTGAATATTGCTTGTAGATGTGGTCTCCCCATCTCAAAAAAGATACATTGGAATCGGAAAAAGGTTCAGAAAAGGGCAAGAAAAATTATTAGGGGTATGGAATGGCATCCATATGAGGAGAGATTAATAAGACTGGGACTTTTCAGCTTGCAAAAGAGACGACTAAGGGGGGATATGATTGAAGTCAATAAAATCATGACTGGGTGTGGAGAAAGTAAATAAGGAAGTGTTATTTACTCCTTCTAATAACATAAGAACTAGGAGTAACCAAATGAAAATAATAGGCAGCAGATTTAAAACAAACAAAAGGAAGTATTTCTTCACACAATGCACAGTCAACTTGTGAAACTCTTTGCCAAAGGATGTTGTGAAGGCCAAGACTATAACAGGGTTCAAAAAAGAACTAGATAAATTCATGGGGGATAGGTCCATCAATGGCTATTAGCCAGGATGGGCAGAGAAGGTATCTCTAGCCTCTGTTTGCCAGAAACTGGAGATAGATGACAGGAAATGGATCACTTGATGATTATCTGTTCTGTTCATTCCTTCTGGGTTACCTGGCATTTGCAGAAGACAGGATACTGGGCTAGGTGGATCTTTGGTCTGACCCAGTATGGCTATTCTTATGTAACCTAAGTAGGTATTATTGAAACCTAGTGGTGATTTGCATGTTCTTAGTCTTTATAGATTCATACATTTTAAAACCCAGAAGGAACCAGTATGTTCATCCCAGCTGATATCCTGCATAACACAGGCCATACAATTTCACCCAGTGATTTCTGCATCAAGTGCATAACTTCTATCTGAGCTACAACATTCTTTAGAAAGGTAGCCAGTCTTGATGCCCAATTCTTCTCCTTCACACACTCCCTTACCCATGAATTATCATGCTGCTGCCTGTGTGGACCACCCCATTTCCACCCCACCCTCTCCTACTTAAGTTCTTGTTAAATATCCATCTCTCCCCTCCAGGGGCAGCTCTACCTTTTTGGCCGCCCCAAGCAGTCATGCGCGGGAGGCGCCCCGGAGCCGCGGGAGCAGCGGACCTCCCGCGGGCATGACTGCGGAGGGTCCGCTGGTCGCGCGGCTCGGCTGGACCTCCCGCAGCTGCAGACGGTTCGCAGGTCCGGCGGCTCCGCTTGAGCTGCCGCAGGCATGCCTGTGGGAGGTCCAGCCGAACCGCGGGACCAGTGAACCGTCCGCAGTCATGCCTGCGGGAGGTCCACTGGAGCCGCGGGACGAGCGCCTCCTCCGCAGTCATGCCTGCGGCAGGTCCGGTCGTCCCGGGGCTCCGGTGGACCTCCCGCAGGCATGACTGCGGCAGGTCCGCCGGCCCAGCCTGCCGCCCCCCCGGGAAAGGGCCGCCCCACGCGCGTGCTTGCCGCGCTGGGGTCTGGAGCCGGCCCTGCTCCCCTCCTTGAGGCACAAATAGTAAGTTTACATTTTACAACATTAAATCATTCTCACCTTTGGACCACATACATCTTCACCTTTGGATTAACCAGTATATCCCATTTTCTATTTTGTATAGATGCTCTGGGACTATTTCAAAGTAGTGTTCACTAATCACATGACTAAGGGTGGCATAATTTTCCCATAATTCTTGTTCTAGTTTGTCTTAGACAACTATCTCTGTAGCTTTAAAGGCTAAAAATTTAGAGCCTGATCAAAAGCCCATGGAAGTCAATGGGAAACTGTTGGGTTCAATGGCCACAGGATCTGACCCTCCCCCCACCCTTTTTTTTTTTAAGTAAAGTTTTCATTCTGCAGGATCAGAATCTATTGTGAGGGGCAGATATAAGGATCTAACGAGTCACATTCAGCCTAAATTAGGGCAGATGTGTGATTCACTAGTACTAGCAAAACTCCATGCTAATGACACTGTCCATTTGTATTAGCAGAGAATTTGTTTAAAAGAACATTATTCTGGAAGCAAAAAAATTGGTTCAAAAAAGGATAAAGGTTTGTTAGTCAAGTTATTCCTCCAATGCAGAAAATAAAAATCAAGGCAACTAGACACCCCTTAACCAGACCTTAATGTCCACACAATCGACAGTGACAGACTCTACAGCGTCACAGGGAACTTCCTTCTGCCAGCAGCTGAAAAAGGAAGCACTCCACACACAGCATATTAATCTCCCTCACAGTGTAATGCAAAACCTTATTCATGATCTCAGCAACAGAGTGTTGACGTATGTTCACAGTGAGTCAGGTGTCTAGTTGGGATAGGGAGGAAGCATTAGGTAAAAACAGAAGTTTTGCATTATACTGTATTTACCTTTTAGTTCTCTAACAAGTAGTGGCCAGCATTAGCCAGTCAAGGAGATATGGACTTTAAAATAGAAGTGTGAGCAGTCTAAGAGTGAGAGATGAGTTAGAGTATGATTGCATAATGGTTAGTAGGAGTGATAACAGAAGACAGTTTTCCCACTAGGCCACCACAGTGTACACAAAGCATTTCTGGTCCTTCTAGTCTACACAACATGATACAAGGGAACAACCCCACCCTTTTTGGTACCTTTGGTAGAGTGATTGCTTTTTTTCTGGTATCTTTCTGGGGCCATAAGGCCTGGCCACTATCTCCTAAAATCCTGGAATGTCATTGGGGAGAGTGGATGTAACTCAACAAATGCTACAGCAGGGCACAGAACAGAGCCAATCCCTGCTGCTGTTACCACAAACACTATTTATTTAGCTGTGTTTATGAAACACTCAACTGTAACAAGGTACTTTAAGTTTTAGATCTTGCACATTTATAGTGGTGCCAGCAGATACTCAAAATTAGGATTTTTGAATATTCACTGATTTTTAGTCCAAGTCATGTAGAAAAGCTTTGGACCAGATCCTCAGGTGGTATAAATAAATGATAACTCTGTTGATGTTAATGGAGCTATATGCCAATTTACAACAGCTGGGAATAACTAGTCAAAAAGGCTGATGAAAAATAGCTTTTTGACCACACTGAAAGTATTTGCAAAAAATTGCCAGAATTTATTAAATATAAATAACTAAAAAAAAAAAATTTCAAACTTTTGGTGAAGAAAAAAAAGATCATCAGTTTTTGAAGCCATGTTACCAAAAACTGATTCTTATAAAAACATTTTTTTTTCAAAAAACAAGCATGTTTAATTCTCATTGAAAAACTGATTTGAGAAATTAAAAAAAAATAAAACCTTTTCAAAAGTTTCCTACAAGGACTAAATTGGCTTTATTTTACCCTCTAGAGCTATGAATTACTTTTTGAAATTAAAATGCAGTCTCAGAGCATGGTTAATATGTCAGAAATAAAATATTTTAATACAAGAATCCGTTAGCCTTTCATTCCAAAGATTATTGTAACCATTTGAGGCAGATCTTTAGCTGGTGTGAACTGTAATAGATCCATTACAGCCAATAGAGCTAGGACAGTTTACACCAGTTGAGACTCTGCCCTTCTTTATTCTGCACTATGGATACATCTCTGCAGAACAACATAACATTTCTAGTTTTGCCCCACCTTTGAAACCTCTTCAAAACCCTCCTTTAAACACATGGCACAATTTCTCTGGTGTCTCACTTCCTAATTTAGGGTCTGATCCAAAGCCCTACCTTGAAGATAGGGGGTTTTGTTTTTCTTGAAAATCAACAAACGCTGCAGCTGCTTACAATTCCTTTGCAGGTGTCACCAATAGATAATTATTCGCCAGGGGGTTTGGCTGTAATTCCACCACCTCATTTATCACATACAATTACATATATTGTACATTAAACGTGGATGGTTTGTTTCTAGTAGATGGCAAGTAACACTATCTTAATACTAAAAGGAATTTCTATAGGCAGACCTGGATTATAGTCTAGGAGCATAATGTAGTGACTTCTCATTCTGTGGGCAAGTTAGTAATAGAAGAGTAAGGGCGGTGTCATTTAGATAGATATTTGATAAGATGTTTTTAAAAGATACAGGCATGTCAAACATGCATCTCCCAAAGTTAAATTGTGGCTCTTGACTCTTCATACGGTGTTATAGTCAGTACATGATACCCAACTAATTTTTTTAATGTTACAGATTACTATTAATTGAAGGAGTTCCTTCAACTGGTTTGCCATCATCAGTAAAAAAAGTTCAACTTTGTATATTATGTCAAAAGGGGCGTAATGAGGCTCTGGTTAAGATATCAGCATCCAGCCAGAAGTGACTGGAATCCATCCTCAAATGACATGTACATAATTAGGCATAATACCAAAGTAATTTATTACAAAATCCTTGTTTTTACTTTGATCTTGATCATTTTTAGGCATCAGTGGGGAGATTAAGAGTACCAAATAGTAGCTGAATCTTGGGAGAATACCACCTCAGATGGCCTGGTTAAATACAATGCCTGGTGGCACCTACATGCTATGTCAGGGACCCACAGCTGACATATTGCCCTTATTTGATTTAGCTAATGAACCTGGCCTCCTAATTGGCTAAAAGCTCCAGCAGGCACTCTTAAATCTCTGCAGCACGCCTAGGTCCCTGGCTACCCAATAACATTCCACAGCTGCAGCTGTGTTTCTGGTCCTGCTTGAAACAACTTCTTTGCTCTGGGCCCTCACTCCTGACCCCTGCTATGTTCCTGGCTCTCAGTTCCAGCTCCTGGCGATACACAGGCTCTTACCCTTGACTCCATTTCGTTCCCTGGACTTGGAATTCTGCTTCTGACCATGGCTCCAAGCCTCAGCTCCAACTTATTCTCTGGACTTGTAAACTCTGCTCCTGATATGGGCTCTAGCCACTAGGCCCTAAGCACCTCTTCTCCAGCAGCTAGGCCAGCCTCCCATCCTGACTGTTGGCAAGACTGCCCATGGGTCAGTCCTTAACACTAAGGCATGTACCCATCAACTGAATTTGGCAAGGTTGGAAAGGAAACACAAATGCAACAGGAAAATGTTAAAGATGTCAGGATAATTGCCAGCTGAGGGGTAGTCTCATCTTATACTAGACTCTCTGGCATGCATTTAGAGAATACCTGCTGCTTCTTCAGTAAACCAGAAGCCCAAAGGCATCAATTAAGCACAGTTTTAAAATAAGAGACAGGTGATGAACTTGTATAAAGCTGTTTCCTTGCAATGTTCTCGCCAACAGTAAGTTGAGTGAGTGCATTGACCCGGAAGATGCCCACACATAACACTGTGAATCACAGAGGGCTACACCAGGAATGTGACTATCTGTTGTGGTGAAAGGTAAAAGCAACAGAAACAAATACTGATTTCACTACTGCAAACTGTGTGACTCAGCTGGAGTTCAAAAAGTACCTTGCAGAGGCTCTGATAGACATGAAAGAAATGGTGATAGCCAATGCAGAGGCTATGTACAGGGAAATATGTGCTTTGAATGGAATTGAGAAACAAATGTTTAGCAGAAATGCTTAGCATCTGATTGCATCCGTATCCCACAGTTCATCTTCAGTTTTTAGCAATCTGATCTGCAGAAATGAATCACAATTCATATCTTTAAGCTGCAAAAGACATGGTGCTATCAAATGCAGAAGAAAGTGCTGATATCAACAGTAATATGAAGACTGTTTGCAGCTGCTAAATTTTTATGGAAAAGCATTTTGTCCTGTAGTATGCGGGAGTTTTAGGGATACAAAGCCAAAAACATGTGACTGGTACTTCTTGAAGCAGTGCATTGGTGGTCTCAGTGACTTCAGCACCAGCAAGTATTACAGTAAACAAGAGGTGCACAAGGCTGCCATTTTATTGCAAAGCCTCATGTATAAGTGCTTGAGTGAAAGGCAGGTTTCCAACATGCACACACACCAATTATGAAGCATATACATAATCTACCACTACTAGTGGCTGTTGGAATGACCAAGCATCTTATTGGAAGACATTTGATTCAGTTTCTGTAGACTCTCTTCTCCCTCTGAAAGTGCTCGGAAAGGCTGAGACAATAACTAATGAAGTCATAAATGCACTAGAGACATTGTTATGCAGACTTCCACTTGAAGTCACTCTGCAAATGTTGGTCAATGATGGATATTTTTCAAGAAGCAGACAATAAATAAAAATTGCCACCAACAAGGGATGCATTTATACCTGTTATCAAGAAGGCAAATTATTAAGCAATGGAATAGCTCTGGAATGATTGAATACACCCAAAGCTACCCTCTCTTGGAGGATGGATTGTTCACACCAGTAGTGTGAGAAATACCACCTGGTCCCAAATCAATCCTTCAGCTAGTCAAATACTTGTGTGCAGAGACCAGATCCTCACCACCTTACAAGTGGTTGGCCAACAGCCTGCCTTGTACAGAGATGTGTGAGTGCAGTGCAGATGAGGACCAGTGTGACAACCTGCATAGCAGTGTCCCCTTGATGGAGACAATGTTGATGACTTTGCTGAAAAATGGTTTCAGTCCTACACGTCCAGGACAACTTCCTTAGGATTACCAAAGATCAATGTCTTTTTATAGAAGCAATGCATCACTGGGTTAAACTATAATTAAATGTTATTTTTAAACAGTTTTCTCAAATATGTATCTATATAATTGTTCTAGGTTTGTCACAGAATCATAGAAATATAGGTTCTCATCCAGACCCCTGCACTGGGTTAGGATTAAATACTATCTAAACTATCCCTGACAAGTATTTTTAAAAGCTTCCACTGAAGGAGATTCCATAACCTCCCAAGATAATTTGTTCCAGTGTTTCAAGGATGAAAAGATGGGAGGCTAGAACCTTGCTAGTGCACACTCAGCTAGAAGGTCTCTGGCCCCCACTCCCACACAGGCCCCAAACACAATCCCTAAATGCCCACACTGTAAACATTAAGCAAGCCAAAAGAAAAACCAAACAGACAAACACAAGCTCTCTCACCTCAAGTGCTCAGTCCTTCAGCGGGGGATCTCCCTCTCCCATTCTCACACTCTCCTGTGTGCTGTCCTCTGTTGGCTCAACTATCCTTACAGTCAAGAAGTTTTTTCCTAATGTCTAACCTATGTCTACCTTGCTAAAATTTAAGCCCTTTACTTCTTGTCCTGTCCTCAGTGGATAAGGAAAACAATGTATCACCCTCCTTTAAAACAACCTTTTATGTACTTGAAGACTTGTGTCCCCCTTCCCTCAGTCTTCTCTTCTCTCATAACAATTGGGTTTGTTTAGTCTAATCTTTCCCCATAGGTCATGTTTTCTAGACCTTTAATAATTTTTATTGCCCTCCTCTGGACTTAGGTACCATGTTTGGTACCATTGTGTTTGTGAGACAAGGGGCTTTCAAATGATGCTCAACTCAATCTATTTCTGATGACCTTGGATTATCAAAATTTCCACCAACCAGAGGACCTAGATCTGGGAGGGAAGAAAGTCTCCCTGCCACACTGCAGATGGTGAGAATTGAAATCCTGATTCTGTAGAGTTTTACAACTCAGTGATACCTCCCTTATCTTGCTATCATTAACTTGTCCATGGAATCACACATGCTCCCAGACTATTATGTTCCAGTGTTTATACTAAAACAGTCTCAGTCTATTCTCTGAATTTTTAAAAAAGAAGAGAAGTTAATTTTAAAAAGAGGATTTGAGACAATGGTCAAATTCTTCTCTTCTCACTTACATTGCATTCAATGGGGCTGCTCACATGGGGCTAGATGGAGTCTTTGCTTCAAGCTCTGCATATGTGGTAGCATGTAGCTCCATGAAAGGAATCAAGTCTCAGATAGTTGCAATTCCTTCCCTGATACACTCTGCAGTAAGCTACTTTCCTCGGGAGCAAGAGGGCATCTTAATGCCTACCTCTCTCCAGCTAAATTCTGTTGGGTGATGCCTTGAAGCAAGGAGGCATTGCTAAGGATCCTTTCACTTCCCACCTCAATCTCTGCTCCTGAGCAGAGTGTAGCAGCTCAAGGGAACCTGTTCTTCTCCCCTCCCCCCATGCCAAGACACAAAATCCCAGTAGGCCATATACAGGGTTGAGGCGACATCTCCTTGCTCCTGTGTGCCTTTGTAAGATCAAGTGACAGTCTTGTCACTAAGATGAGCAGGAGTTGGCCAAGTTTTGTCATCATGGCTCTCTTTGCCATGAACAAGGAAAAAAAATAGATTACAAAGTCAAAGCACTAAAAATACATTCTGTTTACAGCCTTTAAATTTTTTCCTATTGGAAAATGATTTGTCCTCTGGAAAGTGCTGACTGAGAATTTGTCAGTTTTCTGATGAAAGAATCAAAATTTAAAATATTGATTTGAAACATTTTTCAACAAAATTTGTCTTTATTTCAAACTGAAAATTCAAAGTAAAATACCATTGTGAAGTGTCAAAATTTTTATCAAAATTTCAAAGCTTTTCATTTAAATATTTCAGATTCAAAACTTGAATTTTTCTCATTTTGTGAAAATTTTCTATAAAGTTTGCTTTTTGTTCCATTTTAGAATGGAAAGTAATTTTAAGGTGTCAGTATTTCGCATGAAAGGACAATTCCAAAAAAAGTTTTGAATGTTCAAATGGTAAATTGACCTCAATCATAAACAATTAGGGTGTCCAATGCAACTGAATGGAAACTTTTGATACTTTTTAATGGTGATCATTGTAACTAGTAACAGGAAAACTTTAAAAAGTTTAGAGAGAACATGTGTTCAGAAAAAAAAAATGTATGGATGCAGCTGAGAAGCAACCAGTTGTCCAACTTATTTGGTTAAGAAATCAGGCTACAGAATAAAATATAGCTATTTTTACCAGATTTCCATCACTTCCTGTTTTCAGATGGGTCACATTTTAAGGTTCTAAGAACACATCATATTTGTAATAAAGGTTCTATGGATCATCCCATTTCCACAATATTTGCTAAAATGTAAGCCCTTTACTTCGTGTCCTGTCCTCAGTGGATAAGGAAAACAATCTATCACCCTCCTTTATAACAACCTTTTATGTACTTGAAGACTTGTGTCCCCCTTCCCTCAGTCTTCTCTTCTCTAGACTAAACAAACCCAAGTCAAAACCAAGAAAGACAGAGGTGAGAGAAAGTTACAACAAGCCAAACGTTTGTTCTTTTCAAATCTCAAATATTTGGTTTAATTTTTGCAGAGATTCTTGGTGTATCTGAGTTTATTTGAACTGGCTTACTCATACCTAATATGAGTTAATGAACCTGAGTTTTATACACCAAAACAAGTCACTAGTTTTAATGTCCTAAAAGCCTTTTTTTTTTTGCTTAGATTATCACTTTATTTGGAATACAATGTTGTACCTTCCCCATGAAAACAAGTCTGAACAAGTCCAGATTCTACTGCAACTTCAGGCCAAGATGCAATTATCCTGACACACAAAACTCATATAGATTTCAGAGAATATTCTACTTAAGAACTGGACAAATAGAAGTAAACAGTGTAGTCTATTCTACTACTTTTTGTCTATACAATTTCCATTGATGAAGCAAGAATTTTTCCTGTCATTTTAAATATATGTTTTAATCTCATGTACATCTATTGCTAGTGGTGCAGAAATACAAGACAGTGGGAATAGAGACATGGAAGCAGGTAAAAAGAGATGGAAAGAAAATACAAAAAAAATATTATAAGGTTATCCAACTACTGCCTTCTGTTTCACAGTGTCTCTGAAACATATGTAAATTTAAGGAAACTAAGAGGCAAAGTAAAGAACAAATAGGCAAATGTGTCAATGAGATGAAGCCCATGACAAGACAATGAGTCTTCTAGTACACCAAGAAGAGGATGAGAAATCTGCTGAGAAGCTAAATGATTTATTGGTATTGGTCTTCACCAGAGGATACCATCCTCAGACTACTCTTCACAGGTAATGGAAGTAAACTTCTACATAGATAAAGGGATCAAAAAGATGTGATGGAACAACTTGAGAAATAATTGCAAACCAATCATAATGTTCAGATGGTGTTATTTGAGTAGTTAGTCAGAGGTACAGAATGAAGTAGCTGACACAGTAAAAATACATGTTCCTTTAATTATCCTTCCAAAGAACTACAATATTGAAGGATGGCCAACAAAGCATTTTTAACAAAGATGCTAATGATCCCAAGAACTACAGAGCAAACCATGTGTCATTTCTGGGCTAATTATATTAGAGGCTCAGTAATTTGTATTGTTTGGGAGTCATATTACAGATTGCCAAATGTTCTAAATCAGCAAATAAAGGTAGTAGAAAAATGGGGAACAATTTTGCAAAATATTTTATGAAGACATTGTCCCCTTTCTTAGTCAAAAGTGTCGAAATTCCAAAGTTTTTGACCATCTCTATTAGTGAATAAGTGAAAAGACATGGTTAAACAGATACGGGTACTGCATCACACAATACATTTTGTTTAGTGAGTTTAGTTTTGTTTGATTATACTGATTCATAGAATTCTAAAGTATGTGTGAAAACTGAAACCAACCTTATAGAGGCCCTTACAAAACATTGTACAGACATGGTAAAGTACGGATATCTTGTGTGATAAACTCAGGACAGACAGTTGCCAGAGGGGGGGGGGAGGAGTCAGTCCCAGAGGGTTAAAAGGCCCTCCTCCTTATCAACTGAGAGGCAACTACAGGTCAAGCAGGTTCAGCTGAGAAAGGGTTACCAAGGTAGCAAATTAGAATCAGCTGAGGGGAGCCACCTGAGGGTAATTAGGATCAGCTGGTTCCAACTTGGAGCTGCCTGAGACCTTTTTAAACCCCTTCCTGGGAGGAAGGAAGAGGGGGGGGGGAAAGCAGAGAGAGAAGGAGCCTGGCTACCAGGAGTGTTGAAGCAGCAAGCCTCCCCAGGCAGAGCGGCAGGACACTCTCCTACAAGGCAGGGTAAAAAATACTTTAATTAAGACTGGTGAGAAGACAGGGAACAGACTTCCCCTGAGTCCTAAGGGGGACTGCATTACCCTAGCCGGTCTCTCCAGAGCTAAAAACAGCAGAGGCTGGGGAGACTGAGACGGGACTTTGCCACACTTTGTAATAAGACACTTCATTTATACCTCTCTACTATTAAAACTTTTCTGAGAAGAGATGAGGTTGGTGGAATCTTTAAAGAGATCAGTGTTGTGCATTAGTAAAATGACACTCATTGAGCTTCTGCTGTAGCTGAGAAAGTTATTGTAGTCTGAGTAATGTTAGATAATGTAAGAGCCATCTAAAATTATTTATCAGATGGTCAAGGGTAGTGAACAAGCTTTTGCTTGTATACGCAACAGCTTCCTTAAGGGCAAGCACATTTTTCCCTACAAGATCTAACTGCCAGACATACAATTAAACAGAACTGGTAAGTCTATAAGTGCGCTGTCTGGCAAGCCGAGTTTCCACAGACACCGTGAAAAGGGGTTTTTTTAAGTTCTGTAATCTGATAGAATTGCTTACAAAAAAAGTTGGATAAAAGAATTGAAGAGCATTAATTTATTTCAATTTTCAAAGTCCATTCACAAAAGGAAACATTCTAAACAAAGGGCTACATTTCTTTCATAATTTGAAATTTGAGAGAGGAATAAAAATCCAGAAGGGATAATAATGGGCACTACAAAACAAGTAAGTTCTGCTGTGATTCACTGTGTACAAAGGAGCACGGTGAAGCCTATTAAGATTGTTCTGCACTTACAGGAATAGATATGTCAGCCAATACTGGTCTCCCTAACCCACCACAGGAGTGACCTAACAAGGAACTCTACACAAAACCTTTCACATCACACAGGCATTGATTCAATGAGATGCTTTCTGTCACACAGAGTCCTAGTGTTTATGTGGTGAAGGTTTATTTATGTACAATGTCCCTGCAAGAGAGAATTTCCCTATTTCTGAGGAGATTATGTAATTTAAACAGCATTTGAATGTCAGCTAGTTCTCTCAACAGCTGTCAGTTGCCATTTTCAGACATTAACTGATCTGATACTTATGAGACCTAAATACAACTCAGTTATCCTTATCCTGGAACAAAAAAAGGATTTTGCTGACCTGCAGCTACTTTGAACCACAGAGTCATTCAACCAGGAGCCCACTACAGCAGGTTAGGAAGGCATGCTAAGAGGAATGTTTATATCCAACCCCCCAAAAAACATTATGGAACGGTTTTCATAATGGAGAATCGAGTGTTAAAACTGAGCTTTTTTGCTGTATGGGTATCTCATCAGCTATAAGCTCCATAAATGTGCAAACATTACATTTCTAGACTATGGGGTGAATTATTGCTTAGATCCACTTCTAGTGCTTTCCTGTAACATATATGGGGCTAGTATGGTAATGGAGGTACTCAGGGCCGGTGCAAGGATGTTTCACGCCCTAGGCAAAACTTCCACCTTGTGCCCCCCCCCCGCCCTTAGGCGCCCACCCCGCGGCAGCTCCCTGTCTCCGCCCTGAGGCGTCCCCCTTGTGGCAGCTCCCCACCCCCCACCCTCTGCGCTGAGGCACCCCCTCCGCCTCAGCTCATCCCTGCTCCGCGCACGAGCACCCCATCGCTGCTTCACTTCTCCCGCCTCCTAGGCTTGCGGCACCTAAGCTGATTGGCGTTGCAAGCCTGGGAGGCGGGAGAAGCGAACCAGCTCACCCCTGCCCCGCCTCCTCCCCATGCACGCCGTGGCCGCTTCACTTCTCCCGCCTCCCAGGCTTGCGGCGCCAATCAGCTTAGGTGCCGCAAGCCTAGGAGGCGGGAGAAGTGAAGCAACGATGGGGTGCTCGTGCGCGGAGCAGGGGTGAGCTGGGGCAGGGAGTTCCCCTGGATGCCACCCCACCCCGTTACTTGCTGCAAGTGGCCCTCCCCGCACCCCCCTGCCCTAGCTCCCTCTGCCTAAATGCCGGCAGCGACCAGGGTGGCCGAAGATCCAGCTGCCGCAGTCGCTGCTGAAGAAAATGGTGCCCCCCAAATGCCAGCGCCCTTGGTGACCGCCTAGGTGGCCTAAATGGTTGCACCGGCCCTGGAGGTACTGCATACAGAAAGAGCTTGTAGTACAATTCCTTCTCCGCATTGCTCCTGGAACAACTGAGCTACACACCACTCATTTTACAGGGCAGGTTATATAGCCACAATCCAGCCTATAGGGCTGAATTCTGAGAGGAGCTGAGAACCTATAACTTTTTTCAGGGGGAGAGGCAGATGCTTAGCACTTGTCAGGATCAGACCTTTTGTACTGAATGCTCAAGTAGCATCAATAATGCGGGTCTTTGTGTGTGAAACTAGATATGATCTCTCTCCCCACCCGAGGCAAAACAGTGCCATTTCCAGGGCTTTTTTTGAAGGGGTGCACAAAATGTATTTTTTAGGCAAGTTTAATAACTGCAGTCAATATATTTTCCAGTTAAATCTTTCAGGGCTTTTTTTTGCTACATTAATATAAAACATTAAAACTACTATTGATTAGGTACTATTTTTTATCTGAGTAAGGCCTGCCAGATCAAGTCAATAGACACAGAAATTAGATGTATTATTTGCAACATGTTTAAAATGTCACAATATTCATTATGAAACCAGTGATGCAGACCTTTTACCTGTGACCACCTTGTGCTGAAGAGCAGTTTGCCTGATAAGAAATCTGCTATTGTTCTCTCTCCAAAAATTTCAGGCCAACCCACAAATGGCTAGAACCACAAAGGGATTTAACTGCCATTTAACTATCACTTTTGGTATATATGCAAAATGTTTCCTAAATGCAAAATGTAAAAGTTCAAAACCTCCACTCAGGTGCCAACTAACTTTGTAGGAATCCAAAGCACTTAGACACCTACATTTTCACTGCTAAAGTCCACTAGATGCCTAAAATCTATTGATGAGCGTGCCATAGCCGCCTAAGTCTAAGCACTGAGGTGCCTAGATCATGTCTGAGCCCTGGCAGGATACTCAGACTAGGTTTTCCACCACGTAATTCACCAGTCTGTGGTGATGGCAGTGTTTTACCCATAACTTTTAGACCAATAGTTAGAGCACTCATCTAGGATGTGGAAGACCTAGGTTCAGTTCCTCCCTCTGCCTGATGTGCAGCAGAGACTTGACCTGGGGTCCACCTGTTTCCCAAAGAAGAAGGGAGAGGAACAGGATATAATGAGATATGCCTGACCCAGAATAACCTATAGCCCAATAGGTAGGGGACATTTAAGAGGGAGAGTGGGCCAAATTCAAATTTGTTCTCCTGATCAGGCAGAGAGGGGAATTGAACCTGGGTGAGTGCTCTACCCACTGTGCTAAAGGTTGTAAGAGGGATTGAGGGTGAGATGGGTTGGATCACAGAAAACCCCTTGGGAATGGCCAACTGATGTGTTGAGACTACCTCTGCCCCTGCTTTCTTGCGCTGGTATCTTGGGACTTCAATGCCCTGCCTGATTTGAGCCAGACAGTCTAGTCTGATTCAAACCCAGACCCAGGTCTGAACCACATCCCCTAACTGCAGGCTTAACTGAAAGTGGCTTAAGAAGTGTTCCTGTCTAACGTTCAGATGCCCAACTTCCAATGGGGTCCAAACACCAAATAAATCTGTTTTACCCTGTATAAACTTTAAACTCAAATTGTTCGCCCTCTATAACACTGATAGAGAGGTATGCACAGCTGTCCTCCCCTCCCCCAGGTATTAATACATACTCTGGGTAAATTAATAAGTAAAAAGTGATTTTAATAAATACAGAAAGTAATAGAAGACAGAACAAAGTGAATTACCAAGCAAAATAAAACAAAACACGCAAGTCTATGCCTAATACAGTAAGAAAACTGAATATAGATAAAGCCTCACCCTCAGAGGTGTTCCAGTAAGCTTCCTTTTACAGACTAGTCTCCTTCTAGTCTGGGTCCAGCAATCACTCACACCCCCTGTGGTTACTGTCCTTTGTTCCAGTTTCTTTCAGATATCCTTTGGGGTGGAGAGGTTCTCTCTTGAGCCAGCTGAAGACCAAATGGAGGGGTCTCCCAGGGGTTTAAATAGACCTTCTCTTGTGAGTGGAGACCCCCTCCTCTCCCTGTGCAAAGTCCAGCTCCAAGATGGAGTTTTGGAGTCACATGTCCATGCATGACTCAGAACTTACAGGTAGCAGCCATGGTTCATGTGCTGCCTTGAACGTCCTTCTTGATTGGACACTTAACTTACACATTCCTTTCTCAAGAAGCTGACCCAATGCTTTACTAAGGCTACTTAGAAATCCAGCAAGTACACAGCCAATATTCATAACTTCGAACACACGCATACAAATAGAAGGAATAGATTCAGCAGATACCTTTACAGAGATATGTTACAGGACATATGTAGCATAAAACATATTCCAGTTATGTCATATGTACATTTAAAAGCATATTTCCATAAAGCCATATGGGGTGCAACATCACAGAGGGCTCTTCATTTTGAGAGAAAGGGCTTAGGCACCTGATTCATGGGCACTGTGAATACAGAGCAGAGAGAGATGCCCTCTTCTGGTGCAGACTTAGGTGCTCTTTTAAAAGGAAGCCAAAACCCTGTCATCAGCATTTCCTGTTGGCTAGCTTAAGTAGCTTGCTTTTCAGCACACTGGCTTTTATGAATCCTTTTTTAGGTTCCTAACTCCCCATATATTCCACAGGGAGCCAAGGCTTCTAACTCCAGGCTGTGAATTCAATTAGGCAGCAGGGTGCCTACAACTATCCCCATGTTGTAGAGTCTAGCCCAGAATGTTTGGAGATTTTACATAAATATGATTTGTCAGTTTTACCACTAGCAAATTTTTTTCTTTGTGCATCCTTATGATACAACCTAAAATATAATGTATATTTAGTAGGCCAAGTTGTCCCTAGGAGCTGATTATTTTGTTATCTTCTCTGCAGGGATAAAGTGCTAGCAGTAAATACAATAATTTACTCTCCATACAATTCTCTCTTTTTCTCTTTTACCGCTACCTAATGAAGGTCTCACAGCTCAGATATTGCCTATTTTCTTTTATCTACAGCAGTATACATTTTATTAGTTTCATTTTTTAGGTAACAGTTTTATACCTTAAATATTACTTCAGGATGGTTCCAGCAGAGTAGAAGTATGTAGCCCCAGTTTCCTTTTAGCTATAGGACCATCTGCAATTGTTAGGAGAGCTGTCAATCTCTAAATACATTCAAGTCCTTTGGAGGAAAGCACACGCCAGAGGAGAAAACTCAGAATGGAATACTTCTGAAGCTGATTATAGAGAAGGCTGAGTGCTAGTCAAAGGTATAGTTCCGACAGGGTCTGATTAACATTCTCCTATAAAAGAAGGACTAGAGAGTAAGCCATTAATTTTATGGCTATGTTTTTTCCTCTGGCTTGGTTTCTCATAAGTTGGACTTCCTTCCAGGCTAATTAACCACTAAACATTTTACAAGCAATCCAAGTACGGAAGCAGTAAAAGATGAATTGCACTTATGAAGTAATTGACAGAGGGTATATTGGGCTTTTTAAGCAATGATATTCTGCATTTTAACAGGAAGAAAGGATCCTTTGTACTGCAGTTTGATAGGTCATTAGTAAATTCTCAGAACTCAGCACCTGATAATAATGACTCAAGGCTAAAGTGAACTTGCTGAGAATGGGGTAGGGAACCCCACCACAAGACATCTCCTGAGAAAACGCTTAATATTTGTGTCTTGGCATTATCAAAATATCCTCTTATCTCAGATGAATTCCCTGGCTATTTCCTTTTCTTTTGACAGCAAAGTCAGAGCTGACAAACCAAGGCAGTTCTCAAGGAAATTCAATTACGGAAATGTCTGACAGCTTGCTTTGCTGCTTCTAACTAAAGTTTTGAAAGTTACATACTGCATGTATAATATGGTTTTCACTACAAAGAAATTTATTTTCATTTTTAGGGGGGGAAATCATTTTAAAGCTGTAGGTTTCTAATGATGAAAGGTAAGAAATGAAATTTTGAAGTTCCTATTTTGCAACGAAATAAAATAAGTCAAGTGGCTGCCACATGAAACTAGGAAAACATTTATCTTAAAACCATGATTTACTTGCCTTCACATGTAAGCAGGGGGCAATGTCATTAATTCTGAAATGTTACTTGACAAATATTACTCTCTAATTAGTACAGACCATGCAGGAGGCAAAGAATTGTAACTTTTCAGTGATGAGAAACAACTTACGCTAATCCTGCCTCTATCTTGCCTATAAAACAATATTTTTGCAATTTATTTTTAGAAATGAGAAAACTAGGAAAAATCATTGGCAAACATGTTTGCTAACTCCAATGCCAAATTCAGTCTGACCATGTTCACAGCCTCGTTTATTCACTTTTCTGCCCTGATGATTTCTTCATACATTTTTTTTTCCAGTTTGTCCAAAACCAGAAAAATATTTCCAGTAACTCATGCCCTCATCAGAAGTGTCCACCTCAAAGTCTTCCCAAACTAAAGAATTCAAAGAGCAAATACAGAAATATGGGTTTGTTTGCACATAGTTTTCAGAAGAGTCATCAGCACCTCTGCTTCATTCTAGATCTTCCTCCCCCTCCCCCCAAGTATGGAAAGGGCACATACTCCCTGATCTTCCAACAAGCCCTGCCTCCAGCCATGGCTACAACATGGCCACCACAAAGAACACTGCTTTCATGGCTCTCTGAAGAGAGACCACCTTGGAAGAACCCAGCCCACCCTCTTCATAGAATTGTGACTTTGAGCCCTGCACGCAGGCCCAGTAGCACAGGTTTGCCAGATGGTTCCCCAATACTTTCTTTCTTCAGTAACTGCATACCAAATCCCACAGAAATTGTACCAGAGAAATCTGGACTAGGGTAACCCTCACCCAATTTGCCTGATTCTGTGGGATTAATTGTGCAGTATAAATTACATCTCACCTTAAGGACAGAATTATCTGGCCCCTTATAATGACAAATAATGATCAAATTCAGGGAAACTATACATTTGCAGAAAGTTTGCCAACCGCTATAAAATGAATAAGTTGTTCATAAATCATCATTGTTATCGTAAAGGAGATGCCAGTGTTTGAATAACTTCCTGTGTTATTAAACAGTTAACAAAACACCAAGCACATATGAAAGAAAACAGTTCTGAAGCAGTAACTACAAAATATAAAATTAAGGCCCAATCCTGTGGGACTTTTGACTAAGTGCATATTGCGGGACCAAACCTTAATTTCATGCAACAATTTAAATAAATCTTAAATTATGAATTACATTTTGATAATATTAAGACAAATATTGTAAAATAAATAGATCATGGCTAAGATATAGGCTCGTGATTTTTTTTTCCTGATTTCTGTTTAACTTATTTATTAGCATGCTAGAAATCTGCTACTAAGTATTCAGGCATTTGTAAAATTTGGGCTAGTTACTTTTTCTGGGCAGCATATGTTAGTTCTACTCATTTGGAAATTACTTGCATAACATTTTCAGGCAATGAACACTCACTGCAAATATATTCATTCATAAATTGATTATGAGTATTAATATAAAAAAATCATACAATTACTATGAAATATTAAATGGTTTCCCCCTGCTCTTTCTTTCAATATGATGACTTATATGAAGGTTAGTGCATGCTGACATGGGTCACCTTGACTGTGATTAGTAAGTATGATGCATCATTGCAAAGATACATGAGCACAGGTCTTTTTAGCTGAACTCTCTTAAAGATTCAGGGCCTGATTCAACACTGCATTACTCCAGTTTTATGCCAGTATAATTCTATGCATGCAAACAGATACACTGGCATAAAACTGGAGTAATGCAGTGTTGAATCAGGCCCTTAGTTTTAAGCGGACACAGTTGTCAAAAACTAAAGTGGTCATCTTTTTTCAGTATTTTTTTTAAAAAAGCCTCTAAAGCTTTGTTTAAATTATTTACACAACAAATGTGATTCAAATCCAGATTGAGAGTTATTGGCTTGCTTAGATGTCTGGGTACTTGCTGCCTAGTACATCCTTAACCTGTTAATTGTTAATGTAGGTCAGCTAAAGTTGTCCAACTCTTTCGGACTAGGTCAATTTTTTTTTTAATTTCATTGTAACACATGACCATTTGTCAAAAAAACAATACTAACCAAAGCCCAATAAATAGAGACATTTAAATAGTGATATTTTAAAAATATTCAATACCTGGTGGTTACATAAGCAGTATTGCTAATGCTACCCTCCAAGAGTTCTAAAATCATGAGTCAAACCCCTCCCCCAAACCATGGAATTTTTTTTTAAAAAGGATATTCAGTGTTTTATTTGCCTTTTGATTTTTCAAGTCTTTAGGTTGCACCCATGTCATATGTCCAAGTTTTTTCCCCACAGCCATTAGGGCAAAACACTTTATATAAAAAATTAAAAAACAGATTCTCATGTAATCCAATGATTTTAGGAGCTGGACCTTAAAAAGATTTCATGAACTATCGAAGACTCACAATCTAATTATGAAAGCTGGCAACATATCTATGGATCATGGGACAAGAAACGACTAAAATAGGAAGTGTTTTGAAGATCACATAACATTTGTCTTGTTTATGAAATGCTAAAATGTAAATGGTGTTTTACAAACATAAAATGCCCAGGTTAGTGAATGGACAAGGGCTAAAATTCTCAAAAGCACCTTAGTGATTTGGGAGCCTAAGTTCCATTTCAAAAGTAATGTTTGATTTTTTGAAGAGATTTAGGCTTTTATGGGGTTATGTCTCTTTAGAAAAGGGAGACTAGGGTTTCCACTGCTATTATTAGTACTCTGTTACCCTTCCTTGGGAAAAAAGGATTCTCCCAGCAGGAAAAGATTAGCAGCTCCCTAACAGTGGAGTCCGTCCTCGCTGCATACTCCAGTAGAGGGGAAAAGGCTCTGCTAGCGCCGCACTGCACTGTCATATAGCTATACTTACACTATACGCCATCGCCAGTGGTGTGTTGTGTATACGTAGCCTATATTTGGACAAGTTTTCTTCTCAGAAGCTAGGTGTGGTGAAGTCTCCGGGGATTTTGCTAGTTTATACTAATTCAATATATTGTACCAACAATTGTAATGTATTGTTACACACAATCAGTGTGTTTGCATATAACAGGGATTACATAAATTGTGGCTTAAGGATTTAAGGTTCAGAGAAAAGGATTTGGTTATGTAAATTGACATCTAGGTGTCTTGGGTTCATTACAAAAATATATTTTGGCTTTTGTAGCGCCTTCATTCTTTGAAAATGCTATATATAAGAGTATTTTCTGATCTGCTCTGTAATCCTGCCTAACCCTTACAGATTTATTAAATTAGTTTTACAATTAAATAAAAATATAAACATATGTTTGGGGAGTTTAGGCTAGCAAATTACACAAATAGAAAAAAGAAAGGATTTAAAATGGATTTAGTTAACCCCTTGGCACAAATAATTGGATTTTACTGATGTGAACTCCTCTGCTGATAATGGACATGCCAAGAAGCACCAGAGCAAAAGGATTAAAAAGTAGATTAACATATAAAGGAATAAACACAAGTATAAAGATATATTTACTCTTAAATCTGCTTGCCTCAAAAGAATACCAACTTGGCCTCTGTTGAGGTCCATTTTGACAGTTTTGTTTATGTTTAGAAGATTAAATTAAAAAACCTAGAAGTACATCAAATATTTTAGAAATCTAAAACTCCATGGAGTATGTTATTTGCCTTTATTAATAATTTTAATCACAGCAGAGTTGTATTAATGAACGTTGTTTCCTTCTGATCCCAGAGAATGTGAAATTCAGAAATTAGTGAACTGTTTCCCTTGGTAGCAACCAGTAAAACCACAACATAGAAAGGTATCAGTGAGAAGGTTGGTGTTAAGAAGTGATGTAGATAAACTTTGATAGTAGAAATCAAGGCAAGTACAACTTTCAGAAATACCTATTGATTTTCTCTTTAATTGTTGGATAAGGAACTTGACACCCCCTAAACCTTGATTTTCTGTAGGTACTCAGAATCCACCATCCTCATGGAGTTCAGTTATAGTTGTTCCAAACATCTGAAAATCCAGTTTTAGATATCTCATGGTGGATATACAAAAATTAAGGCATCCATAATTCATGGACATTTTTGGAAATGTTGGTCAGCACACATGACAGAGTTTGATCAGCCTAACAGAGAAAGAAGGCCATATTTAATGCAAAAATTCAAAAGCAAGGAAAATAACTGGCATGTAGGAGTGTAACAGGCGGGTCCGGGGCTCAACCCTCTGAGGGGAGGAGGGGAGCCACACCGGCCCGCTGGTCTCACAGGGGGTGCTCTGTCCTGTCCCTTTAAGGCGAGGTAAATGAAGACAGAGTCAGTTGGGGCTCAGTCCTTTTGCTGTCAGGCTGAGCTATAAGCAGTACTAACGGTCTGGCAAAGGCCCAGGCCCTCTGGATCAGGGGCTGGGCGACAAACAGTATAAGGGCAGGCCTCTTGTGGCAGGCTGCCAGTAGCAAACAATACAGGGGCTCAGGCCTCTTGTGGCAGGCCGAGCCAGTAGCAAACAGTACAGGGGTTCAGGCCTCTTGTAGCAGGCTGAGCCAGTAGCAAACAGTATAGGGGCTCAGGCCTCTTGTAGCAGGCCGAGCTAGTAGCAAACAGTATAAGGGCTCAGGCCTCTTGTAGCAGGCCGAGCTAGTAGCAAACAGTATAAGGGCTCAGGCCTCTTGTAGCAGGCCGAGCCAGTAGCAAACAGTATAAGGGCTCAGGCCTCTTGTAGCAGGCTGAGCTAGTAGCAAACAGTATAGGGGCTCAGGCCTCTTGTAGCAGGCTGAGCTAGTAGCAAACAGTATAGGGGCTCAGGCCTCTTGTAGCAGGCCGAGCTAGTAGCAAACAGTATAAGGGCTCAGGCCTCTTGTAGCAGGCCGAGCCAGTAGCAAACAGTACAGGGGCTCAGGCCTCTTGTAGCAGGCTGAGCTAGTAGCAAACAGTATAAGGGCTCAGGCCTCTTGTGGCAGGCTGAGCCAGTAGCAAACAGTATAGGGGCTCAGGCCTCTTGTAGCAGGCTGAGCTAGTAGCAAACAGTATAAGGGCTCAGGCCTCTTGTAGCAGGCCGAGCCAGTAGCAAACAGTATAAGGGCTCAGGCCTCTTGTAGCAGGCTGAGCTAGTAGCAAACAGTATAAGGGCTCAGGCCTCTTGTGGCAGGCTGAGCCAGTAGGTAGAGGGGGACGGCTGCCACCCGTGAGTGGGGTGGCAGGGGGGACACAGGCCCACCCACTCCACTGTGTCCCGGCCCGGGGCCCTAGACAGCGGTCGTCACCGCTGACGGTCAGTGGGGATCCTGACCGCAACACACTGACATAGGCTCAGTCTGGTCAGCAGCCTGACTGAGGTCGGCTGCCCCCGGGCCACTTCCACTATCCCCCTCTGGTCCTACCTGACCCACGGCGTCGGGTTCCGGGAAGTCCCACTGCATTGGTTGCTCAACCCCCGGGCTGGGGGGTAGATCGGGTAGGTCCTCGGGGAAAGCTGGCCAACTCGGATCCGGGGGTTCCTCCGGATAGCAGCACGGCGATGGGGAGTTTCCTAGCGGCTCCTCATCATAGGTAGCACGGGGAAGCTCCGGCGGGTCTTCCCAGTAGCGGGTCTGGGGTGTCTCCGGCCAGTCCAGGCAAGGGCCCGAGGCTCCAGCGACTTCCCCGTCAGGAGCTCCCTCAGGCAGGTCTGCTCCCTGGGGTGGTTGGGGCCTGACTGAGCTGGCTGGGCTGGCTTTTATTCTTCCGGGTCGCCGCCTGACCCGCTGAGGGGCGGGCTCACTACTCCGTAGCCCCGCCCCTTCCTGTGTCCGGGGCTCAACCCTCCCCGGGGAGGAGGGGAGCCACACCGGCCCGCTACAAGGAGATATACGCAAATATACACAGCAGCATGCCCCAAGTATAGAGATCGTCATAATAGTCAGGCTAAACCAGCCCTTAATGCACTGTGAGCCACATTTTCCCTCTGTTATGCACATTGAGTATCACCTAACTACCTCAGTAGTTCTTTGAAATCATAAGACAGGACCCCCTGTCAGGAGTCATGCCTAGTGACCAAAGCAGGATTCAGAACCAGAGTCAGAATCAGAATGCCAGAAGCCAGGGTTAACAAAGAGAGCTAGAAATTGGGTCAGAACTAGATTACCTGGAGTCAGGAGCAAGACTAGGACACAGCTGGAACAAAGCCAGGTGCAAGGCAGGGTCAAGTGCTTGGAATGGGGCACACACAGAAAGGCAGAGGATCCACAGGTATGTGTATTGAACAGCCATCACTCCTCTGCCACTACTGAGTTTAAGAGCTAGCCACTTAACTGCCTTGGTCAATCAGGTGGTTCTGCTATCTGGACTCTTCGGCTGTCTGGCAATTGGGTAGGCACAGCTGCAGGCCCTTAGTCTGACAGCCCCTAACAAGGAGCAACATGTAGCTGCCCTGCCTTGGCAACAAATCAGAGAAGGAATTGTGACTCTCATATCTTAACTATGGGCCAGATAATGACATTCTGACATATTAATTAGCATCTTACTCCACTAGCAGTCCCATTCGCTTCACTGGGACTATTCAAGTAATTTGATACTACTCAAAGCAAAAGGGTGGATAGTTTTATGGTTAAGGTGCAGTCTGTGACTCAGAAGATAGAAGTCCAGCTCTTGGTTTTGGCACAGATTCTTTGTGACCTTGGGCAAGTGACCTGATCTGTCAGTTCCTCACATCTGCAATATGGAAATAATGTTTCCCTTCCTCATAAGAGTGTTGGCAAGATAAAGGGCCAGATTGTCACCTGATGTAAATCAGAGTAGTGCTCATGTAGCTATGCCAAGAAACTTCAGCTGAAGATCTGGCCCATCTTCAAGGTTGTGAGAAGCTATGGTGATGGGGCAGAGTGATAGTACTGCTTCATGGCAATTCTCTTTTTAAAAATGCCTGTGATATGCAACATTAATTTTTCCTGCATATTTTAGACTTTTTTTGACCTGGCTTTGCTTCTTGGAAGTATGGAACCCACAGTTTTCACAACATTGGCACCAAGCACTTGATCAGTATTTAAAATTACCATAATAAGCACATGTTTGCCAGTAAAGCAGGGTGTTTCTTTCTGGCACGTACAATGCTCCATAAGAGCACTTTTCAATATTTGAGTCTCTTGGCTGTAAACACAAAACTAATCTCTTTTAAAGAAAGGTCACAATTTTACATTCACAGCTGTACATATAGTTTTAATACTTCCAAATAGGTTCACAAATTTGCATTGATATGGGGTGGGAAAACTACAAATATGAGAAAGGGAACTGAAATTAATAGCAGGGGAAGCTCCAGATCTGGAATTAATGTCTTAAGTACTTTAAAGTGTGAGTAAATCTGCAGGTAAGTCCTTCATGTAAGGGGAGGAAATGCCACCTTAGAGACATACCCTGGGCCAGGGTGCCAGGTTCCTCTGCTGGAGGGACTGCAGAAGAGCATCAGGCTAGCTGGGGAGGATGATGGATCGCTGGTTCCCTCCCCAGCCCAGCTTATGATTGGCAGTGTCCTGAGCAAGGAGCCTCTGCAAAAAGAAAGGTGTGGTCACCAGAGTGAGTTTGTTTGGAGGAATCTGGGTAGCTTCCAGAGATGCAGAGGTAGAAGCAGGGAGAGGCCTTATTGGAAACCATGTGAAAATTGGGGCTGATGGGGCACTGAACAGTGGAATGGCAGCTAGTGTTTGAGGCACCTGGTAGAACAGCTGGAGCCAGTCAAGAGGGCATTAAGGGTCTGACCCAGAGGCAGATGTTGCCTAACAGGAGGGCTAGAATCAAAAGTGAAGACCAGGTGACACTGCATAGAGTGCAAAAACTAACCTCAGGGAATGTCACACCAACAGCATCACAGCGGCACATCCAGGTCCAAGATGATGACAACGACTACAGACTTGTACATTTGTTGTAGCTGTAAAGTTTATTGCACTTTAGGGACTTCTGCATTGAACCCAAGTCATTTCCTCACAGTATTTATGCTGGGATGTGTTCTTTAATCCCTAAAGAAATGGTTTGGGTGTAAATAAATTGTATATATGTTTATGTGAACTGCAATGATAGTGTATTAAAAGGGTAACTGAGCTGCCTATGGAGAGACTGAGGTAAACATCCAGGAACTTCTGATCTCAGTCCTCCCTGTGTGGTGCATGCCCTGCTCATGTGGGTCCAGTAAGGAAAGTACAGGTGGGCAGGTACTGAGGTGAAGTGAATTGGTGCGGACTCAGATCCTTTCACCACTTGGTTGAGATGGGGTACTGTATACATAGATAAATGGCCATGCCATGATGTGACAAATCCCCTGCTCATATTAAGTCTGAATTTCCTATACTGGTAGATTTTGGAAAAAAGAAATATAAACTTTAACTTGCTCTATTCATTAAGAACCTAAAAAGAAATATTCTAAAATGAGAAACTAAAATCTCTGTGCTGCCTAAATCTCTTCAGTATTATAGGCCAGGGATGTTTTGGAAGGCTGCAGACCTTACCTATGCAGAAAGGAGTTTGGTCTGATGCTTACAGCTGAACTGGTGAGGGAGGAAATCAGTGTATGCAATAATGAAGATGCAGAAACTAAGAGATTGTGTAAATGAGCTTCTACACTTCTACTCCACTATCTTTCCAATTGAGATGACAGGCCTGAGTGGTCTATTGCTCTGCTTCCCTCACATGACGACAAACTGATATTTAGTTTTAATGCCTTGGATTATCTGGTCATAATCAATTGCCAAGAAGGTGAGAGGTCATTTGTTTGTTAATGTTGCATTTCCCCTGATATTGAACTGAGAAAGTCGCTCATTTCCCATAGAAGGGTTCTTTGACTTCATATCTTGCCACAGATCAGCCATCCACTAGACTGCTGTGAGGGAGCCCCACCACCAGGCCCCAGGTGTTTTAAGCTCCTGAAATCTTAAGTGAACCGAGCCACTGCCCCAGTCTTGGGGGTTCCAAGACACACTCTTGACAAACATACCTTCGGTCTAGCATCCCCTCCTGAGAGCTGGAACATGCTGTCCAGTTATGCTGACTCCTCTATAGCGTAAACACACTCTCTTTCAGAACTTCATTCCAAAGCGTGGGTCTTATGGCTTACAGTTTATCTGTCAAGAGTCATGTAATAAGTCTAGAGCATATAGCTCACTCAGACACTTTGTCCGGAAGTCTAACACATTATTGCTATTTTATATAATAGATAAACCACAAGACAGTACAGATCATTGAGAAAACAACCACCATCCTAACTGTAATGCCTCTCACTAGCTCACTCATCCCTCTGTGTTCAGGAAGGCAGACAGGTCTAAAGACAATAGGAAAGTAAAGACCAGCCTTACAATGAAAATGGATTTTGAAGCTTGGTAAAGACACATACAGAGAGTTCATAATTTCACACATAATTCATAAATTGTACAGACAGATTCTCCAAATCATCACACATTCATCTTTTCTCCATGAGTGAACTCTGTAATGGACCTTTGTCAAGGAGACATTTTCCTTGGGCCACATGGCTCCTTTAACGCTTCTTCCTTGGCTAACTAAACACACTTATTATTATTCTCTAAAGCCCAAGTGTCGTAGAGAATGTACTCTGTGCATTCCCCGATGTTCCCAAGAGGTAAGCCTGAATGGACACATAATGCTAAAACTAGCATTCCATGGCTGCAAATAAGTAGAAATTACCTCTCTGGAAGGGTGTACAGTCTCCCTACAGACTGCTGTGGGCAGCAGTTGGAAATAAATTTGGGCTGGAGAGAACTCAGAGAGGATAATGGCTCTGATAATCTTATCTTTGAGATTCTCTTTAAGAAAGTGAAAAAGAGAGAGCACAGAGTGGGTCTAATTAGTGATTATTCTTGGATATTTGTTCTGAGACTACAGACTCTTTATTAAAGGGTCTCAAAAGATATCCAGATCACAAACCTGTCCATGAAATCACTGTTCCACTGCTATGTCCCCAATCCCCAAAGTCTGAGATGTGTCTCAAACCTACTACTCCAAGGGAGACATCAGGCATTTAATGAACTTTAACAGACCTCAGATGTCATTAACAGTCCCCCACAAATAAATACCAATCACTAGAGTTTCCAGTTCCCTCCCTTTCCTTTGATTTTTCTATGATAGCAAATGTGGTCAGTAGTTTTTAACAAACACATTGACAGGTTCTGCTTAGTTTCTGCTCCACTCCTGCCTTGCTTAGTGAGGAAAACCGTTCATAATTCAAAGCATCTTTATTTAAAGGCTTCCATTTAAGCATTTCCTTAAAGACAAATGAATTATACAGATGTTACTTTGTGGAAAGAACTCCCATTTAACTCAATGGGAGTAGCTACTGAATAGAGTCCTTAATTAGTGCTTTGGCAGAACAATTTGGCTCCAGCATCTCATCCCGCATTAGCATTACTGAGACCCCCTCATGTGATGGCATCAACCTAGGACAGGCTTTGCTCAACGATATTTCAATAACAACCATGCATTCAACATTTATTTGATAATTATTATTATATTCTGTTGCTGGATTTATTAACAGACATTTATAGAGTCTGGTGCTTTACAGAAATTAATAAATTAGCATGATCCATTACTCAGAGAGCTTTTAGTCAAAATTAGACATTCAGAGTGTGTAGAAAGGCAGTGGAAAGAGGCAGGGGAAGGAGTGGTGAATGTTAGAAATAAAAATAATGTGGATTATATTATACATTAAGTGTATTGTGTATGTTCTGACAGTGATAAGCAGTGACTAAGGTTGGGAAAATGTAAAGGAGCAGATTTCTTCAATATGATGAACCCTCGCAGAAGGATGGATTTCTTCACTGCAGAGTTAATGTGAGTTCATACTTGTGTGTTGGCCCTAACCCAGCTCCAATCTGCTCATCTAAGCATGGTGTTACTTTACACCTGAGCTAGCTGGCCCCTTAGGGACTATAGGCTAAAGCCCAAGTGCTGCTTAAACTGGGGCTGGTAACCCACCCAGTTTGCAGTATGGCTACTGGCTAACCAACTTGATTGCTGATAGTTTCCCAGTGCTTTACCAGAACTTTCCCAGTATACCTATAAGGACAGAAAGTACTCCCACAGTTCACTGAGAAAGAATTATAATGCAGCTCAACTTACTGCAGCATCAAGAACCATGGAATGCACTCCCAAAAGTCCTACACCTCATACAATGCAACACCAGTGTGTGCACAGCTGAATATGTTTTGCATTGTGGCTGCTCATACCTTGATGTAACTCTGCAATCTTACTCTGAAGAAAATAATCTCTTTATACTAAACTGGACTGGTTATGGAATTCACTCTCTAACCCACAGTCACTCTCTGGTGCTGGAGTGAAATCCTCTGTAGATGCTTTCCTAGACCCAGGTATTCAAAGATTCCAATCCATTGGTCCCATATAAGCACAGAATCAGTGGCCTTTCCGCTTTGCTCAGCCAAATCATAGTGAGCATGTAGTCTCCCTCTATGATGCAAGAGTTCTATGAAGCCCCCCTTCCTGGTGACACCACTCGTGTTCCCCATTCAGCTGTAACATTGGGCTTAAGTAGAGTGGCATTGTATGGCACATCTCACTGGGTGAATTTCACCATTTATGATGAATTCAGGCCCTAGGGTTGCATTCATATGTACAATCTAGTCAATATCTATACAATCATTTTTATCAATATTAAAGGACATGTGAAGCCATAAATAGTTGTGTTACAAATGAGAAAGGGAACTCTTCCTGCCAATGAATAGCACTTTGCTTTTTGAGCAGCCCCATCAAAGTTAATATGACTATATGAGAGGCAAGGTACCACTCAATGTGAGGAAGCATCTCACAACATTACCTATCCTAGAATACAAAACTCTTATTAGAGAGTCCTTCATTTTCATTTTGGACAACCAGTCCCATAAATAGTGTTAAGTTTCAGAACAATGGTAGTAGTAGGTAGTGCCATATTGCCTATGACTGAGACTTCTGCCCATCACTCACATTGTTCAGGGCCAGATTGTGAGTGGGCCTTGTTTGGGCCAGGATGACATAAGCACACGCAAGGTGCCATCTCCCACTTGCCTGGCTGCACAAGGGCTCTGGAGTGCAAAGGGGCTGCTTGCTTTTGCTCCTTCCATGAGGCAAGAAACTAAAAAAGGCTAGAGAAGAAGTCATGCTCCCCAGCCACCCTTACACAAGCCTGTAGAGTGTGGCAATCACACACGAAGGAGTCATCTGCTCCATCCTAATATCCGTTGTCCTCCTCCTATGGAAGCAAAGAGGTATGTTTTTTTCACATGGACAGCTACAGCAAGAAGGCCATCAGTGCCCCAGCTCCCAAGTTCAGGATTCCTATCCCTTGATCAATTTCAAATGATGCATATAATTCTAATACTGTTAAATTGTCACTCACCCCGCATTGTCAAATAATGAACTCTGACAAATAATTGTGTCTCAGGTCTCAAAAATACCAAAAAAACAAACAAAAAACCAGAACAAATTACTGACAATATGGATAACTTATATAATAACCCCAAACAAATCTGAGTTCACGTCCTATCCATGTCTTAAATATACCCAATCTTCAGCTTAGCGAGCAATATCTGATATTACTCATCGTTTAGCTAAATCAAGTACAATTCTCATTTAGAAGGTAGCAGAAGATATCAGTTTCCTCAGGTATTAGAAAAGGATCCATAAGCTTTAAAGTCCATATTAATAGATTCCTTTTACCATCTTGTCAGATTTTCTGCTTTTATTCCATTCCCATAGAGCTACTATTTGATAGGAATTCTGCCCCATATATCTGGCTAAGTGGATATAAATTTCCTCATCTGATAAAAGTTTAGAATCATAAAATCATAGATTAGGGTTGGAAGAGACCACAGAAGGACCTCTAGTCCAATCCCCTTCTCAAAGCAGGACCAACACCAACTATGGTAAATCATCTCAGCCAAGGCTTTGTCAAGCCAGGCCTTAAAAACCTCTAAGGATAGAGATTCTACCACCTCCCTAGGTAACCCATTCCAGTGCTTCACCACCCTCCTAGTGAAATAGTGCTTCCTAATATCCATCCTAGACCTCCCCCATTGCAACTTGAGACCATTCGTTCTTGTTCTGTCATCTGCCAACACTGAGAACAGCCAAGATCCATCCCCTTTGCAACCCCACTTCAGGTAACTGAAGGCTGCTATCAAATCCCCCCTCACTCTTCTCTTCTGAAGACTAAATAAACCCAGTTCCTTCAGCCTCTCCTCATAAGTCATGTGCCTCAGCCCCCTGATCATTTTCATTGGCCTCTGTTGGACTTTCTCCAATTTGTCCACATCCCTTCTGTAGTGGGGGACCCAAAACTGAATGCAATACTCCAGATGTGGCCTCACCAGTGTTGAATAGAGGGGAATAAGCACTTCCCTCAATCTGCTGGCAATGCTCCTACTAGTGCAGTTTAATATGCCGTTAGCCTTCTTGGCAACAAGGGCACACTGTTGACTCATATCCAGCTTCTTATCTACTGTAACCCCCAGGTCCTTTTCTGCAGAACTGCTGCTTAGCCAGTCGATCCCGACGCTATAGCGGTGTATGGTATTCTTCCTTCCTAAGTGCAGGACTCTGCACTTGTCCTTGTTGAACATCATCAAATTTCTTTTGGCCCAATCCTCCAATTTGTCTAGGTCACTCTGGACCCTATCCCTACCCTCCAGCGTATCTACCTCTCCCCCCAGCTTAGGGTCTGTGAACTTGCAGAGTGTGCAATCTATCCCATCATCCAGATCATTAATAAAGATGCTGAACAAAACCAGCCCCAGGACCTACCCCTGGGGTACTCAGCTTGATACTGGCTGCCAACTAGACATTGAGCCGTTGATCACTACCCGTTGAGCCTGACAATCTAAATATATATGTTTCCTGAGTCTCATGTTCAGTATTCTAGCAGATTCACCCACAAGGGATTCTCCACAAGGGCATTTTATGATATAGTCTTCATAATTTCTATTTGAGAAGTGATCATGATCCTATATCACTTGCTTTGTTGTGGGTGATAAAAAGAAAAACCCAACAGCACATTGTAAAGATAATGGGCCTGCTTCTCCATAGGATTGCACCTCATGTAGTGAGTTATACTTGTGCAGAGTGAAACATTCTGTTGGTTCACGATTTCACTCTCAAATTATACTCAGTTTGTACAGGTGTAAATGACTACATAAGTTGCAAGGCAATGGAAAAATGAGGCCTAAGGAAAACATCTTTCTGAAATCCAAGCCATGAAGTTTTTTTTTCTTCACACATCAGTATATAAAGCCCCATTCATTTGTCATCTATTTAGACAATTACAATAGAAAATAAAGGGCTGAGTAAAGCAGATAAGTAATTTTCCAACAAAACAAACATTTGTTTAGAAAAGGCCAGTCCATTGAACCCAAAAATTCTTACCAAAAGGAGTTGGGTACAATTAACTTTTGTTGAATCTGGGGAGCAAGCTGGTCTGGGACGCTGGAAGTCCTGGGGTCCCTGTCCTAGGGGAAGTCTGCATGGCAGGACAGCCATGGAGCCCAGCACCCTGGACACTCCAGCTGTTTGAAATTGACGTTCTGGTTTCACCAGTGCAAGAATGTCAATTTCAGTCCACAGCTCCAGTCCCAAGGAGCATATTTTTTTCAGAAACACCATGGGTCAGTGTCACAAAACATCATTTTTTCAGGATTTGTGGTTTGTGAGAAATTGGGGGGTGGGAATTGTTCCATTTTCAATCAAATTTCAAAATTTCATGAACCAGAAATCCCAATTTTTGGCACACACTAGGGCTAAAGGTGAATATAGAATCATAGAACTTAAGATCAGAAGGGACCATTATGATCATGTAGTCTGACCTCCCGCAAGATGCAGGCCACAAAAGCTGACCCACCCACTACTGAAATAATTCTCTCCCTTGACTCAGCTGTTGAAGTCCCCAAATCCTGATTTAAAGACTTCAAGTAGCAGATAATCCTCCAGCAAGCGACCTCTGCCCCATGCTGCGGAGGAAGGCGAAAAACCTCCAGGGCCACTGCCAATCTACCCTGGAGGAAAATTCCTTCCCGACCCCAAATATGGCGATCAGCTGAACCCCGAGCATGCAGGCAAGACTCTCCAGCCAGACACTCAGGAAAAAGACTTTCAATATCCCAACATTGACCCTCGGTCAATAACTCCTGTATGTTTCATCTCATTGCAGCATACAATAAAGGCTCATTATTATATTTCTTGTTTTGTTGAGTAGATATGTAAGATTGTGGCCTTTAAACACATATACACACAAGTATCTTTACATACACGAGTAGTCTGATGGAGATCAAAGGGACTTGTTCATATAAAGTTACTTGTGCATACATGTCTGCAGCACAGGGCCTAAATGTGATAACATAGGGCACCATCAATTCCTTTTTTTCTTATTTGTTTAATTATTCAAGTCTGAAACATTCCCTTTCTTTTCGTCTCAAATATTATTACTTTTTTATAACCCCTCTCTTTCAGAGTTTCGCTCCGTTGCCATTTTATATGAACTATTCTTCATGACTTAGTGTTTTATGGTCCCTGAGCCCTTGTCTTTCATCCCTAGAATCACTGAATCCTGTTAGTCGAAAGGGACGGCTAGTAGGTCATTCAATCTATCCCCATGTCATGTTTCTTCTTTTCATTTGTTTTGTCCCAAATCATCCCTCACAGCTGAGTTTCCAGTTCACCTTGAATATCTCTAGTGATAATGATTCCAGAAAACCTCTTTGCAGCTTGCTTAATTGCCTAGCACTTCTCATTGTTATAAAGTTTTTCTTAATATTTAACCTACATTTTCCTTGCAGCAGTTTAAATATGTTATTCCTTCTTCTGTCCTGGTTGACTAATGAGAATAATTTCCCTTGTCCCTTTACATATTTGTAGACAGTCATCATGCTTCCTTTGAGTCTTCTTTTCTTTAGATTGAACATGCCCGTTTCTCCTATTAACCTTTTATTTTCCTCCTAGGTCTTATTTTTCAAACTTTCTTTCTTTCTTTCTTTCTTTCTTTCTTTCTTTCTTTCTTTCTTTCTTTCTTTAATTTTATGTCCCTTTGCTTGAATGATAAAAGGAGCAGACAAAACCCCTGTAAAGGTATAATGAAGCTTTTGAAAAAAAAAAGCAAAAATCAAAATTATGTTAATTTACACTCAAAAAGAAAAGACAGTACAAAGAATAAAAACAAAAAACCCCTGAAAATCACAGGGGGGAGAGGTGCTAAGGTATGTTCACATTGGGGTTTTGCATATGTATGTGTTTGAATTTTCATGTCCTTTAGAAAATACTATTGCTGAATATCAAGAGCTAAAGGGAAAGTAGAGAGATATCAAACAAAGCTGTAAACTCAAACAATCCCTTGTCTATTAAAATATTTTGTCCTTGTCTCTGTGGTAGGTCTCTCTTGTTTTTTAAGCTAGAATTTTAATGCTCTTCTTCACCACTCTTCTAAACACAATAAAAAGACTATTAAAATGTAGTGAAAAACACAGAAGTCAAACAAGTGAAAGATGGGGAGGGAGTAAAACAAACCTATAACAAATAAAAACTAAATTAATCAGGGGACATTAAGGTGAGAGAGTCTGGACTGGCTATTGAGCTACTTCAGCCGGAACAGTTTAGTTAAATTTAAAATCTATTCAGAAACATCCCAAAATATTATTACTTGCCATTCTTATGCTAGATTTTATGCTACCTGCTCCTGTGGGATCAGTGAGGATATAGGGTCATTGCTACTGGAATCACAAGGACATATTAATTTGTTATAATATCCTGGTACCTTTCCTATCAATTAAGAACATAAGAACGGCCATACTGGGTCAGACCAAAGATCCATCTAGTCCAGTACCCTGTCTTCCGACAGTGGCCAATGCCAGGTGCCCCAGAGGGAATGATCAGAGCAGGTAATCATCAAGTGATCCATTCCCTGTCACCCATTCCCAGCTTCTGGCAAACAGAGGCTAGGGACACCATCCCTGCTCATCCGGGCTAATAGCCATTGATGGACCTATCCCCCATTAATTTATCTAGTTCTTTTTTGAAGCTTGTTATAGTCTTGGCCTTCACAACATCCTCTGGCAAAGAGTTCCACAGGTTGACTGTGCATTGTGTGAAAAAAATACTTCCTTTTGTTTGTATTAAACCTGCTGCCTATCGATTTCATTTGGTGACCCGTAGTTCTTGTGTTATGACAAGGAGGAAATAACACTTCCTTATTTACTTTCTCCACTCCAGTCATGATTTTATAGACCTCTATCATATCCCCACTTAGTGTCTCTTTTCCAGGCTGAAAAGTCCCAGTCTTATTAATCTCTCCTCATATGGAAGCCGTTTCATACCCCTAATCATTTTTGTTGCCATTTTCTGAACCTTTTCCAATTCCAATACATCTTTTTTGAGATGGGGTGACCACATCTGCATGCAGTATTCAAGCACCATGGATTTATATCTATTATCTTTTATTTATTATGTATCCCTTTCTTAATAAATACTTGCACAAATGCAGACGGATATCATCTTCCTTTCCAAATGTAAACGGATGGACATCATACCTAATGGACTAAAGGTAAAAAATCCACTGCTATCTACATACTACACAGACCACAGTGAGAGATTATGCCATACTCTATCTAAGAAACTGAGGAACCACCTGATCAGCATCCTATACAGCAAACAGGAAAACATCAAAAAAGAGCTCTCCAACCTAGAAACTCTCATCAATAACCAAACTTCCATACAAACGGACTTCACTAAAATAAGACAGGAGCTCTACATTACCCACTTCACCTCTCTAAAAAGAAAAAGGGCTGTAAGCTGTCTAAACTCCTACCTGCCACATGGGGCCAAAACCGTGATACCCCTAACCCACCCAGCAATATCGTCAATCTATCCAGCCACACACTCAGCCCAGAAGAACAGTCTGTCCTATCTCGGCGACTCTCTTTCTGCCCTGCCACCCCCACCAACATGATACAGTTCTGCGGCGATCTGGAAGCCTACTTTCGCCGTCTCCGACTCAAAGAATACTTCCAGGACAACACTGAACAGCGCACTGATACACAGTTACCCTCCCACCAACAGCACAAGAAGAAGAACTCCACATGGACTCCTCCTGAGGGTCGAAATGACAGTCTGGACCTATACATTGAATGCTTCCGCCGACGTGCACAGGCAGAAATTGTGGAAAAACAACATCGCTTGCCTCACAACCTAAGTCGTGCAGAACGCAATACCATCCACAGCCTCAGAAACCATCCTGACATTATAATCAAAGAGGCTGATAAAGGAGGTGCTGTTGTCATCATGAACAGGTCTGACTACCAAAAGGAGGCCGCCAGACAACTCTCCAATACCAAATTTTACAGGCTACTTCCCTCAGATCCCACTGAGGAATACACTAAGAAACTGCACCATCTACTCAGGACACTCCCTACACTAACACCGGAACAAATCAACATACCCTTAGAACCCCGACCAGGGTTATTCTATCTACTACCCAAGATCCACAAACCTGGAAATCCTGGACGCCCCATCATCTCTGGCATTGGAACTCTCACTGAAGGACTGTCTGGATATGTGGACTCTCTACTCAGACCCTATGTTACCAGCACTCCCAGCTATCTCCGTGACACCACTGATTTCCTGAGGAAACTACAATGCATTGGTGACCTTCCAGAAAACACCATCCTAGCCACCATGGATGTAGAGGCTCTCTACACAAACATCCCACACACTGATGGAATACAAGCTGTCAGGAACAGTATCCCTGATGATGCCACAGCACAACTGGTTGCTGAGCTCTGTGCCTTTATCCTCACACACAACTATTTCAAATTTAATGACAATATATATCTCCAGATCAGTGGCAACGCTATGGGCACCCGCATGGCCCCACAATATGCCAATATTTTTATGGCCGACCTGGAACAACGCTTCCTCAGCTCCCGTCCACTCACGCCCCTTCTCTACCTACGCTACATTGATGACATCTTCATCATCTGGACCCATGGGAAGGAGACTCTGGAAAAATTCCACCATGATTTCAACAGCTTCCACCCCTCCATCAGCCTCAGCCTGGACCTATCTACACGGGAGGTCCACTTCCTAGACACCACGGTGCAAATAAGTGGTGGTCACATTAACACCACCCTATACCAAAAACCTACCGACCGCTATTCCTACCTTCATGCCTCCAGCTTCCATCCCGGGCATACCACAAGATCCATTGTCTACAGCCAAGCACTGAGGTACAACCGTATCTGCTCTAACCCCGCAGACAGAGACCAACACCTAGAAAATCTCCACCAAGCATTCTCAAGACTACAGTACCCACACGAGGAAATAAGGAAACAGATCAACAGAGCCAGATGTGTACCCAGAAGCCTCCTACTGCAAGACAAACCCAAGAAAGAAACCAACAGGACTCCACTGGCCATCACATACAGTCCCCAGCTAAAACCCCTCCAACGCATCATCAGGGATCTACAACCCATCCTGGACAATGATCCCACACTTTCACAGGCCTTGGGTGGCAGGCCAGTCCTCGCCCACAGACAACCTGCCAACCTGAAGCATATTCTCACCAACAACTGCACACCGCACCATAGTAACTCTAGCTCAGGAACCAACCCATGCAACAAACCTTGATGCCAACTCTGCCCACATATCTACACCAGCAACACCATCACAGGACCTAACCAGATCAGCCACACCATCACCGGTTCATTCACCTGCACGTCCACCAATGTAATATATGCCATCATATGCCAGCAATGCCCCTCTGCTATGTACATCGGCCAAACTGGACAGTCTCTAAGGAAAAGGATAAATGGACACAAATCAGACATTAGGAATGGCAATATACAAAAACCTGTAGGAGAACACTTCAACCTCCCTGGCCACACAATAGCAGATTTTAAGGTGGCCATCCTACAGCAAAAAAACTTTAGGACCAGACTTCAAAGAGAAACTGCTGAGCTCCAGTTCATCTGCAAATTTAACACCATCACAGTTAGGACTAAACAAAGACTGTGAATGGCTTGCCAATTACAGAACCAGTTTCTCCTCCCTTGGTTTTCACACCTCAGCTGCTGGAACAGGGCCTCATCCTCCCTGATTGATCTAACCTCGTTATCTCTAGCTTGCTTCTTGCTTGCTTATATATACACACCTGCCCCTGGAAATTTCCACTGCTTGCATCCGAAGAAGTGGGTATTCACCCACGAAAGCTCATGCTGCAAAACGTCTGTTAGTCTATAAGGTGCCACAGGATTCTTTGCTGCTTCTACAGAACCAGACTAACACGGCTACCCCTCTTATACGTGACACCCTTTCTTAATGATCCCCAACATTCTATTTGCTTTTCTTGACTGCACATAGATTGGATGTTTTCAGAGAACTATCCACAATGACTCCAAGATCTCTTTCTTGAACCATAACCGCTAATTTAGACCCCATCATTTTATATGTATAGTTGGGAATTTTTTTTCCAATGTGCATTACTTTGCATTTATCAACATTGAATTTCTTATGCCATTTTGTTGGCCACTCACCCAGTTTTGTGATATCCTTTTGTATCCTCACTAGTTCAGGGCCAAATTCACTGATGGCATAAGCATGTGCAATTGAGTCTCAGCTGTGGCCCACCATCAATGTTCTACATCATTGGTAGGTCTGATTCCTAGAGGGATCCAGAGACTGTGTTCCATACTTGGATGGTTTAGTGCCAGACTGTGCACACTTACTCACTAAAATCAATGGAACTTGGTGTGTAAGGAGTTTAATTGTTAGAGACATACAGTCTGATGGCAAGTTTTTTTTAAATAAAAATGCATGGCCCACTAAAATACTTTAATAGAATTCATTGATTTGATTTTGAGAAGAAAATATGATCTGGGTTAGTAATGAAAAGATTCAATTTCCAAAATGTAGTTTCTACCTCTATAGTGGTAAGTGTTTGTTCAGAAACATTTCTGTCACCTTATTACCCCCCAGAGCTATGTGTTAACATGAGCACTGAGATAGAATAGCAGTGATGATCTGATAGTGTTTTGAGTGCTCTCATTTTAAATATTTAAACAGTTTCAGGCTTTGTTATTCTGTGTTAAGGAATATTAGAATTGTCATTTCCTTTTTCATTTGTAGTAGACTCATAGGAAAACAGCATCTTCTGTTTCCATCGCCAACCCTTGTTATCAAGTCTCCTTCCTTCTAGTCCCCTACACATCACAGATGCCCTGGTTGCACTCAGGGAAAGGAGTAATTTGCTGCAGGCCTCTTCAGGATTCCTCATCATGTGCCCAGCGGCATATGAATTCTGCCTACTCCCCTCCTATCCTGGGGACAATGTCTGTTGTGCAGTCCCTGAACTTCTCCAGAACCTGTTGCTGAAACCTGGGTAGCCCTACCAAGGCTGTGCAGGGGTTGGGGAATTATTACCCTGTCTTTACCCCTACAAGGTTGTGTTAAAGCTAATCACACTCATGTGCTTAATCCTCTTTACATGAAATTTACCACATTTACAGGGGTCCTTCACACCACTGGAAGACTGAGGGCCTGGGAGAGAGGGAAGGTAGAGCAAGTGCTCAAGGTGTTTGTGTAACCCTGCACACCTCACAGAGACAGTCCCAGCTCTAAATAGGCTGGTGTGACAGTGGCCATTGGCTACCATCTGAGGAAGGAGCAACAGTGTGAATGAATTTTCTTTGCAGATTATTTGTTGGTAAACTATTCGTTTGGGCCTAGATTCTCATTTACACTAAGGTCCCTTTCAGTCACTCTGGCAATATAAAGAGGCCTCAAAATGGGCATAAATTATGTTTATTTTAAGGCTTTTTTACATTGCCAAAGTGATCTAAAGGGGGGGGGGCTAAGTTTAAGTGAAAATAAAGCCCTATGTCTCTTTGTTATTCACCATCACAATTCATTATTTGTATGATGTGATTTGTCACCTAAGGCACTGTTTCTCCTCCCTGAATGCAGAATTAGAACATTTTAAGCAGGAGAAATAGCAAAGGTACACAGTTAAAAAAGCATATCTGGATTGTCAATCACAATAAACTAGAGGTAGAAATGGCACGTTATATCTAAGTCCACAGAGGAGTAATTGTGTAGCCATTGTGACAAAGGAGAGACTGAGATAGATACCGTGTCACAACAGCAGGCACAGAGACAGCAAACAGAATGTACATGTGATCTGAAATGGCTCCACAGAAGCCTCTATTCCCTGCTCTGTGTTTCTTCCTACTGCTGGAGACCACAGGAAGCATGTGACTACAACCCTGTAATCTACCTATGTAGGGTTAATCTCAGTTAAACCAATATTTTCTGCTGCATACTTCTTCCTTATGTATTCTGTGTTCTGTAGTGTCAGAAGTCTTGCGGTGCAGTTAGGAATATTGTAGCCTGCACGAGTTTCAGGAGGATGTCAGTCAAACAACATAAGTGTATGTGTGATGTTTTTAATGGGGCTTAGCCCCATTGGCTCCTAATGGCCAACTGCCCCTGAACATCACGCTACATCGCCATGTGCAATTGGATAAAAAATGGGCTCTAATGCCTAAAGCGGTGTTTCTCAAACTGGGGTCGCCACTTGTGTAAGGAAAGCCCCTGGCGGGCAGAGCCGGTTTGTTTACCTGCCCCATCCACAGGTCTGGCTGACCATGGCTCCCACTGGCCGCAGTTCGCTGCTCCAGGCCAATGGGAGCTCCTGGAAGCGGCGTGGACCGAGGAACTTACTGGTCGCCACTTCCAGCAGCCCCCATTGGCCTTCAGCGGCGAACCGCAGCCAGTGGGAGCCGTGATCGGCCAGACCTGCGGATAGGGCAGGTAAACAAACCGGCCCAGCCTGCCAGGGGCTTCCTCTACACAAGCGCTGACCCTAGTTTGAGAAACACTGGCCTAAAGGAGGCAAGGAATCAAACACCAAATGCAGTGGTAAGTACTATCCTGGTGAATCTTACCTACTTCTGTTGTGGTGGATTCTCCATCACTGACAATTTTAAAATCTAGATTGTATTTTTTTTCTAAATGATCTGCTCTAGAAATTATTTTGGGGGCGTTCTATGCCCTGTGTTATACAGGAAGTCAGACTAGCTTATCACAATGGCCCCTTCTGTCCTTGAAATCTATGAATCTATTACAGACAATTGGGGGGAGCTGTCTCTTTTTTACCCCTGGCACTATCTGTATAGCTTGTTATGTGTACAAAGTACTGAGTTGAACTGAAGTGTTAAGAACATTTGAATGAATAATTATTCATGATAAAATGTATGAAACATTTGGGATTCACAAACAATTCCAGCAACTGTCAGAACATTTCTGAATAAAGAATATGATCCCATGAATCAGAGTGAATTGAACTTAGCCAATTAGCTTTTTATTATTTGATAAGCTGTGCTAACCATTATTATAAGTAAGCTATTTTTATTTTCCCTCTTATTGGACTCATATCCACAAAGTAGACACTTAAACTCAAAACTATAAACTAGATGCTTAAACAAACTTTCATCGCCAATTTTAGCTAAACCCATTTTACAAGATACAATGCATCTAACATTTTGTGAAACAAAAAGATGTTATAAAGACTGCCAACAAAAATGGATTAGCAATGACTCCAACTATTAAAACTCTTTTTTTTTGGGGGGGGGGGAGTGGTGGTGGTGGTTGGTTAAAGAAAGCCAATATAGTATTAAATAGTATCCAAAGGACCTGTAATTTTATCAATAGCTGAAGAAGCTATACTTGAGATAGTTTTCACTGATTTGGTATAGTTGTTTAATAGGGTTATATAAGAATTTCATGTTGTAATGACACAGTAAACAGCTTTGTTGGCTGGCGCAAATTACAGCACTGGAAAGCACATGAGTTGTGATGGTGTTGGAGGCAATCATTGGTTGTGTCCCCACCTGAATCCTATGTTACTAATGGCTTGTCTACAGTGGGACACTCAGGAACATTAATCCAAATTAACTAAAAGTGTGAATTTAAAGTGGGTTAATTAAACTATATTAAAACCCTGTGTGCACACTCTCATTCAGGATAAAAGTGGCTACAGTGAATTAAACTAAACTGAATTAAGGCTACTTTAGGTCTCTACAAGTATGTCCACAAAGGGGTTTTCTTCAATCTAAATAAATCACTGTAAATTCACACCTTTAGTTCATTCAGATTATTTTTCTCAGTGTTCCCAGACAGACAAGCCCTACTTTGCAACTGAATATTTCAAGACTTTTCTTTGAAGATAATCTACATTTCTATAAAATATCAACTGTAATGTATTATAGTATTCCGAATAAGCATGTTTCATAAGCACTGATATATATGGGCTGGTTCAGTGATAACAGTATAACAAGAAATTGCCTAGCTCATCAAAATCTGTGGCAGAACAAGTTATTTAGTAAAAAGAACAGGAGTACTTGTGGCACCTTAGAGACTAACAAATTTATTTGTGCATAAGCTTTCGTGGGCTACAGCCCACTTCTTCAGATGCATAGAATGGAACACACAGTAAGAAGATATTTATACATACAGAGAACATGAAAAGGTGGAAGTAGCCATGCCAACTGTAAGAGGCCAATCAATTGAGATGAGCTATTATCAGCAGGAGAAAAAAACCTTTTGAAGTGATAATCGAGATGACCCATAGAAGGTGTGAAGAGAACTTTCCATTCTATGTATCCGAAGAAGTGGGCTGTAGCCCACGAAAGCTTATGCTCAAATAAATTTGTTAGTCTCTAAGGTGCCACAAGTACTCCTGTTCTTTTTGCGGATACAGACTAACACGGCTGCTACTCTTAAAGTTATTTAGTGACCATTATGAATGAGTGGTTTTGGATTAGAAGGGGATGTACAGTTTGTTTAAGGCAGCATATAACTTCTGCAGCCATACACCAGCCTATTGGTACAGTAACAATAAAACATAGGCATTTTGTTAAGCCAAATATCCAATACTAGCTTTCTTCCAAATAATTAGTAGTTTTTTAATCTCTTTAGCCTTGCAGTCTTCATTCATTAAAATAAGTGGTACAGCATCTCTGACACCCATGCAACAGTCCAGTACTGAACTACAAGCAAATTACAAAATATTTCTAAAACAAGAGTTGGTGTTCCTATTAGTGTCCACTGTACATACTTTTTAGAGCCATGACAGTGCATTGTTTATGCACACAAAGACTTATTCTCATTTATATTAAGGCCCTTTCATGCCATTTTTGCATTGTAAAAGGCCTGACCATGAATGTAAATGTATGTTAGGCCCATCATAAGGTCCACACTCCCAGAGTGGTGGAAAGGGTCTACGTGTAAATGAGAACCTAGCTCAAAGTGTATTGTTCAGTTGTACACTCAGGTCCAGATCCAGACTGGGGCACTTCTCAACTTTGGGCTCCACTGTGATCCACAAAACTTCCACTCAGCTGCCACCTAACCCTGTAGGTTTCTGAACTCACTTGGCATGTTCATTGCTGCCTCCTTCTAGGTGTTTGGACACCCTGAGGCCCACCTGGTAAAATATTGAAAAATAAAGCATGAATGAAAAATAAAAACTCTCCAGAGTGGGACTGATTTACTCTAACCCTCTCCCCCGCTCGCACCAGAGTGGGAAACACTGAGACCAGTGAGGTGAAGGACATATCTTGCCACTTGTGATGTCAGAGGTGGGATTTGATGCAGCAAACTAACCCAAGGGCAAGATAGCTCATTCTTGAGAATAGATGACATTGTGAGGGAGCTGATGCAGGCCACAGCAGCACAAGAGGCTACCACAGTCCAGATGGCAGCTCCGCAGGATTCTGTACAGATACAACAGGAGATGAATCAACTGCTGATGAACCAGGCAGCCAAGGACTGAGCTACCTTACAGGAGGTAGTGAACCATCTGAAAGTCCTGATCACTCTAGCACATGGCTACAATGGGCCACCATCCCCAGAGGCCAGCAATTATCTGTCAAAGATGATGACAGAAGATGACATTGTGGCATATCTCCTAATATTTGAAAGAATAGTCCAATGTGAGGCCTGGCCCCAAGACCAGTGGGGCAGAATCCTTGTCCCTTTCCTGTGTGGGATGGCCCACAACAACATTGCAGCAGAAGCTGCTACAGACTATATTCACTTAAAAACTGAGATCCTGGAAAAAGCTGGAGTTATTATAGCAATAAGGGCCCCGTAATTCCACTGGTGGAGGTATTGGGATAGCAAAGGACCATGATCACACCTGTTCAACCTGATTCACTAACATGGAATTGGCTGTGTCCCAAGACCTACCATACAGAAAAGATCATAGGACTCTTGGTTTTGGATGGATTCCTGAGAGGACTACTGCCAGACCTACAAGGGTGGGTTGGCCAAAGTGACTCCTCATCTTACGATGATTTGCTCACCCTCGTAGAGAGGCAGTTAATAGCCAGAGAACTTTATTGGACTACCAGGGAAGAGATGTCCCAGACCAAGAGGCCAGTCCAATCCCTGAAGGCCTAGACCTCCAAAAGTTCACGTAGGATTATGTTGGGGAGGAAGGATGCTGAAAAGCAGCCTTAGGCCACAAAGGGACTTGGGGAATCAAGGTGATAAGGCCTCAGGATGAGCCCCAATAACCCAAAGAATAGGGAGATACCCCAGACTTTGTATAGCTATTCTGCTTGTGGGGAACTAAGGCATATAGCAGCTCAGAGTCCTAACATAGAGGAGCCTAGGCAGTACAATCTGGGTAACTATGTAGACTTATATGACTTAATCAACCTTGTGGGAGTTGTTAAGACCCCACATAGATACATGCAGCTAGTCAGAATGAATGGTATAAAGATCATTGCTTAATAGCTTCAAGGGAAACTGGTGGGGTGGAACCAGCTGTCTCATGCCAAACACATGGAAATAATCTGTGCACATGGGGCAGTTAATTACTACCCAGCCATTCCTGTACAAATTGAAATCCAGGGAAATGCAACATGGGTGACAGCTGGAGTGGTCCCTGAACTCCTATAGCCAGTACTCATAGGACAAGACTTCCCAGGGTTTGGAAATCTATCCCCTGTGGAGAGGTCAGAGAAAGGCAATAACCCCAGGACCAATACTATGGACTCAGCAAATAGCCCTCTTCTCATTTACTCTGAATCAGCTCAGTACTTATTTTCTGCAACTAGGAAGTCCCAGAAGACTAGATGTGGGCAGACAAAGGATTGGGACCTAAGTCTTGACCCAGAATCAAAAGATGGTGTTTACGGGTAAGCAGTCTCATCCAGCAAACACAATTGCAACTTTGCTAGTTGATGAACATGAGACCAATCCTGGTGGCAAAATGGAAATAGGTCCCCTTGAGTTTGGACATGCTGGTATCTTGCATATGATTTTAGAATATTAGAAAAGAAGTTGAGGTGAATGGGATCATGGTAGAGGGGGAAAACCAAAGGTCCATGGCTGTACTTCATGGATTAAAAGTGATCTATTATATAGGATAGTCTAACTACAGGAACAAGAACTGGAGCAGCTTCTAGTACCTTGAAGACATCGAAGAGCAGTATTAGACCTAGCCCATAGCCATTTGTTCAGGGGACCCCGATTTGTGTCATAATTGACGAAGGACGTGTGTGTGATGCTCCGAATACAGGCCCTGCAAACCTCGGTCTGCCATCCTCAGACTGATGGCCTTGACGAATGCTTTAACAGACTGTTGAAGGGCACATACAGAAAGTAGTAAGTAAAGATGGGAAAAATTAGGATGGTTTACCAGAAGGGGAACACTGATATCGGTGAGGTGAAGGAGGTGCTTTGCCACACTAGTTTTAGCATCTCCCTGCTTAGCATGCTGGCTTCTGTGGATCACATTCTAAGGTGCCTATCTGTTCCCAGTCATTGTAAGCAGTCCATTTCCTAGAGACTACTGTACTAATAAGAGATGGTCACATAAACACCACCCTATACCGGAAACCCACTGACCGCTATACTTACCTACATGCCTCCAGCTTCCATCCTGGACACACAACAAGATCCATTGTCTACAGCCAAGCTCTAAGATCCAACTGTATTTGCTCCAATCCCTCAGACAGAGATAAACACCTACAAGATCTCTATCAAGTGTTCTTAAAACTACAATACCCACCTGCTGAAGTGGTGAAACAGATTGACAGAGCCAGAAGAGTACCCAGAAGCCACCTACTACAGGACAGGCCCAACAAAGAAAATAACAGAACGCCACTAGCCATCACGTACAGTCCCCAACTAAAACCTCTCCAGCGCATCATCAAAGATCTACAACCTATCCTGAAAGATGATCCCTCGCTCTCACAGATCTTGGGAGACAGGCCAGTCCTCGCTTACAGACAGCCTCCCAACCTGAAGCAAATACTCACCAGCAACCGCACATCATACAACATAAACACCAACCCAGAAACCTATCCTTGCAACAAAGCCCGATGCCAGCTCTGTCCACATATCTATTCAAGTGACACCATCATAGGACCTAATCACATCAGCCACGCCATCAGGGGCTCATTCACCTGCACATCTACCAACGTGATATATGCCATCATGTGCCAGCAATGCCCCTCTGCCATGTACATTGGCCAAACCGGACAGTCTCTACGCAAAAGAATAAATGGACACAAATCTGACATCAGGAATCATAATATTCAAAAACCAGTGGGAGAACACTTCAACCTCTCTAACCACTCAATGACAGACTTGAAGGTGGCAATTTTGCAACAAAAAAACTTCAAAAACAGACTCCAAAGAGAGACTGCTGAACTCGAATTAATATGCAAATTAGATACAATTAACTTAGGTTTAAACAGAGACTGGGAATGGTTGGGTCATTACACTAATTGAATCTATTTCCCTATGTTAAGTTCTCCTCACACCTTCTATGAGTCATCTCAATTATCACTTCAAAGTTTTTTTTTCTCCTGCTGACGATCAATCAACTGAGATGAACTGACTGTTCCAGTTGCTATGCGTACTTCCACCTTTTCATGTTCTCTGTATGTATCTCCTGTCTGTGTGTTCCATTCTGTGCATCCAAATAAGTGAGCTGTAGCTCACGAAAGCTTATGCTGAAATAAATTTGTTAGTCTCTTAGGTGCCACAAGTACTCCTGTTCTTACTGCAACATCTAAGTCCCTTTGTGAACCAAGGCATAAGTTCATACCAACAATCAGAGGCATTGCTTTAAAAATACCCATTGCAATAAGAACCTTCAAAGTCATCTTGCTTCTGCTCCCAGATTCATGCCTTCTTCCATTACTTGAATCTGTTTGTTTTTTTGCTACAGAACTGCCTCACATTCAAACCACTCTTCCATCAATAAGCCATTCACTGTGGACCTCCTCTCACTATTTGAAGCCCTTTTCATTTAAACAGAACATACATGAACCATGTGGTCATGTCCTGAATTAAATTGTTAGATTCTTAGGTCAAAGATCTTGTCCTCAGTTTGGTGGGTTTGTTTTTTCTTTTCCTGCCAGGGGCTTTCCCTACACAAGTGGTGACCCCAGTTTGAGAAACACTGGACTAGATTGATCAAAAAGGGACAAGTTTAGATTAAAAACAATTGCTTATTTTTTGTTTTGTTTTCAATCTCTTAGCCAATTTGCTTGGATTTATAAAGGAGTTAAAATCTAAAATATAGTTAATTGAGGTCTCTCTAGAGAGTGTAGATTCAGCAAGATATCCTTCAATTATTTATATCACAGAAAGGAAGGAGAAATACAATCTTTGAAATTAGTTCTCACCACTTCTTATTCTGATAATCCTGGGATGGGGGCAAGCCCTTTCCATCTGGCTGGTCTGGGCATGGGTCACACTTAGGTTTCTGCAGCTTCTTATTGGGTTCAGTCAATGGTCTTGAGCATGTGATGACTTCAGTTTATATACTCTCATTTCAGGACTCATTGGAGGGGGACGCCCTCTGTTTCCTATTAGACACATACCATGTAGGTGCTCAAATTTCAGCTCTTTGTTTCTCTACTGCTTCCACTGGAATCCAGTAGATGGTGTTGGATTGAAATTCCTTTGATTCTTTTTTTATCCAAGGCTTTTTAAGTTTAATACATTTGGGGGAGAGAGATAGCTCAGTGGTTTGAGCTATTGGCCTGCTAAACCCAGTGTTGTGAGTTCAATCCTTGAGGGGGTCACTTAGGGATCTGGGGCAAAAATTGGTGCTGCTAGTGAAGGCAGGGGGCCTTTCAAGGTCCCTTCCAGGTTCTAGGAGACTGGTATATCTCCAATTATTTTTTTTTTTTATTTCAAGGATTGCATTTCATTATTAGCCCCACTATTAATTTTGATCTCCCCTTTTAAGCAATTTTTTCTTAATATTTCAAAATTACACACTGGTTTATATAGCTTTCCCTGTGCCACACAATTCCTATTACCTCTAGAGTGTAACAAAATCCTTTATAATCTCCTAAATTTGGAGGACATTCACCATACATTCTTTGACTGTACATAATCATTTCATATTATTTAGTACTTACAATAGAACAAGAGATATTTTACACATATTGAAAGATGTAGATCTGACTCACAAGGTAAGCAAATGTGTATCTTATAATTTAGGGTGAAAGACAGACTATCCATGGTATATGTGATTTACATGGAAAACACTGTATAATTTATACTTCGGGATGAAAACATGTGACTTGGATTTTTTAAGGTAATATTTTGTCCCTTCAATCTTATAGCCACATTTCTGGTTTGCTTAACTTGCATCTTCCCCAGGCGCGGCTCTAGACGTTTCGCCACCCCAAGCATGGCGGCATGCCGTGGGGGTCGCTCTACCGGTCACCGGTCCCGTGGCTCCGGTGGACCTCCCGCAGGCGTGCCTGCGGAGGGTCCGCTGGTCCCGTGGCTTCGGTGGAGCCGCAGGACCAGCGGACCCTCTGCAGGCACGCCTGCAGGAGGTCCACTGGAGCTGTGGGACCAGCGGACCCTCCGCAGGCACGCCGCCGAAGGCTGTCTGCCTGCCGCCCTCCCGGCGGCCAGCAGAGCGCCCCCCACGGCTTGCCGCCCCAAGCACGCGCTTGGCGTGCTGGGGCCTGGAGCCGCCCCTGATCTTCCCCACCCAACAATTGATCCACTCACAGTGTGCAATAGATCACTTTCCATTAGAATTCAGGTGACAACCTTACTTGGTAACTTGGAGTTCTTTTTAGCTAGGTTGGAAGAGAGAAACAAGTTTTATCCATGTGAAAATTATGAGAGATTCTTGTCTAGGTGATTAACTTTACTCAGTGATTTTTAGTTTCTGGTTTTGGTCTCAACCTTGGCTGATCTATGTTCTTAGCTAAAGTGTCTTGTGTGACATGAACCATTTTCTTGTCGTCTGTACTTGTTAGGTGGATCCTATTTTGTGATAAACCTAAGTGGACAGGATTTTCTAATTTTTGATGACAGAAAGAATCAGTAGTTATTAGTTATTCAAGGAATACCTATGCTATATATCCCTTACACCAATAACTGAAGTATCTAGGCTCCAATACTTAGAAACAACATAGCCTTTTTTTTAAAAAAAAAAAGAATGAGCTCAGGCCAAGCTTGTATGCCAGTTAGAATCAGATGGGAACTTTCTGAAGAAAGTTATTTTATCAGAAAAGTCTATTAATCAAAACCACAACTTTTCATAGTTTCAATATTTTTGACTCAAACATTTATTGAAAAAAAGTGTCAAAATGAAACATTTCAACAATTTTGAAACAAAGTTCTAGCTTTTCATTTTGAAATGTAAGCTAATTATAATTAAAAAGAAAAATGGTCAAAACCTAAACTGGGTCTGGGTCAGTTGAAACACTATCTTGAGGGAGGGAGGAAGGGATTTTCTGTTTGTGAACATTTTCAAGATTTCAGCTTCTCATTTTGATGTGGGGCATAACATTTTTTCAATATTACAAAAAAGAATGTATAGGACAGGAAAACTATTTCTTGACCAGCTCTCATGATAATCCCTGATATAAATCTAACTCTTGTGGATACTACTACAGTATTGTGGACAGACAGAAAGTAAACTTAATGTTTTATACCTCTCCTGGTGGGCATTATATGTTAAATAAATATTTGTTTCAGTTTCAGCATATAAGATAAAATAATCAAAACTGTCCAAGTGACTTGGAAGTCTAAGTCCCACCAAAAATAAATGAGACTCCTAAGTGACTAAGGCATGTTTGATTTTTTCCCCATATACTGAAAGGGAAAATTATATTATCTGTTCATCCAAAACTCAGTGGCTTTTATAGGAGTTCTAAGTGCCTGATCCAAAATTAAGGGAAAGATTGTGAATTACTTCAGTGGGCTTTGGATTGGGCCCTATGTATCCAAGGACTGCAGGATTGGGCAAAGGGCCTGATAGAAAAAGAAACACTTAAGCACATGCTCAAATTTAAGCACACCAGTAGTTCCACGGAACTCATTATCATAAAGAAAAGCACATACTCAAGCACATTGCTAAAGCAGAGTGAGGATGAGGTGAATTTAAAAAAAACCCAGCTTTCATGTCAAACAGCTTTCAGATAAACTAATGTGAAAAAGAAAATTTAGAACTGAGGCTTTTATGGTAAAACTCCAGAGTCTTTAAGGTGCCACTGGACTCCTCATTGATACTTAATACTAACAATGTTTGTGATTAAAATTTGCCCATCAGAGGCTTTGTAGAGAGCATAAGGATAAGATATTAAAATCAATTATTACATTCATGGCGTTTTTTTCCTAGTCACTTATGTAAGTAAAGAAGTGTCAAGAGTCAAACTGAAAATGAGTTACCCTCATTTCAGAAACAAATGTAAACTCACTTCTGTAACTTTGGCATGGGGTCAAAAGAACTGTAATGTGTTGTCTTCAGATTAGAGGAAATTCCTTCCCAGTGTTAAAGAAGGAGTTAGAGTCTTACTTCAGCAGATGGAACACTGACCAAAACAGTCCTCAGGGCTGAGGTGACACAGTGACAATGGAGAATAAAAGAGAATAAAAAACAGATAGTCATCAAATGAAACAAAAGTCCTTAGGCTAAATGCATTTAAAATGGCTGATTGAAAAGAGTGGTCGCAGTTGGAACAGAAATGCCACCTCCAAAGAATTAAGACAACTTCTTTTTAAACTGAGTAAGTAGTGGGATCACCACTCATGCACTCTCAGGTGTGCTGACAAGAACACTTTTTAGTCAAACATGCTTTCTTTTGATCTAAAACCCTACTTCCCCCCCCCATACCAAGCATAGTATATATATAAAAAAACTGAAACTAGATTTTATATATATAAAAAAAATCTAGTTTCAGTGACACTGAATGAAGGAGTAGCTCGGTTCCATTTGTTAAAGCAATTATTTGTAAAGGAATTTAGTGCTCATTAAAAGTGTTAGCATGGCAGTATCAGAGAAGAGATGAACAGGCAGCAGCAGAGTGAGCATTTCCACCACTTGTCCCACTGTGCCTAGGTGCTGACCTGGAGGGTAGTTGAGTCTCCATGTTGATTTGGTCTTTGGCCTCTCTGTTGCAATTGCCAGTTGGGGCACCAATTACAGTGAACTTCATGACAGTGCTTTCTTGTGACTCACATCCACCTACCAGGTTTAATAAATAAAGAGAAACAAGCTGAATGGAATGAGAGTTCTTCTGTTTAAATGTATACCACTCAGCCAGTAACAACACACATGAATACCAACAATAATCTGTCAATATTTTTACTAGCCTGCAGATCATTACTGAAACAGGGATTTTTGCTGTTTCTGGTTCTAGATTATAAACATTGATTTTCATCCCTCCCCCTACATATCTTACTGCTTCAAACTAACAACCAGAGTGAGACAGTCTATCTTTCTCTCTCACTCTGTTTGTCTCAGCTCCAAGCCACCCTCATCTTCTTTCCTCGAAAGGGCAGGAGGCTGATTTCTACAGAAATTGAATTCAGTGGCTCCTTCATTGTACAATTTAATTATTATTCACGTGATTTAATGGAGACAGTCCTCATAAAAATGATTTATTATATTATTATTCTGTTGTGATTACAAAAGGTGTGGGTATTTTCTTGAGTCTGAACAGTTAAGATAAGTTTTGATATCAACTCCTTTAACTGAGCATGACAAATGCAGACAGTCTTTGTTTCAGCAATGAAATGCTGTTCCTTGATAATACCTTCTTCCTTAGTGCTTTACACAGCCTGAGATATTTTACCAAAATCATTTTATTACCAGCCTGTTATTTATAGCACAGTGTTCTTGGAATAAAAGCCAGTACAAGCCCTGTACATTTCACACTTGACTCATGAGGAAAACACAATGCACACAAAAACTGATATAAGTATGGAGCTATTGTGCAACTAGTTGGTGGTCTTAGTCAAAATACCGGTGAACAGGTTTCTATATATAAATAATAATTTTTAAAAAATCAGGAACAGCAACTTTGTTGTAAATCCTGGCTGGGAGGTCAAAGATTTAATGAGAATGGAGGTGTTTACTCTGGGACCAGGATAAGGCACAATTTGAGGAAATTATGGGAAAAAGCTTACACTGCTGCTGTTGTTTTGTAGAAATACAGTACTACGTTTCAAAGGCTGTTGATCCAGCACCTTTCATGAGCCTCAAATTTAGGCCTTTTTTTTTAATGAATTATTCCTGCATATCTACAGGACAAAGGCTGGTCCCGATTTTTTTGCAGAGTCAGGGATGTTTTTGTAAAATTTGTGAAGAGAAAGAAAAGGCTGTGTTATGATCTCACACACACTGGTGGAAATTGAGGACAATTCAACTCAGTGTGTTAATGGAATGAGACTTAGGTCCCACATATCTAGGGAGGAGATGTTTCTGAGAAATGGGAATTCATCAAGAAGTGGGTAGCAGTTAGGATAGCTTTAACAGCATAAGCATAGTGAAAAGAGAGGGAAAGAAAAGGAACAGAAAATCAACTGTAGGACTAGATTAATTGTCCAGTTTAATGTCTGTGGAGTCCAAACAAAAGATTTAAGAGACATGTAATTGATTCAGCAGAGCAACTAAGGAATCCTCTCTGGTTATTTGTATTATTATTTTGTAATTAGGGAGGGATCCAGGTCCAGCAAGACCATCTCCACAAAGCTAGGAATATGTGTAGTGCAAATGACATTAAAGGAAAAATTCTTGCTTAAGAAGAACTCGATGGACATACAGTAATTTTTTTGTTTTATCTAGCAAGTGTGCTTGGGATATTGCAAATGAGCAAACCAAAAGAGAGTATCGCTTAGCTGTTAAGGGGAGATGTGCTCCTTGCAGCTGCACAACCTACACTGAAGACTTTAGAATATTTAAGAAGAGTGTCACAAAAATTTTGAATTGAGATGCCTTTCTGGGAAAAGACAGAAAGATAGCTCAGGATGAGAATGGATACAGAGAATTATTAGATTCACAGATTAAGGACAAAGAGCATCACTGTGATCATCTAATATGACCTCCTGCATAATGCAGGTCATAGGACTTCCCTGTATTAATTCCTGCTTCAAACCCAGTATCTTTGCTTGAACTAGAGCATTTATATTAGAAAAACATCATCTTGATTTACAAAATTCCAGAAATGGAGAATCTACCACAACCCTTAGTAAGTTATTCCAATAGTTCTTTAAACCTCACTGTTAAAAATCATTACTAGTCTGAATTTGTCTATCATCAGCTACTAGCTATTGGTTCTTGTTATACCTTTGTCTGCTAGATTGAAGAGCCCTCTAGGTACAAATTTCTGTTCTCTATGAAGGTACTTATACACTGATCAGTTTACTGCTTAATGTTCCCTTTGATAAGCTATAGATAGTTTCAAGGAGCTCAATCACCTTAACACAAGATTTTTAATCCTTAGTCATTCTTAGGGCTGGTCTCCACTACTGGGGAGATTGACACTGCTGCAATCGATGCAGCAGGGATCGATTTACCAGGTCTAGTGAAGACTCGCTAAATCGATGGAAGAGCACTGTCCGGTTCACCCCAGTATGCCAGGTCTCCGAGAAGAGTAAGGGAAGCAGATCAGAGAGGATCTCCCATCAACTCAGCACCGTGAAGACACCGGGATAAATCGACCTAAGTTATGTCGACTCTAGCTATGTTATTCACGTAGCTGGAGTAGCATAACTTAGGTCAACTTACTCTGGTAGTGAAGGCAAGCCCTTATAGCTGTGCTCTGAACCCTCTACAATTTATCAACATCCTTCTTCTTGGACTGGACACAATATTCTTGTAGTGGTCACACCAGTGCCAAAAAACACAGAGGAAATATTGCATCTCCATGCTGCTCAACATTCCACTGTTTATGCATCCATAGTTGCACTAGCCCTTTTGGACACAGCATCGAACTGGGAGATCATGTTCAGTTGATTACCCACCATGACCCCCAAGTCTTCTTCAGAGTCACTCCTTCTCAAGATTAGGCTGACCAGAATCCTGAAATTAGGAGCTTTGTCTTATATATGCAACTACACCCCAGCCCCTGTGGGGGGGGGAAAAGTGTCCTGATTTTTCACACTTGCTATCAGATCACCCTAACCAGGATTGAGACCCCCCCACACACACACACAGTAAATATAACCTACATTCTTTGTTCCTACATGTATGTTTTTACATTTGGCCACACTAAAACACATATTGTTTGCTTGATCCCAGGTTACCAAGCGATTGAACCTGCACTTGGAAGGTTACATTGTAGGCCTACTCATGGAGGTAATTTGCACTCATTTTCAGTGTGTGTTGGTCCATTTTTCCTATCTACAGCACCTCTGACAAAGAGCTGATATTTAAAGGGATCCTCAACCCTGGTTCTCTTTTTGGGTCCCCATAACTGTGCATATAAACATTTTCAAATATACTTTGTTGTGGGGTGGGGGAGGGCAGAGATCCCTGGAGACACACACACTGTACATCATTTAATCTCCCTTATCCCGCCAGTTGGCAGACCTTGGTGAAGCACTCTGAGGGCTACTACCCGCAAGCAGGGGGTTGACTCCTCTTCTTTCCTACCCCTTTCAAGAGAAAAAGATCTGGCTAGAACAAGGACCAGTCTCTCAGGCAGCCCCCAGAGAGTCAGATTTAAGGGCTCATTCTATTAGACTCTATTACCCCTTCATGGAATTAACCTTCTACCCCTCTTCCTGGGGCATATTGCTTTACCATGTGTCAGGGGAGCTTCAGAAACTGTCTCTCGCTGTTGTCTCCTCTCAGCTAGACTACCTTTGTTACCAACAGTCTCTGAGTGGAACAGCTTTCTTCTTGTTCACCACCCCATCCCATGGTAAGCTGTCCCCTTTTAAGTTTCTTGCAGGTACATCTCGTAGTGTAGAACAGGCCCAGAAGAGCTCATTAGCCTTCTCCACACCAGGGTGAGGGCGTGTCCTTTCACATTTGCCATTTCTGTTTGATCACCACCAATGGGTTTGCACACATATACATTTTATCAATAGCGCAAAAGAATGACAATGCTCAAAAACTGTAGCTAACCCACCGTATGAGTCTGGATCTTTATCTCATTCATTAGTACTTTAGTTCAAGCAATAGCTTTTAGCTTTGCAAATCTCAGGTTCAAACACCGCTGTCAGCTCAAGGAGGGGTTGATGACTAAATGCAAAGTTATGAACACTAACAAAAGGCCACAGGCATCAGATATTAATATTGCCAAAAGCTTAATTGATAGGGAAATCTGTTTTCCTTTGAAAAGGAAACCACACTTTAGCTTTTTGGTTCCTAGGTTTGATGTACGTTAGGTAGTGAACTAGGTTATTAAGTTATCCTCTAAAAACATATCTGTTCTACTTTGCTTATTTATTTCCTCCTATTATTGATTTTATGGCTGCAGCCTTTAATTTATTGCTCATAGAAATATATTAAAGTCACCATGATCTGAACTTGTGCCATACATTCTTTGTTGTCTTATACATTGCTAATTCTGTAATACGTCTTGGGATATAATTTGTGCATAAGACACTATTCAATATAAAACCCGTACAGTGTGCTACATCCTTTAATTGTGGTACACTCTAGGTCATTGAAAATATTGTAAGTCAAAATTCCTTCTCTGTCTCCCTGTTTAAGGCACCTTTTATTGTGACCTATCATTCTGATATGTAAGTGTTTGTATCTATGTTTAGAGTCTCAGTTTCTCTCCTCAGATTATTTTGTAAGGGTATAGTGATCATCTATAGAATATACCATAGGGACATAAGATATGTCTATAAATAACTAATCATAAATAATTGTTTAGGGAAAAATCAAAATGGTTCTGAGGCTCTGTTGGATTATAAATGGCTCTGCATGAAGCTTGAATTGATGTCAAGGCCATGGTGTTATACCATGGACTTTTTTTAGGGTCAGTCTTCAGAATCAGTGCAGATCCCCAACAACCAGGCTGTGCACTAAAGTCCTCTTTAAGGTCAGGAGGGAAGGCATCCCCCTTACCTATCCTCCTTACCGACTGAGTGGCAAAGAGCTCCATCTGTGTGCTGGCTCTTCCTTCGTCTGCCTTAGTATCCCCCATGTACAAGACACAGATCCTGCTGAGCTGCGCTCTTTATAGGGAACATGAACCTCTTGTGCAGTCTCTCCAACTTCTTCCTTTCCTTTGTAGAAAAACTACACACATTTAATTGTGTATGTGGAAGGGGATAAAGATTTGCCCCTTAGTGATGCTTCACTGACAGTCAGATTATAATAAAATGCTCACTTGCAGCATCTGCCATTATAGATTGCATCATGATTTTCTCAAAGTCATAAAATAATTCAGTGGCACAGCCAGGAAGAAAAACAAGGAAACCTAACACGCAGTCCTTGGTTCTCACCCAGAGACTTCTAACAGATTAAAAAATAAGCAAAGCAGAGTTTGTATTCCAAAGGGGACTATAGAAGCAGTTTCTTTCATATAATGTTTATGCTCCAAACATTGACTTGTCCTCATTCTCTTGAGACATAATTTGCACACCTTGCTCAGTATATAGCAGCTAATACAACTGTAGGAGGGAAATTGTTGTTTTGATGAAAGCCTTAATAAGCCAAACTCTCCAGGGAGATGGTCTCCCTGTGTTATTTTAGCTCTGAAAAATAATTATTGGGTCATACATCCCAAAATAGGGGATGGGGGTAGGGTGCCATGGTTCTCTTAATAGATAAAAAATGTTTTTCATACAGCATATAGTCATCCTGTGGAATTCACTGATACAAGAGATTCTATGACTAATTTCTAAAAGGGCAAGGCGATGTTATGACCAATAAAAAGAGTTATAATTAGCAGGGGCGGCTCCAGGCTCCAGCACGCCAGGTGCGTGCTTGGGACGGCATGCCATGGGGGGCGCTCTGCCGGTTGCCGGGAGGGCGGCAGGCGGCTCCGGTGGACCTCCCGCAGGCGTGCCTGCAGAGGGTCTGCTGGTCCCGCGGCTCCGGTGGACCTCCCGCAGGCATGCCTGCGGGAGGTCCACCGGAGCTGCCTGCCGCCCTCCTGGCAACCGGCAGAGCGCCCCTCGTGGCATGCAGCTGTGCTTGGGGCAGCAAAATGTCTAGAGCTGCCCCTGATAATTAGACAGCTGACTATAAGATTAATCTAATCACATACTTCAGGGATCCCCACAGAGGCCAGGAAAGAATCTCCTTTCTATGTCCAGCATTACATAATTTGCTAGGTACATTATGAACTTTCTGTTGTTGTTCATATTGGGGTTCTGTTAGGGTGGAAGGAACTGCCTTCTGCTACAGCAGCAAGTATAGGCTAGTGCCCAAGGCAGGATGCTGGATTTGATGGCGAAACCTGCTACAGAAAAATCTATGTTCTTGAAAGAACATAATGATGGTTTTTCTTCATCTATCCATACAAGGTTTATTAGACTATTTTCTGAGTGCCTGAGTTACTTATCTAAATAAATAGCTGTACAACTGGCAACATTCTACAGTTTCACTGAGCACAAGTTGCTGGAGGGAAGCTAAAAATTCCTTTAATTAGAGACTAAACTATGGGTTGCTTTAAAGAGACAATGATTTTCCAGCAAATAGAGAATGATCTAGCTAAAACTGTATCAGTGTAAAGAGCTCTCATGATGCATCTCTTCACTGTATTTGTATGGAACTCTTTAAAAGCTGGGATCAGTATCACAGTGGCATCAGTGAATAAAAGCAGACGTATTGGCACTAGACAAGAAGTAAAGAATTAAATTAAAATGGTAGAGAAACAAATTAACTCATGTATAGCGTTCCCCAGGGACCTGACTGCTGCTTGAAACAGCATAAAGACTTGCATCCAGAGATGGACACTTCACCTTTCAGTTGCAAAGAACCTGCTACCCAAACTGTATAACTGCTAAGGAGACTCAGTCTTTGCTTTGGGGGAATTCTCTTCAGGGAGAACCTAGAATTGTTGGAGGAGGAGTTAAACTAAAAATGACTAAACATCAAGAGAGCTTGCTCAGCCCATTCAATGTGGTGAGTCAGAAGGCTATTAGAACCCAAAGAGTTATTATAGGTACAATAATTATAATAGCTTGGGTAGTTATGCACATATTAATGCTCTCTCTGGTGTTATAAAGAGAGCCATAAGTACAGTACCTATCCCCTAATCAAATAGAACTTTAACATAAGAACATAAGAATGGCCATGTAGGGTCAGACCAATTGTCCATCTAGTCCACTATTCTCTCTTCCAACTGTGGCCATTACCAGATGCTTCAGAGGGAATGAACAGAATAGGGCAATTATAAAGTGATCCATCTCCTGTCAGCCAGTCCCAGCTTCTGGCAGTCAGAGGCTTAAGGACACAGAGAACATTGTGTTGCATCACTGACCATCTTGGCTAATAGTCATTAATGGATCCAACCTCCATGAAGTTATTTCTTTTTTGAGAACAGTTATACTTTTGGCCTTCACAGCATCCCCTGACAAAAAAATTCACAGGTTGACTGTGTGTTGTGTGGAGAAGTACTTCCTTATGTTTCTTTTAAATCTATTACCTATTCATTTCATTGACCCCTAGTTCATGTGTTAACTCATTCTGTGCCACATCATTGTTCCCACCCACTGCTAATGCCTTTTAAGGCATCCAGTTTATTTCCAGGTGAAGACACTGTTGATATACAAATTAAGCCTACAAGGTCATATGAGTCATTTTGCTCAATTTATATTGTATGCAATGAAACATTCAAAGGGTTAAGATGTATTTGTGTAGATCATCAGTGACATCCAGTGGCTAGTAAGTTAATCACAGGTGTGTAATGCTAATCCAGAAACCTACTGTAATAGAGCAGCGTGAATGGAAGAGGCCATTAACTACCTGCCTAAAATTTGCACTTCCAGTTTGAATCTCTCACACTGTATGTAAGACGTTTGGGCATTTATTTAGCAAAATTTTAAAACTGTATTTTTTTTTCCCAAAGATCCCAGGTCTGCAAAGCATCAAATGTCCACCACCTAATCAGGGGTACTAAAAGGTATGAGGCAAAGACACTATTGCCTCCTCAGGGGAATATATTGAAGCTGGAAGGACAGTCAAATTGAAAAGGTCAGATTTCAGCCATTTTACAACTCTGAGTCACAATTTTTTGTTGTGAAATTTCACCATGTGAATGGTGACACTAATACTGGAGCTGAAATGGTTGGCATTTCCAGTTATGCTCTGTGGTACTTATATTTTATATGCATCTCACATGTCTTGTCTTGGCCAAAAGCAAGCCATTTCATCCCAAAGTCCTAAAAAATTGGAAATGAAAAAAGCCTTTTATGTCACCCAGACTGTCTCACTACCAATGTAGGCTTTTTTCCCCCTTCTAAATCGTATGTAGAATTTTGACCTGTTTAATTGAAAAATCAGCTATTTCACTGTCATTGTCTGTCTGCTCCTAGTAGTATTATGGCCTCCTGGCACCTAATATGTTGCTTCCTCATAGCTACATGTTATCTACTTGTATTGTAATCCTTGGTCTGCTCTTATTGAATTTGTTCTTGTAATTTATAGCCATGGTCCCCTATGCTGTCTTTGAAGACTGGTTGTATTCTACAATGCCCCAGTTCTAATTTGCTTGCTTCAGTTGCCTGTACTGCATGTGTGATCCACATTAACACAGTCAGAGTCTCCGTACCTCTCTAGTGGCTACCACGAGCAGAGAGGTTTATGAGCCTTTGAGCTCTGGAGTCTGGCTTCTTAAGATCCTACACCTGGGTTCTTTTGAATCTCATGCTTTTATATTCAGAGGTTCTGAACTGAATCCCAGTCAATAACTCATGCAAGGGCATTGTGGTATACACGTACAATACAGGATGAAGATACTTCCCCGGCTGCTTATCCTGTGAAATATACCATCTTCTCCTTTTAATCCTAATCATACTTCCTCTTATGTTTGCAGCGATCATGGACATTCTCATTCACTTGTCCCCACATGGACAAGGAATGATGTGGAGGGACCTGTCTTTTGTGCAACAAATCCACTGTCTGTGTTATTTTCACAACTCTTCCCCATGCATGCAAGGGCAGACTTAAGTCCAAAATGTAAGGTGGTTTTCTAAACCTTAATATTTTTCCCCACAGATTCACTGGGAATAGATGTATAGGACAGTAATTGTCAGAATCATCCTTCTTTCCTTTCCTTTTTGAAAATTGGCACTATCTTTGCTTTTTTCCTTTCCTTTGCTACTTCCTCAGTTGTCTGTGATTTAAAACAAAAAAACAAAAACAAAAAATGTTGGTAGTACAGTTAGTTCATTAGCTAATTCCCTTAATATTTTTATGACTACTACTTCTATGATTCTACCAAAGGTATGGAAGCTCAGAAAGAATGTTAGACATTTTCATTTTGGTGCACAAGAAGTTATTCAACTAATATTATTTTTATCTTATTCCCTGTTCAATCATCAAAGACAAAAACATCAAAACTAGGGCTCTTGAATAATCACAGTTAACTCATCCGATTAACTCAAAAAATTAATTGTGATTAATCACAGCTTTAATCGCACTGCTAAACAATAGAATACCAACTGAAATTTATTAAATGTTTTTGGATGTTTTTCTACTTTAAAAAATATTGATTTCAATTACAACACAGAATACAAAGTGTACACTGCTCAATTTATATTTTATTACAAATATTTACACTATAAAAATGATGAAAAATGGTATTTTTCAGTTCACCTCAGAGAAGTACCGTAGTGCAATCTCTTTATCGTGAAAGCACAATTTACAAATGTAAATTTTTTTTTACATAACTACACTCAAAAATAAAACAATGTAAAACTTTGGAGTCTACAAGTCCACTCAGTCCTACTTCTTCTGCAGCCAATCGCCAATCTTTACATTTATGGGAATTAATACTGCCTGCTCCTTATTTACAATGTCACCTGAAAGTGAGAACAGACATCTGCATGGCATTTTTGTAGCCAGTGTTGCAAGGCACTTATGTGCTAAACATTCGCATGCCCCTTCATGTTTTGGCCACCATTCCAGAGGACATGCTTCTATGCTGACAACACTTGTTAAAAAACATGTGTTAATTAAATTTGAGACTGAATTCTTTAGGGGAGAATTGTATGTCTCCTGCTCTGTGTTTTACCCTCAGTCTGCCATATATTTCATGTTATAGCAGTCTCGGATGATGACTCAGCACATGTTGTTCATTTTAAGAACACTTTCACTGCAGATCTGACAAAACACAAAGAAGGTACCAGTGTGAGATTTCTAAAGATAGATACAGCACTCGTTATTGAAATCAATATATTTGAAAATGTGGAACACATCCAAAAATATTTATAGAATTGTATTATTGATTAACAGATTATTTTTAAATTACACGATTAATCACGATTAATATTTGTAATTACTTAACAGCCCTCATCAAGACATGAACATTTTACATACTCAGCTTTTATCGGCGTTGCGGTAGTACAGGCCAGTGTTTTGATTTTTGGCCAATAGGCAAAGAAACACAAATTCCCAGTATCATTTTAAGGTGTGAACCATTATTTCTATAAAAACAGCAAAACAAAGTACAGAAAGCCTTCTAATACTGGCATAAACAGATGGTTTTCTTTAAGTATCATATACAAACTACCCTGAACATTTACAGTAAACAAAGCATTTATACAAATTATAGCAGATATGTACAAAGAACACAAGAATGGCCATCAGAAAACAAAATTCCAAAGCACCGATTTAGTACATTTATTTTGTATGAGCAAATACAGTTTCCTGGAAAGACTTATTCACAAGTTTAACTTCAGACACACAATTCGTCCCATTGAAGTAATTGAAACATACTTCCTTGCCAGGATCAGGCCTATAGAGAAGCAGTGAAAAGGTAGCACCGCTGATAAATGTTGTTCCATGATCAGTGGGCCATGGTAGTCTCTCTATTGAGTGAAGTGGTTATACCAGAGATGAATTTGGAACCTTGATTACTGTCATTTACCTCCACATTGCACACATAACAGCATAGCATAATGGAATTGATTTCCATTTTCCATGGTGCGTAGAGATTCTCTCTAATGAACTGATAGAAATTAAAAACATCTGTACTGCTTGGGATAAACAAATTAATAATGCAGGTTTAGTAAAACCAAAGACTTTGACTTAGCATCTTTTTGTTTACAAAACTATCCCCCTATGCTCCCTGTGGTGGGGCAGCTGTGGACGGGAGTGGCCAGTGAATGGACTGCAGTTTGCCAATGAGTCGATTGGCTGGACTGAGGACTAGTGGGTCCTCCGGAAGGGGGAAAAGAATCGAGTGGGGTACAGTTGGAGGGCTGTGTCCAGAAGATGATGCTGCAGTCCAGGGAGTGACATGGGTCCTAGAGGTGGAGGCAAAAGTGACGACGGGTGAGACACTACTAGACAAGGGCGCTCTGGTGAAATGAGAACTAATTCCCAGGATGGCCAGCAGGAGGTCCCATGGTGGTGAGTCCATCCCCATTACACTCCCAATGAAGTCAATCAGGACTGATGGATGCTCAGCACCTTTGATAATCAGGGCACTTCTTGGGGTGACTAAATACAGATATAGGTGCCTAACTTTAGGTACCCAGTTTTTAAAGCATTGGCTTTCAATTAAATGTAGCAGCCATGAGCTCCTTAATAAATCATTCTTGCAGAAGCAAGAAATGAAGTGTGTTGGTAAGTGTCAGCACAAAGGGTCAGCACTAATTTATTTATGTTCTGCTCCCTATGCTGCATAGTGAAGTTATTAAAATAGTCTCTCTTTACAGCTGTTCAGATTCCCCCATGCAACTCACTTTTTGTCAGCCCACCCCAGTGCTGCTTAGGAGGGACCCCCTCTCAAGCTTTGCTCAAACCTCCAGGTGTGAACAAAACAACAAGGTGAAATTAACAAAATAGATACTTCAGGCTCTTGGGTGCTGGGTTTTCATGCTGACTGATATGTGAACGCACAGTTACATCATGTGTGTAAACTTGACTTTGGGGCCTAATGCTGCTCCCAAGATAGGTTTGTCATTGACTTCAGTGGGAGCAGGATTGAGCCCATAGTCCTATACGCTAAGGTGGTATATGCTGAAATCACCTCAATTCCTTAATTCTGAATATACAGGCTTTTTTTTTTAAATGGAAGTCTGACACATTTACTGCTTTCTGTGTGTAATACATCTATTTATATAACAAGTAAAATGAACAATAAGAAATGATTACTTTAAATTGATAGGTTAGAATATCTACCAAAAGAGAGAGGAAATTTGAAAGATACACAGAAAAATACTATTTTTTGTTAACTTACTACATGATCATGTTATATATGGTACTGAGACATAATTTACTTTAGTAGTAGTAACTAGTTATTCAGGCCAAAAGTAGGTCTGCAGAAAAACTGAACTGTAAAGGGTAACAATAAAAATGTTGACACAGCTTTTAAAACATAAAGGTTCACGTTTTGGATTATATTCAGGTTTGGAAATCAAAGTGAATCATATATAAAATCATCTGTAAAGCATAACAATCTGACGAAAAAAGAACACACATGGATCATTAAAAACAGACATACATTTTTAAATTCTTGCTCTCGGGCATTTGTATCTTTTCACTCAAGTTCTCTTAAGTATCTGCTGTGAATTGGTTCTAAAACTAAACAGCACCACCACCACAGAAAGAGACAAAAACAAAAGTTGTCATGTAAAATAGATGGTATAACTTCAAACCACATTTGAAAAGTGTCTCAAAAGGCTTGCTGGGGATAAAACGGGCCCAGATGAGGGAACATCAAGGATAGTTTACAAAGATGTCTGTTCTTCAATCATTCTTTTGCTCCAGTAAAGAGGAAATTTGGTTCTTTTGCCAAATGTGAAATACCTATCATCGTAACAAAAGCACGACAAAATTCCCTTTTGTATGTTCTTTTTTCCTTTTAAATACATGAAATAAGGGGGGTTTTTTTGCTACAACAAAAGCAGTTCAAAACATTTACATGGTTAGATGAAGTTTTCCTAAAAAATGGTGCATTGACGATAAAAAGTAGTTATTTAAGCAGCAGATAATGCCTAAAGTAGACTTTATAATTAACATTTTTCGCATTATCCATATCTTATCTAGGAATGAGGAGCATTGACATATGCTGTTCTAAACTTTTCTAAAAGTTTTGAAAAGTTTGAATGTTTAACAAGAAGTTTGTATTCAAGTTTTGCTTTCAGTAGGATACAGAATATTTTGCCATAGTAAATTTGTAGATTTATAAATTTTAAGGCTAATTATGATAATTTAGTCTGACCTCCTGCATAATACAAGCCATAGAACAGGGGTAGGCAACCTATGGCATGCGTGCCGAAGGCGGCACATGAGGTGATTTTCAGTGGCACTCACACTGCCCGGGTCCTGGCCACCGGTCCGGAAGGCTCTGCATTTTAATTTAATTTTAAATGAAGCTTCTTAAACATTTTAATAACCTTATTTACTTTACATACAATAATAGTTTAGTGATATATTATAGACTTATAGAAAGAGACCTTCTAAAAATGTTCAAATGTATTACCAGCACGTGGAACCTTAAAGAGAATGAATAAATGAAGACTCGGCACAGCACTTCTGAAAGGTTGCCGACCCCTGCCATAGAAGTTACCCATGATTCCTGCATCTATGACAAAACATAGTTTTTGTTTCTTAAGGTCCAGATTCTGCCACCTTGATCAAGTTCACTAATATCATTCTCTGCAAGTGGTCCTACTGACTTCAAGAAATCTGGAGGGACTGTAAGGTACTGCTCAGTGGGCTTGGTTCACCACAACATTACTCCAGTTTTATATCTCCCATCCATTAAGCCCAATAGGAATGAAGATGGCAAAATTTGCCACTGATAATTTGTAGGTAAAACAAACTCTGAATGGCTCCTGTGCCAGAACCCACTGCTAAGACCTGTATCTTTTTCAATCTACATTTCAACTGAAAGTGTAACTTCACATCCCATTGTCAGTGTCCAATATGAAACATGCAGTTTATTGTAAAGTAAGGCTGGGGGAATATTATTTTTCTTCAGGCTAGGGAATGAGCACAGTTTCCTTTGTTTTTATCATTATTTATTGCTCCATTATTACAAATGAAGATTTTTACTCTGGACACAGTGTTAAAATGATGTTTCTTTAGTATATCATTTTATTTATAGGTACGCTCCACTTTTAAAACAACAAGAGATCTGTGATAGATGGCTCTAGGCCATATTCTGCCATCCTTATTTCATAATGAGTAGTACCTTACTCTGTGAGTAGTCCCATTGGCGTCAGTGCCATTTACTCAATGTGAAAAAGGGCAGCAATATTGTGCCTTTATTAATTAATCAGTCATCAGAATGACATTAGAAAGTCAGAAACATGTTAACTGCTCAATCAGTTTTAATTACATTTACAAATTAGAAGAGTAGTGTATAGTCTCCACTCTTCCTCTGTGTCCTTCTTTTGACTTTTTTTTGTTCATTTCCTTTAGTCTTCATTTTACACACTACATCCTGGTCAGACGTGTATATTATCCTTGATATAATTAGGGGAGAAGGTGAAGGTTCAATCTATTCTCTGACTGATTCTTTTTATAAAGAGTATTCCTTGATATGGAATAACCCAGATAGAAGCAATTATCTCTAGGTTTCAGACAAACTGAACATGAAAATGTACTATTTTGGTCATATTTTGCACACTGAGTGCTAACTCTAATGCCTGTTGAAAATCTAGTTAAAATATATTTTACAATTAATCAAGATGTTATTCCACTGTCAAACTTGAAGCTTCTTAAGAATTAAGTAACAGACAAGGACAGATTTCCAAAGACAGGTTAGCACCTATCCCCTATTAACTTTCACTGAGAGTTAGGTGCCTATTTACTATTGGTGCCTATTGAGAATCTCCTCTAGAATTAATATAAATTTTAGCACGTCTGACCAGAGATCCAATAACTTTTATTTGGAGGATTATATTTAGATAAACGGAAGGTGCTATGCTACACAGTTTAACACAAGTGTTAGCCAGTGCTAACTCCACAGAAGCCAATAGAGTGAAACACTTGTGAAATCACTGTGAGAAAAGAATTTAGCCATGGTTCCTCAAAAATGACACAAGTCCTTCCCAAAGGTATTTGGAACAAAACTAATTCATTTTTCATTAAAATTATAACTGGCATGTTGCAGCGTATCCCCTGAAATAAACATGTCAATTTAGGGTGCAAAATCATGTTTATGCCTGCAATAGATTTCTACTCTAGAGAGCAACAGGGCTGCCTGGGTGGGGGGGCAAGTGGGGCAATTTGCCCCAGGCCCTGGGCCCCACAGGGGCCCCCACAAGAATATAGTATTCTATTATATTGCAACTTTTTTTTATGGAAGGGGCCCCCAAAATTGCTTTGCCCCAGGCCCCCTGAATCTTCTGGGCAGCCCTGCAGAGCAACAGAGGCAACAATTGCAATCTGGTAAAATGATTCAATTATTTAACCAACTAGCATGATGTAATCACTCCATTTGTTTGTTCACGAGAAAGCAGCAGAGGATCAACCATGGTTTAACTTTTCCTACTATATTTGTTCTCCTTATATTCTATCCGTTAGTCCTGGGAGAATGCTGCTTGATCTGTTACTTACACTACATGTTGAATACTGTGGTATCTATGCCCATTTAGACTTATTGCCACATACATATAATGATGGGACTCTCAGTAGTATTTCTACACTCTTCATTTTCTCCACTGTTTTTGCCCCCAAAACGGACTGAAAGTTAGAGAAACACAACAATGAAAGCAGCATTATCATAACTTCCATTAAGATAATTGATTTTCTTATCCAGTGAGAAATAGAAGTGTCTATGGAAATGAATGGGCTCATCTCAATGACAACCTCGCCCATAGAGAGAAATTAAGGACACAGCTTCAGGTACAATGGACAAAGATATATTCAACATATTTTAGCCAGAATGGAAAGGATAGATCTGCTGTAGTGGTCCTGGAGAGTAAAATGAAGCAATTTCTCATAAACTCACAAAACTGACAGGCGCTAAGAAACCCTGGCGTAAACAGTGAAGGAAACAAGGGCAAACACAAGAAACTGCAGTTCAAATTAAGGACTAGATTGTGGCTAGCTTTCTGAAGCTCATGGGGGGACAGTAAGGAACCTCCTCTTTTGCATGATCCATGTAAGGGCTACCTGGAATCACAGCTCTTGTACTTAGATGTCACAGGGACTTCTGCCACATAGTTCCCCTATGGGAGCAACACAGTGGAAAAGGGGCAGGGAGTAGGCAGAACTGTAGCTCCACTCCCCCATGTCAGTCAGCAGGGCTGACTGGCTGCACTTATGGCAATAAGCTACACCCTTTAAAAATCTGTAGCAAAAGCGGAATGCCTCCAGGTGCTCTTAGTTGGACATTGCAGCTCTGTTCCACCTTGTATAACAGGCCATGCCCAACGGGTACAGTTTTGTCTAAGGCATTAGTTAATATGAACATCATAATATAAAGAGGCATAGAACAATTTGAAAATCCAATAGGGGTCTGGAATGTAAGGAATCTGAAGGCTGCAATAGGAAAAGGGATGTTAAATACGAAGAAAGATATGCTATATCCTGAGAAATGCGACAGAATTCCATGGTCTCCGGGTGTTTTAAACCCAATCTCTACATACATAACCAGCCTATAATATCCTGTAAATAGGCTTAAAATGTCCTAACATTTCCCAGGTTTGCTTACCTCCTGCTCATCAACCTATCCTTAGATAGCTTCCTCCTTCTTCCCCTTCCTGTTTTAGTCTCTCCTGTTTATAAAAAGTGATATTCGTAAAAGCCAGGGAATGGAAGCAATATCATGTTACCTAGTAGACCAATCACACATCTCAAATATTAGATTGTGAACCATCGAGTACTTGACACAATACTTGCAAAAAACCTGCTAGAGAGTGATCCATCAGCTGAAATGTATTTGCACAAAATATTTGGCCAAATTTAAAGCTATTGGTATCAATGGGAATCTTTCCATTGATTCAGTGGGTTGTGGATCAGGCCTTCTTCAAATAAATTTTAAAATAATGAATGAACTATTTTAAAATGCAGTCTATTCATGGATTCATGAACACATGAAGGACTATATTTAATGAATAAATTGTTTGCTATGAATAGTTCACCCAGCTCTAGTGAAGATACATCTGTGAAAAGAGTATTGAGTTTAGCCATATTTCAATGAGGTTCCTTTCCATTCTGGATTTATAATTGTTCATATTTTGTTGTCTGATTGATAAGACTACTGAGAAGAAGTGAAATGGTTCAATCCAGGTTAGCAACAAAATAGCACAGAGCTCATGTGCTGTGCTCGATAGGAAGTATTTTAAAAATGCTATGTAAGAAAATGAATAGATTGTTGCTAAGTTACCTTTGTGCCATTTAGTGCAGTAATTATTTGTTGTTTTAAAGAAAAAACATTGACATTTCCCCCTTTGCCCAAGCCATATGGAGAAAAGGCTTTTAGGATCCACTTAAGAAAGGCAGACATTCATAATGTATACTTTTCTGTTCTCAAAGTACAGGAATCAACATACAGTGGGAGAATCAGGAAATCATAGCATTTAAAAAAAAATCTATGGTACCATTCTGAGAAACATCTATAATGTTATTGACAAAGTTTTTTAAAAGCTGCCATAATTCCTAACACCCTTTTAAATACAATGTTTCAATTTTTAAAAAAAATCAATCAAGAGATGCACAGGAGTGGAATTATCTGTCAGACACTTTAATCTCTATGTTAAAATGTTATTCCCTTCTGGTGAGTTAACAGAATGGATGGCATGGGAAAAAGGGCTCATATTTCAATTTCACTCATATTCAAATTCAGAGGTCTTATTTGGGCAGATATTGAAATATTTACAACTGAAATAACGGTAAAACATAAAATACTAGTGAGGGCAAAAGCAAATATCATCTTGAATAGACTTAAGCACATTTGTTACCAAACAGAATAAGATCTAGGCCAATTTTTTTACACCCACACCCACACACACCCACCCACCCCCCCACACACACACACACAGAGTAAAAGGTCAATTTCACAAAGCTGAAAACAATTATGAGCAAAATCAGTTGGGAGAAAGAATTAAAACAGAGAAATGTGAATGATAACTTAGAATTATTTAAGAACATTTTAGTAGATAACCAAAAAGCCACAATCAAGAAGTAAGGCCATACTGGTTAAAAAATGAACATGGATTAGAGAGGAACTGAACATGCGTATAAAAATAAATAAAATATATATAAAAAATGAAAAAAGACAAGTTTATAGTAATGAATATAAATTGTAAGATAGGAACTGTAGAAAATTGATAGGAGAAGCAAAGAGATAAAAGGAAAAAATCTATGGCTAGTTATGTTAAGGACAATAAGAAGGGAGGAAATGTTAAGAAGATTAGAAAGAAAAAGAATTCTAGCAATGGTATTGGTCCATTACTAAATGGAAATGGTAGAAATATCAATAATGTAGAAAATGCAGATGTATTCAATAAATATTTCTATTCTATATTTGGGGGGAAAGAGATGATGTAGTCATATCCCATGATGATGAAACACTTTCCTTTCCAATAATAACTCAGGAGGATGTTAAACAGCTGCTGCTAAAATCACACATTTTAAATCAGCAGGTCTGGATAACTTTCATCTAAGAGTTTTAAAAGAGTTGGACAAGGAGCCTATTGGGCCATTAATGCTGTTTTTCAATAATTGTTAGAATGCAGGGGAAGTTCCAGAAGGTTGGAAAAGCACAATGTTGTGTCGATGTTTTAATAAGGTAAAAACAGAATGATCCAGTTAATTATAGGCCAATCAGTTTGACATTGATCCTGAGCTAAATAATGGAATGGCTGACACGACTTAATAAATAATTAAAAGATAAATATATTTAATGCCAATCAATGTGGATTTATGACAAATCGATCCTATTAAACAAACTTGATATTTATTCTTGGTGAGATTACAAGTTTGGTTGATAAACATAATAGTATTGATATAATACATTTAGCCTTCTGTTAGGCATTTCACTTGGTACAGCAAAACATTTTGATTAAATAACTAAAACCATACAAAATTTACATGGTACATATTAAAAAGATTAAAAACTGGTTGCCGGGTCTCACAATGTAATTGTAAATGGAGAATCATCATTAAACAAGTCCTAAAGGGATCAGTTCTAGGTCCTATGCTATTTAACAATTTTATCAATGACTTAGAAGACAACATACAATCAGTACCAATAAAGTTTGCAGATAATATATAAACATTAGGGGAGTGATTAATGAAAAGGACAGGAGAGATCACTGACATAGCGCAGGCTGGATCAGTTGGTAAACTGGGTGTGAGCAAACAACATGTTTTAATATAGTCAAATGTAAGGTCATATATTTAGTAACAAAGAGTGTAAGCAATACTTACTGGATGGGGTACTCAATCCTGGGAAGCAGCAACTTTAAAAAAGATTTGAGGGTCATGGTGGATAATCAGCTGAACATGAGCTGCCAATGTGCCGCTGTGGCCAAACAAGTTAATGCAATCTTTGGATGCAAACACAGGGGAATCTTGAGTAGGAGTAGAGAAGTTATTTTATCTCTGTATCTGACACTTGTGCAACCACGGCTGGAATATTGTGTCCAGTTCTGATATCCCCAATTCCAGAAAGATGTTGGTAAATTAGAGAAGGTTCAGAGAAGAGGCACAAGAATGATTAAAGGATTAGAAAACATGCCTTTATAGAGATAGACACAAATAACTCTATTCAATTCAACAAAGAAAAAACTAAAGGGTAACTTGATCTCAGTCTAAGTACCTCAGAAGAGGCATTTGATAATATAGGCTCTTCAATTTAGCAGACCAAGGTTTAAAAGATCCAATGTCTGGAAGTTGAAGCTAAACAAATTCAGATTAGAAATAATAATACATTAATTAATACCTATCTCTTGGATAGTAAATTATATAGCACTTTTAATCAGTAGATTAGGAACACATTTTTTAACAGTGAGGTTCATTAACCAATGTAAGTACTAACTAAGGGTTATGGTGGATTCTCCATCACTGAACATTTTATTATTGAGATTGGATTTTTTTTAAGATATGCTGTGGTTCAACAAGGAATTAATTCAGGGATGTTCTATGCCCAGTGTTAGGTCAAACTAGATGACCACAGTGGTCTCTTCTGTTTTTATAATCTATTAATCTTATTCAAATCCTGGTCTACAGCTAAAATTTAGATCAATCTAGATACTTTGCTCAGGGCTGTGAAAAATGTCATTCCTTGTGTGATGTAGTTAGTTTGACCTAACCCCCACAGTAGACACAGCTAGGTAGATGGAAGAATTCTTCCATTAATCTACCTATCACCTCTCAAAGAGGTGGATTTACTGCAGTGATGGACAAACCCCTTTGTGACGGGGCAGAGCAGACCCGAACTGGTGCTGCAGGAGTTAACCCTTCCTTCCTAGCATAGGAAGCCACACCCTGGAAGCTCTGCTGGACATGCTCCAACTGGAGAAAAGTATAAAAGCCTGCAGACCAGCTCAGTTGGGGCTGACCACTGGAGGAGAAGGATGCACACTGCCAGCTCCTGAAGAGGGAGAACCTGCGCGCCAGGATCCAGGAGTCAGCCAAGCCGAGGCACTACCTGAGACCCAGATGGAGGACGTCACAGGGGAGGAATGATGGCAGGACCCCCTGCTGCAGATGAACTGGTACTCATGGTAGGAAGTGGCCCAGGGGAACTTTAGAAACCAACAGCGTTAGAGCTGTATTAACGCCCAGTGTGTTGCGGGCAGATCCCCACCGAGCGAGTGGCAAGGAGAGCTTGCCACTACCAGGGCCCTGGGTCGGGGCTCAGTGGAGATGGTGGGCTCGAGTCCTCCTATCCCCTTACCCCTGAACCGTGAAGGATCCTAGAGACTCTGGCCGCTAGGCCGTGCTACCCCGCTCATAAGAGGGGTTGTATAGACTCTGGCCATTAGGCCGCACTACCCTGCTCATAAGAGGAGTTGTATAGTCTCTGCCGCTAGGCCATACTACCCCACCTGTAAGAGGGGTTGTATAGACTCTGGCTGCTAGGCCGCACTACCCCGCTTGACAGAGCCGATAGGGGGAAGAAGGCCAGGAGGCTGTAACCGCCCACCCGCAGGGAGGCGGACGTAAAGACAGGAGAGTGGTGAGGGGTCAACACCCATCCCACCCCTACCACAAAGGGACACGCAGTGCCAGACCTGCCACACCCTTCTATTGTTATAGTTAGTGTCTACAGTGCTACAGCTGCAGCACTGCCTCGGTATTGCTTACAGTATAAACATACATTATGCGTTTCAGTGTTTTCCTGAATCGGGAACTCGCTTCTTTCCTCTGAAGAGCTCAAAGCACTTGACAAACATTAAATGTCAAGACTCTTGTGAGGGAAAAGTATTAATATCCCCATTTTACAGATGAAGAAACTGAGTCACAGAGTGATTAAAGGTCTTTACCAAAGTCACAAATGAGTAAATACCAGAGCTGGGAGTAGAACTCCTGACTCTCAATCCTTTGTTATAAACAATAGCTCAGAACAGGAGATATGAGACCCTTTTCTTTTTTATTTGATCAAAATATTTTATTTTCATGTGGGTATATTTACATGTAATGTGGGGTGCAGATGTTGGCAGCAACCACCACCTTGTGACAGCCTCCATCAAGCTAAAACTGAGAAGTGTGGGTCCACCAAACAAGGGACATAGACGTTATGATATTGACAAGCTAAAGTCCCTTGAAATACAGAAAACCTTCATTCTGCAGTTAAAGAACAGGTTTCAAGACTTGCAGACCCTGATGAAGAGGAGGGGAATGCAGATGAGGAGATCAACAAGAAGTGGGACAAAGTAACAGCAATTCATAAACAGAGAAGTGAAGCTTGTGTAGGCTACAGACAGAAGAGACAGAAGGAGTTGATTACACCCAGCACATAGAACACCATAGAAACCAGACAAGCCCTGAAGAAAAAAGTTTTAGACACAAAATCCCAGAAGCTAAAGGACAAATACCACAAGCAGTATAGCAAGGCACACCGGGTGGTCAAATGCCTTGTGAGAGCAGACAAACGGCATTATATTGATAAGGTCGCAACACAAACAGAGGATGCAGCTGCTCGTGGTGAACAAGGAACTATCTACAAAATGACACGGTTTATCAGTGGTAAACAGCAGACACCAACAAACACTCTCATCAGGACCAAATGAGGACACCTACTAACAACCGAAAAAGAACAAGAAATGTGCTGGACAGAGCATTTCAAAGAATTGTTGAACAGGGAGCCACCTAAAGAGGAAGCAAACATCCAGGAGGCAGAAGAAGATCTTGATATCAACACAGATACCCCAACTAAGGAAGAGATAATTCAAGCCATCAAATCCTTTAAAAATGGGAAAGCTCCTGGCAAGCATAACTTGAATGCAGAATTGTTCAAGGTAAATCCTAAATTAGCAGCATCTATCCTGGCCCCTCTATTTACATCAGTCTGGGAAAGGGAAAAAGTGCCAGATGAGTGGACCAGTGGGGTTATAGTGAAGATACCAAAGAAAGGAACTCGCATTGATTGATACCACACCAGTTATTACACACATTTATCTGTGCTAAGCAAAGTATTGTGTAAGATCATAGTCCAGCGTATATCAGAGGCAGTTGATAGAGTTCTCAGAAAAGAGAAAGCTGGTTTTCGGAAAGGGTGTGGATGCACAAACCAGATCTTCATTCTACGAAACATGATAGAACAGTGCTTAGAATGGCAATGGCAATGCCACTTACATTTCATAGACTTTGAGAAGGCTTTTGATAGCATTCACAGGACCAGCCTATGGTGCACTCTGCAGGCATATGGAATTCCTTTCCATATAATCAACATTATCAAAAGCTTGTATTTCACCTTTACATGCAGCATTAATCACAGTGAGCTCAGTTTTGAAGTCAAAACAGGAGTACATCAGGGGTGTGTCATGTCTGCAGTCCTCTTCAACATTGCCATCAATTGGGTAATACGGTGTACAACAGAAGACATGCCAAGAGTCATAAAATGGACACTCTTCTCATCCCTTGAAGACCTGGACTTTGCAGATGCTCTCCTATCACACACCCAACACCATATACAAGAAAAAAAATCGACTCAACACATTCAGCAAAGTGGACTGAAGATCAACTGCAGTAAGACAGATATTATAATCTTTATTACCACCTCAACATCACGAGTACAGATAGAGGATTATGTTCTCACTAATATAGAAACATTCACATACTTGTGCAGCACCATCAGCCAGGACGGTGGAACAAGCCAGGACATCTGGAACAAAAATCAATAAAGCCAGGAACACCTTCAAGAGCTTAAATACAGTCTGGAAATCACCTGGGAGAATAGCATGAGGGGGAAAGGAGTCCAGGACAGCTGGCCGTATTTTAAAGAATCCTTATTGAGGTTGCAGGAAAAAAACATCCCAATGTGTAGAAAGAATAGTAAACACGTCAGGAGAATAGCTTGGCTTAATAGTGAAATCCTTGCTGATCTTAAACACAAAAAAAGAAGCTTACAAGAAGTGGAAGATTGGACAAATGACCAGGGAGGAGTATAAAAATATTGCTCAGGCATGCAGGAGTGAAATCAGGAAGGCCAAATCACACTTGGAGTTGCAGCTAGCAAGAGATGTTAAGAGTAATAAGAAGAGTTTCTTCAGGTATGTTAGCAGCAAGAAGAAAGTCAAAGTGTGGGCCCCTTACTGAATGAGGGAGGCAACCTAGTGGCAGAGGATGCGGAAAAAGCTAATGTACTCATTGCTTTTTTTGCTTGTCTTCACAAACAAGGTCAGCTCCCAGACTTCTGCAATGGGCAGCACAGTATGAAAAGGAGGTGACCAGCCCTCTGGAGAGAAAGAAGTGGTTCGGGACTATTTAAAAAAACTGGATGAGCACAAGTCCATGGGGCTAGATGCGCTGCATCTGAGGGTGCTAAAGGAGTTGGCAGATGTGATTGCAGAACCATTGGCCATTATCTTCGAAAACTCATGGTGATCGGGGGAGGTCCGGGATGACTGGAAAAAGGCTAATGTAGTGCCCATCTTTAAAAAAGGGAAGGAGGAGGATCCGGGGAACTACAGGCCAGTCAGCCTCACCTCAGTCCCTGGAAAAATCATGGAGCAAGTCCTCAAGGAATCACTTCTGAAGCACTTAGAGGAGAGGAAAGTGATCAGGAACAGTCAGAATGGATTCACCAAGGGCACGTCATGCCTGACTAACCTAATTGCCTTCTATGATGGATGAGGGGAAAGTAGTGGCTCTGTGGATGAGGGGAAAGTAATGGATGTGTTATTCCTTGACTTTAGCAAAGCTTTTGATACGGTCTCCCATAGGATTCTTGCCAGCAAGTTAAAGAAGTATGGGCTGGATGAATGGACTATAAGATGGATAGAAAGCTGGCTAGATCGTCGGGCTCAAGAGGTAGTGATCAATGGCTCCATGTCTAGTTGGCAGCTGGTATCAAGCGGAGTGCCCCAAGGGTTGGTCCTGGGGCCGGGTTTTGTTCAATATCTTCATTAATGATCTGGAGGATGGCGTGGACTGCACTCTCAGCACGTTTGCAGATGACACTAAACTGGGAGGAGTGGTAGATATGCTGCAGGGTAGGGATAGGATACAGAGGGACCTAGACAAATTAGAGGATTGGGCCAAAAGAAACCTGATGAGGTTCAACAAGGACGAGTGCAGAGTCCTGCACTTAGGACAGAAGAATCCCATTCACTGTTACAGACTAGGGACTGAATGGGTAGGAAGCAGTTCTGCAGAAAAGGACCTAGGGGTTACAGTGGACAAGAAGCTGGATATGAGTCAACAGTGTGCCCTAGTTTCCAAGAAAGGTAACGGCATTTTGGGCTGTATAAGTAGGGACACTGGCAGCAGATCGAGGGACGTGATCATTCCCCTCTATTCAACATTGGTGACGTGTCATCTGGAGTACTGTGAAAAAAAGGACACCAAAAACAGAATGGCATAGAGCTGCGGAAGCCAACCTGAAAAACCTGGGGCACAGCTGGGGAACCATTGAAAGACTTGCCAGAAACAGACTGGAGTGGAGGAGTAATAGGAACATGATGATGACGACGACGACGACGACATGACTTTCATGAGATGGGCACTCACAGCCAACAGTCCACAGGATACAGGAGTAACAAAAATATATGGTTTGTAGAATGCAGCAGTGCATTGATAGTACAGCTGTGTGGACACTGCAGGAGAGTCTGCTATAGTTGTCAGTGTGAAGATTTGCTATACCTATTCAGCACTTATCTACTCAGTAACAGGAGCTACAAAAAGATGTAAGATAGACAGACAGTTGTAGAGGGAGAAATGACTGCATAAATGGTACCTTTATACTCAGTGTACTCTTTCCCTACCTATCTTCAACTCATGCCACAACAGAGTTTTACTACTGTTAATCATGCAGAACTAACGCACCTATGCAAGAGAGACGTAGATTGAGTTCTGTCTTGTGTAGTACCAATACAGCTACAATCTTAATCCTGCAAACATTTACACACATAGAATCAGAGATCCACAGGGTTAGAAGGGACCACAGGGGTCATCTAGTATAACTCCCTGCCAAGATGCAGGGTTTGTCATGTCTAAACCATCCAAGACAGATGGCTATCCAGCCTCCTTTTGAAAACCTCCAGCAAAGAAGCTTCCACAATCTCCAGAGGCAGTCCTTTCCATTGCCCTACTGTTCTGACCGTTAGGAATTTTTTCCTAAAATTTAATCTAAATCTGCTATGCCGTAATTTGAACCCATTGCCTCTTATCTTGCTCTCTGTGGCAAAAGAGAACAATTTTCTCCATCTTTTTTATGGAACCCTTTAAAGTATTTGAAGACCACTATCATGTCCCCGCTAAATCTCCTCTTTCCCAAACCAAACATACTGCTTAACTCAATATAAAGGAGTCCCATTCATTTCAAAAGGACAATAGCTGTACATAAAGCTACGCATTGTTTTCAGGAGCAGGATTCTCACTGCAAATCCTTATTTACTGCTGCTGATATAAGAAGCACGAAGAGCACAGCTAGATTACCAGACATTGTCCTGAATTTGCAATTCTGGCACTTAGAAAAATCACCTTTTCAATTGTAAACTGAGCCTATTCAATATGCAAGTCACTGTTATACTACCATCTCTATGCTGACGACTCAGATTTATGTCTCTATTCTGTCCAAGATCTGTCTCCTTCTGTCCAAATTAAAATCTCAGGCTGTCCCTTTGTCATCTCCGTATGGATGTCTAGCCATCAGCTCAAGCTATACATAGCTAAAACAAAGCTCTTAATCTTGCTCCCCAAAAAACTCCCTGCTACTTCTTTTCTCAACACCACCATCCTGCCTGTCACTGAGACTCATAACCTGGGCATCATCTTCAACTCGTACCTCTCTTTAAGTCCTCACATTCAAACTAGGGCTAAATGTTTTACATTCTTTCTACAATAGCATATGTAAGATGGCTTTCCTAGCTATCCACACAGCTAAATCTCACATCTTGATTACTGCAATATATTTCTCTCTGGCCTGGACAAATGTGTCTTACCTTACTCGTATCCAGTCAGAATTCTTCTGCAAAGATCATTCTCCTAGCCCATCGCTTTGACCATATTGCCCTATCTTTGCATCTTTCCATTGGCTCCCTCTTTACTATTGCATCAAACACAAGATGCTTGTTTTCACTGTGAAGGCCCTTAACAGTTTATCTCCACTCTACCTGTCTATGAACTCTACTAGGTCTTACTTACAGTCACTTTCCTGACTAAAACCACTCTCTAAGTACACATATATGGTCCAATTCTGGCCATGCATATACCTCATTCTAAAGCCTTGTGTGTGCACCTCAGAGCAGAAGTTGGCCAATACTATATTTCAAAACAATTCAAAAAATAACTGACATATACTGCTTGTTAGCAGTTTCTTCTCTTGGAGTCAAAGATAGAATCGTATCCCTCTTCTTCATTCTGGTTCCTGGCTATGCAGAACAAAAGTTAACTACATGAATTAAAATAAACAAAAGGTAAGGATTAACACACCACCATAAAGAATGTCACCTCCTTGGTCTTTTCAGTCAAAGAAAGTAGTAATGTTTTATCCTTAGTGATGTCCTCCCTTACATAATAAAACAATTTTATTTCCTAAGTCTCTTGTCGGTAAATGTTTCATTGTTAGTTAGCAATAGACATGGCCTCAGTATTTGACAGCCACTGAGGAAGAGAGATATACCCGTGAAACACAAGCAGTGTGTTGGCGACGACGACGACGACAAATCATCATTTTAAAAAAAACCTTGTGTTTATTTAACCATTCTGTTGACAGTGTTATTGGATCAAAGTGAAGTTCATAATTTCTTTCACCTTGCCGTCATTGACTACCATGCTACAATAAAGGGGATATTGTTTACCTATTTAAGGATCCACTGAGGAATATGTTCACATATTTTTACTCATTTATCTTTGTCACTTGTAATTACCACAATGGACATTTCTTGCTTCTGCTTATTCCCCTCTTTCTTTCCTCCTCACAGGAGGAATGTGGGTCTCTTTATCCCAGCCACCCCTGGCTGTACCATCTGCAAGAAGATCAAAGACAGGGTCATATCCATCTAATAACAAGAAAGGAAACAATGCTGTAGGTGAACACTCTATTAGCCTCCTTTTTCATTGTATTCAGGTCAGCGCTCAGGGACTTTCAGATGCCTTTGAACAAATGGATGTATAAATGAAAGACAAGCTACAAATAAAGAAGTTTCTTTTCTTATGCAAGATAGGCTGATGGGCTGAACCAGCCTATTGTTCTAATAGCCTTTTCCCTGGACTGCTCAGGGGGTAACTTTTCTCAATAATCCTAACCCTTCAAAACAAAGCACAAACTCTGTTTCTGTCTTGAGACATACAGCTATTAAAAATGCCCAGAAGGTGTAAACTGAAGATGTATGTAGGATATAGAGGATATCTGTTACTGAGAGGAAACGAGTTGTAGTATCCTGTGATACTATCTCTCTAAAATTAGAGAAGTGTAATCACTAAAGGGCCTCCCCCCATCATAAGAGGTTTCTCACATGATGCAGGAATCTGAGGGTCTGCATGTTCAGAATCTACAGAGAGTTCTGGTTTAAACTTTATGTCCAGGGTCTCACCCTGGGTTCCTAAAATACCAAGGCTGCAACATAGTGATGAGAGACACTCTTGGGCTGTTTCACTGTGCTAGAATACATGACATTCAATTTCCATGATAGTTGAACTACAGAGAGAGAGAGGGAACCAAATTCTTTGATGGCGTAAGTGGGCCTACCTCTATTGATTTTGGTGCTGCAACCATTTACACCAGATTTTGGACTAGAATCTTGAATTCATGTTGGATGATGCTTGGAACTAAACATTTGTGCCAGTGCACTATGAAAGCACATTTACCACGTGGCTGCAACATTGATCATGGATTTTATTGGGCCCACCAAGCTTGAATTTTGTACAGGCAACTCTATTCCATAACAATGTGGCAATAAAAACAGCAGAAGCATCAGCTGCTTAGTTTCCATTGTAAAGACATTTGTGAAATACTGAAGTCACTGTTTGTATAGTTGTGATATTTCTCTGGGGAATCTGTTGTTCACTACCCATGGTTTAGCCTCACTGCTTCAGATCCCACCTGCATCTGATCTCAAGAGATATGCAGAAATGGAAACGAATGTGAAAAATAGTGTGAATATTTTAAAACCTAAACTGACTCAGTTCATGTTGCAAATAAAGGTTTTAGTTTATTTTAGTCAAACAATTTGTCCATCAATAATCTTATTTTTTTTTCCCAAAAACATTGATTAGACTAAGATGAATATTCTTCAATTAGACTTTTTATGGACGCAAAAAGATTATTCCATTTGCAATGTATGGTTAACATCAGAACTGTTCAGGATACAATTCTAAATATTCAATTATCCAGCTATACTGAAAGAAGGACAGGAGACATTTGATATATATTTAATCAGGCTGAAACTTTATTATTAGATGTCTGGGACTACCTGGCAGATAAAAGTGTACAATGCAGTTAACTCCCTGTTTACTCCATAATTACCTGGGGGGCTTCCACCAGCTCCCCATCTTTTTTTTCTATCTAGGTACCTGCATCCCATCTATTGCTGTGACCTTACCATCCACCCCCCTCCTTGTAGGAGGGTTAAGGTGGGCTATAAGAATGGGGGGTTGACTCCCTGCCATGCCAATCATGGGGGAGTCCCCACCCCACTCCCATTCCATTCCTTTAACTAACACCTCCTTTTTAAGTCCATTTCCAACTAATTTATCCAGTCACTGTATACCTTCCCTATGGAGTACATCCGTCACAAGGAGGTGCCAGCAGTTAGCTTGGCTCACCCACCCAGCCTGCTCTGTGTAAAAGGGAGCTTCACACACAAGGCTGCCCCTTTTATACCCTTCCACCCATCCAGTTCCCAGGGGATGAGTCTGTGTCACCAGGCCTGCCCTTTGTCCCCTTTTGCAGCAGTTTTCCTCTCCCCGCCCCCTCACCCCCATAGCCATAAAACACCATTTCCTTCATTTGGCCAGCCAAACAAATCCCCATCCCCACCCCCGTTGAAGGTGTGGTGTGATCAATCTTTACATAGGTTTTAACCATGTAACTTCCATTAAATTTAATAGAAGACATGTAGCTAAATCTTGAGCATAGCTTGGAAAGATGATCACCAAGATTTCTTGTAGTACATGTTTAAAAATAACAAACATACACTACTGACATGCTCTGTAAATCGAACAAGTTGTATTGATACAGTATGTTAACTTCTATACATTTAATAGAACTTACCTTAAAACAATTGTGACACTTTCTGGCCTTTTTTCATATTTTCCTTTGCTGAACAGCAGTAACTACCACAATCCAAGGACTTTATCTTGCAACTCTTATTCACATGAATAGTTAGTTCTATGAATCAAATAATTCTCATTGGTTAATTGTACTGGCTGATAGCAATACCACAGTCTGTTGTGAGGTAACCAGTGTAGATTGAAAGTTACTCCAGATTTTCACTAGTGTGATTGTGAGCAAAATTTGGCCCACTAATGTCAGTGGGATTATTCATGTAAGTAAGGAATGCAGGACTGTGGCCCATATCAGTCCAAAGCTTCTTGTTTCAATATTATCATTTGTCGTCATATGTAAGGCAAAATGGAAATTAGTAATGATTTAAGCCCAGATTCTCAGCAGGTTTAAATTGGAACAGCTTGACTGACTTCAGTGGAACTACATTGATTTACACCAGCTGAGGATCTGACTTTATCTCCTTAGTAGTTAGATGAAGTGATTCTCAGTTCACTTCTATTAAGTTCATTTTGCTTGTATGCAGGACTCCTTGAAGGGCTTGTATTAGCTAGTAATAGAAGGAGAAAAATGTGCTTTCATATACTACTTTTTTTTGTTTTTGTTTTGCAGAACACCATCCAAACTACCATGGTGCCTCAAAATTAAAAACAGCAGTAACTTCAACTACCACAGCTAAAGTACAATAACATGGCTAAAAACTATTTGCTTCAACAGTATGCAACTCATTGTAATATCATTCATACATAACAAAATATGGATTTCATTAGAATATCTTTCATGACTGGTGAATTTATTCAAAGAGGAAGTGAGATAACCAGTGTGACAATCTCTATCTTGATATCTGTCTGCCTCTTTGTAATGAAGACGCAGTATTCCCTGAAGAACATCTTTCAAATTGTGCATTGAACAGTCTCTCCCTCTTTTTATCTCTCTGTGCAATATGTACATAAACAAGTGGGATGACTGAGCAGGAACAAAACTCAGTAACAGGCAGAAAGGTCTGCTCAGCAGGAGAAAATCTTTGTAAACACAAACGGAACAAGGTACCATGAGCAAAAAAGGGTAGAAACTTCTCCAGCCTGGGGATAAATCCAAAGTTCAGAACCCAGGTAGGGAGCCCTGTTTTTATCCACCTATTCTCCTGTTTGCACTCCAGCAGCCTTTTTAATAGCTCTTTCCTTTGCACAGATGCTCAGGGAAGGGGAAAAGGAATCCGATGGGTCCAAGTGCTGTGCTTTTATGCTTTCTTCCCTGATCCCCAAAACCATGGTATCCAGCACACATTGGGGGGAGGGATCAATCAAGTGTGCTGCCCCTGACTTACGGCACACTCTGAAGTAATAGGGCTTCAAAGCCAGCTTTTGAACCCTTAGGTAGTATCTTTCATGGCTGGAACTCATGTAATAGAGGCAGTGACCAGGATAAAAGGAAGTAATATTGCAAGAAACCTATTGTCTATGTCAGGGCTAGGCACTCATTGTCTATCCTGGAATAACCTTTCTTCAAAAGAAATTTTTTTCTCCTCATCAGATACAGCCTGGTGTTCTCAACACTGGTTGTCCCAAGGCCCACCTCAGAAATGTCCAGCGGGATGCAGCGGGGGCTCAGGGCAGGGGGTTGGGGTGCAAAGGAGCAGTGTGAGGTGCGGCAGGGGGCTCAGGGCAGGGAGTTGGGGTTCAGGAGGGGTGCGAGGTGCAGGCAGGGGACTTAGGGCAGGGAATTGGGGGGCGGGGTAGAGGAGGGGTTCAGACTCCGGCCCGGTGCTGCTTACCTCAAGTGGCTCCAGGGTGGCAGCGGCGCGCACCGGGGCCAGGGCAGGCTCCCTGCATGCCTGTCCTGTCCCCGGCCCTGTGCCGCTCCAGGAAGTGCTACAACCCCTGGGGGCGGGGTGGAGGGCTCCACATGAACTGCCCTTGCCATGCCTCCAGGTACCTCCCCCAAAGATCCCATTGGTTGCCAATCCTGGCCAATGGGAGCTGTGGGAGGTGGTGCCTGGAGGCAATGCACAGAGCCCTCTGCCCCCAGCCACCCGGGGGTTGCAGGGACGTGGTGCCGGTGGCACTGTGGGCCGGATCCAAAGCCCTGAGGGGCCTGATCCAAAGCCCTGAGGGGCCAGATCCGGCCCCCGGGCCGTAGTTTGCCCATCCCTGTGCTAGTATAAGGAAACTGAGGCAAGTAACGTTATTATGGGCCAAACTCTGATATATTTTCCTCAGTTTTTCCTAAGTCCTACCTCGGGAAATCTCAAAATATGCCTTAAATGTTAATGAAGTCAATGGGTAAGGGTGGCATAAGGAATTCAAAATTTGGATCAATGTCTATGGCACTTAATAAAATCATTAAAAAAAATCACAAGGAAAGAAAATAGTAGCTAAATACAAACAGCAATACACCAACATATTTATCTTTCTTTCTTTAATGGTGGTGCTGCATTAATGTATAGGATTTGCTCGTTTTCTGTTACTGTTTGTTTTTGTATTACTTTGAGAAATTAACTAAAAATAACATTTAAAAAGCAAAATTTAGTGTATGTTTTGTATCTCACTTTACAAATTCTGGGACAAATTCTCAGCTAGTGTAAACTGTCATAGCATAGATTTAAATTCTCTCAATTTTTTCATAAATGGAACAACAAACTGACATAATGCCTTCACGGGTGAAATGGAGTAGAGTTGACATAAAGGAACAGAATTCTCAGCAAGTGTAAATTGTCAAACTGTCATTGTCATTGATTTCAATGTAACTATGACAATTTACACCAGCTGAAAATCTGCTCCTTTATGGGGTTATTTTCCTCAGACGAGATTATATGAGCTTGACCTTTCATTTATGGAAAAGTCAAGGAGAATTTAAAAGAAAACATTCATGTTACATTTCTAAAGAATGGTTCAAGGCATCTCGTCATAGGATCACATTCTCTATCAAGTTCGAGAAGTTTTTAAAGAAGTTTCAATGCAACCCTACTAATTTATGCCTCAGTTCAGCAAGGCCTACCTTCAAGAATGTGAGTATTTCAGTTTGAAGTCAATGGAATTACTTAAACACATGGCTAATTATAAGTGGTTTGGGACCATGATATCTGCTGGGAGAGCAATACAGCGGTGCACAGACAATCCAGGAAGTTTTTGGAAAGTGGAGGGGACAATTTCCTGGTGCAAGTGCTGGAGGAACCAACTATGGGCAGAGATCTTCTAAACCTGCTGCTCACAAACTAGGAAGAATTAGTAGGGGAAGCAAAAGTAGATGGGAACCTGGGAGGCAGTGACCATGAGATGGTCAAGTTCAGGATCCTGACAAAAGAAAGGAGAGCAGTAGAATAGGGACCCTGGACTTCAGAAAAGCAGACTTTGACTCTCTCAGGGAACTGATGGGCAGGATCCCCTGGGAAAATAACATGATGGGGAAAGGAGTCCAGGAGAGCTGGCTGTATTTTAAAGAATCCTTATTGAAGCTGCAGGAAAAAAACATCCCGATGTGTACAAAGAGTAGTAAATATGGCAGGCGACCAGCTTGGCTTAATAGTGAAAACCTTGCTGATCTTAAACACAAAAAAAGAAGCTTACAAGAAGATTGGACAAATGACCAGGGAGGAGTATAAAAATATTGTTCAGGCATGCAGGAGTGAAATCAGGAAGGCCAAATCACACTTGGAATTGCAACTAACAAGAGATGTTAAGAGTAACAAGAAGGGTTTCTTCAGGTACGTTAACAACAAGAAGAAAGTGAAGGAAAGTGTGGGCCCCTTACTGAATGAGGGAGGCAACCTAGTGACAGAAGATGTGGAAAAAGCTAAATACTCAATGCTTTTTTTACCTCTGTCTTCACAAACAAGGTCAGCTCCCAGACTGTTGCACTGGTCAGCACAGTATGGGGAGAAGGTGACCAGCCCTCTGTGGAGAAAGAAGTGGTTTGGGACTATTTCGAAAAACTGGATGAGCACAAGTCCATGGGGCCGGATGTGTTGTATACGAGGGTGCTAAAGGAGTTGGCAGATGTGATTGCAGAACCATTGGCCATTATCTTCGAAAACTCATGGTGATCGGGGGAGGTCCGGGATGACTGGAAAAAGGCTAATGTAGTGCCCATCTTTAAAAAAGGGAAGGAGGAGGATCCGGGGAACTACAGGCCAGTCAGCCTCACCTCAGTCCCTGGAAAAATCATGGAGCAAGTCCTCAAGGAATCACTTCTGAAGCACTTAGAGGAGAGGAAAGTGACGAGGAACAGTCAGAATGGATTCACCAAGGGCAAGTCATACCTGACTAACCTAATTGCCTTCTATGAGGAGATAACTGGGTCTGTGGATGAGGGGAAAGTAATGGATGTGTTATTCCTTGACTTTAGCAAAGCTTTTGATACGGTCTCCCACAGGATTCTTGCCAGCAAGTTAAAGACGTATGGGCTGGATGAATGGACTATAAGGTGGATAGAAATCTGGCTAGATTGTTGGGCTCAACAAGTAGTGATCAATGGCTCAATGTCTAGTTGGCAGCCGGTTTCAAGCGGAGTGCCCCAAGGGTCGGTCCTGGGGCCGGTTTTGTTAAATATCTTCATTAATGATCTGGAGGATGGCATGGACTGCACTCTCAGCACGTTTGCAGATGACACTAAACTGGGAGGAGTGGTAGATATGCTGGAGGGTAGGGATAGGATACAGAGGGACCTAGACAAATTGGAGGATTGGGCCAAAAGAAACCTGATGAGGTTAACAAGGACAAGTGCAGAGTCCTGCACTTAGGACGGAACAATCCCATTTACTGTTACAGACTAGAGACCAAATGGCTATGCAGCAGTTCTGCAGAAAAGAACCTAGGGGTTACAGTGGACAAGAAGCTGGATATGAGTCAACAGTGTGTCCTTGTTTCAAGAAGGCTAACAGCATTTTGGGCTGTATAAGTAGGGGTATTGCCAGCAGATCAAGGGACGTGATCATTCCCCTCTATTCGACATGTGTCCAGTTTTGGGCCCCACACTACAAGAAGGATGTGGAAAAATTGGAGAGAGTCCAGCAGAGGGCAATAAAAATGATTAGGGGGCTGGAGTATGTGACGTATGAGGAGAGGCTGAGGGAACTGGGATTGTTTAGTCTACAGAAGAGAAGAATGAGGCGGGATTTGATAGCTGCTTTCAACTACCTGAAAAGGGTTTCCAAAGAGGATGGATCTAGACCAGGGATGGGCAAACTATGGCCCGCGGGATTACCCCTGGTGGTGCTGCGGGCCCGGCGCTGCTCTCAGAAGCAGCCCCCGGGCCGGGAGGCAAAAGGCTCCATGTGCGCACGCAGAGCCCTCTGCCCCCCCCCCCCCCCCCAGGGGCCGCAGCACTTCCTGGAGTGGCGTGGGGACAGGGCAGGCATGCAGGGAGCCTGCCCTGGCCCTGGTGTGCGCCACTGCCACCCTGGAGCCACTTTAGGTAAGCGGCACCGGGCTGGAGCTCAAACCCCTCCTGCCCCCCGCCCCCCAACTTCCTGCCCTAAGCCCTCTGCCTGTACCTCGCACCCCTCCTGCACCCAACTCCCTGCCCTGAGCCCCTTTCTGCACTCCTGTGCATTCCAACCACCTGCCCTGAGCTCTCTGCTGCACCCTGCACCGCGTGCACCCCAACTCCCTGCCCTGAGCCCCATCCTGCACTCCGTACCCCTCCTGTACCCCAACCCCCTTCCCTGAGCCCCCTCTTACACTCTGCACCCCTTCTCTGCCCCAATCCCTTGTCCTGAGCCCCTTCCTCCACATCCCGCACTCCAACCCCCCTGCCCCGGCCCTGCATACAATTTCCTCACCCAGATGTGGCCCTCGCCCCAAAAAGTTTGCCCACCCCTGATCTAGACTGTTCTCAGTGGTACCAGATGACAGAACAAGGAGTAATTGTCTCAAGTTGCAGTGGGGGAGGTTTAGGTTGGATATTAGGAAAAACTTTTTCACTAGGAGGGTGGTGAAGCACTGGAATGGGTTACCTAAGGAAGGCGGAATCTCCTTCCTTAGAGGTTTTTAAGGTCAGGCTTGACAAAGCCTTGGCTGGGATGATTTAGTTGGGAATTGGTCCTGCTTTGAGCAGGGGGCTGGACTAGATGACCTCCTGAGGTTCCTTCCAACCCTGATATTCTATGATTCTACGATAAGCACATAAAAAACATGCTGAATTGGGGCCTATGTTCCTAGTAAATTGAATAAGATTTTTCCAAATGAGCTATCTTAATCTAGTCCAATTTAATGTATAGTTCTACTGAAACATTAAAAATATATAGTGAAACTAGTTTGTTTATGCAAAGTGGGAGAACTAGAGGGTTATAATATTTAATTCTAGTCCTTGCTTACCTCTTTGGGTTGTTGTTTCTCTTTATTTTCCTATCTTTTTAAAAAGGAAATTGGGATAAGTCACTCCCTTGAGATCAATCTGATGGCAACATGTGCTAGTGGGAGGCATGGATCGGCATTCACATTGCGCACCCCATCACTACCCGGCCTGAACCAGGGAAGCTAATCACCCAATCAGCAGAACAAATTTTGTGATGAATCCTTGTCACATGCCATCGTAGGCACCTTGCACGTACACTAACATGTCAAATGTGCCAGTACCAGCCGACTGGATGGAGGTAGTGTATGGAAAGCAAAAATATCACATACTTTGCTTTTGTTTTTAATATATAAAATTTCAAATAGTCACTGCTACCATGACATATGTAACCAAGAGTGGCACAATCAATCTAAGGCATTGTGATTACAGTTCTGAGCTGTGTTTTAGAGGACCAGATGTCTCGTTTTTGTATATACAAATTTTGACAGAGTTGATATCAGAGATGAATACCTGCTGGGGCTAATTTTTTTTTTTTAAATAAAACCTGTATCCCTTGAAATAATCAGCTGACATCTGGACACAAACTGTAAAGTAAATGCCAGCACTTCAGACTAACTGAAGTCATGTGGCTACATTACCTCAACAAGCTTTCTTGGAAAATAGCTATATGCAGAAGCATATTACTCTAGAATATTTTTGTAGCATAAAAGAAATAAGATAAGAAAGGTGTAAATCAATATATAAAAGAATAAAGAGGCCAATCACAAAACAATGACCCTTACCACTGAGAATGGACTGTTGTTGGAATAATTATTATTTATACATGTATTATTATTACCACCATGCTAATTTAAGCATAAATAACTTTATTAAATCCAAAAACTGAATAGTATTTATATAATTGCTCTACACATGCCTAAAAAACCTAAATAATAAGCAATTTACTACATCCAAAACTGTAGCAAAATGCATAAAATTAGATAAAGAAACTTACAAATGGGCTAAGCTCAGTGGTGGTTAGACCCATATTGGTGAGGCAGGTATTAGCAATGAACCTTTTCAGGGTTTACTCTTTACACCCTTTAACAAAACAAATGATGTCATTTCAGCAAAAAACTGACTTAAGCAAAAAAACAGTTTGAAACATTTCACCTATTTCTAGTCTTAATCCAGGTAAGATTTAGAACCTTCTTTCTCCCCAAGGCCTTTCCTCCCTCTTTCTTCTGCTCCTTCTTGCTGACCAGGGGCAGCTCTAGACATTTCGCCGCCCTAAGCACGGTGGCATGCCGCAGGGGGCGCTCTGCCGGTCGCCGGTCCCACGGCTCTGGTGGACCTCCCGCAGGCGTGCCTGTGGAGGGTCCACTGGTCCCACGACTCCACCGAAGCCACGGGACTAGCGGACCCTCCGCAGGCACGCCTGCGGGAGGTCCACCGGAGCCACCTGCTGCCCCCCCCCGGCGATTGGCAGAGCGCCCCCCGCGGCATGCCGCCGCAAGCACGCACTTGGCGTGCTGGGGCCTGGAGCCACCCCTGTTGCTGACCAACAGTTTTTACTTTGCACCTGGGTTCACACCAGCCCTAATTTTTAAAATAACACTGGTATGTGGGGTGGGAACTTTCACATTGGCTCTTTTAAAAACAGATATTCTTTATTTTATTTAAAACCATCTGCAGTCCCCTCTATAGATCAGAGACCTTCTTTTTAGAAGCTTCCCCTTATTTCATTAGTTATTCTTTGAACCAGACATCCTCCCTACTTCATTCCTTTTGGCCTTATAATTCATTACTTTCAACGCCTTGCTTTACAACACATATATTTCCTTAACCAACTTCATATTTATTCTACAGCTGTATTACACCTACAAGATGGAAGAGGGTAGAAATGCGAATCCAGATTGCTGCTGATGTGACATATTACTTTCAGAACTGGGATTTTTTTGAACCAAGTGACAAAAGTCCATTATTTTCAGGACAGTTCATTAAAATGTATGAAGTAATTGCCAGTCCTAGAACGTACCTCTTATGATAAAGTCAGTAAATTACAAAGAAGGTCATACCAAAGATCCTACATCAAGTGTAAAATACCTATATGGTATTATAAGTTGGACCCAAGAATGGGTTGGCAGAAGCTCGTTTTGTAGGTCACCTGTCATCATAACAGCAAATGTAGGCTCCAGGACAGAGATGAATGTGTTTAAGAGAGCCTTCTGTGTATTCAGCAATTATCTTCAGCTGCATTTATGTCAGAGTCCTCATGTATCCCTAAATGGACTTGGATCAGTAGCACAAAAATACTTTGCCAAGTGCTGTGGACCATGAAATTCTGTGGACAATTAAATCAGGTGACCAGAGGCTGTTACTGTGTAGAAATGATTCCTCTGATAGTCTGGTGCTCAAGAATCTGTATTTATGGTCAAGTTGTTGTAAGCGTTTAGAATTTCTTTTGCATTGTCTTGGAAAAGTATTTCTGTAACCTTTGATTTGGTTAGCGTTTACTTCATTGTCCCGCTTCTAGTGCTTAAACAAAACTCCTAGAGAAAAGCACAGACCCAGAATTCAGTCATTGAGGATTTTCAGCAAGGATTGTACATGGTCATCCTCCTCACAATGACATCCAAAAAGAACAATAAGGAATTAACATTTTGTAAAGTTGGTACTTAAAATTAAGTTATAATAACAAATAATAATAGCTTAATTTCTGCCATATAATGACGCTACTTCATAATCCATGTTATATTCAGTTATTTATAAATATAAACAAAATAAACAAATTACATCTAAACAGATCTGTCCCCACCGAAACACAGTGAAAAGTAACTCAGAGTTCCAAGAGCATAAGCTGAGTTCACAAGTTTCAGTCTTTCTCCAGTCTTCTGAAGTAAAAGCAGTTCAGTAATATCTCCCCTGCCCTTGCTTTCAGAAATCTCCAATTGGAACCCACACCGACTCTTTCGCCTTCTCTGCTGGAATTTGCTAGTCAGATAATTAACCAATTATATTAAGTGTAACAGGGCTTTTCATTTATACCAAAAATACAAAACTGAGACTAGCCAAACACAGAGGTCTCTATCCCCACTGTCACATTTCAATAAGAAAAGAGTTGGTGACCCAGACTGGTTAAGACAATTTAATTAAAAAGAGTTTGGCTAGAATCAAAGAACATTCAAGGTATACACTTAAAATGAGAGAAGTTAGTTTTCCCTCTCAATTTTCTCAGTCTATAACTAATGCTCCCAGTGCTTCCCTGTGTTGGAAAGTTAACAGCAGCACTAACCTGCTGCAAAATGCTTCACAGTTAGGGGAAACCAGCCTGTTTTCTGCTCAGTAGCTGAGCTTCTCTCAACCCATGCAGGTCACATTCTTTTGCAAAGCAGCTGACCTGACTACTTGCCCTAAGTGGAATCTGTGAGTCCAGCTACAGGTAACCTATTGAGATGCCCAAAGCTACCAGAACCACTTCCAGAAATGTCTGGACATGTAATGCTAATTGTACATCTACCTAGCAACGATGACCCAGACACAACTCATTCCTCTCCACGTCTCCCCTCTAGATCTCTTAAAGAGATATTTCCCTATTAGGTATGTGGGTTACATTGTTATGATTAATTGGACTTTTACTTTGACACTTACAGACAATTTCCTAAATTGTCACAAATCACAGGCAGATTCTTTGGGGCCAGGACTGTCATACAGTATGTGCTCACATGCTGTATGATATGAAAGTTTGCCTCTTAGTGCTACCACAGTATAAATGTTAAATAAAAACATCATATATCTGCTAACCTCTGTAAGACACAAAACATAAAATTATATGACGGTAATACTGTTAGAAATGTGTACATATTCTCCAGCTGTGTCACACAGACTTAACACCTACATGACATATAAAATGGATGACCTGGAAGTATAGGTTTCAGGGGAAGAATCTTTTTGTAGGATAGAGCAGCACTTATGGGCCTTGAATGCAATGTGTCCTCAGTTATACTCTCATGGGTAATTTTTTATTTTAATAATTGAAATTAGGTCCATGTTATTGGACTTCCTATATAGCTCTGGCAAAAAATGAGCCAGCATAGTGTTTGATTGTTAAACTTTATTATATTTTTTCTGGGGTTAACTTTTCTTTCCGTCTGATTGTTATGTAAGTAATCAAGAAAGGTGCTTTATTCTTAAAATGCATATTCAAAATATGCACTGAATGGTGAACCTCTTCATAAAAGTTATGGGGACTAAAATAGGATGACCAGATGTCTCGATTTTATAGGGACTATCCCGATTTTTGGGTCTTTTTCTTATATTGGCTCCTATTACCCCCCATCCCCGTCTCGATTTTTCACACTTGCTGTCTGGTCGCCCTAGACTAAAGAGAATTACTAACCCAAATTTGTAAACTCTTCTTTAAGTTCTCTTGAGTGTAACAGTTTTACACAATTAGAAAATAAAAAAATAAATACTTCAAACTCCGTGTGAAAGCCAAGGGGACCATTATCTACTCTGGAAATATTCTCATTTCCAATCCAACCTAACTTTCAAGGTCTTAGCATCCAGCCAGTTCAGTGATTCGAGCTGTCTTGTGCAGTGCTACAATCCTCAGAATCATAAAGGTAACTTGCTGCTCAGCACTGAGCATGTCCAGGAAGCTTAACCAATCCAAGGCCCAGGGTTAAGGATTCTTCCAGAGATCTTGACCAGAAGGAGAAAGATTTCCATTAAATCCTTTAGCAAAGAGTGTTTACTAAGTATAGTAGCTGGAAGGCAGACCCTGATCTCAGATAATAATCTTCTGGGGAGGGTATTAATTGAAGGAGTTTTTGTTACCATGAAATCTTTTTTAGAAAAAAATATTTTGTCTAACAAAATACCAGAAAAATCCAGGCTGCAGAATTAAATAAATGTTATTGAACAGCTATTATCTTTGACTGAAATTAAAAGCCCAGTTCCACGGTCCTGAAATGGGCAAAACTCCCACTGACTTCAAAACACCTGTTTGCCTACATAAGCCTGGGCCCTTATGGGTATGTCTAGACTGCAGCTGGCAGCATGCCTCCCAGCACAGGTAGACAGACTCCCACTATCTCGGCTTCAGCTACCACACTAAAAATAGCTGTGTGGACATTGTGGCACAGGCAGAGGCTTGGGTTAGCCACCCAAGCACAGACCCAAGGGATTCTGAGAGCTGGAGAGATCAATCTACTGCCTGAGCTACAACTTCCACATTGCTATTTTTAGCACACTAGCTCAAACTCAGCTAGTGCAAGTCTGTCTACCCAGGCTGGGAGTCATGCTCCCAGCTGTACTGTAGACATACCCATATTGTCTCAGTGGAAAAATGTTCTCAGTCCTTGCCTGTTTTTAGTATAGAAATGCAAACAAGTGTATTATCTAACTTATACTTAGGATTTTATATACTGCTTTATCTGAATATTAATGGTAAGCTTATGTACTTCTGCCTATGGATAATTTCTTGCTTTTTGTTGATTGGGAGGTCGATGGT